>NC_064617.1:858849309-860141451 GCF_023898315.1 Schistocerca nitens
CAAGTTTCTGCACGTACATTCAGTTCTGTGAATGCCTTGAGGTCGGATAATGTATCCATCTTTCTAACTTAAATTACATTCCAGGTTTGTTTCCTAAAATCTAATATGGGTCTCACTCGCCCTTTGCATTTATGAAAGTCATTGCTCCAGCCACTTTACACGAAAATGTTACAGCAATTCAGTATTTTTCTGCTGTTGCTTTTATCGGTTAATAAGGTTATTTATACGGTAATCTGCAACGCTGCCCGATAAGACATGAGCGAATCAAACTATCCGAAGCCAATAATTTCTGTTTTGTTACGGAATCAACATGAATATTATTAAACAAAATATGTGTCTTTGTTGCAGAGAGAGAATTGAAAATTTATGCGACAACCAGGACTCTAATTTAGATTTCTTGCTTTCGCGACCAGTCGACTTCCACCGCATCGTCGCCCGAAGCAACTTATTGATGTGAATGTTTACTCCTAAATGCCGGTGAGGTTCTTCCACCGAGGGGTGAGCACCACAGCAATGGGACGGAGACACAGGGCTTTGGTTGATTTCATCCAAATAGGGAATATTATGTATAATCACCACCAACAGCTGGACAAGAGCATCATCTATACATTAAGTTCATTACAGTCTTCATATAGGTGCACCATCTGTGTTCTGATGTCGCCTGCTCAGTGTCTTAAGCGTATTTTCCTTTCTCTGGACTTCCCTGGTCCATCTTCCATCCGTTTCCCAACGATGAGTCCCGCCGGCTTCACTTCGTTTTCATCACTCGCTGTGCATTCAATATTTTTTGAATAGCTTCTCCATTAAAAGTCCATGTCTTCCTGACTTAATCGCTGCTGGTAATTCGCATTGACTGTAAATTTTTCTTTTCAGAAACATTCGAAAATTAGTTCTGAAAACTCTATTCAGTTTGACAAAAGTACCCCAGAACATTTTTACCTTTCCGTTTGATGCTTTTGCTGTCCATACAAAAATCCATGAACTGAGTCTGTGACTTAACTGTTAATTTTTGTGATTTCCCTTTTGATGTGGTCTGATCTGAAATCCCTTGTCAATAGCACTCAACACTTCATGTGAATAAAGAACTAGTTGTGTTTCACAGGAACGATGTTTTCTAAACCGATGTTGACTGTGTGTCAATAGACCGTTTTCTTCGAGGTAGTTCATAATGTTCGAACACAACATATGTTCCAAAATCCTACTGCATATCGACATTAACGATATAGGCTTGTAATTTATTGGATTACTCCTACTACCTTTCTTGAATATTGGTGCGACCTGTGCAACTTTCCAGTCTTTGGGTACGGATCTTTCGTCGAGCGAACGGTTGTATATGATTGTTAAGTATGGAGATAATGCATCAGCATACTCGGAAACGAACCTAACTGCTATACAGTCTGGACCAGAAGACTTGCTTTTATTAAGTGATTTAAGTTGCTTCACTACTACGAGGATATTTACATCTGCGTTACTCATGTTGACAGCTGTTCTCGATTCGAATTCTGAAATATTTACTTTGTCTTCTTTTGTGATGGCATTTCGGAAGGTTGTGTTTAGTAACTCCGCTATGGCACCACTGTCTTGGATGGTATCTCCATTGCTATCGCGCAGAGAAGGCACTGATTGTTTCTTGCCGCTAAAATACTTCACATACGACCAGAATCTCTTTGGATGTTCTGCCAGGTTTCGAAACAAAATTTCGTTGTGGAAACTGTTATCAGCATCTCGCATTGAAGTCCGCTCTAAATTTCGAGCTTCTGTAAAAGATCGTCAATGTTGGGGATTTTGCGTCTGTTTAAATTTGGCATGTTTGTTTCGTTGTTTCTACAACAGTATCCTAACCCGTTTTATGCACCAAGGAGGATCAGCTCCGTCGTTTGTTAATTTATTTGGTATAAATCTCTCAATTGCTGCCGACAGTAATACTTTGAATTTAAGCCACATCTGGTCTACATTTATATCATTAATTTCGAATGAGTGGAGATTGCCTCTAAGGAAGACGTCAAGTGAATTTTTATCTGATTTTTTGAGTAGGTGTATTTTTCGTTTATTTTTCGAAGATTTGTGGATTACAGTGTTCAATCTCGCTTCGACAACTCTGTGTTCACTAATGCCTGAATCGGTTTTGATGCTCGTTATTAACTCAGGATTATTTGTTGCTAAGAGGTCAAGTGTGTTTTCACAACCGTGTACTATTCCGGTGGGCTCATGAACTAACTGCTGGAAATAACCACGTTGTACATAAAGTGATGTGCCGCCGGCTTTCTCTGAATCTACACATGATGACTTAGTTTCACACCTGAAAACATGGAAAGATGTGGCAGAAGTCTTCCGCTAACTGCAAATTTGAGAAAAGTACACATCGATTAAAATAATGCTTCACTGTGATACATATTACTGCTAAAGATCCGTAGTCTGTAAATTTGCTTGCTGTAGTTCGATGTCAGTTGCGTAATGCTCGCAATATTCCGAGAGTAATAGACTCTTTAACCATGAGTTTAACAGTTGTAATAAAGAACCTAGAGCAATATGCACTACAGTACTCAGTCAAGAAAACACGTGACATAGAATAACACTCTACGTATATCTGCTAAGGCTGCACAGAGATATTACACCAGGAGAAATAAAAATCGTGGAAAACCAACATTAGAATCCACTATTTAGTCCAGTTATATAATTTTTTAACAAGAATATCTAAAAAAAATTATAAAAAGTTGCTAAAATGTTTTGACATTATTTTCTCGTTTCTGAAAGTTTGGTGAAATGTGCGTTATTCCCTCGGATGCTTCATTTGTTTACCATACATATTAATCAATATTCTGAGAAAGAAATCTATACGCGTCTTACAATCCATTCACACATACAAATTGATAAAAGCTTATTAAAATATGAGCGACGGTAATTTTTGTACTTAACTGAGCCAAAGGTACGTGAAACTACTACAGTGCTTCTGCCTCAGTTGATTTTTTCTAGCCTAATTTTGGAAACTCGAGTAATCGTTGGACAAAATGGTACACCAAAACAGTAGACCCAGCACCGCGCCTGCCGGGACGAACGTTCCCTCGATGCAGCTGCACACTTCTTGTCCTCCTCGGAGCTGGCATTGTGTGGCGCCGAAAGCGTAGCGAATGGTCGAGCTCACAGATCGAATCAGCTCCACTTACTAGCCTACTCATTGTTTTTCTCGTTAATTATATGTGAAGAACGGCTTCTTTTCAATGCATTTCTGTGTTGTACAACAAAATAAGTTTTACGGAGGAAGGAGTCTACAAAACAAAGTCTCAAAGGGCCATAACCTTTATCCTGGACAGCTGTGGTAACGAGATAGTGTCATCATTAATAGTGGCGTAATTTCGAGACAAGAATACGCTAGCGAGTCCTAGCGAATAAACATTTCAATCACGTGGAGCCATCCCCACAAAATCAGACGTGATCTCCCTGCATCTACCGACAAAGCCCGAACCATTCGATTCCGGTTAATTTTAATGGAAAAGTATATAGTCTCATTAATTTTACATGATGCCTCAAAACGTGTTCTATCAATTTATCCATTCTTTAAGTCAAATTGTGCCATTTCCCTGAGCGTAGCCTGAATTAATGCGACAACATTCCGTTACCCATATTTTAATTTTGTTGATGTTCATCTTATAACATTTCTTAAAGATACCATCCACTCAGTTCAACCTCCCTTCCAAGTCTTTTGCCATCTCTGACAGAATTACAAATTAATCGGCAACGCGAAGAGTAGGACAACATATTACTGCCTCCAATATACATCACGTTAAATAATCACGACGAGAATATCAAAACCATAATACCTGTTACCGACAGACGTTCTTCCAACACACAGTTCGCAAGTGGAAAGGAAAGGGGGTAGTTGTCACCGCGACGCACAGGGTGGTGGCTTGTCGAGTGTAGATCATTGTGGGGGAGATTACCTCAAAGTGTGGTACACCTTTGTGCCGCGGGTGCACAATAAACAATATTGTGAAAATAAATGTTTATCTTATGTTTCCGTTACTTCCACACAGTAACACAAGGCAAAAATAATACATCTTAATAGTATGAACTTACATCTGGGAAATATAGAAAGAAAAAATTTCCCAGCGATGTCCTCGCGGTTCTAAAATTGAGATTTTACGGTGATACGTGTTCTTCGTTTCTTTGAGTGAGGCACAGATTTTGTCAAGAACGTTCTTTTACGTACTCTCTGTTAGCAATGGCCCGCCATACATAATAAATCCATCTTAGAGATAGCGAGAACGTCCTCCTAAGAGGAGGATGACATGAAGAGAAGGGGCTCGGAGAGGGATAAGTCGTGGAAAAAGCGAGGACTCCGGCTCCTTAGCCGGCCGCGGTGGTCTAGCGGTTCTAGGCGCTCAGTCCGGAGCCGCGCGACTGCTACGGTCGCAGGTTCGAATCCTGCCTCGGGCATGGATGTGTGTGATGCCCTTAGGTTAGTTAGGTTTAGGTAGTTCTCAGTTCTAGGGGACTGATGACCATAGATGTTAAGTCCCATAGTGCTCAGAGCCATTTGAACCATTTGAACCGGCTCCTTAAGCCCGTCTCTCCTCAAGGCCCACCCATTTCGCCAAGACCACAGCCGAGCACAGATCACTGCATCTGCGTATGGGGATTTATTCATCGCGTTCGTGCTTCCGTACAGTGGTTCTGTAGACGCAGCGTAACACGCACTACGCATACAACGATGATAGCTGTACCCAGTCCTGGCTATAAATATTTTCTCCTGTTAAGAATAACGTAAGTGTATGGATATCAGCGCACATGGTGAACAACGTTATGGTAAATAAAAAGGCGCTGCAGTCAAGGACTGTACGGCTGGTCCCGGCCTAGGTTCGAGTCCTCCCTCGGGCATGAGTGTGTGTGTTTTTCCTTAGGATAATTTAGGTTAAGTAGTGTGTAAGTTTAGGGACTGATGACCTTTGCAGTTAAGTCCCATAAGATTTCACACAAAATTGAACATTTTTTTAAATAAAAAGGTATAGACGAGTTACTTCTACATATAACTAACAAACTGCAACGTGTGACTGTGAACCCTCAATGGGCAAGATTGCTTGAAAGGCATATCGAAGAACCAAGAATAATATAAATAATAAGAATGAAATCGCAGCTGTAGAATATTTCAGAACCTGCAATATAAATACGAGGGCTATTCGAAGACTAAGATCCGATCGGTCGCGAAATGAAAACCACAACGAAAACCAAAATTGTTTCACTTGCAGCAGTTTGCTAAATCTTCGAGCTACTTCTCTACATAATCACCGTTCCGACTTGGACGTTTGTCGTAGCGTTGTACCAAAGTTCCAATACCTTCGTTTGCAAGGCAGCCACGTACGCTTTCCACCACTTCTCTACGCTGTTCTGAAGTCTGTGCCAAAATGTTATCTTTCGAACACATCCCATCGAAAACGCTGCATTGGCATCCGCATTGCTACTACAGAGTGCGCACGAGAGTTGTCATGAAGTAGGAAACGCATGACAGGTACGTTATGTGGGTTGCATTAAATCAGGTACAACCTGGCAGTGGGCACCCATACTTGCTGGGAGACACTATTGTTCTATGGCTCGTTACACCCTCACTGTGTACTCACAACTGAAAAAAGAGCGACACGACGTGATCGACAGAAATACTAGAGACACTGCTCAACACATCTGTGCAAATCTTTGTAGGATTTTCACTGTCGCCGGCCGGAGTGGCCGTGCGGTTCTAGGCGCTACAGTTGGAACCGGGCGACCGCTACGGTCGCAGGTTCGAATCCTGCCTCGGGCATGGATGTGTGTGATGTCTTTAGGTTAGTTAGGTTTAATTAGCTCTAAGTTCTAGGCGAATGATGACCTCAGAAGTTAAGTCGCATAATGCTCAGAGCCATTTGAACCATTTTTTCACTGTCGATTCCACATCGCGACCTTTCGGACCTTACTTTCGGAATAGCCACTGTAATACGCTGCTTGTGGTCTGGGAATATCTAAGTTCACCCGCAGACTGATTTTTCACAAAAATTTCGACTTATATAATTAATATAAGTGAGTGGGAAAAGATGAAGATATAGAAGAGAAAAAAGATTATTTACAACATTATTTACCTGTTTTTTGATCTAAAACAAAAATCATTTTATGACGCAGAGTTGAATTACATAATTTCAAATAAATTAAGTTACTTTTCACTATACTTACAGACCGGAGAAGACAACAGCGAAGAGTCGATGCCAGGAACTCGAGAACTGGGGATCTTAAGGAAGTCCTGAAAAGGAGAATGAGGCCTGTTAATAACGGCAATAAAACTTGGTAAAAGAAAAAAAAGTACCAGATTACAAAGCTAAATACTTAGGATGCATATTCTCACAGGATGGCAACATAGTGAAAGAACTGGAAGCGAGGTGTAGCAAAGCTAATGCAGTGAGCGCTCAGCCACGACCTACTCTCTTCTGCAAGAAGGAAGTCAGTAGCAAGACTAAGTTATCTGTGCACCGTTCAATCTTTCGACCAACTTTGTTGTATGGGAGCGAAAGCTGGGTGGATTCAGGTTACCTTATCAACAAGGTTGATGTTACGGATATGAAAGTAGCTAGGATGATTGCAGGTACTAGTAGATGGGAACAATGGCAGGAGGGTGTCCACAATGAGGAAATCAAAGAAAAACTGGGAATGAACTCTATAGATGTAGCAGTCAGGGCGAACAGGCTTAGATGGTGGGGTCATGTTACACGCATGGGAGAAGCAAGGTTACCCAAGAGACTGATGGGTTCAGCAGTAGAGGGTAGGAGGAGTCGGGGCAGACCAAGGAGAAGTTACCTGGATTCGGTTAAGAATGATTTTGAAGTAATAGGTTTAACATCAGAAGAGGCACCAATATTAGCACTGAATAGGGGATCTTGGAGGAATTTTATAAGGGGGCTATGCTCCAGACTGAACGCTGAAAGGCATAATCAGTCTTAAATGATGATGATGATTACAAAGCTAGAGATCAAAGCTTCAAATTCTCATTGCCTCTGTCATTTATTGGTTCTTTCATTCCTGGCGACGATTTGTGTAAGAGAAAAATACCCAGCTGCACCGTGATCCCGAGTCCCCGTGCAACTGATTGGGTCCCTCATTTCATAGATGCGACGAAGGCAAGGCAAGCCCCCACGCCCCCTTCCCCCAGTAGGATCATACCTAGCAAAGCACTGCTATATTATAAACAACGAATTTATTTATTTAATTTATTTATTTAACGTAATGACAGGAGTGTCTTCAGGCTTTCTCTTACACTGAACTAGGATATTAGATGTATAATACTTTTTACATCATACACTTAAAAAATTGTAGTAATTTTTATATGATGAACAGTAATAAAATGGTAGCAATATAATTAAAAATGCTTTGAAACAAGATTGTACCATATCTAATGAAAATTTCAAAAACAGAACTAAGAACGTTAATGGCAAAAGTGCTACAGTAGTAGTAGTGCTAATAATAATTTGATAATAACAACAGTGATATTAGGAGAAAAAAATGTGTTTATGGGTGTACAAAAGTAATGTTTTCTGACATATCGAGTTCTGAGGTGGTGCAATTTTGCGACACCAGAACAACTAGAGGCGTCGAGGAATGAGAATTGTCTGGAGGGAGTGAAGGGTGTTTCGTTGTAATGAGGTAAAGTGTGAGCACAGAACGAAGGCGGACATTATTTTTGTTTTAGTAATTGCGTCATTAGGTATCACCTGAGGCTGGTCATATAATTCAGTTCTCTGATGTAATAAACAAAAACTCGTCTATTTACCACTTCAGTTACTTTTATTTTAAACGCCACTACGTGCTACAATAGTCATGTCATCAAAATGAGGTGAATCATATATTTTTACAATCCACCTGATGATGACAGATGGCCATTCAAACGTGCGCAACTAGAAAAGTGAAACTAGTAGTAGTCAACAGAGACAACAGAGACATAGGATTCTGAACCGAGGTGAAAGACGTGTACCGATTACCGACAGAAAGAGAAGGATGTAAACATGGGGCCAGTTTCAGAAGCGCTCGATTACAGGAGAAGATGTGATGTGTACGGGCATTTCTCGTAGTGCCATGCCTCATATCACGTGGGCGAAACCCGTCCTCGGCTATTGTACAGTCCCAGGGCAGCTACACTTCGATCATCCTCATTCAGATTAAGTCTAGGTACTCTCACTCAGACTTTGAGAAGGACCAACTATTTGTTCGCGTGGTTTCAAAACTCGACAGTACTTCTGGTAATTCGTAAACGCCATCTTGGTCCATCCTTCACCTTACTTGTGACGACAGGTTTTGTGAAAGCTCAGGAACTGGTCGATTATTAGCACTTATTACCACTAGGTACGTGTCTATCAATTCTATAGAAGAAAGAACAGTCCACTTAGAGGGCAAACGGTATTTTCCTTTTATGACGGTTCCTTACGTGGGGAAAATTTCTGAAACTGAACTTCTCTCGCTTATAAAGCCAAACGTTTGTAGGTGATATAAAACTGCCCCATGAGGATGGGGATACAAAAATTACGCTAAAAAAAGTTACTGAATTTGTAGTGACAGCTGGCCTCAAGATAGCGAAGAACAAGACCGAGGTATTGAATGCAGAGATCGACTGGAAGGCTGCAGGTGAAGTGGTGGAGAATGTGCACAGCTTCCGGTACCAAAAGAAGAGTATAATAGTTAAGCTATACACGAAGCAGGACATAAGAGAGAGGTGGAATCTGGATACACTGATCAAGAAGCTGTATGAGAGAGCAAAACCAGTGTGAAGTATGACACGGAAAAGAAGATTGAGGTTTTCTGAGCACAACATGGGGAGAACAAGTTGCCCCGAAAGACTGAAGTAAGGTGACACAGCACTGTATGGCTGCAAAAGTCACTCGTGGTCCTGAAGGGTCGAAACAAACAAAGTAAAAATCAGCAGATGGAAATAGAAGTTGACGTCTTACCAGTTTTAGGGAGACGAGTTAGGGACAGTAGAGAATAAATTTAAACCGATGGATGAAGAGGTACACATTAGATTTGTTAAATCCGAGATACAAGAAACTGGGGCAGGGAAATAGAGTCGTGTCAGGTTGTTATACTCAATAGCTTTACCACCACGTACAGATAAGTGGCACCAATCTCATCGATACACTGTATGAGGATTTAAGTGGTGAAAACTCATTGCATAGACAATACAATGAGACAAGGGTTGTCACCAACGCCGTGAAGGATACTCATAACTTTATGGTTTGGTGTGGCACAGTTGGAGGAATAGTAAAGAGACCTTGCGTCGTACAGAGATAAATTAAAAAGTGAGAGGACGAGAATTGCAAGTTTCTGCACGTACATTCAGTTCTGTGAATGCCTTGAGGTCGGATAATGTATCCATCTTTCTAACTTAAATTACATTCCAGGTTTGTTTCCTAAAATCTAATATGGGTCTCACTCGCCCTTTGCATTTATGAAAGTCATTGCTCCAGCCACTTTACACGAAAATGTTACAGCAATTCAGTATTTTTCTGCTGTTGCTTTTATCGGTTAATAAGGTTATTTATACGGTAATCTGCAACGCTGCCCGATAAGACATGAGCGAATCAAACTATCCGAAGCCAATAATTTCTGTTTTGTTACGGAATCAACATGAATATTATTAAACAAAATATGTGTCTTTGTTGCAGAGAGAGAATTGAAAATTTATGCGACAACCAGGACTCTAATTTAGATTTCTTGCTTTCGCGACCAGTCGACTTCCACCGCATCGTCGCCCGAAGCAACTTATTGATGTGAATGTTTACTCCTAAATGCCGGTGAGGTTCTTCCACCGAGGGGTGAGCACCACAGCAATGGGACGGAGACACAGGGCTTTGGTTGATTTCATCCAAATAGGGAATATTATGTATAATCACCACCAACAGCTGGACAAGAGCATCATCTATACATTAAGTTCATTACAGTCTTCATATAGGTGCACCATCTGTGTTCTGATGTCGCCTGCTCAGTGTCTTAAGCGTATTTTCCTTTCTCTGGACTTCCCTGGTCCATCTTCCATCCGTTTCCCAACGATGAGTCCCGCCGGCTTCACTTCGTTTTCATCACTCGCTGTGCATTCAATATTTTTTGAATAGCTTCTCCATTAAAAGTCCATGTCTTCCTGACTTAATCGCTGCTGGTAATTCGCATTGACTGTAAATTTTTCTTTTCAGAAACATTCGAAAATTAGTTCTGAAAACTCTATTCAGTTTGACAAAAGTACCCCAGAACATTTTTACCTTTCCGTTTGATGCTTTTGCTGTCCATACAAAAATCCATGAACTGAGTCTGTGACTTAACTGTTAATTTTTGTGATTTCCCTTTTGATGTGGTCTGATCTGAAATCCCTTGTCAATAGCACTCAACACTTCATGTGAATAAAGAACTAGTTGTGTTTCACAGGATGTTTTCTAAACCGATGTTGACTGTGTGTCAATAGACCGTTTTCTTCGAGGTAGTTCATAATGTTCGAACACAACATATGTTCCAAAATCCTACTGCATATCGACATTAACGATATAGGCTTGTAATTTATTGGATTACTCCTACTACCTTTCTTGAATATTGGTGCGACCTGTGCAACTTTCCAGTCTTTGGGTACGGATCTTTCGTCGAGCGAACGGTTGTATATGATTGTTAAGTATGGAGATAATGCATCAGCATACTCGGAAACGAACCTAACTGCTATACAGTCTGGACCAGAAGACTTGCTTTTATTAAGTGATTTAAGTTGCTTCACTACTACGAGGATATTTACATCTGCGTTACTCATGTTGACAGCTGTTCTCGATTCGAATTCTGAAATATTTACTTTGTCTTCTTTTGTGATGGCATTTCGGAAGGTTGTGTTTAGTAACTCCGCTATGGCACCACTGTCTTGGATGGTATCTCCATTGCTATCGCGCAGAGAAGGCACTGATTGTTTCTTGCCGCTAAAATACTTCACATACGACCAGAATCTCTTTGGATGTTCTGCCAGGTTTCGAAACAAAATTTCGTTGTGGAAACTGTTATCAGCATCTCGCATTGAAGTCCGCTCTAAATTTCGAGCTTCTGTAAAAGATCGTCAATGTTGGGGATTTTGCGTCTGTTTAAATTTGGCATGTTTGTTTCGTTGTTTCTACAACAGTATCCTAACCCGTTTTATGCACCAAGGAGGATCAGCTCCGTCGTTTGTTAATTTATTTGGTATAAATCTCTCAATTGCTGCCGACAGTAATACTTTGAATTTAAGCCACATCTGGTCTACATTTATATCATTAATTTCGAATGAGTGGAGATTGCCTCTAAGGAAGACGTCAAGTGAATTTTTATCTGATTTTTTGAGTAGGTGTATTTTTCGTTTATTTTTCGAAGATTTGTGGATTACAGTGTTCAATCTCGCTTCGACAACTCTGTGTTCACTAATGCCTGAATCGGTTTTGATGCTCGTTATTAACTCAGGATTATTTGTTGCTAAGAGGTCAAGTGTGTTTTCACAACCGTGTACTATTCCGGTGGGCTCATGAACTAACTGCTGGAAATAACCACGTTGTACATAAAGTGATGTGCCGCCGGCTTTCTCTGAATCTACACATGATGACTTAGTTTCACACCTGAAAACATGGAAAGATGTGGCAGAAGTCTTCCGCTAACTGCAAATTTGAGAAAAGTACACATCGATTAAAATAATGCTTCACTGTGATACATATTACTGCTAAAGATCCGTAGTCTGTAAATTTGCTTGCTGTAGTTCGATGTCAGTTGCGTAATGCTCGCAATATTCCGAGAGTAATAGACTCTTTAACCATGAGTTTAACAGTTGTAATAAAGAACCTAGAGCAATATGCACTACAGTACTCAGTCAAGAAAACACGTGACATAGAATAACACTCTACGTATATCTGCTAAGGCTGCACAGAGATATTACACCAGGAGAAATAAAAATCGTGGAAAACCAACATTAGAATCCACTATTTAGTCCAGTTATATAATTTTTTAACAAGAATATCTAAAAAAAATTATAAAAAGTTGCTAAAATGTTTTGACATTATTTTCTCGTTTCTGAAAGTTTGGTGAAATGTGCGTTATTCCCTCGGATGCTTCATTTGTTTACCATACATATTAATCAATATTCTGAGAAAGAAATCTATACGCGTCTTACAATCCATTCACACATACAAATTGATAAAAGCTTATTAAAATATGAGCGACGGTAATTTTTGTACTTAACTGAGCCAAAGGTACGTGAAACTACTACAGTGCTTCTGCCTCAGTTGATTTTTTCTAGCCTAATTTTGGAAACTCGAGTAATCGTTGGACAAAATGGTACACCAAAACAGTAGACCCAGCACCGCGCCTGCCGGGACGAACGTTCCCTCGATGCAGCTGCACACTTCTTGTCCTCCTCGGAGCTGGCATTGTGTGGCGCCGAAAGCGTAGCGAATGGTCGAGCTCACAGATCGAATCAGCTCCACTTACTAGCCTACTCATTGTTTTTCTCGTTAATTATATGTGAAGAACGGCTTCTTTTCAATGCATTTCTGTGTTGTACAACAAAATAAGTTTTACGGAGGAAGGAGTCTACAAAACAAAGTCTCAAAGGGCCATAACCTTTATCCTGGACAGCTGTGGTAACGAGATAGTGTCATCATTAATAGTGGCGTAATTTCGAGACAAGAATACGCTAGCGAGTCCTAGCGAATAAACATTTCAATCACGTGGAGCCATCCCCACAAAATCAGACGTGATCTCCCTGCATCTACCGACAAAGCCCGAACCATTCGATTCCGGTTAATTTTAATGGAAAAGTATATAGTCTCATTAATTTTACATGATGCCTCAAAACGTGTTCTATCAATTTATCCATTCTTTAAGTCAAATTGTGCCATTTCCCTGAGCGTAGCCTGAATTAATGCGACAACATTCCGTTACCCATATTTTAATTTTGTTGATGTTCATCTTATAACATTTCTTAAAGATACCATCCACTCAGTTCAACCTCCCTTCCAAGTCTTTTGCCATCTCTGACAGAATTACAAATTAATCGGCAACGCGAAGAGTAGGACAACATATTACTGCCTCCAATATACATCACGTTAAATAATCACGACGAGAATATCAAAACCATAATACCTGTTACCGACAGACGTTCTTCCAACACACAGTTCGCAAGTGGAAAGGAAAGGGGGTAGTTGTCACCGCGACGCACAGGGTGGTGGCTTGTCGAGTGTAGATCATTGTGGGGGAGATTACGTCAAAGTGTGGTACACCTTTGTGCCGCGGGTGCACAATAAACAATATTGTGAAAATAAATGTTTATCTTATGTTTCCGTTACTTCCACACAGTAACACAAGGCAAAAATAATACATCTTAATAGTATGAACTTACATCTGGGAAATATAGAAAGAAAAAATTTCCCAGCGATGTCCTCGCGGTTCTAAAATTGAGATTTTACGGTGATACGTGTTCTTCGTTTCTTTGAGTGAGGCACAGATTTTGTCAAGAACGTTCTTTTACGTACTCTCTGTTAGCAATGGCCCGCCATACATAATAAATCCATCTTAGAGATAGCGAGAACGTCCTCCTAAGAGGAGGATGACATGAAGAGAAGGGGCTCGGAGAGGGATAAGTCGTGGAAAAAGCGAGGACTCCGGCTCCTTAGCCGGCCGCGGTGGTCTAGCGGTTCTAGGCGCTCAGTCCGGAGCCGCGCGACTGCTACGGTCGCAGGTTCGAATCCTGCCTCGGGCATGGATGTGTGTGATGCCCTTAGGTTAGTTAGGTTTAGGTAGTTCTCAGTTCTAGGGGACTGATGACCATAGATGTTAAGTCCCATAGTGCTCAGAGCCATTTGAACCATTTGAACCGGCTCCTTAAGCCCGTCTCTCCTCAAGGCCCACCCATTTCGCCAAGACCACAGCCGAGCACAGATCACTGCATCTGCGTATGGGGATTTATTCATCGCGTTCGTGCTTCCGTACAGTGGTTCTGTAGACGCAGCGTAACACGCACTACGCATACAACGATGATAGCTGTACCCAGTCCTGGCTATAAATATTTTCTCCTGTTAAGAATAACGTAAGTGTATGGATATCAGCGCACATGGTGAACAACGTTATGGTAAATAAAAAGGCGCTGCAGTCAAGGACTGTACGGCTGGTCCCGGCCTAGGTTCGAGTCCTCCCTCGGGCATGAGTGTGTGTGTTTTTCCTTAGGATAATTTAGGTTAAGTAGTGTGTAAGTTTAGGGACTGATGACCTTTGCAGTTAAGTCCCATAAGATTTCACACAAAATTGAACATTTTTTTAAATAAAAAGGTATAGACGAGTTACTTCTACATATAACTAACAAACTGCAACGTGTGACTGTGAACCCTCAATGGGCAAGATTGCTTGAAAGGCATATCGAAGAACCAAGAATAATATAAATAATAAGAATGAAATCGCAGCTGTAGAATATTTCAGAACCTGCAATATAAATACGAGGGCTATTCGAAGACTAAGATCCGATCGGTCGCGAAATGAAAACCACAACGAAAACCAAAATTGTTTCACTTGCAGCAGTTTGCTAAATCTTCGAGCTACTTCTCTACATAATCACCGTTCCGACTTGGACGTTTGTCGTAGCGTTGTACCAAAGTTCCAATACCTTCGTTTGCAAGGCAGCCACGTACGCTTTCCACCACTTCTCTACGCTGTTCTGAAGTCTGTGCCAAAATGTTATCTTTCGAACACATCCCATCGAAAACGCTGCATTGGCATCCGCATTGCTACTACAGAGTGCGCACGAGAGTTGTCATGAAGTAGGAAACGCATGACAGGTACGTTATGTGGGTTGCATTAAATCAGGTACAACCTGGCAGTGGGCACCCATACTTGCTGGGAGACACTATTGTTCTATGGCTCGTTACACCCTCACTGTGTACTCACAACTGAAAAAAGAGCGACACGACGTGATCGACAGAAATACTAGAGACACTGCTCAACACATCTGTGCAAATCTTTGTAGGATTTTCACTGTCGCCGGCCGGAGTGGCCGTGCGGTTCTAGGCGCTACAGTTGGAACCGGGCGACCGCTACGGTCGCAGGTTCGAATCCTGCCTCGGGCATGGATGTGTGTGATGTCTTTAGGTTAGTTAGGTTTAATTAGCTCTAAGTTCTAGGCGAATGATGACCTCAGAAGTTAAGTCGCATAATGCTCAGAGCCATTTGAACCATTTTTTCACTGTCGATTCCACATCGCGACCTTTCGGACCTTACTTTCGGAATAGCCACTGTAATACGCTGCTTGTGGTCTGGGAATATCTAAGTTCACCCGCAGACTGATTTTTCACAAAAATTTCGACTTATATAATTAATATAAGTGAGTGGGAAAAGATGAAGATATAGAAGAGAAAAAAGATTATTTACAACATTATTTACCTGTTTTTTGATCTAAAACAAAAATCATTTTATGACGCAGAGTTGAATTACATAATTTCAAATAAATTAAGTTACTTTTCACTATACTTACAGACCGGAGAAGACAACAGCGAAGAGTCGATGCCAGGAACTCGAGAACTGGGGATCTTAAGGAAGTCCTGAAAAGGAGAATGAGGCCTGTTAATAACGGCAATAAAACTTGGTAAAAGAAAAAAAAGTACCAGATTACAAAGCTAAATACTTAGGATGCATATTCTCACAGGATGGCAACATAGTGAAAGAACTGGAAGCGAGGTGTAGCAAAGCTAATGCAGTGAGCGCTCAGCCACGACCTACTCTCTTCTGCAAGAAGGAAGTCAGTAGCAAGACTAAGTTATCTGTGCACCGTTCAATCTTTCGACCAACTTTGTTGTATGGGAGCGAAAGCTGGGTGGATTCAGGTTACCTTATCAACAAGGTTGATGTTACGGATATGAAAGTAGCTAGGATGATTGCAGGTACTAGTAGATGGGAACAATGGCAGGAGGGTGTCCACAATGAGGAAATCAAAGAAAAACTGGGAATGAACTCTATAGATGTAGCAGTCAGGGCGAACAGGCTTAGATGGTGGGGTCATGTTACACGCATGGGAGAAGCAAGGTTACCCAAGAGACTGATGGGTTCAGCAGTAGAGGGTAGGAGGAGTCGGGGCAGACCAAGGAGAAGTTACCTGGATTCGGTTAAGAATGATTTTGAAGTAATAGGTTTAACATCAGAAGAGGCACCAATATTAGCACTGAATAGGGGATCTTGGAGGAATTTTATAAGGGGGCTATGCTCCAGACTGAACGCTGAAAGGCATAATCAGTCTTAAATGATGATGATGATTACAAAGCTAGAGATCAAAGCTTCAAATTCTCATTGCCTCTGTCATTTATTGGTTCTTTCATTCCTGGCGACGATTTGTGTAAGAGAAAAATACCCAGCTGCACCGTGATCCCGAGTCCCCGTGCAACTGATTGGGTCCCTCATTTCATAGATGCGACGAAGGCAAGGCAAGCCCCCACGCCCCCTTCCCCCAGTAGGATCATACCTAGCAAAGCACTGCTATATTATAAACAACGAATTTATTTATTTAATTTATTTATTTAACGTAATGACAGGAGTGTCTTCAGGCTTTCTCTTACACTGAACTAGGATATTAGATGTATAATACTTTTTACATCATACACTTAAAAAATTGTAGTAATTTTTATATGATGAACAGTAATAAAATGGTAGCAATATAATTAAAAATGCTTTGAAACAAGATTGTACCATATCTAATGAAAATTTCAAAAACAGAACTAAGAACGTTAATGGCAAAAGTGCTACAGTAGTAGTAGTGCTAATAATAATTTGATAATAACAACAGTGATATTAGGAGAAAAAAATGTGTTTATGGGTGTACAAAAGTAATGTTTTCTGACATATCGAGTTCTGAGGTGGTGCAATTTTGCGACACCAGAACAACTAG
The DNA here is from genome assembly GCF_023898315.1 of Schistocerca nitens. Lineage (NCBI taxonomy): Eukaryota > Metazoa > Arthropoda > Insecta > Orthoptera > Acrididae > Schistocerca > Schistocerca nitens. Next base: position 858,866,225 of record NC_064617.1, read on the forward strand.
AGGCGTCGAGGAATGAGAATTGTCTGGAGGGAGTGAAGGGTGTTTCGTTGTAATGAGGTAAAGTGTGAGCACAGAACGAAGGCGGACATTATTTTTGTTTTAGTAATTGCGTCATTAGGTATCACCTGAGGCTGGTCATATAATTCAGTTCTCTGATGTAATAAACAAAAACTCGTCTATTTACCACTTCAGTTACTTTTATTTTAAACGCCACTACGTGCTACAATAGTCATGTCATCAAAATGAGGTGAATCATATATTTTTACAATCCACCTGATGATGACAGATGGCCATTCAAACGTGCGCAACTAGAAAAGTGAAACTAGTAGTAGTCAACAGAGACAACAGAGACATAGGATTCTGAACCGAGGTGAAAGACGTGTACCGATTACCGACAGAAAGAGAAGGATGTAAACATGGGGCCAGTTTCAGAAGCGCTCGATTACAGGAGAAGATGTGATGTGTACGGGCATTTCTCGTAGTGCCATGCCTCATATCACGTGGGCGAAACCCGTCCTCGGCTATTGTACAGTCCCAGGGCAGCTACACTTCGATCATCCTCATTCAGATTAAGTCTAGGTACTCTCACTCAGACTTTGAGAAGGACCAACTATTTGTTCGCGTGGTTTCAAAACTCGACAGTACTTCTGGTAATTCGTAAACGCCATCTTGGTCCATCCTTCACCTTACTTGTGACGACAGGTTTTGTGAAAGCTCAGGAACTGGTCGATTATTAGCACTTATTACCACTAGGTACGTGTCTATCAATTCTATAGAAGAAAGAACAGTCCACTTAGAGGGCAAACGGTATTTTCCTTTTATGACGGTTCCTTACGTGGGGAAAATTTCTGAAACTGAACTTCTCTCGCTTATAAAGCCAAACGTTTGTAGGTGATATAAAACTGCCCCATGAGGATGGGGATACAAAAATTACGCTAAAAAAAGTTACTGAATTTGTAGTGACAGCTGGCCTCAAGATAGCGAAGAACAAGACCGAGGTATTGAATGCAGAGATCGACTGGAAGGCTGCAGGTGAAGTGGTGGAGAATGTGCACAGCTTCCGGTACCAAAAGAAGAGTATAATAGTTAAGCTATACACGAAGCAGGACATAAGAGAGAGGTGGAATCTGGATACACTGATCAAGAAGCTGTATGAGAGAGCAAAACCAGTGTGAAGTATGACACGGAAAAGAAGATTGAGGTTTTCTGAGCACAACATGGGGAGAACAAGTTGCCCCGAAAGACTGAAGTAAGGTGACACAGCACTGTATGGCTGCAAAAGTCACTCGTGGTCCTGAAGGGTCGAAACAAACAAAGTAAAAATCAGCAGATGGAAATAGAAGTTGACGTCTTACCAGTTTTAGGGAGACGAGTTAGGGACAGTAGAGAATAAATTTAAACCGATGGATGAAGAGGTACACATTAGATTTGTTAAATCCGAGATACAAGAAACTGGGGCAGGGAAATAGAGTCGTGTCAGGTTGTTATACTCAATAGCTTTACCACCACGTACAGATAAGTGGCACCAATCTCATCGATACACTGTATGAGGATTTAAGTGGTGAAAACTCATTGCATAGACAATACAATGAGACAAGGGTTGTCACCAACGCCGTGAAGGATACTCATAACTTTATGGTTTGGTGTGGCACAGTTGGAGGAATAGTAAAGAGACCTTGCGTCGTACAGAGATAAATTAAAAAGTGAGAGGACGAGAATTGCAAGTTTCTGCACGTACATTCAGTTCTGTGAATGCCTTGAGGTCGGATAATGTATCCATCTTTCTAACTTAAATTACATTCCAGGTTTGTTTCCTAAAATCTAATATGGGTCTCACTCGCCCTTTGCATTTATGAAAGTCATTGCTCCAGCCACTTTACACGAAAATGTTACAGCAATTCAGTATTTTTCTGCTGTTGCTTTTATCGGTTAATAAGGTTATTTATACGGTAATCTGCAACGCTGCCCGATAAGACATGAGCGAATCAAACTATCCGAAGCCAATAATTTCTGTTTTGTTACGGAATCAACATGAATATTATTAAACAAAATATGTGTCTTTGTTGCAGAGAGAGAATTGAAAATTTATGCGACAACCAGGACTCTAATTTAGATTTCTTGCTTTCGCGACCAGTCGACTTCCACCGCATCGTCGCCCGAAGCAACTTATTGATGTGAATGTTTACTCCTAAATGCCGGTGAGGTTCTTCCACCGAGGGGTGAGCACCACAGCAATGGGACGGAGACACAGGGCTTTGGTTGATTTCATCCAAATAGGGAATATTATGTATAATCACCACCAACAGCTGGACAAGAGCATCATCTATACATTAAGTTCATTACAGTCTTCATATAGGTGCACCATCTGTGTTCTGATGTCGCCTGCTCAGTGTCTTAAGCGTATTTTCCTTTCTCTGGACTTCCCTGGTCCATCTTCCATCCGTTTCCCAACGATGAGTCCCGCCGGCTTCACTTCGTTTTCATCACTCGCTGTGCATTCAATATTTTTTGAATAGCTTCTCCATTAAAAGTCCATGTCTTCCTGACTTAATCGCTGCTGGTAATTCGCATTGACTGTAAATTTTTCTTTTCAGAAACATTCGAAAATTAGTTCTGAAAACTCTATTCAGTTTGACAAAAGTACCCCAGAACATTTTTACCTTTCCGTTTGATGCTTTTGCTGTCCATACAAAAATCCATGAACTGAGTCTGTGACTTAACTGTTAATTTTTGTGATTTCCCTTTTGATGTGGTCTGATCTGAAATCCCTTGTCAATAGCACTCAACACTTCATGTGAATAAAGAACTAGTTGTGTTTCACAGGAACGATGTTTTCTAAACCGATGTTGACTGTGTGTCAATAGACCGTTTTCTTCGAGGTAGTTCATAATGTTCGAACACAACATATGTTCCAAAATCCTACTGCATATCGACATTAACGATATAGGCTTGTAATTTATTGGATTACTCCTACTACCTTTCTTGAATATTGGTGCGACCTGTGCAACTTTCCAGTCTTTGGGTACGGATCTTTCGTCGAGCGAACGGTTGTATATGATTGTTAAGTATGGAGATAATGCATCAGCATACTCGGAAACGAACCTAACTGCTATACAGTCTGGACCAGAAGACTTACTTTTATTAAGTGATTTAAGTTGCTTCACTACTACGAGGATATTTACATCTGCGTTACTCATGTTGACAGCTGTTCTCGATTCGAATTCTGAAATATTTACTTCGTCTTCTTTTGTGATGGCATTTCGGAAGGTTGTGTTTAGTAACTCCGCTATGGCACCACTGTCTTGGATGGTATCTCCATTGCTATCGCGCAGAGAAGGCACTGATTGTTTCTTGCCGCTAAAATACTTCACATACGACCAGAATCTCTTTGGATGTTCTGCCAGGTTTCGAAACAAAATTTCGTTGTGGAAACTGTTATCAGCATCTCGCATTGAAGTCCGCTCTAAATTTCGAGCTTCTGTAAAAGATCGTCAATGTTGGGGATTTTGCGTCTGTTTAAATTTGGCATGTTTGTTTCGTTGTTTCTACAACAGTATCCTAACCCGTTTTATGCACCAAGGAGGATCAGCTCCGTCGTTTGTTAATTTATTTGGTATAAATCTCTCAATTGCTGCCGACAGTAATACTTTGAATTTAAGCCACATCTGGTCTATATTTATATCATTAATTTCGAATGAGTGGAGATTGCCTCTAAGGAAGACGTCAAGTGAATTTTTATCTGATTTTTTGAATAGGTGTATTTTTCGTTTATTTTTCGAAGATTTGTGGATTACAGTGTTCAATCTCGCTTCGACAACTCTGTGTTCACTAATGCCTGAATCGGTTTTGATGCTCGTTATTAACTCAGGATTATTTGTTGCTAAGAGGTCAAGTGTGTTTTCACAACCGTGTACTATTCCGGTGGGCTCATGAACTAACTGCTCGAAATAATCACGTTGTACATAAAGTGATGTGCCGCCGGCTTCCTCTGAATCTACACATGATAACTTAGTTTCACACCTGAAAACATGGAAAGATGTGGCAGAAGTCTTCCGCTAACTGCAAATTTGAGAAAAGTACACATCGATTAAAATAATGCTTCACTGTGATACATAGTACTGCTAAATATCCGTAGTCTGTAAATTTGCTTGCTGTAGTTCGATGTAAGTTGCGTAATGCTCGCAATATTCCGAGAGTAATAGACTCTTTAACCATGAGTTTAACAGGGGCACGCGGTTATGAATAAACCTCATAAACGTTGACACGAGTGATAATTATTTAAGCTACAATATAGTGAGTACTACAATAAAGCACACAGTCGTTCATTAGGTGAACAAGTGGCATAATGTTTTACCACTGAAGAAAGAATTGAACAAAAAGAATTCCATACGTATTTGAAAATGTTGGTAACATTTTAATAGACGAGACTGTGATGAATTAAACTGATCTTGTATTCGGATGGACAAATGGAAACCTATGTAAGTAGGCTGTTTAGGTTTTTATATTGGTAACGCCACGTAGCGCTCTGTATGAAAATCACTGGCTGTGCTGTGTGCAGTCTGTGGCTGGTTTGCATTGTTGTCTGCCATTGTAGCGTTGGGCAGTTGGCTGTTAACAGCGCGTAGCGTTGCGCAGTTGGAGGTGAGCCGCCAGCAGTGGTGGATGTGGGGAGAGAGATGGAGGAGTTTTGAAATTTGTAACACAGGATGTCATGAACTGCTATGTATATTATGATTTTTCAACATTATTAAGGTAAATACATTGTTTGTTCTCTATTAAAATCTTTCATTTGCTAACTATGCCTATCAGTTGTTAGTGCCTTCCGTAGTTTTATCTTTTATTTAGCTGGCAGTAGTGGCGCTCGCTGTATTGCAGTAGTTCGAGTAACCAAGAATTTTGTGAGGTAAGTGATTTGTGAAACGTATAGTTTAATGTTAGTCAGGGCCATTCTTTTGTAGGGATTTTTGGAAGTCAGATTGCGTTGCGCTAAAAATATTGTGTGTCAGGATAAGCACAGTCTAGTATCATTGTTGAAAGGGGACGTTTCACCTAGTTCTGTAGCATGTGCCTAGAAAACTGACTTCTTCGCCGAACAGCGAACGTTATGTTTGAACATCGATAAAAGCACATGCATGTGAACATGATGCTGCGGAATGCGAGCCAGAATCTCCCCAGGCATCTGTAACACGTAATCAGAGAACGGTCAACAGAAAGTGACTTCAAAGCAACTTACACATTACCCGCCCATGGCAGGGCCCTACCGTCGGAACACGCCGGCGAGAAGGCCCAGACTAGACTTTAGACTACCTTTCCGCCATTTCAACGTTCTGCTCCCAGTGGAAACGAAGTCGAGCTCACTCCTCATTGAGTTAGCTCTACAGGTCGCCAAAGTGTTTCACTTGAGAGATCCCTTCTGAATTCGTCAAAGACTGTAATACTTTCTGTGATCGATTGTTTGGTACAGCAACATGTTTGGAATATGTATACGATTTAGAATACACGGAAGGAATAACAGTACCAGTTGGCAATATGACAGTACACTTTCAGTGTGAGGAAATACTGATGATAGGATTTGTCTTAAGGAACAGAATGGAGTAAAGCAAACCCACATTTATAGTGTTTATATACCTACGGACTCCTTTTGACAATTTTGACTGGAATACACTCTCTGAAATTCTAAAGGTTCGAATGTTCAAATGTGTGTGAATTTCTAAGGGACAAAACTGCTGAGGTCATTGGTCCCTAGACTTACACACTATTTATACTAACTAATGCTAAGAACAACACACATACACACACACACACGGGCGAGGGAGGACTCGCAGTCCGTGACTTGGGGCCTCAAACCGCACGGCCACTCCGCGCGTCAGTTCTAAAGGTAGCAGGGATAAAATAAAGGAAGCGACAGGTTAACCACAGCTTCTGCAGAAATAAGACTACATTTATAAAAGTCGAAGGAATGAAATGCAGGCACTGGTTGGGCTGTAGCGTATCCACCATATTACGTAGCATGTCCACCGAAAAAGCAATAAAAGGAACCAGAGAAAAATTTGGAACGAGAATTAAAGATCAGAGAAATTAAATCAAAGTTTGAAGGTTTGTCGATGACATTGTAATTCTATCGTAGAAGGCAAAGGACTTGGAACAGCAACTGAATGGATAGTGTCTTGAAAAGAAGTTATAAGATGAACATCAACAAAACTCATGCAAGAGTGACTGAGTTTAAATGCATCAAATCAGGCAATGCTGAAAGAATTTGATTAGCAGGTGACATACTAAAAGTGCGAGTTTCACTATTTGGGCAACAAACCAGCTGACGATGGCCGAAGTAGATAAAATAAAAAAATGTAGACTGGCAATAATAAGAAAAGCTTTTCTAAAAAAGAAAATATTTAACATCTAAAATTAATTGAAAAAACCAATAAGTGCTGCAAATGACGACAAATGTCATTTAAATGTGAACAAGCGTCTGAAGATGAAACCAGTGGTTCTAAACCGGTAACGGTGGTATTTGTGCATATAAATAGCATTATTAGCAGTGGCTGGTCACTATTTTCTTCTTTTCAAAAATAAACTTGCAAAAACTTTCTTTTTGACACTTAGAAATCGTCAGTTCCTTGGTACGGCACTTAGAACGCTGTCATGATTCTGTGGAATACCATCTAAGTTTTTTGAATGCAAATGAACGTACAAACAGAGATGCGTTGTTTTTTCATTCCCCTGACAAATGTCAGATTTGGCACTTAGGACGTTTCCCATTTTCACCCTTCAACTGGTACCACGCTTTCCCGGTCATGGTCTTTGAACTGGGTATCTGATTGCTCATGTTGTTTTTGAAGACGAACTTGGCTTGTTCTTTGGCGTATACGTTACTTGCAATAGTATCGTACTCTTCGGCAATCGACTTGGTGCCTTCCTTTGTTACCACACGAAATGTGTTGGCCGCGGTAACCTTCCTACATTGAATCCGGGTAAAACGTTAAGTATATTACTAGTCTTGGCTTACGACCATGAAGCTACGAGTTTCCATGTGAAAGTAGTTAGAATTTCAGGATTGCTCAGTAGGCAATGGAGAGATACATGTTAGGAATTGCTAGCACAGAAAGGAAAAGAAACAAAAGGAGGATGGGACATGGAATCAGTAGAATGGTTGGTAGATGGACGATACAAATTGTGTGATGGTCTCAAGAAGTTAAAAAAGATAGAGTAGACGATCTAATGAATGGTGTGTAGACGGCATTAGCAAATATGACTACGCAGAAACTAGACGGACACGCATTGACTCAAGACCGTAATGTACAGGGTGATCAAAAAGTCAGTATAAATTTGAAAACTTAATAAACCACGGAATAATGTAGATAGAGAGGTAAAAATTGACACACATGCTTTGAATGACATAGGGTTTTATTGAACAAAAAAAAGTTCACAAAATGTTCGACAGATGGCTACCGCTACCGTGACGGGTGAGAGGTACGCCGATATGTTACAGAATCGCATCATCCCTAGCCTGGCTGATAAACACCTGCTGGAACGCACGATGTTTATGCAGGATGGCGCTCCACCCAATATCGCTAGACGCGTGAAAGATCTCTTGCGCACGTCGTTTGGTGGTGATCGTGTGCTCAGTCGCCACATTCGTCATGCTTGGCCTCCCAGGTCCCCAGACCTCAGTCCGTGCGATTATTGGCTTTGGGGTTACCTAAGTCGCAAGTGTATCGTGATCGACCGACATCTCTAGGGATGCTGAAAGACAACATCTGACGCCAATGCCTCACAATAACTCCGGACATGCTTTACAGTGCTGTTCACAACGTTATTCCTCGACTACAGCTATTGTTGAGGAATGATGGTGGACATATTGAGCATTTCCTGTAAAGAATATCATCTTTGCTTTGACTGACTTTGTTATGCTAATTATTGCTATTCTGATCAGATGAAGCGCCATCTGTCGGACATTTTTTGAACGTTTGTATTTTTTGGTTCTCATAAAACCCCATGTCATTCCAGGCATGTGTCAATTTGTACCTCTTTATCTACATTATTCCGTGATTTATTTAGTTTTCAAATTTATACTGACTTTTATATCTCCCGGTATGTGTTAGCCTATAGCTGTGGGCATGAAACGACTGCTGCTGCCGCTGCTGAAGATGGTGACAATGGTGACATTCCATACTGCGACAAACTGCACCTGTTTTGTGTGTGAGCAAACTACTGCATAACAATATATAAACCGGAGAGTGTGTATTCATTCCATTAACGTTGGAGGAATGTTGTAGCTGTGGACATAGGGGTGAGTTTCAGAACTTTTGTCGTAATCAAAGACTCTTGGCATAACTTAGCCGCACTTCACAATGATGCTCGTGATTCTTTCCTAGAACCTCTTATAAAGAATAAAAATGAAACACAGTGTGAGAGAGCGTATTATTGAGCTGCTCGTCGTTTCTTAGAATGTGCCTTACTAAAATTTTTGAAAGTCAGTCTCTCCGTGACGAACAATAACTTCGCTGCAATGTTTGCCTATGGAGTTAGATGAACTTCCCCATGGCGCTCTCAGGGGGAAAGCCACTTCTCTTGTTTGTATCTACTCTATTACTCCCATCTGCTGAGAGTCCAGACTGCCGACAGCAATCAAGAAAAGGCCGAAGGAGGGCTTTGTAAGTGGACTAATTATATCTTCTTAGATCTTTCAAGGACTTCAGTGTGGCTTCTGATTTTCTAACAACTCGTTTACGCGTTCGACCCACTTTAAATCGCCACGGACGCATACTCCTAGATGATTTGCTGTTTTGAAGATTTTTCAGAGTTTGATCGTCAGTCGTATTATACGCCTATTTTCGTCCAAGACGTTACATACCTTTATTTTGAGTGTGAAGTGTCGATTACTGGACCTGGTACCGACCTTGTGCAGGGTCTTGCAACCTTTCGCTACAATTTCTTTGCGTTGTGACCTCCTTATATACAGACACATCATCCCCGAATGTGATTCTGACGCTTATCCGCAGAAGAAGTAACGGTCCTGTAACATTTCCCCGAAGCACGCTCAATGGTACCTAGACACCTGACGATTTCTCCGTATTGCGAACGACATCGAAGTTCTGTCTACTGTATTTGCTGTATTTTTTAAAATTCGTATTGTTTTTATAAAAACAGAGCGAGGCGGCTGAGGCAGCGGTAAGGCGCTGGACTCGTCTTGGGGAGGACTATGGTTTTTATCTTCGTGCGGCCATCCAGATTTACGTTTTCTGTGATTTCCCTAACTCGCTTAAGGCATATGCCGGGATGTTTCTCCTGGAACGGCACCGCCGATTGCCTTCCCCAGTGCAAGCTTGTGCTCAGTCGCCTCTGAGCATGTAGTCTAAGAGACTGTAGACCCAAGCCTTTCTTTCCCTTGCTTTTAAGTTATAGTTTTCTCATAAAGTTCAAACTGTTCTCGATAGTGGCTTTATGGTCCCCACTCATCCCCTTTCCTCTGTACACTTACATGTAATATTATAACGAATAGTTTAACAACTTATTAAATTTATCTATATGTTACACGTAGTATAATGTATCGTTGTTTTTCGTCTTCATTCAGAAGACCAGTTTCTTGCAGACATCACCGTTAGCTATCACCTGAAGTTATATTCGTCTACGCAAAATTATACAGCCTACGTTCAGATGAACTTGGCTACTATATTAGACCCTTGGTCCCCCTCTATCATTTCCATCCCACACACCCCCTTCCATTTCCAAACTAAGTATTCCTTCGTGCCTCAGTGTGAGTTCCATCAACCGACCTTACATTTTAGTCCACTTGTGCCATAAATTTCATTCCACAAAATTTAGATTCAGTACCTCTCCATTAGTTGTCGATCTACTTGTCTAATCCTCAGCGTTCTTGTGCAGAACCAAATTTCAAAAGCTTATGTTATCTTCTTGACCGATCTGTTAAATGTCCACATATCTCTTGCGTACAGGCAATACACCAGACAAATACCTTCAAAAACAATTTTCTAATATTTGAATGTATACTGGATTTTAGCAAATTTCTCTTGTTCAGAAATACTTTTCTTGCTATTACCAGTTCGCGTTTCATATCCCCCATATTTCGGCCAATATCCTTTATTTTGCTGTCCAAACAGCGAAACTGATGTAATGCTTTTTGTGTCTCATTAACTAATATAATGACTTCAACGTCGCCTGATTTAATTCGACTACATTTCATTACACTTGTTGTACTTTTATTGATGTTCATCTTATAATCTGTTTCCAAGGCGCTACCAACTCCGTTCAACTGCTCATTCAAGTCCTTTGCCACATCTCACACTGTTGCGGAGTCGTCACCAAAACTCACAGTTTTTATTTCTTCTCGCTGAACTCTAACCGCTTTTTTTTCTTGGTTTCCTTCACAGCTTGCTCAGAAACACACATTGAATAACGTCGAGTGTCGTCTATATCCCTGTCTCATTCCCTTCTCAACCACTGCTTTTCAAAAATGGTTCAAATGGCTCAGAGCACTATGGGACTTAGAACTACTTAGACCTAACTAACCTAACGACAGCACACAACACCCAGTTATCACGAGGCAGAGAAACTCCCTGACCCCGTCGGGAACCGAACCCGGGAACTCGGGCGCGGGAAACGGGACCGCTACCGCACGACCACAAGCTGCGGACACAGTCGTGTGAAGTTAGCACCCTTTTTTTCAGAAATCTATATTTTTTTCAGAGTTCTTGATAGATATGAAATAGTTCTAGAGTTCTTTGTACAAAATTTCAATAGTTCTGCAGAATTTAGCGAAAAAAACAACAATACTAGAAAAAATTTTCGTATCGAAAACATTCTTTGTCAATTTCCGCAAAATGTAAATAAGTACGACAGTTCTGAGCACAGTTCTGAATAGAGCTCCAAGAGTTCTATCGAAAATCCCAGTAACATTTTTTTGTGCAGCTAATAGTTTACGAGATAATTGCAATTTAAGGAAAAAATCTTTTCACTTACTGTGAAGTTGGCACCCTTTTTTTCACAAATGTATATTTTTTTCAGAGTTCTTGACAGATATGCCATAGTTCTAGAGTTCTTTGTACAAAATTTCAATAGTTCTGCAGAATTTAGCGAAAAAAACAACAATACTCGAAAAAATTTTCGTATCGAAAACATTCTTTGTCAATTTCCGCAAAATGTAAATAAGTACGACAGTTCTGAGCACAGTTCTGAATAGAGCTCCAAGAGTTCTATCGAAAATCCCAGTAACATTTTTTTGTGCAGCTAATAGTTTACGAGATAATTGCAATTTAAGGAAAAAATCTTTTCACTTACTGTGAAGTTGGCACCCTTTTTTTCACAAATGTATATTTTTTTCAGAGTTCTTGACAGATATGCCATAGTTCTAGAGTTCTTTGTACAAAATTTCAATAGTTCTGCAGAATTTAGCGAAAAAAACAACAATACTCGAATAAATTTTCGTATCGAAAACATTCTTTGTCAATTTCCGCAAAATGTAAATAAGTACGACAGTTCTGAGCACAGTTCTGAATAGAGCTCCAAGAGTTCTATCGAAAATCCCAGTAACATTTTTTTGTGCAGCTAATAGTTTCCGAGATAATTGCAATTTAAGGAGAAAATCTTTTCACTTACTGTGAAGTTGGCACCCTTTTTTTCAGAAATGTATATTATTTTCGGAGTTCTTGATAGATATGCCATAGTTCTAGAGTTCTTTGTGCAAAATTTCAATAGTTCTGCAGAATTTAGCGACGAAAACAATATTCGAAACAATGTTCGTATCGAAAACATTCTTCGTCAATTTTCGCAAATTGTAAATAAATACAACAGTTCTGAGCACAGTTCTGAACAGAACTCCAAGAGTTCTATCGAAAACCCTAGTAACATTTTTTTGTGCAGCTAATAGCTTACGAGATAATTGCAATTTAAGGAGAAAATCTTTTCACTTACTGTGAAGTTGGCACTCTTTTTTTCACAAATGTATACTTTTTTCAGATTTCTTGATAGATATGCCATAGTTCTAGAGTTCTTTGTACAAAATTTCAATAGTTCTGCAGAATTTAGCGACGAATACAATATTCGAAAACATTTTCGTATCGAAAACATTCTTCGCCAATTTTCGCAAATTGTAAATAAGTACAACAGTTCTGAGCACAGTTCTGAACAGGACTCCAAGAGTTCTATCGAAAACCCAAGTAACATTTTTTTGTGCAGCTAATAGCTTACGAGATAATTGCAATTTAAAGAGAAAATCTTTTCACTTACTGTGAAGTTGGCACCCTTTTTTTCAGAAATGTATATTTCTTTCACAGTTCTTGACAGGTAAGCCATAGTTCTAGAGTTCTTTGTACAAAATTTCAATAGTTCTGCAGAATTTGGCGAAGAAAACAACAATACTCGAAAAATTGTTTCTATCGAAAACTTGTACAACAGTTCTGAGGACAGTTCTGAACAGAACCCCAAGAGCTCTATCGAAAATCCTAATAACATTTTTCTATGGCGATAATAGTTTGTGGAAAATTGATTTAATGTGGGACACACTTTCTCTACAGAAAATATAAATATATTCGTACAACAGTTCTGATGACAGTTCTGGATACCACGTGAAGAGTTCTATCGAAATTCTTAGTAGAATTTTTTAGTGCAGGTAATAGTTTAAGAGGTAATTACAACTTAATTAAGAACCCCATAAGAGCTCCGACTGTGAAGCTGGCACCATTTTTTTCAGAAATATATATTTTTTTCAGAGTTCTTGATAGATAAGTCATAGTTATAGAGTTCTCTGTACAAAATTTCAATAGCTATGCAGAATTTAGCGAAGAAAACAACATTGTATAACATAGCTGATTCAGGAACCCTTTCCTTCTTATACAATTCTTACTGTTGCCACAATAAATCACTTGTGCATAGATTCCAACGGTACTGATCATTACAAAAATACAACCATTGACCAGCGGCGCACATTTCTTGCAGCGTTGTATAAAGCATTCGGCTTATCCGCTGTGAAAATACCACACTTAACGCAATTTTAAAATTTACGGTGGATGGCTTCCGTTTATCTACAATGTTAGCATCTATCGAATTATCTTCATGCAAACGTGATGCCTGGATCACACACGTCCCCTTTTTAGGTACGGAGGAAACTTAGAGTTCAGTCTTGTGGAAGACAAAAAAGGAAATGTGGGCATCCCTTCTTTTACTGATAGCAAACTCTAGAGAAATCTCCACGCTTGTTTTTCTTCATCATGCCAACAAAAGAAAAATTCTTCCTTCATAGCTCCATTATCATTCCAGTACTAGTAAACCAGTTGTCCGCTTTCACATTTCGACCTGACTGATAGGTTTACACAGTCACAGAACAATATCAAAATGTTTGTTGCTCAGTTGGTAAATCCTTTTGGTTGCAACACAGCGTATATTTCCAAATTTTACAGGTAAAATACTTAAGAATCCACACTTAAGAATCCATACTCGTTTCTTTTGATTGATACATATTGGCGAAAACTGTACCTTCCACAGAATCCTTCCAGCTTCTTGTCTACTGTAACATTTTCTCCAAGGGTGTAAGATTTGTGGTAGTTGCGTACAAACACAGTAAATATTTCCCGAATAGCTGTTAGCTTGTCTAATTGTCTCCTTTCATCACGAATAGCGCGACTGTAAAATCTAAGGGTCTCCAGAATAAATTTGAAACGTTTTATGTTCATTTGCGAGGTGAAATTTTTCAATGCCATCACCATCAGTTCCACACAGATCTTCCAGGCTTTATCTGTTACTTTTGTTAACAACAATTAAAAACAAGAGACTCATGAAGGCTTTCAGTTCAATATCATCTATTGATTTTACCCCTCTCTCACGCTGAAATGAGGCTTTGATGCTCTCAAAATTCTGATTGGAATACAAAACTACAATAGACAAATATCGTTATCTATGAGGTAATTACAGCATCACAAATGCTGCTTTGGCTGCACCTATTGGTACAGGTAAATTTCGAATAATATTATGCTCCTCGAACAATATGCTTTGGATTTCTTCAACACTATCTAGTACTTCCCACTTACAATAATAAAATTCCTATAAAATAACGCAACCACGCGCAGTGTATTAATCTGAAATTTGACGTTCAGACAGCGGACACTGACTATTAAACAGTTCAAACAGAATTTAAGTGCAGTTTACATTCTGGATTAGCTTTGTACTACTTACTACGTTGATAAACAAATAAATTAATCGCTGAAATGAAATACGAAAGGGCACAGTGGATAAGAACGAGCAATCGGCTCATATCTCATCAAAAGAGCATTAGCGTCGATACTGAATCATACAACAATGAAAGGCACACATGAAGTGTATACTTTTAGAATCAGGAAGAACCAGATGAATTTTATTACGTAAAACAGTAATTGTTTTGAGCTCTCATGACATCCAGGACCCACTAACAGCTAAAAATATGCCCAGGACCTTCATGGATGACAGTTATGTGGCAACATCACCAGCCGCTACGATACATAAAAACATGTGCTGTGTGTAACGAATAAATTGGAAATTGCTGTCGTTAATATTGTTGCGAACATTTGTTTTAGTTAGAAAGGAAGTGTGGAAGTTTGATGAGTTACACTACAGCGAGAGTTAAAAGTCTTTACAATGTATAGAAATGTAAGTATATTTACTAAGTAGTATGTTTAAATCCTAATTCAATACATGACTGATAGAGGTGTTATAATGTTGAGGGGATACAGTATTAAAGTTAATAAGAAGTTCGAAATTTGTAAATAAGAACCTCGTTTATTTGGTCCTCAGTAATCCGGATTTCCGGTTTATCCGGATTCATATTTTGTGTCCCTTGGTATTTTTCTCTTTTTTTCTTGTAACACGAAGATGTGTAGTCGGTGAGGTACATAGGCTGCTTATCACTAGGCCGGTAGTTTAGTCTAGTACTGAGTGATAAGGAACTCGGAGTGTGTGAATGACATTGTTTCTCAAGTATTGTACATTAATATAACGGTGTATTGATGCCCATCAAGTAAGTTGCATAGTAACCACGCCAACAGCACTCCACCACAGCTCATTGTACCTCTGGTGCGATTCTCGACAGGTGTGACACCATTTGGTTAGTGGCGCGTGTGAATGTATCTGTTCTCTCAGCCATCTGTTTGTTTTGCACTGACGAGCCTTCTCTCCTTGAATCATCTAAGCGTGCACATCCCACGCTTCCACCTACAGTTACTACAGTCAGTCTTAAGGTGTACTGGCATTTGTATAGTGCTGAACATTTAGACTTTTTGTATTTAGTAGAATATACATCCGGGTTTTCGATTTTCGGTTTTCCAAAATAAAAGTGAGAATTTACGATCGTACTCATAGCTGTACTTCCAGCAGTACTTTATCTCCTGCGTTCCCAATTTCGTAGACGTTGTCCTACGAAAATTGCAGAAGAAGCACTCCTGGACGAAAGGATATTGTGACGATATTCTTTCGTCACAGCCTGGGGTTAGAGACCCAGTCCGGCACACAGTTTTTATCTGCCAGTAAGTTTCACATCGGCGCACACCCACTGCAGAGTGAACACACAATCTATTTCATAATCTACTGGCACCATAAAAATGTTATGAGGGTTTTTAAAAGAACTCTTTCGGTGCTATCCAGAACTGTCAGCGAAAGGGTTGTGCCAATTTATTATAATGTAGACCAAGTGGGTCTCTCGAAAATGCTATTATCTCATTAACTGTTATCCCCACAAAAAATGTTATTACAGTTGTCGGTAGAACTCTTAGGGTCGTATTAAGAAATGCCATCAGATGTTTTGTACGAATTTATTACTTTTACATGACAAAAGTGAGTCCCACATTAATTATCTCATATAATGTCATCGTCACAAATAATGTTATTATAGTTTGTGGTAGAACTCTGTGGGTGATATTCAGAACTGTCATCAGAACTATTCTACGAATTTTGCTATATTAGATAAAGTGAGTACCAGATTAAAACAATTATTGTATAAACTATTATCGCCACAAAAAATGTTCTTATCATTTTCAATGCAACTCTTCCGGTGCTATCCAGAACTGCCAACAGAACTGTTATACAAATTTATTTTTTCCAAACTGACAAATAATTTTTTACCATACCAAAATTTTGCCGAGTTAATGTTTTCTTCCCGAAATTCTGTAGAACTATTCGTGTTTTGAGCAGGGAAATCTAGAACTATTGCATATAAATCAAGAACTGTGAAAAAAATTTATATTTATCGTAAAAGGGGTTCAAACTTCACGGGAAATGCTCATAAGCATTCCTTAATAAAGGCAGTTACTACGTAAACAATTACCTGCACAGAATATGTTACTAGTATTTTCGATAGAACTCTTACAATGCTATCCAGAGCTGGCATCAGAGCATACGAACAGACATAATTTTTTTTTTTAGTTAGAGTGCCCCACAATTAATCAATTACCATACAAACTATTATAACCACAAAAAATGTTATTATGATTATCGATAGAAGTCTTGAGGTGTTAACCAGAACTGTTCATCAAAACTGTTGATCGAATTTACTTTCTCTGTGGAGAAAGTGGGTCTAACATCAAAGCAGTTACCGTATGATCTATCATCGCCACAAAAAGATATTATTAGGATTTTCGATAGAGCTCTTGGTGTTCTGTTCAGAACTGTTGTACGAATTTACTTTTTGCGAAAATTGACAAAGAATGTATTCGATAAGAAAAATTTTTCGAGTATTGTTGTTTTTCTCGCTAAATTCTGCAGGACTATTCCAATTTTGTACAAATAACTCTAGAAATATGACATTTCTATCAAGAACTCTGAAAAAATATATATTTCTGAAGAAAAGGATTCCAACTTCACAGTAAGTGAAGAGGTTCCCTCCTTAAATTGCAATTATCTCGTAACGTGTTAGCTGCACAAAAAATTGTAACTAGGATATTCGATAGAACTATTGGGGTTCTGTTCAGAACTGCCCACAGAACTGTTGTCCGAATTTACTTTTTGCGATAATTAATAACGAATGTTTGCTATTCGAATTTTTTTGAGTATTGTTGTTTTCTTCGTTAAATTCTGCAGTACTATTGAAATTTTGTACAAAGAACTCTAGAACTATGCCATATCTATCAAGAACTCTGAAAAAAAAAACATTTCTGAAAAAAATGGTGTGAAACGATTTTCTCATTAAAATGCAATTATCTCGTAAAATATTAGCTGCAGTAAAAAATGTTACTTGGATTTTCGAAAGAACTCTTGAAGCTCTGTTCAGAACTGTGCTCAGAACTCTTGTACTTATTTACATTTTGCGGAAATTGCCAAAGAATGTTTTCGATACGAAATTTTTTTGAGTATTGTTGTTTTCTTCGCTAAATTCTGCAGAACTATTGAAATTTTGTACAGAGAACTCTATAACTATGACTTATCTATCAAGAGCTCTGACAAAAATATATATTTCTGAAAAAAAGGGTGCCAGCTTCACAGTAGGAGCTCTTATGGAATTCTTAATAAAGTTGCAATTACCTCTTAAACTATTACCTGCACAAAAAAATGTCACTAGGATTTTCGATAGAACTCTTCACGTGGTGTCCAGAACTGTCATCAGAACTGTTGTACGAATATATTTATATTTTCCGTAAAGAAAGTGTGTCCCATATTAAATCAATTTATCTCAAACCATTATCGCCATAGAAAAATGTTGTTTGGGATTTTCGATAGAGCTCTTCGGTTCTGTTCAGAACTGTCCTCAGAACTGTTGTACAAGTTTAATTTTTGTGAAAATTGACAAAAAATGTTTTCGATACGAAAAATGTTTCGACTATTGTTTTCTTCGCTAAATTCTGCAGAACTATTGAAATTTTGTACAAAGAACTCTAGAACTATGGCTTACCTGTCAAGAACTGTGAAAGAAGTATACATTTCTGAATAAAAGGGTGCCAACTTCACAGTAAGTGAAAAGATTTTCTTCTTAAATTGCAATTGTCTCGTAAGCTATTAGCTGCACAAAAAAATGTTACTTGGATTTTCGATAGAACTCTTGGAGTTCTGTTCAGAACTGTGCTCAGAACTGTTGTACTTATTTACAATTTGCGAAAATTGACGAATGTTTTCGATACGAAAATTTTTTCGAAAATTGTTTTCGTCGCTAAATTCTGCAGAACTATTGAAATTTTGTACAAAGAACTCTAGAACTATGGCATATCTATCAAGAAATCTGAAAAAAGTATACATTTGTGAAAAAAAGGGTGCCAACTTCACAGTAAGTGAAAAGATTTTCTCCTTAAATTGCAAATATCTCGTAAGCTATTAGCTGCACAAAAAAATGTTACTTGGATTTTCGATAGAACTCTTGGAGTCCTGTTCAGAACTGTGCTCAGAACTGTTGTACTTATTTACAAGTTGCGAAAATTGGCGAAGAATGTTTTCGATACGAAAATGTTTTCGAATATTGTTTTCGTCGCTAAATTCTGCAGAACTATTGAAATTTTGTACAAAGAACTCCAGAACTATGGCATATCTATCAAGAAATCTGAAAAAAGTATACATTTGTGAAAAAAAGGGTGCCAACTTCACAGTAAGTGAAAAGATTTTCTCCTTAAATTGCAAATATCTCGTAAGCTATTAGCTGCACAAAAAAATATTACTTGGATTTTCGATAGAACTCTTGGAGTCCTGTTCAGAACTGTGCTCAGAACTGTTGTACAAGTTTAATTTTTGCGAAAATTGGCGAAGAATGTTTTCGATACGAAAATGTTTTCGAATATTGTTTTCGTCGCTAAATTCTGCAGAACTATTGAAATTTTGTACAAAGAACTCTAGAACTATGGCTTACCTGTCAAGAACTGT
Organism: Schistocerca nitens; assembly: GCF_023898315.1. Lineage (NCBI taxonomy): Eukaryota > Metazoa > Arthropoda > Insecta > Orthoptera > Acrididae > Schistocerca > Schistocerca nitens. The sequence continues at coordinate 858,885,047 of NC_064617.1, forward strand.
GAAAGAAGTATACATTTCTGAAAAAAAGGGTGCCAACTTCACAGTAAGTGAAAAGATTTTCTTCTTAAATTGCAATTGTCTCGTAAGCTATTAGCTGCACAAAAAAAATGTTACTTGGGTTTTCGATAGAACTCTTGGAGTTCTGTTCAGAACTGTGCTCAGAACTGTTGTACTTATTTACAATTTGCGAAAATTGACGAGGAATGTTTTCGATACGAAAATTTTTTCGAAAATTGTTTTCGTCGCTAAATTCTGCAGAACTATTGAAATTTTGTACAAAGAACTCTAGAACTATGGCATATCTATCAAGAAATCTGAAAAAAGTATACATTTGTGAAAAAAAGGGTGCCAACTTCACAGTAAGTGAAAAGATTTTCTCCTTAAATTGCAAATATCTCGTAAGCTATTAGCTGCACAAAAAAATGTTACTTGGATTTTCGATAGAACTCTTGGAGTCCTGTTCAGAACTGTGCTCAGAACTGTTGTACTTATTTACAATTTGCGAAAATTGGCGAAGAATGGTTTCGATACGAAAATGTTTTCGAATATTGTTTTCGTCGCTAAATTCTGCAGAACTATTGAAATTTTGTACAAAGAACTCTAGAACTATGGCATATCTATCAAGAAATCTGAAAAAAGTACACATTTGTGAAAAAAAGTGTGCCAACTTCACAGTAAGTGAAAAGATTTTCTCCTTAAATTGCAATTATCTCGTAAGCTATTAGCTGCACAAAAAAATGTTACTAGGGTTTTCGAAAGAACTCTTGGAGTTCTGTTCAGAACTGTGCTCAGAACTGTTGTACTTATTTACAATTTGCGAAAATTGACGAAGAATATTTTCGATACGAGAATGTTTTCGAATATTGTTTTCGTTGCTAAATTCTGCAGAACTATTGAAATTTTGTACAAAGAACTCTAGAACTATTTCATATCTATCAAGAACTCTGAAAAAGATATAGATTTCTGAAAAAAAGGGTGCTAACTTCACACGACTTGCGGACACACTGCTTTTCTTTCGTGCCCTTTGACTCTTCCTAACTGTAGTATCAATTATGTACATTTCCGTTTCAACCACGGCTTCCCTTTCGTGTCCTTTGACTCTTTCTAACTGCAGAATCATTTACGTACAAGACGTAGATATCCTATTACTCAGTGCATTTTATCTCTGCTACCACCAGAAAACGAAAGAATGTATTCCAATTAGTTTTGTCAAAAGCTTTCTCCAAATCAACAACGGCAATCAACGTAGTTTTGTCTTTCTTTAACCTACCCTCTAAGATTAGTCGTTGGTCAGTATTGTTTTGCATTTTCCTACATTCTCCGGAACCCAAACCGATCTTTCCTGAGGTCAGCTTCTACCAGTTTCTTCCCTTGTTCTGTAAGAAATTCGTCCAGTGTTTGGAACAATGACTTATCAAACTGATGGATCGGTAATATTCACACGTATCTGTACCTGCCTTCTTTGCTTTGGATTTATTATGTTCTTCTGAAAGTCTGAGGGTATTTCTACTATATTATAGTATTATATTGCATTTACTTCCGTCAGATAACCTAAGTTAAGTGCTGTCGGGCTGGGCTAGCACTTGGATGGGTAAACATTCGGCCTGCCGAGCGGTGTTGGCAAGCGGCGTGCATTCAGCCCTTGTGAGCAAACTGAGGAGCTACTTGTTTGAGGAGTAGCGTCTCCGATCTCGGAGACTGACATACGCTCGGGAGAGCGGTGTGCTGACCACATGCCCCTCCATATCCGCATCCGGTGACGCCTGTGGGCTGAGGATGACACGGCGGTCGGTCGGTACCGTTGGGCCTTCACGGCCTGTTCGGTTGAAGTTTAAAAAAAGATACATTTTAAGTCAAAAAACGACGAACCATGAAGGAATTATCCGAATGGGACGGAAATCGGTAGATGTGACGTACATATACGAGCAAATGATTACAATTTGAGACAATTTGGATGATTTATTAAAGAGAAAGAGCTTCACAAATTGAGCAAGCCGATAAAAAGTTGAACCACTTCCGGCACGTAACCGAGCTGTTATTCAGCTTGGCATTGATTTCTGGTGTTCTTAGATGTCCTCCTGAGTGATAACGCGCCAGATTTTTCCAATTGGTGAGTTACATCGTCAAAATCCCGAGCTGGTTGGAGGCCCTGGCTATAATGTTCCAGTAGTACTCAATTGGGGAGAGACCTGGTCACCTTGCTGGCCAAGGTAGTGTTTGGCATGAACGAAGACAAGCGGTAGAAACTCTCGCCATGTGCAGGCGGGCACTATCTTGCTGAAATGTAAGCCCAGAATGGCTTACCACGAAGGACAACAAAGCGTGTCACAGAATATTTTCGACGTACCGCTGTCTTAAAAGTGTGCCATGGATGACATCCAAAGGGGTCCTGCTATGAGCGGCAGCAGTGGGATACCAACCTGACAGTCGCCCGCCCTAAGACCCGACTACCAGGAGTGAGTCATTTCATAGCAGGAAAGCAGGAATGACTAATCGCTTTATCATGATGTTCCACATGGAAGCAATTTCGGAAGACCGATTTCATTATTTCGGCCTTGTCTCTGTCTTCTATTTCGGTGCCAGCATGATCCCTGACCGACTGAATATAGATAGATACTTTCATTCCTCTTTCTGACTTTATGTAATGGCAAAATTTCATGGAATTTTTAATCAGATCAGTTGGTAAAATTTTACTTTCTGATTCATTGAATGCTTCTTGTATGGGTTTCTTCGCGTTCATATTGGCTTAATTGTTCTTTTGTTCTTCTGATAAGCTTTGGCTTCGATTAAACCGGAAATTAAGCTCTCTTTGCTTTCGCAGCAACTTTCTGATGTGCCTGACGAACCACGGTGGGTATCTTCCATCGATCACAACCTTGCTCGGCACATACTTGTCGAAAGCAAGTTTTACAATGTTTTCGGATATTATCCATTTGTGCTTCACATCTTTGTTCTGAAGCTGAAAACTGGAATATCAGATGCTGAGTTCTTAGATACATTGTAACTTGTATCAAGTCACTCTTGTTCAACACAGGTATGATTTCCAACCTTTTTCTAACATTATTGTAATAGCCGTAGTCATTGATGCTATCACAGCCTTGTGATCGCTGATGGCCTCCACGTTTGGAAAAGCTGGGGTTCGTTAGGTACAAGGAGGTCTAACACATTTTCCTCACGCGTCGGTTCCTTAACTCACTCATGTAATTTTCGCACAAGACCTTCAAAAAATCTCACACGAGTCCCTTTCTCTGGCACCAATTTTAGTTAAAAAATTCAAAGAAGAGCGACATGTTTTGTCATCGGTCAGCAGAGTAAGCGCATAAGAGTTTAGGAGTTGATCATCAAACACCAGAAATTTGCTGTTCATATCCGGAGCGTACACTCAGAAGAGGAGTCGAGCAACACACCACTGCCTCCTAAGTATTTATCGAGAATGGTCAGAACAAGAAAATCAGATAACTTCAAGCTCATACGGAGGCATTATTTCCAAGTAGCATTCACGAATGGAACCGAAAATGTGGAAAAGGACAATGGTATCAGACGGACACCCCGCTATACGCCTTAAGGAAGAAAGATTAGGATATAACGTCCCCTCAAAGAGGAGGCCATTAGAGAGGGAACCTAAACTCGGATTTGGGGAAATATGGGTAGGGAAATCGGGTGTATCCTTTTCAAAAGAACCATCCCTGTAGTTGCTTGGAATTATCTGGGGAAGCCACAATGCAAAAGCTCCGTCTCTGACCATTTAGTGCCGATCAACCCCCGAGTCATATTCTGTAGTTGGGATCGGGTCAGCACCCCATTCCCGGCAGTTTTCAGCTTCCCAGAGGTTGGACTGGTATCCAAAATTAAAGCAACAAACTGCTATTTCCCCGTCCTGTGTCTAATTCACGATGTAATCATAGAAACCGTCAACAGTTGCCGTTACGATCGTGTTCAGCACGGAAGATGGCATTCCGATCAACGGACAACCATGCCAGCCAGCAATAACGTCAGGGCTCCCATCAAGCGGGGTAGAGGTTGCCGGGTAGTCTCACATCCACAATGGCTGTGTATACAGTCACAGACGGTGCAGTATGGCACAGAGAAAACGCCTACAGACTCTCTGCTGTGGAGGGCCATAGGAAGAATGGAAGGAGAAGAGTCGCAAACATGTAGCCTGATGGCATAATTTGAATCTTTCTGTTGTTTCTCGGATGAGGTGACAATTTATAGACACCGAAACTGTATCCTGGAGACCAGGACATGCTACGTATGACTACAGAAAGAGTGGACCGTTATTTGGCTTTAAGGGCACTACGATACCGCCTTAGTACTGCACTGCAACTGCCGTCTGACCTCGCAGCATCCCCTGGACATGTTATATCGAGGCAAACGGCGTGCAGAAGGGCTTTGTTGTTGGAGACCTGCTGTCTATTTACCTCTGGCGTGTCTTCACAGAAGCGAACATCTAGAGTGGAGCCATCAACATGCATTCTGGCCGGTCGAACGGTGGGGCCATATTCTTTTCACAGATGAGTCCCGATTTGGTCGGGAGAGTGATTCTCAACGGATTCGTATCTGGAGGGCACGTGGAACACGTTTTCTGGACCCAAACATTGTGGAAAGAGACCAGTATCGAAGAGGATCCCTAATGGTGTGGGCAGGGAGTACGTTGACCACTCGAACATCTCTTCATGAAATTTTATGGATGAATCAGCAAGATTTAACTGCTGTCGGGTACTGTGAGGAGATCTAGGGATCTCATGCGCGGTTGTTGCGATGTCCTGTGGGCCCAGATTTCGTATTGATCGACGATAATGCTCGACCTCATAGAGCTCAGGTGGTTGATATTGCACACATGGCGTGGCCAGCTTGCTCTCCCGATTTGAATCCCATAGAGCATGTGTGGGATTCCACAATCGCTGTGTATACAGTCACAGGGAGACGGCTTGCTCCACATCAGCATCCACCAACTACTTTCCACGACTTGCTAGCAGCTCTTCAGGAAGAATGGGCGTTACTGCCTCAACACGAGATTGATGACATCATTCACAGCATGTCCCGTCGTTGTCTGGCCTGTATTACTGCCAGAGTTGGTCACACCCCATGTATGTATGTAGGTATGTATTGAACTGGGGACTTAGAAACGACGGAGAGGCTTCGTCCCCGCTGTAGCCCTCAGTGGTACACAACCCAACAACAGGCTACAGGAGTCCACTCTCCCCACTGCCGCTCCACACCAAACAAATGGTTCAAATGGCTCTGAGCACTATGGGACTTAACATATTAGGTCATCAGTCCCCTAGAACTTAGAACTACTTAAACCTAACTAACCTAAGGACACCACACACATCCATGCCCGAGGCAGGATTCGAACCTACGACCGTAGCAGTCCTGCGGTTCCGGACTGTAGCGCCTAGAACCGCACGGCCACCGCGACCGGCTCCACACCAAACCCCAGGTTTATTGTGTGTTTCAGCCCCCAGTAGACCTCCCCCCCCCCCTCCCCCCGGGAACGTCTCATTCCAGACGAGTGTAACGTGTAACCCCAAAGTTTGCGTGGTAGGGCAAGTATGGTGTACGCGTACGTGCTTGCGTAGCAATCGACAACATAGTGTAACTGAGGCGGAATAAGGGGAACCAGCCCGCATTTGCCAATGCAGTTGGAAAACCGCCTTAAAACCATTCACAGGCTGGCCGGCACACCGGACCTCGACACTAATCTGCCGGGCGGATTCGTGCCAGGGACCGGCACGCCTTCCCGCTCGGGAAGCAGTGCGTTAGACCGCGCGGCTAGGCGGGCGGGCTGGTCACACCCACCCCACACAGGGCACGTTAACCAGTTGTCAGAATGTGTGTGCAAATCCGTTAAGTTGGAAAGAATGATGACCATTTCTGTCTACCGTTATGCGTGTTGCAGTTGAATACGTTCTGTATTTACTGTTACCTGTGTATTCTGCTCTGTGACAAAATAAACTCAACTTTGGAAAATTTCCGTTTGTTGCTTTAATTTTGGTCACCAGTGTAATTTAACGTAAGCAGCTTCTCATTTGGAATCACTAGTCTGAGTGCACCCTTTCCCACTCCTTCCTCCAAGTAAAAATCCCTACCAATACCCGGAACCGAACATGATTTTTCTTTATAGGTGTCAGACGCGCTGACCACTGAGCCAAGGAGGCAGATTTGAGGGAACTACAGAAAACCTAAATCTGAATGGCTAGACGTGGGTCTGAACCTCCACCCTCCCGAATGCGAAAGGAAAGACGTTTGGGGTTTGCTCCGTCGACATCAAGGTCATTAGAGACGGAGCACAAGCTCGGAATGTTTCAAGGATGGGGAAGGAAATCGGCCGTGCTCTTCCAAAGGCACCATCCCGCAATTTGCTTGAAGCAATTTACGGAAATCACTAAAAACCTAAATCTGGGTGGTCGGATTAGGATTTGAGCCGTCACTCTCCCGAATGCGAATCAAGTTCGCTAACCGCTGCACCACTTCGCTCGGTGGAAATCAAGGAAAACTGCAGTATTTTGAGTGACTTCTGGATTTCGTGGACGAACAGTGCGAGCACTGCGTTATCGATATTGATCCCTACAAAGATGATTTTCATTGTCAAAAAACTTCGTAATTAGCGAGCAGAAAACATGGATCAAAATTCTCTTTAAACGTCAAAAGTAAAAGTATGCTCGTTCACATTTAATGGCACCCTTTCTTTAGCTTACTTTGCCGGCTGAAGACTTAACTAAGCCAAACAACAGTACGCATACGCACCTGTACTCGCACTTAGCAGATTCAATGCAGGTCTGACGATCGTTAACGTACATACAGTGCACTGAAACTGTCACTGCAACGATTTCGAGTTCAGCGTGCGGAACACTGTGCCATCTCGCTCGGTCACACAGGCGACTTCGACGTGTACATGTAGACGCAGACAGACAGTTAACGCAATACACACAGAAAGTTTCAGGGAGATTTCTTATTGTGTCACTGTTATGGTGCAGAGTTACCTGCAGCTTGTTTTGCGATGCCAACACCAGCACCAGCAACTGGTCGGTCGGCCTTTGTATCTGGCGACGAGAGCGCGCTCATTTCACTGGGACCTAATTATTGTCGATGTATTGATGTTATAAGATATAGAGTTGAATGGGAGATGAGTTCCATAATAAACCACAAGGGAGAGAGTCCCGTCAACTACTAGGAAAATGGAGAAGGACGAGAAAATAAGTCGGACCTGTGTTTTTCGAAGGAACCAACACAGCATTTGCCTTGAGCGATTTAGGGAAATCATAGAAACTTTTCATCTGGAGAGCCGGTGCGGCATTTGAACCTCCATCCTTCAGAATGCGAGTCCGGTGTCTAACCACTGCCTTGGCCACCCTGATATACAAATAGTTTATGGTGGTTTTGAAAGAATCATCTCCTTACTTCCCGAAAGCAATTTTGTCGATACCACGTAAAAATTAAACCAAATCGTACGGCCGAAGAGAAAAAAAGCGCCACGTCTTAAAAATACGCTACATCGTTCAGCACGTAAGTACAACAAACACTTTGAAAGGAAACTACGATTAGACTGATAAGCTGCAATTTGTGGCGAACAAGAAGTTAGGTACAGGAAAAAGCAGCTGTCAAAATCGCTTCGCTTCGAAACGCAAATCAATGCTGTTGCAGTTACGTAGAATAGCTGTCTAAAGTGGTCAGAAATGTAACGTTTCTGATGACATAGTCGGAGAGCTTCTGTAATCTAGAGCACTAGAGGAGAATGTGGAAAACGTAGTTAAATATAAAAAAGACAATTACTGTATCTGATAAAAGGTGGAGTTAGACAACGAAATGTACAGGACTCTTGACTCTTATGCTGAAATGGTCCACGCTAGATTACTCTAACTGGATATCCTGGGCCATTTGGCAATAAGAACAGATCTCCCAAAAACCTGATTATAAAACACATTTATTTCGATCCTTTTTTTACTCGCATCGTCTGGCTGTAGAGATCAGCTTTCCAAATGCTAGAAGAAAATTTTCATGCAAAGCCAATGACATGTGTTCAAATGACTCTGTCACTAATCATAGGCTTCGCTACTCGAGAGATGATTTCTATTGAAGAGAGTAGACACTTTTTACGCAGTAGATCGGCGATTACAGTTCCCTATTTTCCGAACCTCTCATTTATTTACTTAGTGTGCTACTAACGATCATTATTGCTGTAAATGCAAGAGATCTCCGTGAAGTGCACGCGCACATAACTTTGTGATATTATTGGATTTCAGACATTTAGCATATGAGAAAAGGACAGCCATCGAGCTGTAGTTTGTAATGATACTAAGCATGACAACGCGAGAGTAAAGAAACGAAATCTGTTTATAACGTGCGCCTGTACCAAGACGCGCGGCCAGCGTTTGAAAGGTACTTTTAAACGCTATGACTCGCTGGGCGCAGATATTTAAAATCATTGCCGCAGCGCTTGATAGCAAGAAGCTGCGAAACAGAAGAAAGAACAATTTGTCATTTGTTAGGAAAATTCTAGTCTTTATAGTTGTACTTCTGGTCGCCGATATGTTAACATGTACTTCATTACCTTTGATGTTTGGTTGCCGACTTGTTAAGACGTGTTGTGTAGCACCGCTACAAGTTATATTTCTTTTGGTGTGAAAAACCACGTTATCACCAAGAAAAACAAAACGCTTTTGTAAACTTTGTGACGATAAAAAATACTTACGCGCACGCCAAGACATTTCATTTTTACAAAATATCACACATACAAAAGCAGCGATTGTTGGACTGCTCCATGCATGAGAAAAACATAAAAAATGTAAGATTTGTATTCATTGTAAATTTGTTAATGTTTATAGTTTAACGCCTTTGTTCTTTGAGAATATATTGATGCTCCACCGTACAGAAAATCTATGCTTATTCTTTTCTTTAAATTAACCACAAATAATGTTTATGTTTAAATGAACTTTGTTACAGGTTCGCTCTTTATTGCGGTGTCTCGATTGTATTTGGGAGACCATTAATGTGTTCAATTTCCGATCTGACAACTTTTTTTACAAAATTTCACTGTTTTGCATTAATTTCCAATTTTTTTTATTATTCAAATAGGTCCCTTAGGTAATTTCATTGAAGAGTCTGATTGCGTGAAAGCAATCCGGGTTAAGAGGTCATTTGAGAAACTATTTTCACGCAATCAATCTGTACGTCTCCTGAACACAATCGAGAACCGACGCATCGTCGATCATTCATTGATTTTTCTCTCTTTCCAAGTCGTACCAAAAAACGGCCAGGAGAACTGCCGTGAGTACGCAAACTAGTGTTAAAAGGTTGCATTCTTTATCTTGTCGGCAAACATTGCCATGAATTATCATCATCAATGTTATATTTAGTTAAATGTGAAAAGCAAAAAAAAAAAAAAAAAAAACCTTTCAACGCTAGAACTTTCACTAACAACAGGCTAATGCTGCGATTGCCTTTTGACGAGCAATTTTCCGCCCGCACGAGTCTAATGGGAAAGCACGAAGTAAGAAACTGAGCCCACCTACGTCGTGTTAACATTAATGTGGTTTCAATATTATGTGTATCGTTAGTCTGCTTTTATAGAAATTATTGATGAATGCACATACACTCCTGGAAATTGAAATAAGAACACCGTGAATTCATTGTCCCAGGAAGGGGAAACTTTATTGACACATTCCTGGGGTCAGATACATCACATGATCACACTGACAGAACCACAGGCACATAGACACAGGCAACAGAGCATGCACAATGTCGGCACTAGTACAGTGTATATCCACCTTTCGCAGCAATGCAGGCTGCTATTCTCCCATGGAGACGATCGTAGAGATGCTGGATGTAGTCCTGTGGAACGGCTTGCCATGCCATTTCCACCTGGCGCCTCAGTTGGACCAGCGTTCGTGCTGGACGTGCAGACCGCGTGAGACGACGCTTCATCCAGTCCCAAACATGCTCAATGGGGGACAGATCCGGAGATCTTGCTGGCCAGGGTAGTTGACTTACACCTTCTAGAGCACGTTGGGTGGCACGGGATACATGCGGACGTGCATTGTCCTGTTGGAACAGCAAGTTCCCTTGCCGGTCTAGGAATGGTAGAACGATGGGTTCGATGACGGTTTGGATGTACCGTGCACTATTCAGTGTCCCCTCGACGATCACCAGTGGTGTACGGCCAGTGTAGGAGATCGCTCCCCACACCATGATGCCGGGTGTTGGCCCTGTGTGCCTCGGTCGTATGCAGTCCTGATTGTGGCGCTCACCTGCACGGCGCCAAATACGCATACGACCATCATTGGCACCAAGGCAGAAGCGACTCTCATCGCTGAAGACGACACGTCTCCATTCGTCCCTCCATTCACGCCTGTCGCGACACCACTGGAGGCGGGCTGCACGATGTTGGGGCGTGAGCGGAAGACGGCCTAACGGTGTGCGGGACCGTAGCCCAGCTTCATGGAGACGGTTGCGAATGGTCCTCGCCGATACCCCAGGAGCAACAGTGTCCCTAATTTGCTGGGAAGTGGCGGTGCGGTCCCCTACGGCACTGCGTAGGATCCTACGGTCTTGGCGTGCATCCGTGCGTCGCTGCGGTCCGGTCCCAGGTCGACGGGCACGTGCACCTTCCGCCGACCACTGGCGACAACATCGATGTACTGTGGAGACCTCACGCCCCACGTGTTGAGCAATTCGGCGGTACGTCCACCCGGCCTCCCGCATGCCCACTATACGCCCTCGCTCAAAGTCCGTCAACTGCACATACGGTTCACGTCCACGCTGTCGCGGCATGCTACCAGTGTTAAAGACTGCGATGGAGCTCCGTATGCCACGGCAAACTGGCTGACACTGACGGCGGTGGTGCACAAATGCTGCGCAGCTAGCGCCATTCGACGGCCAACACCGCGGTTCCTGGTGTGTCCGCTGTGCCGTGCGTGTGATCATTGCTTGTACAGCTCTCTCGCAGTGTCCGGAGCAAGTATGGTGGGTCTGACACACCGGTGTCAATGTGTTCTTCTTTCCATTTCCAGGAGTGTATAACAGCTATTCTGAGCATGTACAAGGAGCGTTCAAAAAGGAACGAGCCAGAGGCTTAATTATTGAAACCAGTACCTGTGTGTTAGAAGTATTGACCCTGGCTGTTAAGACACTTGTCCTACTGCTACAGAAGGTGGTGAGTGGCTGTCTCATAAAATTCCCGGGGCTGTAATGTTAACCAGTTCCGCACGTACAAAAATGGTTCAAATGGCTCTCAGCACTATGGGACTTAACTGCTGTGGTCATCAGTCCCCTAGAACTTAGAACCACTTAAACCTAAGGACATCACACACATCCATGCTCGAGGCAGGATTCGAACCTGCGACCGCAGCGGTCGCTCGGTTCCAGACTGTAGCGCCTAGAACCGCTCGGCCACTACGGCCGGCTCCGCACGTACAGCTGGACGTCGTCGTCCGAGGTGAATCGTTTGCCCCTCAGAGCCTTAGGGGGACCAAAAATGGCGTAATCACAGGGAGAAAGGTCGGGACTGTATGGAGGGAGGCCGAGAACCTCCCATTTGAATTTCTGTAAGAGTGGCGCTACTGTGTTGGGCGTATGAGACTTTGCATTGTCGTGGAGCAGAATGACCCCACTGCTGAGACTACCTGGTCGTTTTGATTTGATCGCTGGGCGAAGGGTGGTCAAGGTTTGCGAGTAACACTGGGCATTCATTCCTTCCGCTGTCAGAAAACGAACAATACCCTTTTGCTCTTCTGTTAACGCCCCCATATCACTGTTTGCAATGTGACTAGCAGCGTTGGACGATTGGTGCATGCTGCTGCTAGCTCTGTATAGTCACGTGACGTGCACGCGTGCCGTCTAGCGACGGGCTGTGAACTTCCACGCTCTGGTCGAAACCACACCTTGTTACACACCCCACAACATTATCCTGCTATCACTGGTTTGCGCATTCCAGACTCCGGCTCATTTCTTTTAGAAGGCTCCTTATATTTACGCAGTAAGTCCAGGAGTTATGTGTTAGAAGCATAGGAAACATGTACTCTGAACGCAACACTCTCAAGGGAACCTCCCCATCGCAACCCCCTCAGATTTAGTTATAAGTTGCCACAGTGGATAGGCCTTGAAAAACTGAACACAGATCAATCGAGAAAACAGGAAGAAGTTGTGTGGAACTATGAAAAAAATAAGCAAAATATACAAACTGAATAGTCCATGTGCAAGATAAGCAACATTAAGGAGGTTGTGAGTACAGCAGCGCCGTGGTCCCGTGGTTAGCGTCAGCAGCTGCGGAGCGAGAGGTCATTGGATCAAGTCTTCCCTCAAGTGAAAATTTTACTTACTTCATTTTTGCAAAGTTATGATCTGTCCGTTATTTCGTTGACGTCGCTGTTCACTGTAATAAGCTTAGTGTCTGTGTGTTGCGACGCACCGCAAAACCGTGCGATTAGTAGACGAAAGGCCGTGCCTCTCCAATGAGAACCGAAAACATTTGATCGCAAGGTCATAGGTCAACTGATTCCTCCACAGGAAAACACGTCTGACATATTCTATACTACACTGGTAACGGCATGTGCGTCACATGACAGGAATATGTTGTCGACCCACCTAACTTGCACACTTGGCGAATGGGTAAAAAGATTCTTCTACCTTGCCCGATTTAGGTTTTCTTGTGCATGTGATTATCACTTACAAAAAAAGTGATGAAAACATAAGACTGTGTCACATAAACTGCAACAAATGAATGCAACAGTTTCACAGTCGCACAGTTTTCCCTATGCTCTGTCAAAACATGTGTTTTTAACGTTTTCATATTTTTCCGTGTGTAGACCGTCAAATCCTGCATATGTCCAAGCAAATCTGAACATGTCCTGGAATTTTGGAGAGCGCAGTTGATTATGTGTGAGTGCCTGAACTCTGATAATTGTCTGAAAATAAAAATTTAAACTTTTCACTCGAGGGAAGACTTGAACCAAGGACCTCTCGTTCCGCAAAAGCTCGCGCTAACCACGGGACCACGGCGCTCTAGAGCTCAGATCACCCTTGATGTGGCCTATGTTCCCCATGGACTACTCAGTTTGTATATTTTGCTTATTTTTTCATAGTTCCACTCAAATTCTTCCTGTTTTCTCGATTGATCTGTGTTCAGTTTTTCAAGGCCTATCCAATGTGCCAACTTATAACTAAATCTGAGGGGGGTGCGATGGGGAGGTTCCCTTGTCAGACTATCGCGGTGGTTTTACTTCCAGACACAGCAACCCTCACCCTTTAGAAAACCTGGTAACTGAGCGAATCATTCTTCGCCGCGGCTTGAAAGAGAAAACTAAACAAGTAGCGAGTTTCCTAGGCATGACTGCTTCAGCTTCTCTATTACACTAAGCTTTTATTCGTAAAAGCTCTACTACCGATGTGCACCTCGTTCACCTTCTTTAAGTTTATTTATGTATATTCTAAATGAAGCTTCTGTCGCTTTCTCGCAACTATAACCGCTACCTTATTTAGAAGTGTCTGCTTACGCATCTGCATCCACTGTGCGTGCCGGAGGGCGTTTGGTACTAATATTACCATTTTTCTGCCGCATTCGTGTATTCAGTAAGGCATATATGACTGTCGGTGCGACTCTTATTCTTACGATCGATACGACAGTTGATCTGTCGCACAATTTTCCTCGAATACCGCTTCTTTGAATTTGCCCAGCAGGGTTTCGCGAGTAGAATTCCGCCTTTACTTCAGAGGTTCCCATGTAATTTCCCCGGAAACTTCTAGAAGTAGTTATGAGTGTAATGGGAAATGCACCTAGCCCACAAAGTTAGTCGGAAACACACGAGCGAAGATTCAACTTTGGGCTACGCTGCGCTTGATAAACAGTTCCCGGTATTCTTTAGAAGCAGCTAGAGTGTTTCCGGCGTACTTAACGCGCCACTATTGAGTGTTTCAAACGTTGTCGCTCGCGCGGTAAATATATCCGTTAGCTCTGTGTTTGGACACAGATAATACATTAATTTGAACATTTTAATCGCAATTTTTATAGAACCGTATACTGAAATATTCAGTACGGCTTCTGAAACAACACTTTTAGTCAATAATTTCAGCAATGTTTTTTTTTACATAATGGTGACAGATAATGAACACGCTCAACGCACTGAAACCGAATGATTTCCCTATGAAGCCATTTCGAAAACAACAGAAGTACCTACGCACAAATGATAAATGAGCGCATATTGAAAATTCTGTACAGCCCTAGGTTTGCAGAAAACTATATCCCTTCAATCTCTCCCCGTACGTTGTTGGGTACCACGTACAGTCAAATATTCAGCGAAGAGAATTACTCGAAGAAATACAATAGCCGACGACTTTTTACACGCATTTATCTGTATCAATACGCGTTTCGGACTTTCAGCCATCTTGAGTTGGGGGTGCAGTATTACGCTAACTGAAGATAAACATGCTTAGGTATAATAACAGCCCGATCAAGGTGATCCCAAGGATTCTCTGTTGGGTTTAAATCAAGCAGTTTGATGGCCAGGTGAGTACGGTAAACTCATCCCAGAGCTCTTCGAAGCACGCACGTACACTACGAGCTGTGTGAAATATTGCATTGTCCTGCCGGTAGATGCTATCCTGCCAAGGAGAAACAAACTGTATGTAGGGATGAACATGGTCCTCAAGGATAGGTGCATATATGTGTTGATCCACCGTGCCTTCCAGCATGACGAAATCACCCAGGAAATGCCACGAAAACATTCCCTAACGATCCTTCGCCGGCCTGGACCCTTCCCACTATTGTTGCAGGGCCGTCTGTACTGTGTGGCATAAAACGTGTTTCATCTGAAGAGGCCGCCAATCACCACTCAGTGGAGTCCAGTGAAAATTCCAGGCTTCGTTCCGATGACCAGCAGTCAACGTGGGAGCACGAACCGGGTGCCTGCAGCAATGTTAGCTGAACTGTCGTTGAGGGGCACGTTGTTGGTAGCCCCTGGGTTCATCTGGGAGGTCATTTAACCGTGGCGGCACGCGAACGGTTTACAAACTTAGCTTCCACCGTTGGCCAGGCTGCCAATGATCGTGCCCTTTTTGGCGCCAGATATGTCGGTCCGTTCCGCATTACAACAGCTGCGCTGTTTCTCGCGTACCCCCGATACGCTTTATATACTGTTCACTGCCAGTGCTACCACCTGCCGTCTGTGAGTGGTTATTGTACGCTCATGCCCAATATGTGCGGTGGTCACATTGAGGTGACTCGACCGTGTATTAGTTAAGCACTTTCTAGTTAAGGGTTGCGAGTCTCACTAAAACTTACACAACAGGTGTAAACGGTTGCAGCTCTGACACTAGTGATGAGAATCCTGTGGCAGTCCGATTGCGTGGATATACCGGGTGATCACAAAGTCAGTATAAATTTGAAAACTTAATAAACCATGGAATAATGTAGATAGAGAGGTAAAAATTGACACACATGCCCAAGCATGACATGGGGTTTTAAAGAACAAAAAAAAGTATTGTTAGACGCGTGAAAGATCTCTTGCGAGCGTCATTTGATGATGATCGTGTGCTCAGCCGCCACTTTCGTCATGCTTGGCCTCCCACGTCCCCAGACCTCAGTCCGTGCGATTATTGGGTTTGGGGTTACCTGAAGTCGCAAGTGTATCGTGATCGACCGACATCTCTAGGGATGCTGAAAGACAACATCCGACGCCAATGCCTCACCATAACTCCGGACATGCTTACAGTGCTGTTCACAACATTATTCCTCGACTACAGCTATTGCTGAAGAATGATGGTGGACATATTGAGCATTTCTTGTAAAGAACATCATCTTTGCTTTGTCTTATTTTGTTATGCTAATTATTGCTATTCTGATCAGATGAAGCGCCATCTGTCAGACAAAAATGGTTCAAATGGCTCTGAGCACTATGGGATTTAACTTCTAAGGTCATCGGCCCCCTAGAACTTAGAACTACTTAAACCTAACTAACCTAAGGACATCACACACATCCATACCCGAGGCGGGATTCGAACCTGCGACCGTAGCGGTCGCGCGGTTCCAGACTGTAGCGCCTAGAACTGCTCGACCACCCCGGCCGGCTCTGTCAGATATTTTTTGAACTTATGTGTTTTTTTGGTTCTAATAGAACCCTAAGTCATTCCAAGCATGTGTGTCAATTTGTACCTCTCTATCTACATCATACCTTGATTTATTCAGTTTTCAAATTTATACTGACTTTTTGATCATCCAGTAGTTTTCAAGATCCGTACGTGGAGTACAAACACCCAGCTTTTCACCTCCAACTGGCTACTTACGACGCCTCAGCGAATAATACAGTGTGTCCATAAATGTTTACTCTGATTTCAAGATTAAATATTAATTGCATTTATGATGGTAACGATTGCTTTTTGTTAAAGGTCTGTTGGAGAACTCATTAAGTTTCTTTACATCTGTGTCTCATTCAAGACTTTCGCCACAAGGAGTATTATGTGAGCTATATCGCAAAAATGGCTTCCCCCCAGGAAAAAGCTCAATGTGTTGTGTGGCTAACAGAAACCAAATCACCGATTACTGTGCAGCGGAAGTCCGTGTCCGTTTATGGAAAGAAAGCACCTGACGTCATGTTAATTATAACACGGATGCAAACTTTTTTAGCTATGGGATCTGATCAGAAACGGACAAGCAGCGGGAGACCATCTGTTTCGGTGGAGGCGGTGCAGGCACTGCAAACCGCATTCACGATTCGTCGATTAGTCAAGATTCCCGGGAGCTTCAGACGTCAAAGGATACAGTGCATAAAGTGGTCAGCAAACGTCTTCAAACGTATGAGTACAAGGTCCAAATTGTTCAGGTATTACAACCAGATGATCACCCAAAACGTGGACGATTTACGATGGACATGCTGTACCGTTTGTATGAGGACAATGATTTCTTCGAGCGTCTGTATTTTTCCGATTAGGCTATATTTTATGTTTCTGGCTCAGTTAACCGCCATAATGTTCAGATCTGAGGATCAGAAAATCCTAATATCGTACGAGAACACATTTGGGACAGTCCAAAGATTAATGTGCGGTTTGGGTTTATATGTGATCTACGGACTCGCCCATTTTCCTTCCTTAGAAGCAATGTATGTGGTTATATTTACCTAGACATGTTGGTGAATTATGCCGTTCCACAGCTACAGGGTCTGCAGGGCACCATCACCTTCCAGGTAGATGACGCTCCCACCCATTTGGCTCCAGAAGTCCTCGATTTTCTTAATGAAACTTTCCCTAACAAATGGATTAGCAGAGACGGCCCAATTCCATGGCCCCGAGATCAGCTGACGTTACCCCCTTCTTGTTTCTTTAGGGGCATGTGAAAGATGGTGTGTACAAAACAGCAGTTCCTGATATTGTGACACTGCAACAACACATCAGAGATGTCGTTGGCACAACCACACCAGACATGTTGCAGAATGTGTGGCAAGAGATTGAATACTGGCTTTATACTGTAGTTTGCTTGTTACTGGGGGTGCACATGTTGAAGTGATTTAATTGTCGAAGTATATTACCTGTATTAAATGTTTACGTATACCGCATATGCGGTATAAGGCATGTTTCATTTACTGTATCCAATGAAGATTTACATTGTATTGTTATCAGGTGGTGGTGGTGGTGGTTAGTGTTTAACGTCCCGTCGACAACGAGGTCATTAGAGACGGAGCGCAAGCTCGGGTTAGGGAAGGATTGGGAAGGAAATCGGCCGTGCCCTTTTAAAGGAACCATCCCGGCATTTGCCTGAAACGATTTAGGGAAATCACGGAAAACCTAAATCAGGATGGCCGGAGACGGGATTGAACCGTCGTCTTCCCGAATGCGAGTCCAGTGTGTGTTATCAGGGTAAGCACTTGTGGACACCCTGTATATCTCCAGAGCAGTGTTCAAACATATGAAGGCTACAAATTCTTGCCAAAATTAAACACACGGAAGTAATACAGTTTATTCCAGCTTCAGTATGCCTGCTCGTATGGCATATCACGCAGAACATTAGCACACGTGACTGGAATGTGAGCCAGGCGCAAATTAACGACCGTGCCCAGTTACACCGACAAATCTGACTGTGGGAAAGCGCCTACTCATCATCACGGATCTCTTCCACATTTAAGGTATGTTTAAGGCTTGGACACTAATGAGAGTGACAGAAGTGGGAGAGCTAGATGGCCAAGCGTTTAGAAAAAAGAGGATTTTGGGCGCCATTTGTATTCGTGTAGTTTGCAGGCAGCTGTGGAAAGAGTGCAGAACGGTAATCTGTGGGTCGTGGACGGTCGAGTTCCGATGTGGAAACGTTTTTTTTTTTTCTTTTCAGATTTTGCGATGCTTACGCTGCATATAAACCCAAAATAATTCTCAGTTTATTCTATTTATCAATATTCTCATAAAAGACACGAAAAGGAAATGGAAAGGAAAATTTGGGATTGCAAATAAATTTCCAGGATGAAATTGTAAGGCGTGCATGAGAATTTCGTACATAAAATTAATTACTTTTGTGAAGGGCAGTCTGATGAAAAATAAACACTCGCCACAACGGGAGGATGGAATGGTTACATTCGAAAGTAATCACCACGTGCGTTAAGACATTTATCCTACTGGTAGGCGAGGCGATCGGTTCCTGTTTCGTAGAACGCGGTCGATCGCTGACGAATCCATAACCGCACTCACTCTCGAACTTCCTCGTCCGGCTGAAACCGACGACTACGCATGTCTTTCTTCAGGTCACCAAAGATGTAAAGTCACACAATGAAAGATCTGTCCTGTATGGATGGTATTGCAATGTTCCCTAACCAAATCGCTGAAGTGCAGCCTTTGTCCGATTGGCAGCTTTGGGGGCGGGCGTTAACGTACAACAGGAAGATCCCGTTTGACAGCATTCCGACAGTCAAAGGACAAATCGCAAAGTGAGCAGTGGGAATATTCCACATCTATCCCTCCAAAGAAATCCAAAGCTGTTCACAAAAGTGCTGTAAGATCGTGATGACCATCTTCTTCGACTGCAAGCGCCTTCTGCTTGTCTAGTTCCTCGAGCATGGAACTGCAGTCAAAGCGCAGGGCAATAAAAACATTCTGCAGAAACTGCGACTTGCCATAAAGTCAAAACGCCCAGGAATGCTGTCGGACGGAATCAACCTGTTACACGACAACGCCCGCCGCCACACTGCCAATCGGAGAAGGCTACGCTTCGGCGATTTGACTGGAGAACACTGCAACATCCTCCGTACAGCCCGGATCTTTCACCGTCTCACGTTCACATCTTTCGAGACCCGAAGAAACACGTTCGTGGACGCCGGTTTCAGTCGGACGAGGAAATGCAAGAGTTGATATACGGTTGTGGACCCGTCCGTGGCTGACCACTTTCTACAAATCAGTAGTTGATCGTCTCGCCTACCAGCAGGATAAACGTCTTAACGTGTGTGGTGGTTATTTTTGAATGGAACCATTCCATAGTGATTGGACTCGCATTCGGGTGGACGATGGCTCAATCCCGCGTCCGGCCATCCTGATTTAGGTTTTCCGTGATTTCCCTAAATCGCTCCAGCAAATGCCGGGATGGTTCCTTTGAAAGGGCACGGCCTACTTCCTTTCCCGTCCTTCCCTAATCCGATGAGACCGATGACCTCGCTG
Organism: Schistocerca nitens; assembly: GCF_023898315.1. Lineage (NCBI taxonomy): Eukaryota > Metazoa > Arthropoda > Insecta > Orthoptera > Acrididae > Schistocerca > Schistocerca nitens. The sequence goes on from NC_064617.1 coordinate 858,904,670, forward strand.
TTTGGTCTCTTTACCCAAACAACCCAACCAACCCAATCCATGGCAATGTTGTGACGGGTGTTCGGTTTCATTTGACTGTCCCTTGTTTTATAGTTGATATTTTCATGAATTTTGGTGATATCCACAGCAAAGAAGGGGAAGCAATAATTCAATTGACGTGGGAACGACAGAACTGAAGACGAGCTGCGAGATATTGTCATGTCAGGCAGGCTACTCCAATAGAATTGTTCCGACGTTAGGTCCTTTCTCGTGACCTGATACTTACGATCCAATGAGACACAGCGGCTCCAGTGGTCCTTCTGAGATGCTCTTACAATGCTCTCGCGGTAGCTGTATTAGGCCGCAAAGAAGAGATGACCAGAAATTGGTCTTCACGTGGGGTTGTAATGCGTCGTTGACCTTATCCAACATGCCTTGTGTACTGACTTGTCTCCCTGTAGTGTATCAACAACCAATGGATGACAGATGTAAAGACATTTGTGTCCGCAGCAACACTACGGGAAGTCCATCCTCTTTGGATCAATCAGACTTTCCATGTAACTTGCACTGTATTAAGATTTGGCATCGCATGTGATATGTTGAATAAAACGTCCACAAATGACAACAGCAGTCCGTGTATCTCACTAGAGAACACTGAGACACCGGTACTCACCTTCCCTGCGGTGCCACCTGATGCTGTAATGCATAACACAGCCGATAGATGGCGAATAACTTGAGTGTTGCATACATTGAAAGCTAAGATGTCAAGCTATGCAAGAAGAAAACAAGTATCGCCTGTATCAAAACAGATTTAACGTATCGGACGTTGATACACGTGTTCTACTAATCGCTTTGAGCGGCGTAAAATGTGCCAAATCGTGAACAGCGGACCCGGTACAGGACGCGATAAACATTAGAGACGAGGAGATACCCGCTTTAATATAACTCGCCAAGTATGTTTCTTCGGCCAGAATCGCCTTTCCTTAATCTCAGTCTACATTTATATTCATACAATGAAAACGATCGTGAAGTGAGTAGCAGAGGGTGATGCCCATTGTAGCACATAGGGCGTCCACTCATTCTAATCGCGGTCAAGATGACTGCCGCACAATAACCCTGGGTTCGGTGTGGGGCAGCGGTGGGGTGAGTGGACTGCTGTAGTCTGTTGTGGGGTTGTGAACCACTGAGGGCTAGGGCGGGGACGAAGCCTCTCCGTCGTTTCTAGATCCCAGTTCCATACATTACAATACTTCCAACCACTGGGCACAGCTTTTTGTACGAGAGATCTAGATTATTTTTAAAAAAATCTTACAAACCAAATAAACATTATAAATCACAAATCTTTAAGTGATCTTTCAGGCTTTCGTAGCAAAACTGATGGCTGACAAGATTTTGAGTTCGCAGCAGAGTTAACTCATTTTCTGCTGCCCTCGTTTCGTTGCTTGCTGTTTGTACTAAGAGTAAAATGCGACTGGGACACGTCCTTGCAATTTAGCGCCGGCGTCATGAACCACATACCGTGTCGTATATTAGACAGACTATAACAATTGTTGAATGTAAATAGAAAATTAAATCAGCTGTCGCCGAACATAGCCTCAACTGTGATCAAGAAATGGAATACGAAGATAGCAGCAAATGGTTCAAATGGCTCTGAGCACTATGGGACTTAACATCTGAGGTCATCAGTCCCCTGGAACTTAGAACTACTTAAACCTAACTAACCTGACGACATCACACACATCCATGCCCGAGGCAGGATTCGAACCTGCGACCGTAGCGGTCGCGCGGTTCCGGACTGTAGCGCCTAGAACCGCTCGGCCACTCTGGCCGGCGAAGATAGCAGCATCCTGGAGCAGGCGACGAACGTCTGAGGCCGTGTAATGGAAGGGAGATTAGAAAGATAGTTTAATTAACAAATACAAAGGATTTAGTTTACATAAAGCGTGGGATCCAACGTTCAGTTGCTTCAATGACTTCGAGAAACGTATGAAAATATCAGTCCTCCCTCCCTCTCCCTCTCTCTCTCTCTCTCTGTCTTTCTCTCTCTATTCATAAGCGCTTGTTCAGGTGTTTTCGTGTGATGCATAATGTTTTATTACCTTTTCCTTACTTATATCCGTTTTTACGGTTTAGCACAGCTAAGAAGACAGCTATGGAAGTTGTCAAAATATTGTGAGAAGAAAATGACAACATTAATTTCGCTGTAAACGCAAGGCTTGTAATAAAAATAATAATGGCGTGTGCCGAGGGCCTCCCGTCGGGTAGTCCGTTCGCGTGGTGCAAGTCTTTCGATTTGACGCCACTCCGGCGACTTGCGCGTCGATGGGGATGAAATGATGATGATTAGGACAACACAACACCCAGTCCCTGAGTGGAGAAAATCTCCAACCCAGCCGGGAATCGAACCCGGGCCCTTAGGATTGACAGTCTGTGGCTCTGACCACTTTTTTTTAAAAATCTCATTTTGTTCGTTTTCGTTCGTTGTATCTGCTCGGGGCGGACGTCGAAAGACACCCGTTTCAGTTCGTTATAGATCCATTTACTCAGTTTTTTAATTACAGAGGGTAGCTAACCCTCTGACCGAACACGCTGAGCTACCGTGCCGGCACCACCACTAAACTACCGGGGGCGGGCGCAAGGCTTGTAAACAGTGTATCCTTTCGTTTCGGTTCCCCGTATCCTTGTGTATGAAAGAAGGAAGGCAGCCTTGCACATTAAGTGACATGAACGCAGCAGCTTGACACCGAACGTGGTTGTTATTCGTTCGGCGTTGTTGAGGGACATTTACTTCAACGCATAATGCAGTTTTTCGTGGCTGATTTATAGTAGAGTAAATACGAGCAGTACAACGCGATCTTCGGACGAAGACAAAGGACGTAATGTTAACAAAGGAAAGACGTATATTGACTCCAAAACAATATATTGCGACGCGGAATTATCAAAATATGAAAAAAAACATGGCCGCACCTGTGGCAAATACTTTCCCAACGCCGAAGCTGAAGTTCACACTCGAGAGGACAGAATACGGAAAGTGTTACAGACTGTGATGTTTCCGGACAGCTTTCATTACATCATCTAGTTACAAGCGATCAAATTCTTCTCGGTCGTAGCCACGAGGGAATACAAAGAAGAAGTTAAAAGACGCCAAAGCAAATTTCGGCGTCCACGTAGGGACGCCTAATAGATATCGGAAGTGTGCCGTTGACAACGAGGCCTTTAGAGACTGAGAAGAAGCGTTCAGCTAAATCGATTCAATGAAACCACGGGAAACGTAAATCTGCACTAGAAACGCACGAAGGAGAAGCTCGTGCAGACAGCAGACAGCACGGAATATGCGGACTTGCCGGAGGCGGCAGGCAATCTCCCAGGCGGCAATGAAGCGCCAGGAAATGGCGACCAACTCCCCAGATCCTGTTACCGCTTCCTCCGTGGCGCTGTTGCTCCAGCAAACAGATGCGCACCGCAAACAGCTGAAGGCAGAACAGCTTCCACTCACTGTTTTGTGCGACATCGCATCCAAATGTGTCTGCAGTACTCGTGTCGAAGGAGCCGCAAGAAAGAATAATCACGACGCATTAGTATAAGAAAAACGGATTAGTCTGTTGCAAAGGCCGGCCGAAGTGGCCGTGCGGTTAAAGGCGCTGCAGTCTGGAACCGCAAGACCGCTACGGTCGCAGGTTCGAATCCTGCCTCGGGCATGGTTGTTTGTGATGTCCTTAGGTTAGTTAGGTTTAATTAGTTCTAAGTTGTAGGGGACTAATGACCTCAGCAGTTGAGTCCCATAGTGCTCAGAGCCATTTGAACCATCTGTTGCAAAGGATGTTAAATGGGGCATACATTGTGCTGTTGCAAAGGATGTTAAATGGCGCATACAGTGTGTCCCAGGCATTTGAGAACAAAGTTATGGTCCAGTCACATTAACGTGAATGCCACCTTTTCAGGGTGGAGTGCGGTTCTGGAAGGTGACGTGGAGCCCGGCCGTGGTCAGCTGCACTAGATATCCCGGTTGAGGAGCCACGAGGGGAACAGCCCGATCGATGTGGTCCCATGGATACTCGATTGTATTTAAATCCAGGGTGTTTGATGGCGACGGGAATACAGGAAACTCATCCCGGTGCTCTTTAACCCACGCACATACACTGCGAGATGTGTGAAATGTTACATATTCTGCTGGTAGGAGCCGGTCGGTGTGGCCGAGCAGTACTACGCGCTTCAGTCTGGAACCGCGCGACCGCTACGATCGCAGGTTCGAATCCTGCCTCGGGCATGGATGTGTGTGACGTCCTTAGGTTAGTTAGGTTTAAGTAGTTCTAAGTTCTAGGCGACTGATGACCTCAGATGGTAAGTCCCATAGTGCTCAGGGCCATTTTTTTTTCTGCTGGTAGGTGCCGTCGTGACGAGGGAGGAGGAGGTGTGCATCTACATATACATTTATACTCCGTAAGCCACCCAATGGTGTGTGGCGGAGGGCACTTTAAGTGCCACTGTCATTTACCTCCCTTTTCTGTTCCAGTCGCGTATGGTTCGCGGGAAGAACGACTGCCGGAAAGCCTCCGTGAGCGCTCGAATCTCTCTAATTTTACATTCGTGATCTCCTCGGGAGGTATAAGTAGGGGGAAGCAATATATTCGATACCTCATCCAGAAACGCACCCTCTCGAAACCTGGACAGCAAGCTACACAACTCAATTGTTGGCAGTATAGGTCATCATCATCAGTTATCTGCTATATTAGCAGGTCCTTTGCCTCTCAATTTTCTGCGATCCATTGCTTCCTTCTTAAGGCTGCTGCATGTTGTACCGTCCATCATGTCATCCAGTATCTGGAATATTTTCCTTCCTCGCTTCCTTTGCCCTTCTACATAACAGTATAGGTACCACCTCAAATATTTGGCGGGCCGGTTACCGGGGATGTCCGGCCAGCTAACGCGGGCCGGTTTGCCGGCCCCAGTTTGGAGACCCCTGCACTATTACATTTAAAGCAAACTTTCAAAATGATGTTGCTGCTATGAATTACGGTTCAAAATATTTTTAAAATGGTTATCAAATATTTCAGTAATTAACTCATGGTTTTTCCTTAAAAAGTTATTAATTTTCAAATTTAAGTAAAAAGAATATACTACTTTTCTGTTATATATATTTAAGAAAGTGTACAAATTTCAGCCCTCTGTTTCAATAACTTTTAACCAATGTGCACCAGAACATCAAAAAAATGAACTTCTGGGAAATTCAAGTTACAGTTAACGCTTGTTGCTTTACCTACCCTGCATAACACTAATGCATCCCAGGCCCGTACTCATCTTGCTCTCCCTTCCTTTTCCTTTTCAGAATACCACTTCTTGTTAGTCTTGCCTCTTTGGTGGCTTCCAACACTGATTTCTCTAAGTTTTTGAAAACAACCACAAGTCTCAATTTCTATTTTTTATTGACCAGTTTCGCTCTTTAGGTGAACAAGAGCACCATCAGAATATATAAATTAAAGTTGGCTGACAGCATTAAAGATTGCCTTTAAAGGTGGCTGACAACTCTAAAGATTAATCTGACTGTATTATAGTACCTAAACTTACGTTTAAAGTTGGTTTAAAGTACATTAGTAAATGATGACACTGACAGCTTAGAAGAGTCAATGGCAACTAAAGTTCTTTCTAAATGTAGTCCACCAGACACATCCATGAATTTTATAAGCTTAAAACTTGACACTGCACCATCTATTTTTAAAGTATTTAGTCCTACGAGAACAGTTTTTGGTATCCATTTCCCATATACATTTATTAAAAGTTTCATTTGAGATTAGTTACATCTCTAATAATCTTGTGTCAGGAAGACTAAAAAGTCATAAAAACCAAACTTGTGAGAACAAAATACTGTTTTTAACGGAGCTGTCTGTGTGACATGGGGGCGTCGTCATGTGCGCAGACACTTTTAAATTCCTCTAATTTTGGGTGTTTCTTCGATACAATTTCCTCGAAGTAAACTTTTTCTTGTTCAGAAGCCTAAAGAGATTTTTTAAGACAAAAATTAAAAATCGATTTTTGACACTTATTCAAGCATAGTCCGCTTAAAGGAAGTATTTAAGTGGAACAGATACGAATATGAAATAATTCAAGCGACGATACGGGCCGTAGCTCGGGAGATCCATTGACGTAAGAGACTTTGACAAAGACCAGATTGTTGTGGCCGGAACCTGGGAACGAGCATGTCGGAAACGGTGGAGCTAATCGGCAGGTCGCGAGCTGCTGTCGTAAGCACCTATGGAAAGTGAGTCAAGGATTGTGAATCCACGGGTAGGCGACAAGGAGCACACCGTTCAACCCACGCTGTTGAAGTTGGGTCTCCGCAGCAGACAAGCCCTCCGTGTTCCTACGTTAATCCAACGACAACGTCGGTTACGATAGCACCACGGTTGGGACAATCGTGATTAGATCGTGGATCATTGCAAACGTGTCGCCTGGTCAAGTCTGTCGATCGCTATAACAGCAGACATCAAGCGCAGAGGTTGACACAGGAACAGTAATCGAGTTACGAGTTATCTTGTTACTGTTTGTACATTCTATACATGATATATGTATGTCATCTTCGATACATCTTCCCAGTGCCACAGAAAAAAACTATGCAGTTCCACTAAAAAATTGTGTCATATTTCGATATCTATAATCTTTAGAAATTGGTTGGTGCATTGGCCGCTGTAAGTCAAAGAAAACCGAGCCTCGATATACACTGCACAATACAGTGAAAGGACCACTTTTTCGAAATCCTATAATTGACTCTCTCTGCGAAGTTTCAAATATAGCTCGAAGGTGCCTACAACCTTCCTCTGTAATATCCAAAGCCTGTCTGTGGCGCCATACTCGGCCTCCACGACGCTTCAGACACCAAGGAGTCGACAGTTGCGAGAAAAAAGGCCACAGCTCAGAAGCTGATGTGACCTGTAGGGTAGGTTAACGATGTCAAATTGGCACCAAATTTCGCCACAGTTATGCCCAACGACGGCAGGCAACTATCATCGGAGAGGTGTCAAATGGTTGCTTACCCGGAGGAGACAGGCGCCTAGGGCTACTTCGTAGGTTTTCTCTATGAAGGTGTATTTTGAAAATTCTCAAGTGATGCGGACGGGTCCCACCGCGCGTATTTCCGAACTGGAGCGTCTTGGAGGGACCCTTCTCCACTGTATTCGTGCATGTGTCAATGGCATCCCCTCTGTGACCACGCCATAGAAGGGTGCGAAACAGCCGGCCGGTGTGGCTGAGCGGTTCAGCCTGGAACCGCGAGACCGCTACGTTCGCAGGTTCGAATCCTGCCTCGGGCATGGATGTGTGTGATGTCCTTAGGTTAGTTAGGTTTAAGTAGTTCTAAGTCTACTTTAGGTTTAAGTAGTTCTAAGTCTAGGCCCCCCCCCCCCATGAACCATGGACCTTGCCGTTGGTGGGGAGGCTTGCGTGCCTCAGCGATACAGATAGCCGTACCGTAGGTACAACCACAACGGAGGGGTATCTGTTGAGAGGCCAGACAAACGTGTGGTTCCTGAAGAGGGGCAGCAGCGTTTTCAGTAGTTGCAGGGGCAACAGTCTGGATGATTGACTGATCTGGCCTTGTAACAATAACCAAAACGGCCTTGCTGTGCTGGTACTGCGAACGGCTGAAAGCAAGGGGAAACTACGGCCGTAATTTTTCCCGAGGGCATGCAGCTTTACTGTATGATTAAATGATGATGGCGTCCTCTTGGGTAAAATATTCCGGAGGTAAAATAGTCCCCCATTCGGATCTCCGGGCGGGGACTACTCAAGAGGATGTCGTTATCAGGAGAAAGAAAACTGGCGTTCTACGGATCGGAGCGTGGAATGTCAGGTCCCTTAATCGGGCAGGTAGGTTAGAAAATTTGAAAAGGGAAATGGATAGGTTAAAGTTAGATATAGTGGGAATTAGTGAAGTTCGGTGGCAGGAGGAACAAGACTTCTGGTCAGGTGACTACAGGGTTATAAACACAAAGTCAAATAGGGCTAATGCAGGAGTAGGTTTAATAATGAATAGGAAAATAGGAACGCGGGTAAGCTACTACAAACAGCTTAGTGAACGCATTATTGTGGCCAAGATAGATACGAAGCTCACACCTACTACAGTAGTACAAGTTTATATGCCAACTAGCTCTGCAGATGACGAAGAAATTGAAGAAATGTATGAGGAAATAAAAGAAAATATTCAGATAGTGAAGGGAGACGAAAATTTAATAGTCATGGGTGACTGGAATTCGAGTGTAGGAAAAGGGAGAGAAGGAAACGTAGTAGGTGAATATGGATTGGGGCTAAGAAATGAAAGAGGAAGCCACCTGGTAGAATTTTGCACAGAGCACAACTTAATCATAGCTAACACTTGGTTTAAGAATCATGATAGAAGGTTGTATACATGGAAGAACCCTGGAAATACTAAAAGGTATCAGATAGATTATATAATGGTAAGACAGAGATTTAGGAACCAGGTTTTAAATTGTAAGACATTTCCAGGGGCAGGTGTGGACTCTGACCACAATCTATTGGTTATGACCTGTAGATTAAAACTGAAGAAACTGAAAAAAGGTGGGAATTTAAGGAGATGGGACCTGGATAAACTGAAAGAACCAGAGGTTGTACAGAGTTTCAGGGAGAGCATAAGGGAACAATTGACAGGAAGGGGGGAAAGAAATACAGTAGAAGAAGAATGGGTAGCTTTGAGGGATGAAGTAGTGAAGGCAGCAGAGGATCAAGTAGGTAAAAAGACGAGGGCTAGTAGAAATCCTTGGGTAACAGAAGAAATATTGAATTTAATTGATGAAAGGAGAAAATATAAAAATGCAGTAAATGAAGCAGGCAAAAAGGAATACAAACGTCTCAAAACTGAGATCGACAGGAAGTGTAAAATGGCTAAGCAGGGATGGCTAGAGGACAAATGTAAGGATGTAGAGGCTTATCTCACTAGGGGTAAGATAGATACCGCCTACAGGAAAATTAAAGAGACCTTTGGAGATAAGAGAACCACTTGTATGAATATCAAGAGCTCAGATGGAAACCCAGTTCTAAGCAAAGAAGGGAAGGCAGAAAGGTGGAAGGAGTATTTAGAGGGTCTATACAAGGGCGATGTACTTGAGGACAATATTATGGAAATGGAAGAGGATGTCGATGAAGATGAAATGGGAGATACGATACTGCGTGAAGAGTTTGACAGAGCACTGAAAGACCTGAGTCGAAACAAGGCCCCCGGAGTAGATAACATACCATTGGAACTACTGACGGCCTTGGGAGAGCCAGTCCTGACAAAACTCTACCATCTGGTGAGCAAGATGTATGAAACAGGCGAAATACCCTCAGACTTCAAGAAGAATATAATAATTCCAATCCCAAAGAAAGCAGGTGTTGACAGATGTGAGAATTACCGAACAATCAGTTTAATAAGCCACAGCTGCAAAATACTAACACGAATTCTTTACAGACGAATGGAAAAACTAGTAGAAGCCGACCTCGGGGAAGATCAGTTTGGATTCCGTAGAAATACTGGAACACGTGAGGCAATACTAACCTTACGACTTATCTTAGAAGAAAGATTAAGGAAAGGCAAACCTACGTTTCTAGCATTTGTAGACTTAGAGAAAGCTTTTGACAATGTTGACTGGAATACTCTCTTTCAAATTCTAAAGGTGGCAGGGGTAAAATACAGGGAGCGAAAGGCTATTTACAATTTGTACAGAAACCAGATGGCAGTTATAAGAGTCGAGGGACATGAAAGGGAAGCAGTGGTTGGGAAAGGAGTGAGACAGGGTTGTAGCCTGTCCCCGATGTTATTCAATCTGTATATTGAGCAAGCAGTAAAGGAAACAAAAGAAAAATTCGGAGTAGGTATTAAAATTCATGGAGAAGAAATAAATACTTTGAGGTTCGCCGATGACATTGTAATTCTGTCAGAGACAGCAAAGGACTTGGAAGAGCAGTTGAACGGAATGGAAGGTGTCTTGAAGGGAGGATATATGATGAACATCAACAAAAGCAAAACGAGGATAATGGAATGTAGTCGAATTAAGTCGGGTGATGTTGAGGGTATTAGATTAGGAAATGAGACACTTAAAGTAGTAAAGGAGTTTTGCTATTTGGGGAGCAAAATAACTGATGATGGTCGAAGTAGAGAGGATATAAAATGTAGACTGGCAATGGTAAGGAAAGCGTTTCTGAAGAAGAGAAATTTGTTAACATCGAGTATAGATTTAAGTGTCAGGAAGTCATTTCTGAAAGTATTTGTATGGAGTGTAGCCATGTATGGAAGTGAAACATGGACGGTAAATAGTTTGGACAAGAAGAGAATAGAAGCTTTCGAAATGTGGTGCTACAGAAGAATGCTGAAGATTAGATGGGTAGATCACATAACTAATGAGGAGGTACTGAATAGGATTGGGGAGAAGAGGAGTTTGTGGCACAACTTGACCAGAAGAAGGGATCGGTTGGTAGGACATGTTCTGAGGCATCAAGGGATCACCAATTTAGTATTGGAGGGCAGCGTGGAGGGTAAAAATCGTAGCGGGAGACCAAGAGATGAATACACTAAGCAGATTCAGAAGGATGTAGGTTGCAGTAGGTACTGGGAGATGAAGAAGCTTGCACAGGATAGAGTAGCATGGAGAGCTGCATCAAACCAGTCTCAGGACTGAAGACCACAACAACAACAAGTCTAGGGGACTGATGACCTCAGATGTTAAGTCCCATAGTGCTCAGAGTGGTCACCCATTTTTGGGGCGAAACATGAGGGCTGAAAAAGAATGAGCATCGTTTGCTGCTACGGATAACGTTCAAATTTCATCGAATGGTTTCTAAAGGTCCCTAGCGGTTCCAACGTCTACACGAGTGTGTAGTTTGGAGCTGCTAGACATGCAAGGCGGACGGAAGGGATAAAGAAGGCTAGGAGGCGCTACATAACAACGTAACAGCTGTTCTCGTGTTATCCTGGTAGACGGAATCCATTAGTTATGAGACAGGTTACTACGTGTGTTTCTTTGGGATGAGGAGTATTTCTGCATTTCTTCACTATAGCAATCAGGTCGGTACGTTTTTGCCAAATACAAATTCTTGTCGAGACCTTTACACAATTCACTAGTCAGTTCTTACTCCGTATCGTAATTATAGTTTACTACGATTCCACAACCAAAATAAATTAGTAAGTACGGTGAAAACCAAACTTATGACCTACTGATGTTTGCACTTTAATTTAAAAACGATTAAACAAAAGAATGAAGAAATCACTGTGGTTTTGCATAAGTAGCCAATACGCTTTCGAATAATTACGTCTGCAAACACATTTTATGTAGCGCGCCGCTCATTCCTCTTATGTGCGTAGGGCACAGTGTAGGAAATTATTGGCGAGGCAGCCAGTGTGACGTCTTGCAGGCGGCGAGAGAGGCGCATGTACAGAGCCTCGAAGCGCGAGCGCCAGCAACAGGTTGTTTCCGTTCATCAGTTCCCACTAAAGCGACGCGATCGCTCTGCCAGCTGCCTTCCGCGAATTATAAAAGGAAGCAGCGCCGCACTCTGGCGCGTTCCGTTACCCGAGTATCCCTGCATCACAATAACGAAGAGATTGACAGCTGTTTGTTTACAGGACAGCTACAGTACCAGCAACCGATCAGAGAATGAGCTTCATGGAGCGCACATTTGTGTTCGCTGTTGTCATATCGCTTTGCTTACTCGAGCGCCAGTTACCACAGTCAGTTGCTGACGGCACGTAACGTAACAGTGGTCAGTGATTTCCTATGTCGACACTGTTTTTCTCTGCGCAGTGCTTTTTTACGCGACAGATTGTCCGGTTTTACCTTTCGTTCCGAACGTGCACAGGAAAGTGATAAGACTATTATCACCCCGTTAAGTGAACCAGATACCTGCACGCTAACGGTGGGCGTGTGGATACATCCAGAGCGGAAATGCAGCCACCTCGTGTACACGAGCCAAGGCGAGTGCACGACACCGCCTTCCATACTCGCCTCCCAGTCACTGACTTTGAACCAGGTTTAGCTCTGGACCCAGTATTATCAGATCAGCAGAGAGTTCTCGATTATTTTCCAAATACTGTTACCTGTGGCATCTGTTTGGCATGATCTATTGGAGAATTTTTCCGTGTGCAGCCAAGACAACAGTTTCAACATTTCGACAAGCATTTCGTCTAGTGACTCAATTGTGTCAGTCAGGTATAGCTGCCGACTGGAATAAAGACTGCTAACTCGTCTGCGGCCTTCGCTCGTAAGTCGACGAAGTCAGGTGTAGAAGCGCTATACACATCAATGGAAGGTTTGCATTAGGATACTTGAAGACAGCGACTGGATGGAAATCAAAGGAAATAAACGAAAGGACAGAAATGGCCTGTAGTTTTGTTAGTAAATTAAGTAAATACAGATTTCAAAACTAAACTTCGACGTCTGAAACCGAAAGATTTCAGTCGGCGTGTATTGTTAGGTTGGTCTTGTAAGATTTCCCCCCCCCCCCCCTCCCACCCACTCCTCCCAGTAATTTTAACTGAAATGACCGTGTTCCTACGGATTTACAATTGGACATTGGAGGGGCAGACTTATAGCGGCCACGATGGCTTAGAAGACTAAACTGTACCCTAATTGAAACTTCCTGTCAGATCAAAACCGCGTGCCGGACAGAGACTCGAAAGTGGGACCTTTACCTCTCGTGGCCAAGTGCTCTACCAACTGACCTATCCAAGTACGACTCACAACCCCTCCTCACAGCTTTACTTCCACCAGTACCTCGTCTCCTACCTTACAAACTTCACACCTCCTCTCCTGCGGTTCTTGTAGAGCTAGCACTCGCGGAAGAAAGGATATTGCGGAGACATGGCTTTGCCACAGCCTGGGGGATGTTTCCATATTGAAATTTTCACTCTGCAGCGGAGTGTGCTCTGGTATGAAACTTCCTGCCAGTTTAAAACTGTGTGCCGGACCGAGACTCGAACTCGGGACATTCGCATTTCGCGGGCAAGTACGCTACCCAAGCACGGCTCACGACGCGTCCTCGCAGCTTTACTTCCGCAGTACGTCGTCTCCTACCTTCCAAACCTACCTGAGCACTTCTTGATGCAATAATTTGCCAACAGCCGTATGATTTGTAGAAGTTTATTTTATTTTATGAACTTTTATGTGCTACCAGTTTCGGCATTACATTGATGCTATCTTCAGGCCCCACTCGTCATAGTTGTAAAATCGCTATACACGGAAAGGGCCATATAAGTGGATCCGTGAATCAATCGTCCTGCAACAGCTCTTGGTGGCCAGGCGACACAGACTCTGAGAGATTTCAGAGCCATTAGAAATCATGACTGGTAACAATGTGTTGGCTTTTTCCAAATCTTATCAGTTGTGTTGCGCAAAACGTCATCCTAAAATGCAAGCAGATACTGAGATTATTTTAATTTCAGACTGGTCCCAAACTCAAATTGGATGATGTAGATACATTAAGTAGCAACATGAAGCCTCCACTTCACAGTTCAATTGCCTGAAGGTAGTAGCTGAAATAGTAGATCTATAGGATCATTGAAAATATCGAAATGTTCAAGAAATTCTGAAGCAACACTTTCCATCAAGCCGTCGCATTTAAGTGTGGTGATAAAGAAGATTTAGTCAGAACAGGAAAAATTAATGTCAGGATCTTAAAATTAGATTGGGTCTATCATGTGATGAAAAACTTCTAGAAAAATAAGGCACTTAGCATGGGAGGCAGTTTACAAGCCCAACGCACAGTTATTAAAAAAAGGAAGGAGCGCAGGAAATGGAGAAAATTGTGGGCAACATATGGGTTAATAGAAAGGCGCGCTTGAGACGTAATGACGAATTGTACAGAAAGATGAAACCAACAACATCATCAGTTAGAAAGATAAGATTGATAATCTATGGGCACATATACAGAATGACACGCGATAGGCTGGCTAAGGGGGTTAGTGACTTTACAAGCGCAAAGACTTGGGGTGGGGGGTGAGCGAGATGGTTTCACGAATGCACAAAAGATGTGCAAGACTTTGGAATACCTGAAAAAGCAATCGGATACAAGGATAAAGCGAAACATATTGTAATAACGCCAACGGCATCGTAATGTACAAGAACTCAGAGGACCTAACGGAGAAAAGAAAGAAATCCTTGAACGAGGGTGTCAGCAGACACTGGCAACCTGCCAGAGCCGCGACGTAATCCTAAACCAGGAAACTTATTTCCGTTGTAAATACGTAATCAACACACTCTTATTTCGATCGTAAACAAAAAGAAACGGGGAAAAATTCACTGCGAGCCTGACTGTAGTGCGAAGGCGCTGAACGTGGTGTCGGTCGTCGGCTGCTAAAGCCTTTTGTCTCCATATAGTCTCGGTGTTCTTGACGCCCCACATTCAAATCAGTGTCGACCTGACTCACAGTAGACCGTCGATGAACCGATGACTTTGCGTAAGAGACGTAAATTCCGTTCATCAAACACTTGGGCTCGTCCTGCGCTCGATTTACGCATGAGGAAACATTGTCTCTGTGTCTCTGTAGAGCTGCTGTGTCCTGTGATTTCGTCCAACCGTTGACCACATTTTTTTGCTCGACGGATCTACAATACCGTATGGTTAAAAGAGGTGCTAACTCAGCCTCAAATTCTGTATACAATCTGATAGGGAGTCACTGGGCTCTGCAGCTTCGTTCAGATGTTTACCAACTTCACTGGTACTAATATCTGTTATCACTTGTCTATTCAGGCGTGCAAGAGTTAAACTGGGACATTGCTCCTTTCAACCTATACATTTTTGCTTTGCTACCCTTGATTTCAGATAATGTGTCATCCGTGAGTGTCTGGACTTGACTTTGGTGTCACTGGCGGCCTTGAGATATGACCAGTCTTTCTTTGGGTATTATGATGAATTTTTCTATAAGATTTTGCTACAGTAGTCGTCGAAGGCTTCAAGCATTGGAGTTTAGACAACCAAAGGCGTTCGATTCAGCATCTCTATATGTCTAGCCCTACGCTTTGTTTTAGACCTATAATGCAGCAGTCGCTCTTTCTCTAGAAGCTTCTTTACCGAGATTGTCTAGGACATTTTAATTCTATTCGATGGCACAGTGGAAGAGAGTAACGTCGTGCATTCACAAGTCAACAGTTTACAAAAAGAATTAATTTCACTGTGGAAAGAGAAAAAAATAAGGGCATCAACTTCATGGGTTTAAAAATTTCAAACAAGAAATCTGAACTCACATTCGATATTTTTCGTAAACCAGCGACAACAGACGTAATTGTACACAGCCAATCACACCACCCAAGAGCACACTAGGTTGCATGTTTTCATTCTATGATATGCAGACTGATCAACTTACCACCGGATAAAGAAAAAAAATTGAAAAAAGAAATAGATCTCCTCCGAAATATTGGTATAAATAACGTTTATCTTAAAATTTTAGTCGACGAATTATTAAAAAAAAATCAGACACACGCCAGTCCTATAGATGAAATAAGTTTAATCAGACAAACAAACGTATATTTTAGTATGGAGAAATATAGATATTGTTTCCTACAAAGTTACTCGATGTTTCAAGAATATAAAATTATACGCTAGCTATGGGAGCACAAAAAATCTAAGATTATTGAGACATATACCACAAAGATAAGAGTCTTTTCCTCAATCATGAATCTGCAAAATTAACTGTGAACAATGCCCAAAATTTTATACTGGACAAATAGGAAGGAAAGACAGAACACGTTTTAAAGAGCACACGACAATAAGCGACTACCGCCCACTTTGCTGCACGCGGCCGGAAATACCTTTTATTGATGAATCGTTGCAAAAAAATACGTAAGTTACAGAAAGGTAATATCATGGATATGATGGAAGAAATTGAAATTTATAATCATCTAAAAGACCAATCAGACAGAGTTTTAAATGAACAAAAAGACCCACGAAATGGAAAATTCTCTGACATTTTTGTACAAACTCTACGACGAAGCATTACAGCACCATAGAATGTATATGGTAATTATCACTATGCTCATTAATAAATATGAGTGTAATGCGGAAAAGCACGCAACCGTAAAGGAGGTCGTGAAAGGTTTTACTCGATGTTCATGGTTTTCAGTACTGGTTCATCTGAGTACTGTGATCGATTTTATCTATAAAGATCTTTGTAACAACAATTCAAAAATGATGTGCTCCCAGAGTAATGGAACAGATATTTACAAGTTGTTTTAAAGAAACTACATACAGTCATATTTACTCCACTGATGAACGATAATTAAATATACACTATGTGATCAAAAGCATCCGGAAACCCCCAAAAACGTACGTTTTTCATATTAGGTGCCGTGTGCTGCTACCTACTGCCAGGTACTCTATATCAGCGACCTCAGTAGCCATCAGACATCGTGACAGAGCAGAATGGGGAGCTCCGCGGAACTCACAGACTTCGAATGTGGTCAGGTGATTGGGTATCACTTGTGTCTTACGTCTGTACGCGAGATTTCCACACTCCTAAACATCCCTAGGTCCACTGTTTCCGATGTGATAGTGAAGTAGAAACGTGTAGGGACACGTACAGCACAAAAGCGTACAGGCCGACCTCGTCTGTTGACTGACAGAGACCGCCAACAGTTGAAGAGGGTCGTAATGTGTAACAGGCAGACATCAATCCAGACCATCACACTGGAATTCCATACTGCATCTGGATCCACTGCAAGTGCCATGACAGTTAGGCGGGAGGTGAGAAAACTTGGATTTCATAAGCCACACATCACGCCGGTAAATGCCATACGACGCCTAGCATGGTGTAAGAAGCGTAAAAAATGGTTCAAATGGCTCTGAGCGCTATGGGACTTAACTGCTGTGGTCATCAGCCCCCCAGAACGTAGAACTACTTAAACCTAACTAACCTAAGGACATCATACACATCCATGCCCGAGGCAGGATTCGAACCTGCGACCGTAGCGATCGCGCGGCTCCAGACTGTAGCGCCTAGAACCGCTCGGCCACTCCGGTCGGCAAGAAGCGTAAACATTGGACGACTGAACAGTGGATAAACGTTGTGTGGAGTGACGAATCACGGTACACAATGTGGCGATCCGATGACAGGGTGTGGGTGTGGCGAATGCTCGGTGAACGTCATCTGCCAGCGTGTGTAGTGCCAAGAGTAAAAATCGGAGGCGGTGGTGTTATGATGTCGTGTTTTTCATGGAGGGGGCTTGCACCCCTTGTTGTTTTGCGTGACACTATCACAGCACAGGCCTGCATTGATGTTTTAAGTACCTTCTTGCTTCCCACTGCTGAAGAGCATTTCGGGGATGGTGATTGCATCTTTCAACACGATCGAGCATCTGCTCATAATGCACGGCCTGTGGTGGAGTGGTTACACGACAGTATCATCCTTGTAATGGACTGGCCTGCACAGAGTCCTGACCTGAATCCTACAGAACACCTTTTGGATGTTCGCGCCAGGCCTCACCGACCGACATCGATACCTCTTCTAAGTGCAGCACTTCGTGAAGAATGGGCTGCCATTCTCCAAGTAACCTTCCAGCACTTGACTGAACGTATGCCTGCGAGAGTGGAAGCTGTCATCAAGGCTAAGGGTGGGCCAACACCAAATTGAATTCCAGCATTACCGATGGAGGGCGCCACGAACTTGTAAGTCATTTTCAGCCTGGTGTCCGGATACTTTTGATCACATAGTGTAACTGAGTTTAATTAACAAACTTCTGTAGAATAATTATAATGTTCCTAGTGTAAGTACGTTAAAAACTTGGACTTTTATGCAAGAGATTTGCAATAACTGGCCAGAAGTACCGTGCTCCTAAAATAAGGAAAAACTAATTATAGTTTATTTTGTGACAGTCACATGCAATCATAGGAGCAAGGACGTACATATCATAATATACATTTAAAGAATCGGCCATAATGTAAGTTATAATCCTCCCAGTGTAACTTGGGATATGATTTGTTCCTATGTTAAATTCAAAAGTGATTCTAAAGCATCCAACCTATAATGCTTCCGTTTCAGATACTTGAAAATGGCCTGAGGTCGAATTTGTACAATAGTACACAAATTAAAGAGAATGGCAGTTGAAGGCAATACGGAATCTTTCAATAAATGTTTCAGTTGAGTAAGTTAGGAAAATGATTTAAAGTCTGAATTGGTAGTACGAGGAGCTTAGCACCCTGTCAGTGGTCACGGGAAGTTATGTGTGTATGTGTTAATCGTACAGGGCTGCGCTGCTCTCGGTGATGGCGGTTCGTTGGTGCCTTCGCTCTTGATGGGTTAATGGTTACCGTTGCAGGTTACTGGGGTAATGGTTGGAATCCCTGTGATGAACTGTTACGTTTCTGTAGTGGAAAGGTTCGTAACGGGTCCCACTCAGCTTCGTAAGGAGAATTAAAAATTTCTTAGGCAAAATAGGTACCGTAAACGGCACACGAATAGCCGAAAGTTAGTAAAATCGAAAGGCTTTTAACAGGCTCAGAACCATGTGAAATTTTTTTTATCGTGCCTTATTCTCGACAATGAAGAATAGGTAACTGATTTTCAACTTCCCGTCAACGACGAGGTCGTTAAGGATGCAGTACAAACTCGGAGTGGGAAAGCATACTGAAGGACATCGGCTGTGTTTTTTTTTTAAATAAACCACCGCGACATTTGCCGGAAGCAATTTAGGGAAAGCACGGAAAATCTAAATCTGCATTTGAACCGCCGTTGTCCCCTCCTGCCCCTACTTCACCTCGCGCGGTATCGTATTCTCAGCACTCGTCAAAAGACACCACGCCGTTGGAAAAAACTTCTCGCTTTGTCAGCAGTAACAAAATTCTGCATTACTGGAGTCCTTCTGTGGAGTTCTCTTTCATAATTCTATAGCATGTTTACACGCGATTCCTTCTTCTAGCGCTACGTCTCTGATGACCTCTTTGTAGAGGGAACGTTAAATTCTGAACTACTTTCCTCCCTACCTTCTAGCTAACTGCGATGGGCAGCATGAAATATTACATTACTCTTTCAACCTCGTATTTGATTACAGTTTGCTGTTGAAATTGCGTTGAGGAGGCGACCAGTACTCCTTCTAATTTCGGGATGCCGAAGTGTGCTCCACTCTTCGATAGCTGGCTGCCGCACGTATTTTCGTTGCCTCGGGATCCGTACGCCTCCCAGACCGCTAATTTTTCTTCGGCGCCAGGGATGCACTTCAGACCAATACGGAACCAAGCGACAAGTAATTATCTGCTGCGGACTCCGTACTGGGCAGGCGCTTTGGGTTGCTTTTACTTAGTTTCCAATTTTTCTCAAGTAATAAGGTTGTAGCAAAAAAGGAGCATTAACGAAAATTTTGTTTCGGTTACCCATTGGAATAGCTTATTGCTTCAAGTTCTTTGAAGCTACATCTTTCGGGCAGCCGACTGAAATAGCCAATCAAACCTGCTGTCCCAGGGCACTGCCGGTAATATGAATATTTTCGTGAGATGAGATACGACAAAACCAGCATCGTGTTGCAATCCTCGAGTTTCTGAAGCAGAAAAATTAGATAGCTTCTCGAACTGAGATTACTGGAAACAGAAACCGGGCACAGGTTCCAGTTAAAGCAAGCCTTGGGATCCAGCTCTCAATATATTAAAATCACGCCAGTCACCTCAGGGGTCGAGCTGGAAAACGTGGAAGAGCTGTTCGTATCACCATATAACTCAATCACGCCGAGAAAAATAAGAAATCATGACGCCACGGTGTATTATGACAGTACACCACGGTTTCCAGTTAAGGAAGCATATTTCCAAAAAATAATAATTTACAAGAAATTGAGCCATCTGTTATACTATTCTGCCAAATCATTTCCGAGTAGAATATATTTTTCTGAAACTAATACTTAGTAAATAAATCTGTAAAAACGCAAAAAAAAATAAGGAGAAATGAAAGAAGAAATAAGGACAGCTCTGCTGTACATCTGAAAATCGGGACTGTAGGATTTGCGAAGAAGAAACTCAGTGAACAGTTAGCAGTAAGATTTCGTTTGTTTTGATATCATTTCATTTGGTTGTCGGTTAAAGTGATACAAAGGGGTGACCGGGGCACAATGGCCGTGGCGTCACGTTGGCCAGTTGGTATTATTTCGTTAAACTACCGTTAGAATACCCCACCGACCAAGAAGGTTGGTGAAAACAATACTACAGTCGTCTTTCAGCAAACGCGTCACTGCAGTTAGATTTTCGAGCGAGGAAAGGCATTAATTTTATGTTTTCTTCTTAGTAAAACTAAATTTTGCTTGCTCAGGATATTTCGCTGCGCACTCCAAGACAATGCTCTCACTAAACAAGTGGTTGACCACTAGGCAAATACAAAGCCACCGAATTTCATTAGTCGGGTGTACCTTAAATAAGGCCTTTGTTGCAAAACCTAACTTTGCGCGACGATATTATACTTGAATAGAAGTTGGGAACGCCAGCTGTTCAAATCGTAAACGTAGTACCTTATGTAAGTTGTGTCGATACATAAACTTGTTACAGAAATATGTCTATTGGGTTTCTTATCATCGTTAGGAAATCAACGGTATATTTGTAATTTCTTATTCTTGCTTACAGTTTTAGGCTTAGTTGTGTCAGAACCTGGTTTCCCAATCTCAGATGCTACAAAAATCGAATTTGCTCCGCCATCGTCATCATCAGATATCTCAACTACGAGGAAGAGGGTTATCTGCTTGAAGGGCAACATGTGTATTTGTAGAAGGATGAAGAAGGGCGCGATATGGTCCAACCTTAGGAACCATCCCGGCATCTATCTCATGACAACTAGGAAGGAAATGGAAATCGTAAACCAGTCTGGCAACACAGGAATTTTAATACCTTTACTCCCAGATACCGATCGATTTAGTTTATTGATTACGACACTAGACACATTTTCGGAAGCAGACTTGTTCAGATTTCCGTCCGCCCAATGAAAAGTACTTTTTCCTGGTTTTCCAGAGTCATCTAAACTTAAACTTACTTTCGTTTTTTCCACTGGCAGTTTGCATATTGAACTTGAATCGAGGCGAATCACTTGACTACCGTCGCAATGCACATGACATTTTGTATACCTAAACTCTCTCTGTAGAAACCAACTGCATTCCACAGACAGAAGTTTTGCGAAAGTCAGCTCGCTTCGTTCGTCCACGACACAAAGGTGGTAGCAGACAACGGCCTTCGAGTAGCGTTACTTGACTCCCAGAAAACATCAGATAAAGCTCTACACTGTTATCTAGTGAACAAAATGTGGCACATACCTTTGCTGTTTGAATCGGGACATCCTAACAGACAGAACTCAACACTGCGTTCTTAAGTTGCTGGATTCGTCAGATGCAAACGTAGGTTACAAAGTACCCCAAGAGACTGTTACAAGGCAGTTAAGGTTCATGATATAGGTAAATGATCTGGAAAATAGCGTCAGTACCTTCAATATGTAGTTCGCGGATGTTGCTGTTGTGTGTGGAGAAGCAGCAAATACAAACAACTGTACCGAGCTGAAAGAACCTCTCCAGAAGATGACCGCTAATCTCACCGACTGGCATTGCATACATTAATTTAACGCATCGCATGAAAATACTTGGGAAGGCCCGTTATAGTTCGATTACTGTAACGCATCGCATATAAATAGTTCGAAAGGCCCTTTGGTGGTTTTAGGGTTAACAGAGAAGGCAGAGGTGATTCAAATAAGAGCAGCACGTTTTGTCACGGGTTCTTTAAGGAAGAGCAAAGACTTCACTATAATGCACTACAAATTGCTGTTACAGAAACAACTGCAGATCCGTTGTGTATCACGGATAGGTTTATTGTTACGTTCCAAGAAGTACCAGGCAACATATTATTGTCTCGAACATACATTAACAAGACAGGATA
The DNA here is from genome assembly GCF_023898315.1 of Schistocerca nitens. NCBI lineage: Eukaryota > Metazoa > Arthropoda > Insecta > Orthoptera > Acrididae > Schistocerca > Schistocerca nitens. Next base: position 858,926,513 of record NC_064617.1, read on the forward strand.
GTCAGAGAAATTCGAAGTCATATCGAGCCTTACCCACTGTCGTTCTCGCATATGATTCGTGAATGGAACAGGAAAGCAGATGACGAGGTTATGAGATCACTTTAAACATAAATACATGTAATATCATCATCACCATTAGGGACCGATGGCCTATGCAGTCTGGTCCCTTCAGCTTCCATAAACCAACCAACCATCATCACCATTATCATAATTTTTCCTGTGAGCCAGATGCAATTGGAGATAAATATCCCCCATCTTTTCTTATTCTTCCACAGTTTTTGTTCATTTATCTGATGCGAATTGGCACGTCGAATTTTGTGGTCCGCGAGGCTTTGCTTTTCCCAGCTCTCAGAAGGTCTTCGTCTTGACTCTTCGCTCGGCCATTTCGGTCAAAGTAAACCCAGGAGTTCCTAAGAAAAGGTATCCACTTTATAAATCCGTGCCTCACCATTGCTTTCGTTAAGGGTTTGCAGCAGAATTACTTCTAATTCTAGCTGTTGTTACACATCGTCACTCTTTAATTTAATTTTGTTTTCTGTAGGTAATAACAAAGGAATTACATACCTGTTAGCTAGGTACGAGTTGTATTCGGTCTGGTAATTGTTGCTGTTTCTAGCGCATATTTTAACTACAACTCTGTAATTTCAGAATACACTTCAGTCGTCAGTTGCACAGGTATTTTTATTTCGCTTTTTCCGGTATCAACAGATTAATTTGTTATCTTCAGAAGCCTACAAAATTAGGGACACTGTAACTCATTAGAACTTGCTCATGTATTTGGGTAAAGTATAAGAAGTGTATTACAGAAACTTACCGAGTATTAGTTTATGAGATACCAGTATCTTATTCATAAAAGCATAATGACATATCGAACACTGTACATACTGTATGTGATGATTGTAATCACAGATTGACCGATTGATAATCCGCAGTAAATGATTCAGATCTGCGTGCACGTCAAGCTGTTGTGTCAGCAGTGAGGAACATATTATATAAAAACATAGAAAAAGTCAAACTTAGATGTAAAAGGAAGTTATATACAGGGTGACTCATTCTAAGGTTTAAAAAACCCTGCAGCGACGTGGATGACGCTGAGACAAGTAATTTAACATAAGATACAGGGGACCGCAAGTATCGGGAAATGCCCCAAAAGCGAAGGAAAAGTTTTGAACGTGTGACGTCCCACCCGAAATACGAAGAGTATTTTCGAGCAAGTGCGTGAAGGGATGACTGAGCGATGCGATACTTGCATCCAAGCAAACGGCGCATTTTTCGGACATATTTCGTAAATATGATCTGTTGTAAACGTAGAAGCCACAAAATTATTGTCCTCGCTCTAACCAAGCAGAAGCCACTTTTCTCTTCTGTTTCTTTCTTTTTCCCCCCTACGTTTTTGTTTACGGACATTGTGTAGTAAAGAAAAAGTAAGTCATTTACTGGTAATGAAGCAATTTGGAAGAGTAAACTCATTTATTAGTGACGCAGTACGGTAGGTTTTTGTTGTACTGTACTTGGCAATAAACCAGTGGAGACAGCGAGACCGGTAAATAAATTAATACATAAATGTAATCACATAATCGTATCACGCTATGAAATAAAAACAGCTTGCTACACGCATGACTCGAACCCTGAGCTCCACGCGCTACCATTGCGCACGTAGACGCGGGATCACACCCACGTGAATACTTGACTTGGGTTTGGACGATCAGTTGCAACAAACAGACTAATTTAAACGCTGCACGTGGGACGAGGTACGTCATCTGGTTATACCACATGTTCAAAATTTGTTATTCACTATTGAGGTATTTTCCTACATTTACGACCACATGTGTATTTTATTAAACTACTTGTCACAGCGTCATCTACGGACCTTCGGAAGCCTTTAAACGTTAATGAGAATCACCATGTACAATGTATTTAAAAACACGGCAAATAGTTCAAATATTTAAAAGAAATTGCCTAATTTTTAGATTTTGTAAAGGATACTAAACAATCAAAATAGCGTCTATTTTTTAGTGTAAGCTGATCACTCAACAACTCTTTTGAATTTGGAAATTTGTGTTAGGGTTTTATGGGACCAAACTACTTAGGTCATCGGTCGCTAAGCCTACACACTATTTAATCTAACTTAAACTGACTTACACTATGGACAACATACACACCCATGCCCGAGGGAGGAATCGAACCTCCTACGGGGGGGGGGGATTTTGAATTTAGTTAGGAATGCACGACGAAGGTCTAAAGATTTATAATATCCCTAATCCTGTGGGCATCTGAAGATAACAAATTAATTTGTTGAAACCGGTACGGAGAAAAAAAAATCTGTGCAACTGGAGACTGAATGTTATCCTTGAATATATACTACTGATGCTGAAAAAATAGGAGCTATGTATAAAATAGCCCTGTAATTGGCGCGTATGTTCGTGTTACCCTTTAGATAATGATGATTCTCTGTTTGCATTAAATGCAATATAATGTTCAAAAATAGACATTTTAACTACGCGTTCCGTGATCGGTGACTGGAATCCGTCACAACCTCTCGGACATCTGGGGAGATTTCAGGTGGAGCGAGCACATAAGTGTAGCCCTAGGGACGACAATAATCCTAAAGAAATGGACGAAAGTGTCGCTTACGAGACCCTCTTTCGAATAATTGCCGAGTATGGCCAGTCACTATGGGTCTTTACCGAGGTGGATTAAACGAAGGGATAGAAAAGATTCAGAGATGAGCTGCAATTTTTATGACGGGTTTGTTTGGCCAACGTGAGGGTATACAGTTGGAGACAGTACAAGTGCGCCACGGACACCTTTGCCAAACCACCCGAGAGCTCACTCTGCAAATAAGTCAAGGAACAAACTAGATTCCATCTCACGAAATGACCTCAGCGCTGAAGAACGTGTTCTAGCCCATACGCAGGTGTTATCGGCAGTCTGTCTTCCAGCGTACCATTCGTGAACGGGGAGGAGAGAGTGAGCAGATTAGTGTACATGCACCCTTCGCCACACACCGCGCGGTAACTTGTTGAGTATAGATGTAGGAAGTAGATGAAAAGTTGTTCAAGGGTGGAAGCCAGGACTCGTAGAACGAGTCTTTGTCAGATTTTGCACACGCCGAGGCCGTTTTTCCTTCCAGCTGAGTGACCCAGCCGCAGCAGACGTGTAGGAATTGGATTCAATTTCGAGCACAGCGGACAGGTGCAGCTGACCGCGTCGTGGGCTAGCGTGGAGAGGAGCCATAAAAGCTCGTGATTAGAGCGCCGCCTGACACCGCAGTCGGCACGCGACTCCCCCGCCGCCCCCGCTGTCCCAGAGCTGCCAACCACACGAGCTCAGACCGCGACGTGCCCTACGGCGCGGAAAATGGGTACGCCTTCTGTCTGCGTATTCCTCAAGCCACAGTAGACTGCGGGAGGGTACCTTGTACCAGCATCACTTAGCCACTTTCTTGCTATACTCGCAAATCGGAAGAGGAGAAAAAGAAGTCCGAATGCCTCTGTATGAGCCCTAATCTCGTCGTATTGTCCCTGTGGTTCTTACACGATAGAACTGTTCTTCATTTTTGCTAGAAGGTCGTCTTCCCGCCTCCGAGGATTGTCATCTAAGCACACGCAGCGTTTCCGTAACTGAACCGGTCGGTAACAAAAGTAGCGGCACGCGTCTCAATTGATTCCCCGCATTTCTTTAATTCGATAATTCGACTTGATGGCGATCCCAGGCACTAGAGAAGTACTTTAGAATGTGACAAACAACCTTTCTGTACCCAATCTCATGCATAGGGACGTTACAAAACGTAGCTGACCATTCGCCTTCCCTACTATGAAACTCAGGTGCACATCACACCTAGATATTTTAATCTACATAACTAGAGTTGCTCTCTACCAGAACTACAGTTAAGTGGTCTTGGTACAGCACACAAATGACGTAATAGATGGTAGTATTACAGGTAGTGTTGTTAACACTGGTAGGTAAAGAAACATAAATGAACGTTTGTGAAAGAAACTGTTAGCCAACGACTTCTCTTTGTTTTTCGTTTGTTTGTTTTACACATAATTAGAGCCGCGCGTCGTTCAGTGTTAGTCTGTTGTGTTTTCTATATCCTTACAAAATGAAAACTACATTTTGTTAGTGATAGAAATTAGTCGATCACGTAACTTCTGCACTTGTATGTAACCAAGGCAGTTTCTTTTGATGCAAGTACAGTTTACACACACAAACATAGAAAAATCTATAAAATTATTGTTGTTATTTTATGCCGAATGAAACGGTCTTCATCATGATCGAAGCAAGAATTTCTTGTTATTACTGATAGGTCGAGAGTTGTTTATGAATAAGAAAAAGATATTTCATGCAAGTTCGACGAAATACTGCGGCGATATTTGGTACGTTTTTATTTTAAGTTTTTATTTTATATTGACAATTTCAATTTTACTATAAATATTATAAATATCGTTTTCTTTTAAGTAACAGACAGAAGGATAACTACGTAGCACGAAAATATTCCGTAGGTTACTCGACTCTGCATGTATCCCCACTCAGTTTCTAGGCAGTGCACCGCATCCGGTTTCTAGGGGAATCTAGTAAGGCACTGAGTGCATATACAAACAAAGCGATCGAAATTAGGTATCGTCCGGTATGTATGCGACACACCTAGCGTACAGGTAACGCGATTACGATCTTATCTTTTTTAAGATACAAAGGAATTGCAGACACTGGCTGCGGGTGGGCATTGACTAAAATCAATGGGCAAAGTTGAGAATTTATGGCGGACCGGAATTCGAACCCGAGTCTCCTGCTTACTAAACAGATGCTCTGACCGCTAAGCCATCTTTCTTTATTTTTCTTTTTCTTATTTTTCTTTTTGTGGGAATTTTTATTTATTTATTTATATATTTTTATTTACTAATGTTAATATATTCGTAATTTGGATTTACTTTATACCTCAACAAAAATAAATGTGCTCTGAATAAACAAAACAATATCTCTGTACGTTCCTACACCGAGGTAATATATATGGGGAAACCGAAAAAAAAGTGCTGCTTACATGATGCAGAAGGGTGTGTCGCTACTCTCATTACCCTTCATCATCCACGTACGTCTTCACATATGTCTTATGTTATTCCACCGAGAATCGGACTTAGTCTTGTCAGCTCGGTCAGTGGGTGTCTTCTCCTACCTGCTGACGATCCAGCTGCGTGGAGGGTCGCGTAGGGCACTCCCTAAGTAATTAGAAAAATACTGTCCGTATTTTAGGTTCCGTACGATCTTAAAATGTCGTTCTTGTAGATAATTCCAAAAGTCGAATACATCTTTAGGTCCATCGTGAAATAAGTAGTGTAGCGCATGCCCACGGATCCACGTGACTGCGTTGGTTTTAGTGCGCGGGAAATACTGTTTATCCGGAAATAGTATAAACCGAAGTGTTCCGGAGTCACTCGTAGAAAATCGACAAAAGTTGTTGCACCAAGCGCCATACGTCTTCTGCCGCGCCACATGTGAGATGGTGTTCGTCCGTGTCTGGCATTCCGCAGTCTACACATAGAGGCGACTCCGCCACATTTATCTTGTGGAGGCGTGATCGGGTGATCTGTTTACCGTCGACTGTGATGTACCATGTGGATCGGACGTCTGTATCCAGTGTAACCGCGTGTATCGTCCGCCACACCACCTTCCAATTAACCTGAGGGATTTTGGTCTCCTCGCTGTTTGGTGGGCGCCTCTGCTGTAGGACGTGATATATATCCCGCGCTGACTCCTATTTCGTCGGTGGTACTGCGATACTGACATAGCTGTGTTCAATGTAAAAGTTCAAGAAAATATTCAAATGTGTGTGAAATCTTAAGGGACTTAACTGCTAAGGTCACTCGATTCACGTACAACAATGGACGCGATGCGTGATTCGCTACCTGGCAGAATATTTACGCGCTGGAACGACAACATTCATCTGGAAAATATTACAGTTAGGTTTATTGGAAGAATCGGAAGGAAGTGTAACTTACGCGTGAAGGAAGTCACTTACAAAACCGTAGTTGCAGCAACTATTGAGTACTGTTCAACGATCTGGAATGTTTACGAAATTGAGTTACCGGAAGAGATCTATACGAATCAACGAAGAGGGGCGCACTTCATCAAGGGGCCGTTTCGTCAGCGGGAGAGTGCCACAGAGATGGTCAACAATTTCCGGTGGGAGGTGCTTCGAAGATTGGGTTGTGCATCGCGGGGAGCATTTCCTCACAAAATTCAATCACATCCGTACAACAGAAGTGAAACCTATTGTTTCCTCTCGCTTGGGGACCACGACGTTAATACCGGACGAAACTGGCCTCATATAGAGAGGTGTTAAAGCCTTCCTTCCCGTGAATTGCAAACGGTGGCGGATTTGTTTATTTACTCGAGTCAGAAGCATACACACAGGCGTCTATAAATTCACAATTTCAGTTAAGGAATTAAAATGAATTTGTACACATACGCACATACCAAACCGAAATAAAACAGCCTTTGCTCAGAAACGAGCAATTGCTACAGCATGTTCTTATACCTTGAACAACTTCTCCTCGTTGCAACAAACAGGGCAATATAAACAACGACACAAATGTTGCAGTATCGACGGCGTCTTCGTCGACCGTACCAGGCACGCCGCACAATAGACGCAGGTAAGCGTGAGACGGCAGTGGCGCGCTTGGAACGTCCATCGCTCGCTGTCTCCGATTGGATGCGCCACCCATACGCGCCACCAGAGGACGCTGAACTGATGACCTGAATTCCTGTGACTCTCATTGGCCGGCGTTTCTTTTTCAGCAGCCGCTCTCAGAGCTTCTCCACAGATTCAGTGAAAATTCAAATTAATATCAAACTTAGTACGGAAGACTGCAGTGAGGAAATTACATCGACGTAGCACAACACTACTAAGCATCATTATTATTAACAGCCAGTGTCTTACGTGACTGTATTAGCATTCAGGCCTACTCGTCCTTACCAAGAGCATTGCTCTTATTGCATATAACCCAACACCACAGAAGGACCTTTCAGTTATTAAGTGTACATTTTGCAAATAAACTTCTTAATCTGTAATCGTTTTGCAGATATCCGATTTTCTTTATTGGCCATCTCACCTACCGACACATCAGACGTTTCGTTAGCTGCACTTCTCTATATACACACAGTGTTGGCCCTGATAAATAACCGCTTTTCGTTAGATTATCCTTAGATTTGCTAACGCCAGTTCCTAACCAGTCCTTGAACTCCATGTGGTCCGGTATAAGTGGTTTGCGGCCGACATGCATTTTGCTGGCTTTATCCGTTCTTCGAGGTGATTTATTTTTATTTATTATTTATTTATTTATTTATTGCCAAATTATAGACCTGTTACCTGATGTTTAAAACAGGTCGTACATCTTACAATTTTCGTTTTTCATCTTTTTACAGTTTTCTTTCCTTTTGTTTTATCTACAACATTTACAAAGAATGATACTTTTCAAAATAACAATAATTTAAGGTTGAAATATAAATAAAATTTTGTTGTTTTTTAAGAAGAATATAAAAAGAAGATAGGATAAATGAGAGATTTGTTAGTACCATCGCCGAGTGTGACTGACGGTGAATACCTTTCTTCGAGCCGTTGACCGCCAGTCACACACACACACACACAAATGGTTATTAGTAGAGGTGACTTAATGTGGGTGGCCACGCTTGTTCTCTGGCAGCCAGTGCTGATTTATTCAGTGCAGATGTTGACTGTACGCCGGCCGCTGTGGCCGAACGGTTCTAGGCGCTTCCGTCCGGAATCGCGCTACTGCTACGGTCGCAGGTTCGAATCCTGCCTCGGGCATGGATGTGTGTGATCTCCTTACGTTAGTTAGGTTTAAGTAGTTCTAAGTTCTAGGGGACTGATGACCTCGGATGTTAAGTCCCATAGTGCTTACAGCCATTTGTTGTCCGCAGCTCGTGGTCGTGCGGTAGCGTTCTCGCTTCCCACGCCCGGGTTCCCGGGTTCGATTCCCGGCGGGGTCAGGGATTTTCTCTGCCTCGTGATGACTGGGTGTTGTGTGCTGTCCTTAGCCGGCCGAAGTGGCCGTGCGGTTAAAGGCGCTGCAGTCTGGAACCGCAAGACCGCTACGGTCGCAGGTTCGAATCCTGCCTCGCGCATGGATGTTTGTGATGTCCTTAGGTTAGTTAGGTTTAACTAGTTCTAAGTTCTAGGGGACTAATGACCTCAGCAGTTGAGTCCCATAGTGCTCAGAGCCATTTGAACCATTTTGCTGTCCTTAGGTTAGTTATGTTTAAGTAGTTCTAAGTTCTAGGGGACTGATGACGATAGATGTTAAGTCTCATAGTGCTCAGAACCATTTGAACCATTTTTTGTTGACTATAAAAAGCACGTCCTAGATTTCAGCCCACGTCTTGATGGAGTATTTCCATGCAGTGGGTGGAGCTCATTTACGTCGACTTTCTTCCTTTCGACATTTGCGGTTACCTACTGGCATATCTCAGTGGCAGCACTGCCTGCCAAGCAGTACAATATATCAACAGGAGTTGGTTTCAGGCATCCAGTAATTAGCCTTGCAGTGGCATTAAGGCCTACTTCTACTTCTTTCGTATGGACGGTTTTTTACCACACTGGCAGGAATATTCACCAGCCGAGAAACAGAGTACCATAGCAGAAGTACGGTCTACCTGGCGTTGGGTACTACTTTCAAGCCTCCGTATGATGTTGCTTCGGGCAGCTAGTACGTATGTTGTAAGCGTGTGCACTAAGTTCGACACTGGCTCGCCGTCTCTATGTGGGCTGCGTCTGTGTTTATCTGAGTCTCTAGCTGCAGATCTTACCTCGAATGACAATATTTCGCGTAGATGGTCCAGAGTAATCCGTTTTCCCATAAACAAGTCATTTGGAACAAAGAACTTCAAGTATCTAAATCCGGACGAAACTAACGTCCTCAGGAATACCTTATGGAAGGAAAAGGTCTTATCAGAATTTGAAGTCCTCCCAGCATTAAGAAGCTTTCAAAACCAAGGCAGCGCAGCTGGTGAGTCAGTGATATTTCTGACGTAACTCCAAGATATCTGTGTGTAAAGCAATGCTCCAGCTCGATGCCTTCGGATGTATCCCGGGCGTCAGGCGTCTATGAACCTCCTGGCTGCGGATCCTTTCAAATTTAGAGGAAATTGTAGGATGATGGATGAGGTGGTATAGACTACCTGTAAACTGAAGAGCGAGGAGTACTCGTGTCGGGGAAGTAGCCTTTCCCGGAAGATCTCAACAAATGATCGACACTGTTTCCCGTCTACTCACGGAACGAAGCGTGCACTGATTTACGTAGATCCTGTTCGTGTGCGTTTCTGTCGTTATATTTGTCACCAGGTTCTGCATTCTGTCAAGTTTTAACGTATTTAGTGGAAAATAAACACTCCCTGGACATGTGAGCGCACTGCGTCACCACTGGAGAAGGATCATTACAACAGCCTGTATGTGCTCCTTTTGACGTACTGACGTAGACGGAAGGGAATTAATCTATTACCGATGCAATTTAGCCTTCATTGAGTTTCGGTGACACACTACTGCCTCATCTACTTAGCAGAGGATAACTGACTTGTGGTTCTCCATTGACAGAAATAGCACCAACGCGGTCATACATGGAAATGGCTATATCCCTAAGCTAATTTCTGAGAGCGGAGTGGCCAGCGCCAGCGGATAATCAGATAGGTCGCGTGACAATACGTCCCGGCGATTTGTTGAACTTGCGCGCCTGTGTGTTGCCCGCCGTTGTTTGTTTCGCGCTAGTGGAAGGCAGGTGGTTCTCGCCACGGAAACGGTCTGAGCACTTCTCAAAATATACAGACTCCAAATCCCAAACTGCCAGCCTTTGTATTTGTTTGTATCAAGCTGCAATAAAGCACCACATTCCGTTTGTTAGAAGTGCCAGGGAGTCGAGGTACAGATTTTTAATATCCATCCGTTACCAGGGACAGCAATGGGAACAAATAAGCGACTGCTGGGAATAAATAAATAATAGAGGGTTTATACAAGGGCGATGTACTTGAGGACAATATTATGGAAATGGAAGAGGATGTAGATGAAGACGAAATGGGAGATAAGATACTGCGTGAAGAGTTTGACAGAGCACTGAAAGATCTGAGTCGAAACAAGGCCCCGGGAATAGACAAAATTCCATTAGAACTACTGATGGCCTTGGGAGAGCCAGTCATGACAAAACTCTACCATCTGGTGAGCAAGATGTATAAGAGAGGCGAAATACCCTCAGAATTCAAGAAGAATATAATAACTCCAATCCCAAAGAAAGCAGGTGTTGACAGATGTGAAAATTACCGAACTATCAGTTTAATAAGTCACAGCTGCAAAATACTAACGCGAATTCTTTACAGACGAATGGAAAAACTGGTATAAGCCGACCTCGGGGAAGATCAGTTTGGATTCCGTAGAAATGTTGGAACACGTGAGGCAATACTAACCTTACGACTTATCTTAGAAGAAAGATTAAGAAAAGGCAAACCTACGTTTCTAGCATTTGTAGACTTAGAGAAAGCTTTTGACAATGTTAACTGGAATACTCTCTTTCAAATTCTGAAGGTGTCAGGGGTAAAATACAGGGAGCGAAAGGCTATTTACAATTTGTACAGAAAGCAGATGGCAGTTATAAGAGTCGAAGGGTATGAAAGGGAAGCAGTGGTTGGGAAGGGAGTGAGACAGGGTTGTAGCCTATCCCCGATGTTATTCAATCTGTATATTGAGCAAGCAGTAAAGGAAACAAAAGAAAAATTCGGAGTAGGTATTAAAATTCATGGAGAAGAAATAAATACTTTGAGGTTCGCCGATGACATTGTAATTCTGTCAGAGACAGCAAAGGACTTGGAAGAGCAGTTGAACGGAATGAACAGTGTCTTGAAAGGAAGATATATGATGAACATCAACAAAAGCAAAACAAGGATAATGGAATGTAGTCAAATTAAATCGGGTGATGCTGAGGGAATTAGATTAGGAAATGAGACACTTAAAGTAGTAAAGGAGTTTTGCTATTTGGGGCGTAAAATAACTGATGATGGTCGAAGTAGAGAGGATATAAAATGTAGACTGGCAATGGCAAGGAAATCGTTTCTGAAGAAGAGAAATTTGTTAACATCGAGTATAGATTTAAGTGTCAGGAAGTCGTTTGTCAAAGTATTTGTATGGAGTGTAGCCATGTATGGAAGTGAAACATGGACGATAACTAGCGTGGACAAGAAGAGAATAGAAGCTTTCGAAATGTGGTGCTACAGAAGAATGCTGAAGATAAGGTGGGTAGATCACGTAACTAATGAGGAGGTATTGAATAGGATTGGGGAGAAGAGAAGTTTGTGGCACAACTTAACTAAAGAAGGGACCGGTTGGTAGGACATGTTTTGAGGCATCAAGGGATCTCAAATTTAGCACTGGAGGGCAGCGTGGAGGGTAAAAATCGTAGAGGGAGACCAAGAGATGAATACACTAAGCAGATTCAGAAGGATGTAGGTTGCAATAGGTACTGGGAGATGAAGAAGCTTGCACAGGATAGAGTAGCATGGAGAGCTGCATCAAACCAGTCTCAGGACTGAAGACCACAACAACAACAACAACAACAGGAATAAATTCTTTCTGCTTGTCTGAGTATTTGCTGCCACGACTTAGTTTGCGAAAAAATAAAATAGCGTTCCGCAGCGAGTTTCTAAACTGGACCCATGTCTTTCCTGAGCAGTGTGCCACCTACTTCGTCATATTTTTGTGTTTTTTTTGTTTCTTTCATTTTTTAGTTTTTAGTGGGCCCTTATCGTATATGACAGTCCACCTTACACTCACCGTTATTCGCCCCTATTGGCACATGCACTTAGTACTGGAACGGAGCTTTCGTTCTTTTTATTTTAACAAAAACGCTAGTTACAAGTTCGGTACAGATTTGGCACATAAACCAAACTTCTGACTGGATAAACACTGTGAAATACTGCAAAGTTCGTGAAGGAAATCCAGATCTGTCGTATTGTTACTGAAAATTCAGCCGGAGTCACACAGCAAACGTAGTTCGAAAAAATGGCTCTGAGCACTATGGGACTTAACATCTGTGGTCATCAGTCCCCTAGAACTTAGAACTACTTAAACCTAGCTAACCTAAGGACATCACACACATCCATGCCCGAGGCAGGATTCGAACCTGCGACCGTAGCAGTCGCGCGGTTCCGGACTGAGCGCCTAGAACCACTCGGCCACCACGGCCGGCCTACGTAGTTCGAGCTCGCGGTCTAGGACGTTGACGAGACGGCAACAGGTACATATATTGTGAGCGTGTACGCTGAGTTCGGCACTGGCTCCTCGTCTCTGTGTGGGCCGCTCCTGAATTTATCTGGCTCTCTGGCTACAGCACTTACCTCGAACGACTATATTTCGCGTTGATGGTCCGTATAAATCTGTTTACCAGTAAGCAAAGCACTTTGCACAAAGAAACTCATGTACCTAAATCAAGATGAGGCTCAGGAATATCTTTTGAAAGGAAAAGGTCTTGTCAGAACTTGATTTGTCTAGCTGAGCAGGTTGCGTGATAATTGTATGTCGACAATTTTCTTGACCACTGAATCCCAATAGTATGAGGCTGTGACCACTACCTTGACTTTCCCATTATCCATGCAGTTTCAGGGAGTAATACACTGTTCATCCCGTGCATGTTTGTCGGGCTATAGAAGACGGGCGTGTCGCAGTTGTTCGACGGAAGTTTTTTCTTGTACAATAGGTACTATCTGACCTATGTGTTTTTTAAGACACTATCCTGTCGCAGCTAGAAACGTCTTTTATACGAGTATGCTCTGCTTTTAATTTTACAAATAAGGAGCTTGTAAAGGGATGATGGATGATTGAGCAAAGGGTTTGAATTTTGTACCTCCCCCGAATCCCTTGACATTATCATCTCATATCAGAGTAATTGGAGAAGCCGTCAGAAACCTACCTAATGATGCCGTTGAAGAAATAAGCGTGAAGCATTCCGAGCACTAACAACATTCCGTCCACGAAAAAGTAACATATCCTCGTCTGATATATGTTGTGTCTCCAGGTAACTTGCACATCTTATCTAAGGAGACGTCTCTCGCCTGCAAAATAGTGGCATTACATTTGTCTGCCGAAGAACCACCATCTGGGAATCGTTCCGGAGATTTCGAAGTGCAGATGTCTCAGACTAGGTAACGTTACTTGTTTGTGGACGAGATCTTGCTAGTGCTCGGCATGCTTCATACTTTACTTTTTCAGCAGCGTCGCTAGACATTTTTCTGACGGGTTGTTCAACTCCTGCTACTCACCTTTAAGATGGCTGTACGTTTATCAGCAAAGTAGTGGAAGATGAAAGAATACTGTCCCTTACGCACGCCCGAAAGATCTTGGAATTTTATGTGCTGGAAAAACTTCAGAAACATATCTATGATTTTACGATCCGTTTTTTATTTCCGTTTTCTTCCTTCTGTCTCATCTGCTAACCTGACTCTATTATTCCTCGCTCTTTCTCTGGCCAGTCAACTTCCTCTCCACACTGATTGCTTCTGTACTGCTGCCACACGTTTCTGTAGCTATCACTATTCCTTTTATATATTACTAGTCACATTCGGCGAGGACATAATGAGGAAATTGCTTAATTTTAATGAGACTGATATTACGTAAATTCCACATTCTAATTACTGGTTATATTGTCATTATTATTATTATTATATACAGTAAGAGAGGACCCTAAGACAGTAAGCCTGCCAGGTGAAATAAGTGCAAATTCCTAAAGTAATTAGGGTAATTCTCTTTTCAGTTATGCTTCTCCCTTTATGGCGCGTAAAACTATGTACGGAAATACCAGGCTTTATATGTAAGTTGAAGGTGGAGAGGGCAAGAAAGGAAAGAAAAGGGGGAGGGATCACTGCTGTGAGCTACATTGGATTCTGCGTGGTATCAGTTCTTTCAGACATGTCCGGAAGAATACACACCACACATTCATACGAATACCAGGCAATTAACAGTATTCCAGGCGTTTATACAGAACATTGTTCCCAACATAGGTGAATTACACGTCAAAAGAATCACCGAAGTACCACAAGGCATTTGTACAGTACGCCGGTAAGTATTCTAGTTGGCAATGGACTCTCACTGATCCTTTCGATGGTCTGCTATAATGAATAACCACTTGCAATGAGATAGATACACAGTTTTGTCTCAACTGTTTTCAGCAATGAACTGCTTATCCATGCCGGCCGTTGTGGCCGAGCGGTTCTAGGCGCTTCAGTCCGGAACCGCGTGACCGCTACGGTCGCAGGTTAGAATCCTGCTTCGGGCATGGATGTGTGTGATGTCCTTAGGTTAGTTAGGTTTAAGTAGTTCTAAGTTCTAGGGGACTGATGACCTCAGATGTTAAGTCCCATAGTGCTCAGAGCCATTCGAACCATTCTTTGCTTATCCATAAGACTACCATTATTTTGTATGTTGTCACAAAATAGCAAGGCAAGAACCGAATTGTTCATACTTTCTTGATTTGGATAAGACACCTAAGAACGAGTTACCATTTGAAAATCGTCCAAATGCTTTTCATTTAAATGTTCTACAGGAAATAGTGCTTCAGTTGAATTTGACACTTCAACTACGGGTGCCTTATTCTGTTCCTCAATCTGTTTTTCTGGGACCAGCGAAGCCGCTCAGCTTGCAGGCAGCGCCGGAAGATGACGGCGGGGCACACTGTCCAAATATCGTGTTGTGTCGACGACTGTGCCCGAGAGCAATACAAGCAGTTGATTCGCAGGGAAGCTTAATGTCACATAGCTTGCTTCACTTCGATGTAGCATTTTAGTATCGGGAGATACGAGTTATCTGGAGGAATTTTGAAAGTGTGAGCGAATATGCTGAGTCTCTGAGATAACTATAAGTCGCCAATAGTGGGACAGCACTCCTCGGAAAGGCTTTGTCACTGCCGAAGATGCGTCACGTCACTGAGGCACTACCTAGTTCCGTGGCATCTACATCTACATCTACATCTACATCCACACTCCGCAAGCCACCTGACGGTGTGTGGCGGAGGGTACCCTGAGTACCTCTATCGGTTCTCCCTTCTATTCCAGTCTCGCATTGTTCGTGGAAAGAAGGATTGTCTGTATACTTGTGTGTGGGCTCTAATCTCTCTGATTTTATCCTCATGGTCTCTTCGCGAGATATACGTAGGAGGGAGTAATATACTGCTGGACTCTTCGGTGAAGGTATGTTCTCGAAACTTTAACAAAAGCCCGTACCGAGCTACTGAGCGTCTCTCCTGCAGAGTCTTCCACTAGAGTTTATCTATCATCTCCGTAACGCTTTCGCGATTACTAAATGATCCTGTAACGAAGCGCGCTGCTCTCCGTTGGATCTTCTCTATCTCTTCTATCAACCCTATCTGGTACGGATCCCACACCGCTGAGCAGTATTCAAGCAGTGGGCGAAAAAGCGTACTGTAACCTACTTCCGTTGTTTTCGGATTGCATTTTCTTAGGATTCTTCCAATGAATCTCAGTCTGGCATCTGGTTTACCGACGATCAACTTTATATGATCATTCCATTTTAAATCACTCCTAATGCGTACTCCCAGATAATTTATGGAATTAACTGCTTCCAGTTGCTGACCTCCTATTTTGTAGCTAAATGATAAGCGATCTATCTTTCTATGTATTCGCAGCACATTACACTTGTCTACATTGAGATTCAATTGCCATTCCCTGCACCATGCGTCAATTCGCTGCAGATCCTCCTGCATTTCAGTACAATTTTCCATTGTTACAACCTCTCGATACACCACAGCATCATCTGCAAAAAGCCTCAGTGAACTTCCAATGTCATCCACCAGGTCATTTATGTATATTGCGAACAGAAACGGTCCCATGACACTCCCCTGTGGCACACCTGAAATCACTCTTACTTCGGAAGACTTCTCTCCATTGAGAATGACATGCTGCGTTCTGTTATCTAGGAACTCCTCAATCCAATCACACAATTGGTCTGATAGTCCATATGCTCTTACTTTGTTCATTAAACGACTGTGGGGAACTGTATCGAACGCCTTGCGGAAGTCAAGAAACACGGCATCTACCTGTGAACCCGTGTCTATGGCCCTCTGAGTCTCGTGGACGAATAGCGCGAGCTGGGTTTCACACGACCGTCTTTTTCGAAGCCCATGCTGATTGCTAGAGAGTAGATTTCTAGTCTCCAGGAAAGTCATTATACTCGAACATAATACGTGTTCCAAAATTCTACAACTGATCGACGTTAGAGATATAGGTCTATAGTTCTGCACATCTGTTCGACGTCCCTTCTTGAAAACGGGGATGACCTGTGCCCTTTTCCAATCCTTTGGAACGCTGCGCCATTCTAGAGACCTACGGTACACCGCTGCAAGAAGGGGGGCAAGTTCCTTCGCGTACTCTGTGTAAAATAGAACTGGTATCCCATCAGGTCCAGCGGCCTTTCCTCTTTTGAGCGATTTTAATTGTTTCTCTATCCCTCTGTCGTCTATTTCGATATCTACCATTTTGTCATCTGTGCGACAATCTGGAGGCTGACCTTTCGATGCGTGCGGAAAGTACAATTTCCAGACAAAACCCGCTCTTCCATAGTTCTATTTCGCGAACGATTAAGTCAATAATTACTGTAAAAGTTGCTTGCTTGTATAGGGTGTCGCAGGAGGAAAGATCAATATTCAGGGATATGACAGGAACGAACATTTGAGGCAAACACTTCATATGGACAAATTCCCTGTTGACATTCTTCCTGGGACATCCTTGGTGGGCGGAACATGTCGCAAGAGGCATGTGCCATGCTCGAGGACAAGGAGAAGTATGCCCCAGCACTTCCAGGCCGAGCCTAGAGGAAGTATACTGTTTGCACAGTTACTACCCACTTTTACTCGGTTCGTTATTCAAATTTTTTGTGCATTTTGCAACCACTGTGCTTCTTTTAGACGAAGCAAATTCATGAAATCTGTGTAATGCGATCATTTTACGGCTGAATTGGTTTGTATTGCGTCCTTCGGAATTGCCGTTTGTGAGCTCCGGTAAGATAGCGGCAGATCTATAAATATTGGTTTGTGTGGAAAAGAGTGCATAGTTTTTCTATTCCTTCCAGGATCGTCCTTGCCACGTTTGATTTTCCGTACACATGGAAAAGTCTCCTGTATAATAATGATTGGAAAAACGTCAGTTTACAGATAATTAACTTAATTTGTACTTAAGTATTGCTGTACGACAACTAGTTACAGATAAGTTCACACAACTGAAAATGATATTTAGTTCAATAAAGTAATTATATATTGTAGTTAATACTGATCAGATACCTAGTTAGCAGCCTTATTTTCTCTTTCTGAGCTACAGCCAGTTATAATAAAGAGCAAGTAAGAACATTTTTTATGCAGCTGTTGTAGTTATGGAGGTTATTATCACATCTGAACTCTAAGAAATTCTGTGAGAGAAATACGAACTTTCGAAGTCTTCAGGTCAATGCTCGTGCTCCGAAACCTACAACAGTGCTGAGAGTCGCTTCATAACGTGTACGTGTGCACGTCTAAGGTAGCCTGAAGTGCCTGAGTGTGACGTTCTCGACACTGGACGCTTGCGAACAAACGTTTGTCTTGTGTGCGCCGCCCCGTTACGTGCGTTGCTGAATTTATGGAGCATGTGTTTCGTTTCTGACTGGTCCAGCTGAAGGAAGAAGAATAAATGTAGGGCCAGATTCGCGAATAGCCAACTCGGAGACAGCGACATGTGATAGGCCTGTGCCCTGCCCCGCTGCCCTAATTGGCTATTCTCCCCCCTACGAGAAACAAGAATGTCTAAAGCAGCAGCACGAAGCACTCTTGTCCGCCGTTCCAAGCAATTAGTGTACAATATCACAATTTATACTACTTAGCAACTGAAGGCGAATGTCGCATACATCTCGCGACAGCGGCAAACAAGCGTCTGGAAAATTAAACAGTAAAAAGCAGTGGAAAGAAATTCGAATGGGATCGTACGTTTGTTACAGCTACAGAAGATAAGATAACGGAGAGGAGTGGATCCTTTGTAGACGGCTTTAAATGAAAGAGACTGCTAATGTATTTACCTTGTTTCAGGCTGCTACTGTATTTAGTTTATTTAATGTGAACACAGCAAGTGGTTCAGGGAGCTATTCGTTGTGGGCGGTAAGCTAAAAGGCTTCCTTATTACTTTTTGCTAATGTACGCGCGGTACGAGATTAGACAAGGCGTATCAAACTTCGAGAGCGGAGTCTACACACCAAAACAAGAGAAAAGGTCCATTGAAACATACGACTGGAAATCCTTAGATCTTTCAGCTCCTGATGACACTTTAGGTTCAAAGCGTTTCTGGTTAGAATCTGACAACGGATGTATGTAACAAGACACACTTTTGTTGGGCTGCGGCCACAGTGATACAGCTCTACTGCTGCACATGCACGTCTTACAATATTTAGCGGAATTTCTTATGGCGGCAGATACCATGAAACACCTGTTGTTATAAAAATATGTTTCTATAAATGAAGAGTATGCTTCATGTCCTAGAGTTTGATTTATAATTAATGCTTTAGTGTTCTTGAGAAAAGACATTCTATTGGGGCAGTATTACCTCGTCGCAGCCGGCCGGTGTGGCCGTGCGGTTCTAGGCGCTTCAGTTTGGAACCGCGTGACCGCTACGGTCGCAGGTTCGAATCCTGCCTCGGGCATGGATGTGTGTGATGTCCTTAGGTTAGTTAGGTTTAAGTAGTTCTAAGTTCTAGGGGACGCATGACCTCAGATGTTGAGTCCCATAGTGCTCAGAGCCATTTTTTAATCTCGTCACACGTTTTTTATACAATTTTGAAAAAAGTTTCTTATTATTTCCCATCAGATAGGGTAGCATCTTGGCTTCTGAAAAACAAGGAAGGTCACAATCATTTATTGCTCTCATCGCAAGTTTTCGCCTTTAGTGACGCACGTGCACGTGATTCACTAATGGCGCACTGAAAACTTTATTTTGAGTTTTACTCTTAGCACAAAATTCAGGTGACGTAAGACCTTTTGAATTTCAAGTAACAATTATACCGGGATTTGATGTTAAAACTTTAACACCTATTTTCTCATCATTCTGGTTCATTCGTAAATTTACTCTACTGTTCGAATAACTTTGGAAAGAATTTAAGATATTAAGCATGGATGTCATTCGTAGGTACAGATCCTCTCTTAACTAACAAAATCCGGAATCCATGCTGCTGCAAACGTCGTCGAACTGTTCGTGCAGATGGTTGGTGTCTTGCAAACGGCTGCACGATCCGTTACAGCCTTGCGGATAAGATGCCTGTCATCTCGACTGCTAGTGATACGAGGCCGTTGGGATCCAACACAGCGTTCCGTATTACCTTCCTGAACCCACCGATTCCATATTTTGCTAACAGTCATTGGATCTCGACCAACGCGAACAGCAACGTCGCGATACGATAAACCGCAATCGCGATAGGCTACAATCCGACCTCTATACACGGCAGCAATTCCGAGGTCGGACGCATTGTGACCACGTAGTTGGCGAACTTCATCGGTGTCACTATCAGTGCAGTCTTTGGTAATCGATCACATACTGGCTTGAGCGCCGAATAAAATTTTCTCGGACTTCCAACCACTTCAAGTGGTTGTACATCCACAAGCTTTAGGCCAGGCGTTCGTCTGCCATTGTCAAGTGGTAACTGAGTGCTACGTGGTTGTTGGTCTCGTCCTGTGCAGCAGTGGTAGCGTCTTATACTGGTTACAGCGTCGTGTAAGGCAACATTTCTGTTGCGACCACTTTGATCGCGCGGTGCCTAGGTTCCACGCTATGTGACAGCACCGTAAATAAAGGCGGTTATTTGTAGTTGAGCACAGCCATCGCGGTATTAAGGCGGAGGTAACATTGTCTTATGCCTCAACGGAATGAGCACCGACGATGTCACACCCATTGCCACGGCTATACAAAGGGTCCAGTAAGTTACAACTCGACAATTGCCGAGAAGGACATGCAAGAGCTAGAAGATGTATAATGATTTGTCGCGGATAGAGGCCGAGAAGGTATTATAAGTCAAATCACCGCGAGACCGAGCATTCGTACATGGTGTCAGGAATCGTTGGCTAGCTTTGCAGGAACCATCATGTGTGTCCGTTTACACGCTGCAACACCTGGTAGGCGATCTATACCTTCAGCAATGTAGTGCATATCCATATCGCTCGAGGAATTGCGTAAGAGCCAGCCAGTGTGGTCGAGCGGTTCTAGGCGCTTCGGTCTGGAACCGCGCGACCGCTACGGTCGCAGGTTCGAATCCTGCCTCGGGCATGGATGTGTGTGATGTCCTTAGGTTAGTTAGGTTTAAGTAGTTCTAAGTTCTAGGGGACTGATGACCTCAGATGTTAAGTCCCATGGTGCTCAGAGCCATTTGAACCAATTGCGTAAGAACGGTTTGAGGAACACCGCACGAGGTGAGGCCGCTTATTTGGACTTGCAAGTCAGCAGACCCCAGTCACACTGAACTCACATGGAACACCATCCAGAGAAAAACAGCTCAGATCAAGCTCCGTGGGTTGCGGGCGGCGGATGAGTGCCGCTGGCACATAATGGTTTTGTGTGTCGTGCATTGCATTTCAGGATGTGGTTATGGCGCTGCTCAATCACCTGCCTCTATGTCCTTCGTTATTCTCATTATTCCAATTTTACTGAGAGCAAACTAAGAAGTTAACAGCTGCAGGCGGTTACAGCGCCATTTGAAAAACTTCCAGCAACTTTGGGCCGATATTTAAAGAAAACTACTGTATTCCATTCGTCAAGACAAGATCCCTGACAGTAGGCTGTCTTCAGCTGTGCATTAGGCTACCGAAAGTACCGAAAATAGAATGTACTTGACCTTTTACCCACCACTGCCCTCCACCCCCCCTCCCCACACACACACATACGAACATAACATACGAAAAAGCTTTTAAATACTCAGAAGGAATAGCAGAGTCCGCAACTGCCACAAATGCAACAACTAATAGAGACTGTAGGATACCGTCATTGTCCTTGCGGGAGAACAGAAACACTAAGATGATTGTAATGACGCTGATATTCTTTCGTTATGAAAATACAGGCGTCGATATCATCATTGATGGTGACCTTGTGGTCTACTGTATTAGCTACTGTTTCTTCTCTTATGTCCCTTTCCTCTTTCCATCTGTTGACCTCATTCCACGTGAGATTCATGGTGATCTTCCATTTCTGTGGACTGCCTTGTTCGCCAGTCTCTCCATGTCCTGCCGCGAAAACGTCTTATATCGATCCACTCCACATCTACTTTAATTTCAGCTCGGAGAAATTCAATGGCATTGACGTACCAATATTACGGTCAAATTTTACTTTGTCTTCTAGTTCTATGCAAATGAATGAACTGCTTACTGCATTATGTTCTTTGTACATTTTCATTAGTACTAATGGTTTTGCTTCTCGAATACTCTGTTCAAAGCCTGTATTATTTTTATTCAACGTGAACTTAATCTTTCCTGTAGGCGCAGATGGTGCCTATTTACTGTACGTATTGTTACGGCGCATATTCCATTACAAAAACAATACCAGATCGATGTGCACTACTGGTCATTAAAATTTCTACACCAAGAAAAAATGCAGATGATAAACGGCTATTCATTGGACAAACATATTATACTAGAACTGACATGTGATTACATTTTCACGCAATTTGGGTGCATAGATCCTGAGAAATCAGTACCCAGAACAACCACTTCTGGCCGTAAGAACGGCCTTGATACACCTGGGCATTGAGTCAGACCGAGCTTGGATGGCGTGTACAGGTACAGCTGCCCATGCAGCTTCAACACGATACCACAGTTCACCAAGAGCAGTGACTGGCGTATTGTGACGAGCCAGTTGCTCGGCCACCATTGACCAGACGTTTTCAATTGGTGAGAGATCTCGAGAACGTGCTGGCCAGGGCAGCAGTCGAACATTTTCTGTATCCTGAAAGGCCCGTACAGGACCTGCAACATGCGGTCGTGCATTATCCTGCTGAAATGTAGGATTTCGCAGGGATCGAATAAAGGGTAGAGTCACGGGTCGTAACACATCTCAAGTGTAACGTCCACTGTTCAAAGTGCCGTCAATGAGAACAAGAGGTGACCGAGACGTGTAACCAATGGCAGCCCATACCATCACGCCGGGTGATAAGCCAGTATAGCGATGACGAATACACGCTTCCAATGTGCGTTCACCGCGATGTCGCCAAACACGGATGCGACCATCATGATGCTGTAAACAGAACATGGATTCATCCGAAAAAATGACGTTTTGCCATTCGTGCACCCAGATTCGTCGTTGCGTACACCATCGCAGGCGCTCGTGTCTGTGATGCATCGTCAAGGACAACCGTAGCCATGGTCTCCGAGCTGATAGTCCATGCTGCTGCAAACGTCGTCGAACTGTTCGTGCAGATGGTTGGTGTCTTGCAAACGGCTGCACGATCCGTTACAGCCTTGCGGATAAGATGCCTGTCATCTCGACTGCTAGTGATACGAGGCCGTTGGGATCCAACACAGCGTTCCGTATTACCTTCCTGAACCCACCGATTCCATATTTTGCTAACAGTCATTGGATCTCGACCAACGCGAACAGCAACGTCGCGATACGATAAACCGCAATCGCGATAGGCTACAATCCGACCTTTATCAAACTCGGAAACGTGATGGTACGCATTTCTCCTCCTTACACGAGGCATCACAACAACGTTTCACCAGGTAACGTCGATCAACTGCTGTTTGTGTATGAGAAATCGGTTGGAAACTTTCCTCATGTCAGCACGTTGTAGGTGTCGCCACCGGAGCCAACCTTATGTGAATGATCTGAAAAGCTAATCATTTGCATATCGGAGCATCTTCTTCCTGTCCGTTAAATTTCGCGTCCCTAGCACGTCATCTTCGTGGTGTAGCAATTTTAATGGCCAGTAGTGTATTATAGCTGTCTGCTAACGAACAAGCCTTAAATGTGTAACCATTAATTACTTTGTGATTACTTATTGCCGTTTTTAGTTGAAAAATCGAAATAGTGACGCCATTAAAGAAGTGCTATTGTCCGTTTTCTTCTCCAAGTAAACGTATGACCTGCATGGCAGTGAACGCCATAGCTGCCTGTAAAGGCAGCATGTGACTGGGATGCCCTGTCTTTACACTCAAAAGGAAACGCTATGTGCTTGTTGGTCATCTGTGGAAACCCTTCCCAGAAACGCGAGTGATGGGCAATGCAGACTGCCAAGAAGAGCCCTGTTTCCCTCTGGTGGTGGTGAGACCTTCCTGCGAAAGGCATGTGATCGACAGCTGGCTTCCTGCGCTCTATGAGAAACATAATGGGAGAGTTAACCGTCCTGCAAGCGTGCAACCACCCTGAGGACTCCTCTAGGAGGTAAGCTTGTTTACAACATGACAAAACCGTCAACCTGCCGGGCAAGACGGTGACAACGCTTGCTGGAACCGTGTACGTGAATTTAAGTTACTAGCTGGCTACAAACGAAATATGTTTGGGACTTTTGGGAGAGATCAACAAAAATTTGGCACCCTGAAATGAAAATGAGGAATCAAGAGGAAGAGAACTGCCCGTGAGGAATCGTCTGTTAGCTGGAACTGACATATCGTTACTCAATGATACGCTGAAGCGCCAAAGAAACTAGTATATGCATGCCTATTCAGATACAGGATATGTAAACAGGACGAATACGGCGCTGCGGTCGGCAGTGCCTATATATGAGAACAAGTGTGTGGCGCAGTTATTAGTTACTACTGCTACAATGGCAGGTCATCAAGATTTAAGTGAGTCTGAACGTGGTGCTATAGACGGCCCACGAGCGAAGGGACACAGCAGCTCCGAGGAAGTGGGAATTTTCCCGTACGACCATGTCATGAGTGTACCGTGAATTACAGTGCTGGGCCATCAACAAGTGTCAGCGGAACGGGTATGGAGACAACCTCATGAATACATGGGCTCGGCTTTTCGAGCTGGTGGAGGCTCTGTAATGAGGTGGGGCGTGTGCGGTTGGAATGGTGTGGGACAGCTGGTACGTCGAGATACGACTCTGGCAGGTGACACGTACGTAAGCATCCTGTCTGATCACCTGCTTCCATTCATGTCCATTGTGCCTTACGACGGACTTGGGCAATTCCAGTAGGACAATGCGACACCCCACACGTCCACAATTGCTACAGAGTGGCTCCAGGAACACTCATCTGAGTTTAAACACTTCCACTGGCCACCAGACTCCCCAGACGTGAACATTATTGTGCATACCTGGGATGTCTTGCAACGTGCTGTTCGAAAGAGGTCTCCACTCACTCATTACGAACAACCCTGCAGGATTCATGGTGTGAATTCCTTCAGACATTAATCGAGTCCATGCCACGTCGTGCTGCAGCACTTCTCCGGGCCCTACATGATGTTAGGCAGGTGTATCAGTTTTTGTGGCTCTTCAGTGACTGCAAAATTTGTGCTCTGTAAGAGTATAAAAATATGACCCACTAATGTAGCAGGTGGTGGGTTCTACATCTACATCTACATCTACATTCATACTCCGCAAGCCACCCAACGGTGTGTGGCGGAGGGCACTTTACGTGCCACTGTCATTACCTCCCTTTCCTGTTCCAGTCGCGTATGGTTCGCGGGAAGAACGACTGTCTGAAAGCCTCCGTGCGCGCTCTAATCTCTCTAATTTTATATTCGTGATCTCCTCGGGAGGTATAAGTAGGGGGAAGCAATATACTCGATACCTCATCCAGAAACGCACCCTCTCGAAACCTGGCGAGCAAGCTACACCGCGATGCAGAGCGCCTCTCTTGCAGAGTCTGCCACTTGAGTTTATTAAACATCTCCGTAACGCTATCTCGGTTACCAAATAACCCTGTGACGAAACGCGCCGCTCTTCTTTGGATCTTCTCTATCTCCTCCGTCAACCCGATCTGGTACGGATCCCACACTGATGAGCAATACTCAAGTATAGGTCGAACGAGTGTTTTGTAAGCCACCTCCTTTGTTGCTGGACTACATTTTCTAAGCACTCTCCCAATGAATCTCAACCTGGTACCCGCCTTACCAACAATTAATTTTATATGATCATTCCACTTCAAATCGTTCCGCACGCATACTCCCAGATATTTTACAGAAGTAACTGCTACCAGTGTTTGTTCCGCTATCATATAATCATACAATAAAGGATCCTTCTTTCTATGTATTCGCAATACATTACATTTGTCTATGTTAAGGGACAGTTGCCACTCCCTGCACCAAGTGCCTATCCGCTGCAGATCTTCCTGCATTTCGCTACAATTTTCTAATGCTGCAACTTCTCTGTATACTACAGCATCATCCGCGAAAAGCCGCATGGAACTTCCGACACTATCTACTAGGTCATTTATATATATTGTGAAAAGCAATGGTCCCATAACACTCCCCTGTGGCACGCCAGAGTTTACCTTAACGTCTGTAGACGTCTCTCCATTGATAACAACATGCTGTGTTCTGTTTGCTAAAAACTCTTCAATCCAGCCACACAGCTGGTCTGATATTCCGTAGGCTCTTACTTTGTTTATCAGGCGACAGTGCGGAACTGTATCGAACGCCTTCCGGAAGTCAAGAAAAATAGCATCTACCTGGGAGCCTGTATCTAATATTTTCTGGGTCTCATGAACAAATAACGCGAGTTGGGTCTCACACGATCGCTGTTTCCGGAATCCATGTTGATTCCTACATAGTAGATTCTGGGTTTCCAAAAACGACATGATACTCGAGCAAAAAACATGTTCTAAAATTCTACAACAGATCGACGTCAGAGATATAGGTCTATAGTTTTGCGCATCTGCTCGACGACCCTTCTTGAAGACTGGGACTACCTGTGCTCTTTTCCAATCATTTGGAACCCTCCGTTCCTCTAGAGACTTGCGGCACACGGCTGTTAGAAGGGGGCAAGTTCTTTCGCGTACTCTGTGTAGAATCGAATTGGTATCCCGTCAGGTCCAGTGGACTTTCCTCTGTTGAGTGATTCCAGTTGCTTTTCTATTCCTTGGACACTTATTTCGATGTCAGCCATTTTTTCGTCTGTGCGAGGATTTAGAGAAGGAACTGCAGTGCGGTCTTCCTCTGTGAAACAGCTTTGGAAAAAGGTGTTTAGTATTTCAGCTTTACGCGTGTCATCCTCTGTTTCAATGCCATCATCATCCCGGAGTGTCTGGATATGCTGTTTCGAGCCA
The DNA here is from genome assembly GCF_023898315.1 of Schistocerca nitens. Taxonomy (NCBI): domain Eukaryota; kingdom Metazoa; phylum Arthropoda; class Insecta; order Orthoptera; family Acrididae; genus Schistocerca; species Schistocerca nitens. The sequence continues at coordinate 858,952,780 of NC_064617.1, forward strand.
CTTACTGATTTAACGTAAGACCAGAACTTCCTAGGATTTTCTGTCAAGTCTGTACATAGAATTTTACTTTCGAATTCACTGAACGCTTCTCGCATAGCCCTCCTTACGCTAACTGTGACATCGCTTAGCTTCTGTTTGTCTGAGAGGTTTTGGCTGCGTTTAAACTTGGAGTGAAGCTCTCTTTGCTTTCGCAGTAGTTTCCTAACTTTGTTGTTGTACCACGGTGGGTTTTTCCCGTCCCTCACAGTTTTACTCGGCACGTACCTGTCTAAAACGCATTTTACGATTGCCTTGAACTTTTTCCATAAACACTCAACATTGTCAGTGTCGGAACAGAAATTTTCGTTTTGATCTGTTAGGTAGTCTGAAATCTGCCTTCTATTACTCTTGCTAAACAGATAAACCTTCCTCCCTTTTTTTATATTCCTATTAACTTCCATATTCAGGGATGCTACAACGGCCTTATGATCACTGATTCCCTGTTCTGCACTCACAGAGTCGAAAAGTTCGGGTCTGTTTGTTATCAGTAGGTCCAAGATGTTATCTCCACGAGTCGGTTCTCTGTTTAATTGCTCGAGGTAATTTTCGGATAGTGCACTCAGTATAATGTCACTCGATGCTCTGTCCCTACCACCCGTCCTAAACATCTGAGTGTCCCAGTCTATATCTGGTAAATTGAAATCTCCACCTAAGACTATAACATGCTGAGGAAATTTATGTGAAATGTATTCCAAATTTTCTCTGAGTTGTTCTGCCACTAACGCTGCTGAGTCGGGAGGTCGGTAAAAGGAGCCAATTATTAACCCAGCTCGGTTGTTGAGTGTAACCTCCACCCATAATAATTCACAGGAACTATCCACTTCTACTTCACTACAGGATAAACTACTACTAACAGCGACGAACACTCCACCACCGGTTGCATGCAATCTATCCTTCCTAAACACCGTCTGTACCTCTGTAAAAATTTCGGCAGAATTTATCTCTGGCTTAAGCCAGCTCTCTGTACCTATAACGATTTCAGCTTCGGTGCTTTCTATCAGCGCTTGAAGTTCCGGTACTTTACCAACGCAGCTTCGACAGTTTACAATTACAATACCGATTGCTGCTTGGTCCCCGCATGTCCTGACTTTGCTCCGCACCCTTTGAGGCTGTTGCCCTTTCTGTACTTGCCCGAGGCCATCTAACCTAAAAAACCGCCCAGTGCACGCCACACAACCCCTGCTACCCGTGTAGCCGCTTGCTGCGTGTAGTGTGATGTTGTATTCATATTGTTGTTGTTGAAATACAGATTTTTTTTTAAAGAGCATGAGGAGGATGGCCTATGTCAAAACCGGTAAGTGAGAGAGTAAAGAGACTTTCCCTTTCGGTAGAGTCGTGAGAATCCGTGATCACATTTGAAGGACATTTTAGTTGCAGGCACTCAGTGATGAGTGTGACTTCATGATGAATTTTTCGAGGAACTTTGTGTTGGGACTTAATCTCAAGACTTTGTAGTCAAGGCTTGGTCCGCACTTGTCCTCTGTGCTGATCCTGATCCATGTTAGTCTGATTCATATTCCAGCCATTGCTTGATTTTATCCCTGTCCAATACATATTCTCATGAGCGTTCGACATTGTTTTCTTTCCTGGACCCAGTCTTCTTTCAGCTGACGCCGCTTTTGCAGTCTGATTCGGTTACTGATCCGAGTTTTGACTCTGCTTCCAATGAAACATTCTCACGAGTATCGTCATCCAGTTCAAATCCGATTGCTTGGGTGCAGCCTCTCTAATCAGGCTGCATGCATAACGTCACCCCAGTCAGAGAGCCGACTCCTCCTAATGCGACTACCTGAACGGCAAATGCATCGGCCGTGCAGCCTTCGCCAGTGGACCGCAGCACTAATCCTCTCGGCTTGCCCAAATGGAACAGGCCATTCAACCGACGACGGCTGTCAGTCAGCTGCCACGGCCTGCCCGCTCGCACAGAGCCCGCATAGCCATCCGCTAACAGCCAACTCTGCTCTGCCGACGACTAGTTCAAGATTTTAGTGAGATCTAAGGAGGGGTGCCGCACGACGATACGCCATGACTGAAACAGGTCTGCCGCGGCTACCATCTGCAGTAGAACGAGTGGAAGTAGGAGAATTAACAGGCAAATTATCAGCCCGCGGAAATAAAAGTAGTTATAAACTCCCCTGAATCTGTGCATACAGAATAGCTGGCAATAACACACCCTTGTGCTGAAGAGAGTTCTCCGAGTTCGTTTTCTACTCGTTGTTGTTCATTGTTTACTGTTATTGTTCACATCTGTGGTGCGCAGAAGTGGGTATTCCGAGTGTGCTTTCTGCTTTTTATTGTTCATTATTTACTATTATTGGCAACTGTAGAAATCAACTGATTTCGAGCTTTCATACTGGAGCTTTTGCAGATTATTCAGTGAGTAAATTTTCATAAATGCGGTAACTAGACAAATGCAGTATTATTTGCCGGCAAACTTTATTGCTGTTGCGAAAATCATCTTTTGTACTCATTACTTCGGATTCTAGAAATGGAATGCCATAAACAAAGCTTGAACGTTCTAATCAAGGAGTATAGCAAGGAAAGACGTTTATGATGTTCACGACCTGTTGTATCATAATGAAGTAACTCGGCGGTCGTTTATTTCTGAATTAATATGCATATAACTTTACATGTGTGATTTTCGATTTGTATACTTAACGTCTTACTTGGAGTAAGTTCACGTTTGATTTGATGGCATCTTTTGCTTTATTTCGGCATGCCATGAAGGAGGAATGCCAATAGTCGGCGAGAGAGTCCAATCACAAAATGTATAAACAGATGATTTAATTCTTACTTCCGACTAGGTGAAACTGTTTCCCATTGTTACTCTTTCACTTGAGAAAATTCCTTCCTGTATCATCAACTGCATCTTTTCAAGAAAAGCCACTTCCATTCTCACGAAGTCCTGAAGTTCCAAAATCCCTGCGGATCTTTGGGACTCAGTCTCTTCATTAACAGAGAATACAGGCTATATTCCTCTATTCGTCCCTTCTTCCCATGAAACTGAAAAGAAATTAGAAGAGAAAAAATCTCCACCTGTAAATATCATGGAAATAAAAGCTCGAGAAAAAAGCAGTGAAACATTTCTGAGGTTACTCAGTGTAAAAGATGTAAAGGATGACGAGACTGAGAAAACAGCTATGAGACTTCACAAGTCGCGTATTATATAGAAGAGATATCAGTATGCGGCAGCATGTCGATAAAATGCAAAGTCATAGACGAGCGGAAAGCTATTCGTCACTAACTACGACTCTTACACGTAGGGTTGCTGGTGCGTGAACACTCTCTCTCTGAACATTCAGACCTGAAAGAGAAAGTAGTAGATAGCTCTCACACGCTGTGGCAGATGACGGTAGTATAAGATAAGAAGAAGAAGGATATACTAACACCAATTTTATCAACCACCACAGGGCTAGCGAACCAGACTCGGCGTAAGGGGTCAGTTGAGATCAACGGTATATTCTGGGCAGGCTACCTGCATCTGCACAGACTTCTCTCGATTTCTGTCAGAGGAATCTGTCTGAGTTGCACTGATGATCACTGATTTTCAGGTACTTCCTAAACGACGAATTTTGTGAACTGTCAACGGCCTCTGCGGTGGAAGTGTGTCGCGTGTGGTTGATGGTACCATTGTTTATTAATCACATATATCTGTGGCTGTTGTTGTGCTCTTCAGTCCAGAGACTGGTTTGATGCAGCTCTCCATGCTACTCTCTCCTGTGCAAGCTTCTTCATCTCCCAGTACCTACTTAAACCTACATCCTTCTGAATCTGCTTAGTGTATTCATCTCTTGGTCTCCCTCTACAATTTTTATCCTCCACGCTGCCCACCAATACTAAACTGGTGATCCCTTGATGCCTCAGAATACGTCCTAGTAATCGATCCCTTTTTCTAGTCAGGTTGTGCCACAAATTTCTCTTCTCCCCAATTCTATTCAATTCCTGCTAATTAGTTACGTGGTCTACCTATCTAATCTTCAGCATTTTTCTGTAGCAAAACATTTCAAAAGCTTCTATTCTCTTCTTGTCCAAACTGTTTATCGTCCGTGTATCACTTTTGTTGATGTTCATCTTATATCCTCCTTTTACGACACTGTCCATTCCATTCAACTGCTCTTCCAGGTCCTTTGCTGTCTCTGACAGAATTGCAATGTCATCGGCGAACCTCGAAGTTTTTATTTCTTCTCCATGGATATTAATTCCTACTCCAAGTTTTTCTTTTGTTTCCTTTACTGCTTGCTCAATATACAGATTGAATAACATCGGAGATAGGCTGCATCCTTGTCTCACTTCCTTCCCAACCACTGCTTCACTTTCATGCTCCTCGACTATTATAACTGCCATCTGGCTTCTGTACAAATTGTAAATAGCCTTTCGTTCCCTGTATTTGGCCCCAGCCACCTTCAGAATTTGAAAGAAAGTATTCCAGTCAACATTGTCAAAAGCTTTCTCTAAGTCTACAAATGCTAGAAACGTAGGTTTGCCTTTCCTTAATCTATCTTCTAAGATGTGTCGTAGGGTCAGTACTGCCTCGCATATTCAAACATTTCTGCGGAATCCAAGCTGATCTTCCCCGAGGTCGGCTTGTACCAGTTTTTCCATTCGTCCGTAAGGAATTCGTGTTAGTATTTTGCAGCCTTGACTTATTAAACTGATAGTTCGGTAATTTTCACATCTGTCAACACCTGCTTTCTTTGGGATTGGAATTATTATATTCTTCTTGAAGTCTGAGGGTATTTCGCCTGTCTCATACATCTTGCTCACCAGATGGTAGAGTTTTGTCAGTAGTTCTAATGGAATATTGTCTACTCCCGGGGCCTTGTTTCGACTTAGGTCTTTCAGTGACCTGCCAAACTCTTCACGCAGTGTCATATCTCCTACTTCATCTTCATCTACATCCTCTTCCATTTCTATAATATTGTCCTCAAGTACATCACCCTTGTATAGACCCTCTATATACTCCTTCCACCTTTCTGCTTTCCCTTCTTTGCTTAGAACTGGGTTTCCATCTGAGCTCTTGATATTGATACAAGTGGTTTTCTTTTCTCCAAAGGTCTGTCTAATTTTCCTGTCGGCAGTATCTATCTTACCCCTAGTGATATATGCCTCTACATCCTTACATTTGTGCTTTAGCCATTCCCTGCTTAGCCATTTTGCTCTTCCTGTCGATCTCGTTTTTGAGACGTTTGTATTCCTTTTTGTCTGCTTCATTTACTGCATTTTTATTTTTTCTCCTTTCATCAATTAAATTCACTATTTCTTCTGTTACCCAAGGATTTCTACTAGCTCTCAGTTTTTTACCTACTTGATCTTCTGGTGCCTTCAGTATATCACATCTCATAGCTACCCATTATTCTTCTACTGTATTTCTTTCCTCCATTCTTGTCAATCGTTCCCTCATGCTCTCTCTGAAACTCTCTACAACCTCTGGTTCTATCAGGTTATCCAGGTCCCATCTCCTTAAATTTGCAATTTATTCAGTTTGAATCTGCAGTTCCTGACCAGTAGATTGTGGTCAGAGTGCACATCTGCCCCTGGAAATGTCTTACAATTTAAAACCTGGTTCCTAAATCTCTGTCTTACCATTATATAATCTATCTGAAACCTTCTAGTATCTCCAGGCCTCTTCCATGTATACAACCTTCTTTCATGATTCTTGTACCAAGTGTTAGCTATGATTAAGTTATGCTCTGTGCAAAATTCTACCAGGCGGCTTCCTCTTTCATTCCTTACCCCCATTCCATATTCGCCTACTACGTTTCCTTCTATTCCTTTTCCTAGTATCGAATTCCAGTCATTCATGACTATTAAATTTTCGTCTCCCTTCACTATCTGAATAATTTCTTTTATTTCATCATACATGTCATCAACCTCTTCATCAGCTGCGGAACTAGTTGGCATATAAACTTGTACTACTGTGGTTGGCGTGCGCTTGGCATCTATCTTGGCTACAATAATGCGTTCACTATGCTGTTTGTAGTAGCTTACAAGCATTCCTATTTTTTTATTCATTATTAAGTCTACTCCTGCATTACCCCTATTGGATTTTGTATTTATAACCCTGTATTCACCTGGCCAGAAGTCTTGTTCCTTCTGCCACCGAACTTCCCTAATTCCCACTATATCCAACTTTAACCTATCCATTTCCCTTTTTAAATTTGCTAACCTACCTGCCCGATTAAGGGATCTGACATTCCACGTTCCGATCCGTAGAATGCCAGGTTTCTTTCTCCTGATAACGACGTCCTTCTGAGTAGTCCCCTCCCGGAGATCCGAACGAGGGATTTTTTTACCTCCGGAATATTTTACCCAAGGTGACGCCAGTATGATTTAACTTTACAGTAAAGCTGCATGCCCTCGGGAAAAATGACGGCTGCAGTTTCCCCTTGCTTTCACCCGTTCGCAGTACCAGCACCGCAAGGCCCTTTGTCTGGCTTTTCAACAGATACCCCTCCGTTATGGTTGCACCTACGGTGCGGCTATCTGTATCGCTGAGGCACGCAAGTCTCCCCACCAACGGCAAGGTCCATGGTTCATGGGGTGGCACAGATGTCTATGTGTCATTAATGTATGAGCTTAGCATCGACTATGACAATTCCAACGAACAAACACATCTATATTGCAAAACTATTTTGCAGATACTAGCAATAATACAAGACTAATGTACGTAAATGGAACTTTTAAGATGTATTGGAGAAATAAAGACTGGAATGAAGTACACAACGCACTTGGCATCAGTGAATGGTGTAATGCATTGTGTAAGGCAACCTATAGCACACAAGCAAATCATCCCAAACCAAGTTTCATCTTTTGCAAGTATTGGCTGACATATGGATATAAACTATCACTTGTGCTAAACGTAGTTTATTTTCCATAGCAGAACTTAACAACACAGTGGTGTTAGAAATTCTGGATGAAACTGCTTGGTAAAGCGTTTGTGTGCGGCGCTGTGAAGTGAGACATGGATTGCAGGCGACATCGCTCGCAATGTGCCGCTCGGATGTGATGTTCTCTACAAAAAAATAAGGTAGGCCAGTAAGCGTTCTAGACTGCTATTGGCTGACGCTGTGACGTCACAGTGGAACACCTGCAAAACCGGCAACAGTGCTACAACTTGTTGGCCAATCAACTGCTTCTTCACTGTATTATACCGTCGCGTTATTTACGTACGACAACGAGATAACTCTCTTTATTTGCCTTGAATGCTTTACAGGAAATTACTACATGCATCAGTTCTATGCTCAATGTACATTGGAAAATCTATTTGAACCTGTAACTAAGATCCTACAAAACCCAAATGATTTTTGTATCTACACATCATCGCCAAGTTTCAGGGTATCTCCGTTACGTTTGGCGCAGGTGACCTAAATAATCTCAAGATGACCATACGGAACTGCAGTTAGCTTGTCAACCGGCCGCGGTGGCCGAGCGGTTAGCCGGCACGGTAGCTCAGCGTGTTCGGTCAGAGGGCTGGTTGCCTTCTGTAATAAAAAAATTGAGTTAAGGAATCAACGATCAACTTGAACGGATGTCAGCCGGCACGGTAGCTCAGCGTGTTCGGTCAGAGCCGGTTGGCCTCGCGCGACTGCTACGATCGCAGGTTCGAATCCCGCCTCGGGCACGTATGTGTGTGATGTCCTTAGGTTAGTTAGGTTTAAGTAGTTCTACGTTCTAGGGGACTGATGACCTCAGATGTTAAGTCCCATAGTGCTTAGGGCCATTTGAACCAATTTTGTAAAGCGTTGACGAAATCTGCATTTTAATTTTACAGTAAAAGATCTGTCTTAAGGAAGTCGATACACAAGTGAACTCTAGTAAAATATATTATTAGTTTATTTGAAATAAACTCTTCAACCTCAATACAGATAATATCTGTCCTATGACTGACTCCTACTTGAAATCTTTTTATATTTTTGTCTGACGGCTCTGCCTCACGATTCAACACATTGTCAACTTTCAATTCTGATTCAAAAAACAAATTATGATCATACATGGTCAAGGTACACATGTCCCATCAATATAGTTTCAGTTTTTGTAAAACTATACGATAGATGTCAAGACAGACAACGTGGTATTTGTAAGTTTCTGGAAGTGCACTGAACTTCAAATACGGTGCTTTGAGTTCAGAACGTCCACGGAATCTTGTAAGAAGGGTTTTTATTTCAGGTATTCACGATTAGGTTATTCAGTTTTGAAATTTGTCTTGTATTGACAACACCATTTACGTTTTTTAGTTATTACACTCCGAATGTTTTACTTCCGTATTATATGCCATTTTTATTGTGTTCCGTGTCTTGTTGATATACTACTGTGACCAGACGTTATGGCTTTGTCTTATGTTACGAACAGGCACTACACATGCTCGGTATGTAATTGACCTTTGTTTACTACCTCGAAGTTTTAATTAATTTTTTTAGTGCTCCTTCTTAGTGCAGTTTTCTCTTTTCATTTCAGATCTGAAGATGCCTGAAACTAGCAGACACTTATACTTACGTAATTGCGATCTTGGCAAATATTTTGTTAAATATTTTTATCTTCATACAAACAAAAATTACCAAAAATTTTAATAAGTACCGTCTGTTCAAGCAAAACCTCTTCGTGGAGACTTCACAACACGTGGTGAGGTGGGCAAGTCAGGTGCCTTAGAAGTCGTGCTGCCAAGGCTGGAATATTGTTGAAGTAGCACGGTGTAAGAGCGCAGTCGATCGCAGGTGAATTACTACATGCTGTGGCCCAAGTTAATGCCGTCTTGGTCATCTACGTAACCGGAAATGGTGCTATTTCGTATCGCGAGTGGGCCAAGTACCTATAAATAATTGTTGCATTGTCCCTAGCAGCATCTTGTCTTCGACTGCTGGCGACGTCGAAATATACTCGTTGCCAGTCGACGGCCCCACGTGTGCCAATCAGCCTCGTACACATCTAGCCATATCATCCGCTAGCTGCCGGTCTACTAGGCGCTGCAAGACCAGACGATTTAAAAGGTCCGAGCCGGAGCCACCAAGCCTCCGGGCTGACTTCGAACGGACTCTGCGCATCTTGAAGATGTCCCCGTTTCGGAGCTCGTGCAGCGGTGCATTGCATGCCTGACCGTCAGTGGGAGCGGTCGGTTGTTTTTCAGCCGTGCCTACAGCTTGGCAGGCAGACTGCCAGTCTTGCATCAGTAAGACCGCTGCTCTCTGTTACTTCGCTGAGGCAGCACACAGCCTCCTTCACGTCCACCGCTAACCGAGGGCGCCGCCGCCTTCTTCGCTGAGCCAGCTGCTACTGTCTGGGGGTCAACGCACTCCACAGACTCGCGCCGTCAGCCACTGTACGGCTCTCTTATCAAAAAAGAATGTTGCTGCTAATGGAGCGTTCCTGACTGCACGACTTCTGAGAAACTGGCAGTACGCAGCCAACGCTCTACACACCTTCCAGAGCCGACGATCCTGGCACTGAACAGTGTCCGCACTCCCGAGGATATTACAAGTATAACAGCCACCCTAACGTACACACGTTAGCCGTCTCTTTCGAGGTTAAAAGTTTAGTCAAGGGTCAAGTTTCATTTTGTCAATCTCAAGTTTGTTGAAGCATTCCTCGAATTCCTCTGATGCATTTGGTGTGCTGCATTCGCGCTGCTGCAGGGCAAATTAGGCGATGGAAATGCATCAGTCTCAGGAATACCTTACTGCGATAAATTTGGCAGTTCCGATCACAAGCCTGTACAGCAATCAGTTTCTTGGATATGAAGAGAGCGTATTCTAGTATTTACAACATTCACAGCCTCTTTTCTGCAGCAATTCGACAGCAAAATCTTACGCAATCTCGCATGGCGAGTAGCACTACTTCAGTCCTTTTTGTATTGAGTTAGTGAGAATCAAAGCCCACAATAACGTAGCCTGGTCCTGCTAGTACATTTAGTTTAAGATCAACAAGCGAAAACGATAGCAGTCCCGAAATCCTCTATCATACGTGCATAGGCGCCAACAATTCCGCTGTGATGTCATGTTCACAGCACCTGAAACGCGTTTGCTGTTTTCATATGTGCTTAGGCCCCTGCTCTACTGTAAAAGATCTTTGTCAAACATTTTTCGTAAAAGATGTTTTACAAAATCATTGACAATGTACTACGGTGCTTTGATTATATCTTTTACAAACGTTCCAGCATGGCCATAGCTTTTGTAAAAGGTACCTCAAAGAAGTTTGCTGTGTAATACGGTCCTTTGTGCTTACTGCGACTCTTCGTCCATCGTGCAGCGCCGTTTGCCGCACAAATGTTACCGTGGCTTTTGATTAGCGTAGGGAGATATCGTTATTACACTGCTCCAGGCTGTGGATTTTCACTGGAAATATGAAATACTTCTTACCGACTGACCAGAATACGCAATGCAATTTGGCTTCGTTTCATACCATTACGACAACAAACGGTTATATGAGTTATATAAGCGCAGGGCGAGATGAGTGACGGCATTGAATTTGCGGCGGATCAACTGGCGCTCATATTGCGCGAGGCACGACAGGAGCTCTACCTCTTTGCGACTCAGTCTCGATTTTTAATCATATAGCTTAAACATCGTATGTGTTTCATAGCCGTCGAGATGCTTTATCAATCTGCTGTAGTTTTTGCCTTGTCTTTACTTTTTCATTCGAACAGGAAATTTATCGCTCTAATTCTGTGTATCCTCTAATGTTTTTCGTTCTTCGTTTCACTGATAACCTAGTTGTTGAGGGCCTAAACAGCGCGTTGTTCAATTATATTGGAAAGTACAGTGCCTCCATGGCGAAGTTAGTGAAACGATGTAGCGTCGTAGCATTTAAACGATAGTTAAAACAAAACAGAATTCTGTGATTACGCCCACCGCGATGCCGGCCAAGCGCCATGTCATCCTGTGCCATATGACGTCATTCGGGTGCTGTATGGAGTGGCATGTGATCAGAACTCAGCATACCGCTCCCCCGCACGTTCATGATTTTCCGTGCCTAGGAGCCGCTGCTTCTCATTCATACAGCTACTCAGTTGGCATCACGAGGCTGAGTGGACCCGCCTCAGTATCGGAAACCGAACTCGCGTCGTCCGTATAGCAGTCAGACGCACTGAGCACTCAGCTACGGAGGCGGACCAATCAGTAGTTAAGTAGTTTGAATTCCATGCCGAAAAGAGGTTTCGTTTTCAAGGGATGTAGCGGACATAGGGTATATTGTAGTTTTATTAGTCACTACCTTCAAGCGCTATAGTCAAATATCGAGAGCTTTCCCACCACACCAGAGAATTTGTTTCTACCTGTTGCTGTATTTGGAAATTAGAGACACACTCAGTATTCCTGTGCTTAACTAGAGTTAGGCATGGCAGTAATACTTTCGCTCGCTATGCCCCACCACAACCCACAGTAGAAGAATTTGGTATATCGTATGCTGACTGAGATCGCACACCAAATGCGCACTGTAGCCAGCATCAAATCGGAGCTGCAGAAGCCGTATACCACCTTCGGAGATAATGTATAGAGCGAAGGAGCCAAGAAAATTATACTGCCCACGAAAGGTAAAAGTGAGAGAGATGAGGAGGTGGAACAATCGCGAACCATTATTCTGTTATTCTTCAATGATTCATCGGCCGTGTCAGGAAAAAATTCGCCGAGTCGAGAATTAATCGATTAGTCGGGGCAACAACAAAATCATCTTAGTCCAACTAAGAGGATGTCGACTGGCTACACAAGTCGGTTGTTAATACGGAGTAGTTTTCGTTGGAGATATCTATCACAACAAGGTTACATGAGCACGAGTTCTTACGGATCTTACTACGTCGTAAATTAGTGGAGCCAAATCAGCTAAATGAATGTGTTGCACATACGAGGGTTGGAACTTATATAGTGGCAATTATTTATTCACAACCGACACAAAAGAGTTACATGTTTGCACTTGTTACTGTCCTTCAAAGTAGTCACCAGCGTTGTGTAGAGCCCGTTGCCAGCCATGTGGAAAGCGTAGTATACCGTTAGCAGCGCCTGATCTGTTGATCAGGCGAATGGAGCGGTTTACTGCCTGTCGAATCTCTGGAACAGTTCTCAAGAGAATGCCACGAAGTGGTCCCTTGATCTTCGGAATCAAATCTAAGTCACAAGGATTTAAGTCCGGGGAGTATGGTGGATGGTACAGTACTTCCCAGTCCCATCGACCGAACAGAGCAGCCACAACTTGCGCTGTGTGCGACCGCGCATTGTCGTGCAAACCGATGGGTGGGTTGCGCAGAAAGTGTCGCCGCTTCTTTCGCAAAGCTGATCGCAGGTGATGCTCCAAAAACGAACATTAATACTGCCCATTGACGGTCTGCCATGGAGGAACGTAATGCGTTTGGATAACGCCATCACAATCGTACACGAGAATCACCATAACTTTCACCATACTGGGGGTCTGATGCGCTTTCAACTTTCGCGACGATCCATAATGACGCCATTCGTTGGACTGGCGTTTCAGTTTCAGTTTGGCTCGTACGAAGTGGCCCATGTCTCATTCAGTGTTACGATATGGCGTAAGAAAGGCTCTCTTCGCGCTCATAACGCTCCCAGTGCGTCTGAGCAGCGCCGTAACACATCCATTTCTGCTTTTCCGTCAAGTCATGCGGAACCCATCGGGATGCAATTTTTTGCATGCCCAGGCCTTCAAGCCTTCAGGATGCGAAGCACAAAAATCGGTTCAAATGGCTCTGAGCACTATGGGACTTAACTTCTACGGTCATCAGTCCCCTAGAACTTAGAACTAATTAAACCTAACTAACCTAAGGACATCACACACATCTATACCCGAGGCAGGATTCGAACCTGCGACCGGAGCGGTCGCGCGGTTCCAGACTGTAGCGCCTAGAACCGCTCGGCCACCCTCGCCGGCTGCGAAGCACAGTCATATGCGCCAATCCGGTTTCATATGGTGTCAATCACTGTCAACTGACGCGGCAACAGCATGCACTTTTTCTTCAGAGACGCTAGGACGACCTGCCCGATACATGTCTGCCACAGTTTGCCGACCTTCGGTTAAGGATTTTACCCAACGTGCCACTGTTCTGTACGACAATACCGATTCCCCACACGTCTCTTTTAAGACCTTGATGACACTGCCGTGCTGTACGACCTCTGGTACATTCAATCTTGGCCCAGCTCTGTTGTTCCTGTTTCGAAAAGGTAGTGACACCGTTACGTTAGACCTCTCGCTCACAAGTGACTGTGTTTACCTCGATTGTGCGCACGCCGGTCCATTTGCTCGGAGGTAAGGTAGGTATGCAAGGAATGTGTACTATCAGCGACAATAGTATATTCCATTGCATAGTGTCTCCACAGCAGTGTTGCCACTATTTAAGTTGCAACCTATGTATACAGTTCGAGGGGACCCATATGTTACCTAGGCAAACCACTTCCCTTTAAAAGAAAGATGCAAAGATGCTATAGGTGGACCTGCAACCCGAACTGCAGGCTTGGCTGCCAGCATGTGAACGCACAGAACGAACTAGCCTGTCCTAAGTGCTGGAGCAGAATAATTATCTTGCCAATATAGAACAATGAAATCCCGCCTTGAAACGACAGTAATAAAAAGTGTAAGATGATTTCTCTCCACTCTGGACATCGAATCATACGCCAAATTTTACTCATGCTTCTGTTAAGAAATTATAGGTGAAGACAGTTCTGCCACAGTAGTATCATACACCCAAATTAGCAGCTATTAACACTAGATGAAAAGTTGCTACATCATTTTACATAGTCCAGTCTGTGACCCAAAATAATTTTATCGATAATGAGGTGATGCCCTACTTCCTTGAGGAATGTTGATATTATTTTCGTTTCTGTAGAAAACTCGCTGTGCATTAGGATCTAATGAGTTTCATTGATAAAAAATATTTGAAACCTATCATATTTGAGAAGATACTCCATATGACTGTATTTCCATTATGAGGTGATCTATAGATAATGTCCAACATCTCTGGGAATCTAGGAAGATAGACCATGCATGAATCTTATCCTGATATATATAAAACAGGATATGTCCAGTATCTCCTCATAAACCAGTGGATCGATTACAACCGAATTTGGTACACTTAGTACTTGCCATATCAGTGTCAGTACTGTGGGGTAGAACTGCCTAGCTTCCATAGGAACAGAGATATGTACAAAAAAGGGTTTTCAACCTGTGATGTGTAGGCTGCCCTGCATTACAGGTCTGTTGTGTAGGAAGTATCTGCATGCCTTGCAAGGGGTACCCTTTCAAATGGGCATGACTAAGTAGAGAGAAGATGGGGAGAAGATGGATAGTGAGAGAGGGGAGAACACAAGATACAAGGTACACAGATAAGGATTGAGGAGGAGATAGACTCACAGAGGTGGAAATAGGAGATGGGCATAGAAAAAAAAGGGAGGAGGAGATGGAGAGACAGAGAAAGTGGGGAGAAGGAGATGACAGACATAGAAAAAGAAGGATGAGATGGGCAGAGAGAGGGAGAAGGAGGTGGTGGACAGACAGTGTGGGGGTAGTAATAAGTGGAGAGATAGAGGAGGAGGAGGAGGAGGAGGAGGAGGACAGATAGAGAGTGCTTAGAAGAGATGGAGAGAAAGAAGGGGGTGGAGGAGATTGGTAGATAGAGTGGGGAGGAATAGATAGCAGGGACAGAGGAGAAGAGGGGATGGCCAGAGAGAGGGGGAGGAGGTAATGGTTAGAGCGAGGGGAGGAGAAGATTTTTGGAACACATATGCTCGCTATGGGTAGATAGAGTGAGGGTAAGAATGGATAGACAGAGAAAGGCGAGATGAGGAGATGGACAGAGAGATTGGGGAGGGGAAATTGTCCTGAGAGGCTGGGGAGGAGAAGACTGGCGGATAGAGTGAGAAGGAGGAGATGAGCAGAGAGAGGTGAAAGGCAGGAAAGAAGGATATGGTCAGAGAAAGGTGGATGGGATGGGCAGAGAGGAGCGAGGGGAAAGAGAAATTGGACAGAGAGGTGGGAGAAGAAGATGGACAGAGAGGAGGAGAAGATGAACAGATATAGGGGAGGAGGAGGAGGAGGTGGACTGAGAGAAGGGAATGGAGGAGATGGACAGAGAGAGGGGGAGAGAGACATGGTGAGGAGGAGGGGGACAAGAGGTGCAGGAGGAGGAGGAGGTGTCAGAGAGAGAGGAGAGGAGAAGGTGAACAGGTAGAGATGGGATAGGAAGAGATGGAGACAGACAGAGGAGAAGGTGGACCAAGAGAGGGGGTGAGGAGCTGGACAGATAGAGGGTACGAGGAAATGGACAGAGAGAGAGAGGAGGTGGAGGAGGAGGAGGAGGAGGAGGAGGAAAAACCAGGTAAGTTACTTTTTCTTTAAATTGAATTATTGCTACAGTTCGATTGAGAACGATCGTACGCATCTGTTGAGAGGCTAAAATTGGAAAAACCAAGTGCGCTGGAGAGATATTAGCATTAAAAGTTTTGCTGTAAGGGGAAAAAACCAGATAACTCAATTTATCAGGGGAAAATCAGACAAGTCAGTGGTGACTCATGCGACCACGAGAGGGGCAGAGCAAACAGAATTCTGACACTCTCCCCCCCCCCCCCCCCTTTGGTAAATTGGAGGCAAGGGAAAACAAAAAGATAGTGGCTATCTGTATAGACTCTGCAAAAAAAAAAAAAATGCAGGCTTGCCGCACATAGCAACCAATGACGTTTTTTTGAAGCGGCAACTTCTGACATATTGCTTCAACATCCATGTTCTTGTAACAGGCGAACCCTTTTTTATGTTCGTCCTGAATGCATTGCGAAAAAAGGGCGCAAATGAAGTGACGTCGTCCTTTTGTCACTTCGAGACTCATGCCTTGGAGAGGATATTGAAGATTTCTGTATACAGTATTTTGTAATTCTACTGACGGTCAAAGTAAACTTCACCATCTTCCGCTTCATTCATTATATAACTGCAGTCAAATAAGAGGCCTGAGAAAGATCAAAATTACATTCCCTTGGCGTGGCTATTCGTGAAAATAAAAATGTTGCATTATGGAATGCAAAGACACTGACGGAAGCACCTGAAGATTTCAAGGAAATGGTCGGAGCATTCAGATGTAAACCATTCTCTTTCACTATGAGTGTTAATCAAGAAATGGTGGTAGATTAGAAAAAAAAACTGTTGGATTCAAAATACACTACAAAATTCCCTTTCAAAAGGCATCCTATTAAAATAATATCATCTGAATCCATCCACTGCCATATGTTGAAATATCAAACGACTTAGCATGGAGGAATGCAAACTGTCATCATATAGACAGCATGGCAATGTCAACCGATGGATGGGCTGTTTGAACTGCTCATACCTGCTTATAATGGTGTGTTTAACTTCAGAATTCCTTATTATTAAGTGCACAATAGCTTCGCAGTTATCTTCTACCCACTGTAATTTAACTCCAAGTATTTGTTTAACCTCGATCTCGTCCAATTTACAGGCTAAGAAATAAAGATTCGCAAAGCCTGCTAAGTTTTGCCACCACCCGCCCGGATAGCCAAGCGTGTTGAAGTGCTGCTTCCGAGACGGGAAGTGTGCAGGCACCGGATCGAATCCGCACGGAGGATTAACGGCGAGGGTCGGTGTGCTAGCCAGTCTGCATCTGGTTTTTAGGCTGTTTCCCACATCCGAATAGGCGAATACCGTGTTGGTACCCAAGTCTCGCCTCAGCTAGACGATATCGCAAAGAATTAGGAAACATTCGCACGCTTTTACATGAATAGCGTTACACGCAAACAGTTGGGGTAGGCACATTCCGTCCCAGCGGGTAACGGGATGGTGACAGGAGGGGCGTCCAGCCAGCCCTTAAATTAACCACGTCAAATCCGTTTTTAGCAACGCCGACATTGCGCAGATGTGGGACAAAGGCACAAAAAAAGAAGAACATAAAGTTTTACTGTCCTGCTGCTGTGAAGCTATTCAGTCAGCTGCTGAATATACGCGATGTGAGTACCATCGCTATATTATCACAACCACAAAGTCGTTTAGTCGTGGTTATTATTGAATTATTGCGTCTGTCTCAATTGGCTTATCTGTTTATTTTCCATTACAGAATGACGTTTGACTACATTTTGGGAAATTACTTCATTCTGGGAATACACCGGATATCAATAACGATATTTCCACATTCGATGCCAACGAGATTTATGAAATAAAATTTTTTGTGTCTACTTATATATTGATGTTCGAACAATTTTTCTCGAGTTTCATAAAAACTGAGTTACTTGGTTGTTTCCCCTGGCCTAGAAGTGGATAAATGAATCAAAAATGGAGTTGTTAATGTTTTTCTTATAAAATAATACACTGTGATTGAAGTCATCATTATAGAAACAGACAAAGCGAAACACGATTAAAGTAACTTTCACATCAGCTGTACTGCAGTTCAGATTCCTTACTTTCTAGTAAGGCTATTTTCACGATCTGAATGAGAGCTATTCTAACAGTAAATATATTAACTGAGGCAGATAGACATTTTACACAGATAGAGAAGGGCAGAAAATCCGAGGATGACGTTGGCGCACGCCATCTAGAAAGAACTAAGGACTTGAATGTCGAGACGTTTTTTGCTACATTTTTCTTAATGTGCCTTGCCAGTCACGTAGCGCTCTCAATACGAAATTTTTACTTTTCGACAGCCATATGGTGTGTCACCCTAGGAACAAATCCATCAGGGACATTTCAACCCTTCTAAAGCTGTCGAAGTCAACTCAAGCACTGACGGATAGGATCCGCAGAATGTTGCGGAGCGTGGGTGTAAATAATCGCACGATATCAGTGGAAGGAATCACTCGTGAGTTCGAGAGTGCTATCAGTAATCCAGCGCAGCGCAGGGAATTAAAAAGAATGGGGCACGATGGTCGAGCAGATTCTCAAAGCCTCACATTTCTGTAGTCAGTGAGCGCCGCCACTGGACAATTGAGTGATTACTTGTGGTAATCCGATGAATGGATTTGGGCTCGGCCATCACGTGGAGAAGTACGGAGAAGGTGCTGTTAAGATAGCAACTTGCTGTTCGTGCTTAGGTCGGCGCCTACGAAAATGCTAAATGCAGAACGATGTGGACACATTGTACTGTATAGTGTACTGCGTGCAGTAGAGGACGATGACTGTATCAACTCGACAATGCACCGTCCACAGCTCGTGGTCGTGCGGTAGCGTTCTCGCTTCCCGCGCCCGGGTTCCCGGGTTCGATTCCCGGGGGGTCAGGGAATTTCTCTGCCTCGTGATGATTGGGTGTTGTGTGATGTCCTTAGGTTAGTTAGGTTTAAGTAGTTATAAGTTCTAGGGGACTGATGACCATAGATGTTAAGTCCCATAGTGCTCAGAGCTATTTGAACCATTTTTTGACAATGCACCCTGTCGTAAAGGAGTATCCGTGAGGCAATGGTCAGTAGGCAATAACATTCTTGAAATGGACTGGCCTACCCAGAGGCCTGACCTCAACACCGTGGAAAAGTTTTGGGTTGAGATCGATCTTCGACTTCGCTCCAGACCTCAGTTTCCAATTCACTACCCCCACTGGTTACGGTTCTTGAGGAAAAACAGACTGCCACTGCTCCACAGCAGTGGTCGACAACTTTTTAGCAGTCAATGACAATATAGTGCCAAAATGAAAGGCGGGCCACACTTGTTAACAATTTTGTGTACCTGTACCTACATCGATGATAATTTGTCAAAATTCAAAAACACAGATACTTATTTTTACATTTCATTCACCATCATTTTGTTAATAAATAACAATAGTGACAAAAAGAAAGTGAAAAAGGCAGACAAATTAAATGGGAATTTCGAAATAATTATTGATGCGTGTCGAATGAAAATTTAATGTAATTTTTTTTTTGCTGTATGTGAATGGCTATTTGTGAAATGTTGCATTTATTTATGGCGCGGAAATCTGCTGAATGACACTGAAAGGTTCATATATGAAAAGAGAACAGTACTCGGTTTTCTGTAATTAGGATCTGAAAAAGTTTCCTCGCATAAGTGCTGCCAAAAATTTTAATTAATTGCCGAGCAAACCTTTTCAATTGTTCAAAATTAGACAGCAAACTGCCATAAAATTAAGAAGATCATTGGTTCATAGAAAGAGATTTTTAGTGTGTCGTTAGAATTGATATCAACCACATTCATTTATAAATTACTCGGTATGTCCTCAATATCACATGAAAAAGGGTGCAAAAATATTCAGTTTATCAGCAACTTTCTCGAAGTCATGAAGTCTCTCGTTGAACTGATTTTGCTGTTGTATTAAGATACAATTCATTTTGTCATTTTTTTCGATAAAAATTCATTCCAACTTTCTCGATAGCTTTTTTTACAATTTGGGAAACGGTCCAGTTTTTTCTCGTCAATATGGTTTGTGTAGAGCTTGTTTTTCATTTGTAATGCCTTTGCGTCTGTGTGCGTGCAGACATTAGTTTCCTTTTCCTTAAGGCCTCGTATTCAACATATCTAACTCATCAGTTACATGTCTCACACATTCAAGATCTATCAACCATCGAGGGTCTGTAAGTTCTGTAACGCAGTTGCCTTTTTCTGTCATAAACGTATTGATTTTTTTCTGAGAACAAAAAAATTTTCAATATGGCATTCTACATATCCATTTCACTTCACAGTAATAAAGGATATCTTGTTGATTTACTTCCATATCTGACAGAAACCGTAAGCAATATATCAAGCCATTTTTATGATGACGTTTACAGTGGATATCACGATATCCATTACTTCTTTCTATGCAATTACTTTGTTGCTTAATGCTTCTTGGTGGAGAACCCAATGGGAAAATGATGGGGTACCGCAACGTATCTCAATCATTAGTTTTAATTCTACCCCCCAGACTTTTGATTTGTCACCTAACATTTCTGCCTCCATCAGTTGTATCGCTCACCAGTTTTTGCCATTGTAAGTGCATTGATACTGACCATTGTTCTGAGTGGCGAAATAAATCTTGTACTGCAGTCATTCCTTTCAAACTTCTCAAAAACATTAAAGTTGTGATCAGTTTCGCGCACAAATATTAATAGCTCCGCAGTATCTGAGACGTTATCTGTCATCGGTAGCTAAAGAAAACCATTCAAATACTCCACCTTTTCCTAAAGCTGTTGGCATAAATTAATGCTCAAATCGTCAGTACGTCAGGAGTACGTTCCGGCAGATACATAAATATCTTCAAACTCTGTTTTGCTCTTGACACAACTCCTCAGCCGTTACTAAAGCAAACTGTTTTACTAGTTTGCTGTCATAAAACGATCGGCCAGACTTCCAAAGTATTTCGGCTATCCTTAAACTCGCACCCACACTCGACCATTTACTTTGAACTTTAACATTAAGAACATTTTGTTCGTTCTTTACTGACGATTCGAGTGCGTTAAACGCCGGTGCGGCTAGAGCTGGACATGAGCGAGAACAACTCTAGCTGGTGGTAACCTTGCAAATCGACCTGCGAAGCCTGTGCCCCGTTTTGCACATTTTTGAAATGTCTGACAAAACGCCGTTGCTGTGGAAATATTCGCGACCCTGTAGCCAGCCAACAACATGCCCTGGGTATGTGTCCAGAAGGTCCTGAGGTAATTATTTAGACAATGGGGATATTATTGGATATTTTGTAATATTACAGTATGGTGGAAATAGGGGAATTTGATTGTAATTGTGTTTTGTAAAAGTATTACTGAAATCGATTTGGAAGTGATCGAAACTGATAAAATCTACGGAAATATGGCAGTAGTAATGTACTCTGTTTACAGTCCTGCAACTGGTGCAGCTAATGCTTTTATTTGGAGTTAATTGCAAATGTCACACTGGAGTACCAATGGTGGTGGCCCATTTAATGCTTTAAACGTAATTTATCAGCGAAAGAATTGGCTTAGAAAACATTCGTTCGACCGATTCTTGACTGTTGTTCAGATCCAGCGGAAGGCGACGAATTCCGTCACGAAATTGTTTACTCCTGTGACAGACGTTGCAACAGAGACGTTGTGCATCAAGGAGAGATTTGCTATTGAAATTCTGTGAGAATGCGCTCCGGGCAAAATACTGCTTCCAACTTTATACGTCTCAGAGAAATGACCACTACAAGGAGATGAGAGAAATCAGTGCTCACTTGGAGACTTACCGAGAATCGTTCCTCCCACGTGCCATAAGAGAATGGATCAGGAAAGGAGACAAAAGAAAGTGATGACTGAAATACTCTCCACTACAGAAAATAAGGTGGATTACAGAATAGAGATGCAGATATTCTTGTGATGGGGTTACGTTCTGAGAATAAGGAAGATGAACTAGCGAACCCAGATAAGGTACCGGATGTGTGGCCGGGGCTGGCTGTACGGCTTTCAGGCCAAAAGTCCCAATAAATAAATAAAATAGCTCCTGGGGAAGACAGAGTAAAGCTTTACTTCATCAACTGCAGATCTATAGTCATTTCCGTATAGTGTGTTATATGTTTTCTAATTCTTGGGTTAAAGTAATATGATGTCATCCGAAATTTTCACATCCAGTGTCTTCTAAAATTGTATATAAGTAATCAGGGGATATAATATCATTTCAACATAATATTTTTTCGGCGAAATCATACTACACTCCACAGCCAATGACCTTAAGGGGGCTACTAAATTGGCACATGTACTCAGTAACTAAGCCTACTCTATTTCGGGAGCAAGACTTTCGGTGTGTGTCGCAAGAAGTACGTATGTTTTGATTTGTTTTATATTATCTGGGATGAAAGTCACTTCCACATGGTATAAAATATACCTGAAAATGTTTATTTTATGACACTGACCGCTATAAGAATAACACTCCGTGATGCAATTTCAAAAGCCTCCTCACTCCGTGAGATATATACAAATACGAATTCTTGGAAATTATAAAGTGTTGCGAAGTTGTTTAACTCGATAAATTCTACGTTGCTCTTCTGGTGCTCTTCATTAGTATTTTGCATAAATCGTGTGATGGTCATTTCATAGAGATGAGTGAAGGAGAAAAAGGTTCGATTCGGCAATATATTTTACAGCTGGTGTGCGGTTAGCTGTCACCGCCATTCGCCAGAAACGCTGACAGCTAACATAGCACAGGCTGTGAAATGCATAGCAATGCGGCTGCTCTTTTTACTACAGCTACTCTGACGGATGAACTGTCGCGCGGCTAACGTAAAACTCAGTGAGCTATCCTGGATGGGCTGGAGCTAGATATATCAAAAGTTCGCCAAGATTTTCAGCTGCAAAGAACGGGTATTTATGAGTAAATCGCGAACATCGTCACGGGTGGAGGAGACTCGATTTCTTTGGAGGCAGAAACATGTACGGAATTTTTCAGTATGCCGAGCTAGCAGCTACCAGCTATTTAAAATGCAGCTACTCGTAGAGGTCCAGGGCGGGCTCTAATTATCATATGGCAGTGAAACTTGGTAGATATTCTAATGCGTTAACGTGGAACAGATTTACGCTGAAAAAAATTATTCCAATTTTGGCACGAGGTGCAAATCTGGCTCTGTGAATGCAAGAAACGCGTATAGAAATGTTTCCATGGGTAATGGATTAGGGACGAGAAGTGGGGGGGAAAAGGTAAAACATATGAGAAAGACATAATGTTGATTTTATTATTAACCGCTGCTGTGACGATTTGTTCAGTATGAGCCCCGGAAACGTCGACGAAATGCTGTGCACCGCCAGATATGCACCTGGTGGTCAAAATTGGAACTAATTTTTTTGCAGTGGAATTCGGTTTCACATTAACGCATTAGCATATCAATAAGTTTATTCCAGCTCGCACTGGACCTCTGTGAGTAGCCGCACTTTATTTATAACCACCCGGTAGCTGCCTGCTGCCTCCGTAAACTTCCTTCTTCGCTACTTTCGCCATACGCCTGTTTGCTAACCTCTTCCGTGTTCTAAATTCGCCGCATCGTGTTTGCAGTGTTGTTACTTGCTACAAGGAGGCTTTCAGCACTCGTTAAATACATACAGGGTGAGGCAGCTCCCCAAAATGTACTCAGAATGTGTAAATACATTGCACGACACAATTAAAGGACGACTTTTTCGAAACCCGGTAGTTGTCTTTCAATGCAACGCATAAGTATGAAATTTGGCTCGAATGTGCCTACAACCTTCCTCTGTAACGGCGCAAACGAGTGGCGCACTGAGACATCATGCTTGAGCTCGACGACGCTTTAAACGGCAAGGTGTGGCCACTTCGAAGAAAAAGCCAGAGCTCGGAAGATTATGTCGTGTAAGATGGGTTGACGATGTCACATTGTCACCAAATATCAGCACAATTGTATCCAACGCCACCGGCGACGTGTTACAGGATGAGACGGCCGTCACACCCCTTCTTACTCACATCTCACCCCTTCTTTTAATGCCTTTGCGATGGACGTCAGAACGGCGAATCCACAGTTGAAATCACGCGGTTTCCTTCTAGGTGGCTGTGGAAATGATTTGAGACACATCACCAGCCGGCCGCAGTGGTCATCCGGTTCTAGGCACTGCAGTCCGGAACCGCGAGACTACTACGGTCGCAGGTTCGAATCTGCCTCGGGCATGGATGTGTGTGATGTCCTTAGGTTAGTTAGGTTTAAGTAGTTCTAAGTTCTAGGGGACTGATGACCTAAGATGTTAAGTCCCACAGTGCTCAGAGCCATTTGAACCATTTTTAGACACATCACCACTCAGAAGGTGGCGTGATAAAGGGCATCAAGTGAAATCACCCTTTCTTTGGGCGTTGATTCCCGCACATTTCGTTGTCGGAAACGGCAGTTCTCAGTGCGGTGAGGAACAGGACGATGTTGACGGTGCTGACACATCCAGACGTTTCAGCCCATGTGGGGCTGCATCCCGACTGAACGTCATCTCAACTCTTTGGATCGCAATGTAGCCGTAGTTTTTGCTGCCGCGTGCAGGTTGGAACCACTAGGGACCGTTCAAAACCATTCGACGAAATCTGACCGTGATCCGAAGCAGCAAAGGGTGATAATGTTTTTTCAGCCCTCCTGTTCCGCGGTCTGCTATGTCGTGATCACGGAGGCATACGACATTGACACATGCGTGAATACAAGTACGATATTGCAGTGCCCTTGTCGAATTACGATGCCCGAAGAAACAGGCACTGCGGCAACTACAGCCGCTATGAAATACATTAAATGTATTCCTAGTTGCGAGTATGGACAAACATCAGCTGTACTGTGGAATGATGGCAATGAAACTTTCTGCCCCACCGGGAAATCCGGGTTCGAGTCCCGATCTGGCACACTTTCCATTATCATCATTCCATTATACAGTTGATAGTTGTCCATATTCGCAACTGCGAATACATTTCGTGTACAACGGAAAAGGATCGTTTTGGTAACAAGTTGGTGTCATATCAAACATCTGTGCCACACTCGCGTTGCTACAAGCGCATGAATAGGGCAGCATACATTGAAATGAGCCGGTATCATTGGGCGAGACGTTCTGCACTGTTTAAGAACAGTTTGTAACGCACGTCTTTTGTGTATATTCATTATATCCCTAACTGTTTTTATATGATTTTGTCTGTGACTTCAACTTATAATAACACACGATCACAAAAAGCATTCGCAAATCACACTAACGGTTCTTTATGTCGGTGAGGTTATGCAGGAGGCGGTGGGCGGTGCTTTCACTATAAAACCACGAGCGACGGAGCTCTACTCAGCAGTGTTCCACACACCTCCATAGTGGCGTGCCCCACGCCACAGACTCCTGCTATAGTCTAGCGCGCCGCTCGGGGTAGCCGCTCGGTCTCAGGCGTCTTGCTGAGGTTCACGCAAGCTCCCTCCGTCGGAGGTTCGAGTCCTTCCTCGGGCATGGGTGTGTGTGTGGTGTCCTTAGCGTAAGTTAGATTAAGTAGTGTTCAAGCCTAGAAGCCGATGACCTCAGCAGTTTGGTCCCACGGGAACTTGCCACAAAATTCCAATTTATCACCTAGCGTACACCAGCCATATATTTTATGTTTTTTTAACTGTATGATTGAATTTATTCCTTCACTACTGGCAATACGTAATAGTCTTGTTTACAGAGTCAAAAATATTATGATGATGCTCTGATAAAAGACGGAAACTGGTCACCAAATGAAATATCCATCCTCCAGCTCAGCTCTTGAGCTCTCCGACACCATAGCTAAGACATCGTCGGCATATGTCACCACCCTATCAACTTGGTCATATTTTTCCAATTGTCATAATAGAGGTTCGACTACCAAATCCCAAAATACTACCCGAAAATCGACCCCTGTGGACACATTTTAGTAGTTGTTTTATTACTTTATGTGTGCCGGCTTACCACTCTACCTATACAGTAATCGATGAAGTTGTAGCGTATATAGTCTGTACTTGTAATTCACGCATCTGGGGAAACAACTCAGGCCTCTATAACTATCAAATGCTCCCGGATGTCAATTAATACTACTGTAGCGACCTGCAGCAGCCTTCCATGTGTGTGTATGTGTGTGTGTGCGTGTGCGTGCTTGTGTGTGTGTGTGTATGTGTGTGTGTGGGTGTGGGTGTGGGTGTGGGTGGGTGGGGGGGGGGGTCTTAATTACTTTAGCAGCAGTGTAAATGAATTAGGTCCTGCGACTCTGCCATGCCGTTAGTTAAAGTGTACCTGTAGACGCACACAAACAAACACACACACACACACACACACACACACACACACACACGCATGCGCGCGCGATGAGACAGCAACAAAATGGCCACTAGATTGCCGTTCTCCCGTCAGCTGACCGCACATCTACGTGGCATTTTGGCGCGTTGTGTAACTGTCTCATTGTGTGTGTGTGAGTGTGTGTGTGTGTGTGTGTGTGTGTGTGTGTGTGTGCGCCTCTACAGGTACATTTCTACTAACGGCATGGTAGAGTCCCAGGTCCTAATTCATTTACACTGCGGCTAAACTGCAGTTGCGCATTTTTTGTTATATGTACCTATTCGATTGCCTTTTCAAATGCATCTCCAATATATTTCCCTTTGCTGAAGCCAAACTGGCACTGATTAAGTCCGTGAAACTTCCTGTGTGAGTAGAATCTCTCACAAAGGAGCCTTTCCTGAACCTTTGCAAATGTGTTGATCAAACAGATTGGTCTATAGCCTTTAGTATTAGCCAGAGCTTTATCCTCAGTGTTTATAATTTACAGATGCCAAGCACCCACCCAGTCTTAAGGAATCGTTCAGTAGTCTGTTTAGGAATCGAACAGTTCGTACTTCTAATTGTTTGACGACTTCGGCATGAATATTATCTGCTCCGAGAACTTCCTCGTTTCTCAACTTTTTTTACGACCAGGGGTACTTCTTCTTCAGCGGAGGGTCTAATTATCCAAATATTGGTGCACTCATTGTAAAACGCACATATAAGCTGCCTGTTGACTTGTTTATTATGTTAACCGTTCTTCGAGAGAAGTTTTCCGAGCAGGTATTCTGTTGACTGTGTCCATCGCTGGACGAATCGCCACTAACAAGTCAAGTTCTTGAACGATGTCTAAGAACTTCTAGCCCTTATCATCTGCGTCTCTGATAAACTGGTGAGCACTATTAGTACGTATTTCTGGTATTATCAAGAGTTTGCCGTGAGTGTAGTTGTCCGCTTCCCTGATTTTTTCAGTTAATAGTTCTACGTGTTCAATGCTTTTGCATATATAATTCTCAAAATCCATTCGGTATTTCTGAACTGAAATACGATAGAAGCCGAATGTTTGATAGTCCCTACACATTTTCGAGATTTTAGTAAGCGTTATACCTCTGTTTATAACTACAAACACTCTTTTGGCATTTGATAATCATGGGACATAGTTTAAGTCTGGAGAGAAACGTGCGGGCTTCCCGTTTTTCAGTTATGACTCCTGGATATTCAACAGCGGATCAGGTCCCACTTCTTCTGCCCTTTTCTAAGTTCAACCAATGCAAAGAAAGTTCTCATTGAATTGATCTGTATACTTTTTAAAGTCGTTATGAGTAGTGTATTCGAATGTACTACTGGATGGACGGAAGGCAGGGCTGCAATTTAATTCGCCCATGGGCACGTACTAGGTCCTTATACAGTATACACGTTATATAGATCCAAAGGTTCCGATCTTTTTGTGTAGACTTGACGTAGCAGGTCACATAACACTTTAGTACTTGTGTTTAAATTATTTGCCTGGTGTATCTGTTGCCTCGGTTGTGAGGAAGGTGATTGATAGCCCCTTTCCATGCTCTGTTCTTGTTATACTGTATATCAGAGAGCGATGTGTATAATTATTTCGTCCTCTAGTTTATTGACTTTCGCTTTTAAGCCTATATGTTTATAAATATGAGTCGGATCCACTGTTTATAAACATTTTCTAGCGTCTGTATTTGTTAGTGTACTAATTGTTCCTTATATTTGGTAATTCAACTTCATCCTTTTTCATTTCGATGTAATATAGAACCATCGTAGGCGTCAGTAGTCGGTTTATTTGTTGACTCTGCTACGTAATTATAGTGCTTGTTACTTGTGCATAGTTACCGTAAGTTATTTCTCCTGATACAAACTTAACCGATTTAATACATTTGTCTCTCTTGTGGAGGAAGTTTATCTATGTCTCCTATGTTATTTTCTATAATTGTTATTGTGAGGGACTGTGGAAGGCATTTTATGTGGCCTGATCCTCACTGAACTCTGTTTCATGATCACCTGCATAAAACTCCCACACTCCCGTCTCAACCAAATAACACTATAGTAAGGGGTTATTCAAAAGGAAGGAACAGATTTCAAACATTTGTTGTTTCCAAACTACAAAGGATAGAAACACAACTCCAACATTCCTTGAAAGGTAAAAATTCAAATGTTTACGCATTCAATGTGAGTACCATGTGTTACATGACAAGTATCAAAACTGTGGGAGGCCACCGGCAATGACGTTCATCGTCTGCTTCTCCCCGGTCTCGAGACCTTACACCTTGTGACTTTTATCTGTTGGGTTACATAAAAGACCGCATTTTTATCCGCTCTATGCCTAACATTCATGAAAGTCTGCGACATCGCATTGTTGAAGCTGTGAAATTGATAACGTGACGCCAGCTGCTTCGTGTGCGCCAGGAAATGAGCCACAGTTTTGATATTTGTCGTGTAACATGTGATGCTCACATTGAATGCATAATAATTTGAACTTTTATCTTTCCAGAATTCTGGAATTTTCTCTCTATCTTTTGTATTGCGGAAGCAATAAATGGTTGAAATCTGTTCCTTCTTTTTGAATAACCCTGTATTTTAGTGGATATTTAAATGGGGCAGCCAGTCGCAATGTAGCCGTCAGATTACGGAAGTATCACATGAACAGCATAAAAATGGTTCCATGTTCAAACAAAGGTATTTGCTAGTATTGCTGTAGTTCGAAAAACAAAAAAAAGTAGTCTTTGAGGAACTGCGTAAAAATGGCATCAGGTTCAGATTCAAAGATGTTTACCCATGAATGGCGAAAAATGGCATCATGTTGAAAGATATACAATATTTCCATGTGAAAAAATTACATAAGGTTAACATGGATTGCACAAAAACGATGACATGTTCAGACCTCGTTACCTCTGAATGTTTTAAAAAACGGCACCATGTTTAAAGATATAAAATATTTCCATATCGAAAGAATATAAAGAATATGTAAGCTTCTCATGAAATGGAGACATCTTGAAAGATATTTGTCTGTGAACTGCGTGAAAGTCTCTCTCTCTCTCTCTCTCTCTCTCTCTCACACACACACACACACACACACACACTGAGTTCCACCTCCGCAAGAATTATACTGCCTCACACATATACACACAATATCAAAAAAATTACTTACAATATCTCCACATCTGTCTCATCATCGTCATTTAATCTCTCTCATTGATACGCCAGAGTAAATTCCCACTTCCCCCTTCCCTCCAGTCTTCTCTATAATGCTTGCTTTAATTAGGGAATAGCTTATAATACATTGCAGAGGGAATGAAAGGAATTCAGACACAAACAAGAAATACTACACACATAAATTTTATTACAAAGTTATTTTTACATTTTTGTTCAATAAACCATAGTTAACTTTAAATTGCAGTACAAATCGTTTGCCACTTTATGTTGTCACACAGTGGAAAGGTGGGAATTTAATGAACATGTTCAAGACTTTTTAGAATATAAACTACGACAGAAAGCAAACTATTACACTACTTTTCCCCTATTTACACTTTCTTACAGGTATAGTTTGCAGACCAGTGAGCACAGTCGTAGTGCTGGTAACTGTGAGTCCACACTTCAGTTTTATAGTACGTAAATTATGACGTAATCGATGTTGTGATAGTTCGTTGCTATTGTACGAGTAGTTATTTAGTTTTACGCATGAAATATGCACTTCTCAAGTTTTCAACGTTTCTGTTCAAAAACTATATTTTCTAAGTTGGAATTTCTTGGACGTTACAGTATTGGTGATGGTAGTTATATTCGAGAGGGGGCACAGAAAGAGTTATTTTTACATCTTCATACAACAAATCACAGTTAACTTTGAATTTCAGCACAAAGCGTTTGCTGTTTTATGCTGTCACACAGTGGACGTTAAGAATTTAATAGTAACGTTCAACACTTTTTAAAATATAAACCATCGCAAACAGTAGAATATTGCATTAGTCTTCTCCTGCTTACACGTTCTTACAAACATAGTTTTCAGACCATTGTGCACAATCGTAGTGCTTAGTGAAATACTGGTAACCATGAGTGCTCACTGTAACCCTCCAGAACTGAGCTCTGGATGTACCTCTGTAACGACTTTGAGAAATGTAAGGGAATAACAGTAGAGGGTAATCTAAGCTAAAGTACGTTACCCAGTTGATAAAGCACAAAGGTTGCAGTATTATAACGAGCTGAAGAGACTATATGACGACAGAACAAGAAGATTACTTTACTTCTTACTTTCTGAATCTCAAATTGCAGGTCGAAGTTCTACCTCAGAAATGGAAATTTCAGCATCAAAAGTCATTCTTAACGCGATTGTCACAAAGCGGTAATAAAATACTGCAGACTGAAAATCCCCTGTGTAGTAATCAACACGAGTTCTGGAAACAGTGAAAGTGTGACACACAGCTCGCTCTGTCCGTCCGCAAGACAAAGAAAGCAGTAGATTACCGCACCTAGGTAGATGCCATATTCCTTGACTTCCGAAAGGCGTTCGATACAGTTCCACAGTTCCGCCTAGTGAACAAAATACGAGTATATGATATCAGACCAACTATGTGACTGGATCGAAGACTTTCT
This sequence comes from Schistocerca nitens, assembly GCF_023898315.1. Taxonomy (NCBI): domain Eukaryota; kingdom Metazoa; phylum Arthropoda; class Insecta; order Orthoptera; family Acrididae; genus Schistocerca; species Schistocerca nitens. The sequence continues at coordinate 858,983,049 of NC_064617.1, forward strand.
AATAAACAGAACACAGTATGTCGTCAGAGGTGAAATTAAATTCGGGCATGTCTTCTGGAAAATGAAGGACGCCGTGCTGAGGATCGACACTTGGTGCAGGGTCGTCCTGTACTTCACGGAATTGCCTGACAGGCATGGTCAGGGGGGAGACTCCCCGGATGTGTAGGTCATTATCTGTTCTTGTATGCCCACTGCTATACTACTGGCAGTTCTTGGATGTCTACGGAGATTTATTATAATTTGCAATTTTAAACGCTGCTGACCACAGACCTATAGATAACGTGCAAATACTATTTTTAGTGGTCACTTAAAAAGTTGTTTCCATCTCAAAGAGTTGAGGCTTTAAACACTTTTAAACTTGTTTTGTAAAGAGAAATTTGATTATTACTTGTACGTTCAGAATTTAAGAAGCTTTTCCTTTTTTGCTAGTACGGAAGAAACAGTGCTTAATTACTTTAAAGTAACATGTTAACTTCTATATTAAAATTTTTACTTTTATGTAATATTTGATGGCTACGAGTGTAACTGTTGAAGGCTATATAGTGTTATTATTGATGACTCAGTAGTGTACTCACACTGAAGGCAAAAAGAAATCATTTACCTGGTGTGGTTTTTTGCAGTGCTGGTATGCCTCATTTTCTCTTTATTAATACAGCCTTTGCTACAGCTAGGTCAGTTGCTACTACCCTGTACCGAATGTTGGGATGACTCTTTAACCACATCAAGTGAACGGTACTACTTTATTTTCTGGCTTTCGTTATTAATTCCACTGTGTCGTAAATATAATTATTAGTACGAGGTTTCTACTAGTCGGTAAGAATGAGTGTCTTTAAAGTTTGGTTACCAAACTGTTCTTTTGTTGTGGTTGGTTGGTTGGTTTTGGGGAAGGAGACCAGACAGCGTGGTCATCGGTCTCATCGGATTAGGGAAGGATGGGGAAGGAAGTCGGCCGTGCCCTTTCAGAGGAACCATCCCGGCATTTGCCTGGAGTGATTTAGGGAAATCACGGAAAACCTAAATCAGGATGGCCGGACGCGGGATTGAACCGTCGTTCTCCCGAATGCGAGTCCAGTGTCTAACCACTGCGCCACCTCGCTCGGTTCTTTTGTTGTGGATAAGTCTGCAGTGTAAGTACTACTTACTTATGATAATCACAACTTTTTTCCTGTTTAACACTGGTCTAACAGACGCAACCATCTCTCTGCAGCACAACTTCTGATATATGTAAGTAAGTCAGTAAATATTTTTCTGACTCACCCAATTCCACAGAACGTCATTAAATGTCATAGTATAAGATCCCTAGCCGATGAGCGGAGATACAAAATGGCAGCAGAACGAAAGTTTTATTTTCGGAGAAGTGGGAAACAATGTCTGGAAGAAAGTACAATGGTGCAAATTACGCATAACAAATTGACGGTAACTATAGCCAGATAAGCTGTTCCGAGCAGTGCTGGTCTGATTAAATGCACCCTACAAAACTAAATCAATTAATCTAGCATTACCTCTTCATTAACAGAAATCAAGTTTCCGTATTAGGGTCTGCTGGTTGCGAGCAATAAGATACATTGTTTCTTCTAACGACTGACCGATTTCGACCGCACGTTCATTGCAAGGATAGACGTACTTGCATTAATGTATATTGCGCTGACAGAATGTTTGCGGCATCACGTACGTAATACACACATTTACGTCAAGACAAAAAATCTCTTTTGATCGTACACCATAATATCTAATAATGATGCGCTTTGCTTAAACTTGCACGGAAGTACAGGTATATACGAGTGGGAGATATATGCCAACCTGAGTTCATTCAATAAGTTTGTGATGGCTGTGGGCCGTCTGGCAGCAAATATTGTCCAGAATTGGAAGTTACTCTCTAGGTTTCTTTAAAACACTAGCAAGTGAAACATATTGTTCACATCAAGGAAATTTTACGTTTTTGTGTTAGTTCCTCTATATGGAAGTGGAGTCCCATCCTTCTTGACAGTGTGTCGGAGAACGATACGGGAGACCCGCGCCGCCGTGCTAGGGAAGGTCCTAATGGAGGTCGTTTGCCGTTGCCTTCCTCCGACCGTAATGGGGATGAATGATGATGAAGACGACACAACAACACCCAGTCATCTCGGGGCAGGTGAAAATCCCTGACACCGCCGGGAATTGAACCCGGGACCCCGTGCTGGGGAAGTGAGAACGCTACTGCAGGACCACGAGCGGCGGACAGGTTCTCTACATAATCTACGCAATTCCTCACACAGTGGGTTAGAAGGAAAGGACCAATGGTACAAACGTACAATGAATCCCAAAGAGACATTTGATACACTGTACTTTCTCGAATCGAATACCTCATATGGCCTTTACAGTCAAACCGGCTGGGCATTGACGGGTAGGGTGAACATTGCGGAGTTGCTAATTATCAACTGCATTTTTGGCATGAGGCGGCCACAATGGGCACCTAACCATCGACAATATCTATAATATGGCACCTGTCTTCTGATTCGTGCTTTTCAAGCGGCTGTGCTTTTTACAAGCGATGTCTCGCGATGGTTTATGTAGTATTTGTCGATTACCACGATCAGATGCCATACCTACGTGTACAACCTTTTTGGAGAATAAGCTCCGTCGACGATCTTCGAAACAGTGCGCACGTAACGTAAGTGAACGCTGTTTACGTCGGATAGACTTTCGTTCATGAATCCACCTATAGTAACTTCCGATACGATAGAAAAGATTTATTTTGTTACTCCCTTATGTGACTTGTCAAACTGCACTTCTTTCTCGGTTTTCGTTTTATGCTGTGTGATGGATTCCGTTAAGTAGTCCACTTTCTGGTTTTTTGTGCTGTTTAGTTGCCTCGTGTGGACGGCAGCCCGAGACACAATTTCTCGGCAGCGCTGTTAAGAAAGAGCGGAATGTGCTCCCGTGATTAAGTACCACTCGGCTGTTACTTTTTTTTGGTCCGGGTAATGAGTTCTTGAATTCCCTGTCAAGGGCCACTACCACTTTGGCACGGCACGTCGCTTCGAGAAGCCTCGCCCTTCACTGTTGTGCTAGCGGGTCGTTTCACTACATTAGCGATACTTCGTCCTGTTTGCACAAAGCATGTATGAAAGGCGCATTTCGGATTTGTGCTGGTACCTATAACCTCTCTTCGTGACATTTCCACAAGATGGGAGTGCACACCTATGAACTCTTCAGTAAATTATTGACTTCGAATTACTTGTACATCCACATTAACATGTCGCAAGTCACATTATGGTGTCCGGGCGAAGGTGCTTCGCCTACCATTCTCATTTTCCCGTTTTCTGTTCCATTTGCCGGCCGAAGTGGCCGTGCGGTTAAAGGCGCTGCAGTCTGGAACCGCAAGACCGCTACGGTCGCAGGTTCGAATCCTGGCTCGGGCATGGATGTTTGTGATGTCCTTAGGTTAGTTAGGTTTAACTAGTTCTAAGTTCTAGGGGACTAATGACCACAGCAGTTGAGTCCCATAGTGCTCAGAGCCATTTGAACCATTTTTTTTTTGTTCCATTTGCGGACGGTGTACAGGAAAGACGACTCTCAATAAGCAGCCGTGTGATCTGGAATTTTTGTAAATTTACGACATGATCAATTCGAGAGGTGTGTGTAATTGACCCGAGGAGGAACACACCGCTCTTCTTTGAATCTTCTCTGCCTCTTCTTTTAAATATCCGTGGCAAGGGTTCCAGGCTGTCACCCGGTTGTCCACAATCTGTCAAATCGGTCGATCGAGGGCTTTATAAGCTACCTCTTTCTTTAGAATTTTTCCAGCGAATATGTCTCGCATTTGCATTTCCTGGAACCACTTTGTAGTTATTGTTCCGAAAGCTCCTAAAGCATACTCGTAGATATTTTACTGTTGTAACTTACCTTGTGATTAAGCGTCAATAGTCCAATCGAGCAATAATTGTTTTCTGCGCCTGCCTGTGCACATTAGGTTGTGTTGGTTTATGTTGTGGGTCAAACACCACTCCCTATACATGCCTCGATCCCCTGTAAACGTTTTTATATTTTAGTACTACTTGCTTGCCTCTATACAAGACCTAGAAACGCCGCAGAACTGCCGACGACATTCGCCATGCCATGTATGTATGTAACAGCCCCTGCAACACTCTCATGGGATGCTTTCACACTTGACGCTTTCTGCCCGACATGCTGACTTACATCCCAGTCCAATCACAAAGTGCATTTCAGGTTCCGTAAGATTGTGTTTTATTTAGTAGGTGACAGTGCGGTACTATATCGAACATTTTTCGGAAGTCGAAGAGAAGAGCATTGACCTGAGCAACCCCTATGAACTTGCCTCTGCCTCTTATTGCTGCAGAGAAAGAGCTATTTGTTGAATCCATATCGATTCCCAAACAGAAGATCATCGATCTCCAAAAAGGTCCATAATACGTGAACATAAAACTTATCCCATAATTCTACAACTGACTGATGATTCAAACTATGCTACTCTTGCAACATACAACAAACTGCTGATGGAAAGGGAAGTGTTGCTCTCTCAAGAAATTTTCGGGTGAAAAAGAGGAACGACAAATAGCGAAAAACTTTTCCCTGAGTTCTGCATCTTCTATATGGTATTTGGTGGGAGATACATATACGAGGGGGCTGCAAAAATTAAGTGGAAGGCCTAGTAATTTTTAATGAATGTTACAATACACTTCAAAGTGACACTATTTTCCAACAGTGCCCAAGACTCTGCAAACAACGGTCTGAACCTTCTACGAATCGTTCAGTTTCTCGACAATAGAGATCCGCTCCTTGGTCATTCCATAACCGAGGCTTCTATATTTACAAAATCTGCGGCAGCTGCGAATCAGTTCTTGGATTGCGTGGACATCGTCGTCTCTGGTAGATGTCGATGCGTTCCTTGCGATCAGCGTCACTCACGTGTGTGCGGCCTTGGTCAAATTGTTGGCACTATTTCTCCACGGTTGGACGCGAATTACATTTGGTTCACATGCCATAAGAATTTCATAATTGGTCTATGTGAAATTTATACGTTCTGCCCACAAGTTTCGCACTGCCGCGCGTACTTCAACTTCGGAGGTCGTTTCCTATTGTCGCACCATCTCATTCCCACATTGTTACGCACCTGTTACCCGTACCGCAGCAAAACGGAAACCCAAAACATGTACTCTCTTCTGACAATGCGCCAGTGTTGTTACGGAATGGTAATAGCGAACGACGACCTGTGTAATTCACTTTTTGCAGTCCCCTCGTAGATTGAGCACCAGAAGCATGCGCATTCCTGTTCAGTTCGAGGTTAATCCACGCTAAGAAGTACTGGAGGTACACCTCAGGTAAAGACAGAATTCCTGTAATTTGATCGTCACGAGTAGGTATGCTCGGGTAAGATATCTTTCGACATATCCATATTCGTGATTATAAATTAAATCTTCTATGTGATGCACAATATATTTTCCTGGGCGATTCCGACAGGAGGAGCGTTTCTGAGACTCTGTCGAAACAAACAAAAACTATTTTCGGAATTGCCTATATCATTTTCGTAATCCAAATTATTAAGGGGCCCAGGCTGAGCAATAGTAATCGTGATGTGAACTAGGGTTTTGTAAGAAATCTCATTCGTGAGTAAATAACACTTCCTTACGACAACTCCACTAATAATTTCAGTACTTGCTTTCCACGCTAATGGTATATACTGGATCGGTCTTTAATTGGTTTAGAAGCATACTTTTCTTTTTTTTTTTTTTTTTTTGCGATGATATGGAAAGCAAAATTATCAGCTGTTTTTCTTGTGTGTCATAGCCCCAGGGACCTACCAACATTTTCTGTCGGATTATTTTGGTTTACAGGTAATAATAACCCTGTATCACCCAGTACTTAAGCAAACATTTAGCAGTTTCCCGAGAAGTTTGTGGGAGTAAGTAATATGTTTCACAACTCACACTGGAACCTACACTGTCACAATACTAACAGTAAACATCTCAGTAATGCACGTGTCTCTTGTAGCGTCTACCACTGTAATTCTCCATAACGCTCTAGAACTCCTAAGCGAAAGAATGCAAAAACAACTCACTTTTACGTCGATCTCCTCTATTTCTTCTATTAATCCGACCCGTAAGTTTCCCAAACAGATATAAATATTCAAGAATCGGTTGAACGAGTGTTTTGTAAGCTACTTCATAGATGGATTACATTTTCGTTAGATACTTCCAATAAAACCGAGGGTAGCACCTGCTGCTACATCTACAATGACGTACTGGAAAGTAATGCCTCTGATTTTTTTATATGAAAGCTCTTAAAACTTGTAAATAAAGCAAATGTTTTTACCATTCCATATCTTTATTCTTCATGTCTACATATGTGCAGCCCTCCGCCGCTAGGGGGCTCCGAATTGTAGCAGGTAACATGGCGCTGTGTAATGCAACTATGTCGGTGCGTGAGAGACAGTGTGCTGTAATCGAGTTTCGAATTCGAAAAGATGGTCCACACACAGAGCACCCTGTCCTTCAGCCTGACAACGCCAGACCACACACGAGCGCTGCGACATCTCTAGCAATCCGACCCAGTGGGTTCAATGTCATCGATCATCCTCCATACAGTCCCGACCTCACCACATCCGATTTTTATCTGTTTTCGAAACTTAAAGAACACCTTCGAGGATTTCACTTTGATAGTGGTGAAGCGGTGCAAGCAGAGGTGAGGGTGTGCCTCCGTCGACAAAATAGCTCTGAGCACTATGCGACTTAACTTCTGAGGTCATCAGTCGCCTAGAACTTAGAAGTAATTAAACCTAACTAACCTAAGGACATCACACACATCCATGCCCAAGGCAGGATTCGAACCTGCGACCGTAGCGGTCGCTCGGCTCGAGACTTTAGCGCCTAGAACCGCACGGCCACTCCAGCCGGCCTCATGTCAACAAAGTCAAACATTCTACAGTGACGGGGTATCAAAAACTTGGTCCCTCCTTGGGAGAAATGTGTTCGTCGTCAGGGTGACTATATTGAGACATTAAGTATGTAGAGATGAGGAATAAAGATGTACTAGTTAATAAAGTTGGTTTTATTTAAAAATCTGTAGACGTTTCCACATAAAACACTCAGCACGCCCTCGTAGCTTCATGTGACAGTTCCACTTCAGGTCGCTCCGAACAGTTACTCGTAGATATTTGACGCTCGTTATTATTTGCAATGATTTATATCACCAGTAGTGTAATTGTGGTGTCACCGCCAGACACCACACTTGCTAGGTGGTAGCGTTTAAATCGGCCGCGGTCCGTTAGTATACGTCGGACCCGCGTGTCGCCACTATCAGTGATTGCAGACCGATCGCCGCCACACGGCAGGTCTAGTCTAGAGAGACTCCCTAGCACTCGCCCCATCCGACTTTGCTAGCGATGGTTCACTGTCTACATACGCTCTCATTTGCAGAGACGATAGTTTAGCATAGCCTTCAGCTACGTCATTTGCTACGACCTAGCACGGCGCCATATTCAGTTACTATAATTACTATCTTCAAGAATGTATTCTGAACAGATAATATTGTGAATCATGTACCGTCAAGAGCGACGTTCATCATTAATGGATTAAAGTTAAGTATCAAACTAATTACGTCCGCTTTCTGAATTCTCATTCCTTGTCATGTTCCAGACCTCACGTCAGTATAGTTCTTCCCTCCCCACGCCAGCCTGCGTGAGCTAAAGCGCGTGCATTTCAGCCTCCACTCGTAACACGGTGTTGGCTCTTCTGCTAACACAAAAATAATCTCACGATAGTGGATCTTTGCGCCTATTTAGATGTAATTCACTACATTTTGTTACGTCCAGTTTCAAACGATATTGCTCGTACGAATCGTCGATCGCCTGCAGGTTTTCCTGCATGTCGGTTCGGTTTCCCGGCGTCTCAACTTTCCTACAGTGAATCATTGCCAACTACCAGGTCTGTGGAGCCGCAGAAAAATAGAGAAACGAGGGAAACCCGAAACTGGAATGACTAGGTTGGGGTTTGAACCTCGTTTCTTCCGGAAATGAGGCTAGTGACCTAACGTCTGATCTGATCTCGAACTGTTGTGATAGAGCAGTGAGCTCATTCCCCTGAAGCACACAAGCTTTGTGTGTAACTCTTGCCTGTGAGACACGGCGCAGTAACCTAGAACGGGGAACAAGCAAGCTTTGTGCCGCAGTAAAACGCGGCAGAGGCGCCGCGCTTGCACAAACAGGGGCAGGGGGCAGGGGCCGGCCTTGTTTGGCGGCAAACAGTCACCTCTTCCGCGCCGGCTGGACACCTCCTGTGAGAGCACGGCAAACAGTTCGCTGTCGATTCTGCACCTGCTCACGCCACCGCCTGCTGCATCGCAGCTTCCCGGCGGCTGGAGACCCGACAACTCGCAATTCCTTTCGCGAGGAATCCACACTGGGCAAGGTAGCGAAACAGCCTCAGCGCCATCAACAAACATGAGATATCTGCCAGCTGTCATTGCGATAGTCACAATCGAGAACTTAATGGAAATGAGAATTCTGTTCTCGAGAACCAACAGGAACCGAATACATATCTGTACACCCGAGAGTGAGAGCTTTTTCGAGTACAGGAGCCACAGGCACTTAAGCCAGGCAGGTGACTGTAGTCGTGAAGCGCTCAGTTTTTGATTCCACCCGCTGCTCCTTCAAAGAAAATAAAAATGTGTGTGAAACCTTGTGGGACTTAACTGCTAAGGTCATCAGTCCCTAAGCTTACACACTACTTAACCTGAATTATCCTAAGGACAAACACACACACCCATGCCCGAGGGAGAACTCGAACCTCCGCCGGGACCGGCCGCACAGTCCATGACTGCAGCGCCCAAGACCGCTCGGCTATTCCCGCGAGGCTCAAAGAAAATAGTTACACAACAATGAAGCGATGTTAAATCCAAAAAATGGTTCAAATGGCTCTGAGCGCTATGGGACTTAACATCTATGGTCATCAGTCCCCTAGAACTTAGAACTACTTAAACCTAACTAACCTAAGGACATCACACAACACCCGGTCATCACGAGGCAGAGAAAACCCCTGACCCTGCCGGGAATCGAACCCGGGAACCCGGGCGTGGGAAGATGTTAAATCCATTAATGATGTTAATTTTTCGGAAAATATTTTACATTTTGCATAATAATAAAGAAAATAACATAGTTTTGGATTAGAGTGTTTTCTTTATAGTTCAGACTCTTTCTCATGCTATTTTGAGGGAAACGATACTTTCATGTGTTATAGTCTCACATTGCCACTTGTTAATGAACACGTTATCATTTCTATTTTGTCGGCCCGTCATGGATGCCAAGGAGTTGGTGGGTTCTATGACAGAGAGGAAAAGAACTAAACTACACAAATAGTGTTTGATAACATTACATATAAATTAGTTTCCAGTAGCAAGTTTGATCAATAAACGGTACAAGTCATTCAGACAGACCGAGTCTGTATACCCACGGTAGGAACAGAGGCTGAGTGTCGAGGTTCAAAGATTAGATTCCGAGCTATACTAGGCTAGACAGACTGGCCGGTGAGACTGCGGAGTCCGTAAAGTTGGCTCCATGGTGGCTGTGGCTGCGTGGGCTGATGAGCCTGTGTCTCGGAGCCGACCACAGTTTAGGGGTGCAGTCATATGGTTGCTGACAACTTCGGAACGTGGACTGGCTTGGCATGGTACCGATGGCAAACGATACCACAATTTCGCCACGGTTATCATGATTCCCTAAACGTATGTGACCTAAGTCGAAAACATTCACGTTGAAAGATACACTGATGCGACAAAAGTCGTGGGATACCTCGTAATATCGTGTCGGACCTCCTTTTGCCCGGCGTATTGCAGCAACTCGACGTGGCAAGTACTCAACAAGTCGTTGGAAGTTCCCAGCAGAAGTAATGAGCCATGCTGCCTTTACAGCCGTCCATAATTGCGGAAGTGTTGCCAGTGCAGGATTTCGTGCACGGACTGACCTCTCGATTATGTCCCACAGATGTTCGATGGGATTCAAATCGGTCAATCTGGATCACCAAATCACTGGCTCGAACTGTCGAGAATGTTCTTCAAACCAGTCGTGAACAAATGTCTCCCGGTAACAAACGCACTGTCATCCGTAAGAATTCCGTCGCTATTTGGGAACATGAAGTCAATTAATGGTTGAAAATGGTCTCCTAGTAGCCTAACATCAACATTTCCATTCAATGATCGACTCAGTTGGACCAGAGGATCCAGTGCATTCCATGTTAACACAGCCCACTCCAATACGGAGCCACCACATGCTTGCACAGTGCCTTGTTGACAACTTGGCTCCACTGTTTCGTTGGATCTGCGTCACACTCAAATCCTACCATCAGCTCTTATCAACAGAAACCGGAATTCATCTGACCACGTCACGGTTTTCCAGTCGTCTGTTGTCCACCGGAAATGATCACGAGCCGGCTGCTTTGGCATAGCGGTTCTAGGCGCTTCAGTCAATGCAGATGCTGAACTTAACATAACTCTATTTCTGCATTTCCTGACACTCTGACATCATGTTAATCAAATGTGCGAGAAAATCTCATAGACATGGCCCCAATTATATGTAGTAATACGGAATCCAAAACTGAGTATTTCGAGACGTGGAACCAATGGTCGCGTATGATTATGTCAACCCACCCTGGCTTCGCGCAGGTCGGACAACTGTGACGTAGCGGTAATTTTGTTGACGCCGCGGTTAGAGGCGCCATGTCACGAAAGCGCGTGTCCCCTCCAGTCGGAAGTTTAAGTCCTTCCTTGGGCATGGGTGTGTGCGTTGATCTTAGCATAAGTTAGTTTAAGATAGATTAAGTAGTGTGTAAGTCTAGGGACCGATAGTCTCAGCAGTTTGGTCCCTTAGGAATTTACACACACACAATTTTGGTTCTAGGTGCTACAGTCTGGAACCGAGCGACCGATACGGTCGCAGGTTCGAATCCTGCCTCGGGCATGGATGTGTGTGCTGTCCTTAGGTTAGTTAGGTTTAAGTAGTTCTAAGTTCTAGGGGACTGATGACCTGAGATGTTAAGTCCCATAGTGCTCAGAGCCATTTGAACCATTTGAACACAATTTTGCTAACGGGCCACGTGGGAGGTGGTGGGTGGGGGCACTGTGTACAGTTATGATTAAAATTCAGACAACAACGTTATGTAACTGAATAAAAACATGAAGCGCTCTCTGCGGCGTAACATTGGCACAAAGGACCCTCCGCCACGCAACACTGATAAGTAGCCTGATTGCATGCATTATAAAACAATTCTTGACTGAACTGAGCATTTGTCAACATTGGTTCTCACCTTGTGTAATTGATGCACCACGACAGGAAACTGTACAGGTGCTTGTTGATGAATCTCAGCCACTAGTTCCAACACTATTTTCTCAAATTCTACTGAGCGAACAATTCTTTATGGGGACTCTTTACCTGCTCTCCGTGGCTCGAACAAGCCATTCCTTCATCAGCTTCTAGCCAGAGTGATAAATTTCTTCATACTGGAATGACATCTTTCACCAAACCTTTGTCTGTTCACTCGTTTGCCGGCCGGTGTGGCCGTGCGGTTCTAGCCGCTACATTCTGGAGCCGAGTGACCGCTACGGTCGCAGGTTCGAATCCTGCGCCGGGCCTGGATGTGTGTGATGTCCTTAGGTTAGTTGGGTTTAATTAGTTCTACGTTCTAGGCGACTGATGACCTCAGAAGTCAAGTCGCATACTGGTCAGAGTCATTTGAACCATTTTTTTTGTTCACTCGTTCTGCTCTGTGATTACTACAAGTGCATACTGGCAAGTCCCGTAACGAGTAATTCCTCATCTTCGACAAACAATCCTGAACTGTTAACAGAGGTAAGCCCCATGGTGCAAACGGACGATTGTGTTTTGTTATTAATGCTGGGACAACCGAAAGCAACGGAGAGCAGTTGTTTGTTGTGAAACACGTGCTTCATACACAGGGATTGGTAGCGCCAGAAATATTAATTTTCCTCATGTCAAAACTCAGTTCAATATTGTCTTGCATTTCCATAATTTTGACCGTAAATGTTTGGCAGACCTCATATTTCTTTCGCTGTTGTAAACTCATACATATTTTATAATAATAGCGTTCACTCAAGTTTACGACAATTGGGCGAGTTGACAGGGGTTCGCCGCATTACATATGCAGGTAGGTCTGCATAAACCAACATGCGTGCTGCATCCTATACTTCAAGGGATTTAAACATTGTTCTGAAACGATAAAATTCACTCAATTTAAACGACTTTATTTCGTGCAGATCGAGACTATAGGCCATGATCAGTCTGTGCCAGTCCAACATACCTCGCCATGCTTAGCGACATTACTCAACTTCCTACATCCAGCTCACATAAAGAACATTTCAGTTGTTTAGTTACTTCACCGAAACTGTTAAAAAATTCCTCTGCCGCGCGGGATTAGCCGAGCGGTCTTGGGCGCTGCAGTCATGGACTGTGCGGCCGGTCCCGGCGGAGGTTCGAGTCCTCCCTTGGGCATGGGTGTGTGTGTTTGTCATTTGGATAATTTAGGTTAAGTAGTGTGTAAGCTTAGGGACTGATGACCTTAGCAGTTAAGTCCCATAAGATTTCACACACATTTGATCATTTTTTTGAAAGAATTCCTCTGAGATACAACTTTTGTACACAGTCGCCTGTGAAGAAATTAGTTTTCCACATGTTACTAATCGCTGCCATAGACATATCACTCCGAAATATTGAAATTGCTCACGACTGCTTACAATTAGCTTCACGCCTTTACTTCCCATGAATATTCAGCTACCACCACGACTTAAATATTTCTTCTTATCTCTTTACTAATCTTCTGTCCATGCTTCTGGGTCGCAACCCGAAAGTCACCCTCCACCTCTAGCCAATGTCTGTCTCACTCCATAAGCCTTGAATGCGCTTAAAACCAACTCGACATTTTCCTCTGAATCAAACTTCTTGTTATTCTTGTCGCTTTCAATCCGGGGACTTGTTTGATGTAGCTCCCCATGCTAGCCTATCTCGTGCATGCGTCTTCAACTCATTATAAGTACTGCAATGTACACCCATTTGAACCTACTTACTATAGTCAAACATTATCTCCATATACAGCTTTTAACAGCCACACTTCTCTCCATTACCAGACTTACTATTTCTAGTGCTATCAATCCTTATTTTAGTAAAGTTGTGCCACATATTTCATTTCTCACTGATCAGATTCAGTACCTCTTCATTAGCCGCCCATCTAATCTTTCGCATTCTTCTATGACAACACATTTCAAAAGCTTCGTTCTCTTCTTTTCTGAACTAATTATCGTCCACATTTCACTTCCGCACAGTGCTGGGCAGACAAACACTTTCAGAGACGTCTTCTTAAAAGTTACATTTATATTTAACTAGCAACCCGCTCCGGCTACGGTTGTCAGTAAGTATCTACAGCTGGGCGACCTGTCCGACATATCAGTAATGAATTACATAAATCTTCCTCGTGAATCAGTCTATATGTCAGCGATGGCCCTATTAAGATCCCCTGCCTGAGATTAACCTTCACATAGAGACAGAAAAACGCAGGAAGAATCTTAATTTGTAATACGTAGTTTTAGTGATGTTAAAATCTGTTTCTCTTGGAGACTAGCGACTGTTAGGTGAACACTATAGTGTACTGAGCAAGGTGACTCAGGAGGAGTGGAAATTTAATTCAGTCCTTCCATACACCACCGAAGGCAGGTCTCCGTCTGCAATCATCTTGTCGTCGAGGGATGTTAAACATTAGACATTTAGCTTCTTTCCGACCTCTTGGGACACAGGTCATCCTAGTTAACTCGTGGTTGAAAATGTTCTAGATATTATCACCCAAATGCCTGGCATCTGTCCTCCTCTGTATCACAATTACACACTGTCATTCCGTTTCAGAGAATTAAAAAAACTGTCCACAATGCTAATCTCTGATAGTTGGACATTGCAGTGTGCTTTTCTGGTTGGACAGGACTGCGACATTACCGCTTCTAAGTTAAATACTTAGCAGACGACGATGGCAGCATGGCGTTTTCTTTCGTAATACGTAGAGGAACATTGTGACTGTGTTGTATATTAATGAAGAAGGATTTTCAGGAATAGTTAATCAATTTTATACTATCATCTTGTACATCTACTGTTTTGCAGCTTTGAGAAATTACAAATACATTATGTGATCAAAAGTGTCCGGACACCCCAAAACACATACGTTTTTCATATTAAGTGCGTTGTGCTACCACCTACAGCCAGGAACTCCATATCAGCGTCCTCAGTAGACATTAGACATCGTGAGAGAGCAGAATGGGGCGCTCCACGGAAATGACAGTGGCACGTAAAGTGCCCTCAGCCATACATCACTGGGTGGCTTGCGGAGTATAAATGTAGATGTAGATGGAGAACTCACAGACTTCGAACGTGGTCAGGTGATTGGGTGTCACTTGTGTCATACGTATGTACGCGAGATTAACACATTCCTAAACATCCCTAGGTCCACTGTTTCCGATGTGATAGAGGAGTGGAATTGTGAAGGGACACGTACAGCACAAACCGTATAGGCCGGCCTCGTCTGTTGACTGACAGAGACCGCCGACAGTTGAAGAGGGTCGTAATGTGTAATAGGCAGACATCAGTCCAGACCATCACACTGGAATTCCAAACTGCATCAGGATCCACTGCAAGTACCATGACAGTTAGGCGGGAGGTGATAAATCTTGGATTTCATGGTCGAGCGGCTACTCATAAGCTACACATCACGCCAGTAAATGCCCATACGACACCTGGCATGGTGTAACGAGCGTAAACATTGGACGATTGAATAGTGGAAAAACGTTGTGTGGAGTGACGAATCACTGTACACAATGTGGCGATTCGATGACAGGGTGTAGGTATGGCGAATGCCCGGAGAACGTCATCTGCCAGCGTGTGTAGCGCCAACAGCAAAATTCGGAGGCGGCGGTGGTATAGTGTGGTCGTGTTTTTCATGGAAGGGGCTTGCACCGCTTGTTGTTTTGCGTGGCACTATCACAGCACAGGCCTACACTGATGTTTTAAACACCTCCCTGCTTCCCACTGTTGAAGAGCAATTCGGGAATGGCAATTGCATCTTTCAGCACGATCGAGCCCCTGTTAATAATGCACGGCCTGTGGCGAATTGGTAACACGACAATAACATCCCTACAATGGACTGGCCTGCACAGAGTCCTGACCTGAATCCTATAGAACACCTTCGTGCCAAGCCTCACCGACCGACATCGATACCTCTCCTCAGTGAAGCACTCCGTGAAGAATGGGCTGCCATTCCCCAAGAAACCTTCCAGCACCTGACAGAGCGTATGCCTGCGAGAGTGGAAGCTGTCTTCAAGGCAAAGGGTGAGACAACACCATACTGAATTCCAGCATTACCGGTGGAGGGCGCCACGAACGTGTAAGTTATTTTCAGCCAGGTGTCCAGATACTTTTGATCACATAGTGTATATAAGACTAGTAATTAAATATTTGACTAAGCCGTGAATGCTGCTTTTTGATGGTACTTTATTTCGCTGGACTAGTTTCGGTTATTTGCCCATCATCGGTGGTATCTGTATTACGGAAGACAAATAGTTCTTGTAATATGTTGTTTATAGTATCAGATTATAACTAAAATGCAGTTACTCACAAATGTCCAGTGTGGGCTGTAATTAGCGTAACGCAGCTAAACTTTGTATATATGCTAATGTGTTAACGCAGAAACGCTTTACGCTGAAAAAGATTAGTTCCAATTATGGTCATCAGGTGTAAATTTGGCGCTACACAACACCTCGTTGACGTCTCCCATACTCAAATTGAACATACTGTGCAAGCAGCAGTTAATAATAAAATCAACATTATGCTGTTCTCACTTGTTTGACATTTTCTGCCCACGTCCTATCCCTAATCGACTCTTTTCTACGCGTTGTTCATGCATGCACAGTGCGAGATTTGCACCTGGTGGCCAAAATCTGAACTAATTTCTTCCCATTATAAATCAGCTCAACATTAATGCATTAGAGTGCCTACTAGGTTTCGCTGTCCTACGATAATTATAGTGTACACTACTAACAGGAGAAAACAAATATCGGGATGTATCACAGGATACAGACAGAAACCCCAAACAAGACAAGAACAACGTGATTGACTGTGATGGCCTTGAGCGTCACTTACGCGTAAATAGGTTAGGGAAAGGGGAATTTTTTCAGAATGCTGTCGGTTGGGGATACGCCTCATTCATCCGGAAGGTGGCAAAGTATGTTTCCCGACAACGGAAGAGACCGGTACGGCCGTAGGTTCGAATCCTGCCTCGGGCATGGATGTGTGTGATGTCCTTAGGTTAGTTAGGTTTAAGTAGTTCTAAGTCCTAGGGGACTGATGACCACAGATGTTAAGTCCCATAGTGCTCAGAGCCATTTGATTTAGTGAGCGCGAGGGGCGTGTTTATTAAGCCTACAGAGAATACGCCAAAAGTGCTATGCCTTCACTAAATATCCCCCGCTGTGATGATATTACAACTAAACTGCAATAGGAGCACTTTGGTTCGAATAGAACTGGGTAGACTTATGAACGAATTAAAGGCAGATACAGTCTGACTTCAAGAGCCGTATATGCATGGCGGAAACTTGCAGGCCTTCCCAAACGTCTCATACTGGTTACTGGGACCGAAAATGCCAAGGCTACGACTGTAATAGCGAATTTAAATTACACAGTCATAAAAAGTAACATAATTTTGTTCTGAACATGTAGCCACAAGTGAAATTACACATGGACGAGGATCTTGGATTATCAAACCCATGTATTTCTATGACACAGGGCCGTAGAGATATAACACAATTTGCTAGGGACAAAAGGCTACTCATACTTAGTGACGTCAGTGCACGGTCGACACTATGACAAACAGATAGAACAGACGATAGGGGTAGAATCGTAGTTGACACAATAAATGAATGCAACCTCGTTGTTCTACACAAAGCAGAACAAACACCTACATACTGCAACACTTAAGGAGGAACCAGCGATACTGACCATCTCACCAGCAAATGCAAAGTCCGTAATATACGTCTCAAATGGGAAGTACTAGAAAATGCCACACGAACACACGAACATCACATCAACAAAAACGACTTCTTCTAAACAAGGGAGACTGGCAAAAATTAAGGGACGTGGTTGAAGAATTTTCCCTCCACACAGAAAGTGGTAGCATTCTGACAGATCTGCTTCAAAAATTACAACAATTAGCAATGATCAATCGTGCATCTAGACGGAAACTTCTCTGGTCCAATAAGTTAAAAAAAACGTAAGGAAAGACGCTAGGAGCAAAAGGAAACATTACCAAAAAGCAAAAACAGCACAAGAGAGCGAAGTAAGGCTGGAACTATACCGAGAGAAAAGCAAAAATATAAAAACGAACTATAAATGACCAGACAGGGTAAATGGAACAATGTTGTCAAAACTCAACTATAAAACAATATATGGGAGGACCCATTTAAATGTGAAACAGATAAGGTAAAGACACCGAGAGCACTGTCAACTCTTAGGTGCACAGACGACACTATTACAAGGAGATGGAGATGTTCAGCAGAGTACCTACTGAATAAGCTTGTCTCTGATGATGAAAAGACAAATGACCAGCAACATCACACAGACTTACGGAGACATATGGATAACACCTACACTAGTGGCTCCATTACCTTCCCATTTGTGCAAGAAGTGGTAGCGTTAGCAATTAAACAATTAGAGAATAAGAAGACCCCCAGACCAGATGGCTTATACTTAGAAACACTAAAAAATACAGTTCCACAAGTCACCCATTTTCTAATGGAGTTACTGAATGAAGAATTACTTCAAGCTAGGGTACCCGCCATTAGGAAAACTGCGATCGCACACCCAAGGACTCAGAGGCTCATCTAACTCTTGAACATTTGGCGAAGGTACAGGAGAGGTTACTCTGTAATCGACTACAGCCGGCCGCGGTGGTCTCGCGGTTCTAGGCGCGCAGTCCGGAACCGTGCGACTGCTACGGTCGCAGGTTCGAATCCTGCCTCGGGCATGGATGTGTGTGATGTCCTTAGGTTAGTTAGATTTAAGTAGTTCTAAGTTCTAGGGGACTGATAACCACAGCAGTTGAGTCCCATAGTGCTCAGAGCCATTTGAACCATTTTTTAATCGACTACAGTCACACAGGAGGCTCTTTGGTCTTAGTCCACATCAGTATGGTTTGAGACCCAAAAGTTCAGTTTACGATGCTGTTAACTGCATGCTGGTCATAATACGGGACCCACAAGAAAAACACACAGTAGCAAAAGGGATAGGCATAGCTAGCTCCTATGAGAGATGCAGGTACCAACTGTCCTATACTAAACTAAATGAAACTAAACTCTGTCCGAACAGGCCTTGGAAGGCCCAACCGTTCTGACAGACCACCGTGTCATCATCTGCCGACAGGCGTCACTGCACGCGGATATGGAGGGGCATGTGGTCAACACACCACTGTCCCTGCCGTCGTCAGTTTTCGTGACCGGAGCCGCTACTTCTCGAGCAAGTAGCTCCTCAATTTGCCTCACAAGGGCTGAGTGCACCCCTCTTGCCAACAGCGCTCGGAAGACCTGACAGCACTTAACTTCGGTGATCTGATGGGAACCGGTATTACCGCTGTGACAAGGCCGTTGGGTATACAAAAGATTAATCGACTACTGAAAAGATAGAGTGACTCAATGGCAAGCAGGAAAACAGAAGTTTATCAAGAAAATAACTAGAGGATGACCAGAAGGCTCAATATGCGGACCAACTTTTTGAGATATTCCCATAGAACCACTCCTCAACAATATGGATGAAGATGATAGAGTTAGGGGTGTAGTAGCCTATGGTGACGACTTGCTAGTAGTAATAACTGCTAACTTTAGAACGCAACTCAAAAGCAAGGCTACACAACTCTGTGTAAAAGTAAGTAACTGGTGCAGCCATAACTAGTTCACAACTGCGCCAAACAAGACAATTTATTTACTAATCAGAGTGGCACTGCAAAAGAAACTCCATTATTAGGCTGAACAACACATATCTAGGCATATAGTTCGACGAACGATTAACATTCAACGAGCACATCAGACTCACAATGGAAGAAGTGACAAGATTAATGCACAAACTTGCCACGTTAGACTCAACTCGCTACAGACTACCACTGCAGACACTACGAATGTATGTTGCAATCCTCTTTGAGTCTATTATGTGCTCTGCAGCAAGTGCCAGGACACATCGACTGTCACGACCCACAAAACCACTGTGAGGCGTTGACAAAGAGGCGTATTGTTCAGAATGTCAGCGGCATTTGGCACCACACCCGTGTTAGCGCTACACGTCGTGCTTGCAACATACCCCACTGACATAAGCATTAATCAAAGAGGAGCAGCATATTGGCTCAAACGGGAAAGACTGGTCAAGGCGTATGAGATAACAGAGGAACATATTACAGAAAACACCACTTAAATCTTTGGAAGGTTGGTACATGACAAAAAGAAATATCCAACCAAGATCGTCGGGTCTTCTCCTTCTTCCCCAACATCCAGGACATTTGAGACTCAGATATGTTGACCCAAGTCGCGGTATGGTACACTTTCTGACAGGCCATGAGCTTTACCTTACAAACCTGAACCGCTTTGACCATAGCCAAAGTGATACGTTCAACTGTGGGGAACATGGATCCCCTGAACACATAACACTAAATGCTGCACACCCGCACACGTAAGACTGATGACAGAAATCGAAGGTACAGAGCAAGTTTTAAGAGACCTAGATAAATGGAGCATGCTTAACTGATTCGCTGAGGAAATATCAAGAGCTCTGCACAAGACTTAAAAGCAGGAAAGACCATATAAAAAATCAAGACCAGATACAAATCCTACACTACAACATGATACATGGGACAACAGAGGTTCAAACATGACTGTGGAAACATGATACATCTTACCAGACACAGACATATAAACGGCATAGTTGCATATCACACGCCTGCCACAATACTACAGGTAATATACACATGTAATTTAGAAATAAGTTAGTAATAAGAAGTAAAACATCGATTTTTCCTGTTTGTACAAAGTAAAACAGGTAATTCTTTAGTTTTTTAGATCATTATATTCAAACACGTAATTTTGTAATATCTAAAACTTATAAGATACAAACTGTAGAACATTGCACATAAACATATATATGTAGTTTCATAAGACTTACCTATTCAAACCCTGACTCACAACACAGATAAGAAGTGCCTTTTGGGGAGATGAGGCTCAACATCACCCTTCCGAATTTCCTCTCCAGCTTATGGAGGAAGTAATTGTAGTAACAAGTAGCACTGTTAAACAACCCATGTAGAGTTCATCTCACATTCAGTAGTAACCATAGTACAATAGAAAATGATAATTCAGGTAACAAACACTCGAAGTGTTTACGAAAGGCCTCCAACTCGAAATAGCCAGGTAAAGGGACCTATTTTATTATCTTACCTTTCTTATCTTCATTATTTCTTCTATAGAATATACTAATAATTTTTTCTTTCCCAAAATGTACTTTATTTATCACACGTTTTTTAATTAGTAACGTAATTATGCAAAAGATAAGAAAAATAACAGCACTGAGTGAAGCTGTAGAAAAAGACAAAGAGTCTGTCTCTGCAGTTTGTTACTAATTTTTAGTAGCAAGCGACCCACCATAGTTACTAAGACGGTGGGTCACGCTGCAATGTCAATAAATAAATAAATAATTAGACTGCACTCTGGACTTTGTGAGTAGCCACAATTTAATTGTAAACACCTGGCATATTAAGATTATGTGGTTTTATATCTTACCGTAATGTGACTTGCCTTATCTGTACTGCTTTTTAGCGTATGCTTAAGATGATATTTCGCAGTAATTATATAATAATATGATTATATATGATTTATATATATATGTATGTATTTTTACGAGAATATGCAGTCGTCAATGTCAGTTGCTATACATGAAAAACCGTTATTTGTGATATGCCACTGATTATACATAATGTTACATGTAATTTGGATTGTCTATTTTAAAAGAACAAAGAAATGTGCTGTGCATTAAAGAGTACTAGTGAAATTTTAAAACAAATTTTTGTTTTTTAGATCAGGGCTTTCATTTAAGATAATGTCAGTATTCTTCCTCATGTATTTGAATATTTCTGTTTTCCCTAATATGTTTGGTAAGCTGCCATTTTCGGCAATATGTTGAACTGATACGCATGATGTCCTGCGACTGGCCCTGTCATACTGTTATTTCAAGACTGAACTAATCGAAGAGCAGATCATGGCATTCTGATGTTCTTTCAATCTTACTCTGAAATTTTTTCCAATTTGTCCAATGTATATTTTCTTACAATTATCACATTCTATCTTATATCCACCTGAATGGGCAATTTTCAGGACTGTTCCATGTTATAAATAACTCATGACAGCAATATGTTGTAAATTCTGAAGCTTGTTTTTAGGTTGGTTTTCTGAAGTGCAAGTCTGATTTTGTATGAAACTTTTCCCCAGCGTAGGATGATAGTCATAAATATAAACTGAAAAATTTAAGTGATGTGGATGAAAAGGTCTGTGGCAAATAGCGAAACGTGAAAGTCTTGAAGACATAGCTACTTTTACCTTGTCTATAAATATGAAACTATTACGAAATCCTATATTTCACATAATTTTGAGATTGAATAATGAATATGACAAAAATGAACATAAAAAATTTGACTTAGGTGACAAGAAAATACTTAATGCATTAATCTAAAATTATACTGACAATAGAATGTTAGTGAATGTGACACAAAATTAACTTTTTTCGATTGAGAAAAAATTTGATATGTAACAGAATTTAATAATAAGCAAACAGATTTATAACAGAAAGTTTTAGCATACAATTTACCAAATAAACCAACTCATACAGATATGGAAACATTATTACACATGTAAAAACATCAACTGATTCACCTAAACTTTCTACTGCAGAACAAAACTGCTTTACCACAAAAACCTCCGAAACGATAAGCAAACACAGTTGGAAAAATAATAAAGTCTACAAAAAAGAAAGTGAAAGTATTTACCCAATCTCTGAAAAAATGAAAACAAAGAATGCTTTAGTACTCATAGCTGACAAGGTAAATACAACAGCAATCACTTCCCAAGCTGACTACAGAAATGAAACCTTAGAATTTTGGAAAAAATACCCCTTACAAAGAAAAAGACCGAAGCAAACCTTTTCCATGCCGTAACTAAGAGGGACCTAAATAAAACTGATAGTTTTTTCGAAGAAAGAGAAAGAGCATACTGTACCATGATGAACTCAACTGCACCTAAACTACGATCACAGCCAAAAGTTCATAATAACAACCCTATCAGACCAATAGTTAATTACATGAGCAGTCCAGAATCATATTCTGACTCAAAGCTATGCACACGATACTCACTACACAGTAAGAAATTAAGCGATCTGATGCAACAAATTAAAGATATTCGCATTATAGACAATGAAAAATTTACTTCCCTCAATGTAACCAAAATGTACATTAATGTATAAGTTATTGAAACTATTGAAACAGTTACGTATAATTTACACACGAATGTAAATTGTGTGCAATTGTAATAGAAGAATCTATTCCTTTACAAAAATAGATACTCTTCCATACTGATTTTAGGGCCAACGACTTAGTATATACACAAAACTACAGTTTACTAGTTGGACATTGCTTTGCTGGCACACTAGTTAATATTCCTCTTCACCATATGGAGAATGTATTTTCTTAAGAACCATCGAGAATGGGATACAAAAGCTCAGTACTGTTAAGGATGTGTAAATGGCATATTAATTTTTCCTGAAAGAATAGAAGACAAATTAGACTTCTTCCATTCACAATGGAATAACTTACATAAAACAATCACAGTCGCAATATCATATGATCAGAATAATAAAACAAATTTTCTAGACCTCAAAATCACAGGAAATTCAACATCTACCAAAGACAAATAAACGCAGGGTGTATAATACACAATAGCACTGGTAATTCGAAAGCACACAAAGAAGCATGTTTTCGAACCTATATAAAGAGATAAACATGATATCAGTTGACTAAAAAAACGTTATATTTGTATTAAAGACACTAGGAAGCGTACCAAAAAACAATGAGAACATTTATACCAGTTCAAGAAACTACATACAAATGAGAACAAAATAAAAAACAGCATTACCCTAATAAAGATGTTGTATGGCAAAAATTCAGAATTCACTATCAGGCCACACTGGGATAATATTCAGGTGAAATCAGACATCCACTTCAGAAAACCGCCGCTAGTGCAGCCACTATTTTATGAGAATTACCACAGAAACTTTCAACTCTGTCACAAAAATGGGAAGCAGACTCTTCAAGAGCGAGAAAGCTGTTTGCAGTGTTGGAGCTGTTTATACAGCACTTGGCAGTCAAGGATAAGCACTGCAATATTGCAACACCTTGGTAAAATGGTGTTCTCGCAGGGCACGCCAATCCATTACAGCCAGCCCAACGTTTTTTTGTACCTTGTGTGATTGGAAACAGTGTGTCAGGACAGAAAGTGGGCCACAGACCCCTAAAAACAACCATCAATTTTAGCAGAGGGATCAGCAGTCCAGCAGCACCTATATGGCTGAGAAGGCTATTCCAGATGGCCAAGCATGCAGTTGCTCCGAATTCTGGGCTCTACTGCTGCGCCGTCTGTTGGTGCCAAGTCCTCCTCCATGGACTTGGTACTTCGCCTCTGATGGGGTGCTTGCAGGCCCACCCCATGTGTAGCCAGACCCCTGCCCTGGAGGGCAGCTGAATGAGATCAGCTCAGAACAGCCACCCACCCTTCTACACTGGTAATGGTGTCTAGGTGCCACTTACTGGGAAAAGATCCACCATTAAAGGCTGGTATCCCTTGCAAGCAATCTGGCAGTCTTCATCGCCGGCAGATTCATCCAGAAGCAACTGTGTTCCATTTACTGGGCCGCATGCCACTGTGTAAGGTTCTGGAGTCAGCATTTCTAACTGTCAAAATCATGGCTCAGTAACCGTCAGCTCGCAGCCACCACGACCGTCCTCGCCATGTGCTGTGAGGGGGCATGACAACTCCCTCCACCGAAGTACTATGAATATAGTTACCTGAGAGTTAATAAAATATCTTGACCTTTGATGCTGTTTGCTTAGGTTCCCAACAGCCTGCTCTTTTGGTGTTACACCACTATGACCCAACTTACCACAGATGTGGTCCTGCACCTCTGGACCTCTTCAATTGGAGTCGACTCCAGCGGACGTCAGAATGCCTGACTGCCATGTAGCATGACGTAACAGCAGCATTTGGCAACCTCATCTCACAGTGGGGTGAATGAGACTTGTGTATGCGGAGGAATTGGGGGTCTAGAAGAAGCTATTCTGGAACTTTAAAGTTATGTTGGTCAAGCTACATATCATAGTTTCGTTGGAGCACTATTTGTAGCCAGTAAGGTGCTCTTAATGCTACATCTTAGCGGATAGTCCACCTTTTGCAATTTCAGTATCTGTAAAATATTTTAAATGCCACTCTTACTGTCACACTGATAACCTGGGTATTAAATGTAGGTGGTTGATGATGAGGCATAGAGTATAAATTGTTGGTAATAGTAAGTGTGTGAGAAGTGTGACTTGATACTGTGTAGTACCTTACTGTATATGGAGGATAAACGTCCCACACTGATATGGTCAATAATGAAGGGCTTTGTCCAGCAGAAAGTGATGCAGTATTTACTTAGTGAGGTAGCACGGCTAAGATAGGACAACACAGAGTTACTCTAGTGAATTATGGTGAAATATGATCAGTTAGCGTTAGGTGGTCAGTCTGATCCTCGGAGAGATCCAGCCACCGCCACTCCAACTGAATCCTTTTCTGTGAGTCAGATGGTAGGTTGGTCAACGATAAACTGCTGCAAGTAACTAAATATAGTTTCTTGGGAAGCAAAGAAGTTTTTCAGGTGTACAGAAGGATTAAGAATTGCTTGGGCATTTAAGAAATTAAAAGAAGACCTCCTATAGCAGTATAAAATACAAAACAACACGAGATTTTTGTGCTAGTAGTTAAGTACTGTCACAAAGAGACCAGTGAGTCAGTGGAAGGGTTTGCAATCTGACTATGCAAGATTAATATTCAAACATAGGAAATGGGGGAAAGTGACGAAGCAAATAAGACTGTACATAGGGCCCTTGATGCCTTCTTGAGGGGCTTGCACTTGATGTTCCTAGCCAGGTTCAGATGGGTATCACGAAAGACCTGTACACTGTTATGAGGTTGTCTGCAGAGTTTGAGGAATGTGATATAACAATAAGTGCGCTTGATGAGAGAAGAGAGTTTCTCAATAATATGAAGTGTTGTAGGTGTAGACGACCAAGGCAAGTTCAGGGGCAATGTTGGCGGCATCAGTGCTGTTTAGATTGGTGCTGGTTGACACTATCAATAGAATAAATCAAAATTGGTGGGAACAGACAGGGTGGAATTGGACAAGAGTTAAATGCAAGGGAAACCTCAAATCCCCAAACGCAAAGGAAACCTCAGTTACCCCTAATGACGCTCCAGTTAAGTTTTGATTCTGCAGAGGCAGAATGTTGTTTAGCAGGAATAGTGAGAAGTGTGGAACATAAGTTTTTGTCGGACACAGGGGGCATGTGTCAGTGGCAGGCTGGGATCTCATAGGTTGCGTGGGATGTGAGACAATGACATGAAGCCGTTAGTGTCAGTGTTATTGTATTTTAAGGTTGAGACAGTTTAGTTAGAAAAACATGTGGAAATAATGCCTCATGGGAGTGAAGGTTACTGTATGACCCTGGACTTGGGCTTTCTGCTGAAACTTGGCTTGAATTGCATGACATTGGGCACAGGGCAGTCGATGTGGGTATAATGGAACCACCAGAAGGGAACGGTTTATCAGTTGCATCATGTTATTTTGCAAGAAGGGGAATTGTACACATACATGATAGAGATGGCGAGGTGGTTACGCCTGTCAATGTAGATAATTTAGGTTCAGATGAGATAAAATGAAGAAAGGAACTATTAATAGCGAATTTGGACATCCTGAAGGAATACGACTGGGTCACGTTGGATATGGACCATAATCAGACACAGGCGGCTGCTAAAACTGCATTATGCAAATAGGTAAGGCATCTAGAAGGACTCGAAATAGAGAAATTATTAGTAAAGTATGAAGGTTTAGTTATTCTTTTGTTCCTTTATGGGAAACATCTGTAACACCATATGGAATTCCAGTAGGAAATGAAGCACGGGAATGTGAGAAACTGTATTGTGTGCCTTGGCATTGTTAAGATGATAACGAACGAATACTCTGTACCCTAACTCCGGGAGAACGTTGATAATCTGGGACAGTGCTGACTCTTCTCTGTCATGGATTAGAGGAGTGGATATCAACAGTTGGAGATTGTTCTAGAAAACTGACCGAAAACATCACTTTCATTTCCTTTGTGGCATTATCAATAGCAGAAGATGTCCATGCCATTCGGATTGATTAATGCGCCAGCAACCTTTCACCGATTGCTGGATAGGGTTCTGAGAGGTTTGGAAGCTCAGAAATGTTAAGTATACCCTGATCATATAATTGTGTTCTTGAAGGATATGGGGGAGCATAAGCAACAATTGAGAGAAGTTTTCTAAAGGCAATGAGCCATCCATCTTACACTGAATACAGAGAAGTTTCATTTCACCTTAGAGAATGAAGGGCACTTAAGAAACGTAATTTGCATAGGAGAGGTAAGAACAGACCTGTATTTAATACAACTAGTTCAGGATTTTCCAGTTCCGAAGATGGGTGAGGAGCTACATTCGTTGTTAGGTTTCTCCAAATATTAATGGAAATTTCTCAAAGGGTTCAGAGATACTGCACAGCCACTAACAGAAATGTTGAAAAATGATGCAAAATTAGGGGGATGGAGGAATGCCAATCTGCCTTTGAGGAAATGAAAAAAGCTTTCACATCAAGTCCAGGGTCGATTTTCCCCAACTATCAGAAGGAATCTGTGCTGTCATGTGACGCTTCCTATCATCCATTAGGAAATGTGTTGAATCAGTTAGTAAATGGTGAAGAACATCCTGTGGCTTCTGATTTGCATCAACTCAATGAAGTGAAAAGAACTAGTCCATGACAGACAAATGAACGCTCAGCTAAGTAAAAAAAATAACCTATTTTCGATGCTATTTGTATGGGAAAAATTCAAAGTAGTGACCAATCATACAGTTCTAAAGTGGTTATTGGATATGAAGAATCCTTCTAGCAAGTTCACAAGTTGGACAATGAAGTTGAGTGAATTTGATTTTGACATAGTGCATCGTAAGTCAGGTACGAAGCATGTAAATGTAGATAGGTTCAACCAATGCGGTAGAGGCACTAGGACAGCCTTGATGAGTGGCAAGCAGTGGAAACTGCTGATGCCAGCTGCAAGTGATATAAGATACAGTTGCAGTTTAGCATGTGTGATGTCCTGTTACATGAAACAACCAGATTGGGGCTGATTGTGGCGGTGCCAGCTAAACTCAATGAGAATTTTTAAGCGAAACAGTCACATTCTATCTCTGAGGATGGAGGTTAGAGGGCAACAGACCAAAGGGTAGCAGAATGGTACTGTGGAAGTGAAGGAAGAAAGATGTGGACCAATATTATGATGAATAGTGCGCAGTGTACACAGAGAGCAGAAATGAGCCACTGGTAAGTACCATTACAAAGATAACCCTGGGTTCGGTTTGGGGCAGTGGTGGGGTAGGTGGACTGCTGTGGCCTGTTGTGGGGTTGTGAACCACTGAGGGCTATGGTGGGACGAAGCCTCTCCTTCTTTTCTAGGTCCCCAGTTTAATACACACACACACACACACACACACACACACACACACACACAATACAATACACACCATTACAAAGGCTACTGGAAGCAGCCCTACCATTTAAAATGATAGGGATGGCTGTCATGGGTCGATTTAGCAGGACTCCAGTAGGAAAATATTTGGTTTTTAACGATTATTGACCACTTTTCGTGGTATGTGGAAATAGTCACCTTTCCACATCAGAAGGCAGCTACTATGGCGCAAGCCATGGTCAAAAACTGATTGCTCACATTTTGTGTATCAGAGAGGCTAATCACAGAGCGAATGACAAATTTCATATGAGACTTGAAGAAAGAGCAGTGACATTTGCCGCATGTTTGGAAATTAGGAGCTAGTTCACTGCACCCGTAAACTAATGGTAGAAGGAAGCACTCCATCATAGTTTTGATAAGATGCAGCGTTACTACATATAATCTCACAACAGTGACTGGGGTACGAACCTGTCATATGTCATGGTGGCTTAGGTTTCGAAGATTTACACTGCTACTGGGCTATCCTCTTATGAGGTGGTGTATGGGAGGAAGATGCCCTCATCATCTGGAGTGGTCCGACGAAAGATTTGTGAGAACTGCAAACCAATTCGAAATTTCACGAAAAAACTGAGGGAAGTATGGAGGCATGTGCAGAAAACAACTGTCAAAGCTCTGGAATTGCAAGACATAGTGGGCAAGCACAGAGGGAAGTTACTGCTTGGAGAGGCAGTACTACCAGTTACTGTCAAACTTCAGTAGCCAACTAGTACACACTATTTGTATGAGAAAAATTCAGCCGGCCGCGGTGGTTTAGCGGTTCTGGCGCTGCAGTCCGGAACCGCGGGACTGCTACGGTCGCAGGTTCGAATCCTGCCTCGGCCATGGGTGTGTGTGATGTCCTTAGGTTAGTTAGGTTTAAGTAGTTCTAAGTTCTAGGGGACTTATGACCTGAGATGTTGAGTCCCATAGTGCTCAGAGCCATTTGAACCATTTTTGAGAAAAATTCAAAGTAATGACTGATCATACAACTTTAAAGTGGTCATTCAATTCGAAGGACACTTCTAGCAGACTCACGTAGTGAGCTTTGAAGCTGAGTGAATTTATTTTAGTAGTAGAGCACAGTGACATAGCGTTTGTGAGTAGGAAAGCTAGATAATAATTTCAAGTTCTTAAATCCCTAAGGATAAAACTAAAAAAGTTGTGACAAAGTACCAGGAAACATACCAGATGAAAGAGCTAACATCACCCATCAACATCAAGCTTCAGATGTCAACTAGGGCATGCTACTTGCATTGGAAAAAATTCAAAGTAGTGATTGATAATGGAGCTCTGAAGTGGTTACTGCATTTGAAGTTCATTTCTAGCAGGCTCATGAGGTGGGCGTTAGATTTGAGAGAATTTGGTTATGATGTCGTGCATAAGCCAGGTAAGAAGCACATACTGCAAATTTGTTGAGTCAAAAGGGTGTAGTGGTAGAGCTGTACATGATAAAGCTACAGTTCAGCATGTGTGACGTGCTGTGTATAAAACAGCCAACATGGTGCTGCATGTGGTGGTGCCACCTCAGGTCAATGAAGAAATATTTCAAGAAATGCCCGACCACATGCTATGTGGGCACAGAGTCCAGACTGCAATGAACAAAAGGGTAACACATCAGTACTGGTCGAAAGGAAGGAAGGATGATGTGGACCGAGAGTATGAGGAATTGTGTGTGTGTGCACATACAGCAGACATGAGCTGTGGGCAAGTAGCATTACAAATGTTACTGGAAGCAACAGAAACATTCGAAATGAGAGAGATGGGTGTCATTGTCGATTTAATTGGACCCCAGTGGAAAACCATTTAGTTTTAACGATTATTCACCACTTTTCGTGGTATGTGGACACGACTGTCATCCAAAATCATGAAGCAACAACAGTATTGCAAGCTATGGTCAGAAACTGTTTGCTCTGGTGTGACACACACGAAGTTTCAAATATCTTGTTAGACTCCATGAAAGAGCAATGACATCCGCTATGGGTTCAGAAATAAAGAGCTAGTCCATTCCATCCACAAACTAATGGTAGAATGGAGTGTATCTCTCATGCTGTTGGTAAGATGCTGGGTTTCTGTGTAAACTCTCATCACAATGGCTGGGATACATACTTGTCATTTTTGACAGCAGCTTAAATTTCGAGGCTTGACACTGCTACTGCACTATGCCCTTTTGAGGTGGTGAACAGGACGAAGATGAGCTCACTATCTAGAGTGATCAGATGGAAGATTGGTAAGAAGGGTAACCAGGTCACGATTTTGCCAAGAAACTGAGGGAAGTATTGAGATGTGTGCAGAAACAAACAACAAAGCTCTAAAATTGCAAGAGGTAGCAGAAAAGTACATGGGGAAGCTACCACAGTATACAATGTTGTCAAGCTGTTATATCCCTAAGGTTCAAACAAAGAAAGTTTGTGATGAGATATCAAAGGACATGCCAGGTGATAGAGACAATACTACCAGTCAGTGTCAAGCTTCAGTAGCCAACTAGGACATACTATTTGTATTGGAAAAGTTCAAAGCAGTGACATCATGTAGCTGTAAACTAATTGTTCAGTTCGATGGACACTTCCCACAGACTCCCATGGTGAGCTTTGAAGCTGGGTGAATCTGATACTAGTAGTAGAGGACAGCGACATAGGGTTGCTGCGTGGCAAGCAGTGCAAAATGCTGATACCAGCTGCAAGCTGTGTGTTATGCAGCTTCAGGTGATCTTGTATGATGTCCTGTTAGATAAAGCGGCTAGACTGGCTCTGCATGTGGTGGAGCCAGCTGAGCACAGTGTAGAAGTGATAAGGGAAAACACGACCACGTGCTTTGTGGGCATGAACGTCGCGTAGCGTCGCAAGTTGTTCCGAGCGAACGTTTGTTTAAGGATAGCTTGCTGCTTGTAACTTCGGGGGCTGACATCTAGCGGCCTAACCGGGAGACACACGAGCATCAGTCACTGCCTACCGTGGGAAAAATATTCAAGCTCTCTTACTGGACACGTACATCACCTATAAGAACCTAAATAAATGATATTAAATATTATTCAATCGTTTTCAAAATCGGAACGCTACCTTTTGTTATTCAGGAGAAGATTGTATAAAAATTTCAACATTGTAACTATCATAGTTTCGGAGATGAAAAAATTACTAAAAAGTAAAAAAAAAAAACCGACACTTAGGGAACTAAATTCAGTTAGGAAATATTATAGTTTGTCTTTTGGTATAATTGGAAAACATAAACCGAGCTCTCAGTGTGCAGAAATAATTAACTGAGATTTTCATAATAAAACCGTAAATAATATAAATACCGTAATAATATAAAAATGAGACAAAGTTATTATTTGTGCCTAATATGGTTGTGGGAGTAAATGTGAATAAATGAGAGTGTGTATGTGGGACATTCGTTTAATTTCAATGTTGCATTATATACTGTCTTAAGTAACCTGCAAGTGTTACACAAGCCTGTCGTGGGAATATGATCCTAGGGGATTTACTCACTTTGCTGATGATGTATGTCTAGGTGTGATTGCTATTGTAACAGAGCAGCCAGAAAGTCAGCTGGTTGTAAAATCTGTATCTAAAGAATATTTCCAGAATTATTGTCTTCATTTTCGTTTATAAAGCATTACTTTAATATTTGTATGTCAGATTGACACAAATGCGTCTGTGTATAAGGATTGGTGCAGGCCAGTTTTGGCGCGAGTATGATCATGAGCGAGCATTCTGATTGGTAGCGAGTATGCTCAGCCAATCAGAATTGAGTCGGTTCCCACTCGTTACCTGATAGTTATACTGGGAGGGAGGCTGGAAGAAGGAAGTCGCTCACTAGCTTTGAACGCGGACGGTCATGTTACTAGTGTCAGTCAAAATAATGTGTAAGATGAAGAATTTATTGGTGTTTGAGATACTGGTGAGCTAAGACGATAGCAGTTGCTGTTAAGGACTGCTTGGTAAAATTTCAGAGATTTTGACTAAATCTGTTAGACAGATATTCGTGTGTGGAATATCTACGTTGCTGAGTGAAGGAACATGGAGCAGACGCCGTTCTGAGGTAGGTGAATTTTAATTTGCAGCCTGCACAGTTACAACGTCGTAAGGAGAAAAAAAAACAACCCCCCCCCTCCCGCCACAATTGGTGCTTTATTGGCTGCGAAAAACAATAGTAAAGTTCGGGTGTGTAGGAACTTTATAAAAAGCAGTATTGTTTAAATAAACTCGCAAAGTATTCACACGCGAGTGATAAAGGAAATATAGTGGGACAATAGACACGTGTATTAATGAATTGCAGCAAAGAACTCGATTGCAAAATTATTAGTAAAGTGTACCATGCAGCGAGAACAATTGATGGTGCTCTCTAGCAGACGATGGGCCGACAAGTGATGACCGACAGGCGCCGCGCTACTGAAGTAAACACACCAGACGGACGGAGAAATTGGAGCAATGGCGGACGTGGTGGCCCTTAAACTGGACTTGAGTTTGCTGAACCTGCTGTGCGGACCCGCTGTTCCATCTTGCCGTGGTGGAGACGTCTGAAGACAAAAGTTAAATAGTGTTTTACTTCATTGTGTGTATGCTGAAAAACTGTCTGAAATGGCTGAAAATAATCAGCCTATAGTAAAGGAGAGACTGGGGGTAGATTTAGGGAATGTAAAAGATGAAACTGATCCCATGATTGATAATTTCAGTTTGTCACAAGCAAATATTAGTAATAGTTTGCCAGATTCGCTGTATGTTAATTGTGGGACTGATCATGAACAAAATATGATGGGGGACGAAGTTGAAAATTACTTGTTACTGTTAAAGACATTGAGCAATTTCCTTTATTTCCTTTATTAAGTGTAGTAGGGAGCCTGTGCTAATGTGTGTTTGTTCATTTATCACATGTTTGTTTTCTGCTATGGCTTTCTGGATGTGGAAGTTTTCTTGCATTTGTATAAGATGTTTGTCATGGTTGCTTATTCTCATTATTTTCATTTCTTGTTCCATGTTTGTAGGATGATGGTTGTAGTGTTTTAAATGCTCTGTAAATGTGGAATGGTTTGTTTCATACTTCCAACATCTGATATGTTCTTTGTATCTTGTTTCAAAATTCCTGCATGTCATGCCTATGTATACAGCATCACAACTTTGACATTCAAGTTTATATATTCCTGATTGTTGGAATTTGCCCCCCTTGGTAGCTGGCTGGCTTAGGTGTGATTGAAGGGGTTGCCCAGGCTTATATGCTATTTTGAAGCCCTGTCTCTTTAGGATGTTTGCAACTCTGTGTGTTAGTTTATGTGTGTAGGTCATGGTGTACCATCTGGTTCTTTTCTGTGTGGTGTTGTCATTGTGTGTGTTTGTTGAGTGTGTTTGTAAGTTTTCAGCTTATGAGTTCTTTTGTATTGTGGAAATGTTGTGTTTGTTTTTTATTTGTGTTTTTATTTTTTGATTGAGCCTGTATACCACATGTGTGTCATACCCGTTGTTCCTAGCTATTTGTATGATTGTACTCATTTCTTGTTCATAGTTTCTCTTACTGAGTGGGATTCTGTTTAATCTATGTAACATGTGTCTTAGTGCTGCAAGTTTCTGGCTGTGGGGGTGGTTGGATGTGGAATGTATTATTGTGTCTGTGGCTGTTGGTTTTCTAAAGATGTTAAATGTATGTTTTCCATTTTCCTTTTTAATTGTAATGTCAAGAAAATTTATTTGATTTTCTTTTTCTTTTTCAAGTGTGAATTTTATGTTCTGATGAGCTTTGTTTATTTCTGAATGGAGTTCATCTATTTTTTCACTTGGCTCATCTACCAGACAAATAATGTCATCCATGTATCTGTACCAATATATGATTTTGAAACTTTCATTTGTGGTTATCTTATCAAATATCTGATTTTCTAGGTGACTGTTGTAAATGTTTGCTAGTGTTCCTGATATTGGGGATCCCATGGGCAGTCCATCAGTTTATAGATAATATTCTTTCTCAAACTGAAAGTAGTTTTGCTCAGTTGTCAGTCTGAGCATATCTGTTATTTCTTTTATTGTGTCTGTGGTGAGGTTGCTGTGGGATGAGAGATTTTGTGATAAACACAGGAAAACTAATAGAAAACATACAGAACATACACAGCATCACCGATTTCATTCGATATAGAAAATATGTATACCTCCATCCCTAACACAGAAACAATAGAAATCATAGAACAAAATCTCTCATCCCACAGCAACCTCACCACAGACGCAATAAAGAGACAGGGCTTCAAAATAGCATATAAGCCTGGGCAAACCCTTCAATCACACCTGAGCCAGCCAGCTACCAAGAGGGACAAATTCCAACAATCAGGAATATATAAACTTGAATGTCAAAGTTGTGATGCAGTATACATAGGCATGACATGCAGGAATTTTGAAACAAGATACAAAGAACATATCAGATGTTAGAACTGTGAAACAAACCATTCCACATTTGCAGAGCATTTAAAACACTACAACCATCATCCTACAAACATGGGACAAGAAATGAAAATAATGAGAATAAGCAACCATGACAAACATCTTATACAAATGCAAGAAAACTTCCACATCCAGAAAGCCATAGCAGAAAACAAACATGTGATAAATGAACAAACACACATCAGCACAGGCTCTCTACTACACTTAATAAAGGTAATGATAACATAAAAAAAACTCTTCCCCACACCATCTGGACACACACACACACACACACACACACACACACACACACACACACACACACACACACACAGCCCCCCCCTCAAAGAAAAAAAATTCTATATAACACCAAAATACAGACACACACACACACACAGCACAAAAAATATATATCACACCAAAACACACACACACACACACACACATACACAGGACAAAAAAAATTAAATTAAATTAAATTAAATGAAATTAATATCACACCAAAAGACACACTCTCTCTCTCTCACACACACACATACACAAATGCACACACAAATGCATACACGAACAGACCACAGATACTTCAATAGTTACACTCATAAGGTTGGCAATAATATTCGATCTTTGGCAAAAACATTTGACAGTCGGCAACAGAAACCAAAACATTGCATTAAAACAAGCGTTCAGTGCATAGTGCTGTGGAATGTGGAAAAAACCGCAAATTGGCGTTCATAAGAAGAAGAACAACACCAAAAATGCAACAAGAGCGTAATATGTAAGAAACTGTCCACGCAACCTGTAAGTACAGTTCAAAACATTACTACTTAATAGGAAATACCAACCACCAGAACTGTTTATAACCTATAGGCACAGTGACAAAAATGTAAATAAAATAGCTAACATATGTACATATTCCAGGCCACTGATGATGCCTTGCAGAAAATAAAGGCGAAACGCGTATGGCACTAAAATTGTGTTTTATTCAGTTGCTGTCAGACGGTCCATAAGTAAAAATTATCAATATACCATAATATTACACGCAACTGAGGAAGACAGGACTACAAAAGTTGAAGATGTCAATACAGCTATGTCAAGCATTCCCTGTCAACATGTACAACAGATTCAAGAAAATACATCTGAGACTCCATAAGACGATACAGCATATAAAATTCAACAAAACATGCAAAAAGAACGATTTAATTCCAAGTTACATTAATGTAAAGGTTAAGAACAGTTCTACAGTGGCACATAAGTCGAAATCATTTGCAGAACGATATTGGTTACTACATGAAATTAAGATGCTCTATTCGAAAAAACAGCACTTAAACATGATGCTCTGTGAGACTCATCTATAATTGGCAAAAAACGTAGGAAACGCCGCAGTTTTCATGGCACTAGTAGAAAAAACTGAGCACAACACATACACAGCAATGAAACATTTACAAAACAAACATAAACACAAGATAATGAAACAAGCAGTAAAAAGACGCAAAAATATATTTACATTTTAAATGTGAAACCACATGAACATCAACACACATTCCATCCACACTTAGTTAACCTAACAGAGACAGAACTACACGAAAACGTAAAAATGCTCTTGGAAAAAGGTTTGAAATACTGCACCAATAGCAAAGTGAACAATCAATACATAGAAAATCTCATAGTAGAAACCGAACACATCCTTGCACGTGAAGAACAACAAAATAATTGTGAAATAAATATAGGACTGACAAGAGAACTAGTAAAAGAAGAAACAAAAGGCATAATAAAACAAACACAGCAGACACACAATAAGAACAACCAAACAAAAGCAGCTACTATGAAAAGGTTAAAACAAAAGTTAACAAACAGTAACGTATTAATAACAAGAGCAGACAAGGGAAATGTAACAGTACTCATGGATAAAGAGCAATACATCACAAAAACCAAGGAATACATAAACACCAACGCCATACAAAAACTGAAGTCAGATCCAACTACACAACTCCAGGCAAATGTGAAACGAACACTGAAAAACATTGAACACACACTCACAGACAAACAGAAATACTACTTAACACAGAAAAACCCACAAGCACCAACACTCCGCAGTCAACTGAAAGTACATAAAGACGGAATGCCAATGAGACCTGTTATCAACTTCAAGAAAGCCCCACATACCGCATAGCCAA
Source organism: Schistocerca nitens (assembly GCF_023898315.1). Lineage (NCBI taxonomy): Eukaryota > Metazoa > Arthropoda > Insecta > Orthoptera > Acrididae > Schistocerca > Schistocerca nitens. The sequence continues at coordinate 859,019,556 of NC_064617.1, forward strand.
ACACCTCCAAAAGTTAGTTACAAAACACTATAAAGTAGACAACAACAGAACAGTGATAAACACAGGAAACCTAATAGAAAACATATAGAATATGCAGGTACCACACACAGCATCACTGATTTCATTCGATATAGAAAATATGTATAACTCCATCCCTATCACAGAAACAATAGAAATCATAGAACAAAATCTCTCATCCCACAGCAACCTCACCACAGACGCAATAAAAGAAATAACAGATATGCTCAGACTGACAACTGAGCAAAACTACTTTCAGTGAGAAAGAATATTATCTATAAACTGATGGACTGCCCATGGGATCCCCAATATCAGGAACACTAGCAAACATTTACTTCAGTCACCTAGAAAATCAGATATTTGATAAGATAACCACAAATGAAAGTTTCAAAATCATATATTGGTACAGATACGTGGATGACATTATTTGTCTGATAGATGAGCCAAGTGAAAAAAATAGATGAACTCCATTCAGAAATAAACAAAGCTCATCAGAACATAAAATTCACACTTGAAAAAGAAAAATGGAAAACATACATTTAACATCTTTAGAAAACCAACAGCCACAGACACAATAATACATTCCACATCCAACCACCCCCACAGCCAGAAACTTGCAGCACTAAGACACATGTTACATAGATTAAACAGAATCCCACTCAGTAAGAGAAACTATGAACAAGAAATGAGTACAATCATACAAATAGCTAGGAACAACGGGTATGACACACACGTGGTATACAGGCTCAATCAAAAAATAAAAACACAAATAAAAAACAAACACAACATTTCCACAATACAAAAGAACTAATAAGCTGAAAACTTACAAACACACTCAACAAACACACACAATGACAACACCACACAGAAAAGAACCAGATGGTACACCATGACCTACACACATAAACTAACACACAGAGTTGCAAACATCCTAAAGAGACAGGGCTTCAAAATAGCATATAAGCCTGGGCAAACCCTTCAGTCACACCTAAGCCAGCCAGCTACCAAGAGGGACAAATTCCAACAATCAGGAATATATAAACTTGAATGTCAAAGTTGTGATGCAGTATATATAGGCATGACATGCAGGAATTTTGAAACAAGATACAAAGAACATATCAGATGTTGGAAGTATGAAACAAACCATTCCACATTTGCAGAGCATTTAAAACACTACAACCATCATCCTACAAACATGGAACAAGAAATGAAAATAATGAGAATAAGTAACCATGACAAACATCTTATTCAAATGCAAGAAAACTTCGACATCCAGAAAGCCATAGCAAAAAACAAACATGTGATAAATGAACAAACACACATCAGCACAGGCTCCCTACTACACTTAATAAAGGAAATGATAACATAAAACAAAAAAAACTCATCCCCACACCATCTGGACACACACATACACACACACACACACACACACACACACACACACACACAGCTCCCCCTCAAAAAAAATCTATATAACACCGAAATACAGACAGACAGACACACACACACACACACACACACACACACAGCACAAAAAAATATATATCACACACACACACATACATACAAAGTCCCCTCCCCACAAAAAAAATATAAATAAAATTGTATAACACCAAAATACAGACAGACACACACACACACACACACACACACACACACACACACACGCACAGCACAAGAAAATATATATCACACTAAAACACACACACACACATACACAGGACAAAAACAAAAAGTAAATAAATAAATAAATAAATAAAATTAAATTAAATTAAAAGAAATTTATATCACACCAAAAAACAATGTCTCTCTCTCTCTCTCTCTCTCACACACACACACACACATACACAAATGCACACACAAATGCATACACAAACAGACCACAGATACTTCAATAGTTGCACTCATAAGGTTGGCAATAATATTCGATCTTTGGCAAAAACATTTGACAGTCGGCAACAGAAACCAAAACATTGCATTAAATCAAGCGTTCAGTGCATAGTGCTGCGGAATGTGGAAAAAACCGCAAATTGGAATTCATAAGAAGAAGAACAACACCAAAAATGCAACAAGAGCGTAATATGTAATTAACTGTCCACGCCACCTGTAAGTACAGTTCAAAACATTACTACTTAATAGGAAATACCAACCACCAGAACTGTTTATAACCTATAGGCACAGTGACAAAAATGTAAATAAAATAGCTAACATATGTACATATTCCAGGCCACTGATGATGGCTTGCAGAAAATAGAGGCGAAACGCGTATGGCACTAAAATTGTGTTTTATTCAGTTGCTGTCAGACGGTCCATAAGTAAAAATTATCAATATACCGAGAATTACTAGCGTGTTTACTATAAGTTGAAATATTTAAGAAATGGCGTGTGCAGGACTTGAAATTAGACACGAATACTTCCACGTGGTGAGTACTGTGTGAGTTTCAATCTGTGTATGAGACAAAGGATAAAGAGAAGTACTCGTCCATGGCATCAGTTTAGGACTCGCGTGTGTGATGAATATGTTCTTAATATTACTTTGCGTGTTATGTTTCCGTGTGACGCTTGATTCAAACTATAATACTCTGAGAGAGAAGCAAGGTGAGTCAGCCGTCTACCCAGCAACGCCACTTGGCTTGTATTGCACAGGAAGACGTTCATGTATCCTCCAGAGTTCATAGTAGGAAAGAAGAATTACGAAGTGAGGCAGTGTCGTGTGAAACTGGGATAAATACTAACTGAAGTGGGAAAGCTGAAAGTGATAATGTTGTGACTATTTCTTGTGTTGTATTCCATGTTGTAGTGTGGTGTATGTCATGTAATTTAAGTATGTGTGGTTTGAATGGGAGAGTAGCTAGGTACTTTCAGAGATAGTGGGTTATGCGTGTTCCTTTTGTACCGCTCAGTCTGGAGGAAAGTTTCGTGATGATGGTTGTGAAAGTCGAAGTGATATATATATATATATATATATATATATATATATATATATATATATGTATATGTATATATATATATATATATATATATATATATATATATAGGATCGACCATCCTATCCAGAAAGTGCACTGTAGCGTTAAATAATTACGAGACCATAAGATAGAGAATCACCAATGTAAAGCCATGCCCACTGGGCGGAATTTCGCATGTGTTATTGTTATAGGTTATAGAATTTGTGTGTTTAGGTTATAGAATTTATCAGAATAAATAAGATAGTGAAAAGAAAAAGATTGGTGGTCTTTTCCTTCGAATACTATGTTGTCATGATACCCAGAATATATAATGTGTGCGCCATTCATACTCAGTGCGATGGCCATGTGTCGTTCAAAGCTGTTGAATGAGAAAGAAAATGTGGTATTGCGAGTGCGTAGTGAACAGTCAGAGTTGTGTTAATTACTAACAGTCAGATGTGCGTAATGTGTTGCGTATTATTCATACGTGAGGATAATTTGTAACTTAATTGTGAGTACGGGAGTTCATGTTACTCGATAAATAAGAGTGAATCCACTCGCTTGGCGGACCACTCATCTTGCAGGCCTGACTGCTTGATGCCACAGTATGAGCAAGGCATGTGGGTGCCTCTCATAATTTCGACCCTGCCAGGATTTTGCTGTTAGGGTTTGCTGTTAAGATTTCTTTTTTAATGGAATATATTGTGATAGCGCTAAGAAGTAAAATTTTTTTGTTTGCAATTTCTTTCTGGATTGGTGAGATTCTTTTATTTTTTTATGTAGTTAATTGCTATATCGTCCTAGGCTGGAAGATCGTTGCATAATTTTTTTTTGGCGTAATGTCCGTAGTAACTAGGTCGCAGTCGAAAAGTGTAGTCACCATGGAGAATAGTGATTCTGGGGTGAACGTAGCAGTGCAGCAGGAAGTAGGTGTCGACCTTGGGTTAATGAGCGACAACGGCAAACACTCGGAAGGGGCTGAATTGGTCAGCAGACTGCGGCAAGGTGATCCTTTAAGCGACGGGCTTTTTCCACAATCAGGGGCTTTTCCCGACGACACAGGCGAGCTGGGACTAGGTCAGGTATGCAGTGAAAGTGTAGCTACCCTTACTGAAGCTACGGTTCCTCAGGCGAACGAGGTGAGCACACCGAAAGTTTCAAATGACAATGTGCTACTGCAGTTTTTACGGAGGATGGATAGAGATAATAAGGAAATATTGGAAGCGATGGATAGAGATAATAAGGAGAGAGATAGGGAGACTAAGGGAAGATTGGAAGCAAATAAGGAGAGATTGGAAGCAATGGATAAGGGAAATAAAGAGGCAATGTCCTCCTACACACAGTTATCGATGAGCGTCTGTCCGCAGTTAATAATCGATTAGATGAGGGGGAGAAGAATCTAAATGCGTTGAAGCAAGTATGTGATGCCGTGAAAGAAAAAGCCAATAATTTGGAGGTACGAATAAGTGCAATAGAGAGTGATATTACAGAACATAGGGACGTGTTGCCGGATGAGCGAATCAAAGAGATAGTGGAGGACTTACTTGCAGTTAAACAATGGGCATTCGACAGCGTGGAAGCTCAAGTCACCCGGCAGGAAGTGGCGCTAAATAAACACAGGGATGAAGTTGCAGAGGTAGTGGTCAGAATGAATACGATTAGCGCAGATCTAGAAAAGATCAGTATAAGAGGCGAAACAGGCTCTGTCAGTACGCAGCGAGAGTTTTATGCCGACCAGGAGGAGATACAATCACTATTATAGTTTAAAGAGGCACAATTAGAATCAAATAGGAAACATAGGGAAGAACTAGCACAGTTTCAATTAGCGTGCAGAAGCGAAGGTGAAACACCACCAGGTAGACTGCAGAGGGAGAGTGAGATAAATTCAAAAAACGAAAATAGGGAGAAAGAGGAAGACGAACTCAGAGAGTTAGAAGAACGGTTGTGTCAGATAAAACAGGTGGCAAACCCAACTGGGTATAGTCCAAGGTCGGAAAACATAAATGCGGAAGAAGAATGTAGGAGGCACTTCGTGTCAGTACAAACGCACACTTGTTTTCCGGATCCTGATAATTACCAACATCCATGCCTGTGGCTGTCTCAATTTCAAGATTCATCACCTTCATCGTGGGGACCACTCCTCAAAATGAAGTTTGTGTGTAACCATTTGAGGGACGAGGCTAGAGCGAAAATGCAGGAAGTTGTTAAAGACTGTAGTAGCTACAAGATATTTTGTGACAAGTTTTTAAATGAATTCTGGTCGAAAAGTAAGCAGGACCAGGTTAAGCAAAGCATATTGATGATTCCAAATTGTAACGAAGGTGGTATAAGAGATCCAGTGGCGTGCTATCACGAAATGCTGAGACGAAATAGGTATTTGGATGTGCCATACGAAACTGGGGAGCTCATTACGATCTGTATAACGAAGTTGCCCTCCCCCCATGAACTATGGACCTTGCCGTTGGTTGGGAGGCTTGCGTGCCTCAGCGATACAGATGGCCGTACCGTAGGTGCAACCACAACGGAGGGGTATCTGTTGAGAGGCCAGACAAACGTGTGGTGCCTGAAAGAGGGGCAGCAGCCTTTTCAGTAGTTGCAGGGGCAACAGTCTGGATGATTGACTGATCTGACCTTGTAACATTAACGAAAACGGCCTTGCTGTGCTGGTACTGCAAACGGCTGAAAGCCAGGGGAAACTACAGCCGTAATTTTTCCTGCGGACATGCAGCTTTACTGTATGATTAAATGATGATGGCGTCCTCTTGGGTAAAATATTCCGGAGGTAAAATAGTCCCCCATTCGGATCTCCAGGCGGGGACTACTCAAGAGGACATCGTTATCAGGAGAAAGAAAACTGGCGTTCTACGGATCGGAGCGTGGAATGTCAGATCCCTTAATCGGGCAGGTAGGTTAGAAAATTTAAAAAGGGAAATGGATAGGTTAAAGTTAGTTATAGTGGGAATTAGTGAAGTTCGGTGGCAGGAGGAACAAGACTTTTGGTCAGGTGATTACAGGGTTATAAATACAAAATCAAATAGGGGTAATGGAGGAGTAGGTTTAATAATGAATAAAAAAATAGGAGTGCGGGTTAGCTACTATAAACAACATAGTGAACGCATTATTGTGGAAAAGATAGAAACAAAGCCCATGCCTACTACAGTAGTACAAGTTTATATGCCAACTAGCTCTGCAGATGATGAAGAAATAGATGAAATGTATGACGAGATAAAAGAAATTATTCAGGTAGTGAAGGGAGACGAAAATTTAATAGTCATGGGTGACTGGAATTCGTCAGTAGGAAAAGGGAGAGAAGGAAACATAGTAGGTGAATATGGATTGGGGGGAAGAAATGAAAGAGGAAGCCGCCTTGTAGAATTTTGCACAGAGCATAACTTAATCATAGCTAACACTTGGTTCAAGAATCATAAAAGAAGGTTGTATACCTGGAAGAAATCTGGCGATGCTAAAAGGTATCAGATAGATTATATAATGGTAAGACAGAGATTTAGGAACCAGGTTTTTAATTGTAAGACATTTCCAGGGGCAGATGTGTATTCTGACCACAATCTATTGGTTATGAACTGCAGATTGAAACTGAAGAAACTGCAAAAAGGTGGGAATTTAAGGAGATGGGACCTGGATAAACTGAAAGAGTCAGAGGTTGTAGAGAGTTTCAGGGAGAGCATAAGGGAACAATTAACAGGAATGGGGGAAAGAAATACAGAACAAGAGTAGGTAGCTCTGAGGGATGAAGTAGTGAAGGCAGCAGACGATCAAGTAGGTAAAAAGACGAGGGCTAATAGCAATCCTTGGGTAACAGAAGAAATATTGAATTTAACTGATGAAAGGAGAAAATATAAAAATGCAGTAAATGAAGCAGGCAAAAAGGAATACAAACGTCTCAAAAATGATATCGACAGGAAGTGCAAAATGGCTAAGCAGGGATGGCTAGAGGACAAATGTAAGGATGTAAGGCTTGTCTCACTAGGGGTAGGATAGATACTGCCTACAGGAAAATTAAAGAGACCTTTGGAGAGAAGAGAACCACTTGTACGAATATCAACAGCTCAGATGGCAACCCAGTTCTAAGCAAAGAAGGGAAGGCAGAAAGGTGGAAAGAGTATATAGAGGGTTTATATAAGGGCGATGTACTTGAGGACAAGATTATGGAAATGGAAGAAGATGTAGATGAAGACGAAATGGGAGATAAGATACCGCGTGAAGAGTTTGACAGAGCACTGAAAGACCTGAGTCGAAACAAAGCCCCGGGAGTAGACAACATTCCATTAGAACTACTGATGGCCTTGGGAGAGCCAGTGATGACAAAACTCTACCATCTGGTGAGCAAGATGTTCGAGACAGACTTCATGAAGAATATAATAATTCCAATCCCAAAGAAAGCAGGTGTTGACAGATGTCAAAATTACCAAACTATCAGTTTAATAAGTCACAGCTGCAAAATACTAACGCGAATTCTTTACAGACGAATAGACAAACTGGTAGAAACTGACCTTGGAGAAGATCAGTTTGCATTCTGTAGAAATGTTGGAACACGTGAGGCAATACTAACCTTACGACTTATCTTAGAATAAAGATTAAGAAAAGGCAAACCTACGTTTCTAGCATTTGTAGACTTAGAGACAGCTTTTGACAATGTTAACTGGAATACTCTCTTTCAAATTCTGAAAGTGGCAGCGGTAAAATACGGGGAGCGAAAGGCTATTTAGAATTTGTACAGAAACCAGATGGCAGTTATAAGAGTCGAGGGGCATGAAAGGGAAGCAGTGGTTGGGAAGGGAGTGAGACAGGGTTGTAGCCTCTCCCCAATGTTATTCAATCTGTATATTGAGCGAGCAGTAAAGGAAACAAAAGAAAAATTCGGAGTAGGTATTACAATTTATGGAGAAGAAGTAAAAACTTTGAGGTTCGCCGATGACATTGTGATTCTGTCAGTGACGGCAAAGGACCTGGCAGAGTAGTTGAACGGAATGGACAGTGTCTTGAAAGGAGGATATAAGATGAACATCAACAAGGATAATGGAATGTAGTCAAATTAAATCGGGTGATGCTGAGGGAATTAGATAATGAAATTAGACACTTGAAGTAGTAAATGAGTTTTGCTATTTAGGGTGTAAAATAACTGATGATGGTCGAAGTAGAGAGGATATAAAATGTAGACTGGCAATGGCAAGGAAATCGTTTCTGAAGAAGAGAAATTTGTTAACATCGAGTATAGATTTAAGTGTCAGGAAGTCGTTTCTGAAAGTATTTGTATGGAGTGTAGCCATGTATGGAAGTGAAACATGGACGATAACTAGTTTGGACAAGAAGAGAATAGAAGCTTTTGAAATGCGGTGCTACAGAAGAATGCTGAAGATAAGGTGTGTAGATGACGTAACTAATGAGGAGGTATTGAATAGGATTGGGGAGAAGAGATGTTTGTGGCACAACTTGACTAGAAGAAGGGATCGGTTGGTAGGACATGTTGTGAGGCATCAAGGGATCACAAATTTAGCATTGGAGGGCAGCGTGGAGGGTAAAAATCGTAGAGGGAGACCAAGAGATGAATACACTAAGCAGATTCAGAAGGATGTAGGTTGCAGTAGGTACTGGGAGATGAAGAAGCTTGCACAGGATAGAGTAGCATGGAGAGCTGCATCAAACCAGTCTCAGGACTGAAGACCACAACAACAACAACAACGAAGTTGCCAGTGAGATTGCGCAGAGTTATAGTGATAGCAGGCAGAGGCTTAGACGATTCCGCGTCATTTCAGCACATGTTACAGGAACTGGGTAATGAGAGCAACATTGTGAACGGCGACACGACTCTTAGGTCAGACAGAGTCGAGGATAGGAACGGCAGAAACTATCAGAAAGACAGGAGAGCATGGAATCAGAGGAATGACGGAAATGGACGATGGCGAGGAAATATGGGGCAGAATTCATGGGTATATAGACCGGCAAACCGGGAAAATAGAAGATGGGACAGAGATGGAAGAAGAAGGGAAAATGAAAATGATGGGCGAAGAGAGGATAGGCAGTCATTGGGTTCATGACAGGACAATCACTGCCACAATGACGGAGGGACAAGAAGGTGACTACATGATAGACGGGTACAAACCGGGACTATTAATGATGTAAATATTAGGTATATCGATTACGGAAAACTGAGGGAGAATCTGTTAGAGGAGGTAGGAGATGTGGGGAGTGAAGTCCACCCAATAATTAGCGTAGAAATAAATAATATAATCGTACCTTGTGTCATCGACACCGGCAGTGTAATGAGTGTTTTGAGGGAAGATGTGTTTAAGTGTTGTGGTCTTACAAAACCATGGCCAACGTTGCCATTGCAAAGGACAACACTGAGAGGGGCAGTTACAGGAAAGGGAATTGAGGTGAAGTTACAAGCGCAGGTAGACTTTGCGTGCCAGGCGAAGAGGTTTAGTACAGTGTTCATGATTGTGTCATCTCTAACTGTTGAAGGGATATTAGGCGTTAATTTTTTGAACCAATATAAAGCAGTCGTTAACATAAGAAATGGTTTGATGGAGTTGAAACGAGATTCGGAGGAAATTACATTAAGAATCGACGATTGCTTATGTGCTAAAGATAACGCACACTTAGCATTATGTCTGGCGGTAAAGTCCGGTAGACAGGCACAGAATACGGGGTTAGAACAAGAGAAGAAGGAAATTCATAAATGTTTGGAGGAGGAGATCAGGGAGAAAATCTGGCATTTACGAGGGACCACGGTCTACGGGGAATAGCAGAAAATTTTATACGAGAATAGAAAGGTATTTAAACATGCTGCGGGTACAACAAGAAATTTTGTGTATAGATTCAAGGTCAAGCCTCATAAACAGTTTAGGGCCCAAGTGTACCCGATACCTGTTGTGTACAAAGAAAGAGTGGAAGCTGAGATTGAAAGCATGCTACAACAAGGGATTATCGAACCAGCATCCAGTCCGTACAACAGCCCTTTAGTTTGTGTTGAAAAAAAGGATGTGTCAATTAGATTAGTTTTGGACGCAAGAAGAATTAATAAGATCATAGAGCCAGAGACAGATCGGCCGCTGACACTTGACGAATTGCTACAATTGCTACAATTACACGGTAACTGAGCTTGAAGCTTTGGCAATAGTATGGGGTTTTAGTAAGTTTAGATACTATTTGTATGGGAGGCATACTAAAATCTATACTGACCACAAGTCACTACAGTTTCTGATGTCGGCCAAACTTAACCATAGACGACTCGCTAGGTGGGCACTCTATTTACAGGAGTTTCAGTTTACAGTCATGTATGTTTCTGGGCCACAGAATATAGTGGCAGATGCGTTGTCAAGGAACCCAGTAGGTCATGGTCAATGCTTTGATGAGGAGGTAAACGAGAACAGATATGACATATCGTATATGCAGGGCATGCCGTTCGAGAAATACATAGGGGCGGTACTCACAAATATCGCGAAAGAGCAGGATAAAGATGCGTCATGGAGAATGGTGAAGGACAGAGTTAGAGCGAATTTAGATGCCAATATAGCGCGCTTTTATACAATTCAGAATGGGGTCCTTTTCAACTGTAGAAATCCAAACACACAGGACTGGGTGTTGTGTATACCAAATGAAATAGTGAACAAGCTGATCTGGTACACGCACCTAAGTTACGGGCATTACGGGGCAAGCAAATGCTGTAAGAAGTTAAGGGAATCAGTTTATTTCATTAGTATGGAGAGGAGGATCAAGGACGTGCTTGGTAGTTGCAAATTGTGCCAGAAGGCAAAATCGTTAACTATCTCATGCAAAGCACCGCTTTTTCCGCTAGTGCCAGGTAGATTGAGGGAATTCGGAGCAACAGATTTGTTTGGCCCGCTACCTAAGTCAGTGCAAGGATATAGATATGTTTTAGTAGCAGTGGAATTGGTGTCAAAGTATGTGACTTTTACCGCATTGAAACGTGCGACGGGAAGGACAGTAGCAGCTGCGATCGTTAAAAACTTTTTGCGAGAAGTAAGAACTGTAGAAAAGTTCATAGCTGACAATGGACCACAATATAGATCCAGACAATGGCTAACCACACTGAAGAGAAGAAGGATAAAACCGGTGTTCATATCCCGATACCATGCTGCAAGTAACCCCAGTGAAAGAGTGGTAAAAGAACTGGGAAAGTTGTGTAAGATCTTTTGCCATAGGCAACATAGGAGTTGGAGTATTTTTCTCAAAGATTTTCAGGACATCCTCAATGAGCTACCACATGGAGCAACTGGTTTATCACCAATTACGGTACTAAAGAATGAACCACCACCAGATCGAGTCAGGGAGCTGGTAGATTTTCCGCGATCAGGAAAGCAGAGGCACACAGAAATTGTCAAGGTTGCGATAGAGCGTATTAAGAAAGCAGCTAAGGATAGGCAGGAGAAGCAGAAAGGAGAGATCCATAAGATCGAATTGGCAGTAGGAGACAAGGTTTTAATTAAAACTCACCGATTATCAAAGAAGCACAGATTCCTAACTAGCAAATTCTTTACGGTGTATAGGGGACCATTCAGAGTGAGGCGGATTGTCCATGAAAATGCTGTACTGATTGAGACGATCAAGGGAAAACAATCTCGTGGGCTTCATCACATTTCTATCATCAAATTATGGAAAAGTTAAGGATAGATCGAAAGTAGGCAATTTTTGGTAGATAGTCAGTGTATTTATTTGTGGTGTGTAACGTTGTGCAGGGTCAAATCGAACATAACAATTTTCAGGCGGGATGTCAGGAAGTATGACGGAATAGACTGGTCGAATGAGTCATGAACAGGAGTCGACAGAGTGGTGTATGTACGTATTTTTTGTCATATGAATAAGGATCAAGCAGAAACGACATGATGATTAATGAGTGGATAAAGATGGTAGATAGAGAAGCGACGTGATAAATAGTAGTGGATAAAGGTGATATTTAAGTAGAGAAGCGACATGAAGCAGTGTGATTAATAAAGAGAGATTCGACGTGATGAAACAGTGGCAAATAAAGGTGAGTAGAACTAATAATGTGGAGATGTCTTAGATGTATGTTACAGAGAGGCCTGTGTATGCTGCAATCGAGATTGATGCGAATGGCGAAGGAAGACCAGAAAATGATGGAGAAATGGACGGACGGAGAGCCGAAATACGAATGAAGAGATGAGGACAACTGCACAACGTGAAGGGACATAAAGGGAGTATGAGATCCAGATGGTGAACGTTGTGGAATACTGACGTAAGATGTAATATAAGTGTAAATCTAATTCTTGCCATAACATTTGCAATATAAAAAAATAACTTTTGTTGTTGTTGTTGTTGAAACCTGGTACCAGTATAACTAATCAAAATGGTACCAAGAATGTGTACAGTTATTTTGCAGGATGAATAATGTGTGTATTTTTTGTTCTTAGATGAAATGTCGCAATTCTAAGTTGATATTTAGCAGGATGAATAATCGGTAAAGTGAATGCAGAGGTAAGCCGATGGAGAGAGGTGCCAGAGTGAAAGGACGAATTCGGAGACTGGAATGCTATCTCCGAAAAAGCCTTATGTGTTATGTGGTTGAGCATAAGGGAGCAAAGGTACGGTATGTTGTCGTGAGTGTGGTGGTGTTAAGGTTAGCTGACTTCTAGACCTATTTTGTTAGTGTATTAATGGATTGAATGAGAAGGAAAATGTGATGTCTGGTGAGTGAGAGTCGTAGAGTAGTGTGATCAATGCGCACACTCCTGTAAAGGGGATGGTACCGATCCATAACTAAAACATTATTGTGCTTTATTGTTTGATTTGGATGAACCTCGATGGCAGGTCAGGATCTGACATCATGCGGATGGTACATACATGTCCTAGAAATGTTGTTATATATAACAAAAGGTAAAATATATAAAGAGATACTAATTTCAGTCTGTCACAGGCACAAAGGTGCATTGTATGTTGTAGATTTAGAGGCATCAGTTTCTAAAATGTTTATTGTGTTAGGATGTTAAAGTAGTTTACTATTTAACACCATGTGGTAGGTAATTGTGAGCTGTGTAGATTATTTCTTATATTTTTCTTAGAACACTTTCAAGGGGTATTAATTTCAGTCTGTCACAAGCACAAAGGTGCGTTGTATATTGTAGTTTTAGAATCAACAGTTTCTAATATTTTCACTGTGATAGGATCTTAAAGTAGTCTACTATTTGATATTGTAATTGTAAGCTGTATAGATTGTTTCTTATTCCTTTTTTGTTTTTTGGACACTGTCATGTTTTGTATGAGGGACGACAGGTACAATCAATAGCACAAGAGTGGGCTGTATATAGAAAAGGGATAAATGTTGATGTTGTATGTGTAGAAAACTAGGGTGTATGATTTTATGTTTTTTTTAGAACAAAGATTCTTTTATTACCAATGTATCTAAAAGATGATACATGTAATCAATGAGTATTTAAATACTGTAAGAATATCCTTTTGTCTGCAATGTTTCGAGATGCACGGATGGATCTGACTGATTGGGTGTCGTAGCGCTGAGGTGCCCATGTAGAACGCGCCCGTACCTACACAAAAACAAAGCGGGAGCCCAAGCTGACGTCGCCATGGGAGAGGCGACAGAGCTGCGGCACTCCCCACTCCACTGTCGGTTGGGGTACACTCTACACGCCCGCTACAGCAGGTCAACAGCCTGGGGCGCCATTCATAAGTTGCGCCACCCTTACGACTGGAGACAGTATCCCGCAGAGGTAACAGCGGGTGGTTTTTTTCTGCTAAACGGCTCGTGCGGCGGCGGAGCGACGGCAGAATGAATGACGCACGGCAGAGTCCGGCGGGTATTTCTTACCAGCAACTATTATCTAGTACTGGACTGTGGAGCCGTCAAACAAGATGACTGCTCGTATGTCTCCATAAGGTGGAAAATGAAGAACTGGTGTTTCCATGTTGTGAGTGGTGGAAAAGATTTTGTCTTTAGCAGACAGAACGATTGTTTTGTTTTGTCTTGACCACTGAACGGTGGGATCCATAAACTTTTGGCAGTGACTTGTTAAGTGTGCTTTGTGAATTGCAGGTGGGAAACTTGGTATACTTAAAGAGGACAGTTGTCGTTTGGTGACTAATTATTGTATGAACGCAAGAAACTAAAGTGGGGCAGTGACATTTGCATTTGTAGTAGGAGACATTTCTTTAATTGGTGCGGGAATAAGTGCTGTTTGTTGGAACTTACGACTTTTAATTACACCATGAACTGAAAGGACAGAACCGTGGGTAATAGTAGTTGTAGGGCTATTTCTGGACGACCAGATTCGTGTGGATTGTACTATGAGAGTGACTATGACATTTGTGTTTAATGTGAGATACAGTTTACTGTTCAGTGTGTGTTCAAAATGCCGATTTGAGTGACCTAAAGACTTTCGTCCGGGTAACCATGGGAGAGCTTTGACACTGAGATGGTGTTTCTAGGGAACCTGTCAGCAACTTTTTTGACCCCAAGAAAATCACAGAATGAAATGATTCGGTGTGACTCGCAAGATAGGAAACAATGTTTCATTCCTGAAGGGACAGCAAGTGTAATTGTATTTCATTAACATTTGTGTTTAGAATAGTTAGTGTTTTTTTGTTTGTTCTGGGTTATCAAGTTTCATGTAGCATGTTTATTAGAATATTTGGTACAATGATACTTTAATTATTAGCCAGTGGCGTAATACTAATGTAGCGGCTCTTGTTGCTTGGTCAGTAAGGTTGTCACAGGGGACAAGAGTTTGCGTTGCACAACAAATATTGGAATTAACTGATGCATTTTGATGTCGTGGACAGTAATGACGTTGCTGGTGTGTTGACTGAAGCCACTTACTTTCATTATCACAGTGGTGATATTTCACATTAAAGTGTAACGAAGCCTAGTCGAAATGAAAGTTCTTGTCGTCTAAATGTGTAACAACAGAGAAATGAGCAGTAGAGTAAGATACGAGAGCTACTGGTGGATTCAAGCAGTTATTGCGAACTATTTACTGCGTGTATTGATCAAAGTTGATGGACTGACTAGCTCAGCAGCAGGTATTTGTACTGGTGGACAAGGATAAGGTTAAACTCACAGTCGAGTAGTGGTGGCAATTGCTTAAGTGATGATAGTAAATGAGGTATGACATGATGTCTTAGATGAACTATATTACGTAACCAGTATGTAACTTGTGGTATATATCATTGTTTTTCTTCTCAGTTTTATTTCTCTGTAGGTTTGATGTATATTTTAGAGTAATGGTATGGAGCCTGACATTATACATGGAACTAGTGTACGCAATTTTTTCTTTTGTTGATTTTGTTTTGTATTTAGACATTGCCATGTAAAAGATTATTACAACGTAATTTATGAATGTCAGATTACTTGTTTTGTGTTTGGACGGTGAGCTATTTAAAATTTCATGAGTACAATTAGATTTTTTTTTATTTGTCGTAGAATTAGTGAAGTTTGGATTACTCATAACAATAATGAAGATCCCAGTAACTAAGCAAATTTTAATCCCAACATTATTTTTATTTGTATGATGTAATGTTTTATTTGTCATGCGGATTGTTGCAAATTTGTATGTGTTCGTTACTCCTGATTGTGGAGAGTATAATAATGCAACAACTGTGTCAATAATTTGATAAAGTAACAGCATTTCGTCGTCTTTTTGAGGTCACCAGGGGCTACGGGCTCCTCCTGGTTATTATGATGACTTGCTACGTTTGTTCTAATACAGCTTTCTTAAAAAAATGTTCCGAACTACCCTCGCATTGCAAAGATAGTACCATGCCATTTTTTTCTGCATGGGTAGCCGGTGGTGAAAGGGTACAGTACCGCCCAACATTGAAAATAGGTACAACATACTTCATTATTCTTGTCAGAACAACACATTTTTTTGTAAAAATAACTCAGTTTCAATTAATACAGCGTAGCCGGATACCAGCGTGGGAAAGAATGACAATTTATTTATTTAATTGATCACATGTGCACTCCCACAAAATAAATCCCTACATCCATTTTGGTGAGATCTGTGAAATGAATGAATGTATGGTCATCTGCTAACCGCAGATAGTGAATGTGAATATACGATCATCTTTGAGACGATCCTTTGGCCACCTTGTGTGGAAGCAAAGAGATGAAATTTACCAGAGCTTTGAGTGCCTGAAATGTGGCTGACCAATACAGTAGCAAGGTGCTCCCCCACTTCAGCAGAGGTGCGAGAGGACCTGAAGAACAGCCATGTTTCAGCACTCTGCCACTGGATCTAGTGTTGGTAAGACCTGTCTTAGTGTGCTCCGTAAAGACAAAAGAGTGGAGACATGGTATGCATGCGGAATACTTAAGAATAGTTTGAAATAATAATTTCTCTATTTCAGGAACTTTTGTGGGGAGAATTAAATGTCAGGCAGGTAATATTAATGGGATCGTAGTAATCTTCGGAAGTGACCAATGGTCACAATGAAACCACGTGTAGCAATAGGTTGAAATACTTCCGTGTGCTTAAGTTAAGCTGAATTGCTATAGTGTGTACTATAAGTTGAAATATTTAAGAAATGGCGTGTGCAGGACTTGAAATTAGAGACGAGTACTTCCACGTGGTGAGTACTGTATGAGTCTCAATCTGTGTATGAGACAAAGGTTAAAGAGAAGTACTTGTCCATGGTATCAGTTGAGGACTCGCGTGTGTGATGAATATGTTCTTAATATTACTTTGCGTGTTATGTTTCCGTGTGACGCTTGATTCAAACTATAATACTCTGAGAGAGAAGCAAGGTGAGTCAGCCGTCTATCCAGCAACGCCACTTGGCTTGCATTGCACAGGAGTTCATAGTAGGAATGAAGAATTACCAAGTGGGGCAGTGTCGTGTGAAACTGGGATAAATACTAACTGAAGTGGGAAAGCTGAAAGTGATAATGTTGTGACTATTCCTTGTGTCGTATTCCATGTTGTAGTGTGGTGCATGTCATGTAATTTAAGTGTGTGTGTTTTGCATGGGAGAGTAGCTAGGTACTTTCAGAGGTAGTGGGTTATGCGTGTTCCTTTTGTACCGCTCAGTCTGGAGGAAAGTTTCCTGATGATGGTTGTGAGATATATAAAAAAAAAAAGGTCCACCATCCTATCCAGAAAGTGTACTGTAGCGTTAAATAATTACGAGACCATAAGATGGCGAATCACCAATGTAAAGCCATGCCCACTGGGCGGAATTTCGCGTGTGTTATTGTTATAGGTTATAGAATTTGTGTGTTTAGGTTACAGAATTTATCGGAATAAATAAGATAGTGAAAAGAAAAAGATTGGTGGTCTTTTCCTTCGAATAGTATGTTGTCATTATACCCAGAATATATAACGTGTGCGCCATTCATATTCAGTGCGATGGCCATGTGTTGTTCAAAGCCGTTGAATGAGAAAGTAAATGTGGTATTGCGAGTGCGTAGTGAACAGTCAGAGTTGTGTTAATTACTAACAGTCAGATGTGCGTTATCTGTAGCGTATTATTCATACAGGAGGATAATTTGTAAATTAATTATGAGTACGAGAGTTGATGTTCCTCGATAATAAGAATGAATCCACTCGCTTGGCAGGCCACTCATCTTGCAGGCCTGACTGCTAGGTGCCACAGTATGAGCAAGGCATGTGGGTGCCTCTCAAATGAAAATCATGGAAGACCAAAATCTGGATGGCTGTCTCTTAGGGTTGAACATGGGTTTCCTGAATGCAAGTCTAGTGGATTAGACACTACGCCACCCCACTCAGAGCTATAGTAGAAATGACTGAAAAAAATTATGAACTTCCTGAAATCGCAGAATAGGAACGAAGTGCTCGGTTAAAATGGCTGAAGGCATGGATGTCTTTTGTGTCTACTGTTTGATCTACACATCCAAGAAGCAATGACGGAAATAAAAGACAGGTTCAGGAATGGTATAAAAATTCAAGGTGGAAGGATACCAATAATGAGATTCGCTGATGACATTGCTATCCTCAGTGAAAGTGAAGAACTTGAGGATGTGTTGAATGGAAAGAACAGTGTAATGAGTGCAGAATATGGATAGAAAGTAATTTGAAGAAGGAGGAAAATAATGAAAAGTAGCAGAAATGAGAACAGCGAGAATTTGTGGGACAAACTTTGTTGTACCCCACTCTCCATTGTTGCCAGATGTATCCAAGATGGTGGCGATGACATCATCCAAGATGGCGGCCTGTAGACTCGGCAACAGCGCATGACGTAATCCAAGATGACTGCCGTGATGTCAGTTGATGATGTGAGCACCATTATCCAAGATGGCGGCTTTTGGCGGGAAAGTGCCACGACCCCTGGCAGGAAGTTTGAATTTTGGAGGGATATTGAATCATGTGCTTCTACAGGTCACCCGGCAGTCCCCTGCCCCCCCCCCCCTTTCAGGTTTTTTGCATCATCCTCTTGGAAAATGGGCAGGAATTGCCAATTTTGGAGGGAATTTCGCTCTAAGAGCTTACTCCTGCAGCTGAGGGGAGTTGGTATGGGGTTGCCCCACTAGAGACTGCACATGATACCATTCAATCCGAATAAAATTTGTTTAAATTTGCCTGTGAGCATACAAACGAGGACTGCACCCATAGCCTCCTACATGTAGAATGTAAACGACCATTAATACTTGAACATATGGAGAGGAAGAATACAATCCTGCAAATAAATCCTTTCATCGAGATGCATTAAAGATGCATTACACAATGTATGGAAACATCTGTCTCTGCTGGAACTGTATTTCATTTCTAAAACCTACATATAAGCTCCCACCCGACAAGAGACAATTGCCTCCGATCCAGCATACCAAAGAACTGAGCTATTTCGTGAGTTCACTGCTAGAGGGCACTGCAATATATCACGTGATTGTGCAGTTCAGCCGGTCAAGGGGGGAGCCACTACCTATTGGATTGCACTGCGCAGTGTGTGTTTTGACATTTGTGGAGCACGTGTCACTGGACCTCATCCCGTCTTAGTCATCCACGCATCTGAGACCGCTACCGCACTGCTACCCGTAGGAACTAAAGATTCACTCGCTCCCAGCCCCACCAATGCCACGACACAAACACCTGGGTGTCCAACCACCACCACACTGCTACCTGTAAGAACAAAAGATTCGCTCGCTTCCAGCCCCGCCGGTGTGACGACACAAACACCCGCAGCAACCCTTCGCTCTTTCATAGTGGATAACAACAATGAAATGAGCCACTCTTAAGAGTTTTTTTTTTTTACATGCTGGCCTTCCATAAAATAGGTTCGCTCTCAACCGCAATGCGTCAATGCTGGAAGGAGACCGTTCGAAGCTAAAGAAAACAATCAACTGCCTTTCACAAGTTGTTATGCCAACTGGAAGACTGAGAACCTTCGTTTCTAATACAAAACTAGCTCATGAGAAAATGACATATAAGAAGTGTGGATCAAGAGATCTTGCAGATTTGCTATCAGCTTTTCAGTGACCTCTATAATGATATCAGACAGTTTGTAACACCATAGCTCTAATGTTGTACTGATTTATTTGGCCTTTGTTTCATTTAATGTTACATCGCTGAGCTTTTGTAAATGTGTGTGATTGAATCGATAACATAAAACTGTATATTTCTTTCTTTGCACAAACTTTGATGTCATGGTTTGGTTCTATGCAGTCGTTTAAATGCTTTGTCCCATTTGGAGGGAACAAAACTTACTGTATATAATTGTAATTTTGTGTGAATAATTTTTGGTAGAAATGTCAATATGTGCAAATGTTCTGTTTTATTTAATGTATTTGTTTGCTGTTATGTAAACTGCTGATCCTCACTTAGGGTTCTTAGTTAGTTTGTATGTAAACGGTGTAGTGGTTCCCCACGGGAACGGAACTGTGTAGCGCGCGCAAATTGTGGTTGGCCTAGGTAGGAAAGGTGGAACTGATAGTCAGTCGGGGACGAACTACGAGTCCGTGCACTGCCATGTAAAAGATGCATATTGTACTGATTCCGAGAGAGGCTTTTCCTGCTTCTTTCCAAGGCCTCGGATGGATGGATAAATAGTTGGAACTATTCTGGAATTTGTATCTATCATCGCCACCAATAAATGACAGAGTCCAGCAATTCTGCCTGCAATTCCACCTACCAACAAGCAGTTGCCACCACATTGCGCAATCATTGCAACGTAATACTATAATGATGTACAGTGAAGGATCAGATTAATGGATGTGCTAATGTGCTGAAATATAAGGTAATTTATATCTGAATTTATGTACCTACCTTGATTTTTCTCCTCATCATAACACCTCTCAGGGTCCTCTCCGTTTGAACTAAAGTGATTACCGAGTGTCCTTACTGAAAGTCCATTAAAACCCCGTTTTCTAATTAATGCCTCTTGAACATAGCAAAGAGAAAGTTAAAGTTAATGTGGAAAGAGAGTGAGTTAAAGCTAATGGTGCTTGCTGAAATAATTTTCCTAGTAAAACTGCTTATTAATGTGTTGTTGCCAACTACAAATTAAAATTTCTCAAGACTGAGGCTTATAGAGTTTTGCTTAGTAAATGATCACATTACTGCCTGTTGTTAATCGCAGAAAGTGAGTCAGTATCTTACATAAATGTTAATTTTATGTCTCACGGTAGTAAAAGTGGAAAACCGCATAGTAGGAAATTATATGTTCATGATTACTAAGTATTTGTCTCTCTTGTGTATTATAAGTGCATATTAACAGTATAACAGGATCCACAGTTTGTCTAGTGTGCTAATGCGAGATAACAAATAACGGAAAGATCTTTGTTTATAAAAATCATAATCTATTTGTTAGAAAAACAGTGATAAGTAACCTGTCAGTGAATTTCAACTAACTCTCATTTTAAATAGTAAAGTATTTAACTGAGAGAGACTTAACCTAAACCTATGTCCAATTTATGATCCTAGAGCGAATGTTAATGGTAGTGTTATAAAGACCACTCAGTTGTGTAAGCCCTGAAAGTGATAGTGTTTTTCTGTACCTGTTATAATTTTGCAAATAGTTTGTGCTGCTCCAACTGTTAGTTTCAATCTTACCATAAACATATGAGTGTGTCAGAGTTCATTGCACTCGCGTGTGGCCAAGCATAGGTTGTGTTTATCCATTAAAGTTACTAATAACTATTTTCTTGGACGAGAATGTTAATCATTCTCTTGCCTAGTTAGGCTGGCGACCGTTTTCGTTATCCGTTAAACAGTGCAGATAGGCAATATTTTGTTTGTCACTGTTTAATTATTTACGTAATTCTGACTTTCATTGCCGATATGCCACCTCCGTTAGGAATAGCACAGTCAACATAACAAAATTCCTCTCAGAGGGTAACACTGCTCTGTTGCTTTATACCATAATTGCTATAACAAAATAGTTTTATTTCACAACCTGTTTCCAGCTTTAAGGTTATGGTATAACAGTATAGCAGACGGTAGTGTTATACGTGGCTTTTCCGTGACAGGACTAATTGTTCTATTGGGACATCGTATGTGCTAAACCAAACTCTGTGTTTGATCGAATAAGCTACGTAAATGCTGCTGTAGTGTTGTAAGTTGTAAGTACCAAATATGCAAAAATGAGTAGAAATCTCTCCAGACTATTCTTTATCAAGTTTGTGTTCAACAATGTAGGCGTCCATATTGACAAAATTAATAATAAACATAAACAATACCCTCGTAAACAAACTTTTGTACTTTACTTAACATTGTGTACACTAGCAGTTCCTCTCTCCTATATAACATTACTTAAACATTTACAAAAGTCTCGCCAAAATAATAACTACAATTTACACAGTTGCCAGGAGACCCAACGGTGATGGTAGTTCTAAGCTGTTGCCATGTGAACGAATGTTTTCACTTTACGCTCAGCCACAACTATGACACTAGTGTAGCCCTCACGCGGGGACAGTGCTACCTAGACTTTCCAGGAGTTCAGACAAACGACATTACTTTGAGGCTAAGTACACACATTGGTGCCAATGTACTGTCGCCAACGCTGCCTTACCGCTGCCGTATATCCCCTTGCACAATAAGTCACGCTGGCAACAGCCGCAGTTCGAAAACGTGGCAAGTTTGAAAGGAAGATTACACTGAAATCGATTTTAAGACCAGTTCTTCCTTTTTTTACCTTTGTCAATATTTAGGAGTTGGTGGCGGGGAGGGGGGGGGGAGATGAGGTTGAAATACCAAAACGCCTCCTCCAGCTACACCCATGGTATAACGTATGAGTACAACATCAATGTAATCCGGCTGTACAGTTACAGTTCGTGATACGGACTCACCTACACTGATGCTGTAGAAAGCAAATTTACAATTCAATATTTGACTTTTTACTTCTCAAAAGCGGTGCAGCGAGATTTTGAAGCTGCTTGCAGTCTTCTTTGTCCCTGTGACCGTCAACCATGAGACGAACATGTCCTGTGGCTGCCATGGCTAACTGGAAGGCCGAGCACTGCCGTTCACCAGCTCCTTCCTGCGTCGCTCATGAAACAGAAAAAAAAGTCGTTCGTAGTTCATGAATTAAGAACAAAGCTTAATAGTAAAAATATTCACAGTACTTACGAACCATATATCGTTGTCGCTGGCAAGGTAGGTGATCGCCTTACGAAACCAGTTTGTCCCATTTCACAGCCTCCCCCTCAAGCGCAACGATATATAGGTTTCTCACTACCTAAAACTACCATTTCTTAGCATTACAATGTTTTCCACATTTCCAAAGTGTCTTTCGCTTGTTACTGGTTAGACAATACTCCATTCATAGAACCAAAGTTCATAGGAATAATTGTCTTTGTATACAAACATATCCACAGTGTAATTTGTTTCTCTTTCTTATTATATTAGACTTCTGTCAGATTTTGCTATCCCTTATTGGATACTGGAAAATATTACCGCAATGGTTTTTTTTCAAAAACTTTCTATTAACTAAACTTTGCCTATGTATCTACAACAGGCGTTCTCGTAAATTATCTACGCTTCTGGGTTAGTAAAATCTTGCTCTGGTACTGCGTACTTTACAAGATACACTTATAACTTCTAGGATATCAATATTGCACATTTTCTTCATATTTATTGTGTTTTTACTTTATCACTACTTATCCCCTATTTATGTACTACGCACGTCACTTCTGCTGTATTTACTGCCAACCATAATTTCTGGCTTTTAACTGCTGCAACGAAAGGTAGCTTAAGTAATACATCTTTTCTTATAGGTACCACCATGTACTTATATTCATGATATAGCCACTAGTAGCTGTCACGTCGGCGTTTAATCTGCTATGGTATCCTCAAAGACATACCAGAGACATTGTCGGCCACACAGTTATCTTAGCATTAATTCCCTTTTTATATCTCGTTCCGTACTACACGCACTAAAACGTGATAATCGCTCCACATGAGCTGTGTGGAATAGATTCCTACCTACCGTTTTTTACCATATATGTATAAAAACTTATACTGCTTAGAGTGTCTATTTTGCTATACACTCTTTAGAATGTGAATGGGATCCCACACTGCTTCTACATTCTAGTACAAAATACTTTCCTCTATACTTTTTTATTTTATCTGCTTTTTTCCATTTATAGACGAGACCAAATGCTGCGTTAGTTACACCAATGACTACCTTTTCGCAGGGAGGGAATCCATCTCTCATGCTGTGAAATACTTACAAACATACCACCTTTCAGTCCTAACGTATTTCTTTAACATTTACGTGGACTACCATAAATGTTGGAACACGTGAGACAATACTAACCTTACGACTTATCCTAGAAGAAAGATTAAGGAAAGGCAAACCTACGTTTCTAGCATTTGTAGACTTAGAGAAAGCTTTTGACAACGTTAACTGGAATACTCTCTTTCAAATTCTGAAGGTGGCAGGGGTAAAATACAGGGAGCGAAAGGCTATTTACAATTTGTACAGAAACCAGATGGCAGTTATAAGAGTCGAGGGGCATGAAAGGGAAGCAGTGGTTGGGAAGGGAGTGAGACAGGGTTGTAGCCTCTCCCCAATGTTATTCAATCTGTATATTGAGCAAGCAGTAAAGGAAACAAAAGAAAAATTCGGAGTAGGTATTAAAATTCATGGAGAAGAAGTAAAAACTTTGAGGTTCGCCGATGACATTGTAATTCTGTCAGAGACAGCAAAGGACTTGGAAGAGCAGTTGAACGGAATGGACAGTGTCTTGAAAGGAGGATATAAGATGAACATCAACAAAAACAAAACGAGGATAATGGAATGTAGTCAAATTAAATCGGGTGATGCTGAGGGGATTAGATTAGGAAATGAGACACTTAAAGTAGTAAAGGAGTTTTGCTATTTAGGGAGCAAAATAACGGATGGTGGTCGAAGTAGAGAGGATATAAAATGTAGACTGGCAATGGCAAGGAAATCGTTTCTGAAGAAGAGAAATTTGTTAACATCGAGTATAGATTTAAGTGTCAGGAAGTCGTTTCTGAAAGTATTTGTATGGAGTGTAGCCATGTATGGAAGTGAAACATGGACGATAAACAGTTTGGACAAGAAGAGAATAGAAGCTTTTGAAATGCGGTGCTACAGAAGAATGCTGAAGATAAGGTGTGTAGATCACGTAACTAATGAGGAGGTATTGAATAGGATTGGGGAGAAGAGATGTTTGTGGCACAACTTGACTAGAAGAAGGGATCGGTTGGTAGGACATGTTTTGAGGCATCAAGGGATCACAAATTTAGCATTGGAGGGCAGCGTGGAGGGTAAAAACCGTAGAGGGAGACCAAGAGATCAATACACTAAGCAGATTCAGAAGGATGTAGGTTGCAGTAGGTACTGGGAGATGAAGAAGCTTGCACAGGACAGAGTAGCATGGAGAGCTGCATCAAACCAGTCTCAGGACTGAAGACCACAACAACAACAACAACATCATCTTACTTACTTAATCATCGCACTCAATAATGTAGGATGACTAGATATTCAACCTAAGTATCTTAGAACCAGAATCAGCGTGATATATTAATTTTCCGTGAACGAATTCGCGAAGCAATCTGCCGTAATTCTTGTATACTTAACAACAGATACAGCGTTATTCTACATTACCCTATACAAAGCACTACTTATGTTTTCTCGGAGCACTTTTATTCTTCAATCCTCTACATTTCGAGATTCAACAAGGTTTTTTATTTTTTTATATGAAATATTCGAAACTGTTTGTTCTGATCAACCCATTTCCGTATTTGATCCTCTTGACCGCTATTTACTGTTTTAGTCTGTTTGAACTTATATTTGCATGACTGTTCATTAGTAAGCCTCCCTCTCACATGCTGACGATTGATTCTAAATAATTTGTACTTTGCTCCTTGAGATCTTCCGAGATCCATCATGCAATACCCAACTATGCTTAAACATAACCATACTAACAGTGTGAGGACTATTCTACCAGGTGATATGTTGACGAAAACTCTTTGGTACATTCTTTTCGGCCCCATATTTATCCACAAAATTCTTCAATTTTTCTCATGTTCGATGTTATATAGACCTTTGCTCTTTACAGTTTTTGGATCTTTCATTGTCAACGTTTTATTGCATTTAATATCGACTCTCTCAGGGTCCAAAATTCCCGGGATAAAATTTGTTTTTTTTTTTTTTTTTTCATTTTGCTGTCGAACTACGTTCCTGCACCCGACCCATTACGCAATCTACATTATTGATCTTTGGCAGATGCGCTGTTTTGTTATGAACTCGTTATCTTTTTCGTGAACTTCGTTTTAAACACTGTTCGACTTCCTCATGAGTAACAATCAACTATCTGTTGCACTGAGGCGGCCATTATAACTTGTGGATTGAAAGCTCTCCCTAGACCTGACTCCCTATGATTTCTAAAGGTCCTAACCCTATGCTTCCATGTATGAAATAGTTCATTAAAGTTTAAAACTCTTTAAGACGCTGTATCTATTCGTACAATAGGTTCTACCCAAACGACTAAGTTCTTCCATTAGTGTCTCCGCGGGATTACCTTGTGAAAATATTTTGATATTCTTATATGTGTCACACCGTCTTCTTCTAAGAACCTTGTAAATTTATCACTAACAAGTTGACTACCATTATCCAACAAAAAACAAGCTGTTTTTTGACTTTGTACGAAATAATCATCTCTCAAAATTTTGAGCAAACACGATAATGTAGCCGTTTTTAGAGCACAGAGACGTACCATTTTTGACCAGCACTCTAATACAACTAATACGTATTTAATGCCTCCACTTCCTGTTGGCAGTTGTCCAAAAAGTCTGCTGCACACAAATCCCCTATTCCCTAGGGGATTCTTGGGTAAAAAACGTTATTTTATCCCAGTGTTCAAGGCTTTAGTTTGTTCACGTATAATACATTGTCGAAAATTGTTCTTTAGTAGTCTCCCCAGGATTTTACAATAATAAAATTTATTCACGTGGCATAAACAATTTTAATGTGAATATGACTATAACTCTAATGTATATGTGAAATTAGTTTATCTACAGCATGTTGAGGTACATATATTTTCCACCAGCTGCTTTCTACATCATCCTCTAGTACAAAACATCCTGAAATACCAACCAATGGGCTTTCTTCTGTAGTGACAGACATTCATTCTTCAGAGATTGCCATATTTGGCTGAAATGATTATCAAATCTCTGCTCTCGTAGTATAGCTTGCTCTAATGTTCTTTCGTTGCTATCTTTCACGCCATGTTTTATAAAATATATGTGGAATAGCTTCCCTTCGTTGTTAGAAATGGGTACGCTGCCCATTTCTTTAGGTAGAGGTGAGAATGTGTCAGCAATAACATTTCGTTTGCCTTCCTCATACACTACAGTAAAATCAAATTCTGGAATACATAATACCCAACGCTTTAATATTTCCTGCAGCAATTTGTTGTTCATTAACAAAGACAAAGCTTTGTGTTCCGTATAGATAATAGTCCTGTTCCCCGCCAGAAGATATCGGGACCGTTAGTGAATAATTACGTAGCCTTCTGCTGGCTAGCAGTTAGGTGGAGTAGCAATGGGCTCCCCTCTCTCCCTAAGCGCCGTGGACATCTTCATGGAAGCTTTTGAGCAAACGGCCCTAGCTTCTGCACCGTTACGCCCCCGTTGCTGGCTAAGGTATATAGACGACCCATTCGTTATCTGGCCACAAGGGGATGCGGAGTCAGGAAGCTTCCTTCAGCATTTAAGGAGCCGACATAAGAATAGTCAGAGCACTTACTAAACCGAAAGCAACGGTGAGTTACAATTTCTGTACATGGAGGTAAATAGAACTGCGGATGATACACTGGGACACAAAGTGTACCGGAAACCAACCCACACAAATCTGTACCTGCATGCGTAGAGCCACCATCACCCAGCTCAGAAGTATTCAGTTCTGCACACGCTGATTGCCCGTGCCTACCGGATAAGTGACACTAACAGTAACAGAGAATAACTGAGGGAGTTACACGTTTCGTGCCAACGGTTATGACAACAACATTATAAGAAAGGCTACCAAGGTCAACCGAAATAAAGCAAGAGAAGAGAGCAAGGAAGAGAAGCTTCCGCTAGTGCACTTACCATATGTGAAGGGCCACAATGAACTACTGGGCAATCTCCTCCGCCGACGACGTTTCAAACTGAGTTTCCCGCAGCAACCACAGGATCCACAACATGATAAGTTCTAGCGAGGATGGAGTCAACAAACTAAATACTCCAGGAGTATATGAACTACGCTGTGAGTGCGGAGCTGCCTGCATAGGAGAGAGAGAGGCAGACCAGTTAGCAAACGAGCAGCAGAATATGAGAGCTATGTGCGATTAACAAGGACAGCCTATCTAGTTCTAGGAAGCCCGTGTACTGGCAAAAGAGTCGTAGATGCACAAACGCAAAATTTGAAAGGCGATTGAAATGATTAAGCAGCCTGACAACATGAATAGAGAGGACGGCTACAAACTTACGGCATCCTGGCTGCCAGCTATTCCAGTCCAAAGGGCCGCGTGCGGTCGCGGGGCAGAAGCCCCACCGGGCACGGACGCGGCAGCCTAAACAAATAGCTATCGGGCAACTTTCAGTGCATTTCCGTGCACGCCAGGAAAAAAACGTGCACACCAGAAGCCAAGGGCTGACTTGCAGACTGCCGCTAATCCCTGACAAGCCGGATAGCCCGTGAATTGCTTCTTTCCTACTCTTTCGTTTCTGTCACGACTAGCGTATTACAGCTAGGAACACTAAAGTTTCAATAGTATGACATATTGACACCGATCGCCTGCAATAAACGGAGCCACCTTTCCTCTGCCAAAACCAGTCTTCCCCTTAAGAAGACAGCTGTAACACAGTCGTAACGTTGGTTTTAAGTTTATAATTACAGTATTCTATACAATGAGTCGGTGCACCACCTAGAAGAATTATACTTCCACGGTTTTCAGAAGCATCGAAATCTTCTTGAAATATTTCACAAGAGATCCCATAATATGATGCAGCAGTAAGTCATCTTAAATACTTCATTAAACCTATGGCGAAGTAAGACATTAGCATGTAGTACCGCGTCTTTTAGATTATCACAAGCTTTCTCCTCTTTTGAGTCCACTATATTACGATTTTGTTTTAATAAATTCAGGAAATCTGGGTGCACCACACTAAATGTGGATATATGGCGCTATAAAATCCGATAATACCGATAAATGATTTTAATTGTGTTGTGTACATAGTTCCGCGTAGTCAGCGCGTACACACTTTCCTACTAGAGTGCGCCCCGCTAAGCCAACAGCGCAGGCGCAGCGCTCGTCCGTCTCCGCACTACGAGATGGCGCTGTCTTAGAGTCGGACCAAATTCCGCTTCCGCCGATCCGCGTATTAATATGCCACGCAGCCAATGAGATTGCTGCTAACGTAGAACCTTTTCTCCTCGCAGATCACACTCACGCAGTGATACCTGAATGCGCGAGGTATTATAACAAGTGTACAGACTCCGATTAGTCAGTCTGCATCAGTCTGCATTAGTCTGCATTTGTCTGCACCAGTCTGTACCAGTCTACATTAGTCTGTACCAGTCTATAGTCAAGTTTCAGTCTCCGCCTAATAAGATTATCATATTCCTGTACATAGCCATGAAGAGAAATGTATAGAAACTTTGTCAAGTATCAGAGATATGTGAGAATAAGATTAACGTACCAAGACCAAAGGAACTTCAGATTGTCAATTGTAAACAGCATCCAGAATCAAGTTACGTAATATCTATGATTTTTATTATTTTAATAAATGTGTGTGAAAACTAATCAAGTTCTGTTTAAAGTTGGTCACCGTCAATCTGCTACTCTAAGCGTGCAAGTGGCATTTCTATCGTCTGACCTAACGGCAGAAGATAAACACGCCACGATAAGACCACGAGACATATTACTGACACTCGCCTACTTCGTTAGAGCGACAAGTCAAATAATGTGATGGTGTGTGTACCGAAGGTCTTACAGTACACACACCACAAATTGCTTTTATGCTGAAGGATACGGACAATTAGCAGTTGTCTCAGTTCTTTACGGGTCAGGCCTTATTCCGTTCCCGCTGAAGATATAATCTAAGCTTTTTATTTATTGGTCTTCAAAAGACGATTTACTTTGTTTAATAGTAATACCCTTTTCCAAAATCTTAGCCGATACTTCTTCCAGTCTTCTATTGCGCTTGACACATGATCCACCTATCCACCTACGTTAGAAGCTTTTGGAGTAACGCATACCAAAAGCGTGTTTCAATGCCCTTATAAAGACACTTACCGACACATTTAGTCCAAATGGTATAACTGTAAATTAACACGAAAGTCCTTCGAACAGAAAAGCACGGATTGGCCTAGATCTCTTGTGTAACAGCACTGGTCAATAGCTCGAGGTAGGAAGCATGCAACTAATGTGTTTCATCCTGTGTTTCATAGGGAATTCTATGCAGGGTGATTTTTTACGCCGTGTACAAACTGTAGGGATTGGACGATGAGAGGATACAGAAAAAAAAGAGTAACGAACTTATGTCTGGAAACATATGGTTTCCATGCTAGAGACCGTTTATTCAGTCACACATTGTTGCAGAGACTGCCGTCTAATACGCCCCGTACCATGCTGCCACAGTTTCAGTATGTGTTGAAAACGGTTTCTATGTGCCTCAACGATGCGTGTACGCGCCGTAGCATTTTCTGTCTCACACGTTCACATCGGCCAGGATGCATCCGCATAGTGTCAGTGGGTAATGAATACGTTGTCCCAGTGTCTCCACATCTGGAATGGGCTCTGGATACACAACACTTCTGAGATGACCTCATAACCAGAAATCGCACGGGTTGAGATCCGGTGAACGAAGAAGCCATCTAACTGGACCACCTCGTCCGATCCATCGACCAGGTAAGACACGACTGAGATGCGTCCGGACATTGAACGGTGAAGTGGCATGGAACACCACCATGTAGCAGCCACATAACCCTTATAATCATCAATGGCACTTTCCAGCAAGGGAGGCAAAGTCATCCGCAAGAATCGCCAAGTGTTCCGGCCTGTCCCTGCCACCATACCATGGGATTTTTACATGCTGTACCACAGATGACTGTTATGAAAGTTGAAGCTAACACTCCTAGTAAAGGTAGCCTCATCTGTGAATAGGATGGATGACACAAATCCTGGAATCGTGGCTGCCTAGTGAAGAAACCAGCGACAAAACTGCTACCGATATGGAAAGTATGTAGTAAGCCCTGCACGAGCTGTAGGTGATAAGGGTTGGAAAATTTGTCATGGAGAATGTTGCACACGATCGTCTGGCTTACCCTGTACTGGCAGGCCAACTGTCTGACACGGCGGTCGCATTCCACAGCGGTAATCACATTACCCTCGAAATCTGGTGTCCGAACATTTCGGGTTCGTCCTTCACGGTTTCCTGCTTCCTGAAACGACCCTGTCTCAGACAAACGGTGAAACACTGTTGCAGACACTGAATGCTGTAGTTGTTGTCGGCGGTGGTAGGTCTCTCGATACAAGCTTGCTGCCCGCCGCCCGTTGCCATTTGCACTTCCGTAAGTACGCACCATGTCTGCAAGCTCTCGATTTGAATACGGACCCATTATGTACAACGCTGTATCACATCCACAGCATGGTGAGTCAGGAGGAGAATTACTATAGTAGGAGAGGGCACTAGGGCATAACGTATGAGGAACAATACCACCCTCTAGGATGAAACCATGCATACTGTAACTGTGGCTACATGGTACAGCGCGTATTAGACCGCAGTCTCTGTAACAAGGTATGATCGAATAAATGGTATCTAGCATGGAAACCATGCATTTCCGGACATATTTTCATTAGACCTTTTTTTTTCGTATCCTCTCATCGACCAGTCGCTAGTTTGTACATGGTGGAAAAATTCGTCTGAGCATCGGAGATAATTGAGACTCATAACGTTTTATACTACCAGGTTGTTTTGAATATATACTTTTATACTTTCTTAGTATTCTCAGCAAGTCATCCGTTTCCTGGATGCTTGAGAGATTACCGCTTTGTACCTCCTGAACCAGCTTCCTTTCAATTTCAGTAACGCTCGTACCCTTAGCTTCAACTTTAGAGTTACATCTTACTAAGTTACTCTCACAAGCGTTCGGAAATAATGGACAATTGCTTTCCTTTCTCTCCTTGTTCTACACTATGTCCCACAAGCGGAATTATAAATTACTGGAATGGATTTTGCGGAATCAACTGCTTCCCTGCAAAATTCGAAACTGCATTACACTTTTCCACCCAACCTAATCCGAGCAGTGGGGTACTACTAAAAAGTTATGTTCACACTTCAACGGACCTATTAATATTGGTAATATTATCTCCCCTCTAATTTGTTTTTCTCCAACTTCAGTGATTTCGACAACATGAACACTTTTTATATGATGGGTTGGATATTTCCTGTCACACCAAATTAGTTAAAAATAATTATTCATTAAAAATACTAATATTGCTTCCTTAGTCCAGAGCTATGTTTATTGTGCATTTCCCCACCTTTCCTACTGTTATGGGTTTAGTATTTTATTTTTGTTGTCACTTTGCCGTTCTTGCCATTATGCCTCTCTTACATATCGTTCCTCTCTCCAAGTTTGTAAACCTGTCCTTGGTCCCACAGAATGGGCCCTACCAAAGGATCTACTTCGTTTTCCTCGTGTTCAGTTTCTGTGTGCTGCTGATTGTTACACCGGTTACTAGCATGTAGCCCGTCAAAGTTGTCATTACTCTGATTCCTGCTTCCCCGATTACTGTTAAATTTAGGTGGTTTTGTTTCACAGAATTGGCTAATAATAATGTCTGCATTCCTTCTTGCATTTCCTTTGTTATCGGAAAAAAACATTTCCATTTCTCCTCGTACATTCTTCCTATTCCTTCTCAGGCAGAGTATCTAACTGCCCGAGATAATGCAAGAATTCATTTATTTTATTACAACCCTTGGCAAATAACTTCGATTGTACTGAAATAGCTAGACGAATAGTTAGTACACGAATCAATTGTTCTTCATCCGCAGGTTTATCTAAAGTCGATGTTTTTGCTGTCACTACACAAAGAAGGTAATCCCCTTCTAAAGATTTTAGAAAAAGACCTGAAAGTAGCCCATCTCCCGGTTTACAAGAACGTATCTTCTTCGATCAACCAGTTCCACTCTCAAATCTCCATTTTTCCAAAACATTCTTCATCAATCTAACATCATCGTCTTGTAACCTCTCCTTACAGCTATTCGTATTACTATACATGTTATTTTTTATAAGTTCTTCTGAGCCCTGTAGCAGCATACTATCTATTTGTGACTTGGAAGGCTATAGCAAAGTTCCCTTTCTTTCTTCATGCCTTTGCTCCAGCGCGATCGCTTTCTCTTTACAGCTTTATATTATTTATTTCCCCCTGTAATGCCCCTACTGTCTCATTAAATTTTTCTAATTTATCATCCTGTAACTAAGACAGCTCACATTTATAAGATTGAAAACACGTGGATTTTGGACAGTATCCTGAAAACCTTGTTGTACATCTTTAGTCTTCTTCGCCAGATTGTTCTTAGAGTTAAGTCTGAAACCGATAAGCTCTTCAGCTAATTTATTGGTTATCAGATCACTGCCCCTTTTTCTAAAAGAAATTTAGGGCACAATTTTCTTTCTTTTTTTTGGTAAGCTCTTCCCTAATATCCTGTCCCACTTGTTTCAGTTGGTCTCCCATATCCCTTACTCCATTTTCCATTTTATCATTATTATAAGCTAAATTGTCACTAAGTGCTTTCACGTCAGTACCCATCTTATTATTACAAGTAACTAAATTATCGTTAAGTTCTTTTAAAACAGTATCCACATTATCATTACTGACAGCAAAACTATCATTAATTTCTTTCAAACCTGTGGGAAACATGTCTTTCAACTCTTTCGTAGTGCGAGCATATTCTGTTGTCTGCCCTTTAGTTGCCATGATTACCAACCAGATTTAACAGAGACAATGTCAGTTAATGTGCTATTCCAATATCTAATAACTGATGACAAAGTATGTACATTTGGTTCAAATGGCTCTGAGCACTATGGGACTTAACTGCTGTGGTCGTCAGTCCCCTAGAACTTAGAACTACTTAAACCTAACTAACCTAAGGGCATCACACACATCCATGCCCGCGGCAGGATTCGAACCTGCGACCGTAGCGATCACGCGGTTCCAGACTGTAGCGTCCAGAACCGCACGGCCACTGCGGTCGGCGTATGTACATTAAATAACTTCAAATGGCTCTGAGCACTATGGGACTTAACAGCTGTGGTCATCAGTCCCCTAGAACTTAGAACTACTTAAACCTAACTAACCTAAGGACATCACACACATCCATGCCCGAGGCAGGATTCGAACCTGCGACCGTAGCAGTCGCGCGGTTCCGGACCGCGCGCCTAGAACCGCGAGACCACCGCGGCCGGCTTAAATAACTTGTTTATCTATGTAGTCACTTCAAGTAGGCATGAAAACTCAGGTTTCAGCAACACCTCGAACTCACCCGGACTGGTAACAGTTTTGTAGCGTGTTCTCCGACTGATGCCGCTGGCGAAGTCAGGCGACAGATCTGATGAACTGAGATCGCCACCCGTCGCGCGTAGCGTCTGCTTCTGCTCTGAACTGGGGTGTTGCCAGCTGCTTGCCAGCTCGGGACCTCGCCCAGTTGCTGTCGAATCTGCACCTGTACACATTTAATTGCCCTGGTTCCCCACCCCAGGGCCTGTTCTTCTGTTCTTGAGTCTTCGGATATGTCTTGTGCTTCAGCTACTTTCTTACCTTTTCTCTTTTCTGATCGTCTTCTGGTTTACTTTCCTTTTTAAATGTTGTATTCTGGTCCCTGCTTTTCCCACACCTATGCAATGTTACGATCTTCCTCATTAGGATAACTATGTTGTGAGGTCAGTAGTACGGATTCATGTAGCGTAACTCTCTTTCGTAATATTCGTTCGATACACCAACGCAGATCGTAAGAAACTTGCATCAAAAAATGGTTCAAATGGCTCTGGGCACTATGGGACTTAACTTCAGAGGTCATCAGTACCCTAGAACTTAGAACTACTTAAACCTAACTAACCTAAGGACATCACACGCATCCATGCCCGAGGCAGGATTCGAACCTGCTACCGTAGCGGTCGCGCGGTTCCAGACTGTAGCGCCTAGAACCGCTCGGCCACCCCGGCCGGCTGAAACTAGCATCACTCAGTCTTCAATTTCAGTTCAGTTCCCTGTCGTAGTAATATTGTTTATCCTTGTTGCCATCGCTACCAGTGATTACTTTCAACTTCAGTATCTTACTATGCCGCATGCGCGACGTCCGCAGCTCGTGGTCGTGCGGTAGCGTTCTCGCTTCCCACGCCCGGGTTTCCGGGTTCGATTCCCGGCGGGGGTCAGGGATTTTCTCTGCCTCGTGATGACTGGGTGTTGTGTGCTGTCCTTAGGTTAGTTAGGTTTAAGTAGTTCTAAGTTATAGGGGACTGATGACCATAGATGTTAAGTCCCATAGTGCTCAGAGCCATTTGAACCAGCATGCGCGACAAAACTTAATACGTTTGCGTATCTTGAGTTAATATCAAAGTAACTATAGATGCAAAACGAAGATACAGCTCGCTTCCTCTTTTAATTTGTAGGTACTAACGTGAGTTTCGATCCTAAGATCTATAGGCAGTATTTTAATCTCGGCTTGCGAGTAAATTCACGTAAGAAAAATTCACCAGAGATCCCACAGTTGATCGATAACTCAATGCGATTGCATCCCTGAGTCGCTTTGTTGGAACTCACACAGTATATTAAAGTTTGCTCCGAAATTTAATTATTCACCTCAAGATTTTTAAATAAGTGCACAATTCAAGCTCATTTCACCAAAGTATTTAAAAATTAGGCCCTTCTTAGTGGTCCAAGTTAATTTACACAAAATCATTCTCCATGATAATTGTTTTCTAAAACCAGAGGGTGTTTGCGTCAAATAAAAACTGAGAGAAATTTTGTTACTAATTGCTTGAAATTACACCTGAGTTTTCATTCAAATATCTAAGCTTGAAGTTAATTACACTATTTGTGGAAATTCAGATAGGTATGCAAAATCCACAATTCAAAATCTTCAAATAAATTTTAAAACACTTCTCAACATTTTATTTGCATCTTCTTGTACAAATAACTGTTACATAACTGCAACGTAATATCATATAGCGTAAGAGCACAGCACATATGTAAGGCGACTATACAGTTTCAGTTCGTGATACAGACTCATCCAGACTGATTGTATACAAAGCATATTTGCAATTCATTATTTCATTTTTTATTTTTAAAAAATCTGCGCAGTGAGAATTTGACGCTGCCGCGACCGTCGACCTCGAGGCGAATATATCCAGTGGGTGCCATGTCTCACTGGGAGGCCGAGCACTCTCTTTGTCGCAAGCGCCTTTCTGCGTCGCTCACGAAATAGAAAAAGACATCGTTTGTAATTCACTGGTAAAAAATAGATTAAATAAGAACAAAACTTAATAGCTACAACATACTCAATCTTTACGAACCATATATCGTTGTCTCTGGGAAGGAAGGTGGTCACCTCACAGAACCTTTTTGTCCCATTTCACATCCAAGGACTGAGTCCACGTCCGAAGTCGCTGAGGTCTCCTGGACGATCAGTCTGCTGTTACTGCTTCTCTAGTGTCAACACAATTCTTTTTACCTCCTTTCAGTTCCTCATTTTCGTGGCATTTGACCCCTTCGGGACGGAAAAGCTCCATTGTTTGTTTCCACTTGATTCCAAACTCTTGAAGGTCTCCGCAAAAGTCGTGTGTCTGTGTTCGATTGCTGGTTTGGTACAAAAACGTTCATCATTTCATTTCAGGCTGCAGCATACGAACACAAAACTACTGCTGAAAAATAATTATGATTTTTGACGTCTCTTCTTGAGTTGTTAACAATGTCGAGAGGTGGCAGTTTCGACTCCTAGTCACTAACAGAACTTTTCATAACGTCATTTCAGGTTCAGACATGCCACTCCCACGTACTGGTGGAAAAGAATACTTGAGAACCTGCACATCTTCAACTTTAACGGATATCATATGACTTTAATACAATCTGTAATTAGATGTGCATGTCATGCTAGCAAATGTGTTAGATCATGATGTCTGAATTTGACACAGTGTTTCGGAGGAGAGCGCATTGTAGTGGATCACATAGCACTCAAGTGTATCCGTAATTAGGTTAGTATGTCCAGCTACTAAATTAGACAGATAAAGATGTTTGAATTTGGCAGGTGTCGTAATGCATGGAGGACCAACACGAAAAAGGTTCTCCATACAGCATGTATGAAAAAAAATGCAAATTTTTTTCAAATTATGTAAAGTTCTTGAGTATCCGTATTTCAGTATTTGTCCTCTGTAATTTACTACAGTAAGATTCGCACGAACGGATACGCACTATGACCACAGGAAAGGTGATTCGAATGTAGTTGCGTCTGATGGACGATACACTATGTGATTAAAAGTATCTTTATACCTGGCTGAAAATGACTTACAAGTCCGTGGCGCCCTCCATCGATAATGCTGGAATTCAGTATGGTGTTGGCCCACACTTAGCCTTGATGACAGCTTCTACTCTCGCAGGCATACCTTCAGTCAGGTGCTGGAAGGTTTCTTGGAGAATCGCAGCCCATTCTTCACGGAGTGTTGCACGGAGGAGAGGTGAGGCCTGGCACGGAGTCGACGTTCCAAAACATCCAAAAGGTGTTTCATAGGATTCAGGTCAGGACTCTGTGCAGGCCAGTCCACTACAGGGATGTTGTTGTCGTGTAACCACTCCGCCACAGGCCGTGCATTATGAACAGCTGCTCGATCGTGTTGAAAGATGCAGTCGCCATCCCCGAATCGCTCTTCAACAATGGGAAGCAAGAAGGTGCTTAAAACATCAATGTAGACCTGTGCTGTGATAGTGCCACGCAAAACAACAAGGGGTGAAAGCCCCCTCCATGGAAAACACGACCACACCATAACACTACCGCCTCTCAATTTTACTGTTGACACTTTACACGTTGCAGATGACGTTCCCCGTTCATTCGCCAAACGCACAAGCTGCCATCGGATAGCTACATTGTGTACCGTGATTCGTAACTCCACATAACGCTATTCCACTGTTCAGTCGTCCAATGTTTACGCTCCTTATACCAAGCGAGGCGTCGTTTGGCATTTACTGGCGTGATGTGTGGCTTATGAGCAGCCGCTCGACCATGAAATCCAAGTTTTCTCACCTCCCACCTAACTGTCTTGGTACTTACAGTGGATCCTGATGCAGTTTAGAATTCCTGTGTGGTGGTCTGGATAGATATCCGCCTGTTACACATTACTACCCTCTTCAACTGTCGGCGGTCCGTTTTAGTCAACAGACGAGGTCGGCTAATACGCTTTTGTGCTATACGTGTACCTTCACGTTTGCACTTCACTATCACATCGGAAAGAGTGGACATAGCGATGTTTAAGAGTGTGGAAATCTCGCGTACAGACGTATGACACCAAATCACCTGACCACGTGCGAAGTATGTGAGTTCCGCGGAACACCCCATTCTGCTCCTTCACGGTGTCTAATGACTACTGAGGTCGCTGATATGGAGTACCTGGCACTAGGTGGCAGCACAACGCGCCTAATACGAAAAACGTATGTTTTGGGGGGTGTCCGGGTACTTTTGATCACATAGTGAATGTTGTAATGATTCTGTGCCATGAGACGATATTTTAGTAGGATTAAGTAGCTGTTATTTACAAAAATTGTTGGCTAAATAAACAATATGTAATATTTTTAAATATTTTATTGCGAGTAAAACTTTTAATGTATATAAACTTTTAGATGACAACTATCTCTATACATCATGCA
Organism: Schistocerca nitens; assembly: GCF_023898315.1. Lineage (NCBI taxonomy): Eukaryota > Metazoa > Arthropoda > Insecta > Orthoptera > Acrididae > Schistocerca > Schistocerca nitens. The sequence continues at coordinate 859,057,851 of NC_064617.1, forward strand.
AAATCTGTAATAAGCAACAAATGTAATTTTATTTATTTTTTGTCCTATTTTGTACTGATTGTGACTGGATAATAAAGGCAATGCGATGCTTCTTATTTCATACGATGTGCCCATTGGTCGTGGACGCGCTCTTGAACATGAAACGTTTGTCTTATGTTCAAATACGCAACGTGTACGCACGACAGTATTATTTGGGGTGAGGACTATGGGACCAAACTGCTGAAGTCATCGGTCCCTAGGCTCACGCACTACTTAATCTAACTTAAACTCACTTACGCTAAGGACAACGCACACACCCATGCCGCTTCGCCTTTCGCGGCTGTGAGGACGGGGCGTGAGTCGTGCTTGGGTAGCTCAGATGGTAGAGCACCTCCCCGCGAAGGGCAAAGGTCCCGATTTCGAGTGTCGGTCAGGCACACAGTTTTAATCTGCCAGGAAGTTTAACTTTTGATATAAGTACGATTTACATGCGCAAACATAAAAAAATCTATATAATTATTGTTGTTATTTTTTCTCAATAGAGCGATGGTCACCATCATCAAAGGTAAGTGTTTCTTGTTATTATTGGTAAATGCCAAAGCTGTTTATGAATAACAGAAACATGTTTTATATAAGCTCGACCAAGTATTGAAGCGATCTTTTATATATTTTTGTTTTGCGTTTTTTTGGTTATACTTTTTTAAGGAAATCGCTTTTTCTAAAGTTATATGATATATCTGTATTGTAGTTTTATACGAGTAATTTGTGACACAAAATTCCTATGTTTCACGTTAAAAAACAACGATTTTTGAATGAAACCTGAATTAAACATTGACATCTCAATTTTACTATAAATACTGTTTATTTTTGAGGAACAGACGGGAGGATAACCACGTATAATAAAAACGTTCCGTAGATTAAGCGGCTATTTATATTTACTCTCTCAGTTTCTAGACGGTTCAGCGCCTCGTGTTTGTAGGGGAATCCAGTAAGACACTGATCGCATATGTAAAGCGATCGATGTAAGATAAAGTCTGATAGGGTACGATATTTACTGACCAAGTCTTTAAGGAGAACCACCCTAGTCTTCGCTTACTTACGATAGCCGACGGTATCCCACGGTAGATTTACAACTCTAGTCTTTCCACATTTGTCGTCATAGTTCTTCAAAGACTTATCTGAATTGAAGTGCATCTACAAAATCTGATTGACGATGTATTGCTTCAGCTGCTAGTTTTAGATACGCCATTCGGCTTATACAGGTACAATCGCTTACCGTTTCAGGCTGGTAGTGTACCTGCCGTTTTCATAATTATTTAGAACAACTGATTCAAGGTAGTCCAATTTTTTTAAATTTTTTGGTAACGTCATTGTTACAGGGTCAACACATGAGGAACACGGCACGGACCTCGAACCACGTCCGCTCTGCGAAAAATGTTTATTCAGGCTCTTCACAAGAAGTCCCATTTATGTAACTGGAATGTGTATCATTTTATGTATTTAGTGCGTAATGGTCACGTTATTGATAACTGAAGGGGATCTAGGATTTGATTCCTGGCTGGGTCGAAGATTTTCCTCACTTTGGGACCGGGTGTTAGTGTTGTCTTAATCATTTCATCTCATTTGCATCAACACACAAGTTGCCAAAGTGACGTTAAATAGAAAGATTCGCTCTAGCCGGCTGAACAACCCCAGCTGGTGTCTCTGGCCCATAATGCCATACCATCATTTCAGTTGTTCACAACTGAGAAGCAATTCTGATACTTGTAAGTAGGATTCCATGTTAGTTGGTTAGTTGATCAGCACTGTTTTAAGTATGTCACATGAAATAGAACAAGACGACAAGAGCACATTCCAGAATACCGCAAGAAGAAATTAATTATCAAACTGACAGTTAATCCCATTAATAGCATTATAAACAGCCAGTAATATCATTGCACATACGTTGTCACTGTGTACATTACAGAATAGTCACTGGTGTATGGCAATACATATGAGTGAAATAAGCAAAAAATTGAACGCTATTGGTTGCGTGATGACGAGCTTCTAGAGCTATATACGCGCAGCAGAGGAACAGTTACGGCTAGCTTCTGAAATACGAAGAAACTGAAATTCTCTGAAACATTGCAGTTGCACAGGCTTTCAAGGAACAGTTCGAGCAACAGGTAGGCGCTGGAGCGCGGCCCAGGCTTTTCGGTTGGCTGGTACATAAACACTGACAGGAACATGCCGGTAAGGAAAGAGAAGTGTGGTGTGTGGCGAGGACAAAAATGATGCAGGCTGCATCAGGCGTATCTCCAGAGTTGAATAAAGAAGAGAATGACACGAAGCGTCAGGGGCATTTTCTCTGATACTTCGGTAGATACTTGCAGTTTTTGCAATGGGTAGGTGGAGTCAGTCCACAGAAATACTGCTCATCGCGTCTTTCATGCGACTCCCAATGTTGAAGGAAAGCGTCGGTTTGTTTCACGTTACAAACAAACTGATTTGTAAACCGGAATTTTACGTGTCCATTCGATAGAGCGGTCCCAAACTAGTCTAGTGCGACATTCGTTTTATTTATATGTATTAACAGCGACGAGGAAGAACGAGTACTCCAGAATAGACTGCAAGACGGTAGCAGTCAGCGAGAGAAAGCAGCGGTGCTGTCTCTACTAGAGTGCTCATTATTCTTCACGTTTTACTGTCGCTTTTAATACATACCTATAAAAAGAGTATCGCACTTAACTAATATGGGATCTCTCTATCTAATCAACACGCAAAATCCCGCTTTAAATATAAATTTGTTTGTCACGGGAAACAAACCGACGCTTTCCGACGATACTGGGCATGAAATACCCGATGAGAAGCATCTGACCCCAGATCAACGGTGCAGAAAATACCAGAGGAAATGCGCCTGACGACTCTTAGGAGGAACGCCGGGTTTATATATATATATGAAAGAGAAATCATCGACACAGAAGCGTAAGCAGTTTACAGATCTCTTGTCCTGGGGACACTTGTGCCACAAGAAGAAACAAAATAAAGTGTGTGCTCAGGAACGGGTTCGTAATGGTTATTTGGCGCTGGGCTACGGTTTGATGTCCCAGCGGGAGCTAAGCGGCACTCACTCATTATCACGTCGGCGATGCTGCCCGGGCGTCGCAGGGTGTGTCTGCGCGAGAGCGGCGAACGTGCTCGGAGCGAGCGCAACTTCGAATGTTCCCCTGCCCGACCACTCTGTGCCAGGCTCGACCCCCACCCCCCGCTCCCACCCCGCATGCCGCCCGAACCGCTCGCTGGCATTCTCTTCATAGAAACCCCCGGATCGGCTCGTCGGTGGCTACCAGCGACAGCCAATCACCGGCCACACGCGTCGCGGACACGCCCACCGAGGTACCTGACGCCCGCCCTGTCGCCGCTTACGCCCACCTAGTATGCGGGCGTTTCCTTCATTTTATGGAGAGGGAACACCCACACAGGTAGCACGATTTCTGCCCAAATACAGTCGAGTCGGCGAGCTAACGAATGAATAATGGAGAAGGGGAAAAAATCAGTACTGGAATTACTGGGAAGCAAAATCTAAAAGAACCGGACGTATTGACGTCAGCGACGCTAATCTCGAAGTTACTAGAACAGGTGCTACTTTGGGATTACCTCCATAGCAGTTTTCATTTTGTGCTCTCTCTCTCTCTCTTCCTCTCTCTCTCTTGACTAGGTGAACTGTTAGAACGAGCTAGAATCGCTGTTGCTGATGTATCGGCAATTCAGGTGGCCAATAAAAACAGTCGGGCATCGAGTAAAAAATCTCAAATTCACATACAGTGTAGATCTCCATAGTGTCTCCAGCATGTCAAAAAGCTGTTATTAATTATGGAAAGAGTTGCGTCAGTTTATTGAAACAGTCACGTTCGTAAAGAGCTTCATGGCCCAAAAAGTAATGCTCTCACAGCAATACATCTTTTTCGTTGATTACCAAAATATCTCGTTCGGCAGCGAATCTCTTAAAATTTTCGTGCTACATTGCGTTTCATATATATAAGCTTCTGAAAACGGTGTTTTTTTGCAGCTTTGTCGGTATTTAACTCGTAAGAAGTACGACGCTTAAAGTCTCTATCTGCTACAACAATAACGTAAAAATTCTGAAATTTACGTGTAGTATCCCCCTCTGTGGTATCTCCAAGTACGTCAAAATTATTTTCTTAATTTTAATTAGTGTAGATGTTACAATAATTATTGGAATAGGAGAAATTTTCGCGTCCGCAAAAGTTTCCTTCTTTTCACTGCTTATGTCGATAACTTATAAAAAAAATAACGTCTTGGTGTCTACAAAAAACGAAATACTGGGGGACAATTATTCAACTGTATGAAGTGAAACGTAGATTATTTACAAACTACGGCGTGCACACGCTTTATTCAACATGTAAACGTCACTACAGATATTCGGATTTACGTTATGACATGTTCGATATGCCTGCCGTCATTGGCGATGATGTGACGCAGACGAGTAGCGGAATTCTGCATGAACCACTGATGTGTCGGAACATCGATGCTGTCGATCACCTCCCGAATGGTCGTTTTCAGATCAGTAGTGGTTTTGGGGTTATTGCTGTACACCTTGTCTTTAATATAGCCCCACATAAAGTACCCCAGAGCCAGAATACGGCCTCCAGCGTGCTCCTCCAGGACAGCAAACACTCTCCTGCTTCGATGGGTTCGAGCTCCGTCTTGCATGAACCACATCTTGTCGAAATCAGGGTCTTTTTGGATAATGGGGTAAAATAATCTTCCAAGACCTTCACGTACCGTTCGATAGCCGCCGTGCTATCAAGGAATATTGCACCGATTATTCCGTAACTGGACATTGCACACCACACAGTCACGAGTTGAGGGTGAAGAGGCTTCTCGATCGCGAAATTCGGATTCTCTGTCCCCCAAATGCGCCATTTTTTCTTATTAACGAACCCATCCAAATGAAAGTGGGCCTCGTCGCTAAACCAAAACATATAATTCCCACCATGTTCCGCGACCAACCGTGCAGTTTGAACGCCCTAACGCAAACCGTTCAGATGTTATGACGATTTTATTTCATGTAGTTCAATAATTGTCATCCTGTAAATTTTAAATGCCTTCTAACTTACAATAAGGAGATGAAGGGGCAGGCTGAACATCATTTCTTTGTGTCACAACATGAAAGAGAAATTAACCGAAATGAAGTCAGAAACACAAGATATAATTGAAGTAAAACTACATACTAATCAGACAATGGGAGGACACCGCTTCATTCAGAATGGATATAGTCGATGTCGCTGCTCTTAGTGACAGATAGTATAAAGTCTTCCACGCACTGTTGTAAAACACCTTCATTATCCCATGCTTCACGCCTTTCACATGAGCTAGTACCTTTTGCCAATCTTCTGGTGTCACATTTTCAGCTGACCCCTTCAAAAGGCGTTACACGTAGCTCAAAGAAATTTTTTTTACTTTCTGCAGCAATACTACGTTAAACCTGAGTCCAAATCAGTTCTATTGCGTTGAAGTGGGTATGGTAACGAGGCCATCTGGGCACCTTACGGCCGTATTCTATTTCTGTTACATTCACAAAGTAAACTGAATTCTTTGGCTTATGTTGCGACTCAAGTTCGCGTAATTCTGCCCGTGTCAAATTACTGTCGACCGTATCTTATGTTTGCCCACCCGGAAAAGCATGTAGATTTTCTTAGTTGATTTGTGGGCGCCTTACCTTGTATAACCGAATGGTAGGGAGCGTTATCCATAACAGTTACAGAGTTTTCGTTAAGTTTCGAATCACAGTGTGTGAAGGAACGCACGAATTCACGCGACTGACCGCGTATAATCACGTCATGTCCGACACTTTTCGAAAGTTATCTAGGAGTTTTCAGCCTCGTTCTGCTCGTCTTTCGAGTAATTTCATCACACACCATAAGGCACGCCAAACTGAAAGTCACCCTAATCTCTCACTACAACGGCTCGCTAATCCTGGCGCATTACTTTAGGAAAGGTAGTACAACGGAAGTGGCAATATAGAGGAAGCCGACAATGTCACGCTGCCAGTGGTCTTTGGTGGCGGGAGCTATGCAGGCCGCTAATTGTCAAGTGACAAGTAGTTCAAATCAGACTATACTTAACTTTGAATGCTGTTGGTTGTTTTGCGGTGCTGAGCTACATACAAATGCCAGTAATGTTCCTGATAGAACCAGTCTTGAATTCTGATGCACTTATGTAAGTCTCTGAATATTAGGAACGTATAACAGCGTTGTGCTACGACGATCTATTGTCCTCACTGCAGTCTTCTGTACTAACGTTGATAAGTCTTGTGAAATAAAGTAGTTACAGCATTGTTACATTTTGCTTGAAACTCTTTCCTACTCTTTAATAGCTTCCTCTTACTATCTGAGATTTACTTTTAGTTTGCCCCCTTCATACGTGCAACATATTTTGATGTTGTGCTTCATACATTCTTTGAATAATTGCTACTTTCGACTGTGTCTGCCTAACCTTCACGTCTAAAATGCTGCACTAGTTTCATAATTTAACTTACTATACCTTCGTAATCTCAAATACATTCTCACGATCTACCTTTCTGGTTTCCTGCCTGATGGGTTTGTTTCACCTACGTATGTATTTTTACTCTGCAACTATTAATCTACGATCACTTTAGATTCTAAAGTGCATTAGGACCGTCAAATCCCCTAAAAACTAATACTCTACGGACTGCTATATGTATCTGTGAGTAAGAAAGTGAAAGTCTTAATGGTACACCCGCATACTTAACAGTTACCTGATAACGAAACGAACTCACGAGCAGTTTGTTTCTCGAAAAGAATCAAATAGAACGATTGGTCTATACTGTTATCAGGCAAGAGAAAAATCAATACGTAGAGAAACATCGTGAGGTAGGTAATAAATCTCGGCTTACATCGGGGTTTCGATGTTCAGTATTTCCGCAACCTATCACATGGGCTGGCGAACTGACTACTGAGTGCGTGGCTGTTATCTCCATGGCGCGTTCCGGCCGCAACGGCGCGTGCTTTGTCGTTGCTCCCCAGCCCGTAGCATCGCATGCGCAGGTGCTCGGTGAACCGGGGTATGTGCGGAGGTATTCTCGTGTGAGAGATGTTTACATGGGATGAAAGGACACGCTTCCACCGTCTCTTATTAGCGAACGATACATGAATTTACTGCCCGACTATTTGCCACCATTTCGAAGCTGCAACAACTCGCAGGCAACCTGACCTTTCAGCAAGACACTGCAGCACCTGATCGACACCGATTTGTTTGAGAAAGGCCTGAAAACACTCTTCTGAAATGAAGCTGAACATTTATGACGACAAGAGGACTTTTATGACATATTTGACTAATTGTGTACATGTCCACCAACAGTCATTTCTTAAAAGGATGGAGATCACGAGGGGTGATTGTAGCCATCTAATAGTCTAGGGGTTTCGTCCTCCGAGCAATTTGAATCCTTTCTCGTGATGTATGAGAGCTGTCTTATCAAGCTAAGTGCAGATGACTGTAATGAATGTATACATAGTGTGGTGTAATATGTAATGACGAGAGTAGGAAGAGGATGAAACCCACTGCCGGCACATAGCTTTCTCGTCTCGAACAGCACCACGGGATCGCTCGGCTTAACGTCCTCATACGACGGGCGGATCACCATCAACAGTCTCACGTGCCTTCACTCCACGAGACACTGCGGAGAACTACGGATTTTAACGCAGGACATTGGCACAAAGTCTGGAGACAAAAAATTACGGCACCTCCTCTCCTCCCCTTGCCAAGTACTGACGATGACAGTTTCTTCCACGATCAAGATCGGTACCGGTTCGATTTAGCGAACTCGGCTATGGAGGTGGGTAAATTAAATCTGCACCACGTGTTTTACAAATCGTTCAAATGGCTCTGAGCACTATGGGACTTAACATCTGAGGTCATCAGTCCCATAGAACTTAGAACTACTTAAACCTAACTAACCTAAGAACATCACACACATCCATGCCCGAGGCAGGATTCGAACCTGCGACCGTAGCGGTCGCGCGGTTCCAGACTGAAGCGCCTAGAACCGCTCGGCCACTGCGGCCGGCCGTGTTTTACAGTTTCACACATTATCTAGTGTATTACATGCCACAGACAACATATTTGTTACGTTGAAAACAAATCCTTACTTATCTTAGTATGTTTCATATACGACAGCAGTTCTTTAGTTGTCGTCCTGTGTCTTGTTTTTATCGACAGTTGTGTTGCTTACTCTGTCAATGAAAAACATATTGCCTCACAGAAATCAGATTGTGTGCTAAGTGGTTAGTAAGGCTGCCAGTACGAATGTAACTCACGATACTGCGTTAAGAAAGGCCGCTGATGCTGACCATCGCAAATGGTTTTCAATTCCACGTCCAAATAAAATCATACATAACGATTCGTTTGGCAAACACTGCATTTTTCTCTGATGCAAAGGTGTTTTCAAGCACAATAGCGTGACTTCTGATTAGTTTATATCAAAATGTGTTACATGGGGTATGTAGATGTCTGTATATAACAGATAAAGATCGAAACCTTGAAACATGTAGCGCTGACTGACTGCAGCAAATAAAGATATATGAAGACATATCTGACTCGCCTTCGCCATAAATTCAGGAATACAATCTCCATAAGCACGGCCACTCAAGTTACAACTTGTCTCAAAACTGTTTCTCTACGTGAAATATTTACTAAATGGGAGTGACTATACAGAAACGAAAATTCCAAGAAAAATTGTAAGACTTATATAACAGACAGTCAGTAGAAATTCTCAATGAAATTCAGAAAGGTTCATCTTGTGTATCACGAACATACTGTGAGAGGCACCCACATGCCTTACTCATACTGTGGCATCAAGCAGTCAGGCCTGCAAGATGAGTGGTTTGCCAAGCGAGTGGATTCTTCCTTAATTTATCGAGTAACATGAATTCTCGTATCTTACTATTTAGTTACAAATTATCCTCCTGTATGAATAATACGCAACGGAAACGCATATCTGACTATCAGTGATTTACAGAACTCTGACTGTACACTACGCACTGGCAATACCACATTTTCTTTTTGTCTTTTATTTAACGGCTTTTATTAACACGTGGCCATCCCACTGAATATGAATGGCGCACACATTATAAATTCGGGACATCATGACGACATGCAATTCAATGGAAAAATCCACCAATCTTTTTCTTTTCACTATATTATTTATTCCAAAACACACAAATTCTATAACCTACACAATATCACGTGAGAAATTCCGCCCAATGGGCATGGCTTTACATTAGTGAATCTCTATATTATGGTCTCGTAATTTATTTAAGGCTACAGTGCACTTTCTGGATAGGCTGGTGGATCTTTTATTATATCTCACGCTTCGACTCTCACAATCATCCTCACGGAACTTTCCTCCAGATCGAGCGATACAGAAGGAACAAGCATAACCCACAAATCTTTTGAAACTACCTTGCTACTCCCCCATGCAAACCGCACATACCCAAATTACATGACATACACCACACAACAATATGAAATACTACACAAAGAATGGTTACAACATTATCACTTTCCGCTTTCCCACTTCAATCAATATTTATCCCAGTTTCACACGACACTGCCCCACTTTGTAATTCTACTTTCCTACTGTGAACTCTGGAGATAAACGCACGTCTTCCTGTGCAATGCAAGCCAAGTGGCGTTGCTGGATAGACGGCCCACTCACATTGATTCTCTCTCAGAGTTTAAATCTAGCGTCACACGGAATGATATTTCTTAAATATTTCAACTTATGATACACACGCTATTCCTTAAATATTTCAGCTTATTGTACACACGCTAGTAATCCAGCTTAACTTAAGCACATGGAAGTATCTCAACTTATAACTACACGTGGTTTCATTGTGACCGTTGGTTTACTACAATCCCCTTAATATTACCTGCCTGACACTTAATTCTCCCCACAAAAGTTCCTGAGATAGAGAAATTATTAATTCAAACTACTCTTAAATATTCCACATCCATACCATGCCTCCACTCTTTCATCATTACGGAGCACTACAAAACACGTCTTAACAGCAGAAGATCCAGCGGCAGAGTGCTGAAACATGGCCGTATTCCGGTTCTCTCGCACCTCTGTCGAAGTGGGAGAAGCACCTTGCTACCTTATTGGTCAGCCACATTTCAGACGCTCAAAGCTCTGGTAACTTCCATCTCTTTGGTCCCACCAAAGGTGGCGAAAGGATCGACTCAAAGATGATCATATATTCCCATTCACTATCTGTGGTTAGCAGACGACCATACATTCATTCATTTCACAGATCTCACCAAACTGGATGTAGGGATTTACTTTGTGGGAGTGCACATGCGATCAATTAAATAAATAAATTGTCATTCTTTCCCACACTGGTATCCGGCTTCGCTGTATTAATTGAAATTGAGTTACTTTACAAAAAAAATGTGTTGTTCTGACAAAAATATCGAAGTATTTCGTACCTATTTTCAATGTCGGGCGGTACTGTACCCTTTCACCACCGGCTACCCATGCAGAAAAAAAATGGCACGGTACTATCCTTGCAATGCGAGGGTAGTTCCGAACATTTTTTTAAGAAAACTGTATTAGAACAAACATAGCAAGTCATCAAAATACCCAGGAGGAGACCTTAGCCCCTGGTGACCTCAAATAGACGACCAAATATTGTTACTTTACCAAATTGTTGACAGTTGTTGCATTATTGTACTCTCCACAATCCGGAGTAACGTACAGATACAAATTTACAGCAATCCACATGACAAATAAAACATTATATCATACAAATAAAAAAATAATGTTGAGATAAAAATTTGCTTTAGTTACTGGGATCTCCGTTATTTTTAGGAGTAATCCAAACTTCAATAATTCTAAAACAAATGAAAAATACTAATTGTACTCATGAAATTTTAAATAGCTCACCGTCCAAACACAGAACAAGTAATCTGACATTCATAAATTGCGTTGTAATAGTCTTTACACGGCAATGTCTAAATACAAAACAAAATCAACAAAAGAAAGAAATTCGTACACTAGTTACACGTAGAATGTCAGGCTCCATACCATTACTCTAAAATATACCTCAAACCTACAGAGAAATAAAACTGAGAAGAAAAACAATGAAATATACCACAAGTTACATACTGGTTACGTAATATAGTCAACCTAAGACATCATGTCATACCTCATTAACTGTCATCACCTAAGCAATTGCCACAACTACTCGACAGTGAGTTTAACCTTATCATTATCCATCAGTACAAATACCTGCTGCTGAGCTAGTCAGTCCATCAACTTTGATCAATACACGCAATAAATAGTTAGCAATAAGTGCTTGAATCTACCAGTAGCTCTCGTATCTTACTCTACTGTTCATTTCTCTGTTGTCACACATTTATACGACAAGAACTTGCATTTCGACTAGCCTTCATTACACTTTAATGTGAAATATCTTCACTGTGATAATGAAAATAAGTGGCTTCAGTCAAAGATTATTACTATGCACGACATCAAAATGCATCAATTAATTCCGATATTTGTTGTGCAATGCAAACTCTTCTCCCCTGTGACAACCTTACTGATCAATGCTACAAGAGCCGCTACGTTAGTATTACGCCACTGGCTAATAATTAAAGCATTTCTAATAAACATGCTACGTGAACTTGATAACCCAGAACAAACCAAAAAACAAACACTAACTATTCTAAACACAAATGTTAATGAAATACAATTACACTTGCTGTCCCTTCAGGAATGAAACATATAAAAAAAACATTTACACAATTACAAATACATTATTCCCTATCTTGCGAGTCACACGGAAACATTTCATTCTGTGATTTTCTTGGGGTCAAAAAGTTGCTGATAGTTTTCCTAGAAACACTGTCTCGGTGTCAAAGCTCTCCCATGGCTACCCGGACGAAAGTCTTTGAGTCACTCAAATCGGCATTTTGAACACGCACTGAACAGTAAACTGTATCTCACATTAAACACAAATGTCATAGTCATTCTCAGCGCACCATCCACACGAATCTGGTCGTCCAGAAATGGCTCTACAACTACTATTACCCACGGTTCTGTCCTTTCAGTTCATGGTGTAATTAAAAGTCGTAAGGTTCAACAAACAGCACTTATTCCCGCACCAATTAAAGAAATGTCTCCTACTACAATTGCAAATGTCAATGTCCCACTTTAGTTTCTTGCGTTCATACAATAATTAGTCACCAAACGACAACTGTCCTCTTTAAGTATACCAAGTGTCCCACATGCAGTTCACCAAGCACACTTAACAAGTCACTGCCAAAAGTTTATGGATCCCACCATTCAGTGGTCAAGACAAAACAAAACAATCGTCCTGCCTGCTAAAGACAAAATCTTTTCCACCACTCACAACGTGGAAACACCAGTCCTTCACTTTCCACCTTATGGAGATGTAACGAGCAGTCATCTTGTTTCACGGCTCCACAGCCCAGTACTAGTTAATAGCTGCTGGTAAAAAATGCCCGCCGGGCTCTGCCGTGCGTCGTCCATTCTGCCGTGGCGCCGCTGCGCGCGCCATTGAGCGGAAGAAACCACCCGCTGTTGCCTCCACGGGATACTTTCCCCAGTCGTAAGGGTGGCGGAACTTATGAATGGCCAGTGGTACGTGCGTGTCGCCCCAGGCCGTTGACCTGCTGTAGCGGGCGCGTGGAGTGTACCTCGACCGGCAGTGGAGTGGGGAGTGCCGCGGCTCTGTCGCCTGTCGCCATGGCGACGTCAGCTCGGCCCGTTAGCGGTATGGGCGTTACGACACCCAATTAGCCAGACCTTCCGTGCATCTCGCAACATTACAGACAAAAGGATATTCTTACATTATTTAATTACTCATTGATTACATGTATGATCTATTAGATACATTGGTAATAAAAGAATCTTTGTTCTAAAAAACATAAAATTATACACCCTAGTTTTCTACACATACAACATCAACATTTATCCCTTTTCTATATACAGCCCTCACTTGTGCTATTCGTTGTACCTGTCGTCCCTCATACAAAACATGAAAGTGTAAAATAAAAAACAAAAGGAATAAGAAACAATCTATACAACTCATAATTACAATAAAATAGTAGACTACTCTAACATCCTATCACAGTGAAAATATTAGAAACTGTTTATTCTAAAGCTACAATATACAATGAACCTTTGTGCTTGTGACAGACTGAAATTAAAACCCCTTGAAAGTGTTCTAACAAAAAATGAGAAAATAATCTACACAGCTCACTATTATCTACCACATGTTATTAAATATTAAACTACTTTAACATCCTAACACCACAAACATTTTAGAAACTGATGACTCTAAATCTACAACATACAATGCACCTTTGGCTTGTGACAGACTGAAATCAGTATCTCTTTACATATTTTACCTTTTATTATATATAACAACATTTCTAGGACACGTATGAACCATCCACATGATGTCAGATCCTGACCTGCCATCGAGGTTCATCCAAATCAAACAATACATAATAATGTTTTAGTTACCGATCGGTAGCATCCCCTTCACAGGAGTGTGCGCATTGGTCACACTACTCTACGACTCTCACTCACCAGACATCAAATTTTCCCTCTCATTCAATCCATTGATACACTAACAGAATAGGTCTAGAAGTCAGCTAACCTTAAAACCACCACACTCACGACAACATACCATACCTTTGCTCCCTTATACTCATCCACATAACACATGAAGCTGCTTCGGAGATAGCTTTCCCGTCTCCGAATTCGTCCTTTCACTCTGGCACCTCTCTCCATCGGTTTACCTCCGCATTCGCTTTACCCATTAATCATTCTGATAAACACCAACTTAGAATTGCGACATTTCATCTAAGAACAAAAAAAAATACACAAATTATTTAACCTGCAAAATAACTGTACACATTCTTGGTACCGTTTTGATTAGTTATACTGGTACCAGGCTTCAACAACAAAAAAAAAATATTATTTTCGCCAAATTGCATATTTTATGGTAAGAATTCGATTTTACATTTATATTACATCCTACGTCAGTATTCCACAACGTTCACCATCTGCATCTCATACTCCCTTTATGTCCTTTCACATTGTGCAGTTGTCCTCATCTCTTCATTCGTATTTCGGCTCTCCGTCCGTCCATTACTCCATCATTTCCTGGTCTTCCTTCGCCATTGGCATCAATCTCTATTGCAGCATACACAGGCCTCTCTGTAACATACATCTAAGACATCTCCACATTATTCAATTCTACTCATCTTTATTTACCACTGTTTCATCACGTCGAATCTCTCTTTATTAATCACACTGCTTCATGTCGCTTCTCTACTTAAATATCACCTTTATCCACTACTATTTATCACGTCGCTTCTCTATCTACCATCTTTATCCACTCATTAATCATCACGTCGTTTCTGCTTGATCCTTATTCATATGACAAAAAATACGTACATACACCACTCTGTCGACTCCTGTTCATGACTCATTCGACCAGTCTATTCCGTCATACTTCCTGACATTCCGACTGAAAATTGTTATGTTCGATTTGACCCTGCACAACGTTACACACCACAAATAAATACACTGACTATCTACCATAAATTGCCTACTTTAGATCTATCCTTAACTTTTCCATAATTTGATGTTAGAAATGTGATGAAGCCCACGAGATTGTTTTCCCTTGATCGTCTCAATCAGTACAGCATTTTCATGGGCAATCCGCCTCACTCTGAATGGTCCACTATACACAGTAAAGAATTTCCTAGTTAGGAATCTGTGCTTACATGAAAATTAAACGTGCGCAGAGAATATACAAGCTGGGAGAAATGGGCAGCCCAAGTGTTAGAAACTTAGGTGCTAGTGGCCTCTTTCCCTAACACCAGATTCCGAACAACCATACACAGCACCTCATTATACACTCCTGGAAATGGAAAAAAGAACACATTGACACCGGTGTGTCAGACCCACCGTACTTGCTCCGGACACTGCGAGAGGGCTGTACAAGCAATGATCACACGCACGGCACAGCGGACACACCAGGAACCGCGGTGTTGGCCGTCGAATGGCGCTAGCTGCGCAGCATTTGTGCACCGCCGCCGGCAGTGTCAGCCAGTTTGCCGTGGCATACGGAGCTCCATCGCAGTCTTTAACACTGGTAGCATGCCGCGACAGCGTGGACGTGAACCGTATGTGCAGTTGACGGACTTTGAGCGAGGGCGTATAGTGGGCATGCGGGAGGCCGGGTGGACGTACAGCCAAATTGCTCAACATGTGGGGCGTGAGGTCTCCACAGTACACCGATGTTGTCGCCACTGGTCGGCGGAAGGTGCACGTGCCCGTCGACCTGGGACCGGACCGCAGCGACGCACGGATGCACGCCAAGACCGTAGGATCCTACGCAGTGCCGTAGGGGACCGCACCGCCACTTCCCAGCAAATTAGGGACACTGTTGCTCCTGGGGTATCGGCGAGGACCATTCGCAACCGTCTCCATGAAGCTGGGCTACGGTCCCGCACACCGTTAGGCCGTCTTCCGCTCACGCCCCAACATCGTGCAGCCCGCCTCCAGTGGTGTCGCGACAGGCGTGAATGGAGGGACGAATGGAGACGTGTCGTCTTCAGCGATGAGAGTCGCTTCTGCCTTGGTGCCAATGATGGTCGTATGCGTGTTTGGCGCCGTGCAGGTGAGCGCCACAATCAGGACTGCATACGACCGAGGCACACAGGGCCAACACACGGCATCATGGTGTGGGGAGCGATCTCCTACACTGGCCGTACACCACTGGTGATCGTCGAGGGGACACTGAATAGTGCACGGTACATCCAAACCGTCATCGAACCCATCGTTCTACCATTCCTAGACCGGCAAGGGAACTTGCTGTTCCAACAGGACAATGCACGTCCGCATGTATCCCGTGCCACCCAACGTGCTCTAGAAGGTGTAAGTCAACTACCCTGGCCAGCAAGATCTCCGGATCTGTCCCCCATTGAGCATGTTTGGGACTGGATGAAGCGTCGTCTCACGCGGTCTGCACGTCCAGCACGAACGCTGGTCCAACTGAGGCGCCAGGTGGAAATGGCATGGCAAGCCGTTCCACAGGACTACATCCAGTATCTCTACGATCGTCTCCATGGGAGAATAGCAGCCTGCATTGCTGCGAAAGGTGGATATACACTGTACTAGTGCCGACATTGTGCATGCTCTGTTGCCTGTGTCTATGTGCCTGTGGTTCTGTCAGTGTGATCATGTGATGTATCTGACCCCAGGAATGTGTCAATAAAGTTTCCCCTTCCTGGGACAATGAATTCACGGTGTTCTTATTTCAATTTCCAGGAGTGTATTCTCTGTTCAGAAGTATGGTATTTGCGTTCCTACATATCAGTAGCGTATGTCTGTCACATAGACAATTTTCAGTGCCAGCTGCATGTGTTTTAGAGCAAGATATTAAGGGCTGATATGTTTGATTAGTTTCTCCTATTCTTGAATCCATTATGACAAGAATGAAATGCCTGGATTCCATGCTCTCCTGTCATTCTGACAGTTTCTGCCGTTCCTATCCTCGACACTATCTGACCTATGAGTCGTGTCTCCGTTCACGATATAGCTCTCATTACCCAATCCTTGTAACAAGTGCTGAAATGACGCGGAATCGTCTAAGCCTCTGCCTGCCATCACTATACCTCTGCGCAATTTCACTGGCAACTTCGTTATACGGATCCTAATGAACTCCCCAGGTTCGTATGTCACATCCAAATACCTGTTTCGTCTAAACATCTCCTGATAGCATGACACTGAATCCCTTATACCACATTCGTTACGATCTGGCATCATCAATATGCTTTGCGTAACCTGGTCCTCCTTACTTTTCGACCAGAATTCATTTAAATAGCTACTACAGTCTTTAATGTCTTCCTGCATTTTCGCTCTAGCCTCGTCCCTCAAATAGTTGTACACAAACTTCGTTTTGAGGAGCAGTCCCCACGACGAAGGTAATGAATCGTGGAATTGAGACAGCCTTGGACTATACCCAGTTGAGTCTGCCACCTGTTTTATCCGACACAACCGTCCTTCTGACTCTCTGTATTCGTCTTGCTCTTTCTGCCTATTTCCGCCTTTTGAGTTTATCTCACTCTCCCTCTGCAATCTACCTGGTGGTGTGTCACCTTCGCTACTGCACGCTAATTGCAACTGTGGTAGTTCTTCACTATGCTTCCTACTTATTTCTAATTGTGCCTCTTTAAACTGTAATGGTGATTGTATCTCCTCCTGGTCGGCATAAACCTCTCGCTGCGTACTGTCAGAACCTGTCTCGCCTCTTGTACTGATCTTTTCTGCATCTGCACTAATCGTATTCATTCTGACCACTACCTCTTCGATTCGCTCATCCGGCAACACGTCCCTACGTTCAGTAGTATCACTCTCTATTGTCATTATTCGTACCTCCAAATTACTGGCTTTTTCTTTCACGGCGTCACATACTTGCTTCACCGCATCCAGATTCTTCTCCCCCTCATCTAACCGATCATTAACTGCGGGCAGACGCTCATCGATAACTGTGTGTAGCTTCCACATTGCCTCTTTATTTCCCTTATCCAATGCCTCCACACTTTGCTCACTATCTTTATCCATCGCTTCCCATCTTTCCTTATTACCTCTACACACCGCGTCCAATCTTTCCATAAATTCCCTATGCATCTTCTGTAGAAACTGCAGTAGCACATCGTTATTTGCTACTGTCGGTGCGCTCACCTCGTTCGCCTGAGAAACCGTAGCTTCGCTAAGGGCAGCGGCACTTTCACTGCGTACCTGGCCTAGTCCCGAGCCCGCGTCGTCGGGAAAAGCCCGCGTTTGTGGACAAAGCCCGCCGCATAAAGGATCCCCTTGCAGCGGTCCACTGAACAATGCAGCCCCTTCGGAGTGTTTGTCTTTCTCGCTCATTAACCCATGGTCAACAGCTACTTCCCGCTGCACTGCTACGTTCACGCCAGAATCGCTATTCTCCATGGTGACTACACTTTTAGACTGCGACCTAGTTACTACGGACATTACGCAAAAAAAATTATAAAACGATCTTCCAGCCTTGTGCTATATAGCAATTAATTACATAAAATAAAATAAAAGACCCTCACCAATCCAGAAAGAAATTGCAAACAGAAAAAATTTTACTTCTTAGCGCTATCGCAATATATTCCATCAAAAAATTAAAAAAATCTTAACAGCAAACCCTAACAACAAAATATCCTGACAAAGATATCCTGGTAACAAAATTATCGTGGCAAAAAAAACGGAATCCTGGCAGGGTCGAAATTATGAGAGGCACCCACATGCCTTACTCATACTGTGGCATCAAGCAGTCAGGCCTGCAAGATGAGTGGTTTGCCAAGCGAGTGGATTCTTCCTTAATTTATCGAGTAACATGAATTCTCGTATCTTACTATTTAGTTACAAATTATCCTCCTGTATGAATAATACGCAACGGAAACGCATATCTGACTATCAGTGATTTACAGAACTCTGACTGTACACTACGCACTGGCAATACCACATTTTCTTTTTGTCTTTTATTTAACGGCTTTTATTAACACATGGCCATCCCACTGAATATGAATGGCGCACACATTATAAATTCGGGACATCATGACGACATGCAATTCAATGGAAAAATCCACCAATCTTTTTCTTTTCACTATATTATTTATTCCAAAACACACAAATTCTATGACCTACACAATATCACGTGAGAAATTCCGCCCAATGGGCATGGCTTTACATTAGTGAATCTCTATATTATGGTCTCGTAATTTATTTAAGGCTACAGTGCACTTTCTGGATAGGCTGGTGGATCTTTTATTATATCTCACGCTTCGACTCTCACAATCATCCTCACGGAACTTTCCTCCAGATCGAGCGATACAGAAGGAACAAGCATAACCCACAAATCTTTTGAAACTACCTTGCTACTCCCCCATGCAAACCGCACATACCCAAATTACATGACATACACCACACAACAATATGAAATACTACACAAAGAATGGTTACAACATTATCACTTTCCGCTTTCCCACTTCAATCAATATTTATCCCAGTTTCACACGACACTGCCCCACTTTGTAATTCTACTTTCCTACTGTGAACTCTGGAGATAAATGCACGTCTTCCTGTGCAATGCAAGCCAAGTGGCGTTGCTGGATAGACGGCCGACTCACCTTGATTCTCTCTCAGAGTTTAAATCTAGCATCACACGGAATGATATTTCTTAAATATTTCAACTTATGATACACACGCTATTTCTTAAATATTTCAGCTTATTGTACACACGCTAGTAATCCAGCTTAACTTAAGCACACGGAAGTATCTCAACTTATAACTACACGTGGTTTCATTGTGACCGTTGGTTTACTACAATCCCCTTAATATTACCTGCCTGACACTTAATTCTCCCCACAAAAGTTCCTGAGATAGAGAAATTATTAATTCAAACTACTCTTAAATATTCCACATCCATACCATGCCTCCACTCTTTCATCATTACGGAGCACTACAAAACACGTCTTAACAGCAGAAGATCCAGCGGCAGAGTGCTGAAACATGGCCGTATTCCGGTTCTCTCGCACCTCTGTCGAAGTGGGAGAAGCACCTTGCTACCTTATTGGTCAGCCACATTTCAGACGCTCAAAGCTCTGGTAACTTCCGTCTCTTTGGTCCCACCAAAGGTGGCGAAAGGATCGACTCAGAGATGATCATATATTCCCATTCACTATCTGTGGTTAGCAGACGACCATACATTCATTCATTTCACAGATCTCACCAAACTGGATGTAGGGATTTACTTTGTGGGAGTGCACATGCGATCAATTAAATAAATAAATTGTCATTCTTTCCCACACTGGTATCCGGCTTCGCTGTATTAATTGAAATTGAGTTACTTTACAAAAAAAATGTGTTGTTCTGACAAAAATATCGAAGTATTTCGTACCTATTTTCAATGTCGGGCGGTACTGTACCCTTTCAACTGCTTTACAAGAGTACTGTTTTCTTTTATTAAGGTCCTATCGGATTTAGTAGTATGTTTCACTAGGGGAAAGACAGATACCGCCTACAGGAAAATTAACGAGGCCTTTGCGGAAAAGAGAGGCAGCTGTATGAATGTCAAGAGATCAGATGGAAAACCACTCCTAAGCAAAGGAGGGAAAGCTGAAAGGTGCAAGGAGTATATAGAGAGTCTATACAAGGGAGATGAAGGCAGTATTATAGAAAGAAAGTGGACGTAGATGAAGATGAGAGGGAGATACGATACTGCGAAAA
The DNA here is from genome assembly GCF_023898315.1 of Schistocerca nitens. Taxonomy (NCBI): domain Eukaryota; kingdom Metazoa; phylum Arthropoda; class Insecta; order Orthoptera; family Acrididae; genus Schistocerca; species Schistocerca nitens. The sequence goes on from NC_064617.1 coordinate 859,078,198, forward strand.
GAGCTTGACAAAGGTCTGAAAGCTTCAAGGCGAAACAAGACCCAGGGGTAGATGATATTCCGTCAGAATTCCTGATAGCATTGGGAGAGCCAGCCTTGACAAAACTCTGGTGTGCGAGATGTATGAGACAGGTGAGATATCTCCAAACTTCAAATAGAATGTAGCAATTCCAATTCCAAAGAAAGCAATTGCTGACAGGTTGCAAATTGCCGAACTATCTGTTTAATAAGTCATGGTTGGAAATACTAACGCTCATTCCTTACAGAAGAATGTGAAACGGGTAGAAGTCGATATCGGGGAAGATCATTCTGGATTCTGGAGAAATGTAGGAATACGCGAGGCGATACTGACCCTGCCACTTATCCTAAAATAATAGGTTAAGGCAAGACAAACCTGCGTTTGTAGCAGTTGCTGACTTACATAAAGTTTTGACAGTGTTGACTGGAATACTCTCTTTGAAATTTTGAAGGTAGCAAGGGTAAAATACAGGGAGCGAAGGGCTGTTTACAACTTGTACATAAACCAGACGGCAGTTATAGGAGTCGATGGGCTTGAACGGGAAGCTGTAGTAGAGAAGGGAGTGAGACAGAATTGTTGCCTGTCCCCGATATTATTCAGTCTGTAGAGCGAACAAGTAGTAGAGAAAACCAAAGAAAAATCTGGAAGAGGAATTAAAGTCCTGGGAGAAGAAATAAAACTTTGAAGTTTGCCAATGAGATTGTAATTGTCAGAGATAGCAAAGAGCTTGGAAGAGTAGTTGAACGGAATGGAGGAAGTATTGAAAGGAGGACATAAGATGAACATCAACAAAAGCAAAACAAGGATAACGGAATGCGGCAGTATTAAACCAGTTGATGCTAAGGAAATTAGATTAGCAAACGAAACACTTAAAGTAGTAGCTGAGTTTTGAAATTTGGGTAGCAAAATGACTGATGACGGCCGAAGTAGAAAGGAAATAACATGTAGATTGGCAATGGCAAGCAAAGCGGTCCTGAAGAAGAGACATTTCTTGACATCGAATATAAATGTAAGTGTAGGGAAGTCTTTTCTAAAGATATTTGTCTGGACTGTAGCCATGCATGGAAGTTTCACATGGACGATAAACAATTTAGACAAAAAGAGAATAGAAGCATTCGAAATGTGGTACTACAGTAATATGTTGAATGTTAGATGGGTCGATCACGTAACTAATGAGGAAGTACTGAACAGAATTAGGTAGACAAGAAATTTGTGGTACAACTAGACCAAAAGAAGGGGTCGGTTGATAGGACAAATTCTGTGCACTAAGGGATCACCAGTTTAGTATTGGAGGGAAGTGTGGGGGGGTAAAAATCGTATAGTGGGACAAAAAGATGAATACAGTAAACAGATTGAAAAGGATACAGGTTGCAGTAGTTGTTCAGAGACGAAGAGGCTCGCACAGGACAGAGCAGCATGGAGAGTTTCGTCAAACCATTCTTCGGACTGAAGACCACAACAACAACAACAAAAACAATAACATCGGTTGCGAAATTAAAACCGGACTGAAAATACGATTAAACTTTGAGGAGATTTGTTGCACAGTGTCTCTAGTATTCCCATCGATTTCTTCACTTCGCTCTTTTCATATGTGAACACACAGTAAGCACGTAAAGATGCCTATAACACATGAGTCTCCCACCAAGTGTGAAGTGCGTGCTGCCATTGGATGTCTTCATGCTGAGCGTTTCTGCCTGATGTCATGCAGCCCACGTAACGTAACTGTCATGCGTAATAGCAAAGTGTAGCAATCGTCCACGAACTTTGAAGCAGTACGTACAGACATTCATGTTGCTGGTGGTCAGGGAAAGAAGTCAGTGTCAACCGATGTTCATGTTCAACGAGTGCATCAGGCGATTCGAGGAAATCGTCTGCAAAGCGAAGTTCAGAAGAAGCGAAGAGGAATTTTGTTTTTCCTCACGACAATGGTCGGCGTCACATCGCAGCTGCAACGAAGACGCTCCCGCAGATTTTTCTATAGGAGGTGTTTGATCATCCACCATACAGCCTGGACTTGGCTAACTCTGACTTTCATCTCTTTGCTTACGTGAACCGCTTGCTATGAGCACAGTATTCTTGTCATTACGGAGTGACATGCACTTATTTTCAATCTGACGGTCGAAAATGTGAAAATAAATGATTTTAATTTTTTATACAAGCATATCTTATGTCTGCATACTGATATGTGTAGCTCAAAGACAATGTGTTGTAGAGGAGGGAGCAGAGGAGAACGTGGGGAAAATGCTAAATTAAGTATTGGCCGACGAACTAGGGGAGATGTTGGAAACCTGTTTAGTGTGTGTATGCACAATGAAAATAAAAGCCATGTTATGGGCTATGTTCATACCGTGCTTGTGTATATACTAGGGTGTGTGCAATGTAAAGAGTAGTAGTTTAGCTATGGGGCTTCCAGCACAAATTTTTTGAATTAGTGACATCACGTGACTAAGTCACTAACCTTGATCTTTCGACGATGTCATCAAGCCACGCTCCTTCCTCTGTAATATTCAAACGTTTCAGATCGCAAGCAACCCCTCCCCCCCCCTTTTTTTTTGGATGACGGATGACGTCGTTAAGAACTGAATATGGGAATTTTGATAAATTGGATGGAAATTAAAAAAGAACAACATGGAAGAAGGCAATAAATACTAACACACACACACACACACACACACACACACACACACACACACAAAAGCACTGCACTATGTACCACTTCCGTCTCCCTCCTCCAGTCAGATCCTAGTGTTTCAGCCACCATTAAAAGCCAGTCACCAGTAAGAACGATTTACAATGAAGCCTCATTTGGGCTGAACTCAAAAGCATCCGAATGACCTGAATCATTTATGAAATAGTACTTCCCACATTTTAAGTATATGAACTGCATAACATAACGTACATGTTTTCAACTATGATTGCATTACTGACATGATTGCCAACTAATATAAACATACCCCCCACAAATCGCTAAAAACCAATGTTTGCTTATACAACGTAACAACCGAATTAGTAATATGTAGTAGGAAGGGAATGGCAAACAACCTCCGCTAGGACCTTGTCTAGTACGGTGGTGCAGGTCTCCCGCATCGTCTCCTACGCTCTGTCAAGGAATATAGGACCTCATCATCATCATCATCATCAGTTGTCAAAGCAATTTTACTTCAAATACTACTCTACAAAACTTCAAAAACGCAAAGTAAAATCAACTACTGGTTTAAGCTCATGGTGCTTGTCATCACCAACATGTGGCGACGTTTATAGTCCCATCTGAGTCCCGCGCTCGGATTAAGACACAATAGAGCCTGAGATTAAATATTTTACACAGCTATGACGTTTGCAAGGTGTCACAATATTCTTTCTAAGTCTCTAATATCTTGAAAAATACTTCAGCAACGCAAAAGTACAATGTTTATGTCATCTATCGCAATTTTATTTTCCACATATACACATATCTGTCAGATAAGTATGACTTTGAGCTCTAAAGTAAATGCTCCAATGCTAATTTCCGAGACTAAATGGTTACAAATAACATGATAAACTAACGGTTGACATTACAGGTTAGATCCAAGAAGTCGATGCCGTAGAACTAACCCGATCAGGCTTATAAATGCAGAAAGTACATGTTAGCTAAAATACTGCTCTAAGCAGGCAAGCACGCAAACAAATACGCAGCCTGATTTACTGGAAGAGTGTAATTATTTAGAAATACTTTTGGTGTAAGTCACAATGCATTCTCAAATTAAATATTCCCACATCTAAATTGATCTCAAGCACCATTCTAGTAAATACAAAGATAATACATCATGCTACACACTAGAGAAATATAATCGATTATATTGTCAGTTACTGCTTGTATTCCAAATGCCTCAGGCCTACTAGAGGCTATGTGCAGTAACAAGTTTCGATGAAGGTTGCAATATTTACCAAAGGAAACTGTGGTGCCACAGCTATCTAAACGTTTATAGACTGTATTTCCTACAATCAGCTGTTAAATAACACTAACATCTTACGAAAATATGATGTGAAAATACACACACACGCAGTATAGCCAAAAGCCAAAAAACTAAGCAAACACTACATTAGGAAGGAAGGAAGGTTCTCTGACGATTTTATTGCGATGTAGCACTTAATCTCATAAGTTTTCGTAATACACAACGAGAAAGTCTCTTACGTTTGGACAAATATCACAACCAAAGACAGTGACACAGCTGGAACGTCTCCAAACAAGTCGGTACAACAGGACAAAGTAGATATTTCGCAAGTAAACTCTTTCATAAAATTATTCATTATTTACTGAGAACATGTCAAATGCGGTAAATCTTACACAATTAACGGATTTAGTGTTTTTACCGTGGCTTTATTTTCATTACAAACACACACATATACACACAATCGCGCGCCCGCGCTCCTCGGTCCAGATGTCAGCCATTGCTGCTGTCCCTTCTTCTACACCTGCAGCGAGAGAAACCAGGACACACATGCGCTCTCTCTCTTCGTCTCATTTACAAAGTAATCAAGGAGTTGTGTGTTTTATGGAAGCACAGCTATTTTATAAAGCTTTGTTTTCTTTTTTGTATTATTTTTTCATCTAGATATGTGGGCGGATATCTTTAGATACATTATAGCATGGACGTTACAAATATTGCTGTACAGCAGTTTAATCTTTAGAGCGTGAATGTCAACATTTGCTACTGTACTTTAAACGTAAGTTTAAGTACTGTAGAACAGCCGGTTTAATCTTTACTACTGCCATCCAACTGGAAGCAGAATATGTACTTTACGTAACGTCACTCCAAGTTTCCCGTATTATCTCAGTTTGTATCGTTTGCAGTGTATATTCTGATGATGCGCTAGTTCATTTGAAGAGCGAAACCCGTACATAAAAAAAAAAAAATTAAGTGCGATCTGTGCTTGTTTTCAGAAAACTGAAAGGTTTAAACATTATTCCTATGAGGATTCTGTTGAATCTCTCAACAACTGAAGCTTTCAAGATTGAAAATGGTAGATGTGATTAAATTACATATGTTTCCATTACCTTCTTGAAATGGATGTCGGAAAATTCCTTACGTAAGTCTGTTTGTAAATAATTTGGAATCCTATTACTTCATCTGTATATTTTTATAGAAACATCTGCAGCCTCGGTACCAGTTTTGGTCTTTAGAGCAGTGACCAGTGCATATTCTGTGTACATGTCAATTACTGTTATGTACTTATTACCTGAACTGTACTTGGAATATGCAGTAAGGTTAACCAAATCGGCTTCATAAAGCTCATTAATTCCTGCCATGGTAACTACTGTCTCTGATGAACTTTGTGTATTGAGCGATGCAGTTCTTGAGCTATTTCAGATTAAAGACAGCCGCACTTGACGCTGTTAAAATCTGTGGGCGACGGCTGCCGCTGGAACAATGGCTCTGGGAAGCGTCAAGTTGCTTGGCGTGTATTGATTTATCAGAGACGTGAAGAAGCTGTGTCAGATCACTGTCCGTCACCGTTCCGACGACGCAACCACAGTCACACCTGCCGCGACGCAAACCACGACATGGGAAGACTTTTATTTTATTCATTAAAGTAATTTTGTAAATGGAGTAGCAGCCAGGAAAAGTCAAAGTGAAATAAAAATTAGTTCAAACGCAATAGTTTAATAGTTACAGTAATCAGACTTTTGTTTGATCATCCCATCACTGTTCTGTCCTACAGTTTGTGTCATTTACTACAGACAATAATTTTTATAAAAATTACAATCGCTAGAATCGGAATAATATTTTCAGAATTTAAAATTGGCCGCCTTTACTTTTATAGTTTCTGAAGTAAATTTTGTTAATCGAAAGTTCACAATAATTTTCAATAATTCATTGCGGAAAGCAGTTTAAAGATGGCTGCCAGAACATGTTGTTAGAAATAATATGACTTGCGTCCATCTTAGAGTTTTGAGTATAAAGCACAGTTAATAAATTTCCTTTTAAATTCACAATAAATTTCAGAATTAATTAAAACTAATTTAGCTGCTTCAGGGCTTGTCGACCGTAAGATCCTGACGTATTTCTTTCAGACGCTTTAAAAATGAAAGACACTACCATCTCTTTTTCTGCATCTGCAAGACAATCTGTTTAACGGATTGACGTACTAATAATATCAAAATGATACCGAAGGTAGCAGTGCTATGATTAAGGCGGTGTTTTCGCAATAGTGGAACAATTTTACGATCGAGCCACTGCATCCAACGGTTACTTCGGAATTGATAGTCGATCATCTTAATTGTTCAACAACAATCAGTTCAGTACGTAAACGGTCCAATTCATAGCGGATAAAAATATCGTTATGTGCCCAAATAAATGAAATGCAGACACTCCAGTAAGTGTTAGGGCGAATATTTTGTGTACATTGATAATTTCTGCGTAGGTTAAAAATTATGAACTGTGCTACAGCCAAGGTCACGATCGTCAACAACTAGGCGGTATGTTACAGTATTTGTTGGTAACGACGTTTTTGTTTTCATTTCAATTCTCATGTCAATTACAGGCAATTTCAGTGTTCTTTCGTCTTCAATCGAAGAAATGAACTGGGCACTTGTGGAACTCCGTTCGATTCATGGGTGGCTCTCTTCTTAGACCCCTCTGTCCATAACACAGCGACTGAAAACTACAGTACATTTTATATGCCTGCACGGAATTCTTTGTGATATCATGGACTGAATAGTTCTCTTTAGGGCATTCAGATGAAATCAGGTATATCTTGAACTTTGTTGTTTATATTACATCAAATGTGCTGCGCCATCTGTAAATATATTCGTGATTGTCTGAAAAGCTAAAATTATGTATCTTGCTGTTTAAAGTGCTGTACTGAGTTTAGATTTTCACACCTATGTACTATTTTCTGGTGCAACACACTCAGTTAAATTGCAGTGACAGAATACTGGAGTCAGGCTTAGACCATTTCTTAAGACGTTCCATAATGGTATTTGCACTTTCTCAGGCACTCGCGTTCCTGAAGTTACCCAGTACATATTTTCGATCACTATTTCCAGCGTGGTGAGATAATACGGTTGATTTTGCTTTGTCTGCTGCGAAACAGTACAAGTTCATGACGAGCGTTTAAAATAATCGCCCTGTAACCCTCTATGAACCCAAGTACCATACTGCATGGGATACAGGATATGAATTTCCGAAAACAAGTGAAATTCGCAACTTTTTTTAAAGTAAGTGTCATTACATTTGTGTTGTTCTGTTTCTTCGAAAAGTTTTTCTTGAATATACAGGGCGTCCGAGGAGACATGGACAATATTCAGGGATATAACAGGAAAGATTATTCGAAGCAAAAAAGCCAAATTGCAGAACGGGTTTGTTCAGGTAGTCTCACTCTGACATCAGCCTAAGCTGCACGAAAGGGTCACGAATGTTGTTTTCGATACATTACCGTTGTTTCCGTAATTTCCTGATACTGTCTGTTAAAGACTGTTTTTTTAAAAAAAATATGGTGCTCTTTAGTTTTCATTTATGTTGCGTCTTCTCTGATCTAACACGTTCGGTGAATATTTGTGTGGTGTTTACATTGTCGTATTTGCGTCTGCCAGCGTCCAGCTTAGCTGTGCATTTTATCACAAGATAAGTGATCACTAGTTCTTTCTTTATTAGAGCTTCAGTGTGTTAATGTTTTTCGGTTTACTGTAAAAGTTGTGTCATGTGAAATGACTGTGGATGTTGTCATGGGTTAGTTAGTATGGGAGAAACATGTCAGAACTATGGGATGGTGTTTCATTGTGGCGATTGTAGCGGGCCAAGAAGTGAAGTACCAGATGAGGCACATAGGTAGAGTTCTATATTATGAACTTGAGGCAATAGAATGATGGAATAGGTAGGAAAGATTTTGTGGCCTTTAAACAGAATTAGAAATGGAGGTAGGTTGAAGGTGGAAAGAGAAAATGGGAACTCGAAAAAGATAACAATAACAAGCAAAAGGAGAGAGCCTCAAAAATCGCATTTCAGATTCGGGTAAGACATGTTACCTGAAGCAGGAGAAGAGCCTCAACCAGTTTTTGAGCAAATTAGGCAGGAGCAGACTCGTAGGAACAATTTTAAATCTACGTCGGTAGAAAAGGAAGAAATTTGGTTCTTATAGCAGGAAGATTAGGAAAAAAACTGACTAGCAGTTTTATAAATCATGATAACAACCTCCGCTCCCTGTAAAAGTTATTAACCAGTTTGAAATTTCTGCAACGTATACACGAAAGATAGAATGTGTCACATCTTACTGCACAAACACCACAGAAATTTGCTTAGAATTGTCTGTCACCTAAATGAGCAGTCATTTAAAAATAAAGTACACCAACTTGAAGGTGACTCACATTTTTCGAACGGCAAGGTGGTATGTACTACAAAGCACTGGTTTCGAGACTCTGAAATATGGCATATAGTGCTATCGTCATATAAAAGTGCAAGTTACTGCTGCAGAACTAACATAACGTGTGGGCATCGTGTATTTATATCAGAAGTGACACACATTTTAAAGCTGAATATCTTATCACAATTAGTGTGGATAAATATTTTGCATTAGCAGCAGCTGAACCAACAGCACTAGACACGCGTAAGAAGTTAATTATTCTGTGCGTGTACGTCTCATTTAATTGTAATGTGGACACTTCCTTCAACATATTAACTGAAGACTCTCACTCACCAAAACTAATATAATAATATGTGGAGATATAAATATTAACACTGGTATTGGGTGTGAAATTAACAATAAATTCCTAAACATTTAGAAAATTTTTGGCGTGATACAACTTATAAACGCTGCTACTAGGATATCAAGAATTTTAACATCAGTCTTAGACAATGTACTTAAAAATATAATTAGAGAAAATTATAAAGAATTTATTAAAGATTTTGGCCTCTCTGGTTATTGTAATCAGATAATAAAGCTAAAGAAGTTCTTGGTAAAACCCACAAAACTGCAAGCCTACTGTCCTTTCGAAATGTAAACATCATCATCATTCATCATCATCATTTAAGACTGATTATGCCTTTCAGCGTTCATTCCGGAGCATAGTCCCCCTTATAAAATTCCTCCATGATCCGCTATTCAGTCCTAACATTGGAGCCTCTTCAGATGTTAAGCCTATTACTTCAAAACCATTCTTAACCGAATCCAGGTACCTTCTCCTTGGTCTACCCCGACTCCTCCTACCCTCTACTGCTGAACCCACGAGTCTCTTGGGTAATCTTGCTTCTCCCATGCATGTAACATGACCCCACCATCTAAGCCTGTTCGAAATGTAATATAGATACTTTTTCCTAGAACACTTTCAAATCAAACCTGGGATGAAGCGTACATGGGAAACAATGTATATGCTAAGTACTCTAAATTCTGCAAAGTTTTTGATTTCATTTTTGAGAAGACATTTCCAACAACAGCTAAGGAAAATAGATGGATAAGTGTGGATATTAGAAAATCCTCACAGACACCTATTTTTTCAATTCTTTACAAAATCAATAATCCACAGTTCCTAGATTACTATTGCAGATACATAAATATATGCAGGAGGGTACTGATTGCTAAAAAAATACCATTCATTACAAAATAATATATAATGAGAAGATAAAAGGTAATTAGCTTGGATGACACAAAACTGGAAACGACAGACACAAATATTGTAATATACAAATCACAGATGGGGACAAAACAACAGAAAATTAACAGGAAGTGACAAATTTTGTAAATAGCTATTTTTCCGGTATGGTGTAGAGGTTGCGATAAAATCTTCCTAAGTCACATGTTGCACCTAGAGTGACTTACACAGCAAGCACACTGATGTTAAAATCAGGAAGACAGTATCGAAATTAATGATTAAGAAATCAGCAATCATAGCTGACGTTCCAGTGTCTGTTCTGAAGACGTGTATAGACAGCATACAACCTCCATTAACAAATATAATAGATGAATCCTTTAGTTCAGGTATTTTTCCAGAACACCTAAAGCACGCACCAGTTGTAGCCTTATTAAACAAAGGTAATGCGGAGAGTGTAGAAAACTACGGGTTAGTTTCACTTTTATCTGCATCCTCAAAGGTAATTGAATCCATCATTACAGATGGACTAATGAGGTACGTGAATGAATATAACTTTTTTAACGAAGCACAGTTTGGATTCCGAACTGGCAGAAGTACAATATCGACCATTACGGAGTTCACGAAAGTGGTACTTGCAGCTCTTTACTAGAAGAACTGTGTTACAGGCATATTATTATACCTGTCAAAAGCTTTTGAAACTGTTAGCATAAAATACTGATAAACAAGCTACAAGGACTTGATGTACGAGGTACAGGAAACAAGTGGTTCCAGTCGTACGTGCAAAACAACATGCAAATTGTAGAGATAGATCACATTCCTACTGACGATAATCTTTTAGCAAAACAACTGTCAGACAAGAAACATACAAATATAGGTGTGCCAAAAGGTAGTGTATTGATTCAAATTCCGTTTTTAATGTGTACCAATGACCTTAAGGACAGACTAGGACTTGGAGAAAAACTTCTCTTTGCTGATGACAGCAACATCACAGCCACTGACAAAACTTCAGAAATCCTATTACAGAAGCCAAATCATATCCCCAACGATGTTTACGATTCGGCAGTATGTAATAAATTCCAACTGAACATAAAGAAAAAAACAGTGTGCATTTCAGCATTAGAGTTGAAAGAACTTAGTCGTGTTAAGCACAGATGATAGATCTATTGATTATGTAACGAATACAAATATTTTAAGCATGAGTATTGATTGTCAGTTAACACGGAATAAACACACAAAGATTATGGCAGAAATAATGCCATCGGCAAGTTATGGTTTTAGGGTTCTATAATCAGCTCGTAACTACCAATGTCTTGTGGTGACATAGTATTCCCACATACACCCAGTTCTTAGTTAAAGAATATTTTTTCTGGGGAGCAAAGGCACAAAACAAGCACACGATATCTAAAATGAAGAAAAGGGAGTTACAGAGTTATACTAGAAGCAGTAGTCGGGCTATTTAAGGCTATTTAAGGGACTGGGTATCCTTACAGCGCCAAGTGGGTGGATCAACCAGTCTGTTGCGCAGCCGGCCGGTGTGGCCGAGCGGTTCTAGGCGCTTCAGTCTGGAACCGCGTGACCGCTACAGTCGCAGGTTCGAATCCTGCCTCGGGCATGGATGTGTGTGATGTCCTTAGGTTAGTTAGGTTTTAGTAGTTCTACGTTCCAGGGGACTGATGGCCACAGATGTTAAGTCCCATAGTGCTCAGAGCCATTTCTGTTGCGCAAATCAGTGACAACGTTACTAAGTATTTCGTTCATACGTCTGTATATGATCACGGAACAGGAGCAAGCCTAGACTTACCTTTACCAACGGAAAAAAACAGAAAATTTAACGCATCGTTTCCTATCGGGGAGTAAAATTCTATAGTTAATTGCCCATTGTACAAAGAAGAAGGCCGTGAATATTTTATACCGTATTAATTTTTATTTTTAAATGCATCCCTTGTTCCATCTCCCTCGAAATGTATTTTGTTGGTAGTGACATCTTAGGTTAGTGCCTTACATGACAAGGTAACAATAAACAAACGAGACAATTCACCCAGAGCTTCTAGTTTATCATAAAGTGAGTCTACTCGAGTGAAAATTTCCAAATGTAAGAATAAATAAATTAAATGGAAACGGTGCCAGAGTGATACACACACTGAATATACCACTGTTGGTGTCATTCGGTGTAAATATCTGATTTCATACATCCCAGAAAAATAGACCTATATTTTAATTATATCCTAATTCTTGCTTGCGATGGGATTCATTCTTGAATGTTTCTGTGTCTGAACTTATTCTGCCATTTACGTATAACATTAGACCTCAAATATTCTAGCTGCGCATGTTTGTGTGACTATTTTCAGAGTAGAAGCGACAAGTGCGTTGGCTGATCCCAAAGACATTGAAAGATGGAACATTTAAAGTACAGCTACCCGTTTTTGGGGCCCTAAAAATGTGCTACATCGACTTACGTTTTATTGTAATTCGTGCATGGATACGTGGGGGCTCATGAGTCGAACGTATTGTGCTACAAGTCAGTAGGATCAGTAGGAAGAGAAACTGTTTTCTTTTTTATTCATTCTTTTAGCAGCACAGTTAATGTACAGAATACAGTTTGCAGTTGTATTTTCCGACCGTATGTTTTTTGGAAGGTATAGCACAGCTGGAGCATATGTGATCTCGGTGCTGGTGTAGCTCAGGTAGACCTGACTCGGTGGCGAGTGGAACCTCAAGAATCTCTTGGATGACCGAGCAAGCATTTTCGGGGCGTTGAGCGGCTGCGCGGACCGAGCTATAAGGGTGGGAGCGGCGAGCAGGCGGCCGGCCGGAAACCGCGCCCGCAGCAGCCGTTAACATCGCGCAGCGACGGCCGCACAACGCAGTCGCGCTCAGAGAGCGTCCGTCGAAGCAACAGTTTGCAGACACGGTAGCACACGTCAGCGCACCGTCGCAGACTGCAGTCTACAGTAGTGCTGCAGTACAACAAAAGATAAGTGTTGCAGCAGGCGAATTAATATTTGTAAGTTTCACCTTTCTTGCCAGCACAGCTATGGATCACGAGATTAAGGGATCACAGATCGATTGTGATCGACAGGTAGTGAGAGTGAGCCTGTGAGTCCAAATAGGCAATTATGAAGCAGAACATTTGCGTATGGCAGCTGCGAGTGAGCCTGTGAGCCCACACAGAGATATAGAAGTAGGCAAAGTTGCAGTGAGTGATCTAATATGAATGATGAAGGATTAATGAGGAAACTGATATTTATCAAGCCAAGACTTATTCCAAACAGACGAATGAGTGAAACTTCCTGGCAGATTAAAACTGTGTGCCCGACCGAGACTCGAACTCGGGAGAAGTAAAGCTGTGAGGGCCGGGCGTGAGTCGTGCTTCGGTAGCTCAGTTGGTAGAGCACTTGCACGCGAAAGGCAAAGGTCCCGAGTTCGAGTCTCGGTCGGGCACACAGTTTTAATCTGCCAGGAAGTTTCATATCAGCGCACACTCCGCTGCAGAGTGAAAATCTCATTCTGGAGACGAATGAGTGTCATATACTAAGAGAACACTATTTTTCTTTTATAATATTCTATAGTATATTATAATGTTGGCAATGGCCTTGCCGCAGTGGATACACCAGTTCCCGTGAAATCACCGAAGTTAAGTGCTGTCGGGCGTGGTCGGCACTTGGAAGGGTAACCATCCAGGCGACCATGCCCTGTTGCATTTTTCGGGGTGCACTCAGCCTCGTGATGCCAATTGAGGAGCTACCCGACCGAATAGTAGCGGCTTCCGTCAAGAATACCATCATAATGACTGGGAGAGTGGTGTGCTGACCACACACCACCCCTATCCGCATCCTCCTTGAGGATGACACGGCGGTCGGATGGTCCCGGTAGGCCACTCGTGGCCTGACGACGGAGTGCTTTTTTTATATTACAGTTTTGTTGTCTCATTAAAATAAGCTTCGAGAGAAGAGAGAGAGAGAGAGATAGGTCGGCCGGAATGGCCGAGTGGTTCTAGGCGCTTCAGTCCGGAACCGCGTGGCTGCTACGGTCGCAGGTTCGAATCCTGCCTCGGGCATGGATGTGTGTGATATCCTTAGGTTAGTTAGGTTTAAGTAGTTCTAAGTTCTAGAGGACGGATGACCTCAGATCTTAAGTCCCATAGTGCTCACAGCCATTAGCCTAGAGAGATGGTTCAAATGGCTCTGAGCACTATGGGACTTAACATCTATGGTCATCAGTCCCCTAGAACTTAGAACTACTTAAACCTAACTAACCTAAGGACATCACACAACACACAGTCATCACGAGGCAGAGAAAATCCCTGACCCCGCCGGGAATCGAACCCTGGAACCCGGGCGTGGGAAGCGAGAACGCTACCGCACGACTACGAGCTGTGGACGCCTAGAGAGAGAAAGAGAGAGAGAGAGAGAGAGAGAGAGAGAGAGAGAGAGAGAGAGAGAGGATAATAAGACGGATATGGAAATTTATGTGTACATGAGAAATAAAATTTAGTGATGAGACTACACAATAATTATCGAATTGAAGCCATCCACAATGGATTATTTTGTAGGGGAGTACAGAATTTGGCGTATGAAATACAGGTGTGTGTGTGTGTGTGTGTTTTTTGACATAATTTAGATGTAGAAATACTACAATTCCCACTCGTTAGTTATGCATAATTATAATTATTTAAATTAATTATTAATTAAATTATTATTATTATTTAAATCATGAATGACGCAGTTGCAGGCTTTCCAAAAATACCGATCATGAACGAAACTGACTGTTAACTCTCTGCTGACATTCACTAGAGAGGAGAATGGGTCAGTGGGGGTGGGGGGGGGGGGGAGGGTGAGGGGACGTGAGCGGGAGGAGGCAAGGGTTGTGGCTTGACATGTGATGATGATGATGATCGATGACGATAACATCGTTATTGAAAGGGCTGATGATCTCACTGCTAAGAGAAAATAGTTCAATGTTAACGAGGGCAGGTCTTGTGGCGTCGTGAGTTGCAAGCGACCGTGATGTGAAAGTGCTCACTTTCATGAACTTAAGATGACGTTTGACGGTTAAAATGTCTTGGACAGTACCCTGATGTACTACTTGTACGAACACGTTACCAGTGACATTGTTCTGACTTGAACGTTCATTTTGCAGCGGTACAGTCGTCACGGATCTGTTACGGAGCAGCCCGCTCTTCGTCCCTCGTCCCTCTCCCCTCGCCCATATACTTGACGTTCTTCGTCATAATATAGCACAACTTCACTTTTAGACGGAAGTGGATGCGGATGCAGCGACACGACTGTAACGTTCATAAATAAGCGCTAAATTCGAACATTGGAATTTACCCATAATGCTGTTAGTGGAATCTGAGAGGGCTGACGCTCATTTCGCTTTATAATATGTCGCTGCTCATGTCAGAGATGACGCTCATACACTCTATAGTTGTACAAGGCAAGTATTCCAGCTGAAACGACTAAAACCAAATGAAAATGATTTTGAAATACGGAGATACGTCTCTTCTGCTGCACATTTTCCTGTGAATCAGTTTATACAAACCATGCTTCACGTTTAACAAATCTTAAGACTAGAGACGCACAACTCGCTGAAAAGAGAACAGCATCTCACAGACAGTTATGACAAACGGTTCAAATGAGTCACAAAACAGGTATTAATTGGGAAAATGTTAAGCATTTGCTTGAAACAACATTCGTTAACACGTGTATTACTTAGTTGTCATATTTCGAAAAGCAGAAATTGCTTTTTGTTGATGGTGTTAGGACAGCAACCAGCCACAAATTTACTTTCAGTTCCTTTATTCACAGGGTAACGTTACCGGTTTCGAATCGTTGTGATTCATCCTCAGACGGTTTACACGCTTTCTTTATGACATGTGGTGTGTTTTTTACAGATTAATTGTCCTAAAATATAAATAATACGTAATTATAAACACACCACACACAGATGGTTGCGTTACAGATTTTCGTTGCATGTGACTTACGTGAAACGTCGGTTTGGAGTGTTTGTTTCCATAACATTCGTCCAACAGATGTAAATGCATTCCCACTGCATTCTTAAAATGGAAACAAACACTCCGAAACGACGTTTCACGTAAGTCACATGCAACGAAAATCTATAACGCAACCATCTGTGTGTGGCGTGTTTATAATTATGTATTACTTATATTTTAGGACAATTAATCTGTATAAAACGCACCACATGTCATAAGGAAAGCGTGTAAACCGTCTGAGGATGAATCACAACGATTCGAGACCGGTAACGGTACCCTTTGAATAAAGGAACTGAAAGTAAATTTGTGGCTGGTTGCTGTCCTAACACCATCAACATTTGTCTTCAAACAACAGCCACTGTGTCCATCATGTCATCATATGACAAAATTGCAGAAATTGCTTTGTTGTAGCCCGTTCTATTGCAAGTGTGACAGCTAGTGGGAAAGATCTCGATAATCTGTACTGAAACGATACTGCACTTCGCAGTGCGAACATTCCGGAAATGATGTAGCATGACCACAAATTGCTCTGCCCAGGTGTGCATACTGTTCCATACCATTCTCTTCTAATCACTTCATTCAAACTCCAGATTTGCATTTCACTGATGAATAAGGGTAGGAAATAGTACAACTACAGTAGTGACCTTTATTTTGCTAAATATGACTCTATAAGTATTATATATTGTTTTGAGCAAATGCTTACCTTTTTGCAAAGCCCCTCCCTTAAGCCACTTGCGATAGTCATGATCACAATTGTCTGTTACAGTTCTTCTTTTCAGCATCTTGTGAATTTATAATCAATAGATTCGTTAATGTTCAACCATCGACGGTACACGAATGCAGAAATTTTCGGGTATATGACCTTGTGAGCTGTACAACACTCACATCTACGTATTTTAAAATAATTTTTATTCGAGAAGGAACTTGCCTTGTTAGTATACGAGAGTGCGCTAAAAGGTAATACCTCAGAATTTTCTATATGAAAACTCTTGAAGGTGTTTAAATAAAACAGACGTTATCAACATTCTACATCTTCATTCTTCATGTATACATATTTGCAGTTATCTTCAGCTGTAGGGCTTCGAATTGTAGCGTGTGACATAGAAGTGTGTAACGCAACTATGATGGTGCGTGAGAAACAGTGTGCTGTATCGAGTTTCGAATACGAACAGTTGGTCCACACATGGAGCAACCTCTCCTTTGCTTGATAGTCTGATTTCCACAGCTTCCTTAATAACACTATCCCAGTAGCTGGGAGATTCTGGCTTGCACGTCCAGCTATTGGGATAGTGTTATTAAGGAAGCTGTTGAAATCATACTATCAAGCAACCTTATTAACAGAGATGGTGGATTTTGTTTAAATGCTGCTTGGAATCCGGCTCTGTCTCTCATCAAAAAACAGAGGGTCAGAAGTAGTGCTACCTCACCTGTTGATTAATACTAACTATCGATATTTCTGATATTGGTTATCTTTGGTTGTGTTGACACTTGTTCTGTGTGTGGTGTCTTCCTTGTTTCTCCTCTGTGAACCGAGGTATTAAATTTGCTTGCACATTTTTTCTTCCTTGCATTTGTGCCTTGAGAATGGCAGGGTGTGCTCCTGTCGAAATATCGGCGGTGTTCGACGAAGTCACCCAGCAGCAAACCCGCAAGTTATTTGAACATTCGATTCGCCGGGAAAAGTTAAGGTCTCACAATATTAAACATAGTTGTAACACTACGTTATGCGACAGATTGACTGGGTGATTATTCATATTTATTGGCTAAGTCGCGCTGGCAATGCCGGCCCATTTCCCGTGCGATTTCTGCCCAGAGCTTTTAATTTGTTTAAGGGTGACACGATGAAAAATTTAAGGATGGAGTTCTTTATACCAATGATTTCTCCATTGAATCTTTCGTCGGTGCTTGGCAGATTATAGCTAAAAAAAAGTTTTGTTGATTTTGGCTAATAGTTGCATTCATTATCAAACAGTTTATCTTCTTCTTATTCCATCATCAGCAGAAAAAACGGCTGTAGCATCTGTAGATGAAACAAGCGTGGGATAGGGAGAGATTAAAACAAGTTATTTTTCCACGTACATACTGAGTTTACGAAGTAGAAACTGTTAATTTTCACATATACGCATACACGAAGCTACTGGTTGTAGTTCATGCAGCAAATGAGAAAAATGAAAAAGTGTTTGTGCATTTAAAACTTGGCTGAGATGCTGCGTCGTATGTTCATTAATTTTTACTATTTTAATAGTTATTTCTGAATCTGTCCTCCGCATATTTTATTTGAGGGTGCTAAACTACTGTCTCAGGCATTGAAACAAATTCGTAGGCTGATGAAGACGTTAAGTGTCCCTTATTGAAAAGAAATGTCTTGTGTCGGGACAAGAGCGATTTACCTCTGGAATACGATGGACGTCCTCAGATATTGGTCGCGGGCAGTTTTGCAGGGAAGCGGGCTAAACGAGGTGCTCTCCTGGGAGGAGACACATATCAAGTGGGACCTCCTCATTCCCCAGGCACTGCCATTGTTACGAAGCACGGTCTGATACACACAGCTGTACTAGAAGGATATTTCTGAAAGGCACTCATTACCTGGGATCATTTTCCTCTAGTGAACCACGTTGAGTAACACTTGGTCCTCGATGTGCTGTCTTTATTTCTTCGAGACAAATGTGCAGCTTTCCGAAGTCCGCATGCTCTGGGGTACTGTCTTGCTGCGTCCCTGTAGAACAACAGCATCACAAAACACACGAGTCTTTGCGTAATCCTCTTACCGGCTTTCGTCGGCTGCAGTGTAAACGCTACTTCCCGAGCTCGGATAAATGGACTACATGGAAACACGGGTCTCTACCTGCGTTCCGCAGACAGACACTGTGTATCCTTGGAAGAATGCAAAACCTTATTCCTTACTGACATTTAGCAGTTTTCATCAGTATTTGCTGGAGCTGATAGTTATCGTTAGTAGCAATGATGTAGTATTTGTCTTTATGATTTGGAAGAGGTGCAAAGATGAAAATTGTAACTACTGAGCTGCACCAGAGAGGCTATGGTTATTCATGAGTAGGGAGGCACGAAATATAGTGACTGAAGTTGCTTCTTGTTCCACATCTTGTGATTTCTAAGATATGTAATTTTCATTTAATGAGCAAAGCGATGCACTGTCGACGTGGTTAGGCAAACTCTTGGTGAAAAAAAAAAAAAAGGTTCAAATGGCTCTGAGCACTATGGGACTTAACTTCTGAGGTCATCAGTCCCCTAGAACTTAGAACTACGTAAACCTAACTAACCTAAGGACATCACACACATCCATGCCCGAGGCAGGATTCGAACCTGCGACCGTAGCGGTCGCGCGGTTCCAGACAAACTGTTGGTGACCTGGTAGGCTTGTTGCTCGCAGACTCCGTGACGTCTCATTGGCGACACAAACTACGTGGCATATTCCCCTGCTCATTCGTTAGGAAACGTTTGTAGGCTGAACTGGGTCACGTCTCGGCAGTGCTCCACTTATGATGATGATCATAATAGGGGATGCCAGCTTTGATACGAGATCCAAGTTTAAAATGGTTCCAATACCAACAATTAATACTCTGTAGCAATGCAATTCTTTTTAGAAGGACCACTAGACTGCAAAACGTACAACGCTGAAAGTTAATACACTGACCACCACTGGTTCCTTGCAGCTTCCGCTTATAGACTGTCTGAAGCACCCGGATGGAGACGAGGAAACGAAATGAAACTTTGTGGTTGGGATATGGGATGTTATATCAGTGATTATAACGTCGAGTGAAATTTAGAAACAACTTGGCAGTATAAGCCTACTTATCAGGATTGCCTGGATGTATGTACTGATTGCGTTCTGTCGTTGTATCCTACCCCGAAGCAAGTTGGCCCGCAACTGGTCCTCGGTACACAGAGTACTGGGTCTGGGAAGGAGTTGACGTCCGTGCGGACAGATCTGGGGATCTAGCTGGCAACGGGAATATCTCAGCACCACCACTCAGCTCATAGAGACACGTACCATGTGTGAATAAGTATTGCTTTGCTGAAAAATGGTACCACGGTATTGCGTCGTCAGAGGTAAGACATGAGGACGCAGGATGTCCGTGATGTCAGAGTTCCCTCAACCACTGCCTCCCCAAAACATTCGAACTATATCACGTCTTTCCAGGTCGCGTCTATACTCGCCAACGATGGTAGTGCAAAACCGTGATTCATCGCTGAGCACAGTGCGAATCCAATCATAAGTAGTCCATGCTTCAGCGTCACGTCATCACTGTAAAGGCAACCGTTTGTTAACGGCATGCATTGCATACGACAGCCTGCTACTAGTCTCAGACCAATGATGCGAAATGACACAGAATGTTGCAGTATTTCTTCTCGTATGCCAGGCGCAGATGGGCTATGCCCTGTTTGGTAAAAAATATAGTGATCCTCCCTTGCAGTGGTGAGACGTGGTCGACTGGAGCCTCGACAACGGGTATGCCTGCCCACACGTAACACTGGGCCAGTGTCACAATCGAATGTCCCGGAAATCTGTGTACTACACGATTCGACCAGCGGCCAAATGCAGACCCACAATAAGGCACCTTTCAAGCTCTTTCAGGTGCTGATAACGACATCCCTCGTCTTCCGTAGTGATCATTCAAGATATGGCGCCTTTTACATCCCCTACCAGGACTGGTAATAACACTAAATACGAACAATACTCATGCACTGTTTGGCTATTCTGTCACAGAGAATTGCAACTTATGTATCAGCTGATGTGACACTGATACCCGAGCATGTCTTCCGGATGGTTCACGTTTTGTCTGGAAATATACAGTGAAGAGAAGAAGAAACTGGTACACGTGCCTAGTATCGTGTAGGACCCCCGCGAGCACGCAGAAGTATCGTAACACGACGTGGCATGGACTCGACTAAAGTCTGAAGCAGTGCAGGAGCGAAGTGGCACTATGAATCCTGCAGAGCTGTCCATAAATCCGTAAGAGTGCGAGGGGGTTGAGATATCATTTGAACAGCACGTTGTAAGAAATCCCAGATATGCTTAATAATGTTCATATTTGGGTAGTCTGGTGCCCAGCGGAAGTGTTTAAACTCAGAAGAGTGTTCTTGGAGCCACTCTGTAGCAATTCTGGACATTTGGGGTGTCGCACTGTCCTGCTGGGATTGCCCAAATCCGTCAGAATGCACAATGGACATGAATTGATGCATGTGATTAGACAGGATGCTTACGTACGTGACACCTGTCAGAGTCGTATCTAAATGCATCAGAGGCCCTCCCGCCGAAGGTTCGATCCTCCCTCGGGCATGGGTGTGTGTGTTGTCCTTAGCATTAAGTTAGTTTACGTTAGTTTAAGTAGTGTGTAAATCTAGGGACCGACGACCTCAGCAGTTTTGTCCCTTAGGAATTCACACACATATCTACACTATTTTTTTTTTTGTATCAGGGGTTATATATCACTCCAACTACACGCGCTCCACACCATTACGGAGCCTACACCAGTTTGAACAGTACTCCGCTGATATGCAGCGACCATGGATTCATGAGGTTGTGTCCACACCTGTACACGTCAATCCGCTCGATACAATTTAAAACGAGACTTGTCCGATCAGGCAGTATGTTTCCAGTCATCAACAGTCCAATGTGGACGGGCCCGGGTGAGGCGTAACTATTTGTGTTCCTGATATTCACGGTACACTCGTGAAATGATCGTACGGGAAAATCTCTTTCGTCGCTACCTCGGAGATGCTGTGTCCCATCGCTCGTGTGCCGACCGCAGCGCCGTATTCTGCCTGTTTACATATCTCTGTATTTGGATACGCATGTC
This sequence comes from Schistocerca nitens, assembly GCF_023898315.1. Lineage (NCBI taxonomy): Eukaryota > Metazoa > Arthropoda > Insecta > Orthoptera > Acrididae > Schistocerca > Schistocerca nitens. Next base: position 859,099,595 of record NC_064617.1, read on the forward strand.
TATACCAGTTTCTTTGGCGCTTCAGTGTATACTGAAATGAGGCTGTTTTTGAGTGTTACCCTCCTGCTTTCGTGGTCAGAAACACATTCTGAGACACCTGAGTATTCTCTTACTATAGGCATTTTTTGTTGAGCTGAAGCAGAATGCTATCTTCAACTCTTTTTTTTTTTTTTTTTTTTTTTGAATGGAAGCTATTGCTTCCAAGCGGTACTCCAGTCCCGTTGGGAGTGTATTTTTGTATTTGATTGCCGTGCTGTAAACTCGTACAGTCCCGACTTGGCCCCATCCGATTTTCATCTGTTTCCAGAACTTAAACAACAGCTCCTCAGAAACATACAAAATCATGTGTAAAACTTGCTCAAGCCATTTTCTAGGACAGACTGGCAGGAAAATTCGTATTAGATACACTGGACACATCAACTGTTACACATACATTCAATTCACAAAATAAGCCACAGCAAACCCACTGGAACACATGTAAGAGCTTAGACGACAATATTAAGACATTCCATTACTTGCAGAAGTCACATAAAATAGATTTAATTGAGGAGCTGGAAATTTTAGTACTTCAGGATAAGCAAGGAGAATAAAATACTCGGTGATAAACTAGAAAGTGAATTAATTAATTTCTTCAGAGTTTTCCCCAATGTATAATAACTGTAGCAAATTCCATAAATATATTCATACTTCATAGGCTCTACTGAGTATTAGCGACAAAATAATATGTAAAGAATAATGATAATTTAAAAGTGAATATTAGTCAGTAATGATAAGATAAAATTTATAAATGAAATAATGTAATCCACAGAAAATGTAATACCTATTGCTGTACATATACTAATTCTTCGCCGGCCGGAGTAGCCGAGCGGTTCTAGGCGCTACAGTCTGGAGCCGCGCGTCGCGGGTTCGAATCCTGCCTCGGGCATGGATGTGTGTGATGTCCTTAGGTTAGCTAGGTTTAAGTAGTTCTAAGTTCTAGGGGACTGATGACCTCAGAAGTTAAGTTCCATAGTGCTCAGAGCCATTTGAACCATTTTTAATTCTTCGTAAAGTCACACTCTCGAAATATGTTTGTAACATATTTTGATTTCGCAAACAAACAGTGTCAGTTACGGTTTGCGGGTGTGTGATTTTCTGCGTAATGAAAAAGTCACATTATCTGTAAGTATACAGACAAAAATATTATTTCTAACGTTAGCGTGTAAAGAAACATCCCAAAGTTTAATCCCGTACGCCGCCAATTCCGGCGTGATTGTGTCTCAGCGATCGCACCTGCAGATGGCGGCCAGATGGATCGCCGAAATACCCTGTATTGAAGACGATTATATATGGCAGCATACCCATGAAGAACATAATCATCCCAAGGTTACTTTTGTTCGGTTTTGGGTGTGCAGTAAAATGTCAAAAAGATGACTAGAGTGCAAGGGAGGCAGAAAAACATGCAAACGTAACACAAAATACTCACGAATGACACAGCTGCACGCTTTCAGAACCATCGAATGTGATACATGAAACCAAGTCAAGGGCAACAGGGCCCATGGCAATTTATTGTACATTCTGAGTGTCAAACTATGAATTCTAAATTTAATTATAACTGAAGACAATAGCTTTGCCAGAAAATAAAACTGTATTTTTTAAGGTTGGAATTTCTTAATGTTCCTAATCAACTAGAATTTACTCAAGTTTGAACAACAACAATAACAATTAACTTTTTAAGTGGTCATTTAAAAGAATTATGAAAATCATTGCATGTGGCAAATCATAGTGTGTTTTCCATCCAACTCGGGTGCAGATGATGTAAGTTGTGTTGCCTATGTTAAGGTGCATGGAATATTTTCCGGGCCAGTTTTATTTTGGTCACCCTGTACAACTATATTAAGTGTTTTACTGTGAGTTCCGTCATTTTCTTTGTCGACGTCTTCGCTGTCGCATTCCAGTCTTGCCATGATATTTTACTGTTGATTTCACGTGATAAACCTTTAAATGAAGTAATACTGAAAGTGAATGTTAAATATTTGTAAAAATTTGTCTATCAGAATTCTTAACAGTAACGATTACAGTGAGGTTACGCTGCGCCATTATTATCTTGTCGTGTATTACTGTGATTCGACTCTGTTTTCATTTTGTTTTTTAATTTGATCCATATTTTGCTGCTTAAAACATGACTGTATTCAGAACATTGGAGGTATGAATTAAACAATGCCTTCAGTCACAACTTTTTCGTGTTTTATTAACTACGCGATGCATTTCGGGCCTGTGGGTCAATCCTCAGATGTAATTTGTCTCAATACATGTTTGATTTCTTCTCCTGAATGATGTGAAATGCATATTAGTGTCACGAAAAGGTTTAATGTTAGGTTATGAATTTCGTAAGTCGAACGCGGAAAATATGTGCAAAATAGTCGAAAATGAACTGCGTAGCCGGCCGGAGTGGCCGTGCGGTTCTAGGCGCTACAGTCTGGAAGCGAGCGACCGCTACGGTCGCAGGTTCGAATCCTGCCTCGGGCATGGATGTGTGTGATGTCATTAGGTTAGTTAGGTTTAAGTAGTTCTAAGTTCTAGGCGACTGATGACCTCAGAAGTTAAGTCGCATAGTGCTCAGAGCCATTTGAACCATTTTGAACTGCGTAAACTTACCACATAATCCAAGGAAAGCATTTTTAACGCTTTAATACCGGCAAACATTCTTTTCTCCGTCGTTTTAGTACATGTCACTTCATTCAAGACGTATATTTGCACACACATATTTATAAACACTTCACAGATGTTTTTGTACATGGTGTTGTCAAAGATGAATTTATTCGTAGTGCTAAAGATATAACTATTAAACAATTGACATATGCAAAAAATAACTTTGGAATAGGTCTTTAAAATTACTGAAATAACTATGGCTTGCGAAATCTATGTCTTCAATTAACATAGACTCTGATTTTTGATTTTGTGGAGGTATATCTCCAGTTCTAACAGACTTAGGGTCTTACCATTGGGTTCGTTATGTAGTATTACCAAATTGTTTTCTAGACTGTTGATGACATGTTTCGTTTCCAACATATGTAATGTAGTGACTGATTTTTCGAAATTTCTTGAGCCTGAAAGCATTTTACACGTTCTTGAAAACGGGTCTTGAGGTTTCTGCCTGTTTTCCCTACATAGTAGACAGGATAACTGGGGCATGATACTTTGTACATTCCGCTGTTGTCGTATGTTTGTGTATTTGATTTTACATTAAGGGTGAGTAGGGTTCCTAACTTATTATTGGTTGAGAATGCAACTGTTACATTTGTTTTTCTGAAAAGGTTGGCGACTTTTGGTGGTATGGGGCCCAGGTATGGGATACTGGCGAATATTGTCTCTTCTTTCACTGTGTGTCCATTCGTTGTCTTGCTTTTGTATATTTGTCTACTTATATTGTCAATAGTTTGGGCTGTGTAGCCATTGCTTGTGGCAATGCTCTTTGTTGTATCTATCTCATTCTTGACAGTGTTTTCTTCTAAATCAAGGGAGTGTACTCTGTGTAGCATGGACCTAAATGCAGCGTGTTTCTGTGTGGTGGGATGATGAGTTGTCCAGTGTCCAGTGTTATGTCTGTGTATGTGCGTTTTCTGTGTATGTTGAACTTGTGTTTTTGTTTGTGGTAGGTGATTTTAAGATCCAGGAAATTTATGGTTTTGTTGTCCTCATGTTCTATTGTGAATTTTATGTTATTGTGGAAAGAATTGAAAACTGCTAGTAGCTCTTCGAACTCATCTTTTGTTCCATCAAATAGCAGCAAGGTGTCATCAACATATCTCCAGTAATATACTGTTTTACTTTTGAGTCAATTGTCTTCATTAAAGAACTTAATTTCCAGATGATTGAGAAATATGTCTGCCAGAAAAATTGAGATGCTACTACCCATTGCAAGACCCTCTTTCCGTTGGTAAACTTTCCCATTGAATGTAAAGTAATTGTGAGACAATATAATCTGTAACATGTCCTTGACGTCTGATATTTCTGCAATTGACCATTTTTTATGTTTTATTAAGTTTTCAAAGATTATGTCTATTGTTTATTCAGTTGGTGCATTTGTAAATATGTTAGTTACATCAAACGAGGCAAACCTGGCACCTGCAGGAATATTTATGTCCTTAATTTTAGGTTGCTACTTCATTTGTGTTCTTAACTGAGTATGATTTATCAAATGTATAGTACTGTTACAGAATTTCATTCAGAAATTGGAAGACTTTGGAGGCAGGTGTGTTTTTAGAATTAACAATGGGTCTTAATGGAACATGTGGTTTATGGATCTTAGGTTGAGCTCTTAGTCTTGGGGCTGTGGGGTTCATTAAAATGCATGTTTTTGCTTGATTTTCTGTGAAGAGGAAATTGCATTTGTTGACCATTTTTCTGATTTTGTTATGGAATTTTATCATTGGAGCTTGTTTGAGCTCTGTTATTTTGTTTTCAGAAAAGAAAGTCAGTGTTTTAGTGATGTATTTATCTTTTTTCATAATTACTACATAATTGCTTTTGTCAACTTTCAGAATCATGTCATTGTTATTATTGAGTTTCATGTTTATGCTCTTTACTTGCTTTCTCTCTTGATAAACTGCCTTGGAGGTTTCATTATGGTTACTTATGCTTTTATGAATAATTTTATTTACGCAGTGTTCTAAGACAGTCTGTTCAGTGTTATTTAGGTCAGCTAAATCAGCTGCTTTTTTAGTGTATATGATGAGATTTTTGAGGTTATTGTTAATTAATCTGGGTACTTGTTGTTCCCTTTCACTGAAGGTGATGTCAGTTTGGTTAATGTCTCTTTCATAAAACTGTGTCTTGTTGGATGGTTGGTTGTTCTGTTGCTGATGCAGTTTTAGTTGCATGGCTTCAAATTTCTTTCGGTTCCTGTGTGTGATTTCAGTTTGCATTTTGTTTACAATACTTTCAACATACTCTTCAGCAGCTTTTAGTTCTAATGCGTGTAGTGTATTAGCTAATTTTAAATATGTGTTATAACAGCACATAACAATATCTTCCTTCTCCTTATACTGAGATTTAACTTCAGACTTCATCCACATTATCTCACATTTCCTTTTCGCAATCTGGGCTGCAGCAGACTTCTTTTCGATCTTCGCTTTGACATAATTAGGACGAAAATCATATGCTAGACATTCTTTGGTGAACTTAATACTAGCACTGGTAGTCATGTCTGATTTTGTAATTCCTGTATGAGTATACTACTTTAAATACCTGGTTGGGCAAATTTAATTTAATTTTATCCATATTTTGCAGCGCAAAACGTGACTGCATTCAAAACATTGGAGGTATGAATTAAACAACGCCTTGAGTCACAACCTATTCGTGTTTTATTAACTACACGATGCATTTCGGACCCTGTGGGTCCATCGTCAGGTGTAATTTGTCTCAATACATGTTTTATTTCTTCTCCTGAATGAGGTGAAATGCATATTCCTGCTACGAAAAGGTTTAATGTTAGGCTACGAATTTCGTAAGTCGAACGCGGAAAATATGTGCAAAATAGTGGAAAATGAACAGTGTAAACTTAACACGTAATTCAAGGAAATCTTGGACCGTTATGAGTAAGGCCCTCCAACCATCTCGGGATTTTGACGATCTAACGAGACAGGTGGAGAGAATTTGGCACGATATTTCTCAGGAGGCCATCAAACGAATCTATCAATAAATATCAAGCCGAAAACTGCTTCTATGTCAGAGGTGGACCAGCGCGATATCGACTTGCTCAAATTGTGAAGCTCTTTCTCTTGAATAAATCATCCAATTTTGCTGAAATTGCAGTCATTTGTCTTCCTGTAAACGAACGTCACATCTACCGATTTCCGTCCCATTCGGATTATTCGTTCTTAGAGCGTCGTATCCTCGTCTTAGAGTTCTAGCAGCACTAATCTTTTCCACAGAGAGACCATCATCCCTAAGTGTCGTTCCTTTTTCCATACCTGTGATACGCGATCAACGTTAACTTATAAAGGAAAATGCCACAGCGAAACACAAACGTGTTTGTGAGTGTAGCATTGTGCGACAAAGAAACTGTATCTACCGAAAATAAAAGGACGTAATATGTTCTCTGCTTTTATAAACAGCCGATTCAATGCGAACTGTTTTCTGTAGAATAACTGGGATACTAAAAATACGAATAAAAATAGCAACAATTTCTGTAGCTCCTGACTTGTAGGACGGTAAGTTTGACTCGTGAGTCTCCACGTACCTACGCACGAATTAAAATAAAATGTAAGTCGATGTAGCACAATTATTAGAGCCCCAAAAATGCGAAGATGAACTTTAAATGTGGCAGCGTTCCATGTTAAGTGTGCCATCCAAATGGACTACTCGCATCTACCCTGAAGATACAAGTACTTGCAGGCAGGCAATATTAATGTGAAGAAATCATAACACGAATCACTGTTAGTTTTTTCAACGAACGATGTTTACTCTCTTAACTGTCGTTCGTCCAATAATACTTGTTAATAACTGTCCTATGGTACTCTATTTTGAGGTCGAAAATGGCTTCACCCTTTCTCTCGCGTAAATATCACAAGATTCGAATTAAACTTCGATATAGGCAGATATTTCCAAACGCCCGATCAGAGTGACGCAACTAAACCGGACGTCCTTTCTTCTCGGCCCTCGACACTGCCTTGTGGTGTAGTATGTCATGGTGCGGCTGCAAACTGTTGCTCAGACTTCCGCGCCGCGGCTACGTCTTGCGGCCGGCACCCTGCGGTGTTACCGGCTGCTGCGGCCCCAACTCCCGGCCGGCTTGCTGCTCGCCACTCGCACTCTACTAGCTCGCTGAACGCCGCTTTGTCTGCTCCAAAATGGTTTCCCGTTCGACGAAGAGCTTCTCCTGGTTTCACACGTAAACCTTCCTGCCTACGGAGTCAGTTCTAGCTGAACTACCTCGGGTTTGAGTTCCCATTCGCGACAACAATGCTATATCTTCTAAAAAATGTATGATCGTAAAAGATTAAATGTGAACTGTTTTCTGTGAATTAACTAAAATGATTAATAAAAAAACAAGAGTGTCTTTTGCTACTGACCAGTAGGATGATGAGTTTGAATTCTGAGCTGCCAGGTAGCTAAGGATGCATTCAAATAAAAACTAAGTCGAAGTAGCATTGTTCTTAGGCCCCCAAAATGCGTAACTAGACTTTAAAGTGGCAACGTTCAATGTCTAGGTGCCAGTTAAAAGCATTTTCCGCATCTACCCTGAAAATAGTCACACAAATATATGCAGGCAGGCAGTATTACAGTGAAGAAACAACAACATGACCAACTGAGGTAAAATCACAATTTCGCAAATGAAATAGCAGCTGATTACAGAATACCTTTAAAGTTTTCCTGACGCGATTATATTTGTATGCTCCATGCGTTGAATTTCTTCGAAGAATTTTTTTGCGGTCTTCTACACGAAGAAAGACTGTAAGTACTGATTCCAACACTTAGAATAATTCACGCTGTGCTCGTCGCGTTTTTGTAGACGGGGACCACACTTGACCAACGAGATCCACTCACCAACACCAGCTTCTCCAGACAAACCTGTCCGCCCGCCTGCCCCGGCCAAAACTGCCTATAAAAGGTGTCCGTCGCCAGTTCTGAACTTTGTTTAAAACTATTCAAATATGTGAACTTCCATTTTTGCAGTATATTAAAATTACAAATTTGTGTCGATGTATAATTTTTTTCTGCCTATGTATAATATATCAAATGGTTCGAAATTTTGCAAGTTCTTCAGTGCTACATTGAAATTTACAACCAGGTTAATATTTTTCGTATTATTAGTGATTTATTCCTTGGTACAGGTTCTTTACGTTTTTCATCTACCAAAAATTAAAATACTCCTACCACTAATTGCTGTCGCTACTTTAACTATTTAAACAACCTTTTTTTTTTGGTGAAACTCATGTTTTTATGGCGCGGAAATCATATTCCGGCTGAGAGTTGAAAATGTGAATGTCTTCAAAAATGTACGTGATTTTATACCACTTACCGTCTTCTGTCCTCTGACACTTTCTTAATTAAATTCGTGTTATCCGTTCTCGAAATATGAACTTAATTTCATATATTTTATACTAAACACCTTCAAACAGAATTATCTTGCCGACTACAGCACCAATTAAAGGTGCATAACACGAATAAAATACTTTCAGCTCTCATTTTAATATCACATTGCTGGTTTTTGTGTCGCCTGCCGGGTTGAGTTTTGATGGAGTATTCGAGCATTTTATTCTATATTTTTCAGAAGTGCCGTCATCGATCGATAGCGCGTCTAGTTAGCCGGTACGCCGACACAGAACTCTCTCCCCTACTTTAACAGTTAATCGGCCGCCCCGGCGAGCCGACGCCATGTAAACACAGGACCGCTCGCACACCAACGTCTGCTTAGAACGTCTCTGACATTCTGTAAAGTGCACTACACAGATCATTACAGATCATTTACTCACAGCCCCAGCTGAAGCGGCTGTGTCTACTGCCTGTCTAAAAATGTTTACATACTGCTAAGAGATGCAATTGTCAGCCTAGCTACACTTGATCGCGTAACTGGAAAGCTTCCCTGAAAGATATGGAACGGTTTCCTGCGACTGCATCTTCATCTACATCCACATCTTTTCTCCGCAAGCAATCCCATGGTGGGTGATGAGGGGTTTGAAGGTGGACAGCTTCATGCCTGTTACATTGGCGGATGGTAAGTGGCAAGAGCTAATGTCGATACCATTCTGTACTGGTCCGAGTTTCATTCTGTTGTGATCAATACTTTAGTTCTCGTCATTTTACCTAAGTTAGATGAAAATGAATGATGTTGTGATCGAAGTAAAAGTTTTTGAGTAATTGGTGCTTGTTTTCATTTTCAAACGCGTCATTGTAGATTACCTAGTACCAGTTGCGGCCGGTAGTCAAAATTGTTAGTGTTAATATGTAAGTTAGTTCAAATGAGAAAGCTGTGCCAAGTGATTGAGAGCGCTAACGCCCAGAGTAGGAATCTTTCATCATTTCGTATGAGCCGTACAAACAAATATTCTCAATTACAAAAATTCCCTTACGCACAATTTTTTAGACAGAAAGAAATACATTGCAGTGAGGAGAAAGCAAGTGGTCTCCTTTTTAGGAAAATTTCGTTTAATTGTTAGCTGTCGGAGTAGGGCAGCGTGTTATTAGTCTTCATTATGCGAACGCTTGCCGGCTGGAGTGGCCGTACGTTTCTAGGCGCTGCAGTCTGGAGCCGAGCGACCGCTACGGTCGCAGGTTCGAATCCTGCCTCGGGCACGGATGTGTGTGATGTCCTTAGGTTAGTTAGGTTTAATTAGTTCTACGTTCTAGGCGACTGATGACCTCAGAAGTTGAGTCGCATAGTGCTGAGAGTCATTTGAACCATTTTTTCGAACGCTGATCAATTATGCGGTCTGTGCTAAGTCGTGAAAATCAACAAGCGTTATGTATGTCGTGTGCTCACATCGTATGTACAGGGTGATTATAATTAAAGTTTCAGTTCCAAAACGCTCCAAAACACCATCCACTGCTCAAAATGGTTCAAATGGCTCTGAGCACTATGGAATTTAACATCTGAAGTGGGCAGTCCCATAGAACTTAGAATTACTTAAACCTAACTAACCTAACGACATCACAAACATCCATGCCCGACGCAGGATTCGAACCTGCGACCGTAGCGGTCGCGCGGTTCCGGACTAAAGCGCCTAGAACCGCTCGCCCACAACGGCCGGCCATCCACTGCTCAGAATGGAGTAAAAATCTGAACAGAATACTCGTATTATCGAAGAAGGGGGGCACGTTGTGGAAAGAAAAACTAAAATTTTGCTACTAGATGGCACTGTAAGCGGCAGAATATACAAAATAAAAAATGCAACGTACACTGCTCCTGAGTTTGCATCTGACATGCTCGGCCTAACTGTCTCAATGCATGATCGCGCGCAGCCAAAAAGCTCGCTTATATGAATGGTGACTGTGCGCCAGTAGCTGTGCATGTGTTCAAGACAATGAAGGCTGTATAGAAAGGCGTTGGTCCGATGTCTGCCAAGGATCTGGAGAAAATGATTACGAAATTCGAAAAGATATGTTCATTTGAATTGCAGTGTGGCGGGAGGAGGAAAACAATGTACATGCAACGTCACAGGATGTGGCCCCACCATCGCAGGAGGGGTCGACTTTGGACATCCCTGTGAGCATGGTGCATAAGTTTCTAGGAAACATCCTGAATTGTTATCTGTACATAATTACCAATTTCTGGAATTGGTTCATGCTGACCTGCCAGTAAGACAAACGTTTTCTCTAGAATTTTTGTTCGCATGAAAGTGGACTATGAATGTCCACGCAGCATTCTGTGGGCAGACCAAGCCTAATTCTATCCCCACAGACTTGTCAGTACACAGAATTGCAGAATATGGACAACAGGAAATACGCGCGCACATCAAACACTAACCCGTCGTTCTGCGAAGGTAACTTGGTGATGTGGATTGACGGCATCGTTTATTGTAGGGCGGTATTTTTTCGAGAAGTTGTATCCTTCGAGTCCTGTTGCCTGTACCGTGAGTATACGCCATTAGATTCTTTTGTGCACCAACTTCACTCCAGCGGCGTGGATGCGTGGGTAGGATCGTTGTTATGCAAGAGTGCACTCCTCCGCACATTGTCAGGGAGTGAAGCAGTTGCTGCTGAGGAATCGTGGAGATGCTACAATAATCAGCCGTCATTTCTCCACAGCCTGGCCGTCGGGATAACACGATCTTAATCCGTGCTACTTCTGGCTGAGGAGTTATCTGATAGTGGTGTGTTCAGTGTTCTGGTTACAGACGTAGCTGAATTAAAGGCAGCCGCGTGGGCTAAGGCGTCTTGTTACGGTCCGCGCGGCTCCCCCCGTCGGAGGTTCGATTCCAGACCTCCCTCGGGCACGGGTGTAAGCGTTGGCGTTAGTGTAAGTTAGTTTAAGTTAGATTAAGTAGTTAAGCTCAGGTACCGATGACCTCGGCAGTTTGGTCCCTCAAGACCTTACCACAAATTTCAAAAAAGAAAAAGAAATTAAAGGTACGCATTGCGCAACGCATTCTGAACGTTGCCTCTTGGATACTCCGTCCCCTTTTGGAACATGCTGTTTCCCAATTTCAACTTGTGGCACAAAATGGTTGACAACATACTAAACCACGTCTTTCACCATTCTAACGACAGCTAGAAACCGATTTCATTGTTGCTTTTTATGCAGTTTTTGGCCTCAGAACAATTAAAAACCGATTTGTCCCATCCATTGTAGTTCGACTTTACGTGGTGGATGGGCTTACTTAACTAATAGCTTTACAGCTTTTGAATGCTAAACTTGTCAATCAAGCACATTCCACAGCACGCAGCACGGTTGGTGTACTCTAACCCATTTAGGCTAGGATCTTTATAGCGCCGTTTTGTGCGGAAATTTTCGTTAATTGTTGTTTGTTACTATAATGTTTCCGCCTTCTTTGATAATATTCCATTCAAATTTCATTCTTCGCAGCCGTTCCATTGTTTTTTTTTCAGAGTTTTGGAACTGGAATGTTAAATGTAATAACCCTTATAATGCGCAGGATCTACAGCAGCATGCAGAGCAGCAGAGTGAGTCGACAGTAAAGTTACGCCGGATCAACATCGCTCGATCTTATAATCTACGTATTGTCAAAATTGCCGAGTTATAATATTTTCGGCAAAGCCGTGGTATGTAGAAAAAACTCTACAACACATGTCGGAATTTGTTTTTGGAGAGTTGAATCGTTTAGACACTGAGTAATTCTGTTGTGCGAAGTATGCTTGTAAACTTAAATTTTCGCGAATGTACTGGAATTTGATTTTTCGAAAATTGCATAGGATCTGACTTTTAATAACGTTGATAGACATGTTACGCGTAACAATCAGAAAATATTCGTATCCATTCAGTTCTGCACTACACAAAACCACGTTCCAGTGCCTGCACATTCCGGACATCGACGGTCGTTGGTATTTTAATACGAAAAGGTATTTTATGAACTTTTACAGAAAGCCGGCCGCGGTGGTCTCGCGGTTCTAGGCGCGCAGTCCGGAACCATGCGACTGCTACGGTCGCAGGTTCGACTCCTGCCTCGGGCATGGATGTGTGTGATGTCCTTAGGTTAGTTAGGTTTAAGTAGTTCTAAGTTCTAGGGGACTGATAACCACAGCAGTTGAGTCCCATAGTGCTCAGAGCCATTTTTTTGAACTTTTACAGTTTTTGATTGGGATTTTTAAGTTTCTGATAAATTTATCTTAAGTTGTTCCTAGTAAGAATTGATACTTTACTACAAGATTATATCACTTTTCATTCATTAACTACGGTTCTGGTTACAAACTTATGTTCTTATCCGCATCCTGATCAATAAATTCTAGTTCAAGCGTTGTCGGTCTGGTTAGGCGTAGTGTTTTGCTTTTCCTTCCTGTAGGTTTGTCGTAAGTACGCACGATTACGGGTTAGTTGCAAAGTAAGTGAGAGAGATATTTATAATACGAAATAACAAACGTAATGAATATATTGCACGTCCGCATAACTGCATATCGATATCTGAAAATCAGTTTAACGTAAGACAGTCATGTGTTTTTATTCCGTCTTGTTTTTGTATTAACAGACTGGATACTAGTGTCCACCTGCTTAGCTGAGTCGTAACGTGTTTGTCTACAATGCAGCGGATCCGTATTCAATTCTCAACCGGGTTGGAGATTTTTCTGCGCACGTGGAGTGGGTGTTGCGTTGTTCTCATCGTCCTTTCATGATCACTAACGCGAAAGTCGCCGAATGTGGCGTCACCTGAAATAAGACTGCCCGCATCTCGTGGTCGTGCGGTAGTGTTCTCGCTTCCCACGCCCGGGTTCCCGGGTTCGATTCCCGGCGGGGTCAGGGATTTTCTCTGCCTCGTGATGGCTGGGTGTTGTGTGATGTCCTTAGGTTAGTTAGGTTTAAGTAGTTCTAAGTTCTAGGCGACTGATGACCATAGATGTTAAGTCCCATAGTGCTCAGAGCCATTTGAACCATTTTTTTGAAATAAGACTTGCAACCCGGCGGCCGAACTTCCCCGAAAGGGGCCTCCTGGCTACAGAGCCACACGATCATATCATTTCATTGGGTAGTAGTCTCGTGAAAAACTTTTGTAGGAAAACGTAACTTATTCTAAATTATAAGTGGCTAACGATATCTCTCGTGAATTTTTCCTGTCAGGTCCCTTCAAGAAATTTCCATTAAAGTCTCCACAAATGAAATCCCCTCTTATTCATAAAAATTTCCGTCACCCAGGATGGACTTGTATATTGTAACAATGACAAGTACTTCGTTTCTCAGTATTAACTGACGAGAACATGCTTCTACATCCTGATCTCTACAGAAAGTACTTATTTCAAAATTTTTGTCTTTATATTCCTTTTTATTAATGTGACATATCCTCATCTATCTTTACTGGATTTGCATGAATATGCAGCTAATTTATAACAACTTTTATTAAGATTTTCTATCTCTTTGGTTATATGGCGTCCAGAAATACAAATAACACCAGTATTTTCCAGGTGCCAAGATGTACCAAACAAATTAACTACTTGTTTACTGTTATTCTTAGCCCATAAGTCACTCTAATTTATTTTAATACTATCTGTCTGAATTTGCCCTATTGCCGGAACCTCATCTGACTGCGGTAACCACAGGGATTTACCTTTGTGTGCTGCTGGAGCCCCTTATGTTTCCTGTAATAGATTTGCTAACTCGTTCTTACCACTACTATTCAGTTATAGGCCATGAGAAGTATACCCACACCTTCCTATAGCAAATACTGGAACAGCACCAATATGAGATTTTGCATCCATCTAAAGCGCCCCCTTCAGCTCCGAGTTCACTCGCTTTACAACGCAGTTACCACAAAAGTGGTCATGAGACTACAAAACCTGCACATAACCCAACGTCGGTGTTCAGTAAATGCCCTTATTTTGTTCAGGTCTCCCCTTATTCGGTATTTTTAGCTTTTAGCCAGGCTGCTTTCAGCCGTACCAACGTCCAACATCTGATCTCCTTTGCTAAAATCGTTACACAATTGACGTACGTTTTCTGATAGCTAGAAAAGAGTAGTATTTGGTTGCACTAAAGTTATTACCTGGAATCTTGAACCAAATTTTTGCTATAGCTGCCGGCCTACACCATTCCCATCACTGCTACCTAGGAACAAAGCTCTTCTTTTCCTGCTCTCTTTGTCATCCGACTTACCTCTATGTTTTACTAATATTGTTCTCCCGCATCCTATGTTCATCTACATCTGTATGACATTTTCGTTTATGGCAAATGTCGGTAGCGTTGCAGTTGCATCCTAAAAGGTATCTTAATAATGCCTAGCTCTCACGATCTGTATTTGTAAACTTTATATAAAAACAATCAAGAAACTCGAAGTTTAAAGACAGAAATATCCCACCGAAAAGGTACAGCAACTGCTGAATGAAATGATACTACTTTATCAGCAGTAATGCAGAATCCACATGTCACTACGATGCACACGGAATTTGCGATTGGCTCAGCCAAAGGATTCTTCTGTGAATACTGACTAACAAAGCGTTTCATCCTTTCAACATTTCAGTCCATTAACAACTTCATGACAATAATTTTTATACAAGTGTTTGTTTACACGTTAAGCATCGTTTTCAGACCATAGGCAAATCAATCTTCACAGTACCCACCACTGGTTATCTGAAATTCCACGCCCGGGCAACGGAAATGGCTTAACAAATACCTTGATCTGTCAAAGAGCGGCATGGACACTTCAAGAATGACGTCATTCATATCAGTTTTTTATGACTTTCTAAATACCAAGACGTGTCAACAGATCCCACAAGATATACTGCCACAATTGTCGGAAAACATGTCACTGGACATAAGGCAATCCTTGTGGTACAAATATGTCAGATGCCCGGTCCATTCCGCACCTGTAATTACAGACTTTCTTAACAGAACATCCGCAGTTCGGTGGATCGGTCGTTCAGGAAGAACATATTGACCTGCACGCACCCCACACTTACCACCTCTCGACCGTTATCTGCGGGAAAAATTATAAGATGTCTAGGAGGTACCTCGTACGACTCCAGAAGACATAAACTGCCACACAGCATAGGCCTATTTTGCGAGAAGTCAATCAGCTTTCAGTACAGTGTTTCCTCAATCGCTTTATAGCAAGTACCGATGCTGAAGGTCAACATTTTGTGAGCATGATATGACAGTGATAATAATAAACACACGAACAGTACCAAAGTTACGTGTTTGCTTATCAGGGTTAATTCCGTAATGACGTTGCAAACTTCCGGGGATGATGAAGAAGGATAAATGCATCAATTTGAGGTAGGGCTCCTTGTCCGGAAGCGGCCAAGTCAAAAGTTCTAAGCGAAAATCGTTCTGTTTCTTCTGACAGTGAAATACATGTACCGATACTGTTGTCACTAGGATCTTGCAGCACTGTTATCTTCTCACTGTTTGATCCCATTCCATACCTATTATGTCGCAGAGGTCGCTCTCGATGGCCTTTTTTAGAGATGGGGCCCCTCCACGCCCGCACCAACGTGGTGACCAAACCAAAAGTTCTACTGTCACCTCCGTAAAACATGTTAGTTATCTAGTAAGTGGATCACAGGATGCTGGGCTGTGATGTTGTCCGTGCGTCTGGGTAAGACTACGCATTAACACGGTCCATCAGGTGATAGATAGTGGACGAAACGCGAGTGAGGGTAGCGATTTGAAGAGCAGAGGGAAAAAAGTGCCATGGCTCGTGCCGTGGGAAAAAAACCTCTGCGACAGTGGGATGGGTAGTAAGAGCAGTAGTGGCTTACTATCTGCGATAGCTCATGCAAGGTTGGATTTGTTAGTATGGGTATCATGCATCATTACCGTGACAAGCGATGGCGATGTGTCCCAGTGGCTGCAGCTGCTACATTCCTGGAACAATCAAGATCGTTATACAGTAGTGGGAGATCGGCCATAGATCGTCTCACTGTGTGGGGGATGTGTGGAGCTTGTTTGCATGCAGTGTACGGTACGGCTTCCCTGTGTGGTGCCAGTTATTCGGCAGTATATTTCAGCTGGATATCCAGTAATGGCGTCTGATTAACAGGGGCTCGCCTGTGCCGTTATGTTTGCGTATGCTTGGCCATAGATGTTATGCCCTTACAAGTATGTCTTTTGGTCTTTTATGTTTCCATCTATGGTTGTGGTCGTAGTTCCCCAGATTCAGAATAAACGGGTTCTGCGAATGTCTGGAGTTTCTGTATAGTCTTGTGGTGAGTTTGTGGATTACCTCCGTGAGAGTCTAAAGTCGATATTCCCGGTGAAGGTCCGCGATGCGTGTGTATCGTGGAGCATTGCTTATGATTTTGAGTACTTTGTTTTGTATGAGCTGCAGACGGCGCAGGCGTGTAGGCGCAGCGTATCCCCAGACAGGAGCTGCGTACGTCATCAGGGGTCGGATAAGTGTCATGTACATGGACCTCGACACCCTTCTGTTCAGTGTGCTACGCCTGTTGAGCATAGGATAGAGCTGTTTGAGCCTCGCGCTAGATCGGTTGGTCATGTGTTGTATGTGGTCCCCCCAGAGTAATTTCCGGTCCAGCCAGACACCGAGGTATTTGACTTTCTCGCGGAAACGTATTGGACGTGCATGTAGGGTTATTGGTCTGCAGTAGCGGTGTTTGCGCAGTTGCTTCGGTCTTCTAGTGAACAGAACGGCTTCGCATTTGTCGACGTTTACTCTAACACGCCATTTCTCCAACCAAGGCTCGGCCACTCTGAGTGCAGTCTGTAGGCGTGACGTAATGTTTGATGGTTTCCAATCTTGCGCAAGGATGGCTGTGTCATCCGCGTAGATTGCCATCATTGTGTTGTGTGTGGTTGGGAGATCGTTTATGTAGAGGTTAAACATTAGGGGCCCTAGGAAGCTTCCCTGGGGTACTCCCGCGTGTATACCGTGTCGTGTTGATTGTTTTCCCTGCACGTCAGTGTTGAAACTCCTGTCTGTGAGGTATGAGTGTATTAGACGCAGCAGCCCGTCGGGGAATCCCGCGTCGCTGAGTTTGCGGATGAGGCCTTTGTGCCATAGACGGTCGAAAGCCTTTTCGATGTCCAGGAACACTGCCCCTGTAGCTTTGTTTATGTTGAAGCCATGTGTTATATGTTCAACGACCCGTAGGAGTTGTTGTGTTGTGGAGTGGTGATTCCTGAAGCCGAATTGCTCCGGTCTCAGGATTTCATTTGTTATGCAGTGCCTAGTGATGCGTTTGAGAATCACCTTCTCAACAATCTAACTGAGCGAGCTCAGACGGCTGATGGGTCGGTAATTTTGTGGGAGGCTGTGGTCTTTCCCCGGCTTCCTGAACATCAGGACCTTGGCCGTCTTCCAAAAGGCGGGGAAGTGTTGGTGTTTTAGTATGGCATTCGTTATGTGTGTTAGGTACTCAGTCGCTTTATCCGTGAACTCCTGGAGGACACGGTTTTGAATGCCATCATGACCAGGGGCTTTCCTAGCAGCGGAATGCATTATAGCCCAGGAGACTTCGGCTGTGCTAGCATGTCGAATGTCGTCGCGCGATGGTTGGGCTAGAATGCGTGTAACCTCTTGGTCAGTAGCAAGTGTGAACGCTGGATCTGATGGTACCAGGTTCGGTGTGAATGACGCTGCGAGTGTTCGGGCCATTAGTTCTGCTTTCTCTTCCGCTGAGTATGCAGGTCTGTCGGGCCCTTGAAGCGTTGGGGTGTATATTTTCTCCCTGGTGAAGTGTCGGGCTAGTTGCCACACGCCAGGTCGTGTGGTGTCCAGCCCTTCGAGTTTTTGGTTCCACTGTTGTGTTCTATGTGTTTGTATTTTATCGTGTATGATGCCCTGTAGTCTGTTAATGTGCCGTTTGAAGTACGGACGCCTGGTGCGCTGCCATTGTCTCCTGAGGCGATTCCTCATTGAGATTAGGCCCAGGATTTCCTGGGGCAGGGCCGCACTGCGTTGTTGTGAGGTGCGATCAGGTATGGTGCCTGCCATTGCGTCCCGGACGGCGTTAGTGAGGGTTTCTACTGCCTCGTCAATTTGTGCTGTTTCATTAATTTCGTGTATAGGTGGGATGTGGCTATCGAGCGTTTGCTTGAACCTTGTCCAATTCGCACGCCCGTAGTCCAACATCTTGCGTTGTTCCATGTGCTGCAGTGTTTCCTCAATGTATAGTATTACAGGTTGGTGGTTTGAGGGCAGATCGTTTTCAACGGCAACGTTGAGTGTCGTTGTAATGCCGTTGATGAGGGCCATGTCTATCACGTCTGGCCTGTGTCCCCTCTGATAGGGAATGTGCGTCGGTTCAGTCGGCGCTAGTATAATGTAGTTTCTACCAAGTGAATGTTCGTACAGTTTTTTGCCGTTGGGATTTCGTATGCGTGAATTCCATTCTGGGTGTTTTGCGTTCAGATCTCCAGCGACTATTACTCGCGGTGAAATGTTGAGTAATGTGCTGATATCGCGTGTTGAAATGCCTACAGGGCTGTTGTATATCGATATCAGTGTGGTGTAGGCTCCGTTGAACTTGACTCTGACGGCCGTAGCCTCGATTTTTTCCAGTTCAGGGAGCTCTATGTTTGTGTGCTGAATGTCTTTGTGTATGACGATTGCAGTTCCACCTGCCACGGCGTCGCCCGGTCGGTCGGTACGATAGACACAGCAGCCAGGAAAGTTTAATTATTTGTGCGGTTTAAGTTTAGTCTCGCTCAGTAGCGCGACAAGGATTCCCTTGCGCTCCATGAACGCGGCAAATTCTGCCCTTTTGTTGTGGATCGAGTCTGCATTCCAGAACAGGATCCGTGATAGTGTGTGTGGGCCTGCGTTATGGGCCGGGTGTGGCATATTATTCATGTAGGAGTGTGAAAGAGTGTTGTGATGGCAGTGTGTATGACAGCCCAGTATTGCCCGGGTTCGGCGCTCATGAGCTGGGTGATGAGTGTAGTGACGGCCGTCAGCACCTTGGTAAGGATTTCAATGGTCGTGTGTCGGGGGAATAGTGTTTCCAGTATTCCCCCAGGTGATGTCTTGGTGTTGGGTGTGGCAGCCTGAGGTGCTGTTGTGGGGTTAGCGGCCGTTTTTGCGGGTATTGGTGTGTTGTTTGGGGCGGCATTTGTGTTTTGTGACAGAGGTTGTGGCGCCTGCGTTACTTCTGTGGTGAGGGGGATGGTAGTGTGAGTTACAGTCTCGGTGTCTTGTTGACTGTTTCCCTGTGCGTGGCCTGTTGTGGTGATTTCGTGTTCCCCGCCCTGTGTTTGCGTGTACGTCTATTCCTCCTCTGGGCTTGGGGTTCGGGGGGTTCTTGTGTGGATGTGTTTTCCTGTATATGGTGCGTTTCTTCGCAGCTCGTGATTTCCGGGAGTGGGGTCGTGTTGTTTGGGGGCATAGGTGTTGGTACCGATGCTTGATGGGTTTCATGTGTTGTCTGTGGCTGTTGTGTGGCTGTTGCAGCGGTTGTTTCACGTGTGTGTGTAGGGCGCTGAGGTTCCGCAGCCTGTACCGTTCCGCCAGGGCGTGCAACCGTGGCAAACGTTACGCCGTTCCTTACTGGGTTCGGCGCTGGCCTTGGGCGTGGTATGTCGTACAGTACTCTGCTTCTGTCTTGTTTTCGCTTCAGCGCCTGTTTGTATGAGTTGCACTGTCTGAAGTTTGCCGCATGGGACCCACCGCAGTTGGCACAGCGTCGCTGGTTTGGTTGTGTTTGTGTGCAAGTGTTGGATCTGTGGTTGCCAGCGCATCCGCGGCAGCGAGTTGCCAGGCCGCAGCGGAGGGCCGAGTGGCCGAACCGCTGGCAGTTGCTGCATTGTTGGGGGACGTTGGGTGGTTCGTAAAGTTCTACACGTACGTCCATCCGCAGAAAGCTCTTTATCTGCAGGATGGCGCGGGAATCAGCCGTGTCGGCTAACTCAAGCATGTAGTGTGGTAGCGGTGCGTGTGTACGGAACCCTGTCATCCGGGAGGCACTTTTACAGTCGAATCCCAGATAACAAAGGGCCGCATGTACTGTCTCGTTGGGGGTGCTGGGGTCCACTCCCTTGATAACGTACTGATGGGTTCTCTCGTCCAGCGTTCTGTACGTGTAATGTTCGATCTTCCGATCTTTGAGGAAGGTCAGAAGATCTTTGTATTCGTTGTCTGTGGCAACGTACAGTGAGGCCCTATCCCCCGAGTACTTTGCATGTAATGTTCTGTTTATGTGCCTTTCCGCTTGCAGTGTTAAGGGCACTAAGGTTCCCGTAGTTTTGTATGACAACTGGGGGGAAACCAGTCTTGTGTTGTGTGGGCACTGTTGTGGCTTTGTGTGCTTTGTTGTTGTTCGCCACAACTGTGTTTCGTTTTGTTGTGTGTTAATGTTGCTAGCCTGAGGTAAGGTAGTGGGTGTAGGCAACAGCGCCTTTCGGTTGCCTAGCGAGTTTGGTTGCTCGCTTGTTTGTGCTGGTGTTTTTTTGGGTCTGCGTTTTGGGCCCTCCACCTGCCAGGGCTCTGTGTAGTAGTTTTCTGTGTCCACATCCGCCGTCGCTGCCTCGATCTCTTGAGGCTGCGACGTCGGTGGGAGAATGGTACATGACTGTCCAGTGACAGGTGAGTGTAACGTGATGTTAAGTGTACTTGTTTTTGTGGGAGAGACGTCCGCCCCGAAAAGTTCGGTGATTAGCCGGCGCGACTCAAGCTGCTTTTGCGCTTTCGCGCCAAGCTGTCGAGCGTCGCCAGCCGCTCCCTTGCCTTCGGTAGCGGGCGGGGCGCGAGTTCCGGCGGGTGCAGTCGATCCTCGTGCCTCTTGTGTTGCAGTCTTGCTGCGGGTGACAGCAGGGGAAGTGCTAGTAGCGTCCGCCATCTCGCACTTAGGATTATATTGGGTGGGAAGGGGGAAACGACAATTTTACTTTCTCGAAAGGCGAGAGAAGTGTTACTTGTTCCCTATGGAAGTGGGTGGTCCCTACTTTACGCTAACATGCGCTGTTCGTGCAAGCGCGGCACCTAAAGGAGGTGCGGAAGAAGAATGGCCTGCAGCACGAGGGCTTGGTCCCGTGAAGGAGCCCTGGTACTGCCTCAGAGTTCCTAAAAGAACGTGAGAATCACGTTGGGTAACCGGAGGCTACCGGGAGCTGCGAGCCGAAGCTCTTTCGCGGCAGTCCGCGACTGGTTGCGCGGCTTTGCGTCGAAGGGGAGCAGGCTCAATCCTTCGGCACTCGGCCGGTTGCCGCTGGGCGGCTGCGCCGGGAGCGGCTGATGCGCACTCCCGGGCGCTGCCGGGCGACTGGCTGCGGAGCGCTGGTAGCGGCCGGCTGGCGCGCGGCCGGCTGGAGGGGGTAGCGGGCGAGCTACGGCTGCTGGCGGTCGGCGGCTGCGCTGCGAGGTCCTCTCCGCTCGGCGTCCACGCGACGACTTTTCAAGGCCGCTCTCGATGGCCGTTTCCAATGTCATAGGAATGTACTTCCACTAAAAAAAGCCGTTGTCATAATTCGGTAGCAGTAAACGTTAATAATTACGTAATATAAATACAGTAAACTGCAACAGGTCACTTTTTTGAAATAGTTATTTATTTGATAAACCGATTTTCGAACCTTTTTGGGCTCATCTTCAGATTCTACACAGGCGGTAACATGACTATTTCAAAGCGCAACGCTGGGTGCTGCCTTGCGATGACATGGGCGACTTAGTTGCTAAAATCCATGTGTCAGCTTCTATTGTGATGGACAGCTTGTAACACATCACTCACTTTTCACAGGATATGTACTTATATGTATATATACGGTAGTTACGAACGTTGCCAGTCTCTAGCTGTACAACTGTTACTGTTTTCAACTTGAAACAGTCATGTAACCTCCTGTGTAGCATCTGAAGGCGAGTCTGAAAAGGTTCGAAAACCGGTTTATGTAAAGCAAACTATGTCAAAGAAGTGACTGGCTGCAGTTTTCTGTATGTATCATATATTTTATTCCTGCAGTCACAATCCCTTTTTCTCAACACAAGCTAATCGTACAGGGATGAATGCGGTATTGTTAGAAAGGTTGTTTACCGTATTCTGACACTGCAAAAAATGGTTCAAATGGCTCTGAGCACTATGGGACTCAACTGCTGAGGTCATTAGTCCCCTAGAACTTAGAACTAGTTAAACCTAACTAACCTAAGGACATCACAAACATCCATGCCCGAGGCAGGATTCGAACCTGCGACCGTAGTGGTCTTGCGGTTCCAGACTGCAGCGCCTTTAACCGCACGGCCACTTCGGCCGGCCTCTGACACTGCATGCTGGTTTTTCTCTAAAACTTACTATATATGAAAAATTTTAACACAAGCTTTTAAGTATCGTAGGCAGAAGGGTATCAGAGATTTCCAGCTTCATATATATATATATATATATATATATATATATATATATATATATATATATATATATATATATATATATATATATTTTACGAAGCTAAGATATTAATCACGAATAAGAGACATCCTTTTGGTATCATCTTATTACAAATACCATTCTATTTGTTTTAAAATACTTATTAACTGGATAATTAATATACAGCATTATCATAGATAGTAACGGGGACCACGGCGGTAGTCCATGACCTCTGCCCGTCGTACAAGTTGACTTTTCTAAACGAATATACTTCCAGAAACGACGAACATCCTGTAGAATTCTTACATTCATTAGGTGCGTTAGGATTACCGCCACATAAACTTATACTAAAGAAAAATGATAATGTCATGTTGGTAAGAAAACCTGAACGCTACACAAGACTTATTCAATGGAGCGCGCATTGTTATAACAAAACTCAAGGATTTTACAATTAATGCTCAACTGATTGACACGGGATAAAAATTGTAGTAACACGGATAAACTTAACGCCGTCTGATCCAAGCATGACTTTTCAATTGCCAAGAAGATAGTTGCCTAGTAAAATGGAATTTGCCATCATTATACATTAGTCGGAGGGACAAACGCTTCAAAAGCCAGGATTGCTTTTATCAAATCCCATTTTTACGCAAGAGGAACTACATTTTTTCATCCCTTAAAGAGAATAAAAAACAAAAAGTACACGAAATTACATTCTTAAGTCAAATACCGGTTAACCGAGGTATTGTAATGTTATGTAAAGAACTTTATGCGCTTAGAAATGTACATACAAGTATGTGTAATAAATTCAAGATAATTATTTCACGTCGCCCGGTCAATTTTTCAAGACGTTTTCTCTTCATTCCCACAAGCGCACTTGTCTCAACAACTACACTTATTACAAACACTGCCATTATTTAAAACTATAAAATAAAGAGCCGCGGGTTCTTAAAATCCCGTAATGGATAGTTTTAATCATTTAAGAATTATATTTGTATGTGAGAAAATTGGTCACTCAATGGAAACCGGCACTCGTCTGGACATATTTGGGATGGTGTGTTAACACTGCGCGGCACACGCCGGGCCGTGTCCATCCAGGCGCCAGCGCTGCGCCAATATTGCCTGTCACCCACGCCATTGCTCTCGTGACCAAGACAAGCTGACACCAGCCCTCTCCCTGTACGCGTCTCCTGAAACCAAATAACTTCCACCGTACTGTCTATATGTAGCCTGAACTTTGCTACGTTATTTATCGGGCAGTGACTATTTGTTTCTGTTAATCTTGCGGGTTATTTTTCACCAGTGATCGGGTTGCTTAGGCAATTGAAGCTTGTACGTATTTCGTCTGTCCAATTGTCAACTTTCATACCCTCGCCCATCTGAACGAAGGCTATTGCCAGTGGAATACTGTCGTTCCTCGGTCGACAGCATTAATCTGTACTACTGTTTAAAGCTATAATGAAAGTTCGGACGGACATAGGCTACATGTTTTTCAAAATACATATTGTAAGGAGGTTGTTTAGGTTTTTATATTGGTAACGCCACGCAGCGCTCTGTATGAAAATCACAGGCTGTGCTGTGTGCAGTCTGTGGCTGGTTTGCATTGTTGGTATTTGCTATTGTAGTATTGGGCAGTTCGATGGTAACAGCGCGTATAAGTAGGCTGTTTAGGTTTTCTTATTGGTAACGCCACGTAGCGCTCTGTATGAAAATCAGAGGCTGTGCTGTGTGCAGTCTGTGGCTGGTTTGCATTGTTGGTATTTGCTATTGTAGTGTTGGGCAGTTCGATGGTAACAATGCGTAGCGTTGCGCAGTTGGAGGTGAGCCGCCAGCATTGCTGGATGTGGGGAGAGAGATGGCGGAGTTTTGAGAGCGGATGATCTGGACGTGTGTCCATCAGAGACAGTAAATTTGTAAGACTGGATGTCATGAACTGATATATATATATATATATATATATATATATATATATATATATATATATATATATATATATATTACGACTTTTGAACACTATTAAGATAAATACATTGTTTGTTCTCTATCAAAATCTTTCATTTGCTAACTATGCCTATCAGTAGTTGGTGACTTCAGTAGTTAGAATCTTTTATTTAGCTGGCAGTAATGGCGCTCGCTGTTTTGCAGTAGTTCGAGTAACGAAGATCTTTGTGAGGTAAGTGATTCATGAAAGGTATAGGTTATTGTTAGTCAGGGCCATTCTTTTGTAGGGATTATTGAAAGTCAGATTGCGTTGCGCTAAATATGTTGTGTGTCAGTTTAATCACAGTCATATACAATTTTCCCAAGGGCACGTTTCATAATACGGTATATCTTCTTCTTCGCTTCATCTACTAATCAGATTGCCTATTAAGGTACCCATTTCTATCATGATGTTCGTACAGTTCATCTTACAGTGCAGTTATAAATTAAAGTCTTTGCCAGGATCCTTTCTCCACCCATATGGTCTACATGTTCCATTTTCTCCTATTTTCCTTTATTTTCTCGTTTAGGTTATATATTCCTAAAGATTTCGAATCCAACGAACACGAAGGAGAACGACAAGGATGCTGTATTTCTCCGACACTCTTCAGTGTCTGTGTATATCAGCAGATGAAAAATGTTGAACATAAATTGAGTTTGTTTAGATCGTGACACTGGACTAAATGTAATTTTATATGTAGATTACCTTTCGCTGATTACAGAGAATGAAGATGGGAGTCTATAAGTTGCATGCAGCAGATATTATCAAATTACAACCTAACATTGTCGGTGGATAAAACAAAAGTGACGGCATTTCAGAGAAGGCAACCAGTAAAATGCAAAATAGTCTTCAATAATAATATCTTGGAGCAAGTAAAACACCTTAAATATCTAGGATGCGACATAACTCACAATTATCACCATGAAGTTGACCATAAATTAATTATGATATATCTATATTGCTATATAAAGTCGTTGTTAAACGTTTCTATCGATAATCTCGAAAAGTATTTGATCGATGTACTTGCATTTTTACACGATAGTCTAATGAATCTCCCAGCGGGAAGAGGCTATATATTTGTTAATATATATATTTTGTAAATATACACAATGACATGACAGAAATCGTTAGGTACATCCTGCTATTGTGTCGAACCTCCTTTTATCAGGAGCAGTACAGCATCTCGACGTCGCTGGAAGTCGCAAGTGTTGCTGGCGCAGAATTTTGTACAGGAACTGATCTCTCGATTATGCCCCATAAATTTTCGATGAGATTCATTTCGGGCGATCTGGATGGCCAAACAATTCACTCAGATTGTCCAGAATGTTCTTCAGTCCGATGGCAAACAATTGTGGACCACTGATACGGCGCATTGTCATCCATAAAAATTCCATCATTGTTTGGGAACATGACGTCCCTAAATGGCTGAAAATGGTATCAAAGTAGCCGAAAGTCCAGAGGGCCCAGTAATCTCCATGTAAACACAGGCCACACGATCATGGAGGCATGACCAGATTGCACAGTGCCTTGTGATAACTTGGGTCCATGGCATCATGGGCTCTGGGCCACACTCGAAACCTACCATCAGCTCCTACCAACTGAAGCCGTGACTCATCTGACCAGGCAACGGTTTTTCAGTCGTCTATCGTCCAATCCATATGTTCACCGGTCCAGGAGAGGCACTCTGCCAATGGGTAGGTTCGTCGTACGTTCCACATTGATTTCTTGGTTATTTCGCGCAGTGTTGCTTGTCTGTTGGCACTGACAACTCTACACAACGCCGCTGCTTTCGGTCGTTGCTGATGCAGTTTTAGTTGCATGGCTTATAATTTCTTTTGGTGCCTGTGTGTGATTTCGGTTTGCATTTTGTTTACAACACTTTCAACATACTCTTCAGCAGCTTTTAGTTCTAATGCGTGTAGTGTATTAGCTAATTGTAAATATGTGTTATAACAGCTCATAATAATATCTTCTTTCTCCTTATACCGAGATTTAACTTCAGGCTTCATCCACATTATCTCACAGTTGTTTTTTGCAATCTGGGCTGCAGCAGACTTCGTTTTGATCTTTACTTTGACATAATTAGGACGAAAATCACATGCTAGACATCCTTTGGTGAACTTAATACTAACACTGGTAGTCATGAGTTTTATTTGGAAATTACTTTATGAGTATACTGCTTTCAATGCCTGGCAGGGGCCAATTCAATATAATTTTATCTATATTTTACAGCTTAAAACGTGACTGTACTGAAAACATTGGAGGTATGAACTAAACAACGCTTTCAGTCACAACGTTTTCGTGTTTTATTAACTGCACGATGCACTTCGAACCCTGTGGGTCCATCGACAGGTGTAATATGTCTCAATACATGTCTTATTTCTTCTCCTGAATGAGGTGAAATTCCTATTCCTGTCACGAAATGGTTTAATGTTAGGTTATGAATTTCGTAAGTCGAACGCGGAAAATATGTGCAAAATAGTGGAAAATGAACAGTGTAAACTTACCACATAATCCAAGGAAATCTTGGAGCGTTATGAGTAAGGCCCTCCAACCATCTCGGGATTTTGACGAACTAACGAGACAGCTGGAGAGAATTTGCCACGATATTTCTAAGGAGGCCATCCAACAAATCTATCAATATATACCTAGCCGAAAAACTGCTTCTATAACAGTCGGAGGCGGGCCAGCGCGATATCGACTTGCTCAAATTGTGAAGCTCTTTCTCTTGAATAAATCATCCGAATTAGCTGAAATTGCAATCATTTGTCTTCCTGTAAATGAACGTCACATTTACCGATTTCCCTTCGGATTATTCCTCCGTAGAGCGTCGTTTTCTCGTCTTAGAGTTCTAGCAGCATTAATCTTTTCCACAGAGAGACCATCATCCCTAAGAGTCGTTCCTTTTTCCATACCTTTGATAGCTGTATGCACCTTGAGGTTTGTACGCGAACAACGTTACGTTATAAAGGAAAATGCCACAGCGAAACAGAAACGTGTTTGTTAGTGTAGCATTGTGCGTTGAAGAAACAATATCTACAGAAAAAAAGGACGAAAATGTTCTGTGCTCTTATAAACAGCCGATTCAATGCGAACTGTTTTCTGTAGAATAACTGGGATACTAAAAATACGAATAAAAATAGCAACAGTTTCTGTTGCTGCCGACTTATAGGACGGTAAGTTTGACTCGTGAGTCTCCACGTACCTACGCACGAATTAAAATAAAATGTAAGTCGATGTGGCACAATAATTAGAGCCCCAAAAATGCGAAGGTGAACTTTAAATGTGGCAGCGTTCCATGTTAAGTGTGCCATCCAAATGGACTACTCGCATCTACCCTGAAGATACTTACACAAGTACTTGCACTCAGGCAATATTAATGTGAAGAAATCATAACACGAATCACTTAGTTTTTTCAACGAACGATGTTTACTCTCTTAACTGTCGTTCGTCCAATAATACTTGTTAATAACTGTCCTATGGTACTCTATTTTGAGGTCGAAAATGGCTTCACCCTTTCTCTCGCGTAAATATCACAAGATTCGAATTAAACTTCGATATAGGCAGATATTTCCAAACGCCCGATCAGAGTGACGCAACTAAACCGGACGTCCTTTCTTCTCGGCCCTCGACACTGCCTTGTGGTGTAGTATGTCATGGTGCGGCTGCAAACTGTTGCTCAGACTTCCGCGCCGCGGCTACGTCTTGCGGCCGGCACCCTGCGGTGTTACCGGCTGCTGCGGCCCCAACTCCCGGCCGGCTTGCTGCTCGCCACTCGCACTCTACTAGCTCGCTGAACGCCGCTTTGTCTGCTCCAAAATGGTTTCCCGTTCGACGAAGAGCTTCTCCTGGTTTCACACGTAAACCTTCCTGCCTACGGAGTCAGTTCTAGCTGAACTACCTCGGGTTTGAGTTCCCATTCGCGACAACAATGCTATATCTTCTAAAAAATGTATGATCGTAAAAGATTAAATGTGAACTGTTTTCTGTGAATTAACTAAAATGATTAATAAAAAAACAAGAGTGTCTTTTTGCTACTGACCAGTAGGATGATGAGTTTGAATTCTGAGCTGCCAGGTAGCTAAGGATGCATTGAAATAAAAACTAAGCCGAAGTAGCATTGTTCTTAGGCCCCCAAAATGCGTAACTAGACTTCAAATGTGGCAACGTTCAATGTCTAGGTGCCAGCCAAAAGCACTTGCCGCATCTACCCTCAAAATAGTCACAGAAATATATGCAGGCAGACAGTATCACAGTGAAGAAACCACAACATGACCGACTGAGGCAAAATCACAGCTCCCCAACTGAAATAGTCCGCCCCGGTAGCTGAGTGGTCAGCGTGACAGACTGTCAATCTTAAGGACCCGGGTTCGATTCCCGCCTGGGTCAGAAATTTTCTCCGCTCAGGGACTGGGTGTTGTGTTGTCCTAATCATCATCATTTCATCCCCATCGACGCGCAGGTCGCCGAAGTGGCGTCAAATCGAAAGACCTGCACCAGGCGAACGGTCTACCCGACGGGAGGCCCTAGCCACGCGACATTTCCATTTTTTTTCAACTGAAATAGCAACTGATCACACAATACCTTTAACGTTTTCCTGACGCGGTTATATTTGTATGCTGCACGCGCTTAATTTCTTCTAACAATTTTTTTCGCGGTCTTCTACAAAAAAAAGAGACTAAGTTCTGATTCCAACACTTAGAAAAAATCACGCTGTACTCGTCGCGTTTTTGTAGACGGGGACCACACTTGACAAACGAGATCTACTCACCAACATCAGCTTCTCCAGACAAACCTGTCCGCCCGCCTGCCCCGGCCAAAACTGCCTATAAAAGGTGTCCGTCGCCAGTTCTGAACTTTGTTTAAAACTATTCAAATATGGGAACTTCCATTTTTGCAGTATATTAAAATTACTTATTTATGTCTCTGTATAATTTTTTTCTGCCTACGTATAATATATCAAATGGTTCGAAGTTTTGCAAGCTCTTCAGTGCTACATTGAGATTTACAACTAGGTAAATATTTTTCGTATTATTAGTGATTTATTCCTTGTTACAGCTACTTTGCCTTTTTCATCTACCAAAAATTAATAATAAAATAAAATAATATAATACTCCTAGTCCGCATCTCGTGGTCGTGCGGTAGCGTTCTCGCTTCCCACGCCCGGGTTCCCGGGTTCGATTCCCGGCGGGGTCAGGGATTTTCTCTGCCTCGTGATGACTGGGTGTTGTGTGATGTCCTTAGGTTAGTTAGGTTTAAGTAGTTCTAAGTTCTAGGGGACTGATGACCATACATGTTAAGTCCCATAGTGCTCAGAGCCATTTGAACCATTAATACTCCTACCACTAATTGCTGCGCTATTTTAACTATTTAAACAAAATTTTTTGGTGAAACTCATGTCGGTCGTTAAGTGAAGGCTGTCGGCCACTGCGTTGTCCGTTGTGATGCCTGAAATTTGATATTCTCGGCACACTTTGACACTGTGGATCTCGGGATGTTGAATTCCCTAAGGTTTTTCGAAATAGTGTCCAATGCATCTAGCTCCAACTACCATTCCGTATTCAAAGTCTGTTAATTCCCATCGTGCAGTCATTATCATCCAGGAAACCTTTTCATATGAATCACCTGAGTTCAAGTAACAGTTCCGCCAATGTATTGCCTTTTTATACATTGTGTACGCGATACCACTGCCATCTGTATATGACCGTATCTATATCCCATGACTTTCGTCACCTCAGTGTAAAGAGGAAGTGTTGTTACCAAAAATCCCGAAAAAGTTCTTGACCTGTTTACTTTAGGTTTTTGCACGATGCTCTAATGAACGTTCAGACCATCATAGGCTACAAATACTTATTTAATGTCTATGATATATGAATATACGTGTAACATATAAAGGGAAAACGTTGTTACCAGAAACACCGTAAAGTTATTGACCAATATACTTCAAAATTTTGCACGATACTCATTTGAAATTGCGGACGGACATACGCCATGTATTTTCTAATTTGTGTGGTTTATGAACATGTACGTAATTCTATAATTTTCAGTGCGATAGGGTCCGCAGCTGCAGTGAATCTTTTGAAAGATTTCTTGACGCTTCAGTTGCCATTCTCTTTATTTCATGTACGGTTGTAAAATGTCGGCCTTAGGCCATTTTCAATTATCTAAAACGGAAGTATCATACATTGGGTACATTAGTGACACTTGTGATTTTGGTGCAGGAACAACTCATATCTGTAGCTATATTAAGCGCATTATAACTTACTGCATGGATAATTTTTTTAGTAATAAATTACGTCATCAACTTGGTTGCTTCTATGACACCATGTTATGCTCATAGAATAAATCCGAGATGTTCACGTTATTTTAGGAGCACGTTACTTTCGAGCAGTTGTTGCAAAGCTCTTATATATAAGGCCTATGTTTTAACTTACTTAAAACTAGGGAGATGATAATTATTTTGCAGAAATTTGCTACTTAATCTGCATCTGCCTTTGTTCTCAGTTTTTTAACTATCATTCATCATTGATGTAAATATAAAATATGAGTGTAAATATAAATTATATAAAATAAATTGTAATTATTTGTTCTCTTATTGTGGGGGCACATAATGTTTGAATAGTTGGTACAAAGATTTTATATATGAAATCTATCACAGTACACTAATGAAAAAGTTCCGAGAACCACAAGAGTTGAGTAAAAACTGCTTTATGGTTGCGTAATGTTTCGCATTACTGTCGTATTTATTAATGAGTATAGCGATAATTTTACATTCTATGGTTCTGTAATGCTTCGCCGTAGAACTGGTAGAAAGTTGTCTAGGAATTTCCCATTTCGCAAGTATTTTTGCTCATTTAAAATTCTGTCTGACTGATCGTTCAGATGGAAGAAAATTTCAATTTCTTCCATTATATCCACGATTTTTCCTTTCTGTAACTTATGTAACATTTGAAGTGATCCATATAACAACAAACAACGGGGAGACAGACCTCAGAATAGTTATCCACAAATCAGACATATACAGAGCTATCTGCGTTTTCGCCACACCTGTACTATTGTGTGTGGAGACAGTTGGAATTGTCTGTCAAAGAGTATACAGACAAAAGATGTTAAGATACTGTCGACATACAATTACAAACTCAGACGAGGCAGCGTATATTTAAACGAAATGTCGGTATAATTTTTTTTGATAGAAATTTCAGAGCGTAAACCATAAATCTCTGAATAAGACATTGGTTGCAATCACTATGACAGCGGCGTATAGAGTCACTCCTCGAGAGTAATTTCTCACCCCAGTTTATCTGTGTACCTGTATTGCACTGAAAGTATGTGACAAGAGAGGTAATGTGACTGTATGCGCTGTGTGTCTAGTTTGGAAACAAATCTGTTTCATTCACTCACAGTACTTGCTGTTGACAACAGAAACGCTCACTTCGTACTTCGTCCTCGAGCTTGCATTCATTACTACTCGGGTCTTTCTTTTATCCATCAGTGTTAATTGCACGTTAACACTGATACACAGTACTGTGGATAGGTCTGCTCCTGACGAGTTGGACAATACGCACCTCGTCTATGGATTCACTGAATTCAATGGAAGAGCAGTATAAGGACACTATGCTGAGCTGTCATCACAGTAATTTTTCAGTTGCTGTTTTGATACGTTTTTACATTCTTACAATTTTTAAAATTGCATGTACAGGATTTTGTGAAGGTACACTGCTGGCCACCGTAAATGCAACACCCTGAAGGAAGCATCCGAATCAAGTGAAATTTACACCACGGGTTTGCAGCGATGAGATATGCAACTGATTAGAATTTCAGCGCAGACGCACATCACGCGCGCCTGTGGCGCCACCTCATAGCGCCATTTAAGGCTTGGCGATTTCGACGAGTGTACGTTCGGCACGTGTGTTTACCTTGTGGTTGTTTCACAAGACGATCAGTTATGCCTCGTAGACAACAGCGAACATCGTTTGATCAAGTATCCGAGTTCGACAGAGGAAGGATAGTGGCTTACCGAGATTGTCGATTATCATACAGAGAAATCGCTAGTCGTGTTGGACGAAACCAAACAACTGTAATGCGGATATGTGACCGTTGGATGCAGGAGGGTACGACGGACCGACGTGGTCGATCGCATTCACCTCGGTGCACCACTGCACGTGCTGATAGGCAAATTGTGCGCATGGCAGTGACGGATCGCTCAGTGACATCCCGAACCATAGCACAGCACATTGCGTCTGTAACGCATCATCCAGTGTCTGCGCGTACCATTCGACGCCGTTTACAGCAGAGTGGTCTGTCCGCAAGACGTCCATTGCTTCGTCTACCATTGACGCAGAACCACAGACGTCTCCGTCGCCAATGGTGTGATGACAGACGGATGTGGACGGCAGAATGGAATGACGTTGTCTTTACTGACGAGGCACGCTTCTGTCTGCAGCACCACGATGGTCGGATTCGAGTGTGGAGACACCGTGGAGAGAGGATGTTTGACAGCTGCATTATGCACCGCCACACTGGTCTTGCACCGGGTATTATGGTATGGGGCGGTATTGGATATTACTCTCGCACGCCTCTAGTACGCATTGCCGGTACTTTAAATAGCCGGCGCTACATATCCGAGGTGCTGGAGCCAGTTGTCCTTCCTTACCTTCAGGGCTCGGCCACAGCCATATTTCAACAGGATAATGCGCGACCACACGTGGCACGCATTGTCCAAAGGTTCTTCGTCAATAACCAGATTGAATTGCTTCCCTGGCCGGCTCGCTCTCCGGATCTTTCGCCGATGGCAAACATGTGGTCCATGGTTGCTCAACGAGTGACCCAGATTACATCCCCAGCTGCCACACCAGATGATCTTTGGCAACGTGTGGAAGCTGCTTGGGCTGCTGTACCCCAGGAACACATCCAACGTCTCTTTGACTCAATGCCGAGACGTGTGGCAGCGGTGATCTCCAACAATGGCGGCTACTCTGGCTACTGATTCTGGCAGGAACCACATGTCACAGACGTCTGTAAACGTAATCATTTGATACTTGGTCAACATGTTATCTACAAAATAAATCTTCTTGTGCTACCTCTTGTCTTTCTTGGTGTTGCATTTACGGTGGCCAGCAGTGTATTTTCATAGAGAAAAAGGCGAAAGTAGCAATGAGTCGAATAATTCATAACTACATTATTACTCTGTAATGAATCACTGGACACCGTGGGTCCCGTGTATCAAAATGCTCAGAAAATGACCCTGAACAACCTCCGAAATTTAGTCAGCTGAATTCGAGTTCACTCTCTGTAAGTGACTAGTAGTGAACAAACAGCGAAAGAGCCATTACCTTTTGGACTTGAAGCTGTAGGAAATATCAGGTTTTGAAATTCAATGGGGCACACAGGGAGGGGGATAGAAACAGAGTGCGCTTTGGTTGCAAGTGAGGCCGCGACAGAGGTCGCAGATTCCTCTCGGCACGTGAGAGGATCAATAGCGGCACTGCTCGGACCGGACACGAGCTTCATCGCCACTCTCAGCGCCCCCGCCGGTGAGGCGCCGACAGCTTATTTGCCGTGTTGTGTGCTGCAGCTGTAAAACCTCGGAATAGTCTGCTCCCTTGGCTCTAACAAGGGTAGAAATCCTCCAAGTGCTCTTCTGGGCCAGAGTAAAGGATAACTTTTTCCGCGTTAATACTCGCACGTTGTCACGAGCTTCTCTTCTGGTTTTGAGTGTCTCCACCTGTGGATCTTCCCGTAGACACACCACTCTATTCTGACAGCTCTTTACGTCTCTTCCCCACAGCATAAGATATAATTCATTTGTCACAACTGCCCTTCGGATTACACATCACTCTGAGCGTGCCGTACTTTATCAAATCACACTGGCTGGCTGTCGCGTATTTCACTTACAGGCCAATAGCATATATTCAGAGAACCATTACCTCTTCACTCCCTCCCACCTATCTGATATCACATCTACCCTTGTGTACGCTATATTTCTAAGCCTACTGCATAAAAACCTCATTATAACAACCAGATCCTGTGCAATCATTCAAAACCTCAAAGTAAAACCTGATAAATTCCCTTCTGCAACCTCCTTCATCAGCTTCCGTCTTCTCTTTTCCGTCTTTTGAGCTCAGTTAATTGAGCTGTTTACCCGGAGCTGGTCATCCAATCGCAAAACATCATCCTTCACCTCTTCACCATCATCCTGTCTGATATTATCACCTCATGATAATCAGCTCTCTTAGTAATTTTCGACACGTTTTTCATGTTTCTATGTTTTATTTTAACCACGTTGTATTAAAGCATCTGTACGGATCAGGAAAAGTTAAATTCTGCTGCCAGTTGTGGGAATGACATAACAATAAAAAACTCACGATCGTCGCAAGTCATAATCATTTAATTTCGACCATCTGCTTAATTCTAACGAAACTTAGAACAAAATCAGTCGAAGCCCCAGTCTGTATAAAGTTTTATATCTTGAGACAACGAAATATCTCATACTATGCATCGGATTAAAAAACCGAAGAAATAAATGTTCAGTATTTGTAAAAATGCTATTCGACGATACCAATGTTGATCCTCTAAGATGTGGGGTGGGATACAGTTTTGAAATCTTAAATAGGAACATCACATTTTTATGGCAGAATCGGATTCTATAGGAAAAAATACGAAACTTTTGTATGCAACACTTTTTTCGTTGCATGACAGATGACGCTGTAATCGACAAATAACACAACTGACTTCTAAAACGGGATTAACTAGAGAAAATTCATGGGATCGTAAACATAAAAACAGACATGTCTGGCATACGACTCAGTGTTTTACAGTTTTCTCCGTGTAGTTATTTTGAAACATTCATTCATGCATTATCTGGCTTGATCTCATTGCATGCACGCCGTCCCTCTCTCCTTAAACATGTTTTGTGGTAGTCTGACTGCGTTATTGGTTGGAATGCGGGTTATTACAATAGAAGAGAAAATGTAAATGGTTTACGTTTAGGGGAAAAAGTGGTGGAACTTTTGGTAATGCTGTAACCCTTTCCGCTTAATCTTTCGTAGACAGTGCGCGATCACGCGCTTCTTTTTCGACAATTCTGCATCAAGGGAATTGTACAACCCCGAAAAAGGAACCGTCGAAGAACAGTTGTTTGAGAAGGTATCGAAGTTGTGGCATGAACTGCGATGAATCGTAACCCCCACAAGAGCACTCGTCAGTTAAGTCGTGAATTAGTCAGACTACTGTTTGCCAAACTTAGGAGTGTAGAAAATATCATCCGTTTCACATTTCACTCCATCAGGAACTTCATGGCAGTAATATTCACAACCGAGGAACATTTTACCAGTGGTCACTTCAGTAAATATAGAGATATCCCAGTTTCTTCGCTCGAGTTTTGTTTTCTGAGGAGTCCACCTTCACCTTCACAAACCACGGTACAATTAATCGACGCAGCATGCATTGCTGGGACTCATTGTTCCAGTCTTTATGGATGGAACCTTAAATGGTGATAAATATCGAACATTCTTGGAGGGCGATCTTCCCGTACTGCTTGCAGACCTTCTCTTGGGCTTGTAACAAAGAATGTTGTTTCAACATTGTGCTTGTCTAGAACATTATTCTGTTGTAGCACGGAAAATATTAGATTACGTATACAATCGTCGGTGAATAGGAAGAGGTGGTCCAGTGTCCTGGCCTGCAAAATCGGCAGATCTTACTTCGCCTGGCTTTTATTTGTGGGATTACTTGTAGAGTGAAGCAGTGCGATAACATGATGCAGAATAACATCAACGCATGTCAGAAGATTATATCGGAAACACTTCTCAGTTGTGTCGAATTATTCCATTTGCGGATAAATAAGTCCATCGAAGTGTGCGGCGATATTTTTGAGCACATACTGTGGAGTGAGAGATCACACCTGAAATAAGCTTTCTTCACAATTACTGAACACGTCTGGTTTCCTTTATTTTATCCAACGCATTTTTCTAAAGGGAATGCCGATTTAGAACTCAATTTTGTGTCATGTTGAATACCGCGCTATATATCTCGCATATATATTACGTTTTTGAATACGATGCCTAGTTTTTGAGATATTTCCTCGCCTCAAGAAAAAAAAGGCTCACCCTATATGTATGTATTACAAAAGATGGGATCACTCCAAGGGGAATGCTAAATCGGTAGTCGTATGGCACTGGAGGCTGGAAGACTCGAAGGAGCAGTTTTAGCCGCCTAATTAGAAAAGTTTTCTTCCTTCCTATACAATGGCATCTTATCTTCGCGAAGTATGGAAGTTGATTTTATGGAAATCTATTAGGTTTATGTGAATGCGATAAGTGCATGTCGAGCTTCTGTTGTTGGTGACGATGAGAGAGAGGAGGTCCTTTGTCGAGCTTAACGACTTCGTCACTCCTTTGTTTAGTTATTTGGACTACGGAAAATACCACCAATGTGGCCAGCGGAAAGGTAAATACAGTGGCATAATATCTTTCTTTGAAACATATGAATTGACTGACGTACACTATTTATAAAAGTAACTAATGAGCACTGGAAGACAGGGGCATATGTCGTTCAGAAAATATTATACTGATACTTACATGTAGAGTGTAATTTAAGTAAATCCTCGAGACGATTGAGTTGTGATCGTCCGAAACGCGTAATAGAAACCTTATGAAGTAACTTATGTGTTACATATTCTCGATGCAAAATCGCGTCAGTTTCACATAAAAAACTTGAGTGGATTCCGCGGCCAGAGGTTATATGTATTTGCCGCCACAACGTCCGAAGGCTTTTCCCTGGTCATTACTACTGGGGTTCTAACTGCTAGTTGCAACCGTTGTTTACTGCAGCACGGGACTCCAGCACCCGCTTACCTTGAGGTTTTCTTCTTTCATGTTAAAACTGTGGTCATGTTTACGAATTTCAATGGCTTTCCTGAGCAAACTGGCGTGGTAGCTCTTCTCCATAGCGAGAACTTCGCATCTGCGAATTTTATTTCGTGATCGATCTCACACAGCGCGTGTTCCGCCACAGCTGGTTTATCTACCTGTCCCAACCTGTGCTACCGTTTACATTCGGTTATCCTGGTATTGATGGATAGTACGGTTATTCTAATATTGGCTGTTCCACATGTATGCGGTATACTCTCGACATGACGAGTGGGTCCCTTTTATCCTTTTCCTCTCTTATCTCTTTGGTCGGTTTCTAAGTAATCTTTACTCAGTGTCTGCGCAACACACAGCCCATTCTGTCCGTCACACTGGGGATGTAGAACAGAAAGGTCATACCCGACGTTTCTTCTTATGACGTGTAACTTTGCCGGGTGCTAGATTTCGTGAGACTCCTCAGAACATATTCCTGGTGACGCATCTGGCGTCCGAGGTACTGCGACTCACATACTCGTTTTGGGCGCGTCACGATTGTGTTGATCATACCTATGTTCTGACTAGGATAGTAAACTGAAAGTTGATTCCGAAACCAGATTTTAAATTACAAAGCGTTAACAACGGCTGACCTGGGCTGTCACCATAATTCATTGGTTATGAGTTCCAGACTAAATCTGAAGAAATTACAGAAATGCCAGAACTTACGGAGGTGAGACCTCCATAAACTGAAAGAACAGAGGTTGTCGAGAGTTCCAAAGGAGGCATTACGTGGCGACTGACGGCAGCAGGGGAACGTAGTACTACAAAGACGACTGTGTAGCTTTGAGAAATGAAATAGTGAAGGCAGCAGAGGACCACACGACAAACGAAAAGTCCATTAGAAATATTTGAGTATTACACGAGATATTGAATTTGATTGAGAAAAAGCGGGAAATGAAGAACAGAAAAAGGAGTACAGACGTCTCAAACCGAGACTGATAGCATTTTGTGTGTGTGTGAGTGGGAGGGTGGGAGGTGGGGGTGAGTGTGTTTTAGAACCACTGATGAAGGAATCTGCGGTGCATCGCAACTCCTTTTCAGATAAGAAAGCTAACGATCCACAGTGAAGGTAGAACATTCTATAGAACATAGTTCGCCTGTATTCCTCCTCTCCATTGCGGCATTTGGTTGACCTGCACACTGCAACCCCCATTAAAATCAAAGGAATTCAGATTTTTGCACTACACTTACTGTTTGTGAATCACTTGATTGCTCGACTCCTTACTTCTGAAATGGCAGAAATTGGACGGTTCCAGGCTGTTAATGCTTTGTGTCTAACCAATCTAATAATAATAATGTGTACAGCCGTATGTATTCAATGCTGTGTCGTGGTATCAGTTAATTCATTTATCTGCTTCGAAGCAAGCAATGAAGCAATTTCTGGACGACCGCAGGTATTATTTACAGCTTGGGGAAAACATTTTCTTGAGGTATTTAGTATATGTTACGTATAGGTCTCACTTTTATCATCACCACTGCACTGGAACACTACATATGTGTGTAGAGGGTGGACTATGTGAGGAACCTGTAACCTCCACCGGATTAATGCTACTAACTGAGAAAAAGTAATCGTTGATAACTTATATAATCAATATTAGAGTCTTACAAAATTGTGATAACAGTAATGATCTTTTGAAAATAATTTAGTTTCTTGATTGAAATAGAATCAAAACGTTTAGTTTTTACCCCTCAGAAAATTTCATTTTACCCCTCAGAGGGTAATTACCTCCAGGTTAGTAACCACTGCTGTAGAAGCACGTATGCCTAGGGGAAAGGTAGATGCCACCTACCTAAAAATTAAAGATACCATGAAAAAAACAGCAGAGCTTTATGAATATCGGGATCTCATACGTTAAGAAAGTACTAGGAAAAGAAGGAAAAACTGAATGGTTATTCAAGGAAAATTGACTTGAAGACAGTATAATACAAAGGGGAGAGGAAACTAATAAAATTCAGATACGAGATATGATACTGCGAGAACAATTTGCCAGAACACTGAAAGACGTAATTGGGAACAAGGCCACTGTATCAGATGACATTTCTTCAGAAGTATCAAGATCCTTGGCGATCCAGATATGACAAAACTATCTCATTTGGTCTGCTGGATTCATGAAACAGGCGAAATGCCCTCAGACTTCAAGAAGAATGCAATAATTCCAATTCCAATAACAGCAGGTGCTGACAGGTTTGAATATTACCGAACTATCAATTTATTAAGTAATAGCTGCAAAATACTGACCAGAATTATATGCAGAAGAATAGATAAACTGTAGGGAACGACCTTGAGGAAGATAAATTTAGGTTCCGGAAAAGCGTAGGAACATGAGGGACGTTACTGACCCCACGACTTACTTTAGTTTGATTTAAGTAAGGTAAACCTATGTTTATAGCACTTTTGGATTTAGAGGAACTTTTGACAATGTTTACTGGAATGCACTGTTCGAAATTTTGAAGGTACAGCGTATAAAATACGCGGAGTGAAAGATTATTTACAACTTATACAGAAGCCGGACTACAGTTATAAGAGGCGAAGGACATGATAGGGAAGTAGTAGTTGGGAAGGGAGTGAGACACGCTTATTACTTATTCCTAGTGTTATGCAGTCTGCGCACTGATCGGCGGTTAAGGAAACCAAGGTGAAATTTGAAAGGATTTTCAAAATTCAGAGAGAATTGTTGGCCAGGAGGCCCCAAGTTAGGCCGCCAAGTGCAAGTTTTACTTCAGTCGACGCCACATTGGGCGACTTGAGCGCCGGTGATTAGGACGAAATGATGATGAGGACAACACAGCATCCGGTCCCCGAGCGGAGAAAATCTCTAACCCGGCCAGGAATCGAACCAGGGCCTGCTTGCATGGGAGACGAACACGTTACCACACAGCTAAGCAGGCGGACATCAGGGTGAAGAAATAAAAGCTTTTGAACTTTGCCGATGACGTTGTAATTCTCTCAGGGACGGGAAAGGACTTAGAAGAGCAGTTGAATGTAATGAATAGTCTCTTGAAAAGAGGTTATAAAACGAACATCATCAAAAGCGAACCAAGGGAAATACAATGTTGCTGACTCAAGTCGGGCGATGCAGAGAAATTAGCTTAGGATTGGAGACATAACAAGTAGTTCATAAGTTTTGTTATTTGTGCAACAGAGTAACTAATAATGGTGGCTGAATTCGAGAGTATATAAAATGCAGACTGGCGATAGCTATAAAACCTTTCCTGAAAAAGAGAAATTTCTTAACATGGAATTTAGATTTAATTATTAGGAGGCCGGGAGCGTAATTTTGTACGTATGTGAAATATGAATGATAAATAGTTCAAGAAAGGAGAGAATGGAAGCTTTTAAAATATGGTACTACAGAATGAACATGTAAAATGCTATTTCTTCTACGCAAATGTGGACGTAAAATCTTCTTTTGTTTTTATAAACAGCTGGTTAACTGCGACCTATTTTCAGTATATTAACTGTGCTGCCAAAAAGGTGAATAAGAAAGACAACAGTTTCTGTTGCTATTGAGTTGTAGGACGATAAGAGATCCCACGTACCTATGCACAAATTAAAATAAAACATAGGTTGATGAAGCGCATTTCTTAGGACCCAAAGATGCGCAGGTGGACTTTAAATGTGGCAACGTTCAATATCTAGCGGGCCAGCGAAACACATTTGTCGCATCTACCTTGAAAATAATCACACAGATATATGCAGGCAACTACTACTACGGTGAAGAATCCCTAACACGACTCACTGTGGTTTATATTTTTTTTAACAAACGATATTTATTAGCTTACTGATTGTTTACACAATAATATTTGTATGATTTTCAATGCGTTAGGGTCCGCAGTAGCGATGAATTTTTTGAAAGATTTCTTGAAGCCCTCAGCTGCCATTCTCTTTATTTCCTGTACTGATACTTGAAAATGGCCTTAAGGCCGAAATTGTACAATCATACAGGAAATAAAGAGAACGGCAGCTGAAGGCTTCAAGAAATCTTTCAAAAAATAATATTTGTTAATAACTGTCTATATGGTAATCTGTTTTGAGGCCATAGATGACTTCGCCCACTCTCTCGCGTAAACATCACTCATTTCAAAGTAGAGTTTGATAGGGCAGATATTTCCAAACACACAATCGGACTGCTAGCAAGTAAACTTGATGTTCAAAGATGAAATATTCTGAAGTGCACGACTTACTGCTAGCTGTAATGTTAAAAGATTTCGCGGTACTCAACTGAAATTCATAAATCCCCTCTTCAAATAGCACCTGATCACACAATAACTTTAAAGTTCTCCTGAAGCGAAAATTTTTCTGTGTTCCACTCTCTAAATGTGTTCTAAGTTTTTCTTTTCTTTTTTTTTCAGTTAAACCACTAGATTCAAGGCTCACTGCCTGCACACAGTTATCACTGTCTCCCACTAAAACTGATTTATTGTCACCAGCGTTACAACTTACACCTTTATTCATCTCACAGCAGCACACATTTAGTTGATTATGCTCCACAGCTCATTTAGATCCGTTGTGAAGTATACATGCCGTGGAAGTGCTATCTTCTTCAACACCACCAGTACTGCAATTATTTCTATTAAACATACCACAACATTTATTTCTTCCCCATGATTCCTTGTTTTCCATAAGCATTTCTCCTCTATCTTGTTGCTTAAACCAGCCT
Source organism: Schistocerca nitens (assembly GCF_023898315.1). Taxonomy (NCBI): domain Eukaryota; kingdom Metazoa; phylum Arthropoda; class Insecta; order Orthoptera; family Acrididae; genus Schistocerca; species Schistocerca nitens. The sequence goes on from NC_064617.1 coordinate 859,141,531, forward strand.
CCTCACAATCTCCTCTCACCCAGGACTGCTTCCATACCACACAGTTTTTCTTCCTTTATTTCTCTGTTTTTATTATAATTGAAAAATCCCCTGTCACTTCGCCTATAATTATAATTCCACACTCTATCTTCCCTTGTTCCCTTGCTTCTGTTATTATTAAATTACCTCCTTTGAGTTTACCTATAATTATTTTTTCATCTCTTGGTCCCATATCTTACAGCGTGCCTTGTCCCAAAGTGGACCCCGTTTGGAACAAAATCTAGTTTTCAAATTTTGTCGCTGCTGTCCTCTATTAGCCAACTCAACGATCCATACTCTGTTGTCCTGCACAGGATTCTGATCAGTCCCGTAATCATTTCCCCATGCACCCCACTACTTTCAACTTCCATTATTAAATCTTCATTCAGATTGCTATTTCTATGCTGTTCTTGTTGATTGTTCCTCAATTTCTGTCACTCCTATTATACCGAAAATTTCTTTCATTGCTACTTTGTCTGTTACCTCCAAACTTTGACCTGTAACGCAAGGCCTGATACATCCCTTCAATAAAATCTGAATCATTCTCAATTGAATCACAGGACAATGCTCTAATTCCTGCTGTAAATTTTCTAGTAACCTCCTTATCAATTTGGAAATTTCAGTTAGTACCCCCAGTGGTCTATCTAAATGTACGAGTTTCCTCATTTCTTCCTGATAAAATTCCTTCATACTTACACTTTGTCTACCTCCCTTGTACATTGGCCCATTCACAAACTCACGCTGCAATCCAGATTGCTTCGCCTACCTCCAGTATCTGTTTAAAAATAATTGTTCAAATGCATAATAAGTAATAAATTTATGGGTAATCTCATCTGCCAAAGTGTGAACAGAATCAACCGGTAATGTCTTAACTATCTTAATTTTATTTACACCAGCCATCACATGAATAAAACAGTCTTTACATGCTGCAAGGAAATCGATTGGATTATACTTTCCCTCACCATAAAATGTTTTTCCATCGAGTGTCTGCATCACTGGCCGTTCTACATACCCAGAAGCACTCTGCAACTCTGAATTATTGATTGCACAGGTTACCATTTGAATTTCATTAGTAATCTGGGCCTTTAGGTTGCCTGCAATGCCTGCCAATTCATCCCTCAATAAGTTTTTAGTTTCACCATTTCAAGTCACAATCCTTCTATTCTACTCAATCTGAGCATGCCTTGTCTTCTTCCCTCTTTTACACATATGCCTTCCTGGTTCTGTTTCGTCCCGGAAATCAGCCTCCACTGTCTCACTCATTGAAAGCAGGTTTCTCTCTACCTCCCAAAATTTTTCTGTAAATTCCCCAGAGTTACTGTCGATGCCTCCAATTTCATCTTTTAATTCTGTTTTCACGTCACCCATTTTATCATCTAATTTCCCCATTGAATTGTGTTTATTTTCACTCATTTGTTTCATCATTCTTATTAGATAACTTATTGCAACTTCACCTGCTTTTACATCCCTCCGTTGGTTCACAGGCTAACACCCAGTTGCTACACGCAAATGTTCTACTTCATCATCCTTTTTGGACTGTCGTGTCGTTTTGGACTCACAGGCTCACTCCGCCTACCTGTAGATCCGCAACCGCTCGGTGATTTTTTAATCTCGCGATCCATTGCTGGGCTGGCAAGAAAGCTGAAAATAGACACAGTTGTAGACTGCAGCGTGCTACGTTGCGGTGAGGTGTGCTGCGTTGTCGATCCGCTGTGGATGCAGACTCTCTCGGTGGCGCGAGTGCGTAGTGCGACCGGCGCCCTGCGATGCTACCGGCTGCTGCGGCCTCAACTCCCGGTCGGCAGGCGGCTCGGCGCTCGCACTGCCGTAGCCCACTGCGAGCTGTCGCTGATCGCTCCAAAATGTTCTCTCGTTCGCCGGAGACTTTCCCGAGGTTTCATATGCAAACCTGCATGCCCACCAAGTCAGTTATACCTCAACCATCTCGGAACCGAGCTCCTATATGCGACGGGAAATACGCTATTTAAAAAAAAAAAGAAAAAAGCCGATTAACTGCCTACTAATGGCCCGCTGCCTGCGACGCAGAATTCCGACTGGAGGTACAATGATCTGTAATATGATGCCAATGCCTCGTAAATAATTTCTTTCTTTCTTTCTTTGTCTGAGCCTTGTCCCGCAGTGACGCAGGGTCGGCCATGGTTAAGCGGATGTGGCATGTTAAGGTTAAGGGGTGGCCGGAAGCCCTTCCTGCCGCCAATGCCTAGTAAATAATATCGTAGAAGCGAAATTCTTCAGAACACCTATCTGCGACCACGAAAGCGCCACACACAACATTTAAGGACTGTAGTAAGATGTTGTGTAAGGTAGGTCTAGATGAGAAGCTGGAGTATTTTTAATGGACTGTACAGTGGCGTTGTTGCACTTCCTGATTTACTTCTAGTGGAGGCCAAGCACATACTAGAACATACATATAGAATGAGTAGTTCACGTTAATAAAAGTCTTTGAGGTAGAATGCTTAAACAGTCCTTGTTCACATATGCAATTTTGTCAGATGATGACATGATCGAGACCGTGGCTGTTGTTTGTGTTGTGGCGTAACAAGCTAGCTACGCCACACTGAGAAGGAAGCCGAAAGGCACGCGTACACACACGCCGACTGGCGTCAAGTCTGGAACAGGATACGTTATGACTGCTATAAAGAAAATACGTAGCTTTGGAATATACTTAACTTTTAATCACTCCTTGTGATACATCTCTCTTGACTATACAAATGAGACTCGTAAGATACATGCACTGTTACAATTGGCGCCTTACTAGGTCGTAGCCATGGACTTAGCTGAAGGCTATTCTAACTGTCTCTCGGCAAATGAGAGAAAAGGCTTCGTTTGTGTAGTCGCTAGCAACGTCGTCGTACAACCGGGGCGAGTGCTAGTCAGTCTCTCGAGACCTGCCGTGTGGTGGCGCTCGGTCTACGATCACACAGTGGCGACACGCGGGTCCGACATGTACTAATGGGCCGCGGCCGATTTAAGCTACCACCTAGCAAGTGTGGTGTCTGGCAGTGACACCACAGTTTGAAGACAAATGTTAATGGTGTTAGGACAGCAACCAGCTGCAAATTAACTTTCAGTTCCTTTATTCAAAGGGTACCGTTACCGGTCTCGAATCGTTGTGATTCATCTTCAGACGGTTTACACGCTTTTATGACATGTGGTGTGTTTTTTACAGATTAATTGTCCTAAAATATAAATAATACATAATTATAAACACGCCATACAGAGATGGTTTGGAGTGTTTGTTTTCATAACATTCGTCCAACAAATGTTGCATTCTGCATTCTTATTGTTGCACACGAAAGTTGTTCTCACTGAACACTTTAGATTTGCCACTGAGAAGATTTGTACCACGCACCACCTGTTTTGATACATACAAAGAGCTTACAAACATATGAGTATCAAAGATGCTATGATACACTCCTGGAAATTGAAATAAGAACACCGTGAATTCATTGTCCCAGGAAGGGGAAACTTTATTGACACATTCCTGGGGTCAGATACATCACATGATCACACTGACAGAACCACAGGCACATAATCACAGGCAACAGAGCATGCACAATGTCGGCACTAGTACAGAGTATATCCACCTTTCGCAGCAATGCAGGCTGCTATTCTCCCATGGAGACGATCGTAGAGATGCTGGATGTAGTCCTGTGGAACGGCTTGCCATGCCATTTCCACCTGGCGCATCAGTTGGACCAGTGTTCGTGCTGGACGTGCAGACCGCGTGAGACGACGCTTCATCCAGTCCCAAACATGCTCAATGGGGGACAGATCCGGAGATCTTGCTGGCCAGGGTAGTTGACTTACACCTTCTAGGGCACGTTGGGTGGCACGGGATACATGCGGACGTGCATTGTCCTGTTGGAACAGCAAGTTCCCTTGCCGGTCTAGGAATGGTAGAACGATGGGTTCGATGACGGTTTGGATGTACCGTGCACTATTCAGTGTCCCCTCGACGATCACCAGTGGTGTACGGCCAGTGTAGGAGATCGCTCCCCACACCATGATGCCGGGTGTTGGCCCTGTGTGCCTCGGTCGTATGCAGTCCTGATTGTGGCGCTCACCTGCACGGCGCCAAACACGCATACGACCATCATTGGCACCAAGGCAGAAGCGACTCTCATCGCTGAAGACGACACGTCTCCATTCGTCCCTCCATTCACGCCTGTCGCGACACCACTGGAGGCGGGCTGCACGATGTTGGGGCGTGAGCGGAAGACGGCCTAACGGTGTGCGGGACCGTAGCCCAGCTTCATGGAGACGGTTGCGAATGGTCCTCGCCGATACCCCAGGAGCAACAGTGTCCCTAATTTGCTGGGAAGTGGCGGTGCGGTCCCCTACGGCACTGCGTAGGATCCTACGGTCTTGGCGTGCATCCGTGCGTCGCTGCGGTCCGGTCCCAGGTCGACGGGCACGTGCACCTTCCGCCGACCACTGGCGACAACATCGATGTACTGTGGAGACCTCACGCCCCACGTGTTGAGCAATTCGGCGGTACGTCCACCCGGCCTCCCGCATGCCCACTATACGCCCTCGCTCAAAGTCCGTCAACTGCACATACGGTTCACGTCCACGCTGTCGCGGCATGCTATCAGTGTTAAAGACTGCGATGGAGCTCCGTATGCCACGGCAAACTGGCTGACACTGACGGCGGCGGTGCACAAATGCTGCGCAGCTAGCGCCATTCGACGGCCAACACCGCGGTTCCTGGTGTGTCCGCTGTGCCGTGCGTGTGATCATTGCTTGTACAGCCCTCTCGCAGTGTCCGGAGCAAGTATGGTGGGTCTGACACACCGGTGTCAATGTGTTCTTTTTTCCATTTCCAGGAGTGTATATCGTAACATTTGACGATGATGTCCTATGTTTGGTAAGGATCATATATTCATTTACGCAACTGTAATGCCTTTTACACTAGTACAGAGACATAGAATTTTTGAGTTGATGTTGTTAAATTAATTATAACGCCATATACAGATGGTTGCGTTACAGATTTTCGTTGCATGTGAGTTACGTGAAACGTCGGTTTGGAGGGTTTGATATATATATATATATATATATATATATATATATATATATATATATATATATATATATATTACAGGTATTTATTATTGTCGCTGTAACAAAACATTTTACACTTTGTAGTATACAGAATGATAGTCTTACTTCAATGCACAATCGAGTATAACGTTGATACACTTTTCTGACTTATAATTATAATGCATCTCGCACTGCTGCATCTGATTTAAGACGATGCTGTTATCGTAAGCGACGAATACAGAGTAGAGTGAGCGGCACTGTGGTCTGACGTTTGTACGCATCCAGCAGCGGTAGCGTCTCGTACCTCTTGTGAGAGAGCCTACGCTAACGTCTCCCATTTGCCGACCGCTGTGGCCTAGCGGTTCTAGGCGCTTCAGTCCAGAACCGCGCTGCTGCTACGGTCGCATGTGCGAATCCTGCCTCGGGCAGGGATGTGTGTGACGTCCTTAGGTTAGTTAGGTTTAAGTAGTTCTAAGTCTAGGGGACTCATGACCTCAGATGTTAAGTCCCATGGTTCTTAGAGCCATTTGAACCATTTAAACCGTCTCCCATTTGATTCTGCGTCAGACAGTAGCAATGTAGAGTGGAAATCGATAACGCGGTAAGTGCCAAAAGACTAATTCCGAGTTACAGTGGAACCTCGCATAGCGAGCACAATTAGTTCCAGAATCTTATTCGTAGTAAGAAACACTCGTTAAGCGAAATAGTTTATTCTATATAAATTAATCTAAATACGATAATGCATTCCATGCAGATAAAGTACTAAAAGTTTTATCTTATTCGGGCCATTTATTGAAAAAATTATACATTCAGTATAATGTATTTATGATTCACGACACATAACTAATTCATTTTTACTGGGAAGCTGTCTATACCCATTTGCTTCTGCCGACGTTTCAACATTTGTCGAAAATGCGACACAGCATCATCGTCAAGTAAATTTGTAGCGCTTGTAGCCACTGTTTTATTCGGGTGATGGTTTTCAATGTAAGATGCAACCTATTCAGTGCTCGCAGCAATACTCTTATTGCGCAAGAAGATTGTTGCTTTGCTGTTACCGCCTGCTCCTCCTCATCTGAAGAACTCTTCTCCACAACTTACTGCTGTAAAACACAGTGCAACTGTGTAAGCTCTTCGGTGTTAATTTCTTGGCTGTGATCTTCCACAAACTCATCGATATCTTAGTTACCCACTTCTAGTCCCATGCTCTTGGACACAATCTCACTGACTACAGGCTCCACACGTACTGACTCAAATGCCTCAAAGTCACATGCGACAATGCGCTCCGGCCAAAGCTTCTTCCAAGCAGAAGTGAGAGTTCTCTTGGTAACTTCTTCCCACGCCTTTTTGATCATCTTGACGCAGGCAACTACAATCCTGGAAATTGAAATAAGAACACCGTGAATTCATTGTCCCAGGAAGGGGAAACTTTATTGACACATTTCTGGGGTCAGATACATCACATGATCACACTGACAGAACCACAGACACATAGACACAGGCAACAGAGCATGCACAATGTCGGCACTAGTACAGTGTATATCCACCTTTCGCAGCAATGCAGGCTGCTATTCTCCCATGGAGACGATCGTAGAGATGCTGGATGTAGTCCTGTGGAACGGCTTGCCATGCCATTTCCACCTGGCGCCTCAGTTGGACCAGCGTTCGTGCTGGACGTGCAGACCGCGTGAGACGACGCTTCATCCAGTCCCAAACATGCTCAATGGGGGACAGATCCGGAGATCTTGCTGGCCAGGGTAGTTGACTTACACCTTCTAGAGCACGTTGGGTGGCACGGGATACATGCGGACGTGCATTGTCCTGTTGGAACAGCAAGTTCCCTTGCCGGTCTAGGAATGGTAGAACAATGGGTTCGATGACGGTTTGGATGTACCGTGCACTATTCAGTGTCCCCTCGACGATCACCAGTGGTGTACGGCCAGTGTAGGAGATCGCTCCCCACACCATGATGCCGGGTGTTGGCCCTGTGTGCCTCGGTCGTATGCAGTCCTGATTGTGGCGCTCACCTGCACGGCGCCAAACACGCATACGACCATCATTGGCACCAAGGCAGAAGCGACTCTCATCGCTGAAGACGACACGTCTCCATTCGTCCCTCCATTCACGCCTGTCGCGACACCACTGGAGGCGGGCTGCACGATGTTGGGGCGTGAGCGGAAGACGGCCTAACGGTGTGCGGGACCGTAGCCCAGCTTCATGGAGACGGTTGCGAATGGTCCTCGCCGATACCCCAGGAGCAACAGTGTCCCTAATTTGCTGGGCAGTGGCGGTGCGGTCCCCTACGGCACTGCGTAGGATCCTACGGTCTTGGCGTGCATCCGTGCGTCGCTGCGGTCCGGTCCCAGGTCGACGGGCACGTGCACCTTCCGCCGACCACTGGCGACAACATCGATGTACTGTGGAGACCTCACGCCCCACGTGTTGAGCAATTCGGCGGTACGTCCACCCGGCCTCCCGCATGCCCACTATACGCCCTCGCTCAAAGTCCGTCAACTGCACATACGGTTCACGTCCACGCTGTCGCGGCATGCTACCAGTGTTAAAGACTGCGATGGAGCTCCGTATGCCACGGCAAACTGGCTGACACTGACGGCGGCGGTGCACAAATGCTGCGCAGCTAGCGCCATTCGACGGCCAACACCGCGGTTCCTGGTGTGTCCGCTGTGCCGTGCGTGTGATCATTGCTTGTACAGCCCTCTCGCAGTGTCCGGAGCAAGTATGGTGGGTCTGACACACCGGTGTCAATGTGTTCTTTTTTCCATTTCCAGGAGTGTATGTTTAAGTGATATTTCCAAAACTCTCTGAGAGTGACATTGGTAGCGACAGTCAGCTCAAAGCAGTGCTCGAAGAGTGCTTTAGTATAGAGCTTCTTAAAGTTAGAAATTATCTGCTGGTTCATACGTTGAAGTAACGGGCTGGTGTTGGGAGACTGAAACTGGTTCTTGATCAACTGAAATACTTCAGGGAGGTGGTCTTGTAGGCGTCGAGAATGGGCGCGTTTTCCATAACAAACAAGTCAGGGACTGGCAGATTCATCTGAGTCAAATACTTTTTCACCGAAGAACCAAGCACTTCATTGATCCAATCACAAAGAAGATCACTTGTCACCCAAGCCTTGTTGTTGGACCTCCACATCACATTTAACGTGCTCATCTGAACTTTACGCTTCTTGAAGGCTCGTGGAGTTTCTGAATGGTAAACAAGCAGCGGTTTAATTTTCAAATCGACACTTGTATTGGCAGAGAATAGCAGTGTGAGACCGTCTTTCATCGGATTGTGACCGGGCAATGCGTTCTCCTCTGCTGCTATAAAGGTGCACTTCGGCACCTTTTTTCAGAACAGGCCCATCTCGTCACAATTAAAGACCTACTGTGGCAGATAACCCTCAGAACCTACTAGCATCTTGAAGTTGCTGATGAAGTTCTTCGCTGCCTTTGTGTGGGATCTGGCTGCTTCGCCGTGCCTCACAACGCAGTGGGTGCCGGTTCTTCTCTTAAACTTCTCGAACCACCCACGGCTACCCTTAAACACTTCTTCGGCCCTTGATAATCCTGGCGTCTTCTTAACGAGGTCGGAGAAAATCATTCTCACCTTCTCACAAATGATGTTCTTGATAATAGTGTCGCCTTGCAATTACTTTTCGCCGCGCGGTATTGGGCGTCTTGTCACTGTGCCCTCGGGTCCCGCCGTCGGAGGTTCGAGTCCTCCCTCCTGCATGTGTGCGTGTGTTGTCCTTAGCGTAAATTAGCTTAAGTTAGATTAAGCAGTGTGTAAGCTTAGGGATCGATGACCTCAGTAGGTTGGTCCCGTAAGACCTTACCACAAATTTCCTTTTTCCAATTGCTTTTCATTTATCCACATAAGGAGCCACCTTTCGACATCGTCCAGAATACGAAACTGTTGTTTAGATACTCTTGTCACTCCCTTTGAAGCACCTATATTCTTACTCTTGCCCTTGTTCTTGAGGATAGTGCAAATAGTTAATGTAGACCGATTGTATGTGCTTGCTAAATCAGCAACACTCACAGTACGTTCGCTTTTTTCAGTGATTTTACGTTTCATTTCTAAGATAATTTTCTTTCTCTTTTGGTCGTCTTCCTGCATCTTTATCTTTGGGGAGATTTCTACGAAGGTTATTAAAAATTTGCAAACAAAAAAACATTGAGTGAACACAAGTTTAGAAAAATGTGTGATCACAAGCTGCACTAAGATGGTAGCAGAAAGAGCGCTAAACCCAGACTACAGTGCATGCTAAAGACATTGTTCATATACCACTGCCGACAATGATAGCTGTTCATGTTGTTGAACGTTCCCCCAGCCGCCCGCGATCGGCTGGTGACGTCACACTAAATCGTCGTCATTCTTTATGCTCAACATCGCTCGTTAAGCGAGTCATGTTTTTACAATTTCTTTTGCTCGTTATGCGTATTGCGCGTTATGGCAGGTTCTCGTTAAGCGACGTTCCACTGTATTCAGTTTTTTTTTTGGCAAAAATATTTTATTGGAAAAATCTCAACAATATTTTTTATTTATTGACTACAGTAAGAGTCACACAACTACTGCAATTTTAAGTTTCCTTCCTTCGATAAATGAAAATAAATATTTTATTCTGAAAGGCGCAGAAGGTGCTAAATGCCATACAGGTTTCGGTAAAAGCAAGGTAAATGCCAATGAAATAAATCTCAAGGATTTATTAGTTTTGTTAATGATAAAAATTTTACAGATACACTACCCTGCGATTAAATTATTTTCAATTCTCTTAATTTTATAGAGCACAAAGCAATTTCAATTGATTAACTGTTCGAAAGATGTTCTATTAGCTACTTTCAAATATGGCAGCCTCGGTTGCAGATCCTTTTCGTTTCGAGCTGAGTTGTTTTTGCATAGCTGTGACGGTAAAAGGAAGTTCTTTATTACGTCAGTGGTAATCCCTTTCTTACAGGTGCTCCTTTTGTTCTCATCTTGACCATACCACGTGAAACCTTTTTCCTCTTGAATCCAACTACATTGTGTTAATATGTGTATCTCCTGCTCTTTTGAAACAAAGAAGTTCTCAGGCTGTGAGCGTAGGAACCACAAATAGACTGTTATGTGTTACATTCTCCATAAGTTTTATAAGATCTTTAGGTACTTAGGTACTTGACATTCTTCGGGCCTCTTACGATTGTCAGTGTGGGCAAAACCTTTGTCACACGCTGCTAACAGTTACAAAGCTTTGTCCAGCTCGCCCACCTTAGCCTAACAAGAGCGCTGGTACATATCGCTCATGCTATCTTTCGTGCCTTATATGTACTTCTAGAAATGATCGTAGCGCTTAGCCCGCTCTTCAGGTTGTTGGTAACGGCACTTAGCTTTGTTTTCCGGTCTAACTAACTAAAAAAAAGGGCACTTAGCTCGTTATCGATTTCCACTCGAGAACTGTCTTTACTTGTCGTTCCGTGGTGAATTATAAACTTCGACATTGGACTTTGTCCTTCGGACGACACCACAGACTGGATGACATTTATATTTTACATGCGATCCTATTTGGTACTCAGCTGACACGGATAGATTTCTGGGACGACTGCGGCGGTGGTGCGTGCATGAGCACCGACTCTTTGGTAAGCAGCTATTACATTACAATTTAATGTCATTTCTCAGAATATGCCGTGATGTCATTAATACTTGGAAGCATTTTTTTCTGGAGCGGAGTTTAGATGGACCTACACAGTAAGGGGGGGGGGGGGGGAGAGAGTGAAGTGTGGGATTCCTTCTACAGTTGCAGTCCTAGTTCTCTGCACGGGGAGCATACAAGTCAAGGCGTACTTAGTAAAGCGCGAACGTTTCACGGAAAGTGCCATTAGGTTTCCTGCCTTTGATCTGTTTGGTAAAGGAAACGAAGCTGAAAGCGACAACACTGATATTTTCTGTAATGAGGTGCTCCTAGAAGAAACGGAAACGCGCGCGATCGATGCCAGATGGAAAAGCAGTCTGCAAAAAGAGCAAAACGAGGGAACATTGCCTGCAACAGACGGCAGTCGTTTTAATGCTGTTCTAGTATCAGACTGACGGTACCTGTATATTGCTTCGAACTAATGCCCTTCTAAGGACTGAACAGACACCGAACAAAGGCTCGGATTGTAGCAACTACGATACATCCCAGGTTACAAAGTTACTGTTGTTGTTGTTGTTGTTGTTGTTGTGGTCTTCAGTTCAAAGTGTTTTGATGCAGCTCTCCACGCTACTCTATTTTGTGCAAGCCTCTTCATCTCCGAGTAACAACTGCAACGTAAATTCCACTGAATCTGCTCACTGCATTCATCTCTTGGCCTCCCTCTACAGTTTTTACTGTCCACGCTTCCCTCTAGTACTAAATTGGCGATCCCTTGATGCCTCAGAATGTGTCCTACCAACCGATTCCTTCTTCGAGTCAGGTTGTGCCACGTAATTCTCTTCTTCCCAATTCTCTTCAATATCTTCTCAGTAGTTAGGTGATCTACCCATCTAACTTTGAGCATTCTTCTGTAGCACCTCATTTTGAAAGCTTCTATTCTCTTCATGTCCAAACTATTTATCGTCCACGTTTCACTTCCATACATGGCTACACTCCATACAAATACTTTCAGAAACGACTTCCTGACACTTCTATACTCGATGTTAACAAATTTCTCTTCTTCAGAAACGCTTTCCTTGCCATTGACAGCCTACATTTTATATCCTCTCTCTATATATATATCGACCATCATGTTATTTTGCTTCCCAAATAGCAAAACACATTTACTGCTTTAAGTATCTCGTTTCATAATCTAATTCCCTCCGCATCACGTGATTTAATTCGACTACATTCCATTATCCTCGTTTTGCTTTTGTTGATGTTAATCTTATATCCTATTTTCAAGACACTATCCATTTGGTATCTGTCTTTATACCCTAAAGGAGAAAGATATGCTTTCACTGATGATATTTCGCCTCAACATTCGCATTGTTATTTTCGGGAGCAACACAAGAACTGTTGAGTGGGTTTGTTGTCTGCCTATATGTAAATACATCATAGGATTGGTCTCTACGTTGCAATACAACATTTCCCGCTGTAACACTATAAATCATCTCATTAGAAAGGTGCTAGTCTCTGCATTCACCTCCTGTGCATATCAATACCCACATAAAAGTACCTAAAGGCTGACACTAAAAATACACATCACCCTGAACAATTCATATGCCGCGAACGAGTTGCGCAGCGCTACATAGCGATGGAAAACATTTAATGGCATCGGATTGATTCATCCTTGCAAACAGAAGAGCGGGGAGCTCTGAAAAAAGGGAACTCAAACACGCAAGGTAAGCAATACTGCTCTTTTGTTTACTCTCTGCGCCTGTTTGGCTGCAGTAAGCGATTTATCGAAAATTGTAAATAAATATGCAACTTTAAATTCCATATTTGGTTTTTGGTATAAACGGTTAAATACACTAAGTTCTGTGTTCAGGTCATCGTAATAAACACAATAAATGCAGTGTGGCAGCGCTCATTGTTGACCTGTGTAAGCGCAGCTTTGAACACATCCGTTATGCACTGTCGATTGCACGACATTAGTGTAACATCACTGATATTCTAGAGCGATTATGTAGGATGATTCAACTGCCCCTACCGATGTCGTTTTACGCAATTTTCTATGTTATATGTGGCTTTAAAAAACCACGCACGAGATTTTCTTCTTCTCTCGCTCGATACGCGTAGACTGTTAGTACTACGGAAAAAATGAACAGCAGCTTTTTGTAGGAAACTTAATGTAGTTAAATTTTGCACTGAGATCGGTCGAAGCCAAGGTTTTCGAATGAATCAAGAAAAAGTACAAAACTGGCCTTCAACCGCGCCTCCATATTCACACTCATCCCACACCAGTCAGGTTTCCTAGTAAGTTGTTCGTGGCACTCCCTCCTACCATTGCACTAAAATATCCGACTACACGCGCTGTTCCCGACGTTCGACATTTTTTGGTGTCTATTGATTGGGCTATTTCGCCACGCCCATAGTCGGCTATTTCGTTAACATTATTAATTTAAACGTGCCCTCGAGGGTAACGAAAGGAAAAGGTCTTCTGTAAACGTTACGCTAAATGTAATTATTTTGACAATTCGAATAAAAACTTAACACTTAAAAACACTATAGTTGTAGTCAGAGGTCCAGACGAATAGAACGATGTAATTGTTTGTTTTATGCTGTTAAAATTCACAAAAATGTTACGTAAAATTTACACAAACATCAATTTTACAATTAGTAAGTTGTCCACAAAGCCAGTGGCGTAATAATGCCAGTCAATGAAGAGCAAAAAATGTCAAATGTGGGAAGCAATTCGTTTAGCCGCAAATTTTTGTACAGTAATACGACGGAGTGCCATGAACAGTACACTAGAAATCCTGACCGTTGGGAGCTGAGTGTGGGTGTGGGAATAGGTGTGCGTTTGAGGGTCACTTTTGTACCTTTTTCTGGAATAACTCGAAAACTACAGTCTAAAGCGAAAACGTATCCCCATACGAAACTTGACTAGATTAAATTTTCTACAATAGCTTCCTGTTTATTTTTTCTGTACGACTAATAGTATGCGCTTAGTGAGCGAGAGAACATGAACGTGTCGCGTGTGTTTTTGAAGGCCAAAGACAACGTTCCGGACTGCATAAAACGAGGTCGGAAGGGGCAGCTTACTCACCACCTATATTCGAGTGGTTAAATACTTTTGTAGGAAACTTAACTGCAAGACGTTTTAGCTCGAATGCACTTTACAGTTTACACAGGTTATTTTTTCCCCCTTGTACAATCTCTAGAAACTGATCGATGAGAGAATATGGAACAAGAAGGGTTTAATGAACTTACATCCGGAAGTGAGTGGTTTCCATGCTAAAGACCATTTATTGGAGGAGGAGGAGATTAGTGTTTAACGTCCCGTCGACAACGAGGTCATTAGAGACGGAGCGCAAGCTCGGGGGAGGGAAGGATGGGGAAGGAAATCGGCCGTGCCCTTTCAAAGGAACCATCCCGGCATTTGCCTGAAGCGATTTAGGGAAATCACGGAAAACCTAAATCAGGATGGCCGGAGACGGGATTGAACCGTCGTCCTCCCGAATGCGAGTCCAGTGTGCTAACCACTGCGCCACCTCGCTCGGTAAAGACCATTTATTCAGTCACACATTGTTACAGAGACTGCACTCCAATACGTGCTGTACAATGCAGCCACAGTTAAAGTATGTGTTGAAAATGGTTTTCACTTGCCGCAACGTTGCATGTACGCGCAATAGTATGTTCTGTCTCATATGTTCATATCAGCCAAGCTGCATCCGAACAGTGTCAAAGGCAGCATGAACACGCTGCTCCAGTTCTCTACATCTGGACTGGACTCTGCATACACGATACTTTTGAGATTGCCCCATAACCAGAAATCGCACGTGTTGATATCCTGTCAACCAGCGGGTCATGCATTTGGACCCTCTTGTCCGGTCCATCGACCAGGGAAAACACATTTTAGATGCGTTTGGAAGTTAACGGCGAAGTGGGCTGGAGCACCATCATGTAGCAGCCACGTAACACTTGGAATCATCGATGGCACTTCTTCCAGCAGGGGGAGGATGGGGGGGGGGGAGGGGCAAAGTCATCCGCATGAAACGCCGATAGTTTCGGCCTGTTAGGCGATGTGGAAGGAAGACTGGTTCCAAAATTCTGTCGCCAATTATCCCGGTGCACAAACTCCGCCTGCATCGATGCTGGTGATTCGCTGTCACCATACCATGGGGCTGCGCGGAGTGGCCACTCAGTTAGAGGCGCCATGTCACGAATTGCACGGTCCCTCCCGCCGGAGGTTCGAGTCCTCCCTCGGGCATGGGTGTGTGTGTTGTCCTTAGCGTAAGTTAGTTTAAGTTAGTTGAAGTAATGTGTAAATCTAGGGACAGATGACCTCAGCAGATGGTTCCTTAAGAATTCACACACATTTTGAACATACCATGGGGGCTATGCATACTATTCCACAGATGAGTGTTATGAAAGGTGAAGCTACCGCTCCTCGTAAAAGTCGCCTCATCTGTGAATGGGATGGATGACACAAATCCTGGAATCGTGGTTGCCTGGTGAAGAAACCAGTGACAAAACTGCTCCCGATGTGGAAAGTCTGTCTCTAGTAAGCACTGCAGACGCTGTAAGTGATAAGGGTATTTACAATTGTCATGGAGAATGTTCCACACGTCCGTCTGGCTTACCCTATAATGGCAGGCCAACTGCTTGGTACTGACACGGCGGTCGCCCTCCACAGTGTTAATCACATTTTCCTCCAAGTCTGGTGTCCGAACATTTCTGGTTCGTCCTTCATGATTTCCTGCTTTCTGAAACGACCCTGTCTCAGATAAGCGGCGGAACACTGTTGCAAACATAGAATGCTGTGGCTGTTGTCCGCGGGGATAGGTCTCCTGATACAACCTTGCTGCCCGCCGCCAGTTGCCGTTTGCCTTTCCTTAAGTAAACAACATGTCGACAAGCTCTCGACTCGAATACCGCACCACTGTGTACAACGCTATATCACATCCACTACAAGAAAAGCCAGTGAGAGAAGTGACTCGGCGACAACATTGTCAATGACTACAGCAGGAGAGTGTTTTAGGGTATAACGTGTGGCGAAAAGTACCACCCTCTAGGAGGAAACTGCGCATACTGTAACTGCGGCTGCATAGAACAGCGCGCATTAGACCGTAGTCCCTGTAACAATGTACGAGGTGCGGCTAGAAAAAAACCGGACTGATGCTGGAAAAAACATTTAGTTACAATTATTTACAATTTCATGTTATCTCCTTCAATGTACTCTCCTCCTCGGTCTCTACACCGCTCCATACGAATTTTCCACTGTTCATAGCAATGCTCCAGATCATTTTCGGTAAGTCCATACATTACTTCAGTCGCTTTTTCTTTTACTGCTTCAACAGTCTCAAATCTAGTTCCTTTCAAAGCTGACTTGACTTTAGGGAAAAGAAAAAAGTCACAGGGGGCCAAATCAGGTGAGTAGGGTGGATGATCTAAGATGGGAATGTTGTGTTTTGCCAAAAACGTCTTCACTGACAACGCACTGTGAGCTGGGGCATTGTCTTGGTGAAGGATCCATGACTTTTTTCTCCACAAATCGTTCCGTTTTCTCCGTACTCGCTCACGTAGGGTAGCCAGGACGCTAATGTAGTAATGCTGATTCACTGTTTGTCCCTCTGGTACCCAATCAATGTGCACAATCCCTTTGATGTCAAAAAAAAAAAAAACAATCATCATTGCCTTGAATTTCGATTTTGACATTCGTGCTTTTTTTTCTCGTGGAGAACCAGGAGTTTTCCAATGCATCGATTGGCGTTTAGTTTCGGGATCGTAAGTAAAAAACCACGATTCATCGCAAGTAATAATTCATCGCAAGTAATAACATTTTGTAAGAAGGTGGGATCACTTTCAATGTTTTCCAGGATGTCAGAACAAATCATTCTTCGGCGTTCCTTCTGTTCAATTGTGAGACACTTTGGAACCATTTTTGAACACACTTTGTTCATGTTGAAACTTTCATGAAGAATCTGCCTAACACTTTCCTTGTCAACTCCTGTTAACTCAAGACACTGCTCTGATTGTTAAACGGCGATCTTGTCGAACAAGTTTACCGATTTTTTCAATGTTTGCATCAGTTTTTGCTGACAGTGGTCTGCCAGTGCGAGTGTCATCACTGGTGTCTTCGCGGCCATCTTTAAATCGTTTAAACCACTCAAACACTTGTGTTTGCGATAAACAATCATCGCCGTACACTTGTTGTAACATTACAAACGTTTCACTTGCAGATTTTCCTAGTTTGAAACAAAATTTGATGTTAACACGCTGTTCTTTCTGTACACTCAACATTTTCCGACGCACAGACAAAACGTCAACTACTTAAAACAGACGCCACGGGCAGACTGAGTGCAGGAGGCAGATGAAACTCGAGCAGTAGGCGGAGCGAGAGTCACGTGACAGGCCACGCGACTTTCAGCCTTATTGCATTCGTTTTATTGTTTCACCAGTACTAGTCCGGTTTTTTTCTAGCCACACCTCGTCTCTGTTTTGGAAACCATGCATTTCCGGACGTAAGTTCATTAGACCTCATTTCTTCCGTATCCTGTCATCGATCAATGTCTAGAGTTTGTACACGGTGGAAAAAATCACCGTGTACGATTGGTGTTAGAAATTTCAAGTTGTAAGACAGGGAAGTGTACTTCTGCTGCTAGAAGGCGGTGGTGCGCTGTGAGGCAGTGCAACTGCAACGCTAGACGCGTGCTGACTACCCAGTATCACTGGCTGCCACGCGCCCGGCCGACTCGTTCGCTTCTGTGCGATACTGCAGTGAGCTTGCGGCGAAGCGTTTGTAATAATGCGTAAGAAAATAATGCAAAAATTAGCCATTCATGTGTGATTACGGGGAAGAGATTTTGTTTTTAAGAAGTACACACGTTGAGGATACCCTGGCTGGAGAAGCGCTCACATATCCAGATGCTGTTACCTAGACTGTCCTGTACACCCTGTGGTGGTCGTTTAACAGTAGCTATCCTTAAACATCATCCAACTATCAAAACTAGACTTGCCAGAGTACTCTCTGGTGCTAGTTTAGTAGTTTCTACAGCATCCTTAATCCAGCAGGTTTTGACTAGACTGATTATACTTCCTAGTGCGAGAAAAATGACAATTACGTGCCCCGACACCTATGCTTCACACAGTCAGAGGGGGAAAATTATTATTTAGTTTTCTTTCCTAGCTACATTATTAGAACTCACATGGCAGCTGTCTTACATCTTGGAGTACTGAAAGCAGATGCATCACATCGACTCTTTGCTAAGAAGAAAAAAGTTTTTTTTTCGCAAATATACTTTCTAGTTCCGAAATTATGGAACCATTCCCTTTAAAGTTGTTAAAGACAGTCATTTTCCTAAATATGCTGTACTAGCTGCGAAATCTGTGACTGCCCAGGTATTTATTTATAACTATTCCAGGGACATTGTGTGGGTGGAAGTTATTTTCAGCTTATAAAGGTTCTTTGTATACTATGGTTGAAGTAGTATGATTGGGGACACGAATGAAGAGCTTGTTTGCAGCACTAACACAGGAGAGAGCCACACAGAGTTGGCCTGACACATATGTCCACACCTGCAGCACGCTGTGTCTGGCCTTTTGCTCTGTTTATGGTCACAGCATAATATATGCTTTTGAGGAATTTTACACAATTAAAGGGAAATGACAAAAAGTCTGGAAAAAATTGTCTGGTAGTTTCTGAGATTAGTATGTCCAGATAGACAGACAGACAGACATGCTGGTTTTACAGGTTTGTTATTGATTTAGATATAGAAGTTATCAAAAATGGTTCAAATGGCTCTGAGCACTATAGGACTTAACTTCTGAGGTCGTCAGTCCCCTAGAACTTAGAACGACTTAAACCTAACTAACCTAAGGACATCACACACATCCATGTCCGAGGCAGGATTCGAACCTGCGACCGTTATCGATTTAGAGCTATTCACACGTTGCTTGTTCCTGTATAGTGTATTTAACTGGGTTTGATTGTCCTCGATATATATTATTCTTTAATATTTTTCAAAATATATTTGCAATTGCAGTTTATTTCGGTAGATCAAATTGTTCTGTTGCTGATTCCAAATTTTTAATCAACTGCAGTCTATCTTCTAAGTGTTCTTTCCAGTCTTTAATGGCTCACAAGCTGTGATTCCTCGGGCCACCCTTTTTCCTCCTTGTTTGTTTCCTTTATTTTATATGCGGTTGAACAAGACATGTGAGAGCCCATATTCATGTCATACTTCTGTTTTGATTTCAGACTTAGTGCCACTCTGGGTTCACCCGATGTGTTCCAATGGTTAAGATTAGGAACTGCCAGTAAACTATCTGCTGCGATGTTAGTGCAGATTATCAACAAACGTAGTACAATGAGTTAAGTGTTTTCCATGTTTTTGCTTGTTTAGCCGGCCGCGGTGGTCTCGCGGTTCTAGGCGCGCAGTCCGGAACCGTGCGACTGCTACGGTCGCAGGTTCGAATCCTGCCTCGGGCATGGATGTGTGTGATTTCCTTAGGTTAGTTAGGTTTAAGTAGTTCTAAGTTCTAGGGGACTGATAACCACAGCAGTTGAGTCCCATAGTGCTCAGAGCCATTTGAACCATTTTTTTCCTTGTTTATATTATATTTAATTTCATCAGTTACTGAAAATGATTCAAATAAATAACAAATCTTGAATCGAATGTTTAATTATGGTTGCATATAACTTTCTGTAGTTTTGTAAAAACATCAGCCACATTAGATTGTAGGAGACAGATCTCGTGATTGAATAATGAATGAATAAACAAAATAGTCAGGATTGTCCCTGTGATAGCTAATAGTTTTCCATCAACCCTCATTTCTGCTAGATGTTTTAGATTGTACACCAGTATTCAAAATCTTAGTTTTAACATTTAGTATCTTATGAAACACTTACAGATTCAGAATTTGTTACACTGTCGACTGCTCTTTTCTGAATTCTTTGTTTGATATTCTCTCAGGTGATGCACAGTTTGTTATTATAATTGCTCTAAGATGGATAGTGGCAGGGTATTGTGCATTACTGGGAATAGTGAAGTGTGACCATATCACAGGCCAACAAAAAAATGTTTAGATTACTTTTTCTAAGGAAGC
This sequence comes from Schistocerca nitens, assembly GCF_023898315.1. Taxonomy (NCBI): domain Eukaryota; kingdom Metazoa; phylum Arthropoda; class Insecta; order Orthoptera; family Acrididae; genus Schistocerca; species Schistocerca nitens. The sequence continues at coordinate 859,161,320 of NC_064617.1, forward strand.
AGCCCAGTTTCTTATTTTTTGAACAATGAATCGATATGTAACGCAAGATTTTTTTCTGTCTGTTACATTTTTGTCACAGTGAGTCTTCAGTTTGACCTAGAAAATTAGTAATACGTATGTAATTGGAGTGGAAAGTAATTTAAGTTTTCAGTGTGAACGAACGTTTTCTCAAAGTATTAACAAGAAAACACATTTTATTGCATAGTAATTATGTTTCCATTGACTTATATTTCCTTTCTCTCTTCTCAATAAAGCATCAACTATAGCGTTTTCCCCAATTAATATCCTGTCGTGAATCTCGGTGAAGTGATCAACGGTAGTGTCTCACAATATTGTTGTTCGAACGGCCTCAATACCACCTTTTGATCATTTTTATCTCTTAATGAGAACGCTCACCCCGTTTCTCACTGAAATCGTTCAAATTCTGAGGAAATATCAAGATCATTGTTTAAAAAGTGAGGCTTGAGGCTCAGCTGCTACAAAGAAACATAATGTGTTTTATTTTTTTGCCTTAAAACTTAATAACAACAACCTTCAATGATAAGCAAGTCTCTGTCTAGCTTACAGTGACTTTTTATTTAAATTAGCACTGAAGATATCCAACAAACACTATCATTTCCACTTCTCATAGAGATACTTGAAACATTTTAAATTCTGTGTAAGGCTTTCGTAAACTGTATCACTATTCCCAGATTAATGTGTAACAGCGGTTTTAGGATCTGTTTCGGATCCACGAGGTTCTTATGTGAAACGTTCTTCTGTTCAAGCTTGAAAGATTTTCTTGCAGACAAGTTTATTCTGGATCGATGTTGAAGCTTTACTGTACTACCCGAATTCAAGAAGGAGGGTATTTAGTGTAGCGACATTGCTGGCTAAGAAGCAGAGATGTTACGTTTAAATCGCCACATATGTTCCAGACATGTGCAGAACAGTTTATTTTATTTAAGACTAAATCAAGACTTTCATATTTTTTATTCATATGTGCAGAATGGGAAACAGGCACTGATATACAGGCAGGCCTATTATCATTGTGTGCCAAAACAGCCCTTGAACTACTTTAAGGAGAATCTATGGACAGTCCCATTTTACCTTTTATTTTCGTTTCCAGATTCATTCGACGCACCTGCAGTATCTGAGCAGTATTTTAATTGACATTCTTCTTTGAAATACTGACGAAGTGCTCTCATCTATTCGTTGAATAAACGTTTGTTCCTGCTGCCAGAAAGTTATTTTATTTGAGTCTGGAACCAAGCAGATTTCTTTCCTTCGTTAGGTGCAACTTCGTAACCGAATCACTTAGATCGGTTTGCGAAGAGGTTTTTGGTTCTCAATTACTGGAAATAAATGAAAATTGTCATGAACTTGTAACTGTTATAAATGAAAAGCAGAATATTATGGATATTGTACAGTATTTATTTATTTCGTTAAGTGTTTCTGGGCTTAAAATGCCACCTTCAAGCGTTAAATGATGATTGCAAGTATTTGCAATAGACTGGACATCCCTACAAATATACAGGATATCGTCATCTAAACCTTCTGGTGCTTTAGAAACAGAAAGATCTGGACCATGGCCTACTGGCTAAATAACAGACAGAATGCTTAAGGTACACTGTTACCGATTTATTTTTTAGTTATAGGTGGTAGCATCAATGCCAAAGGAGTAAAAATCGCTAGAATGATTTCTTGGCTATCTTTGTATCGTTAGAATACGAAATCTAGATTCCTATTTTTCTTTTCCTGTGATTTTCTACACATATACAGCGTACTTTGTGCGGCCTCTAGGGATTACCGTGAGTACCAAGTTTATCCCCAAAGTTTGAGGAACGTACTGTCTTCACGAAATCTGCAAATGTTCATTGGTATTTCTGAATCACAAACCCAGCAAAAAACTTCCATGACAGTTTTTATAACAACAACTAGCCATTGTACTAGAAACATCCACTAAAAAATATAAAAGAGAATTTCAGTCGTGGCTAAAAGAACAGCTACGAATAAAGACGAACCAAATTGCTTGTCGTAGTAGTTACGATGTATGGTTACCGGTCAAAACACTGACACCTATGTCTTAAATTTATATTATTCATTGAAGTAGTGTACAAAATATACATAGTTAAAACGGCTAAAATAAAATTTTTGAAATACTAAGAGTTCATTAAAAATGATGGATGATAGCGATTTTAGTTGTCATAATACGATTCGGCACACAAAAATCACAAGAATAAGCCACTTTCAGTAAAAGATCATATGTGCGCAGTGTCGTTGCACACTTTATCAGTTTTTCTTTGTTATGCAGAAGATGAATCAAGGTTAAGTACAAGTTATCTTGTAGTTATTCTTTATCTCATATATCTATTGTTTTGTGTGTAACATATATTGCTTTTCGAGGAGGAATCTTGCGTAACTCATGGGCTATTCACACTGCAACGTTTACTGTAAGCATAATCTCTAAAGATACCTGGTTAGACGTAAGACACGGCCTGAAGGCTTTAACCGAGAGTGGAAAAACAAAATGTTCTCATTCAGACGAATTTTGTGGAGTGATGAAGTGGGGGCCATGTAAAATGATTTGAAGCAGTTGGTAGAAACGAACATGGAGGAATTTATTGATCGGCGTTTGAAATACGCTGCAACTTGAGCGCAAAACTCACGTGTCTATCTGTCTGTCTGTCTCCCCTCCCCTCTACTCCCCCATCTCTAGATAATAACCGTAATCAAGGGGGAATGACACCGAACAATTCGATTACGATCGACACCAAGGGTGCCATATCAGTTCATGGGGGCGCATGTGAAATTGAAAATTTCGGAACGTCTCACCAATGACATTTACAGGCCTGATAACACCGAATGACAGTAGCTAGTTCCGGTGAACAGGGGTGCCTGTTTTCAAATCGGATGGGTGAAACCGTGTGTGCATTCCGTCAATAGGTGTTTATTATCGTCATGGGTGAATCTGAAAGTTGTAATCGACGTTTCAGTTAAATGACCAAAAACTAAAATAATGGAACGATTGTTGCAAGCTTTCATATCCGTCAAGCAACTCACGAACTAGCCTAAAAGGTCCAATGATTCTACGTTCTGACATTATAAATGTCATGTAATCTAGCATGATTATAATGTCCATCCCCGGTAGCCGAGTAGTCTGGCTTTAGCTGTCGCAGCGGTCGCACGCTCCTCAAGTTTGCTCCGTGAACGTTCAGTGTTTACGCCAGTGTTTTTCTAGTTTCGTGCTCGTTTATTGACGTTTTGCACGTCAATTAAGCGTTATCAATTGAGCATTTTGTCTTCGTCGTGTCATCTTTCTACGTAGTGCTGTTGGGATTTCGGCGTTGTCCGAGATTTCTTCGCTGCAGAACACCATGGCAAACTCCGTGAGAAAAAACACCGTGATTTTCACCTTCGACAAGTACACCCGTCGAGTACAGCCCTCTGCACTTGAAATACACGACTGGATTACCGAGGTAATTGGCCTTCATTCTGAATCTGTTCATACCATGCAGCTAGACTCGATGAATACTGCATTTATGTAAAGTTCAACGATTCCGTGAGTGTAGACCGCTTTCTGGCAAAATTTGGTTATGAAATGGAATTTATACACCGTGATGGTACTACAAGTACTGTAAAACTCCGGAATTCCGAGTCTGTAATTAGGAATGTTAGGGTTTTGAATATTCCCATAGAAGTAGACAACTCGAAAATTAAAGATGTCCTTTCCAAATATGGGGTTGTCAGGCAAATAGTCAACGAAAGGTGGGCTTCGCATTTCAAGCTGCAGTGCTTTAACGGCATTCGCTCCGTGGAGATGGAAATGAAGGCAAACATTCCCTCCCACATCTTTGTTGACGGGCACAAGGCGCATGTTATGTACTCAGGGCAAACCCCTACATGTCATGTATGTAACGAGTCTGGTCACCTCCGTCAGGACTGCCCTCGCCGTGTTTTTGTGCTAACAAATAACCTTACGCAACGCCGGAAATTAACACTCAACGATTTGTTGCCAGCCAGTAATACAACAGAGCCGGCGGCTGTCGTGGATCCTGTTACTACCACTGAAAATGTTGCGCTTAATGTTAATGACTTTCCGTCTTTAAAACCTGCATTAACTGCTGAAATTCCGTCCCGTGACAGCGAGATTCCCACTAAAAAGCGCCCTCTAGAGGACACTGAAAAAACTGTTGATGAGGACTCTTCCTGTGAAACACCCGTTGCCAGGAGGCCGAAGCCCAGTCCTGAAGATCTGTTGGAAGTGGAAAAAGGAGATGGAATGCAGGTCGATGTGGCTACCACTTCCACACAAGGACTTATACCGCCACGAACAAATAGTGACGCAGCTGGTAGTGACCTTTCACGGAAATGTGACTCTGAGCCTGAGGTCACGACTGAAATAACCGCATCAAGTGCACAGCCCATACAGTGCGAACAGTACGAGGAAGTACCAAGTAAACAACCTGCTGACTCCGCAGCGCAACGCCGCGCCGAAGGAGGAAATAAACAAGCATCACCGCCTCGCCAGCAAGACAGCACAACAGACACCACGCCGGAAGCAAATATTGACGACTCGCAAGCCAAGGCCGTTGCCCCATTCAACCACCGCCGGCGGCAGCGACCGACACCGGGTCTTGCTGTCACGCGTCATCAAGCGAAAGCCACACCAGAGAAAAAAGACATCAAGAAAAAGAATATTAAATGTGAAGTCATCAGGGCCAACACTGACGAGGAGAAAGAGAATGGCCACAGTGACTTATAGCAATGCATTGTTGGGTTATCAGGACACTTTTCTTCTCAAGCTCTTTGTTTAAAAGAAGTGCAAATTTTCTAGGAATTTAGTACATGTAATGGGCACACAGCTTGTAAAGATCGTGCCTTGTAGGGAAGCACGTTCCTGCTATAATCATACCGATCCTCATCCCAAATAGCTTCTTATGGTATGTCTGTGATGCAAGCTTATAGCATTACTACTATTAACATTAATAAAATACAGTCACCCTTGAAATTGGCAGCACTAAAAGAATTCTTGTACCAGTCCGGGACAGATATCGTGTTGCTACAAGAAGTTGCGATAACGGAATTTCGGATCCCAGGCTTTTTTGAAATTGTAAATGTTTCTACGGAAGCCAATATCGGTACAGCCATTCTTATAAGGGAAGGCTTTCCGGTGACTGAAATCGAACGACTAGAATCAGGAAGAGCCATAGGCATAAAAATATTCGATGTGACAGTGCTTAATCTTTACGCCCCATCAGGAAATTCCCACAAATTGGGTCGTGCGAAGTTTTTTCAAGATGAACTGATTTATTTATTGAGGTTTTTCAAGATGAACTGATTTATTTATTGAGGAAAAATCCATGTTCTCTCATACTAGGTGGAGATTTTAACTGTGTTTTAAACCAGAAAGATCAACAACCCAACTTCAACTACTCGCCACAGTTAAAAAAGTTAGTAAGTGATCTACACCTTAAGGATGTGTGGGAACTTCAGCACCCGACGTCAGTCGGGTTCACGTATATAACCAGCCACTCCCGCAGCAGACTAGATAGAATTTACGTGTCACAAAATTTGCAAAATTATTTATTAAACGTTGAAACTATTCCCGTGTATTTTAGCGATCACAGTACACTTTTAACTTGCTTTAATTTAAGTGTACAGCCAACCCGTCGATTCAGAGGCCAATGGAATTTAAATATCTCTCTTTTAACTGACGAAGAACTAGAACAGGAAATAAGAGTAGCGTGGACTATGTGCCTCCGCACAGTAGACAAGCACCCAACAGTCATTGACTGGTGGACTAGGAGGGCTAAACCAAGGCTGCGGAAAGTTGTCATGCAGTATAGTGCAGCGAGGCACAGGGAGTTAAGGAATACAATGGAGTTTTACTATAAAGTTTTAAGAGACTTATATCAACAGGCCCATGATGACGTAATTCGTCTGAATGATATCAAAAAAATAAAAGCCAAGTTATTAAGCATTAAACGGCAACAGATGGAGGGACTCAAAATTAAATCGAAAGCCACATCAGTCGTAGCAGATGAAACAGCTTCTCTGTATCACTTGGTGCGGCATGCTAAAAACAGACGTCTAACTTTAATTGATGAAGTCCAGACGCATACTGGTACGAGGCTCACATGCCAGAAACAAATACTGGACGAAGTCCACAGGTACTATGAAACCTTATATGCCCCTACCACAGTGGAAGATGCAGCTCTCGAGGACTTTCTCACTATTTTAGGTCCACAATTGTCGGGAACAGACAACGCTGACATCCTGTCACCTATTACTAAAGATGAAGTGCATGAGGCTGTGCGTACCTCACCTCTCAAAAAATCTCCGGGACTTGATGGCCTCCCTGTGGAGTTTTATGCCCGCTACTGGTCTATAATTGGGGACAAGATCACTTCCATGGCAAATGAGGTCCTGAACGGAAAACCGGTCCCTGCAGAGTTTAAGGAAAGTAAAATAGTACTGATTCCAAAGAGTAAAGGCAAAACCAACTTAAACAATTTTCGGCCTCTTTCGCTACTAAATTCTGATTACAAAATAATTTCGCGTATTATCAACAAAAGACTCTCTGCCTTTTCCAACAAAATATTGAGTCATCATCAATCTTGTTCTCCGACCAGAACGATATTCGAAAGTCTATCTGCATACAGAGACGTCATTGCAATTACCTCAATGACAAGTATAAAATGTGCGTTAATCTTTACAGATTTCAACAAAGCTTTTGACCGCGTTAGTCATAGATACCTCTTTGCGACGCTGTCAAGAATGGCTTTCCACCCCCAGATTGTGAACATGCTAAGGAACATTGCAACAGGTATAAATGCGAAAATAGCAATCAATGGCCAAACATCTAAACCCATACAGATAAGGCGAGGGGTTCCACAGGGCAGTCCCTTATCTATGTTTTTATTTTCTGTATCTTTAGAGCCCTTCCTCCGCACTGTCCACGCAAGATTAACAGGCATAACATTGAGTGGTGAGAAAACTGTCATACGAGCTTATGCTGATGACGTGGGCGTTGTAATAAGAAATGAGGAGACAGTTACACTGGAAAGAGAAATCCAAAGGTATTGTCCAGCGTCGGGAGCGACAGAAAATGAAAACAGAAGTCAAATATTGAATCTACGGGGCCTAGATCACCTTCGACTGGCATGGGCAAAACAAGACAACAAACATAAAACTTTGGGAATAACCTTAATGGCATGTCCGATGAGGATGGCTGCTTTTAACTGGACGGAAACTAGGAGGAAAGTTCATGGTGCTATAATGGAGAACATCCATCGAACTATGGACCTGGTGCAAAAAGTCAGATTCATCAACTCCTGCGTTTTGTCTAAAGCGTATTTCACTGCGCAGGTATTTCCAATCCCTAAACTAGTAGCGAAAGGGATCATGTCCACTGTTACCAATTATTTATGGAGAGGAGACATATTCAGGGTTGGTGCGACTACCGTTATACTGGATGTCAGAAACGGGGGCCTCGGTTTGGTGGATATTCGCAATAAAGCGTCTGCTCGGTTCCTCAAACGGACTTTCCATATACTCAGAGGACTTCCACAATGTATAACCGCAAAGCTCTTTGAGGCTGTGACACCCCATAGCCTGCAAGCACCGATTGATGTGCGAAGAATTAATGCCCGTCTGCAGTATGTGAGGAACTTTTTCCTCGAAGCAAGTTATCTTAGTGACGAAATCAGAAGCAACACACGTATCACAGCGCGCGACATCATACTTGAAAGGAAGTTAAATGAGGGTAGAAACAAAATTGAAACGAAATTCCCAAATTGTGACTGGAAAGCTGTATGGCGGAACATCAACCATGCCGGGCTATCTACAGACGCTATTTCCGCATGGTACAAAATAGTTAATAATGTCATCAGCACTAACGAGAGACTATATGGGATCGGTTTAAACCAGACACACCTTTGTGGAAAATGCAGTCTGGTGGATACTCTCAGCCACAGATTCACCTGTGGTGGCAATGTGCATAACTGGAATTGGATCAGGCAACAAATCGCTTTTCTCACCAGATCCTCTACGGAATATATAACGCCATCGCTCCTCCTGAGACCAGACATGACATACTTTCCGAAATTAAAAACCAACGCCGTTAGCTGGTTACTGGGAAAATATGTTAGTTATGTCATCCACACACTTGGGTCGGACAATGAGATAGAATTCCGCGTATACATGAAGTGTGAATATGCAAAAATCAGCACGTATCGCAACCACAAGAAGCACTACGGCAACATGCTGAAGATCATTTTTGAAAGAATGGGTGTTGGTTAAATATGTGGAACCACTACAACACCTTGAACGAGAACGAACAGAAGAAAATTAAAAGTCACTTGGTTTCTTATTATTATTTACTATTACCTTGCTTCCTGAACTTTTTTTTTCCAAACATTTTGTTCAAAATTACTCGTGTTCGACTTCCAAAGTTTTTGTGTGATTCGAGAAGAATTGTTAAGTTTTTTTTTTTTTCAGTTTCTACTTGGAGAAGAGGTCGCTTTGTCTTTCTTACATCGGAGAATGGAAATATTGCGCTAAGATTTTTCTGCACACTTAGTGCTATGACCCAACAGGGAACATGAAAAAGGGGTGGGAGGGGTTTGGGCCTCGACGCACTGGCAGTGCCGTGAACAGACCCCACTGCTAGTGCGGCGTGTACCACGCCCTGACCATCCTAAAAATGCAAAAAAATAAATAAATAAAATAAAAAAGAAATTAAAAGTGGTTAATAAAAATTGGATTGCTGGAAAAAAAGGATGGATAAAAAAGTGGATAGAGAAAAAAAAAGTGGTCAGCGTGACAGACTGTCAATCCTAAGGGCCCGGGTTCGATTCCCGGCTGGGTCGGAGATTTTCTCCGCTCAGGGACTGGGTGTTGTGTTGTCCTAATCATCATCATTTCATCCTCATCGACGCGCAGGTCGCCGACGTGGCGTCAACTCGAAAGACCCGCACCAGGCGAACGGTCTACCCGACGGGAGGCCCTAGCTACACGCCATTTCATTTTTTTGTCATGATTGTAATTAAATGTTTTCTATCTGAGGCAGCATGGATCTGAAAAAAGCCAAGGCGTTACGTCCGTCGTAACGGGATAAAAAGATTTAATTTTATCCGTTGCGGAATTTGAATGAACCCTGTCGCTAGAGTACGGTGTCCAGCCCCCGGCAGCAGTTGTATTATACTTGGAAACTTGCTCAACTAGCTCTCTTGAAAGAAATGATTTAGTCACAGCCTAGGGATTGTCTTTCACTCTACAGCGGAATATGCGCTGTCTTCAAAATCCGTTCAGAGTTCGGCACGTAATTCCTGTCTGGCAGCCCACACTCTATAGCATTCTCAGTCTTTCATGTTACTCGGATAACAGCTGGCAGTGATTTTATTTTTAGTATATGTTTAACTATCCTTTGCTTGCTGAAGAATAGTCTTCAGATGTCTGAAACATGCGTTTTTAAAAAGGTTTTGTGACTGGTGAAGGTGACAAGCTATTTTTTTCTTTTTTACTAAGTCTTTAATAATGTTTCGGAATCGTCTTACAGTCCGTGACAAATGCAGTTTTAACGGCTACGCCAGCTTCACGTCAGGTGAAATGGTGATGGTTGACAGTATCCGGAACTTCGCTGTTACATTAACCTGTAGTTAAAGGTACATATGAGAGTGGGAAGAATGCAGAGAGGCGAGCCCAAAAATCCTGTACTGTTTTCTTGCTAGTCACTTTAAGAATGGTCTTTTCTTTTGAGAAGCAAGAAGTGTTTTTAGAATCTGTTCTATCCTTCAGGTGCTTGTTTTAACATGTTTCGATATAAAAGGTTCTTTACCACCCAATGAAGTGTCTACAGAGCTCTGTACCTTAGTTGGTAAAAACAGAATCCACATAGCGTCACTTTGTTTTCTGTCTGTCTCTCCATCAGTGAAGACTCCTTTTTCTCAGGAACGGGTAGAGATATCAAGCTGAAATTTGTGTCCAATAATAATGCCTACGGTCCCTTGACGGTGTACAAAATTAAGCTTTTAAGTCAATGTTATCAAAAGTTACGGCTATTTGTCATTTTGATACTCGGGAACTCATCAAAACCTGTAGATGAACTGTCTGTATAGATAATTCAGTTTTTACGGAATACTCGAAGTGTGAGGCCTACTTGTTCTTTTCCGTTTTTTTTTCTTTTTTTTCACAAACCTGTTTCCCGACACTCTCCTGGCCATACGAAAGCGATATTTAGAGTAGCCTCTGTAATGGTGCAGGCGGTTTGAACCCTTGCCATATCTTCAATTTTGTTGTGTATATAACATGTGCGGAGTAACTAAAATTTTCGAATATTGACTCAGGGCTTATGAAACTTAATTTTATTATCTATTACATTCCCTGGGTTACGAGCGGTTAATGATCCAGCTATAGTGCCAAATAACTGTGTTAATTACAAAATATCAGTAATTTCAGATTACACTATCATTGTTGATATGTAAACATATACTCTGTTACTGACTTCCTGGTAAAATAGACGAAAAAATACAGAAATAAGTAAAGCATTCATAGGATCAATGACGAAAATGTGTTAGCAACACTTGAAATCTTGTAATCCCGGAGTAATTAACATACTTAGCTGCCGGCCGGGGTGGCCGAGCGGTTCTAGGCGCTACAGTCTAAAACCGCACGACCGCTACGGTCGCAGGTTCGAATCCTGCCTCGGCCATGGATGTGTGTGATGTCCTTAGGTTGGTTAGGTTTAAGTATTTCTACGTTCTAGGGGACTGATGACCTCAGAAGTTAAGTCCCAAATAGATCAGAGCCATTTTTGAACATACTTAGCTAAAACATAGTTACTACAACAGAATACCATATTTAGGCAAACTAACCAGCTCAATTCAAAAGAAATTGTATCTATATGTGGAAGTCCTGGTTAAAACGAATCTCCGTACACTATCCAGTAACTCAGAAATGTAAATATTTAATTGTAATGTATGGAAATCCAGCAAGCCATAGTAAGTAACTTCAGTATTAATTGTTTTAAACTTATAAAAGAGGCATGTTGTAAGAAATTTTAAGTAAGTCTACGGGGAGTTATGAAATGTACAAGATCTGCGTCCGTCGACAGTCTGGTCCCTTTAATCCCACAAACCAACCAACCGTCCGTCGATATGGGAAATGTACCGCAGACAAGTTAGTACAAGTTACAAGTCGGGAAATGTACTGCAATTTGTCTAGATATCGTGTCCGGGTTGTTATTCAATGATGTAGTGACTGTTTTAAATGATGGACTGTATTAAACTTCAGTAACGATCGTCATCTTCTGTGATAAAAGGATTACACTGTGAACAGTCTTGTTTGCACTAGTTACTTCCCTTTGCACATAGAGTTCGTACTGGCCTGACTGTTTGAAAGACAGAGATTTAAGAACATTATTCAGAGACTGTGTTGATTTTATCTGTTTGCCAAGCATAGAGTTTCGTGCTTAATTACGTTAGCGTTAGATTACTGCACTCGGAAAATCATGTTATAGGACAAGAACTGAGTGTAGTATGTGGCCATCAGTTTATATGAGGAAAAATTTCGGAAGATGGGACTCGAACTGGACATAAACAGTGGTTTATTACACATATAAGTGCAAAGAAGGTGTTTGAACTGCATATCTGGTGTAGACTACTTGATTGATAATACTCCATTTTTAACCACCAATCTTTTAGGCAAATTCTACGGAGGTGCAGCTACCGAGGACATTATTTGTACTGGTAACGACTAGGCCTCAAGTTCAGTAGCGCTCCTACTTGCGTACACTGTTCAGTCTGCGAATACGTCTCTAAGAATCATCTGAAGCTTCGACGTTGTGCGCATACTCACTGTACAGTAACAGAGTTGTCAGTATAGATATCTCCCTGCCAAAATGACGTATACCAAAGCAACATCAGTCATAAATTCTAACTCTCCCGAGAGAAACATAAGATTAACGATCTGCTTTGAAGTCATCATTCGCAGTCAACACCAATCAATGAACTGCAACAGAACTGCGTGCTATCTTTTTTGAGGCGTCAGGCAGAGGTGTATCTGTCCAAACTGTACCCAACAGTTTCAACACGATAAAGTTTGCCTCTTAAGTTCCAGTAGGAACAATAATAACCCCCCCTCCCCCAAGTCAGTGGTTCGCAAATTTGGTGGAAGAGACCATCTGGAAAACTCGTTTCGGGGTCTGTTCAGCGAAGAACAAGATTTGCGCGATACCTGATGGTCGTAGAAGAGTGTGACGCAACCAGGAACCAACGTACGTCTCATACGCGCAGTCTCACAAATTCAGGATCGAGATGGGTCAATTACATTCGAATATCGATATCCTCTCGTTTCCATCGACAGTAATTTGAATGCCGTAGAATATTGGACAGGATCCAGCAACCGGCTGTCGAGCCCTATAGTCAAGATATCGCCGAAGGGTCATCTTTGCAGACGATAAAGCATGAGCACACTACGCCCAACGCATGAACGTTTTCCTCCACGAGACAGGGATGAACCTATCAAAACTGGCTGTAGTATCTGTTGACATGAACAAGATTGTGCATACTTGGGGCAGCTGAAACTTGTAATAGGTCGTCTCAAACAGGATGACATCAGGACGGTTGCAGGGTCGAGCAGCAGCGTCTCCACCACGTTGTGGATCCAAACTCGGTCCAACGCAATGGGGATCCACAGTTCGTGCTCTGAAACGTCCCCTTTGAACATTTTTATACAAGACTGTGCTTAAACTGACACACAGTATTTTGTTAGCGCAACGCAATCTGACTTTCAGAATTCCCTACAAAAGAATGGCCCTTACTAACATTAAACTATACCTTTCACAAATCACTTACCTCACAAAAACCTTCGCTACTCAAGCTACTGCAATACAGCGAGCGCCTCTACTGCCAGCTAAATAAAAGATTCAAACTATGGAAGGCACTAACTACTGATAGGGATAGTTAGCAAATGAAAGATATTAATAGAGAACAAACAATGTATTTACCTTGATATCATCATATATAAATATAGCAGTTCATGACAAATTTCAAAACTCCGCCATCTCTCTCCCCCACATCCACCACTGCTGGCGGCTCACCTCCAACTGCGCAACGCTACGCGCTGTTCACAGCCAGCTGCCTAACACTACAATGGCGAGTATTACAACAATGCAAAGCAGCCACAGACTGCACACAGCACAGCCAGTGATTTTCATACACAGGTGGCGTTACCATTAAAAAAACCTAAACAGCCTACTTACAGCTCTAGTGGCTAGCATTGCTGCTTCTGGATCACGGGGTCTCGGGTTCGAATCCCGGACGGGTTGGGGATTTTCTCTGCCCGGGGACTGGGTGTTTGTGTTGTCCATATCATTTCATCATCATCATCATCATCATCATTCGTGATTCGTGACAGTGCCTAGATTGGATTGCGTAAAAATTGGACTGTGCCAAAATTGGGACTTTGTATGGGCACTGATGACCGGCAGTTGAGCACCCCACAAACCAAACCTCATCATCATCAACGCAGTTGGTATACTACACGGTACTCAGTGCTATCCAACATTAGATGGCTCAAATGGCTCTGAGCACTATGGGACTTAACATCTATGGGCATCAGTCCCCTAGAACTTAGAACTACTTAAACCTAACTAACATAAGGACATCACAAACATCCATGCCCGAGGCAGGATTCGAACCTGCGACCGTAGCGGTCACGCGGTTCCAGACTGAAGCGCTTAGAACCGCACGGCCACACCAGCCGGACCAACATTAGAATTTGCTTTCACAAATGTGGAACTGTGCGTGCTTTCAAATTGCCTTTGATTCGTTAATGGTTTTATTTTTATTTCGCACTAAAATTATTTTATTTAGTTTGAGTTGGCTTATTATTTCAATCCCCGCTCCCCTCTAAGTCGACACATTTGATTGACGCGCACCTTATAAAAATATGTATATAAATAAATAAAACTAAATCGAAAAGTTGTTGTCGTAAATCACAATACATATTTACTTGAAAAGAAAAATAAATGAAGATAATTACAACATCTGTATCTTCACGTTTCCGTGGCGTAATATCGGGAATGATGCTGTAACCAGCTCTTACTTCTCACTCAGAAGATAACTGAGCATTTGGCAGGTAAACTATCGGAGCAGTAGAAGAACTGCTTACGGTTGAATTTCCGGAATGGCATCGGAAAAGAGCAAATTGCTTTGAGGACATGTCGTCCTGTGCGTCTTATGTTCTTTCTGACTGTCAAAGAAAGTAAAAAAACTGTTTTACTCACTGTGTAGGGATCTGTTACACTGTTAAAGCAATTTTCATAGAGAAACTTTGCACTGTAACCTTTTTCTTTGTCCGTCTATCGTAAAATCGGAATCATACACAGATTAATGTGACCATAGTCTATGTTCGAGTTCAACGTGCAGTTATCACTCAAAGACGGCAGGTGGCAGCAAAAGCAGTGGAGGATACATAAATCATGTCCGAGGGACGTGAAAAGCAGTGCAGTTGTCGTCATAATGCGGAAAAGAAGAAACAAAAAGTGTGTGAAATCTTATGGGACTTAACTGCTAAGGTCATCAGTCCCTAAGCTTACACACTACTTAACCTAAATTATCCTAAGGACAAACACACACACACACACACACACACACACACACACACACACACACACACCCATGCCCATGCCTGAGGGAGGACTCTAACCTCCGCCGGGACCAGCCATACAGCCCATAACTGCAGCGCCCAGACCGCTCGGCTAATCGCGAGCGGGGGAAAAGAAGAAATTTATGTGACACCCAAGAGGGCATGAGCATTGTCTTTCGAGCCAAGGGTGGAAGCATCTCCGAAACTGCTAAGTCCGCAAACTCTTCACGTGTCTCAGCGGTTGAAGCATACCGTTCGTGGAAAAATGACACTATCCAAAATCGGTGCCACGGCAACTGCGGGGCACCACGGACCATAGGTGATAGGAGCGAATGACAGTCGTGAAGATCTGTACGGACGAATAGACGTGCAACTGTTGGGCAGCTGACCGCCCAGATGAACTGAGGGGCTATCAACAGTGTCTCCTCAACGAGCGTTCAGCAACGTTGCTGCGTATGGGGCACCGCTGCAGGCGCCTGGTCCATACACCCGTGCTGACTGCAGTTATCGACGATGAAGGCTGGAATTTGCATGCCAGTTCCGCAACTGGACGTCCAACTGGAGTGGCGTCAGGTCTCCTTTTCAGGTGAATCATGGTTTATGCTCTATCGGACAGACAGCCGAGGGCATGTACGGCGTGAAACGTCTGAAAGCAAACACGCTGCAACAAACGTCGGAACGGTGCAGGCCGGAGGAGGCATCGTTATGGTCTGCGGAATGTTTTCGTGGAATTCCATGGGCAATCCCGTCATTCTGGAATGCACAGTGGATCAACACAAGTACGCCTCCATCCTTCGAGACCCTACATGAGGTTTGTTTTTCCTCGGCACCATGGTGTCTACCAGTACAACTTGTCACACGGTTCGCAGTGTAAGTGCGTGCTTCGAAGGGCGCCAGGTTGAGGTTACCGTATATTCCGCATTGAAACCAGTCGAGACACTGTCGGCGACCAGAATCCTCAACCGAAAAAAGCAGCGCAGCTAGTCTTGGCACTTGAGTCGGCATAGCTCCACATCCCTGGCGATACCTTCCAGAATCCCATTGTCTCTCCTCCTGCGTGCCTCACAGCTTTCTGCGTTGCAAAATGTGGTTATTTAGGCTTCTGACAAGTGGTTACATTAATGTGAATGGAACGTGTATTTAGCTCTCATATATTGGGTCTGTGTCGCGATAAGTTACTCGAAGGAAAAAACGTCCTCCTGGGAGCTTTTTAATATGAAGTGAAACCAGTAAAATAAAAAGCAATAAAAAAAATAGTAAGAAGAAAGAAAAGCATGAAATCCTGTACTAAATACGAATAAGTGTCGCAGTCATAAGTTGACTTCAGGTGTTACAAAACGACGAAACTGCTCTAGATCAGTTGTAAGGTGTCAGGCAAATCCAACACCTTCCATGAAAACCCTGACATGATAAGCAAATCCAGTAGTATGTCACATGGCTCCGAATAAATCGTGACATTAAATTAACCAAAGTAATACGAGTAACGAGTGAGCAAATGGAATACCACAGACTAACACAAGAATGCCTAAATGCATGTCATACCTTCCCACCGTGAGACAGACGCAGTTCCGAGGGGAGAAAGGAGAACAGAAGCCGAGAGCAGAACCGTGTTAAGCTGGAAGGCCCTACGATAAGGGACGGACGGACACCTACGTCGCCAGCTAACTGCTAGGACCACACCACCCGCAAGTTTTAGCGTGAGACTTTTTCGCGTCTCTGTTACCTCAGGGCCACCCCCCAGCCCATGTTAAAAGATAGAGCCCTCCAGAAAAACAGTATAGATCTTACGATAACGCTAAAAGGACCACACAAGCTGCAAGTTTTAGCGTGAGACTTTTTCGCGTCTCTGTTACGTTGCAAACTTTAAAAACATTGCCCCACCACGAAAAGCATAACGTTTCTCATTGGATAGACAGAATTTTCGTAGGTGGAGCTTAAGGTTAACATTGAGACCCTGATCGGTCAGATGAAAACACAGCCAGATAGTTTTTTTAAACCAACTTCGGTAAATTGTAGTAAGGAGAAGTTAGGAGAGAGTTGCTTCCGAGACGGCGAGGTGAGCGGATCTGTGCTGCCTGCCGCCCCCTGACGAACACCGACAAGGTAATGAACGCACGCGATGCCGCATAACAGCGCATAAAGCTTCTCTCAGAACTGCAGAAGTCTCATCTGTTATACCCCCTTTTTGCGTAATACTAGTGTCGATCGTCAATTAAAGCTCATGGTGTTCACATTTGCCACTTGAAGTAAAAATCTGAAACGCGATGATTTTTCTGTTATATAGTTATTGAGAAGCCACATCAGCCACTGTAATTTACCACAAGTTAGATAAGTAATTGATAATTGAGGGTCACTGTAGACCATTTTGATAGTTTGCTCTTTTGTGAAACTTAATTTAAACCTAGGTTATAGATGTGATATGGCATAGGCCATCCTTCGATCCATTGTAGAACTTGGAAACCCATTCAGGGAATATTCGTTCACATTTTTGTTGAACGCAATTGGTTTTTACCATCTTGTATTAAAACATTTCCTTTTATCAATAGTGCAATTTATAAACGATGTTTTGTGAGTAGAATAAAATTTCCAATGGTAAACTTAACTGCTTTTTCGACGTTATTTTACCAGCTAACTAAAAATAGGAAAGCCTTGAACCCCTTCCACTAAATTTAGTTAGTATTAAGATTCTTTTACAGGGAGTGCAGTGGAGCTGACGCTGAAATCATTAAGTGTTTGGTTATATCATCACTAGTCTCACTGAACTCCTCTGAATTCTACATGTCATGTGTGGTCTGGCGTCTCCTTACCAGCAACAGGTCCCAGGTTCAAACTAGTCAATTCCCTAAAGAAACACGCTCAGAGCGTCGTTGCGCGAAAGTGGTAGGGAGACACGATATAGAACAAACAGACACCACGCAGAATGTTTAGAAAATGGCGACCCTGCCAGGATGGTAAAATACTATGATTGACGGTCGACCACATGCCTAACTAGGTCAGAAAAATATCCTGTTAAAAAAAATTTTTTTTTAACGTTATAAATACTCGAAAACAGTAGCTGCAGCGATAGATAGTAAAAAAGTGTCAGAGACAACAGCATAATTGAGTTGTGAATTTTAATATTGTTAGAATTAAGTTTTCTCTCCAATGCAAGCGTACAGGTGGCGGATACATCGTTGACAAGTTGGTTCTGACCCAACAAGTAAGTGAATTGATTGTGAAGTCGTGTGAACAAAAAGTTTATGAAACGTGTGAGATCGTATGAGCGCATGTTGACTCGAAGTAGGGCGCGTGAATTGCTTTTAAAACAGAAAATAAGGGATTCGGAAAGATTAGCAATGGCACAGATCGAGACCTTGACCGAACTGAGATAGAGACCCAGCATGAAAATGGACTGGAATAGAGGACAGTACAACAGACGATGCAGTATCGCGAGAAATAGGACATATAACGCACCATAACGAGGATAATGTACGTCAAGGTATAGAAAACGTAAGTCAGCATACGACAGAGGAGCAGGAAAGTAGAGAGACAGTCGATGAGGATTCTAACTTGCGTCTTGAATACGTAGAACCCATAGTACAAGTAATCAGAGCTCCCTCACCACAGAGTACAAGAAATGCGAGCAGAAACGAGTCACAGCACTGTTCAATGCAATCGGTTGCGAACCAACACTTGGGCGAAAACACAGAGCGTAGGACGTCGGAAAAAAACGCAATAGGACCCACCAATCTGGCAGAATTATTACAATTAATGACGGAAACCATGACAAAATAAAGAAATTGCGAACCAAATTAAAATTCAGAATGCAGAAATGACGAAACAAAATGCAGAAACCACGAGACAAATGCGTGAGATTAAAGAACAAAACAAAAAAATTCAGTTACACCTAAGTCATATTGAAGACGAGGCAAAAGAATCTCGAGAAGTGATAGGAAACTTAATAACAGGTTACAATCAATTGAGAACAGACATTGACAAGGTACAAGCGGACGTACAAACATTGCGTAATGACATTCAGGACGAGATCAAAACATTACGTAACCACATCCAAGGAGAAGTCAAGAAACTAGAGAAACAGATAAACGTAATTACTAGACAGGTAGCAGGTACAGCGCGTGAAATTGTTGAAAGCAGTGTGTTACACAAACGTATCACAAAAGCAGCGCTGAAAAGATATGATAACCGCATAGTCAAAATAGAAGCGCGAACGAAGCGACAATTTCAGAAATTGCGGACAGAGTTGTTGCAAACCATTGAAGAGCGTAGTGAACAGGTTCGAACAAGCACAGTGTCTGCAACCACATCCGTATCTGTAACAGCACCGGAAAAACAAGCAATTAACGAAGATATTACGCATTTGCGATTCCAATCACAGGAGGAAAGTAACATACGTCACAATGGAAAGCCAGGTCGTGAAGAGTACAGTGCAAGGCATTCAGCTGCCCGTTCACAACCGATGGAAGAAAATTATTGCGTACCACTCCAACGATACTACGCAAGGGTAGGCGAAAGTTACAGTGGACAACATCCAATGGATCTACCACAACCGGAAAGAACGACGGGAGAAATGATCATAAACAAAAGCGGCGAAGAATCGCGAATTTCATATGGAACCATGACGAAGTACGACAACGATCATTTGCTCACAGTCAGAAAATTTCAACACTTTCGAGAAGGAAACTCATTACATCCACGAACTTTTATTGATCAATTCCGAGTAGGATTACCAGAACACTGGACGCTAGCACACAAATTAGACTTTATATGTGCACACATGTCAGGAACAGTCGCAGAAACCATGCAGAATGTTGCAGCGACATGCCGATCATACGAAGATTTCAGAGAGAAGTTTCTCTCACGATATTGGTCCAGCGAAGCACAGAACAGAGTGAAGTACGAATTATTACAGAACCCATATTTTGAAAATTCAGGAGAGAAGAGTCCCGTGAAATTTTTCGAATTAATGGCAAAGAAAAATCAATGCTTAGATGTACCATACAGTGACGGAGAGTTGATTAAATTATGCGTGATGAAGCTACCATTGAAATACCAGCAATCATTAGTAGGTCGCAGAGACAATGACGTCGAAGCATTTAAAGGTATTCTAAGGGAACTAGAGTTCATATTTTCGGAAGATGACGCAAGAAAAAGACGAAGCGCACGTGAAAACGAAAGCAAAAAGCAGTGGAATCCACAAGACACAGTACGAAGAAACAATAATTACGAACCATGTGATAACTTCGCACCAAGAAACGACAATAGATATAAACAAAGAACCGGTTATGGATTTAGAAGAGAATATGGCAATAACTATAATTCACCCAGGAACGGCAACAACTATTACAGAGGGAATTACGACAACCGGAACGGGTACTGGAGAACCAATAGACCGACAAATTATCAACAAAGAAACCACTATCAACAAGCTGAACAAGAAAAGAGAATACATATAGAAGAGGTGGAGGTAAGACCACCAAACCCCGATAAACGTTCGAATTGACAGCTAAGCGCCCATGCCAAAGAGAATGACGCACCGACCCAGGATAATTGCAGCACCTTGAACAGAGAAGTAGAAATCTTATCACGAGAAGAGAAAAAGAAGAAACAAAACCGCAGGGACCAGATGAAAACGAAGACAAGAAAATAACAATATTGTGTTGGGAAGAAATTAATTGGGAAAATACTGACGAGGAAGATGAATTACCAGAGGCATGCACAACGAACGTAGGACGAAAGGGCGAAGTAATGAGTATTGCAGAGCTATTTGAGATGGAAACCAGAGAAAGCGAATTCAATGAGGATAATGCGCAGTCGACAGAAGTTGAAAATAAGTTACGAGTGGGCACACAACCCAACGTATATAATGAAGGAAGTTATGAAGCGATAATTAGAGCATTTAGATGCGATTATGTGGAAGTAGCGACGAAGAAGGAGAAGATAGACGAGGATGAGGAAAAAGTAGAGGATCTTGAAGAAAGCGTAAATGAAGGAAGAAATAGAGAAGAGGAAATAAAAGAGAGAGAAGTAGCAGTCGAAGCTTATCTTACAGAAAGTTCGAAATCACAAGGGAAATTTCTAAAAAGACTCATGTATGATTCAGTGGAGGACTCGTTGATGCAAGAAGAAGAAGAACAGAACCAACCCTTTCAAATTCAACCAATTGTGAAGGCCATGGTAAAGCATATCCCAGTCAATATTGTAATTGATAGCGGAAGTGAACTGCCTGCAATCTCAGAAAATTTATTCATACAGTGTAATGACAATGAGGAATTGCCAGTTCTGAAAACACGTAAGATTAAAGTAAGAGGTCCTATTAGAAACAATGCTGCGGAAGTTACGAGACAAACAAGGTTAACTCTTTCGTGTCAAGGTCAAAAGATCGAAGCCAACTTCGTGATTATACCTAAACTAACTGTAGATTTGATTATAGGTGCAGATTTTTTAAATGAGAGACAAACGATAATAGATATGGGGAAAGATAGCGTAACATTCGGAAATGTCACACTTCTCTTTGAGCAAAAGCTAAAATAAGAAGAAATACCAGTCATAAACAAACAATTAAGAATGATGCGAGATAAAGAGGATTAAGAATTAGAATGGTATGCACAAAAGGGGGAATCGCCTCAACTCATGTTAGAAGTCCATAAAGCAATCGACGAAAAATTGGAAGAAGTTAAAGGTATTTCAGAACACAGTAAAAGAGAATTAGAGGGTATTTTAGGAGATAAAACAGAGGTATTTTTACCTAAGACTGGTAGTATTAAACACTTTCAGTACAAGTTTGAAGATTAATTTTATTACTGGTAAATAATCAGCACAATATTTTAAGATTATGTTGCAGATAAGATCGTCAGGAGAAAGAAGAATGAAGAGAGAGGAAGGTGGGAAAAAGAAAGTAGTTTCAATAATAACATCAATAGTACCGTAGATTAAGGTGAAAGGATAAAGCGTAGATAGTCTAACAGCATGAAATACTAAAATGCTATACACCACGACACTGCACAAAAAATAAAAATAAAACGAATTTGAGGATTTTTGTAGAAGTTAAGATTCAAAATATCTCAGAATTGTAACACGGAAAGGGCACCGAAATTTGTAAAGCTTTTTAAGAAGGCGCAAAATAATGTAGGTACTAGACATATGTTACATGACTATAAGTACAACTTTTTGTAAGAACCATTGTAAAAACTCCAGCAAGGACCAGATGCAATGACCCACAAGTTGCAACGCGAGAAGTATCAAGAAAGAAAAGGACGTAATTAGCAAGATATGATTCCTACAAGGCAGAAGTGTCGAGAGACGGGAAAGGACAGCGAGACCAACAGAAGGCCCTTGTAACTGAAGTGGGCAATAAATTTAACCGCTAGGCGGAACCCTGCTGGGACAGAACACCCTGCAGTGACGCGACGCAATGCCGAACGCCGGAAAGATCTCCGAGCGCCCCCACTCAGCGGAGCGAGCAAAAAAAAGGCCCGACGAGAAGACCGCTTGGGCAATCCACCACTGGCAAAAAATATGTGTAAAAGTCACACTACCGCTATTAAACAGCACACTAATGCAAGAAACTGAAGAAAACGTCCACAAAGTAGAAATGACATGTCCAAACCATTTATCAAACTGTTAGTAGGAGGAGAACTTCAAAGCGACTAGTTATCAATAAGCGAAGAACCAAGAAGCAAGTAAGAAGCAGAGAAAGAGCAGGAAGAATAGAAGTTGAAGATTCGCAAGATTGAGACCAAGAAAGAAGATGGGTGAAGAATAGACGACATACCCTCCCAAATCCCTATCCTATTGTAAACTAGTCGTCTGCGAAGTATTACAACGAAAAACGACTGCTTTCAGCGACACATAACGATGACTTTCACGCATACAAAGCCAGTAAACCCGAGATTCTGCACTCACAGCACCATTCCATTATGGACCTCCACAACAGCAACACACACTTGCAAAGCCAACAAGGACGACGAATGAAGCTGTACATCAGATACTTGCCCACATCCATCTCGCTCAAGTCCATCACCTTCGTGCAAAAACCATTCGCCAACCTCATGCTTAAACATTCATAGGATTGTGTGAACATGTGAAATCAAATTATGTGATGTAGAAATTGTGCAAAAGAAACGTGTGAAAAACTAAATAAGTTAAGCACACCAGACAGCTAATAAACTACAAAATAAGTCATTGACTATGGACTTAAGTAAAAAATAGACTATCGATAAAAATAAGTCGTTAGTTCTGAAATGGACAGTATATAAAGAACAAAAGTAAAGCATAATAAACACTAAAACTTTATGCCACTTATTTTCTCCTCATAAAAATAAAAGAATAACTATATTTTACTTATTCAATAAAATTCTTCAGGGTATCAGACCCCATTGTCATAATTTAAAATGCGCCAACGTTTCGGCCAGCGTTGCAGCTAGCCTTCATCAGGGCCTTACGTTAACTGCTAAATGAACACACTTGGTTCCTTAAATAGCTGCATGAGAAAACCGTGTCGTATCTTGATTGGCTGTAAAAGGAGGAGGAGGAGGGGTGAAAGGTATGCTTTATTGGTGTTTCCTTTATTATCTGTCATTGGCTGAAATAGCTGTTTTCTATTGGTCTTTATATTAATCCACCCCATTGGAGGAGACGGACGAATAGCGAACAGGTGATGGCTGTGACGTCACACTGTTTCCATGCTGTCCAGAGGCCGGCTGCGGCGTGCCATTGCTTTGTGTGCTCGCGACCACTACTGCAGCTCTCCGCGTGTCTGCATGGGCCGCCACGGCTCTGCCGCCGCTCCGTAGCCCTGCTATTGCAGGCAGCCAAGACCTCGGAAGCTTGTACCCGTCCTCTCTATTCATGTTGGCGGGTCTTTTGGCTATTTCTATCGCCTCTCTAATCTTTCTTTTGAAAGTGAGAGGCTGTTTCGCCAGGACGCGGGCTTCTTGAAAAAATATTGGTTTCCCGCACTCGTCTCGGTGTTCCGCCACTGCTGACTTAGTGTGTTGTTTCAGGCGGATATATCTTTCATGTTCCGAGAGCCTTGTGCTAATCGGACGTCCCGTCTCACCTATGTAGACTAATCCACACGCACAACCAATTTCATACACGCCAGCTGTGTGTAGTTTGTCAACTGCATCCTTGGTAGAACCGAACATGTCTCATATTTTGTTTCTGCTTCGGAAAATTGGTTTGATGTCGGCTTTTCGTAGAATTTTTCCAATACGTTCGGTGACCCCTTGTACATATGGTAACACAGCAATGCTCTGTGCCTCCTTCTCTTCCCTATTAGTCTTCTCCCTTGTCGACATGGTGCTGTCTATCATTTGCTTCCCATAGCCATTAGTTCCGAAGATGGACCTGAGGCGTTCAAGTTCTGTCTTCAGATGTTCTTCGTCGCTTATCCTGTAAGCTCTCTTCGTTAGCGTGTGCAGGGCGGACTTCTTCTGCGTGGGGTGATGATGGGAGGAGGCGTGAAGGTACCTGTCCGTATTGGTTGGTTTCCTGTACACTTTGTGGCCAAGTTTACCATCAGGTTTTCGATAAACTTCCACGTCGAGAAAAGGCAGCACCCCATTCTTCTCTGTTTCCATTGTAAACTGAATTTTCCTATGCTGTTGGTTAAGGTGCTTGTGGAAGTTCTGTAACTCCTCTTCTCCGTGGGCCAGATGACGAAAGTATCATCGACATAGCGAAGCCAACAATTTGGACGTAATGGTGCGGACTGGAGGGCTGTTTCCTCAAATGCCTCCATGAAAATTTCTGCTGCGATAGGCGATAGGGGTGAGCCCATAGCTACACAGTCAGTTTGTTCATAAAATTGACCTCTCCACTTGAAATTCGCCGACCTACTACCTAGCGAAAGAACTGGCACCTAGGCTCCGACACCTAGTGCACCAAACCGAGTCCTACGTTAAGGATTCCACTCACTTCGTGTCTCTCCTAAAGGAAATGCGTGTTACGGACCAAGATCTGATGGTTAGTTTCGACGTCAAATCCCTATTCACGAATGTCCCAGTGTCAGATACTGTGAACATCCTAGAAGAACGCGTGGCACCTGATATATGTGAGCTTGTGCGCCACTGTCTGACGACCACCTATTTCAAGTGGAGAGGTCAATTTTATGAACAAACTGACTGTGTAGCTATGGGCTCACCCCTATCGCCTATCGCAGCAGAAATTTTCATGGAGGCATTTGAGGAAACAGCCCTCCAGTCCGCACCATTACGTCCAAATTGTTGGCTTCGCTATGTCGATGATACTTTCGTCATCTGGCCCACGGAGAAGAGGAGTTACAGAACTTCCACAAGCACCTTAACCAACAGCATAGGAAAATTCAGTTTACAATGGAAACAGAGAAGAATGGGGTGCTGCCTTTTCTCGACGTGGAAGTTTATCGAAAACCTGATGGTAAACTTGGCCACAAAGTGTACAGGAAACCAACCAATACGGACAGGTACCTTCACGCCTCCTCCCACCATCACCCCACGCAGAAGAAGTCCGCCCTGCACACGCTAACGAAGAGAGCGTACAGGATAAGCGACGAAGAACATCTGAAGACAGAACTTGAACGCCTCAGGTCCATCTTCGGAACTAATGGCTATGGGAAGCAGATGATAGACAGCACCATGTCGACAAGGGAGAAGACTAATAGGGAAGAGGAGAAGGAGGCACAGAGCATTGCTGTGTTACCATATGTAC
Organism: Schistocerca nitens; assembly: GCF_023898315.1. NCBI lineage: Eukaryota > Metazoa > Arthropoda > Insecta > Orthoptera > Acrididae > Schistocerca > Schistocerca nitens. The sequence continues at coordinate 859,186,640 of NC_064617.1, forward strand.
AAGGGGTCACCGAACGTATTGGAAAAATTCTACGAAAAGCCGACATCAAACCAATTTTCCGAAGCAGAAACAAAATGAGACATGTTCGGTTCTACCAAGGATGCAGTTGACAAACTACACACAGCTGGCGTGTATGAAATTGGTTGTGCGTGTGGATTAGTCTACATAGGTGAGACGGGACGTCCGATTAGCACAAGGCTCTCGGAACATGAAAGATATATCCGCCTGAAACAACACACTAAGTCAGCAGTGGCGGAACACCGAGACGAGTGCGGGAAACCAATATTTTTTCAAGAAGCCCGCGTCCTGGCGAAACAGCCTCTCACTTTCAAAAGAAAGATTAGAGAGGCGATAGAAATAGCCAAAAGACCCGCCAACATGAATAGAGAGGACGGGTACAAGCTTCCGAGGTCTTGGCTGCCTGCAATAGCAGGGCTATGGAGCGGCGGCAGAGCCGTGGCGGCCCATGCAGACACGCGGAGAGCTGCAGTAGTGGTCGCGAGCACACAAAGCAATGGCACGCCGCAGCCGGCCTCTGGACAGCATGGAAACAGTGTGACGTCACAGCCATCACCTGTTCGCTATTCGTCCGTCTCCTCCAATGGGGTGGATTAATATAAAGACCAATAGAAAACAGTGAAAGGTGGCTACACTGAGCCACAGCGCCAGAGATCGCTAGAGAGCATTGTTCCGCCGCCTCCACGGGCAGTCATTATTGAGATGTGCTAGAGGTCAGTGCTTGTCCAGGACTAGTAGTAGTCAGTTCATGTTGAGATGTGCTAGTAAGGAGTGCTTGCTGAGATGTGATACTGAAAAGTTCTTGTTGAGATGTGGTAATAGCGAGTCGGTGTGGAGATATATTGTAATTATGAGAGTGATTTTGGTCAATATATGAAGGTAACGAAACTTGATTTATTTTTCATTATTTCCATGTTTTAAATAATGTGTCATTACAGGTTCAGTCAACAAAGCATCTGGCTTGTGTTCTTGGATTAGAGTGTAATTGTGGTTCTCTTGAGTAATTATGGTATTTGTATTTTCTTTAATTAATTCAGTATAAATGGTATTTGAAATTCTTGTCTTTTGAAGAAGAACCGTGCCAGATGTGTACGTTGAGTCATACTTCCACACACAGAACAGTTACACTTGTGCTTTGGTTTCGTAGGTTTTATAGTTGCTGGGGGCTTAATTAATTGTGTTAATGAAAATTTCCATTTCATTCTTTGTTATTGTTCAATGCAGTCAGATTGCGTAATAATACGAGTCAGGGCCAACCGTTTAGTTTTATAGTTGCTGGGGGCTTAATTAATTAATTGTGTTAATGAAAATTTCCATTTCATTCTTTGTTATTGTTCAATGCAGTCAGATTGCGTAATAATACGAGTCAGGGCCAACCGTTTACGAGACTTCGTAATCGGACAGACAGCTACTAAAACTGAAAATTAAAATTATTTTCATTACATTATAAATAAGCCCCCATGCACGTGGCGACCACTGCTTCGGATCGTCCCTTGGAATTCTTCTGATTGTAAAAATAGTAGACAGTAGTATTGTTGTAGTAATTTGTAGTTTAGTAATTGTAGTCTATATTGCATGTGTAGATTTGGTAATTGACATTCTTCTAATGGTATTTTGCAAAATTTATTTATTTTTTGTTGTCTTGTCTACGGGTCTGATAATTTAGTGCAATTATTTCAATTGTTCGTTAATCGTGTTTGAGGGAAGCATTTCATGTGAATGATATTGTTGGTGATAAAGTCTTATTGTGTATAATTTTCGTACAGTGACGAGTTTTGTATATTTTGTAAATGATTACGCGATCAATGAAAAAGACAAAAATGATGAATAGTGAGAAAGACGAAATTGTTAACATGGCGAACTCGCCAACAGAGGAAAACAGTGTGATGAATAATGAAGTGGAAAACAATGTAATAAGTCGGGAAAATAGCCCGGAACCATTTCAAAATTTTTCTCAATTAGAAAATTCACAGAATACGAGATTAACGATAGAAGATTCTGAAATAGTATCGAACACAGATAGCTTTACAGCTATGACGAAGGAAACTGGTTTTGCGGGAAATGTTAGGGGCGAAAGGAGTTTCGAATCAGTTACTATGGAGCAGTTGATGAGTGCTATATTAAAAATGGAAACACGGTTAGACTCACAAATGGAAACACGGATGGAAACAATGGGATCTCGGTTAGACTCACAAATAGGAACAATTAAAACAGAGATGGAAACAATGGAAACACGGTTTGACTCACTGGGATCACAGTTAGGATCTGAATTAAAAACTGAGATAGGAACAATGGAAACACGATTAGACTCACGAATAGGGACATGTTTCAAAAATATGAAAGATGAATTAAAGAAAGAAATCAGAAGAAGTACAACCGATTTTGAATTCTCACAATAATAGATTAATTGCAATAGAGATTAGACAAAGGGAACAGGATAGAGAACAGGAGGAGAGAGATCGCGTGATAGTACAGAAATTTTCAGAGTTAAATTTACAATGTGCACACGATAAGGAAGAGATATTTGAGAGAATCAAGGAATCAGTACCAAATGACAGAATAAATAATCTAACACAACAATATGAACAGTTAACTACCAAATGTGTCAACACTGAAACCCGAGTCGCGACACTTACGGAAGACGCAAGTAAACAGAAAGAAAAAATAGGTGACTTATCGGAAAGAGTTGAGGAGATATCAGATAAATTGACAAGTCTTAGTTTAAATGGGGATAGAGATTCAGATGATACAGCTCCATTACCATTTGCAGAAACCGAAGAGTACCAGAACATAAATAAGCATGTTGAAAATCAGGGAAAATTTAATGAACGCGTTAAAAGGGAAGTTGAGGCATTACGAAAGCAAGTCAAACAAATTGAAGGCGAAATCGTAGGAAAAGACAGCAGAAGAAATTTAGAATCACAGATAGCAGAAGGCTTTGAAGAAGATAATTTGTTTCATTTACGGGATGCAACAAGAGAGCGCCAGGCGCGCGAACTTGACAATAATCGACATTCAAACTGGGACAGACGCGGTAGGTCTTTGTCGCCACGAGGCGAAAACTTTGACTATAAACACTTTTTGACTGTTCGGAAATTTAAGATCTTCCGCAATTCTAAGAACGACATACATCCATGTGCATGGTTAGATCAATTTATGTATGCACTCCCACCAAATTGGCCACTAAGTCACAAACTGGAATTTATGTGTGGATATTTAGAAAACGAACCGGCGACGCGGATGCGCGCACTCATTAGAGAGTGTAATAATCTGAATGATTTTTATCATGCATTTCTATCGGCATATTGGTCCGAAAACACGCAAGACAGAGTCAAACATAGTCTTATTATGCAGCGTAATTTCAAACAGTCTGAATTCCGCACGCCAGCAGAATATTTTGAAGACATGATTCGAAAGAATCAGTTCCTTTCCAACCCTTACAGCCCGACTGAACTAATTCGCATTTGTTTAACTAAGCTGCCACAATCCATAAGACAAATTGCTTTAGCTGGAAGATGTAAAGACGACATTGAGACTTTTAAGACTTTGCTACAAGAACTTGAGTATGACAACGACGACGGGACTTCTTGTAACTTTTTCGGTAACAGTAATTACGATAGATTTTCAGAGAAAAGGGATAGTGATCGGAACGGGCGTTATATGGGTAATTTTGAGAATGACAGACGTAACAGACAGGACAATAGATACCAGCCTTATGACAATAACAGACGTTCTAACAGAAATTACACAGACAATTATAATAACGGTAATTCGTACAGGAATGATCATTCATACGGAAACAGTAATCGGTATCATCAAGACAGAAATTATCCATATAGTAATAGAAACTCTTACTACAGAAATAACCAGGGAAGTAGGTCTAACAATAATTTCAGAAGTGACAGTCGAAATTATACAAGAAGTAGTTATGCAGACAGACAGGAAAACAGAAATTTTAATAACAGACACAACCAAGAATTTGCATCCAACAGACAGGAAGGACCTAATTGGCATCCTCCGCGTGACAGAAATTCAGAGAGACAAGTGGAAATCGTAGAAATTGATCCGCGAAATGTCGGGAATAATCAAAGACGTGACGCAAACAATCGACAATGACTAGCAGCTTCGGCTTCTGGCAGCAATATAGACGATTCAGAAAGTAATGACACTACAACTTTACACTACGTACGCCTGGAAGATATGAGAGACATTTTGCTAGGCGAAAAGGAAAATAATGTAGACGCATTTTTACATCCTGTTATTGAAGTATGTGTGGGTAAGAATAAGTTCACTGCAGTTTTAGATTCTGGGAGCCCATTGAACGTCATTAGTGAATCAGTTTTTCGTATATGTGAAAGAACTATTGCCTGTCCTGTGTTACCTATTTCTAAAACTACAATTCGAGGAGCGATTTCTGGAAAAGGTGTGGAAGTTAAACAACAGACCAACCTAAATTTCATTTGTCAAGGATACGAATTGTCTGCTAATTTTATTATTGTTCCATTACTCAGTACACAGATTATATTAGGTATGGAGTTTCTTAACACACATAAGGCAATTTTGAACTTTAAAGAAGGAAGTGTGAATTTGACTGTTGCCGGAATGCCTAATTGTTTGAAATTTTTCGAGTGTTTAGCAAGATCTGAATCAGATACAAAATGTTTAAGGTTTCTTACTTCTGATGCTTTCGTTGAGCATTATGACGACAGTGTGTTTATTCATGACAATGACAATAGATACAGAGACGCGATGGAGGATATAATTAGTAGCGAAGAATTAATGAAAAGGTTAAGAAAGCTGAAGTGCCAGATGACGTTGCAAAAGAAGAGCTGCACCATATTTTGACTTCACATGCTACAGTCTTTAGTCATCACACAGGAACTATACAAGGCTTACAATATTTATTTAAAGTAAAAGAACACACACCATTTCGCGGGAAAACGTACGCTATTCCTTTGGCTTACAGAGACAAGGTTAAGAATGAACTTCAATACATGTTAGATCAGGGCATTATTGAGCCAGCAGTCAGCCCTTATACCAGCCCATTACACGTTGTTCTTAAAAAGGATGGGTCAATTCGTTTGGTTCTGGATTCCAGACAGATAAATAATATCATCATTCCTGAAACTGACCGTCCACAAAATTTAGATGAACTTCTTCAACATTTCCATGGAATTAAAGTTTTATCCACGATTGATATGCGCGCAAGTTTTTGGCAAATAGAACTCCACCCTGATTGTAGAAAATATACTGCTTTTTTAGCCTTTGGTAACTGTTACCAGTTTCGGAAATTACCGTTTGGACTTACTGTATCTTCAGCAGCATTCATTCGTAGTTTAAATGAAATTTTACCTGTTTATCTTCGTGACAATATTACTTCTTATGTTGGCGATATTCTTATTGCTAAACGTTCTTGGAGTGAGCATAACAAAATTTTGGATTCATTATTACGTATTTTTTTGCACGAGTTGGCATGACAGTGAACTTGGAAAAATCTGAATTTGGTCGTTCTCAGGTGAAATTTCTCGGTCACATTATTTCTACAGAAGGTATTCTTCCTGATCCAGAAAAATTAGACGCTATTCGTAATTATGCTGTTCCTACCACAAAACGTGATGTTCGTAGTTTCCTTGGTGTCCGTAATTTTCTTAGACGCTTTGTTAGATTGGACAATTTGGCCACACCTCGTTTATGTGAACTATCTGGAAAAAATTCTAATTGGTGTTGGGATGAGGAAGCTCAGTCAGAATTTGAACAACTTCGTGATGCTTTAGTTGCTGCTCCACTTCTTTCACATCCGGATTTATCTAAAGATTTTTGTTTGGCGACGGACTCATCATACAAAGGCCTAGGTGCACATTTATTTCAAGAGATAGAAGAAAACGGCGTTGTAGTACAGAAGACTATTGCATTTGGAAGTCGTGTTCTCTCTAAATCAGAGAAGAATTATTCGATTACGGAACTTGAAGCTTTGGCTGTTGTATGGGCTTTCACAAAATTTCGCACATTTTTGTTTGGCAGACATACTAAGGTTTACACCGATCATCGAGCTCTGGAATTTCTTATGTCGACAAAATTAACTCATGGCAGATTGTCACGATGGGCGTTGTACCTACAGGAATTTGATTTTAGTATTGTTTACATACAGGGATCTTCAAATACTGTTGCTGATGCTTTATCACGTGCACCTATGGGTTTGAAACAGTGCTGAAGAGGACTGCAAAGAAAACCATTATTGTTTGATGTACATTCAAGGTGTTGCGTTTGAGAACTTTATTTCGTCTTCGCTCCAGGACATCGCTAAGGAGCAAAATAAGGATCCAATCTGGAAGGACATTAAGGAGAAGTGGAGGAGAAAGGAAAGCGTAGCGATTAGACAGCATTATTTAGTTCGCAATGACATTCTTTTTAAACGGAAATCGGTCGACAACTCTGTTTGGTTAGTTTGTATTCCTGATGAGTGGGTCAATAAATTGATTTGGTACACACATTTCAGTTATGCGCACTTTGGTCCCAGAAAATGCTTTCATAAATTACGAGAAAATTGCTACTTCAGTAATATGGAAAAACGTATTCGATCTGTTCTTGCCAAATGCAAATTATGTCAAAAGGCTAAGCCGCCAACAGTTTCGCACAGAGCACCGTTGTTTCCTATCATTCCAGCGAAATTAAAGGACATGGCTGCAGTCGATTTGTTCGGTCCAGTGGTTCGTTCTACTAATGGTTTTGCGTACATTTTCGTAGCAGTGGAATTGACATCAAAATATGTGTGTTTTACACCTTTACGCAAAGCAACAGCTCGTTCAGTATCTAACGCTTTCATCAAACATTTTCTTAAAGAAGTGGGTCATGTTGATAAGGTTATATCAGATAATGGATCACAGTTTCGCTCTAAAATTTGGCTTCGTACTCTACGGCGTCGTAAAATTAAACCAATCTTCATTTCACTTTTTCACCCTCAATCTAACGCTTCAGAAAGATGGATGAAGGAAATCAATAAATTGTGCCGTCTTTATTGTCATCAGAATCACAGAACTTGGGATCAGTATCTTCATATTTTTCAAAACATTCTGAATGAACTTCCTAATGACTCAACTTCTTTACCGCCTCTATTGATATTAAAAAATAAAGTACCAACAAATCGCATTTCTGAAATCGTTCCTTTTCCGCCTTCACGGAAACTGCGGCATTCTGAAGTTGTGAACTTGGCTCTACGAAATATTGCGTCTGCGGCTGCAAGAAGAGAGAAATCAGCTAAACGTCCTGGTCGTTTAAAAATTTTGTCAGTTGGTCAAAAGGTGTTAATTAAATCTCATCGTTTGTCTCATAAAGGAAAAGGCTTGTGTCGCAAATTTTTTCTGCTTTATAACGGTCCATACAGAATTCGCAAAATTATTCATGATAACACTGTTGAAGTAGAAACTCTTAAATCTCGGCGTTCTAAGGGAATACATCACATATCGAATGTTAAAATTTTTGTGGAATGACATGCTTTTGAGAAACTAACAGCTACAGGTAAACACGCAGAGAATACAAGGATACCGCGCCGTGTTCCGGCGGCGGCACATACTCAAAGCAACAGTCAAGTCGGCGCGCCGCACAAGGCAGTCGTTGACCGCAAACAATTACTTCCTACGTCACGCGCCTACAGCTGATCGAGCGCTCAGTGCGAATGCACTGACAGCCGTAAACAAATACACCGTTTAATTTCTCCGACTAAATTCTGTATAAAGCTATGGTGACTTCAAAAAAAAAATTATGTTATTAACGTTCAGTATTTTTCAGGATACGGTTGTGTAAAATATTTAAGACCTTCAGGTAAATTCTGTGCATGTCCGACGTTAAGACGACTTGCTATGGAGAAAATTTCAGGAAGAATGTAATTTCGAAGAAAAAAAAAGTAATAAAAAAGGTAACTATTAATTGAGTTTATTTTTCAGGTAAAATAATTCCACTTAGGTACGTACTTTAGACGTAATTTGCTGCTAGCGATTACGTGATTGATACTTTGTGCTAATTTCATGTTCTATGAATTTATTAGTGAAGCGACGTGCTTACGCACATTAACTGATTTTGACAATGATTAATTAATGAACAGGGTTGTTATTTGTATATATTATGCATCGCTGGGCTGCACTGCTTTTTCACTGATGTCATATTTTTTATTATGTGCCTGCTGTGCTTATTTATTTAAATTATAATTGTCACCTGATTAATTGTGCTGACTGTGGTTAGATATGTAAGTTATGCTTTGTGATTTATCTGCTTGCGCCTTCATGGGTACTTATTAAGATTACATATGAACATTTATTTCCTTATGTCGATGTGATGCTAATGACCTGTTTATTGTGTAAGGCATGTTTGCTGCTGTGCGCATGGATTGCATATTTACACATTTCTGTTTTGTTGTCATAACTACTCTTCAATTTAGAATATAGCAATGCTGATGTACAGTGTACGAACATAGAGTTTAGGTTACAGTGTGGTATTAATTATAGATTGTTCGCTTGGCAGAGCCTCGTTGTAAGAATTGTGCTGCATCCACTTGTTGACATTCTGTTCTCTACTGGTATATTTACTCGCTATTGCATGTTTTGCTTACGCTTAGTGCCTTATATTTTAAGATAGGAAAAAGAACTGCTATAATTCGACGAACGACATTAATACGAGAAACTTCATAGAAGTCACATGAGCTGGAGGTTTTATGGAAGCTGTATAAATTTATGCTAATAGGAAGGAAGATAACGACATGACATACCAACACTAGGTTTAGACCATCGACAGTTATTACACTGCATCCTTCGTGAGCAATTGAAATAGGAAGTGACACTTGACACAAAAAATACTCCACATGTTTGTTTCTGCCATGATTCTTGAAGTGGTGTACACACTGTGAAATATTATGATCATTCACACTCCGTAATCGTACTTAATTACTGAGAGTTATTCGAACTAAAGTCTGTTAGAGGTCATGTATGCATTTCTTTTATTTAATGATGGACAAGGAACCAAAATGTATCTTATAATTTATAATGAGTAGAAAATTTGGGTCAGATGGATTACACAGAGGTTGTGTGTGGACACTGTGTCTTCGGATTACATGGGATGCTGAATTGAAGTTGCACTAGGATTTTGTCTGTACTTGTTCGAGGAGACTGACTAGAGGAAAGAGTTGTTATGGAAGGTAAATGATATTGGTGCTGAGGTTTATATGTATCAACGTATTGAAGAGGTATGATTATTGGATTGGAGTTTGGTGGATAAGAGGTAAAGTAAATGAGGAGCATATTGTTTTTGTTGGTTTATATGGAACAAGGAGGATGAAGATGGCAGACTAGAACACTAAAGTGGAAGGAAGATTGTCTACACACACACTTTGTCAAATCACTAAGCAGTATATACATTTTTTTTGAAGAGAGGAAGTATTTGCATATCTTGGCTCACTGACAGTTGTTCAGCAACAGTACAATTTGATCTGGCTTGGCAAACATTGGTCTTGACATGATGACTATGACGTTGACTTACCTATTATTGACTGTTATACATTGCTGCCACTACTACTTGGTACACATGATGAACATAAAATTTTGACAGAATTACATTTACACAGTTAACACTATTCAATTACACAGTAGCACTAATGTGGATGAAAGATGAGTGAGTGTGTTTTGTGTGTTTTCCTTTTATAATCCCAGAGAAGTGATCCCAACCTATCTCCTAAATATTATTTCACTTGTTTGTTGTGGCTTGCACTGACACCCATAAATATTATAGGTTAACTGTTATTGTGTACTGTAATAGTTAATGTGACAATTACCTGATATCATTTGTGTGTTTATTATGATTTGTATGTTTAGTGTAAGAGCATTGATAATAATTTGCTAAAGAAATTGTATGTGCATTCAAACTATTATTCATGACTGAACTGTCTCAGTAGTTATGGTGAATAGTATGGACTATTACTTGCACTTTTTCTACATGATTGGTGCCACAAGGACATGTTTAATTTCTGCTGATGAACTGTGTGATCAGTGATTGTAAAAAATTATGGACTGTTACTTGTACCTTCTCTACATGATTGGTGCCACTAGGACATGTTTAATTTCTGCTTATAAACTCTGATGAACTGTGTGATCAGTGATTGTAAAAAAAAATTATGGACTGTTACTTGCACTTTTTCTACATGATTGGTGTCACAAGGACATGTTTAATTTCTGCTGATGAACAGTGTGATTCGTGATAGTGATAGTCCATAAAGACTGCGGTCAGCACCTGATCAACATTGCTGGTGCCACTAATGGACTGCTTCTACTGAAATGGTGTTACTTGTTGGTGTCTGCACCTGCTCAACATTGCTGGTACCACTGATGGACTGCTTCTACTGAAAAGATGTCACCTGTTGATGTCTGCACCTGCTCAACATTGCTGGGTGCCACTGATGGATTGCTTCTACTGAAATGAAGTCACCTGTTGCTGTGTGCACCTGATCAACATTGCTGGTGCCACTAATGGACTGCTTCTACTGAAATGGTGTTACTTGTTGGTGTCTGCACCTATTCAACATTACTGGGTGCCACTGATGGACTGTTTCTACTGAAAAAATTTCACTTGTTGGTTTTTGCACCTGTTGACCATTGCTGGGTGCTACTGCTGGAACTGTCAACTACTTGTTTCTTGGGCTATGGAAAGCGTTTATGTGAATATATGTATAAACTGATTTTTTGTGTATTACTGGTCGTGAAAAGTTATGAGACTCTTACCTGCACATATTCGTCATTGCTGACGCTATTGATTGAATTGTTTAACCACATAATACTTGTGTAAACTATTATGTAAAGTCACATGTATGAAAGAATTTGTATTGCTTACTGTATTCCATATAATAGGTTATTGAAAGGTCAGTGCAAAGCCAAAATTTTATCTAGTTATATGATATTTACGTATTAATATTATCTTTTAATTTTGTCTGTATTTTTTTGACGAATTTGGTGGTATTTTCACCACCAATGCTGGCAAAAATACCATCAAATTCTAGCCTGTGGAGGAAGGGCATATGAAAGGTGGCTACACTGAGCCACAGCGCCAGAGATCGCTAGAGAGCATTGTTCCGCCGCCTCCACGGGCAGTCATTATTGAGATGTGCTAGAGGTCAGTGCTTGTCCAGGACTAGTAGTAGTCAGTTCATGTTGAGATGTGCTAGTAAGGAGTGCTTGCTGAGATGTGATACTGAAAAGTTCTTGTTGAGATGTGGTAATAGCGAGTCGGTGTGGAGATATATTGTAATTATGAGAGTGATTTTGGTCAATATATGAAGGTAACGAAACTTGATTTATTTTTCATTATTTCCATGTTTTAAATAATGTGTCATTACAGGTTCAGTCAACAAAGCATCTGGCTTGTGTTCTTGGATTAGAGTGAAATTGTGGTTCTCTTGAGTAATTATGGTATTTGTATTTTCTTTAATTAATTCAGTATAAATGGTATTTGAAATTCTTGTCTTTTGAAGAAGAACCGTGCCAGATGTGTACGTTGAGTCATACTTCCACACACAGAACAGTTACACTTGTGCTTTGGTTTCGTAGGTTTTATAGTTGCTGGGGGCTTAATTAATTGTGTTAATGAAAATTTCCATTTCATTCTTTGTTATTGTTCAATGCAGTCAGATTGCGTAATAATACGAGTCAGGGCCAACCGTTTAGTTTTATAGTTGCTGGGGGCTTAATTAATTAATTGTGTTAATGAAAATTTCCATTTCATTCTTTGTTATTGTTCAATGCAGTCAGATTGCGTAATAATACGAGTCAGGGCCAACCGTTTACGAGACTTCGTAATCGGACAGACAGCTACTAAAACTGAAAATTAAAATTATTTTCATTACATTATAAATAAGCCCCCATGCAACAGCTATTTCAGCCAATGACAGATAATAAAGGAAACACCAATAAAGCATACCTTTCACCCCTCCTCCTCCTCCTCCTTTTACAGCCAATCAAGTAACGACACGGTTTTCTCGTGCAGCTATTTAAGGAACCAAGTGTGTTCATTTAGCAGTTAACGTAAGGCCCTGATGAAGGCTAGCTGCAACGCTGGCCGAAACGTTGGCGCATTTTAAATTATGACGATGCGGTCTGATGCCCTGAAGAATTTTATTGAAGACAACGGCTGCGGAAGCCTACGCTTACATATATTTTACTTACTTTCTTCTTATAAAAACAAAGAATAAAAAGTTATCTTGTTGGATGTTTTCCCTTTTTTTTAACATTTGTACCATTTGTTAGGATAATATCTAAATACTTGCGTATGTATATTTCTTTGCCAAAGCTATTCTTGGAAATAATTCTTATTTGTTAGTGTAACAATGTTGAAATGAGTGTCTAGAAACAAAAACATTTTGCTTGTACATGATATTTAGAAAATGTGTTAGGAATAGATTTTACTTAATTACTACACTTGTAAAAAAACATATTTGTAAGAAAATCGATGTGAAAGACTCCTGACTTTCGATAACAAACTTCTTAAAAAAACAAACTTCACACTTAAATAAAGAAAATAATTAAAAATTAATAATAGCATAAAATATTCTCCTCTTGTCATTTTTAATTATAATGTGGAAGAATATAAAAATATAAATTAGTAACACAAACTAGCATAGAACAGAATATACAGAATAGCGTGGCTGAACAGAAGGCAACAAAATTTAGATACAGAAATAATTTTTGACTGACTTAGACAACGATTCAATCATTGCCTAACTCCTTTGCAAAAATTAAGTTCGAAGGGTGGTGATATGTAAGGTGTCAGGCAAATCCAACACCTTCCATGAAAACCCTGACATGATAAGCAAATCCAGTAGTATGTCACATAGCTCCGAATAAATCGTGACATTAAATTAACCAAAGTAATACGGGTAACGAGTGAGCAAATGGAATACCACAGACTAACACAAGAATGCCTAAATGCATGTCATACCTTCCCACCGTGAGACAGACGCAGTTCCGAGGGGAGAAACGAGAACAGAAGCCGAGAGCAGAACCGTGTTAAGCTGGAAGGCCCTACGATAAGGGACGGACGGACACCTACGTTGCCAGCTAACTGCTAGGACCACACCACTCGCAAGTTTTAGCGTGAGACTTTTTCGCGTCTCTGTTACGTTGCAAACTTTAAAAACATTGCCCCACCACGAAAAGCATAACGTTTCTCATTGGATGGACAGAATTTTCGTAGGTGGAGCTTAAGGTTAACATTGAGACCCTGATCGGTCAGATGAAAACACAGCCAGATAGTTTTTTTAAACCAACTTCGGTAAATTGTAGTAAGGAGAAGTTAGGAGAGAGTTGCTTCCGAGACGGCGAGGTGAGCGGATCTGTGCTGCCTGCCGCCCCCTGACGAACACCGACAAGGTAATGAACGCACGCGATGCCGCATAACAGCGCATAAAGCTTCTCTCAGAACTGCAGAAGTCTCATCTGTTATACCCCCTTTTTGCGTAATACTAGTGTCGATCGTCAATTAAAGCTCATGGTGTTCACATTTGCCACTTGAAGTAAAAATCTGAAACGCGATGATTTTTCTGTTATATAGTTATTGAGAAGCCACATCAGCCACTGTAATTTACGACAGGTTAGATAAGTAATTAAAGATAATTGAGGGTCACTGTAGACCATTTTGATAGTTTGCTCTTTTGTGAAACTTAATTTAAACCTAGATTATAGATGTGATATGGCATAGGCCATCCTTCGATCCATTGTAGAACTTGGAAACCCATTCAGGGAATATTCGTTCACATTTTTGTTGAACGCAATTGGTTTTTACCATCTTGTATTAAAACATTTCCTTTTATCAATAGTGCAATTTATAAACGATGTTTTGTGAGTAGAATAAAATTTCCAATGGTAAACTTAACTGCTTTTTCGACGTTATTTTACCAGCTAACTAAAAATAGGAAAGCCTTGAACCCCTTCCACTAAATTTAGTTAGTATTAAGATTCTTTTACAGGGAGTGCAGTGGAGCTGACGCTGAAATCATTAAGTGTTTGGTTATATCATCACTAGTCTCACTGAACTCCTCTGAATTCTACATTTCATGTGTGGTCTGGCGTCTCCTTACCAGCAACAGCTCCCAGGTTCAAACTAGTCAATTCCCTAAAGAAACACGCTCAGAGCGTCGTTGCGCGAAAGTGGTAGGGAGACACGATATAGAACAAACAGACACCACGCAGAATGTTTAGACAGTGACGCGACACCACTGTTCTGCCAAAGTCAAACATTTTATTCCAGTCATTCCTTGACGTGACTTGATGAGTCGTTCAAGAGAGAATGCCGCTATTTGGAATGTTGTCGAATCTTTTCGCTTGACGTACAGTATACAATACTGTGTTTGGCGCTGCACTTTCTCACGCCATCAGGTGCTGGGTTATAAACTCATCGCCTTTTCACGGGAGACGGGTTTAAACGAACCTTCCTTTCGAGTTCGGTGAATAACAGCCAGAGAAAACTTACCTCAAGGTTACTGGAATTTTACGAGTATTAAGAACTATCATACTATTTGTTATTATAAATATTGTGATTAACAAAAAAAATTGGCGCTTGACGGAATAGATATAAAGAGTGAATGCTTCTTGTCACTTCAAGTGGGTAGTTAGCACTATTTAACGCACTTAACACTAACAGTGTTCCATCCTTAGCGGTCGGTATGGAGCGTAATAAAGTATTCAAAAAAGTTTTGCACCACCTCCATGTCGAGAACATCTGAGTTTCAATTCGAGGGTAGCAGCCATTTAAAGGATAAACATCGTGAAAAAAAAACAATAAATTTACTGTGGAAGAAAAACAAAATAAAGGCAACCTGTTCGAAAATGCGCTATTTTATGACATCTTAGAAAAGCAAAATGAGCAGCTGGGAGATCGTGCTCGATCGGGTTCATCTCAGTATGTTTGGAAGCCATTCCATTCGATTTGTAAGTAGGCTGTTTATGTTTTCTTATTGGCAACGTTACGTAGCGCTCTGTATGAAAATCACTGGCTGTGCTGTGTGCAGTCTGTGGCTAGTTTGCATTGTTGTCTGCCATTGTAGTGTTGGGCAGCGGCAGCTGGATGTGAACAGCGCGTAGCGTTGCGCACTTGGAGGTGAGCCGCCAGCAGTGGTGAATGTGGGGAGAGAAATGGCGGAGTTTTGAAATTTGTAAGACTGGATGTAATTAACTGCTATATATATTATGACTATTAAGGTAAATACATTGGTTGTTCTCTATTAGAATCTTTCATTTGCTAAGCCTATCAGTAGTTAGTGCCTTCAGTAGTTTAGATCTTTTATTTAGCTGGCAGTAGTGGCGCTCGCTGTATTGCAGTAGCTTGAGTAACGAAGATTTTTGTGAGGTAAGTGATTTGTGAAGGGTATAGGTTAATGTTAGTCAGGGCCATTCTTTTGTAGGGATTTTTGAAAGTCAGATTGCGTTGCGCTAAAAAATATCGTGTGTCAGTTTAAACACAGTCTTGTATAATTGTTCAAAGGGGATGTTTCATATGTCGACCCTTAGCCGAGGATACCTCACTGGAATCTTCTGATTTTTTCCTTGTAGTTTGTGTAATTAGTGTAGATTTTGTTTATTGCTAGCCCGTAATTGTAGAGAAAATCTCCTTTGCAGTTGCAGTCTTTCATTGTTGTACATTAAAACAGTGGTGGCAGGCATGTAGATTTGCACCAAGTATTTCGCAGCTGCAATTAACTAGATATTATTTTCAGTGTTATGTTAATGTGTTCTCTTATTTTTGCTCTTCAAATTGTGCTTTTCTGTGTTATCGTGTGAAATATTGTGACAATAATGGCGTGTGAAAAACGTAACACTAGGCTCCAAAGTAAACTGAGAAATAATAGTGACGACGAGCGTAGCTTATCAGCAGCACTGTGTAATGAAGTAACAGACATTCAAAGTAGTAATTTGGTAATAGTGCATAGGGAAATGGAACGGGCGGCAAATAATGGTGTAGACAGTGAAACAAGTAGTGAACAGGGAAGCATTATCGATCGATCGGTCGGCAACAGCTCGCCTCAGGAATCCGAAATGACAGGACACAATATTGCAACTACTGTAGACTCAGGTTTTGGGTCCTCACCGTTTTCTCAAATAAGTCAAGACACATTTTCTGCTCGTCAACATGTAAATGTTGCCGGTGCAAATGCACTGCCGAAAAGCATAGAGGAACAGATTCCAGACACTAATACATTACTATTGCAATTAATGCAGCAAATGAAACAAAATCAGAGACAAACACAGCAACAGTTAGACACAATGGAACAAAATCTTCAAAAGTTAGACACAATGGAACAAAATCAGAGACAAACACAGCAACAGCTTCAAAAGTTAGACACCACACTTGAACAAACACGTGAAGATTTAACTACTGAGTTACATAACATTGAATCGAAATGTCAAAAAGTCTGTAATGACGTAAAAACTCAAATTTGTGAGCATTTTCAACCTATTTTTTCGCGGCATGAAAATGCATTACAGAATCACGAAAAAGCCATAAAAGAACTGCAAACTATTGTTCATGAAAATCACGACACCTTGCAAGCTAAAATTGACTCAGTTGCATCTACCGATTCGGTTACGCAACTTGCAAAAACTCAAGAAAACTTAAAGGACACAGTAGATAAGATTTCAACACAAATGGACACTCTGAAACTTGGTTCAGAAAACACACTTAGGAAATAAGTACACTATCGGAGAAAGTAGCCGAACTTTCGGATCAGTTCACTAACTTATCTGCAAAGGTAAATGATGATCGGAATGACACAAGACCAGTAGCCATCACTGACACAGAAGAGTATGAACAAATTAAGAAATTCAAACAAAATCAGAATCAAATTAATACGCAATACAAAAGAGAAATCCGGGAAGTAAAAGATCAGTTGGCACAAGTAATACAAAAATTTCATATTTCAGAGGACACTCGCGCTCCAACACGGGAAGAGGAACTTAGAAATACGGAAAAGCCACAAAATAATAACACAGGGCATTTCGGAAATTATGAAAGAAATTGGCAAGGTGCACCGAATTTTGAGATGGAACCGCCGACACGACGTAACAATGACCGATATGCTACTCGCCGACACGATGATTTTGACTATAAGCTGTTCATTACTACACGTAAATTCAAAACGTTTAAGAATTCTGCCAACGACATTCATCCACAAGCGTGGCTCCATCAATTCTCTCATTGTTTTCCTCCCAACTGGTCATTGGAGTACAGGTTAGAATTTATGTGTGGCTACTTGGAGAATGAACCAGCTGTAAGAATGCGATCGGTCATTCACGATTGTCACAGTGAAGGAGTTTTTATCATGCCTTCCTCTCAGCATATTGGTCTCAAGCTACACAAGACCGAGTAAAACATAGCATCATAATGATGAAACATTTCGAACAATCTGAATTCTCCAGTCTTGTGAAATATTTGGAAGACATGTTGCACAAGAATCAGTACCTGTCAAACCCATACAGCCCCTCAGAACTCATCCGCATTTGCTTAATCAAATTACCTGAACATTTACGACACATTATTTTGGCAGGACGTTGCAAAGGTGACATTGAAGCTTTTCAGGGACTCTTACAAGAATTAGATATTGACACTGACAATCGCGGAACGCGAAAACAGGAACACAACAATTACAGGTCACATCCGTCGCAATTCCGCGATGAAGGAAATAATAACTGGACGCGGCAAGGCTATTCTCACAACACAAATCGTGACCAAAACAGACACCACCCGTATGACAACCGTTGGCAGAGTAGTAATAGTTACAGAGAAAGAGCGCATTTCTGTAGTAATGAATATGACAGAGATTACCATAGAATCAGACAATATGGGAACAAAAACAATTATTATCATGGGAGACAGAATAACTTCAGACGCAACAGTTCAGCGCGCAGTTACGATTCCAGGAGAAATTCTCCACCACATGACTGACAAGAAAGAAACTATGGAATCTACCGACATGACGACAGACGATGTGATCGTAACGACAGAGCTGAATTGCATCAGAACTGGCGAGCTTCAAACAGGGCAGGGCCTCCTCGGCAAGGTGAATTTGTAGAAGTTAGGTCTCCTAATCCCAATAACGATGCGCGCCAACAAAGAAACAGACAATGACTCGCACCGCAGGCAGCCGCGTGCGCCGGCTGGCTCAGGGAAAAATAACGTGGACACTAACCTTGAGAAAAATTCCAGTATTCTTTACCGACGTATACCGCATGATAATTGCGTTCAAGTTGAAAATCTGAGTACTATGAAGAGTAAAGGTTTACACTACATTTCACATGTAAAACTGTTTATTGAAAGATAATCTGCTTTTTAACTTTGTCTTTGCCATACAACTTTTCACTTTACATTACTAGTATCCTTTGTCAGACTTAGAATCTGTTAATATGCAACAATGTTTGAAGTTAAATATCCAGTCAAGAACCAAGAGAACTTATTTAAACAGAAATTACGAATGCATTGTTATTGTGAACAGCCGTCACAGTGTTATTGTGTGTGTACATTCTTGCTTGTTAGTTGCACGATTACGTAATGACTATATGGCTCACATACTTAAAACATTTACCAGTACTGCTAATGAGATTTTAATGCAACATTTTGGTTTACTTGAAAATACATTCTGGATTTAAAGTACTTTCTGTGAGATACCAGATGACACAGTGGTTAGTTTATGTGACAGCTACATGATTTTATCACGACGCTACTAATGAGTGACAATTTACAATGTTGCTTTTGCAGTGTTTCTGTTTTATATCTGCACAGTTTTTCTGCATTATTCTGGAAAGTAAAACATGTTTTATTAGTAACTTTTGTGGTATAGCTACAATGAGACAGCCTTTTCCGTAGCACAACACTACGTTACAGCACAATACTTTCTTCATCACGGCAATAAGCGTAATAACTAAGATATCTATACGCAAAGCATTTCACTTTTGTTTATCATGAGGTAAGTACATTGACTTTTGCGGAACTTAGCTTTCAGAGGACGATAACTACGACAGTTCCACAGAATTATCTTACAGCAAGATGCACATTTAGCGCTACAGGACACGCATTTGAGTGATTAATTTTGTACTTAAACCATTTCATTTTCAAGATTTTTGAATTACAAAGAAAGTTTTCTGTGATACATTTAATTCCATTGCTGTAATCTGCAACACCTGAGGGTATAATTACATTAATCCTCAGGAGGGTACACACTTACTTTGTGTACCATGTGTTTGGCAAGCACAAGGAGCCCTAGCTAATATGGTATTTGCTTATACAACTTTACAGAACAGTACCATATTTCTCTAACACACAAATTACACAGCTATCTGATCATTTAATTGAGAGATAAACATTTTTTTTACTACGTCAGTGACACATGTTTACTCAATTACACAGTTGGGTAACTTCACACTTACGAAATTGTATTTTGTCTGTACTTTGTGTACTGTTCATATTTTTTCGGAACCATTGTGATACTATGAGAGCTTTGAATGATGTATTTGGTAAGGGAGCATGATTTTAAAGTACGTTTGAGGTAGATGACACTTTGAAATGAGCAGAGAATTTTCTTTAGGTTTTGAAATTATTGCAGAAAGCTACGACGTTTTTGAGATTTGACTGAGGTGTTATGATGTTATTATTACGATGACGATGTGTATTATGCTGTTGAGGGATGTTTATTATGATATATATTTATTATGATGAAATATTGAAGTGTCGACGAATATGTATATGTGTAATAAGGTAAGGAATAATGGGTAGTGGTTAGGGACTCTGACTTGTGAAAAAGGATGTAGGAAACCAAGAATCGTACTTTAAGAGTTATGAAATGTGTGTAAATGCATGAATGTATCACAATGCCGGCGAAAATTTTTTGGACACTGTTATATTTATAAGATTTTGTATCTACTCATTTGCAATGCAAGTTCTCGACCTCTGAAATTTTTTATATGAGACTACCACTGTAGCGGTAACTGCTGTCGTAAATATTTCCGTAAGAAAGTTGAGTGACCACCTGCACGTAATGCGTCGTAGGCACCCAGCTGTGTCAGACGCCTGGAGAAAAAGCCATTAGTGCGTGCCTTTTCAGAGGCACAGGTAGTAAAGAAAAAAAAAGGGAGGCCATTATCCTCGCTATTGACATTCCTTTGTAGAAAGCACCGCAAATACGACACGCTCATTACTTGGAAAGATACTTACATCTGCATACCTGATTATGACAACCGTCTTTCTCGAGAGTTGAGAGAATTTTTACTGCCTTATGAAATGCCATATGGCTAATGAATGATGTTTCATGCCGTCCTTTGTACATATTTGCTCATTTTCTTTAATATCTAGTTTCTAGCTGCACTACAGCATTGGTTAAAATAAAATTTAATATATGTACTAATGTAGTTATTTTATGCCTACAGATCCAGTCAATAAGAAATTTATGATCTACTTCCAAGAAAACGAGGGCACATAAATAGACATTTCCCTTCACAGGAATTGCATAAATAATTTCTTTACGATTTGGTAACTTATCTGCTAGTGTAAGTTCTTGTGATGCATCACTCTAGTGTTAAGATGTGACATAGGTATTAGACATGGCCATTTTTAGTGTAATATTTTTTTCTGCTTGAGCTATGTCATGTTTGTATTATTCTTTTAAGCCAGTTTTACTACTGATTTATTTTTCTTGTTTGCTGCACAGTGCCTTATATTAGTTGTAATATTGCAATTGCTTTGCCCATTTGTATTTTTTTGTCATTTCTATTTGTATTAATTGTTTTGTGCTGCTGCATTGCCTCGTCCCTTAGTTTAGCATCTGAGCTCAGTAGATTTAAGTTAGCTTAAGAGGGGGTAGACTATATAAGAGAATGAGTTGTGTTGAATTGGAAGAAATGCATTGAGAAGTCATACAAAAAAAGTAGAGAAAGCAGGTATAGATACAACTTTTTGGAAATAATGAGGAACGAAGGGAGATCTCCGAGAAGTAAAGAAAGTTTTGTTTGCAAAATACTGCAGTAAAAGAAACCCTGTCCTTTCCTTGTGTTATCCCACTATGTGTTTGTGTTCCCTTGTGTATTTGTGTTTTTCCTGTCTTTGTGTGTTTAGCTGATGTTGTTATGTTGTAGAATTTTTCTAATACCATGTTATTTACTTTGTAAAGATGTTTAAACATTATTTGTTCTGTTTTGTTTCAATGCTCATGTGTGAAGTTGATATTCTGAAAGTTATTCTGATCTTTTATCTATGTACTCATCTCATAATTCCTGTAACACTGGTGTATATGTTTCTTTCTATTCTTTTGTAAAGCCCCTATTCCTACAAATGTTATCTGTATTATTATGTTTTTAATGATGTATTTTGTACCGTTGTTATTGTATTTTTATGTTATCAAATTGTAATTGTTACCAGTTGTACAAATTAAGTATAATTTCACTGCACACGTTTCTGTTGGTCATAATATATGCACAGTATGTGAGAAGTTGGGACTGTTAGTGCTTGCACGTGTGTTAAAAATTCAGCAAGGGACTGGATAACAGCATTGCTGGTTCTAAGGACAGTTCCAAAAACTTTGTGAGTGCGCAAGTGGTGGTTATGGACTTGCTATATTGTCTGCAAGACTCTTCGATGGTGATTGTGCACCTGCACAGTCGCAGCAGATGGCTGCTGGCCATCTCTACAAGGACTACAGTGGGTCTACACCTTTGATGATCCATCTATACCATTATTTCTACAAGGACTGCCGTGGGTCTGCATCTTTGATGGCCCACCAATACCATACTCTCTACCAGGACGACAGTGGGTCTACTCTGTGATGACCTGCCCACCAATATTCTTCAAAACTTCGAATGACTCTGCTGTGGGTTTGCTCTGTTGTGACCCATTACTTGTCTGTATGTCGAGAGTCAGCATTGTCTTTCCGTTGGAAGGACAACACTACTTCTTCAAGACTGCATGGAAATCCACTACTTCCGTGTGCATTTTCTTTGACTGCTCAGACTTTGAGAAAAACACTGCAATTTTACTGCGATGAACGATCAGGACTGTCTTTATGGACTGTGAGAAAATTTTAGCTTTTGACCAACAATGTATCAATAAGTGTGTGCATTTGATATCTTTGTTATTGTAATTATGAAAAATTTTATCAAATCATTATTGGCCACTGCCCAAAACAATTTGTAAAAATTTTTGTGGGGAGCATGGGGGCTATGTAAGTAGGCTGTTTATGTTTTCTTATTGGCAACGTTACGTAGCGCTCTGTATGAAAATCACTGGCTGTGCTGTGTGCAGTCTGTGGCTAGTTTGCATTGTTGTCTGCCATTGTAGTGTTGGGCAGCGGCAGCTGGATGTGAACAGCGCGTAGCGTTGCGCACTTGCAGGTGAGCCGCCAGCAGTGGTGAATGTGGGGAGAGAGATGGTGGAGTTTTGAAATTTGTAAGACTGGATGTCATTAACTGCTATATATATTATGACTATTAAGGTAAATACATTGGTTGTTCTCTATTAGAATCTTTCATTTGCTAAGCCTATCAGTAGTTAGTGCCTTCAGTAGTTTAGATCTTTTATTTAGCTGGCAGTAGTGGCGCTCGCTGTATTGCAGTAGCTTGAGTAACGAAGATTTTTGTGAGGTAAGTGATTTGTGAAAGGTATAGGTTAATGTTAGTCAGGGCCATTCTTTTGTAGGGATTTTTGAAAGTCAGATTGCGTTGCGCTAAAAAATATCGTGTGTCAGTTTAAACACAGTCTTGTATAATTGTTCAAAGGGGATGTTTCAGATTGATTCCCACCTCCTGAGAGTAGGTATTCACGAGATGGAGGCGAAGAGCTAGTGCATTATCGTCTGGAAAGATAGACCCATCACCGAAATGTCGGCTGTAAGGTGGACAATATGTTGGAGGATCCTATTCCGTAACTGCACAGCCCTCAAATTCCTCTGGATAGTGCTGATTGGCGTCCGAAATCCGTACATGATAGCGACCTAAAACATTACTGACCCACCTCCCTGCTGAACCCGTGGGGCTGCGTGCCTGAGATGTGCGATGGTACCTAGCTGCTTCCACACTCTTCTACGACGATCATCAGGTGTCAGAAAAATCCCATACGTCGTTGAGCAAAATTCGACACCAAGATTTCTTGCTCACGTGCTTGGCACACCACAATGATGGAGAGTTTGTATTGTTTATCGTAACAGACACCTAGAGGCCAAAGTGGTCGTGTGGAGACAGATGCGTAGTGTCCCGATCGACTCAGCTGAAAACATTGTCTCTAAAAACTCTGCGCAAAGTTATTCTGTATTTTGCTCGGAGTAGCTCCATACCAATGTTTATAGCTAACGGTCATCAGCTGGCGTTTTTGATCGAAGGTGACTACTACAAGGCTGATCTTCTTTGTCACGATAACGATTAAATGTGAGAATGACGCCGCTGAGGAGTACGCCAATTCGCAGTACAATATTCCGTCTTGAAAACTCTTCTTCCTGAAAAGCGAAGACGCCTGCACGATCTAACAAAGAGACTATCCGGCAATCCGAATTTTGTATTTTTTATATGTATCGTATGTAAATTTAAGAACTCAAGTATTAATGTGCAACAGCAGTTAAAGCAACTCTCAAAAATACTGGAGAAAATCGACTTTGAAGATTTCTGAGGAACTGTAATTCATTGAAGCGTCGGAGAATGGTACTTGGGTTGTCAATGGATCCCTGGTTCGAATCTCACTGTGGACTTTTTTCCCGTTCAAATGGAATCCCTACATCATTTAAATATAAAATTCATCAAATCTATGCTAATTAACACATATATCGTCATCATTTTTTTTATGAAAAATGCACATCTTTTTGTTTCTCATTTCATATTGCATGTATTACAAATATAAATTCTTAATTTTCAATATTTTATAAAAGATCGTTAATAAAGATTGTTTAAAATAAAGAAACATTAGAATTTTATTAACGCTCCTTTACAAAATGTCAATAATAAAGAATTTATATTTGCAATTAAAACTCGAAATTTGCATGTTATGTGTAATAAGAAACAAGAAGATGTGCATTTTTTACAAAAATCGTTGATTAGGTATGTTAATTATATCGTATATTTGATGAATTTTAAATTTAAATGATTTAGGTATTCGAACCGAGAGAAAAAATTAAAATGCAAAACTGACCGTAGAGAGATTCGAATTAGTGATCCATTGTTTACCCGAGAACGGGTGAGCCCCACGACCCGTAGCGAAAAAAGTCCCTTAAGTTCAGTCAATTAAATTTCCTCTGATATTTTCAAAGTCGATTATCTCGAAAACTCTTGATAGTTGTATCGAATTCCTCTGAAGACTCTAACAACCCTACCACAACAAAGGTCAAAATTTAATAATGATTGTGGTGTTGCTCACGCTACTAAATACAGCATTTTCGGGCAACAACAAAGTTATTATGTGGCAGGTGTCATTAGAGCACAGTTAATAAAGTCATTTCATGTAATAACGAATAAACTAGGCACTCATATTTTCGTGTTTCCCACGCTAGTCTCGTTGTTAAATCATGGCTCAATCGTCGAAAATCTAGGTGGTGATGATTCCAAGCTCGGATGCAAAAAGGCCTAGATTTTATTCTGCTATATTCAAAAGTTTTATAGATGTGTTTCACTAACCGTTCTTGAAGATCAAACCTTTGAAAGTTAGCACAATGGTGATGTAAAAAAATAATCAGCACTCCGAATTTAAGTTACACTTCCTTTTTATTGCTTTTGGTGCAATATCGCGTAACACACAAAGCATCACTTCACAATACAAAGCATACTTGAAAACATCTTCCTCACTGTTAAAGTTCACATTTTATAAGCTGACTACGTTATGCGTCTTTCCAACATGACGTCCAAACGTGACTTTCTCAAGGTCCGACTCTCTAACAACTAACTGCTTACGCGCCCAAAAATCAAGAGTTACAAGTACGTCAAAGATCATAGTGACAAAAGAAAGAATACACATAAGAATAATATCATTGCAAAATAAACTTATCGATGAATCAAAGCACTTCTACATTAATGAAATCAAATCTGAATGTTGTCTCAGAAACATGTTAACTACTTTACGGACACACAGCAGAATATTGCTGGTATCGAGAGGTTCAGGTGAGTTGCCGTAATGGTTACGTAATTCAAGTACCATTACAAGACGGATAAAGGTAGATATTTGACTTCTTTACTTCACATAGCATAAATTTAAAAAAATAATAAAATACGATTGCCGGAGGATCTACTCGTATGCTTAAAGTGACCTTCCGACGCATGCTGACAGTCGAAACAGTGTACACAATGTTTCGTTCACAAATAGATAAATAACGCACTCTATTGAACTGCACTGATAATGCAAGATTACACAGGTGTTTCCCGTGGTCAAAAGAGTATGTACAAGGAGATTCACGAGAAAGAACACACCACGATGACGTGCCGAAAGTTAATGCTTTTGAATTTTTTATGTGCAAACTCATAAAAGTTTTTAAGTAAAAGAAACGTTTTTGACATTCTACATGAAACTTCCTGGAAAATTAAAACTGTGTCCTAGACCAAGATTGTTTTCGATTCATGTTAAATGTCAGTTGTCGTTTCATGAGTGTTATACACTCCTGGAAATGGAAAAAAGAACACATTGACACCGGTGTGTCAGACCCACCATACTTGCTCCGGACACTGCGAGAGGGCTGTACAAGCAATGATCACACGCACGGCACAGCGGACACACCAGGAACCGCGGTGTTGGCCGTCGAATGGCGCTAGCTGCGCAGCATTTGTGCACCGCCGCCGTCAGTGTCAGCTAGTTTGCCGTGGCATACGGAGCTCCATCGCAGTCTTTAACACTGGTAGCATGCCGCGACAGCGTGGACGTGAACCGTATGTGCAGTTGACGGACTTTGAGCGAGGGCGTATAGTGGGCATGCGGGAGGCCGGGTGGACGTACCGCCGAAGTGCTCAACACGTGGGGCGTGAGGTCTCCACAGTACATCGATGTTGTCGCCAGTGGTCGGCGGAAGGTGCACGTGCCCGTCGACCTGGGACCGGACCGCAGCGACGCACGGATGCACGCCAAGACCGTAGGATCCTACGCAGTGCCGTAGGGGACCGCACCGCCACTTCCCAGCAAATTAGGGACACTGTTGCTCCTGGGGTATCGGCGAGGACCATTCGCAACCGTCTCCATGAAGCTGGGCTACGGTCCCGCACACCGTTAGGCCGTCTTCCGCTCACGCCCCAACATCGTGCAGCCCGCCTCCAGTGGTGTCGCGACAGGCGTGAATGGAGGGACGAATGGAGACGTGTCGTCTTCAGCGATGAGAGTCGCTTCTGCCTTGGTGCCAATGATGGTCGTATGCGTGTTTGGCGCCGTGCAGGTGAGCGCCACAATCAGGACTGCATGCGACCGAGGCACACAGGGCCAACACCCGGCATCATGGTGTGGGGAGCGATCTCCTACACTGGCCGTACACCACTGGTGATCGTCGAGGGGACACTGAATAGTGCACGGTACATCCAAACCGTCATCGAACCCATCGTTCTACCATTCCTAGACCGGCAAGGGAACTTGCTGTTCCAACAGGACAATGCACGTCCGCATGTATCCCGTGCCACCCAACGTGCTCTAGAAGGTGTAAGTCAACTACCCTGGCCAGCAAGATCTCCGGATCTGTCCCCCATTGAGCATGTTTGGGACTGGATGAAGCGTCGTCTCACGCGGTCTGCACGTCCAGCACGAACGCTGGTCCAACTGAGGCGCCAGGTGGAAATGGCATGGCAAGCCGTTCCACAGGACTACATCCAGCATCTCTACGATCGTCTCCATGGGAGAATAGCAGCCTGCATTGCTGCGAAAGGTGGATATACACTGTACTAGTGCCGACATTGTGCATGCTCTGTTGCCTGTGTCTATGTGCCTGTGGTTCTGTCAGTGTGATCATGTGATGTATCTGACCCCAGAAATGTGTCAATAAAGTTTCCCCTTCCTGGGACAATCAATTCACGGTGTTCTTATTTCAATTTCTAGGAGTGTAGTATACAAAGCAAAGTTCAGTATGTAATGATATTCTTTGATTATTCTGAGTGATGCTTGGGTTCGTAGTAACAATCATCGTGACCGAAATGGAGCTTCACTGAGGTTGGGGTTTCATCCTGAAGCTTTGTCGTTCTTAATGTTGAATGACATTGATAATAATAGAGAGTCTGCAACTGAGAAATTAGACTGTTAGATAACGAATTTACCAAATCTATCAAAGAAGATAACCAATGGATAGATTACTTTAGAATAAAAGAAGAATCTTCATACAATTACATAGTCACTAATTTATTGAAACGATTACTACCTCTTTCCCCCTGTCCTATATTAAACTGAACCTGGTAGTGAAATTATTCCATAGTTAAGATTATTTTGCTGATGATACTTCTGAGAAGACTAGTACAGAATACAGAGTGTGGGACCATATTAGTTTTGCTTCAGGTGCCAAGTCTGCCGTGTTAAACAACTTCAGCTAAAAACAAGACTCGTGAGTCTGTACAGGAAGTTTATTCCTCAGAACGCATATTGGGTCGTGCAGTTGAACGCAGAGATAGTGAGATGTACAGGGAGTGCAGTTGCTGATTCTTCTTCCTTTAGCATCTGGAGGACAATGAGGCGGCGTCAGTAGCTACAAACGGCTCCTGTGCTCCTCAGGAAGCTCGATTTGAGCTTTCCTCATGATGTTTGGTTAAGGCGTTGGGTCACTTTTTATTCATTTGTGAAGGCGGAATGTTATATTCTTTTGTAACTATTAGGATTTCCAATATTCCTCTTTTTGGATTTCGGCTATTACGTTGTGTTTACGTCTCGTGGTGTTTTTTTTTTTTTTTTTTTTTTTTACGGGTGCTAGGGTCTGAATAGTTTTGCAGTGTACGCGCTCGATTCTAATCCAATCAAAGCCTTCTATACACACAAAGTCTACACATAGCAACCATATTGAAACGTGACGACACTAAGTGTTGTTCGTTTGTAATACGAAGCCTCAGCTCGCGATTGCTATATGTTGAAAGGGAGTACCACTTGAAAGTGTTATAATGCATACTGTTCTTATTTCAAGTATGGGATACAAATGCTGCTTTCACTGTTACCATGGAATTTATAAATCCCAATAAGGAATGCAAGTGCACATGTTCTGATTTCTCAAACATGAGAACCTGAGAAATCGCTGGATTGCTGCAAGGATTTTGTATCTACATATTACTGACCGGTAAATAAATGATGATAAATTAATAACGTGGTATTTGTTTCGGCTGCACCATATATTTCAGTTGTTTTTGGAAATAGTTGCGTATTTTTACGAAGATCATTTGTTTCTTAATTCAACGCCCTTGCTGACATGATTATTCCGAAGCTAGCTGAAGAATGTTTGTCAACAACATAGATATTTTGACAAAAGATATTTGTCAGACATTTCCAATTGAGATGTACTGTTTTGACAGCATGACGATTTGACGAGAAAACAGGAGAGATTTTAAGTGCAGAGCTCGAACGACCCGAATCTGGTTCCCTCAGACCCAGTATTCACACTTGAAACGGACCAGGTGGTTACACGACTTGTAGCCGAGCCCTCGCGTAACGAAATTAGACGCACTAGCACAAATGAAATCACATGGGCTATCAAGCACAGCAACGCTAGGAAAGCCCCTGGGCCTGATGGCATTCAAAACCTCGTCCTCCAGGAATTCACGGATAAAGCCGCAGAATACCTTACACACTTAACGAATGCCATCCTAAAACACCAACACTTCCCTGACTTTTGGAAGGTGGCCAAGGTCCTGATGTCCAGGAAGCCAGGGAAAGACCACTCCCTTCCACAAAATTACCGACCCATCAGTCTGCTGTGTTCCCTCAGGAAGATTGTTGAGAAGGTAATATTAAAACGTATCATTAGGCACTGCATCGCCAATGACACCCTAAGACCGGAGCAATTCAGCTTTAGGAATCACCACTCGACAACACAACTACTCCTCCGCGTAGTCGAACATATAACATACGGCTACAACATGAACAAAGCCACTGGGGCCGTGTTCCTGGACATCGAAAAGGCTTTCGACCGTCTCTGGCACAACGGCCTCATACGCAAACTAAGCGAAGCTGGTTTCCCGGACGGACTTGTACGTCTCATACACTCATATCTCACGAACAGGTGTTTCAACACTAACGTGCAGGATAAGCAATCAACACAACATGGTGTCCAAGCTGGAGTACCCCAAGGAAGCATCCCAGAGAAAATCTTGTTCAACCTGTACATTAACGATTTCCCAGCAACACAAAACACGACGTTAGCCATCTACCCGGATGACACCCCCATCCTTGCGCAAGATTGGAAACTGTCGATCATTAATTCACGAATACAGACAGCATTCATAACAGCTGAGCCTTGGTTGGAGCGATGGTGTATTAAAGTAAACGTCGACAAGTGCGAAGCAGTTCTGTTTACACGTAGACCGGAACTACTGCGCAAACATCTACACAGTAGACCGATGAGACTACATACACGCCCAATACGTTTCCGAGAGAAAGTCAGATACCTAGGTGTCTGGCTGGACCGGAAACTTACATGGGGGGACCACATCGAATGCGTTGCCAACAGAGCACACGTGAGGCTCAAACAGCTCTACCCAATGCTCAACAGGGAAAGTACACTGAATAGGAGGATGTCGAGGTCCATATACATGGCACTGATTAGACCTCTGATGAGATACGCAGCTCCCGTCTGGGGCTATGCAGCTCCTACACGACTGCGCCGCCTGCAGATCATACAGAACAAAGTGCTACGAATCATTAGCAACGCTCCACGCTACACACGCACCGTGGATCTCCACCAAGAATGCCGCCTTGATACCCTCAAGAAAGTGTTGAAAAAACATACCACACGACTATACAGGAACTCGAGACACTCGAACAATCATTTCATCCTCACTCTGGGAAACTACGATCACAACCATAACCCAAAGCCCAAGCGGCCAAAGACACTACTAGCTAGGGCATAGCCACCTATGGTAAACTAACATACACTAACAAGCGACAAACGTCGGCAAGCCCCTGCATGTCAGCAACACTGCCTCCCTTCTTGCAGCGGTGTACTGTAGGTCTCTAGAAGAGCGTAGCGTTCCAAAGGATTGGAAAAGGGCACAGGTCATCCCCGTTTTCAAGAAGGGACGTCGAACAGATGTGCAGAACTATAGACCTATATCTCTAAAGTCGATCAGTTGTAGAATTTTGGAACACGTATTATGTTCGAGTATAATGACTTTTCTGGAGACTAGAAATCTACTCTGTAGGAATCAGCATGGGTTTCGACGTGTGAAACCCAGCTGGCGCTATTCGTCCACGAGACTCGGAGGGCCATAGACACGGGTTCACAGGTAGATGCCGTGTTTCTTGACTTCCACAAGGCGTTCGAGACGGTTCCCCACAGTCGTTTCATGAACAAAGTAAGAGCATATGGACTATCAGACCAATTGTGTGATTGGATTGAAGAGTTCCTAGATAACGTAACGCAGCATGTCATTCTCAATGGAGAGAAGTCTTCCGAAGAAGAGTGATTTCAGGTGTGCCGCAGGGGAGTGTCGTAGGACCGTTGCTATTCACAATATACATAAATGACCTTGTGGATGACATCGGAAGTTCACTGAGGCTTTTTGCAGATGATGCTGTGGTATATCGAGAGGTTGTAACAATGGAAAATTCTACTGAAATGCAGGAGGATCTGCAGCGAATTGACGCATGGTGCAGGGAATGGCAATTGAATCTCAATGTAGACAAGTGTAATGTGCTGCGAATACATAGAAAGATAGTTCCCTTTTCATTTAGCTACAAAATAGCAGGTCAGCAACTGGAAGCAGTTAATTCCATAAATTATCTGGGAGTACGCATTAGGAGTGATTTAAAATGGAATGATCATATAAAGTTGATCGTCGGTAAAGCAGATGCCAGACTGACATTCCTTGGCAGAATCCTAAGGAAATGCAATCCGAAAAGAAAGGAAGTAGGTTACAGTACGCTTGTTCGCCCACTGCTTGAATACTGCTCAGCAGTGTGGGATCCATACCAGATAGGGTTGATAGAATAGATAGAGAAGATCCAACGGAGAGCAGCGCGCTTCGTTACAGGATCATTTAGTAATCACGAAAGCGTTACGGAGATGATAGATAAACTCCAGTGGAAGACTCTGCAGGAGAGACGCTGAGTAGCTCGGTACGGGCTTTTGTTAAAGTTTCGAGAACATACCTTCAACGAAGAGTCAAGCAGTATATTGCACCCTCCTACGCATATCTCGCGAAGAGACCATGAGGATAAAATCAGAGAGATTAGAGTCCACACGGAAGCATACCGACAATCCTTCTTTCCACGAACAATACGAGACTGGAATAGAAGGAAGAACCGATAGAGGTACTCAGGGTACCCTCCGCCACACACCGTCAGGTGATTTGCGGATTATGGATGTAGACGTAGAACACTGACTGGTTGTTACCAGCTGCTACTAGAGCCGACCAACAGGCCACAGCAGGGACACCGACGAGCTCGCCCACTGTCGCACAAACAATTCGCCAACATCACCCTACACTGTGCATCCGATATATTACCTATCGGACAGAAAAACGATAAAAAACCTAACTGTTGCAGGTTGCTGACGCTGAACGAGAGCTCTTCACTGGCACCCAGCGGCAGCCTCCGAGCAACACCACCGCACAACGTCAAAGGTATCGACATGCATGATACCCACTACTAACAAAGCCTACCCTTGCACGACCTATCGCAGGCAGCAAGACATCCACTACTGCTCTTACCACCCGACCTAACTTTCGTAGAGGTTTTTTTCCCTTGGCTCTTGCCTTGGCACTTTTCCTCTGCTCTTCAAACTGCTACCCCTTGTTCGACTTCGACCCAATCTATCTCCAGATGAGCACGTACTAATGGTTAACCTTAACCAGACGTACGCAAACATCGCAGTACCCACATCCTGCGACACCTCACTTTAGTGAAAACTAACCCTTATGCAGAGATGGCAGTACACCTGTTGTGTTGGCCATAATGCCGGTGTGGGCGTGGAGGGGCTCCACCTCTATAATATCGAACGACTTGGGATAAAATAAGAATATATTCCACTGACGTTTTCTGGTTATCCATTCTACTTTTCATCGAAACCGGATTTCTGGGAATCGCCTGATGAAACGCGAATGCGACTGGAAGCAGCACAAGCTCAGATAGCCACGACTGAAAGTATGAATTCAGCTGATCAGTACGAAAGCAAAAATAAAGTTTCAAGTACATCTTCGATTTGGAGCTTCATTAGCAAAACAGTGTAATTTTATTTAATACTGAGACACCAGAATCTGTAACTCATTTGTGCTATTCTGTAACAATTAGTGAACTGTGAGACGGTGAAGCAGAGTTTCATTGAGGAATTAACCTGTAGAACAAATGCAAATTTCCCACGAAAAAAATTATTTTAATTGTGTAGGTAGTGCATTGAAGTGATAACTGTAGATCTCCAGATACTCATGAGAAACATCATTTATTAGAGATAATGCAAGGCATTTTACATATACTTATTGAAACCTGTGTTGATAAAAGCCTTTTTCAATTTTTAAAGCCTCAAATAAGTTTTGCGACAAGCAAGCACGGGTTAAGATACGAACCAGATGTCTTATTCTGTTCTCATGAGCGAATTATTTCCCCAGTTTCTCACAGGTTCATGGAAGAATTTGGAAAAAATGTTGATGTCATATCAGAGCACAACGAGACGACTTTGTTCAGGACTTAATGAGGCCCTGAATTAGAAAAACTTGACAATAGTTTCTCATTTTACATTAAGAGTAAGGTTACTCTGTCGCAATCCGTAGAACCGATTGCTACTTTTATGGCCAATGAGATCTTTACTAAATAATATCTCCATTTTAGAAGCGGATATACTGTTGGAAATGCTTTGAGTCTCAACTAATAAGTGACATAATATCTCCATTCAGGGATGTTGTACACATTTTGTCTGTTCGCGCTATAACTACTGAATTTTGCGCCGTATTCTGAAGAAGGTAGTTCCTGACCTTTACGACACAGGGTTCAAAGTGCTAGCATCAGTAAGTGATAAAAATTCTGTAAACAGGGAGAGTATGACATATTTCTAAAACAAACCAAAACTGAGTATTGTGTATCCACATCCAGCAAACAACGCAAGGCCCCTTTTTCGTAATTGACTCTGTGCACTTATTGAAATGTGTTAGAAATAAATCACTCAGAAAACTGATGGGTACATTTTCAAATTTACTAAATTTAGCGGGAACTTAGGTTCAGTTTTGGAAGTTTCGTTTCCAGAAGTACGAGAACCTTATAATTTAATATGTGATAAATTACTGAAGTATTGTGATGGGTTATCACTGAAAGCACTCTATTTTTGTTCTCTAGGAAAAGAATTTGAAGTTTATAGATTTTCGGTGACTGCACTATGGAAGCGTTAAAGGTATTGGATCCATCTAAGTACTTAAATACGTCGGTAGGCCCAGCAGAGCTCATCAAAATTACCTATTTGTGGTGGAAAGTTGTAAATGGAAAGACTTCTCATATTTCACTGAGACAAATGTTTGAAGTGTAGTAAAAATTGCGATTTTCTACCTTTTTAAGGATTTGTTTAAAATCTGGAATCAGATCTACCAATCAAAGTTAGTTTTTTTCTTGTTTCACAACCATGGACGGAATGTAATACAGAACATACACCGTTTCCAGACAACTTTGCTTCTCTTTAAATGTCAGATTCTGTCCTTACTGATTTTAGCAGTTGCTAGCCAGTAGTATCATACGTTGGTGGCTATTGTACATATACAATCATAATAAATTGAAGTTTGATTTATGTAAGGATAGTCCGGTTTCTCACAGAGTCGGTTATTATGACGCGTTCTTCGATTATAAGAAACTTATAAGGATGAGGCCTACTCTACTCGGGTCCATTTCTTGTTAATGGTATCATATACTGCTGAGTCACTGTTTCTAAGCCTATTAGTCCAGAAAACGAAAAAAATTCACTGCAGGAGCAAAACATAAGACGACAGGCTACAGGTCAGATACTATGTAATTCTTCATAAAGTTTTGAGCAGGCTGATTTATGAGCCAATCATACAACTCAGAACACTCTGAAAATGATTGTCTGGGTTGTAATAAATTCATTATTAAAAAACACTGCAATAAACAATAAGCACACGGAGCACTAAACCAAAAATTAGCAAGAAGACAAAGCTGGAACCATCATTTAAAAAAACTATCACAGTTCTTTTTAACATGACTCTTCTTCTAGCGCTTCTACAGAACTGGACATTTTCAATAACGTTATTACAAATTTTGCTGTGGTGAGAACAGATTTGGGAAGAAGGGTTGGTTTTCTTGACTGATCCTTAAAGTAATGCTGTGCTTAAAGTAATTTTTCTTCTGTCTTTTACATTCAGTGCAACATCATGTTCCATTATTCCCATTCTGCTAAATGGGTCAAAATATACATTAACAGCCAGAAGAAGAAACTGTAGGCTATTCCCGTAAAGTATACAAATAACATCTACATACACATGAATGCTCTTTAGTTCACACCCAATGGTCTGGCAAATGGTTCTTCGAACCACCTTCAGACTATTTCTCCACCGTTGCCCTCTCTAACAGAGCTTGGGAACAATGAATTCTGCACGAGCCCTGTTTTCTCATGTTTTATTGAGATAATTTTGTGTCCCTGTGTAGGATAGCGACAATAAAATACTTTCACTTATAGAGGAGGAAGTTGGTGACTGAAATTTCGTAAAAAGCTCTCACCCCAACGAAAAACGCCTCTGTTTTAATGATTGCCATTTCCAACTTGCTTGTCATATCTGTGTCACTTTCTCCCGTATTTCGCGATAACACAGAACGAGTTGCCCTTCTTTGGATTTCTTCCATGTCCTCCGTCAGTCCCGTCTGGTAAAGATCTGATACTGAACAGCAATACCCTAGCAGAGAACGGATAAGCGTAGTGTAGGCAATCTCTTTAGTAGACCCTTTGCATCTTCTAAGTGTGCTGGCAATAAAACGCAGTCTTTGGTTTTCCTTCCCCACAACATTACTAGTGTGATCCGTCCAATTTAAGCTGGTAGGTATTTAGTTGAATTGAAAGCCTTTAAATTTGTGCGAATTATCGTTTAACCGAAATCTAACCGATTTTTTTTCCATACTCATGTGGATGACGTCACGCTTTCCCTTATTCAGAGGCAACTACCACTTTTCGCACCATACAGATTTCGTGTGTAAGTAATTTTGCAAATAGTTTTGATGTTCCGATGACTTTGCTAGACGGTAAATGACAGCATCACCTGAAAACAAAACAGAACATGATAGAAATGTAGTTGCTTTGGGGAAAAAATCCCTCTGCACATCACAGATAGAGGTAGCGCAGTGGTCAGCGGACTGGAGAGGGACGTTGCGAACCCGTGGCCAGCCATCCTGATTTGGGTTGTCTGTGATTTTCCTAAATCACTCCAGGCAAATGCCGGGATGGTTCATTTGATATGGCATGGCCGATTTACATCCTTGAAACAATCTCAGCGTGTGCTCTGTCTCTAATGATCCCGATGGGATGTTAAACCCTAATCTTCCTTCCTTCTTCTGCAGTTCCTTTTATGACTTACAGCTGTTGTTTTCACTTACTGCGTCATGCTAAGCATTTATCTAACTCCACTCATTTCAGAGAAAATTATAATTCGCCAACAATCTGGAACCGTTTAAAACTGGTTAATATGAGTATCAGAACTGGAAGTTACATATTTGAGTCCAAGTATCCTGGTAAGTTATGGGAGTGGTAAGGTACTCTTTTAGTTGTTTTGAGTATCTTGATACTTCTAGTCTTCTGCCTAATGTCTACCAGTTACATGTCACACATTTTAGTGGTAGTAGGCTTTCCCTCTGCTTCCCCTGCAGTTATCTCTGGACTGTTTTAAAGGAAAACTGGATT
The DNA here is from genome assembly GCF_023898315.1 of Schistocerca nitens. Lineage (NCBI taxonomy): Eukaryota > Metazoa > Arthropoda > Insecta > Orthoptera > Acrididae > Schistocerca > Schistocerca nitens. The sequence goes on from NC_064617.1 coordinate 859,222,680, forward strand.
CATACCATTGTCAGAAGCTTTTGATTTGTGTTGGACAGGAATTTCTCGCCTCTTGTATGCCTTTGGCAAACATCATCCCACTGTTCATGCAGTGAAGTCACTCTGAATGTTATGACCGAGTCACCATGTATTATTATGAGTGTTTGTAATTTCGTTCTTCTTGAACTAAACATGACTTTGTTGTTGCCTGATAACCATCACAGTCAGAGGAACCAATTACTTTCTTATTCACATCTGTGTCATGAAAGACAGCAGGGTTTAGAAATAAATTATTAATATGTGTTGCACTACGTCCTCCTGTTTTAGTTGGGGATGCTGCTATGGGGAATAAATAGAAGATTGAGATACGTTACCTCAATCGATACTCTGAATACTATCAGTATTATCCAAGATGAAATGAATATTGACATATCCAGACCCTAGTTATTTGTACTAAGCATTATTAGTACTCTAGTAACTTTGTGAAGTTCAGAAACATTCTGTTGTGGACCTTTAGACTGCACAAATAAAATACACTACTGGCCATTAAAATTGATACACCACGAAGATGACGTGCTACAGACGCGAAATTTAACCCACGGGAAGAAGATGCTGTGATATGCAAATGATTAGCTTTTCAGAGCATTCACACAAGGTTGGCGCTGGTGGCGGTACCTACAACGTGCTGACATGAGGAAAGTTTCCAACAGATTTCTCATACACAAACAGCAGTTGACCGGCGTTGCCTGGTGAAACGTTGTTGTGATGCCTCGTCTAAGGAGGAGAAATGCATACCGTCACTTTTCCGACTTTGATAAAGGTCGGATTGCAACCTATCGCGATTGCGGTTTATCGTATCGCGACATTGCTGCTCGCGTTGGTCGAGATCCAATGACTGTTAGCAGAATATAGAATCGGTGGCTTCAGGAGGGTAATACAGAACGCCGTGCTGGATGCCAACGGCCTCGTATCACTAGCAGTCGAGATGACAGGCATCTCATCCGCATGGCTGTAACGGATCGTGCAGCCACGTCTCGATCCCTGAATCAACAGATGGGGACGTCTGCAAGACAACAACCATCTGCACGAACAGTTCGACGACGTTTGCAGCAGCATGGACTATCAACTCGGAGACCATGGTTGCGGTTACCCTTGACGCTGCATCACAGACAGGAGCGCCTGCGATGGTGTACTCAACGACAAACCTGGGTGCACGAATGGCAAAACGTCATTTTTTCGGATGAATCCAAGTTCTGTTTACAGCATCATGATGGTCGCATCTATGTTTGGCGACATCGCGGTGAACGCACATTGGAAGCGCGTATTCGTCGTCGCCATACTGGCGTATCACCCGGCGTGATGGTATGGGGTGCCGTTGGTTACACATCTCGGTCACCTCTTGTTCGCATTGACGGCACTTTGAACAGTGGACGTTACATTTCACATGTGTTACGACCAGTGGCTCTACCCTTCATTCGATCCCTGCGAATCCCTACGTTTCAGCAGGATAATGCACGACCGCATGTTGCAGGTCCTGTACGGGCCTTTCAGGATACAAAAAATGTTCGACTGCTGCCCTGGCCAGCACATTCTCCAGACCTCTCACCAACTGAAAACGTCTGGTCAATGGTGGCGGATCAACTGGCTCGTCACAATACGCCAGTCACTACTCTTGATGAACTGTGGTATCGTGTTGAAGTTGCATGGGCAGCTGTACTTGTACCCGCTATCAAGCTCTGTTTGACTCAATGCCCAGGCGTACCAAGGCCGTTATTACGGCCAGAAGTGGTTGTTCTGGGTACTGATTTCTCAGGATCTATGCATCCAAATTGCGTGAAAATGTAATCACATGTCAGTTCTAGTATAATATATTTGTCCACCGAATACCTGTTTATCATCTGCATTTCTTCTTGGTGTAGCAATTTTAATGGCCGGTAGTGTATTAATGAATTCAGGAAACGAAATGATTTCAAGGTAAATGCCTTAGGATCAAATTAATAGCACCCAAAGACAATATTTTCAGTCACGAACATAAAATATGTACACATTTTTCGTGTATAGGGTTCCTAATGGCCTGGAAAATCGGGGAAATAAAAGATCTTTGTCAAGTTTTTTTATCTAGATGAGCATTATCTCAGGTAGTGCTTCATTGTGTCACAGTGGTATAGGTTTCGCGTGCAGTCAGCGCATACTGAAGAGTAAATGGAGAGGAAAATTTACTAAAATAATGAGGGAAAATAAATTCTTATGCTCTGTAGCAACCTGTTGCTTGATTCCGAACGGGAATTTATTGGTGCACGCGAATGTTTTCTTTTTACTGCAAGGTAAAGTAAATCCCCGAGGTGAGAGAGAAATAACGAATTAAAAATTATATTGTGTCTTCAAGCCTACAGCTGCGGTTTACAGTAAACTGTGAAAACCACTTTACGTGCCCAGAAAACATGTTGAGTTTCATACATTCATTTTACATAATGGTATAAATTGCCTTAGTTTAATTATGAGGCTTTAGAGGAGAAAAAGACCGGGGTAGTTTCAGCTATGAAATTCTTAAATGAAATTCCGTATAGCTGCTGCGTGCGTCACAATGCAGTTACGTTATACATTTGTCCATCTGTGTGAGACGCTACCGAGGTGCGCACAGACCTGTAGTCAAGGTAGTTTTGAGCCTATTGGCTTTACACTCATTTTGGACGTATTTCTCTAAATCAGTCACGCCATTTCAGTTTCAATACAACAAGCGCCAGTCTGTGTATATCAGTTAGCTCTGGGTCCTTTCCGTCTACAATTCCTTTCTCCTACGTCGCTTCTATGAAGCAGTGCGTCTCTGGTGAAATAGTCTCGGAGAAGTGCTCAGCACTACTGTACTTTATATTAACCACACTGTACGTTTTGCGTAGCGAGCCTCCTGTGTTGAATCGTATTCTGACCTCGTTTACTGAGGTCGAGTCAATGCAGGATGGCCGTCCGGTCACCTAGGTTCAGGTTTGTCGCAAATCGCTTATGGAGAAACCGGGGAATCAGGACACAGCTGATTGAATCACATGCTGAAGCGGGTGCTCTGTCACATTTGAAGCAGTTGGCGAGAGAAAGAGCTATGCCCAGTTGACTAGGGATTACACTGATCACTTTAACTGCGTTGTATTTTCGAATAGAGTCAGTTCTATAAGAAAGTGTTGACCATAATTTTAAATGTAACGTCCGCATCGACACGTCTGTTAGTGGTCTCGGATCTGTAGTCAATGAGCTTTTGCACAGTGTGCAGATAAAGAGTGTGAAAGTTGAATGTTTTGTTTTGTCGACTGCAATTTTGACTATTTGCACTTATTTACAGCCAATTTAAACGCCGCAGGAATGTGCAGTATTTATCAAAAATGACTTCTGAGATCCGTTGAGAAACTATTTGGTTCTAATGCGGCAAACTGGGTGCTTCAAGAGGATAATGATCCGAAAAATCATAGCCGTCTCTGCACAGCGTGGAAATAAGACTATGGGGTGTTCACGATGGATTGCCCTACAATGTCTCCGGGTACAAATCGGATGGAAATATTTGGTTGTATATTAAGATGAAGCTTAAAGGAAAGTCAATACATACTTTGAAGCAGCTGTCGTATAAAATCAGGACGATATGGAGATCGATATCGAGAGAATATGCAGAAAATCTCAAGAAAAGCATGCAAAAATGGCGCCAAGCTATAATCGATAATGGCGGCGATCGGATTAACTGTTAGGTAATTGTGTAATTAGTAATAACGTGTATTTCCATGCAAACATATATTTATAATAGTGTCTTTTATTTCGTAAAGATAACGGTGGACACTTTCTTGTGGAACTGACTATCCAACACGACCCTGTGACAAGTAGTTCGACATGTACTGTATAAAGGGCTTTCTACAATATAAACTGTTTTGTCTCATGGTATTTATATTTTTGCCTTTGAATTTAACAGAACATATTTCATGAAATACCTCAAAATACGCTCTTGTGGGCTTCTTGCAACAACCCTGTCATTTGACCTCGTGACGGATGGGATTTTAAATCCTAAGCTTCTTTTTTTCCTTTCTCGATTCACCTGAAACATGAAAATTCCCATTAATGGTTCTGTGGACTTAAATGTAGAAAAATATGTACACGATATGGGAATAAAGAATGAAATTGCGCATTTTTTAAAATGTAGTTAGTTAGACAATTTATATGTCATCGGTATAGGTACAGACATTGTGATAGTTGGTGCCTTAACATGTATCCAACTCAGTATGTTACTTTTATTTTCTCTGCATTTAACAGTCTTCTTTCAAACATATCACATAGTTTACTAACTGAAGTTTTCGACACTGCCATAATTGCGCCACGAAGTGTAATGTGCTGCGAATACATAGAAAGATAGATCCCTTATCATTTAGCTACAAAATAGCAGGTCAGCAACTGGAAGCAGTTAATTCCATAAATTATCTGGGAGTCCGCATTAGGAGTGATTTAAATTGGAATGATCACATAAAGTTGATCGTCGGTAAAGCAGATGCCAGACTGACATTCCTTGGCAGAATCCCAAGGAAATGCAATCCGAAAACAAAGGAAGTAGGTTACAGTACGCTTGTTCGCCCACTGCTTGAATACTGCTCAGCAGTGTGGGATCCGTACCAGATAGGGTTGATAGAAGAGATAGAGAAGATCCAACGGAGAGCAGCGCGCTTCGTTACAGGATCATTTAGTAATCACGAAAGCGTTACGGAGATGATAGATAAACTCCAGTGGAAGACTCTGCAGGAGAGACGCTGAGTAGCTCGGTACGGGCTTTTGTTAAAGTTTCGAGAACATACCTTCAACGAAGAGTCAAGCAGTATATTGCACCCTCCTACGCATATCTCGCGAAGAGACCATGAGGATAAAATGAGAGAGATTAGAGCCCACACAGAAGCATACCGACAATCCTTCTTTCCACGAACAATACGAGACTGGAATAGAAGGGAGAACCGACAGAGGTACTCAGGGTACCCTCCGCCACACACCGTCAGGTGGCTTGCGGAGTATGGATGTAGATATAGATGTAGATGTAGAAGTTGACTATGCTGATCAGTATACACAGCCACATCTTTCCAGATCGTAAGTATTTTGTGTGCCAAATTTTGCTGAAATCAATCCATCAATCCAGGGAGTTAGGAGCAGCTTTTTTTCCTGTGGCTCTATGTAACGTATATATTTTACGTACATTTAACGTATTTCACATGTATTTGTTTATACACATATTTAACCTGTATCTCTAGTGAATTTCGTTCTGCAGTTTCATTTTTACGCAGTTCTATGTTTATGACATAATATCTCTTGAGCTATGTGTCGTACAATGATATTATTTTGCATGTAAATCCATTGATATAGGGGAATACTGTCTGCGAAATGTGTTGTGAATAGAGTTAGTGGTAAACAAATAATAAATTAAAACGCCATATGCGATGTGGCACTTTGTCAAACATCTCAGTAGTTGAAGTCAAATCTGAACTGCGAGCCCTACAATGATATAATTTTGGTGGTACATTCAGTGGTATATGTGAATATTGTCTTGCGAAATGTGTCGCTAATACCGTTAGCTGATCCAGTTAGTAATAAAGAAGTAATAAATTAAAACTCATGACTCATGCTGTGGTTTTACTGCAGGAACAGCCAAACTTTGGTAAAAAATGGTTCAAATGGCTCTAAGCACTATGCGACTTGACTTCTGAGGTCATCAGTCGCCTAGAACTTAGAACTAATTAAACCTAACTAACCTAAGGGCATCACACACATCCATGCCCGAGGCAGGATTCGAACCTGCGACCGTAGCAGTCGCTCGGTTCCAGACTGTAGCGCCTAGAACCGCACGGCCATTCCGGCCGGCAACTGTGGTAAGCAATAAACTTTTTTCGTTTTATCATTTTGCAGGAGTTGTCAGCGAAAAATGTTTCGTAAAGGATTGAAATTACATGTAATGTTTGTGGCAAGTCACTACGTGCTCTCATTCTTAAATACTGGATATATAAGCAATGACTATTCGCGCTTTCTGGGATACACTGATTTTTCATCTCCACCCATAGCCCTTTGATAGGTAGGTGGTTCTTACCCTATAGCGATTCCTTCGAGACAGTAAATGACATGCATACCAACTTTGGTTGATGAAGTAAATTCAAAAGTGATACAGCGAATGACAAATAAAGTCGCTCTAGATTGGGCGCCAAAATGTATTAAAACAAATTTATTAAAGGCTTAAAACATGAAAAGGTTTTTTCTTTATTACTTTATCATCAATATAAACATAAATCTAGAGGCCGATTTTATGGCCATAGACATGGCTCAGTAATTTGGCAAAGAGGGGAGGGAGGAGATGAATTGTCTCATCTCATAACTCTATGGAGTCAGTTTCATACCGAGCGAGGTGGCGCAGTGGTAGCACACTGGACTCACATTCGGGTGGACGACGGTTCAATCCCGTATCCGGCTATCCTGATTTATGTTTTCCGTGATTTCCCTAAATCGCTCCAGGCAAATGCTGGGATGGTTCGTTTGAAAGGGCACGGCAGACTTCCTTCCCCATCCTCCCCTAATCCGATGAGACCGATGACCTCGCTGTTTGGTCTCTTCCCCCAAACAATCCAATCCAGTCAGTTTTGTATGAAGGTGTGTCTGGGAGATGAAAGGTCAACTCGATGAGTCAAATATCCCTCGTTGTTTGTGTGGCAGTGGGTTGACAGCTGGCAATTCCCTGTGGCGATTGCAGTCATTGTATGTAAAGTCTAACTCTTGCTCCACGATTGTCAGACAGACTATTTGACGTTAACATGTACTATACTTTGCATACTGTTGAATAGCAGCGAAGTTTATTACTAATTTATGTTAATTTTTACGAATCCTAAGTACTCTAAATAATGTAGTAATTGTAGTGCCACCCAATGACAAACTCGCTTGATTGTAATGGGAATACCTGTGCTCTGCTGAAGTGCCCGCAGGTGACTTGCTGTCCGTCAGACTCTACATTAAGCAATCTGCCCAAACGAGGCAAACACTTGAATTAAGCTGAGTCCGTCTGGATTCTGGGAAAGTCTTCCACACCTGTTGCGATTTAAGTGTCCCTCACATTCTGAGTGCCCGTGGCAATATTTTAGAACAAATACTGTGTGTATAATATAATATTTGTACCCCCCCCCCCCCCCCCCCCATGAATCATGGACCTTGCCGTTGGTGGGGACGCTTGCGTGCCTCAGCGATACAGATGGCCGTACCGTAGGTGCAACCACAACGGAGGGGTATCTGTTGAGAGGCCAGACAAACATGTGGTTCCTGAAGAGGGGCAGCAGCCTTTTCAGTAGTTGCAGGGGCAACAGTCTGGATGATTGACTGATCTGGCCTTGTAACATTAACCAAAACGGCCTTGCTGTGCTGGTACTGCGAACGGCTGAAAGCAAGGGGAAACTACAGCCGTAATTTTTCCCGAGGACATGCAGCTTTACTGTATGATTAAATGATGATGGCGTCCTCTTGGGTAAAATATTCCGGGGGTAAAATAGTCCCCCATTCGGATCTCCGGGCGGGGACTACTCAGGAGGACGTCGTTATCAGGAGAAAGAAAACTGGCGTTCTACAGATCGGAGCGTGGAATGTCAGATCCCTTAATCGGGCAGGTAGGTTAGAAAATTTAAAAAGGGAAATGGATAGGTTAAAGTTAGATATAGTGGGAATTAGTGAAGTTCGGTGGCAGGAGGAACAAGACTTTTGGTCAGGTGATTACAGGGTTATAAATACAAAATCAAATAGGGGTAATGCAGGAGTAGGTTTAATAATGAATAAAAAAATAGGAGTGCGGGTTAGCTACTACAAACAGCATAATGAACGCATTATTGTGGCCAAGATAGACACAAAGCCCATGCCTACTACAGTAGTACAAGTTTATATGCCAACTAGCTCTGCAGATGATGAAGAAATAGATGAAATGTATGACGACATAAAAGAAATTATTCAGGTAGTGAAGGGAGACGAAAATTTAATAGTCATGGGTGACTGGAATTCGTCAGTAGGAAAAGGGAGAGAAGGAAACTTAGTAGGTGAATATGGATTGGGGGGAAGGAATGAAAGAGGAAGCCGCCTTGTAGAATTTTGCACAGAGCATAACTTAATCATAGCTAACACTTGGTTCAAGAATCATAAAAGAAGGTTGTATACCTGGAAGAATCCTGGAGATACTAAAAGGTATCAGATAGATTATATAATGGTAAGACAGAGATTTAGGAACCAGGTTTTAAATTGTAAGACATTTCCTGGGGCAGATGTGGATTCTGACCACAATCTATTGGTTATGAACTGCAGATTGAAACTGAAGAAACTGCAAAAAGGTGGGAATTTAAGGAGATGGGACCTGGATAAACTGAAAGAACCAGAGGTTGTAGAGAGTTTCAGGGAGAGCATAAGGGAACAATTGACAGGAATGGGGGAAAGAAATACAGTAGAAGAAGAATGGGTAGCTTTGAGATATGAAATAGTGAAGATAGCAGAGGATCAAGTAGGTAAAAAGACGAGGGCTAATAGAAATCCTTGGGTAACAGAAGAAATATTGAATTTAATTGATGAAAGGAGAAAATATAAAAATGCAGTAAATGAAGCAGGCAAAAAGGAATACAAACGTCTCAAAAATGAGATCGACAGGAAGTGCTAAATGGCTAAGCAGGGATGGCTAGAGGACAAATGTAAGGATGTAGAGGCTTGTCTCACTAGGGGTAAGATAGATACTGCCTACAGGAAAATTAAAGAGACCTTTGGAGAGAAGAGAACCACTTGTATGAATATCAAGAGCTCAGATGGCAACCCAGTTCTAAGCAAAGAAGGGAAGGCAGAAAGGTGGAAGGAGTATATAGAGGGTTTATACAAGGGCGATGTACTTGAGGACAATATTATGGAAATGGAAGAGGATGTAGATGAAGACGAAATGGGAGATAAGATACTGCGTGAAGAGTTTGACAGAGCACTGAAAGACCTGAGTCGAAACAAGGCCCCGGGAGTAGACAACATTCCATTAGAACTACTGATGGCCTCGGGAGAGCCAGTCATGACAAAACTCTACCATCTGGTGAGCACGATGTATGAGACAGGCGAAATACCCTCAGACTTCAAGAAGAATATAATAATTCCAATCCCAAAGAAAGCAGGTGTTGACAGATGTGAGAATTACCGAACAATCAGTTTAATAAGTCACAGCTGCAAAATACTAACGCGAATTCTTTACAGACGAATGGAAAAACTGGTAGAAGCCGACCTCGGGGAAGATCAGTTTGGATTCCGTAGAAATGGTGGAACACGTGAGGCAGTACTGACCTTACGACTTATCTTAGAAGAAAGATTAAGAAAAGGCAAACCTACGTTTCTAGCATTTGTAGACTTAGAGAAAGCTTTTGACAATGTTAACTGGAATACTCTCTTTCAAATTCTGAGGGTGGCAGGGGTAAAATACAGGGAGCGAAAGGCTATTTACAATTTGTACAGAAACCAGATGGCAGTTATAAGAGTCGAGGGGCATGAAAGGGAAGCAGTGGTTGGGAAAGGAGTGAGACAGGGTTGTAGCCTCTCCCCGATGTTATTCAATCTGTATATTGAGCAAGCAGTAAACAAAAGAAAAATTCGGAGTAGGTATTAAAATTCATGGACAAGAAGTAAAAACTTTGAGGTTCGCCGATGACATTGTAATTCTGTCAGAGACAGCAAAGAACTTGGAAGAGCAGTTGAACGGAATGGACAGTGTCTTGAAAGGAGGATATAAGATGAACATCAACAAAAGCAAAACGAGGATAATGGAATGTAGTCAAATTAAGTCGGGTGATGCTGAGGGAATTAGATTAGGAAATGAGACACTTAAAGTAGTAAAGGAGTTTTGCTATTTAGGGAGTAAAATAACGGATGATGGTCGAAGTAGAGAGGATATAAAATGTAGACTGGCAATGGCAAGGAAAGCGTTTCTCAAGAAGAGAAATTTGTTAACATCGAGTATAGATTTAAGTGTCAGGAAGTCGTTTCTGAAAGTATTTGTATGGAGTGTAGCCATGTATGGAAGTGAAACATGGACGATAACTAGTTTGGACAAGAAGAGAATAGAAGCTTTCGAAATGTGGTGCTACAGAGGAATGCTGAAGATAAGGTGGGTAGATCACGTAACTAATGAGGAGGTATTGAATAGGATTGGGGAGAAGAGAAGTTTGTGGCACAACTTGACTAGAAGAAGGGATCGGTTGGTATGACATGTTTTGAGGCATCAAGGGATCACAAATTTAGCATTGGAGGGCACCGTGGAGGGTAAAAATCGGAGACCAAGAGATGAATACACTAAGCAGATTCAGAAGGAGCTGCATCAAACCAGTCTCAGGACTGAAGAGCACAACAACAACAACAATATTTGTTATTTAAGAGAGATGTTTCAATAGACTTTTTAGATGTTCCTTTTTTATTTGCCTTTAAGTTCCTCGAGCAATTTATTGTACAGTTTTATTTCCTAGTAAAAAAATAAATTTTTATTTTTTTCCTCAGTAACTGTTAGTTAAGTCTAGCTCCTGTTTCACGATTATGAATACGTGGCCGTCACGAAATTAGACTCCTCGAGGTCGAATCCGCTTCCTACAGTCCGCGGGCACTAAGCACTGTGATCCACCAGCCTGGTAGCTGTGTTGCCGCAGCTGCACTATTAACACGCAGTAGATCAACGCCAACTGAATATTCTGTTTCCGTACGATGTTGTGTGTTCAGTCTTCCGTCGAGCGGTGCATTGACGTGCCTTTGGTAACGAGCGAAGTGCAAGAACAGGGGTCTACGTGGAATGCTACTCTACTCGGTGTGCTTAAAGGGTGGAAAGACATTCGAAAACAATCTAAAACTGTCGTATCGAACATGCGGAATATCTTTTTTTACCGATCTCGCCAACAGTGAAGAAGCCAGGGATAATATAAATTTTGCGCAAAAACCTTGTGGTATTTCCGAATCGAGTGTATTCCCTATTACCAGTGCAGTAACATCTGCAGAATCTCTAGATATGTGCACGTGTTTTGATTCTCCAAGAAAGTGACGTAAATGAAAACGGTAATTACGGAATTTGACGATTTTGTCAAGACGTTAGTGCGCAGAACTGTACTTCGATACTACGACAGAGCAGAGTATCCGAAGGCCATAAAAATTTTGATTCAGAAAGTGTAATGATGGACAAAACTTTTTAATGGACTGCAAAGCTATGCAGAACCAATAACGACGTTTTGTGTGACATGCACTTACTGCGTGTTGATCACAATTGTCTTGTAGTATACTGCGATAAAACTTGGATTTCACAAAAACCGCGCAGAAATATATTTTACTCGACTTCAACGGAAATATTCGCCAGACAGTACTTACAGATACTTTTGTATAGCGTATATCGGGTGATGGGTGCAGTAACGAAGGGTCGGCAAGAGCTGCAAATAAAAAAAAATCGGGTGGTAAGGAATATTCTCGGTAGTATTAAAGGGTGCCGTCGGAACTAAAATCCTGACGGCGGAATACGAGTAGTCGCTTGCTGTCGCGCACGGAGTGTCTCGTAGATATTTAAATGCTGTCATACGTGACACGATACGGTAATTTCATTGGTCAGCCGAAACATTACGACGACTGCCCACCGCGAGATTGAATGCCTTCTGTTGGTGTTGCGGGCATGTGACGCAGTAAGGAAAGAATGTAAGCAGTAGAGAGACGAATGGGCAATCATTATAGCGAAGATACGGGCTGCAAATACGGAAATCCACTGATAGAAGCAGTTTTGACAAAGGTGAGAATCTCTGAAACGGCGAAGCTGGTCGCCTGTCGTGCGCGCTGATGGAAAGTGGTTGAAGGATGGTGAAATAACGAGTAGGCCGTATGGTATTCGTCGACCACGTCTCATCACAAAACGTATAGATCGGAGGATCCCCACAGATCTGTGGTGGATCTGACGACACAGTACAATGCTGGTGCAGGCATAAGTTCTTCGGTGCTCACCGTTCAAAAACCACTGTTGAACATGGAGCTCCACGTCACACTACACCTACATGGTCCTGTGTTGACCCGACGACATCGTCACTGATTACTGCAGTGGATCAATAGGAAAGTGTCGCCTGTCGAATGAATCGCTTTCATTGTTACGCCAGGTCGCTGACTGGGTCCTTACACGCCGTTGTTCAGGCGAATGGCTGTACGAAACACTCACCGAGCCACTGATGCTGGCTGGTGAGGGAAATTATCCTATGGGGTACATTGTGTTGGGCTTCCGCCGGACCTGCAGTGGTAATAGAAGGCATCATGACACCAGAGCACTACGCGAATATTATTTTGGACAACCTGCATCGCATCCTGCTTTAGTCTCTCCTTGCGGCGGTGCCATCTTCCAGCAGGATAACTGCCCGTGTTGCGGAGTCAGAACCGTGATACCGTGATATGGGGGGATTTAGGGGCATAACAGTGAACTGACATTAATGTGGGTCTAAGCACTATGAGACTTAACATCTGAGGTCATCAGTCCCTTAGACTTAGAACTACTTAAACCTAACTAAACTAAGGACATCACACACATCCATGCCCGAGACAGGATTCGAACCTGAGACCGTAGCAGTTGCTACAAGGTCCAGCAGAACGTAAATTTATCAGCGGTGATATTTTTCGTTAAACAGGGTGCATAGTTTTACACCTGTTACAGTATCTTATTTTTAACTCGAAATACTTTTATTTTTTTCATCCTAGAATACGTATCACATGCGTGTATAAACTTTGAGAATGTTTTATTTTATTTTCAGTCCAAATTTATTTTATTTATTTATTGTTCCGTGGGACCAAATTAAGGAGAAGTCTCCATGGTCATGGAACGAGTCAATACATGAAATTATAACTCGATAGTAGAAACAGATAAAAATGAAATACAAGTAACATATTCAAGCGACAATTCGTAAGTTTAAATAAAGAAAATCATCAATGTAACACTGGAATTTGCTTAATTTTTCAGCTCTTCCAGGAGCTACTCGACAGAATAGGAGTAAGCCATGAGGAAACTCTTCAGTTTAGACTTTTGAGTTCTTGTGGTAGCTTATTGAAATTGGATGCAGCAGAATACCGCACTCCTTTCTGCACAAGAGTCAAGGAAGTTCATTACACATGCAGATCTGATTTCTGCCTAGTATTAACTGAGTGAAAGCTGTTAACTCTTGGGAATAACCTATTATTGCTAACAACAAACGACATTAAAGAAAATATATACTGTGAGGGCAATGTCAGAATTCCCAGACCATTGAATAGGGGTCGACAAGAGGTTCTCGAATTTATACCAGACATAGCTCGAACAGCCCGTTTTTGAACCAAAAATACCCTTTTTAATCAGAAGAATTACCCCAAAAAATAACACCATATGACATAAGCGTATGAAAATATGCGAAGTACACTACTTTTCGTGTTGAACTGTCACTTATTTCAGATACTGTTCTAATGGTAAATAAAGCAGCATTTAGTTTCTGAACAACATCCTGAACACGGGCTTTCCACAACAGCTTACTGTCTATCCGAACGCCTAGGAACTTGAACTGTTCCGTCTCGCTTATAATATGCCCATTCTGTCGGATCAAAATATCGGTTCTTGTTGAATTGTGAGTTAGAAACTGTAAAAACTGAGTCTTACTGTGATTTAGCATCAAGTTATTTTCCACAAGTCACGAACGTATTTCATAAACTACATTATTTGATAATGTTTCAATATTACACACAAGATCCTTCACCACCAAGCTGGCGCCATCAGCAAACAGAAATATTTTTGAATCACCTGTAATACTAGAAGGCATATCATTTATATAAATAAGAAACAGCAGTGGCCCCAGCACCGATCCTTGGGGAACGCCCCACTTAAAAGTGCCCCATTGGGACTGAACATCACTACCACTCTAAATATTGCGGAGAATTACCTTCTGCTTTCTGTTCTTAAAGTTTCTTAAAGTAAGAGGTGAACCAATTGAAAGCTACTCCCCTTACTCCATAATGGTCCAATTTCTGCAGTAATATTTTGTGGTCAACACAGTCAAAAGCCTTCGTTAAATCAAAGAAAACACCTAGCGTTCGCAACCTTTTATTTAATCCGCCCAAAACCTCACAGAGAAAAGAGAATATAGCATATTCAGTTGTTAAACCATTTCTAAAACCAAACTGTACATTTGACAGCAAAATATGTGAATTTAAGTGCTCCAGTAACCCTGTATATACAAACCTCTCGATAACTTGAGCAAACACCGATGGCATAGAAATAGGTCAACATTATCCCTGTCTCCCTTTTGGTAAAGTGGCTTCACTACCGAGTACTTTAATCGGTCAGGAAACCGACTACTCCTAAAGGAAAAGTTATAGATATGGCTAAGTACTGGGCTAACATACATAGAACAATACTTAAGTATTCTGCTAGATACCCCGTCATATCCATGAGAGTTCTTGGTCTTTAGTGATTTAATTATTAACTCAATCTCCCTCATGTCAGTATCATGGAGGAGCATTTCAAGTAACAGTCTCGGAACACTTTTTTTTCTACGAGCGCTATATGATTCACTGTTGGGACAATGTTTCTATTTAGTTCACCTGCTATATTCAGAAAGTGATTATTAAATACTGTACATATATGCGACTTATCAGTAACACAGACATTCCCACTACGCACTGATTCTATATCCTCGACCTGTCTCTGCAGACCAGCCACTTCCTTTACGACTGACCGTATGATTTTAATTTTATCCTGAGACTTAGCTATTCTATCTGCATACCACATACTTTTTGCCTTCCTAATAACTTTTTAAGCACCTTACAATACTGTTTGTAATGGGCTGCTGCACTTAGATGTTGACTATTTCTAACGTTTTGATGTAATTGCCACTTTGTTCTACAGGATATTCTTATCCCTCTAGTCAGCCACCCAGGCTGCCTGTTTGTGCTACTAACCTGTTTTGAACGTTCTAACGGAAAGCAACTTTCAAAGAGCACGAGAAAACTCTTGAGGAAAGCGTTATATTTATCGTCTACTGTATCAGCACTATAAACATCTTGCCACTCTTGTTCCTTGATAAGGTTTACAAAGGTCTCTACAGCAACTGGATCAGCTTTCCTAAAAAGTTGATAACTATATTTAACATGTGTTGCAGCACAAAAATCTTTTGGAGTTAAAATTTGTTCATCATGATCTGAAAGGCCATTCAACTTTTTGCTAACAGAATGCCCTTCTAGTAATGAGGAATGAACAAAAATGTTGTCTATGGTTGTTCTACTGTTCCCTAGCACTCTCGTTGGAAAGAATACGGTTTGCATAAATTTATATGAGTTAAGGAGGTCTACCAGCATCCTTTTCCTTGCACAATCACTTATACAATTAATATTGAAGTCACCACATATAACTGACTTTTTGTATTTCCTATAAAGTGAACGAAGAACCTCCTCTAGCTTTAGCAAAAATGTTGTGAAATCGAAGTCTGGTGATCTATAAATAACAACAGTTAGAAGTTCAGCCCCACTAAATTTAACCACACCTGCACAACATTCAAATACCTTTTCAGTGCAGTACTTTGAAACATCAACTGACTCAAATGGGATACCGTTTTTCACATACATGGCTACTCCCCCACACCGCAAAGAGCTCCTAGAAAAATATGTCAGCGGTTCTATTTTTCCACATGAAGTAAAAAAAAAAAGTCTTCAAAATATCTTGTAACATTAATTTTTGTTCTTTTCGTAACAGCCGTTAAGAACTTTTCTTTGCAATGTACTCCAAGGTATTCTAGACTAAAAATAGAGATCTCTAATATTTTTTTCTGAATTATTACTAATATTTAAAATTATCACTAACTGGCAATGTTGTAGCTTGATGAGCTTGAGGTGTGTATTTTCGTGACAGTTGCTATAATGTTCCTCTAAACGTGCATAACGGGTTGGTAGACGTATTCAAATGGTTCAAATGGCTCTGAGCACTATGGGACAATTTCTAAGGTCATGAGTCCCCTAGAACTTAGAACTACTTAAACCTAACTAGCCTAAGGACATCACACACATTCATTCCCGAAGCAGGATTCGAACCTGCGACCGTAGCGGTCGCGCGGTTCCAGACTGTAGCGCCTTGAACCGCTCGGCCACCCCGGCCGGCACCCACCAGCTATTGAAACAGATCTTAACAATGAGGGCTCTTACTACTTGTGTATCTTCATAATAAGAAAACATTGTTACATATTGTTGTAAGAACACACCCTGCGATTTTTGGTATAAAAAAAGTGTAATAACCCTGTTTTCTACAGGGCAGAGGTTTATAGCCCATCTGAGCCTAAATACTCATTTGGATGGTAGTATTAGGTAACGCGTCGCTACAGTAATACGTTTATGTGAAGATGCTCGCGAGAGAGGGCGGCACACTCATTTCGCGGGGGAAATGCTGCTGGCCGGCGATTAGAACCCGGAAAGGCGGCGCCGCAGTGCGAGATGGCCTGCTGAAATATTTACGGCGCGGCGGAGGCAGAGCAGGTGCGCACGCACGGAATTACGGGGGAGGACCCGAGCGGGATGACGAGCGGCGGCGGCGCCGCTGGACTAATGAAACGGCGACACCTCAGTGCTGCCGAGCTCGACCTGCCTCCGTGGCGGAGCCGGCATCGACACGTATAAGCTCAGCACGTTCACATTACACAACCAGAGGTTCGAATAGCTATAGTGAATAATTACTCATTCCCCTTAAGTTAAATCATTGGAGACAAAGGTAAGGTAATCACCATTTCTCGATGCTCTGAAAAACACGGTGTTTTGTTTCAGTTCTAGTGGAGGGGCGTGGTCACACATCCTTCCACGACAGTACCAGCTCACCGATGCGCATATACAGGACACTTATTGTAACATGTAATCTGAAACATGGCCCAGTTCTTTTAGGAATGGTTAAACGAGCTCATATGAATGTGCTATGCCTCACAGTCTATGAGCTATAGACATTTAGAAAATCTTAAAAGCATTGGTTAAATGTTGTTGTTGTTGTGGTCTTCAGTCCTGAGACTGGTTTGATGCAGCTCTCCATGCTACTCTATCTATCTCTTCATCTCCCAGTACCTACTGCAGCCTACATCCTTCTGAATCTGCTTAGTGTATTCATCTGTTGGTCTCCCTCTACGGTTTTTATCCTCCATGCTGCCCTCCAGTACTAAATTGGTGATCCCATGATGCCTCAGAACATCTCCTACCAACTGATCCCTTCTTCTAGTCAAGTTGTGCCACAAACTCCTCTTCTCCCCAATTCTGTTCAATACCTCCTCATTACTTATGTGATCTACCCATCTAATCTTCAGCATTCTTCTGTAGCACCACATTTCGAAAGCTTCTATTCTCTTCTTGTCTAAACTATTTATCGTCCATGTTTCACTTCCATACATGGCTACACTCCATATAAATACTTTCAGAAACGACTTCCTGACACTTCTATACTCGATGTTAACAAATTTCTCTTCTTCAGAAACGCTTTCCTTGCCATTGCCAGTCTACATTTTATATCCTCTCTACTTCGACCATCATCAGTTATTTTGCTCCCCAAATAGCAAAACTCCTTTACTATTTTAAGTGTCTCATTTCCTAATCTAATTCCCGCAGCATCACCCGACTTAATTCGACTACATTCCATTATCCTCGTTTTGCTTTTGTTGATGTTCATGTTATGCCCTCCTTTCAAGACACTGTCCATTCCGTTCAACTGCTCTTCCAAGTCCTTTGCTGTCTCTGACAGAATTACAATGTCATCGGCGAACCTCTATGTTTTTATTTCTTCTCCATGGATTTTAATACCTACTGCTGCTTGCTCGATATACAGATTGAATAACATGGGGAAAGGCTACAACCCTGTCTCACTCCCTTCCCAAGCAGTGCTTCCCTTTCGTGTCCCTGTTATAACTGTCATCTGGTTTCTGTAGAAATTGTAAATAGTCTTTCGCTCCCTGTATTTTACCCCTGCCACCTTCAGAATTTGAAAGAGAATGTTCCAGTCAACATTGTCAAAAGCTTTCTCTAAGTCTACAAATGCTAGAAACGTAGGTTTGCCTTTCCTTAATCTTTCTTCTAAGACAAGTCGTAGGGTCAGTATTGCCTCACGTGTTCCAAGGAACTAAAATAGGAAAACATTCATTAATTTTCAGATTGCTTTGAGCTCAGTTGGAGGGTAATGGAGACTTTGGACAAAATATGACCATGATCCGAACTGTCCTCTTCTGCTTCCTCCAGCTGCTACAGCAAAGCTTTGGCCCTATTTCTTTAAAACCTTGCATGTGTTTTCAACGATGGTAACGATACAAGTACATTCATCTTCCCAACATAAATGTATAGAGGAAAATATAATTGGCCCTTTCTTGTGGCTAACATATCTTTTTATTCTACTTTTCATCAGTTTTAATTTCAGACTTAGCTGAGATTATATTCCGCTGGCACTATTGTTTACAACATAATGTCTTTGCGAATAGTGAACAAAACCTCCTCTGACGCCATGCTTAGCTATTTGTTAATTGCTAGTAATACAGGACACTTATCTGCGACTGTACTAAAAGTCTTGCTTACACATTATGCGTTTCGCATTATTTTAAAGCACTGTAACAATGTGTTTTCTCGTGAATATCTGTTTGGCAACATCGCAAGCGTTTCTCATATTTTAAATTAGTATTATTAGACATTTTTCATGTTTTGCATTACTATTATTACTCAAAATTTTTCGCTTCCTACATCATTCCTAACGGTCTTCTACAAAAGAGTGCTCGATTTTGTACAGTGGATTTCACTGGCACTGAAAATATTTATGTTGCTTTCTTTTGAAGCTGCGAATTACGATTGTATGTTAATAAGGTGAAAGTTGGCAATACTCTCTTAGGATTTAAAGGTTGGCTACAGCGCCCATACACGAGCTCTGGAATCTAAGATATTGTTGTCCCGCTTCGGAGCGCACGGATTAACTAGTGGCAGTTTTGAAGCCAGTGTAGCATCCCGCCTGCTGTGGTGCGCACGTGTGTTGGGCGAGGGGTCGTCGCCGACCTGCCGTACTGCTGTGTCTGCCAGCAGCGACACAGGATTTGGTAGTGAGTTGATATTTTTTTAATTTGCAGCGCGCTTATTAATTTAAAGAAAAGGGTTTGTGTATGCGCGTAGCAGCAGACGGTAATTTTGATAATGATAGGAGTTGGATTCTTAAAGGAAACCATTGTTAGGCGAATAGATTAAGTATTGATTTTCGTCATTGATTTCTTTTATAATTGTCAGGGAATTGTTTCATTGTGTATTTAATTGAGGAGTATTTCAGTCTGTCTCAAGAGTTTGATTAATTTGTAATATTGCTTTAATGCCACTGGAGGCAAATTTACATACGAAGCTATTGTTCAAAGAGCTTCTAGCGTTTTGTTAATTGAATGAGAAAGAATCGCTTTCAGAATATAGTTCTGAAAAAAAAGAATTACGTGTTTGGGTTGTCATTTATCGAGTTTAGATTTGACCAAACCCTTTCTCTTGAATTATATGTAGTTGTGGTAAGCTGCAGCAGCCACAGCAATAGCAGGAGTCGCCATAGAACATGCATTGCACTCAGCATGAATAATAGGTTTTTTATGTTTTTGTTAAATAATGGAATGCAGCAGATCAAGCAGTGGCAGCAGAAAGACCAAGTAAGTTATTTGTTGCGCACAGGACCTATAAAAAAATAAAGTTTAGGCGATCTCTATAATACTAAAGTTAACAGGAGCACAAGCACGAGATTTTCAGTAGAAAACACGAGATAAGAAGAGTGAGCTTGCGACTTTCATCTGTCGACATGCTTGCTAGGATACGTTTTTTTTGGATGAGTCGTAGTTATATATGCTTCGTCTTTCTACCGCCAACTGCAAGCTTACGCTTAGTGGCGGCACAGCATTTTGATCGCTTGCGCACTGCTTTCCATTAACACAAAATTTTATTTCAACAGTTTTGTCTTTGAATTTTTGGTGAATTGTGTAATAGTTTATTGAACAGTGGTATATTTAGGATAGCGGTGTATTTTAGTGACATGTTTTCGTTCGTATTGCGACAATGAGAACGCGAGCATGTAAAATAATGCAGATGCTACTGCAAACGCGAACGTAGTTACGGTTGCGAACATGAATGTAGGAGCGGTTTCAAACGCAGTTTCTGAAAATTCGGAACAGAGAGTAGAAAATTCTTTTGAGAATATTGAGATCCGGGAATTTTCGAACAATACTGCCAAGAATCGGAATGTAGGCGATCATTTGCCAACAATGCGTGATGAACAACTGTGGGCTACACGCAGCTTATGACATGACAATACAGTGACGCAAACGGAACTCATTATGAGAAACTCCAGCGTTGCTTCCGCCTCAAAAGTACAGAGTAATTTTGTTTTCCCCACTTTCGGTGGAAATTCAGGTCTCGTTGCCACTCCGATAGAGCGGAGTAATTGTGCCTTTCCTTCTGTTAGTGGAAATGCAGGTACTGCTTCTGCTTTACTAGAGAGGAGTAACGTTGTACTCCCTGCCCCCAGTAATGATGTTTTACAATATTACTGAGTAAACTCAGTGAATTTAACAACAATATTGCAAAGAATTTCAAATCGCTTCAGAACGAAATTAACGAGAATCTCACATTGTTTCGGGGTGAAATGAATGACAATTTAAATCGTAAATTTGAAGAAATGACCAGTCAGTTGAAAAGTCAGGTACATGAAGAATTCAAATCAAATATTAATGATCTTGTATCCCGACTTGATCACGTACAAAATGTTGATATTGTTGAAGTGAAACTACAGACGTCACAACAAGAACTGCAAGTAGAGGAATTAGCGAAAAATGTTGAGTCATTGCCATTACAGACCACCTATGAAGTTTCAAAGATATAAACTCAATTAACGACGGTAGCTAAACAGGTAGATGAATTATCCATGAAAGTGACGGAACTGAGTAGCGGGTTAGATACGAGGTCAGAAGACACTCAGCCGGTACCGATCGCGGATACCGAGGAATTTCAGTCTCTGCAACGTTTTAAACAAGGGCAGATGACAATCAGCAAAACAAACGTGACGTGAAAAATATACAGGAACAGCTTGCCAGCATCGAAGGAAAGATCGATCGCAGCAATGACACTGGTAGATCCGATAATTAACAAATTGGTAACGACAATGAGCGCGTTAATTATGGAAATGCCGACCACCGTTCTCGTGAATATGACACGTTTGCGGGACGTAATGAAGGAAACGTGAGTCATGCTGTAAAAGAAAACTCATCCGCTAAGAAAAATGACGAGTTTGTCTATAACCATTTTCTCACATTTTCACACATTTTCAAATCCAGTGCAATATTTTGAAAACATGATACGCATGAACAGATATTTAACGAATCCGTACAGTCAGTCGGAATTAATTCGTATCTGTTTCACAAAACTGCCGATCAGATTACGCCACATAATTTTGGCAGGTAGGTGCAAAGATGACTTGGAGGCATTCCAAGCTCTTTTGCAAGAATTAGAATTTGACAACTACGAAAACACACAAAGAGATAATAGAAATCAATATTGGGAAAATAATAATCCGCGGCGCGACCGTAAACGCGTATAGAACTCGGACGAACCTCACGCGTACAGGGCGGAAGAAGATAGGCGCGATATGCGGCATCAACCGTATAACACAGGTCATAGACGCCAGAGAAATGATTTTTATGATCATAGGAACTTTCAGTACAGTAATAGGGATCGCGGATCGCGAGAGCGAAGGCGTTATGGAAATGAAAATTATTTTGGAAGGAATGGTCGCGGTAGAGACAACCGAAATTAGCGCGGACACGCAAATTACAATTCGGAACGCGGTGCTCATGCAGAATACAGAGCATCGAGCCCACGTGATAATTATGGTCATAACAATTATGAGAACCAAAACAGTTATGATGAGGGGACAAATCAAAATTGGCAGGATCACAGAAATTTCAATTTAGAGCGTGGCGACAATGTAGAAATCAGACCACCCAACCCAAGCAATAATTCGCGGCAATACGAGCCGGCACAACAATGACTAGCAACAAGGACTACAAACGAACCGTTTGTATCGGCGGAAATCCGACACACAAATTATGTTAACTTTGTTGGACTGGAGGACATTAGAGACACATTATTACAAGAAAATGATAACAGCGAAATTATGTATGCTCATTCAATTATAAAAATCTCGGTAGGAAATATTCTACTTTCAGCTGTACTTGATTCTGGCAGCCCTGTGAATGTAATTAGCAAGACAATGTTTAAGAAGTGTGAACAGGCATCTGTTTGTCCAACCTTGCCATTATTAAAGACCAAATTAAAGGGAGTCATTCAAGGAAAGAGTGTAGACATACGCAATCAGACTTCTTTAGTTTTCAGGTGTCAAGGACACGAGTTTTTATCAACAGAAATGATTTTGGGTGTGGAATTCCTACGTGAATATAAAGCAAATGTTAAACTTTTGTAATGCTGAAGTCATGTTACGAGTAAATCAAATGCTAGTCACGCTTAAATTTCAAGGAAGGCTAACAAAGGAGGACGAGAAAGTGAATTATCTGCGTTTTCTCTTTCCGCTTGAGGAGCAACTATCACTGAATTTGTCTAATAGTTGCACAGATAACATCACTAGGTGTTACTGTGAAACAGAACAACCCATTAGTACAGAACAATTAATTAAAAGGAAATTTTACGAAGACGAAGTAGATCCTAATGCAGGCACAGATGAGTTATTTGAAATATTATAAACAAATTGTGAAGTTTTTTTCACAAGACAGGAACAATACGTAACTTTCTTTATGAATTCAAGGTCAAGGAACGTAATAAATGTTTTGTACCACCATACGTTATCCCATTGACGTACAGATACAAAGTCAGACAGGAAATACAATCCATGTTAGAGCAGGGAATCATCGATCGTGCTGTGAGTTCATATAACAGCCCATTACACGTGGTTAAGGAAAGGGATAATTCCATTAGGCTGGTTCTTGATTTCAGACAAATTAACACAGTAATCCAACCTGAAACCGATAGACCACAGACTCTAGATGAACTATTGCAAAAACACTATGAAGTGGTAAGTATAGCATTACAGAACATCAAGAAAGCTGCAGACAGAAGAAAGAAGCTGCATAATCCACGAGTCAACGTCAAGAATTTACAGGTAGGTCAAAAAGTATTGCTTAGATCACACCTAATATCTCATAAGGGAAAATATTTGAGTAGGAAGCTTTTCTTGGTGTATGAAGGACCCCTCCGTATACGACGCATTGCACACACAAACGCTGTGGAACTTGAGACAATACGAACACATAAATCGAGAGGTCTTCATCACTTGTCACACATTAAAATTTTCAAGGAATAAGGCCTGATCTTTAGTAAATATACGTTTGGCGAGTATAGGTGCCCCAGCCGTTACAGTAATTTCTTCCGATTTTAATTTTCAGTACTGCTTCATAATCTTTGACTAACCTGTTTATCTATTAATCTTTTACTATCAATCTATCCTGTTTGAAAGACCAAGAATGAATGATTATGAATGATTTGTATTGTTGGAGAGAATGAGAATTTTGCAAAGGGACATTTCTGACGGGAGGATTATACCAGTTGTAGACATCTTGCGATTGTTCACCGAAACAATGAAATTTTCGTGACTTATTTGAAGGAAAATGCAAGAAATAGCTATGTACGTTTTTTAGGGAGAAATAACATGAAATAACAGAAACTGTTGACATTATCTTCAGGTAAAATATAGTGTATAAGTGGCACTGAATTGAGAAGGTATATTTGATGGGCAATAGTATAATTAGGAGACTTTCGAACTGACACTTGTTCTGATTTATGAGGTAGTTTGAAGAGTGATGATTTATGTGTATTTTTCGTGTATATTAGTTTGCCAGGTAAGTCGTATTAGGATTTATGGACCTCTCATGAATAGTTTGGCACAATGAGGAAGCATTTTT
Organism: Schistocerca nitens; assembly: GCF_023898315.1. NCBI lineage: Eukaryota > Metazoa > Arthropoda > Insecta > Orthoptera > Acrididae > Schistocerca > Schistocerca nitens. The sequence continues at coordinate 859,246,649 of NC_064617.1, forward strand.
CAGACATTTATAGAACAAGAGAAAGTAAGAAAGATACACTTCTAAACGAAGAAACCCACAATGGTGTTCTATGAAGGAAGATATAGCTTATACACATTTCCGTAAAATTTAAGTCACAGTAATATTAAGGGAGAGTACACACTTACTTGAAATCTATGTCACAGTAAAGTTAAGACATAGCCATGACTCACGAAAGGAGTTCTGATACAAATACACAGCACAGTGTTGAATTATGTGATGAATGAATGCCAAGAATATTTTTTGCTCTGTGAAATTGTGTAATGGTAAGAATGATATTGTTGTGTCTCTTCTTGTTGTTGTTAAGGTTGACTTTATTGCATTCCCTACAGGAAACATGATCGCAACGGAAGTTTTCTCCATTGCAGAAACGAAAGAACTTAACGTGACATAATTTTGTGTAGTAGACGATATTTTCAGATCGGAGCGTAGCACGCTTACCGTTAAGGGTCGCGAGAAGAAAGACGTTCCAGAAACAGTCGGCCGTGACAACAAAACAACACTGAGCTATGACTTGGATAATTGTGTCTTGCATTAAACGATTTCTTTGCTCTTTGCAGAGTGAAATGACTCTTACGCCAAGAGGTGAGAGTATCTGCCATATTTTATGAATATGTAAATAGGAGTTTAAAATAAGTCAATTTAATATTTATCTTTTGTTTTTCTATTTCATGACTGTCATTTAGTGACGCATTTAGTGACGAGGTTAATTGGAAGGTGATGATTTTTCTCTTGTCATGTCATAAATTTATTTCTTGTCACCTTGATGAATAAATCATTTCTTTCAGTTTCTACTGGACAGATGGAGGGGTTTTGTGTGTTGTATTTTGCAAATAATCTATTTTTTTATTATGTACTTTGTAGGTTGTTTCTTTTCCTTATTCTTTGTGACCGTCCAAGGTATGGCCACACAGATTCATGCAAAGACTAGAGAGGCCTCCAAACTGAGACAATGAGGACTCCATATCAAAACGATTGAGACGCTATTCCACAGACATTGACGTTTGACATCAGAAATATTGACAGTCATTACAGACTGATAATTATAAATTTGGTATAACTTAGTAATTAGAGTGTAAAAAAAATTCTGACGCAAAGTCACGTAATTATTCACTAAATTTTGTACATATTCATGAATTGAATTGGCAAGCCGTTGGCTAGACTTTTTCTACATGATTTTGTAACTTTTATTATTATAGCATCACTATGGAATTACTTTTCTGTTTGTAGGATTATTTAAATATTTTATAACCAAAATGTACATAACAATTATTGTAACAAATATTGTAACAAATTAAAATGATATTTTTTGTGTGGTGCCACATTGGTAATGATTCGTGGTCACAATCAAAACTTTGCCACTGTTATTGGCCAAACTAATCATAAGAAAATTAACTTGCCACCGTGTGGTGAGCCTCATATTATGACTGAATTGAAAAATACATGCCACAAATCGTTGATTGCTGTGGCAAGAAATTTAAAGAAAATTGACTTTGCCACCATGTGATGAGCCTCACATTATTAATGACTTGAGATATATACCACAAATCTGTAATTGCTGTGGCAATAGAGTTAAAGAAAACATTTAAATGAGCTCAGAGCTCACATGCCTCTTTATATGATATAATATTATTCCTTGCTTTATTTCTGTAATTAGGTTAGAGATATCGTATTTTAAAGGGAGAATCTATTTTCTATAAAATATGACGTTTCCAGTATACAGAAAGACTCGATCGAGGCTTTTACTACATACGTTTGAGGAGTTACTTAAGCAATAACGCAGTGACGTGTGGTTGTCAGTGGAAACGAGGTCCCTGAGTCTGCCAACACTGTCAAACTGTGTTATCCTGGTAGGATGGACGTTACGAATGGTTGTCAGTGGACACAAGGTCTCTGAGCCTGCCTACGTTGTTAAACTGTCTCATCAGAGGAAAATTTGACTACAGGTGTGTTCGTCAGAGGGTATGAAGTCCCTGAGTCTAATGCACTTAAAACATGTAGACCTGGTTTCTTTTGACCAGAGGGAACTGCAAGCAGAGAAAAACATAAAATATCATGTATTCAGACCACTACTGATTAATGTCATGGAAACTTAAGTGCCCAAATGCACAAAATAAAATATCATTTTTTTACTGGTTATTAGGTTATGTTAACTTATTGAAGACTATTCAATGCTTAAGTAGTTACTGTTACACATCTGTTAAAACTTATATGATCTTTTTTATCTACTTATGTAAGAAATTTGTTATATTTCCTTCGATGTTTTCTTATTACATGCATACTAGGCTAGCAACATTTTCATATTATTTTGTAAAAGGAGCCATGTTTTCTCCTTTCCAGTCAAATAGGCAAGCAACATTTCTGTCATTTTGTATAAATTTTAAACATTTTTTTCTTGGCTATATGCCATGCAAGAAAATTTTCGTCGTTTTGTAAAAAAAAAATATTACTTAGATGCTAAGCAAGAAATACTTTTAGTCATTGGTTATAAGTTGTAACATTTTTTCTCTTTGCCTAAGTTTTTTCGTCGTTTTGTAAAAAAAAAATTTACTGTTTGTTCCTTGAAAATATGTTAGGCAAGAATCACCCCACAAAATTTTTAAAAATGAGGTTGGGTGTTATGAGAGTTGGCAATAGTGTCTTAGGATTTAAAGGTTGGCTACAGCGCGCATACACAACCTCTGGAATCTAAGATATTGTTGTCGCGCTTCGCAGCACACAGATTAACTAGTGGCAGTTTCGAAGCCAGTGTAGGATCCCGCCTGCTGTGGTGCGCACGTGTGTTGGGCGAGGGGTCGTCGCCAAGCTGCCGTACTGCTGTGTCTGCCAGCAGCGACACAGGATTTGGTAGTGAGTTGACATTTTTTATAATTTGCAGCGCGCTTATTAATTTAAAGAAAAGGGTTTGTGTATGTGCGTAGCAGGAGACGGTAATTTTGATAATGATAGGAGTTGGATTCTTAAGGGAAACCATTGTTAGGGGAATAATATTCCAAAGGATTTACAATTTTTCTTAACAAATGAGTTTCTACTAGTTTCTGTTACATTATTAATTTCGATTATTATTTCATAAATGAATCCAGAAATAAACATAGTAACCAGTACAGTATTGCGTAATAATAGAAATTTTAAGTGTGCCAATAGTTCTTAATTTCAAATGTTTCTATAAAAGTAATTTTAACTGCGCATTCATAACTAGTACTTATCTATAAAAACATCGAGTCTAGAACATTTTATAAAGTAATTCATTTTCATAAATTTTAGCTTGAAATATAACATACTGTGTATAAAAATATATGACAGTTTTCAGAAAACAACTGAGATAATACTGACCTGTCCAAAATTCGAAAAATAATGCTGGTATCGACAGCTGCTATTGGGGAACACAGAACAAGTCGAACTGAAGAAGCACGAGCTGGGTCACAGCAAATTAAGTCTAAAAACGATCTAGGATTAGCGAAACAGGCAGTAATTGTTGTGCTCAGTGTGCCATTAACCAATACGATAAAAACTGACTGCAGATGGACTTGATTCAGTGTGTCATGTGCAAAACGTGGTTGCGTGAAACCTGTACAGAAGAAGAAAACGTGTGCAATAACTGTGCAAGAAAACTCTGATTTAATGTGGAAGCAATCACGTCTTTTGATAGATTCCTAAATCCATTTATATGTTTAGTCTGTATTTTCCTCTTTGCAATGTATGAAATTTGCTTAACGAATTATGTACTTAGCTACATTGTTACATAAATCCACAAAATTAGCACAGAAATCAGTTTCCGATATAACTGCCATCTCATCCCAATGCTCACGGTGAGATGCCTAAACTACACTATTCACAAAAAATTCAAAACCCATATAACCAGGAATGGTACCATAATACCAACTGACCTGTCCACAGAAAACGCCCCTCAATGAGCACCAGTTTACTGTCAAATCTAAACTCGTAATTCTAACTAACGTTCTGATCCTCCACACCTTAAGTTGGGTACGTTCCCCAGATCTACTCTGTGTTTCTTTTACCAACTTCCCTGACCTTGTGGCGGTTGCGTACACACTCGGACGTTGTTCCATTAGTTGGTTCACCTCTTGTTACATTCGAGGACCGAATTTTCTGCAAACTTCTTGAAGAAAATGAAGGTTGTTGTCAGGAGTTTTCCGGAAAGTGTTATGCCGTATTGGACGGTATACGAATGCGTCAGTTATTTAACTGGTTGACAGAAAGTTCAGTGACCTTTTCACCTCGGAGTCACAATATTCTTGTACCGATGATGTGATGGTCGCATAACCGTGTTAACCACAAAATCGGGTCGAACTGCGGAATTAAAGCAGACGTTTCACTGTGATAACTCTCAGTAGTTTGCAGTAATTCCTCGAACATACGTTTTCCCTTCGTGCTGATGTATTCGGTAACATGTCGCTGTTGAATTCTATGTTAGTCTTCAAGGTATCACACCATGTTTTAAATTCAATATTTTCAGATTACAATGAAGCCGCTACCGACATCGCCCACTGCCGCCCGCATCTCGTGGTCGTGCGGTAGCGTTCTCGCTTCCCACGCCCGGGTTCCCGGGTTCGATTCCCGGTGAGGTCAGGGATTTTCTCTGCCTCGTGATGGCTGGGTGTTGTGTGTTGTCCTTAGGTTAGTTAGGTTTAAGTAGTTCTAAGTTCTAGGGGACTGATGACCATAGATGTTAAGTCCCATAGTGCTCAGAGCCATTTGAACCATCGCCCACTGCCGCAATAATTTGGCTGTAACCGTGTTTCCTGGCTTCTTCAGAACGATTATAGGCCTACGAATCTATCATTTTATACTATTCGTGATTTGTTCCACCTTTCTTCAGTTGGTAATACCATCGCCACAGCTGTTTATTAGTTTTTTGTTTGCGCATGGTTTTTGACACGTTCGAGTTCAATGCCCATTTTGGATGAAGTTCGGCATGTTCAAATGGTTCAAATGACTCTGAGCACTATGGGACTTAACATCTGAGGTCATCAGTCCCCTAGAACTTAGAGCTACTTAAACCTAACTAACCTAAGGACATCACACACATCCATGCCCGAGGCAGGATTCGAACCTGCGACCGTAGCTGTCGCGCGGTTCCGGGCTGAAGCACCTAGAATCGCTCGGCCACAACGGCCGGCTTTCGGCATGTCTTACTGGCATTACTTATTATAAAAAATGGAGCCGGCCGGGGTGGCAGTGCGGCTCTAGACGCTACAGTCTGGAGCCGAGCGACCGTTACGGTCGCAGGTTCGAATCCTGCCTCGGGCATGGATGTGTGTGATGTCCTTAGGTTAGTTAGGTTTAATTAGTTCTAAGTTCTAGGCCACTGATGACCTCAGAAGTTAAGTCGCATAGTGCTCAGAGCCATTAAAAATGGAAGATTGTTCATTTAGCTCATAAACTTTCTGCGCAGTATTTTAACGCTACATGAGAATCTCGTGAATATATCTATAAAAATATAGCTTTCTATTTACGTTCGATTATGATGAAATTCTGTCGATTTCTGTCTCGTCTCCACTTTCTTCTGGTGAACTGGAAGGCGTTTTTACGAGATTAAATGTGAAGTACACCCTTCACCTGCATGCTCTACAGTTTCAGCTGCAGTCTAGAGTCCTGTTTGATCAGTAGACACCCCGCAGTTGATAAAATCAACGATTTCTTCTGCCATTTCTTTATCAAAGTTTCTCGATCAGTTGGTTATTATTATTTGTGTTTTGTTAATTGTATCCAGTTTCTCTAACAGTTCGGTAGAATAGTGCACTGCACAAGTTATTTTGTGTCTTGTTTCAGGACTCGTAGTGTAACATTAGTTTAGAATATCCACAGATTTTTCTGTAATACACTCATCCTGCAAATCGGTTTGCGAGGTCCCTGCAACATGCTGGGTAATGACAACAAGTATCACTTTTCCATGAAATATGTAAGGTAGTTTGAGATAATCTGGGTCCGCAGCTCGTGGTCGTGCGGTAGCGTTCTCGCTTCCCACGCCCGGGTTCCCGGGTTCGATTCCCGGCGGGGTTTTGTGGGATTCACTGTGCAGGTAACCAATAGATAAGATCATGTCTAACGAATAGATAGCAGAAACTTGTACTTAATAATTCAACCAATGTAGTACAGGTAAATTATTCTGAGTGGGAAGAAATCACGTATGGGGTTCTCCAGGGCTCAGTCTTAGGTCCAGTATAGTTCCTCAGTTCTGTCTAATATACAATAAGCAGAATTAGTTCCTTCTACAGTATTGTAATCAATCCAGGCATACGTACAGAAACGGAAGAGATAGTAAACAATGTTCTTAAAAGTATCATTGACAGGTTTTTTGCAAATGTTCATATTCTCAATTCTAAAAAACACAAAGTATTCAGTTCTGCAGATCTAGTGTTACTATACCAATGGTTAGTGTAACACTTGGTGAGCAAGTAATAAATAGGGTGGAAACTTCAAAGTTCTTAGGTGTCCACATTGATGACAATTTAAACTGGAAAAAGTGCATTGTAGGACATCTAAAACAACTTAATTCAGCCCCATTTCCACTTAGAATCACTGGAAGAATTAGAGAGAGACAAGTCTGTAATCTGACACATTTTGCATAGTTTCATTCAATAATATCATTTGGAATAATGTTCCAGGGTAACTCATCTTTAAGAAAGAAACTTTTCATTGCCCAAAAACGTCATGTAAGAGTAATATGTGGTGCACACCCGCAATCAACTTGTACACATCTGTTCAATATCTTCAGACTATATGTATTCCCTCATGAAGTTTGTTGTAAATAATCCACTACAGTTCAGAATCAATAACGACGTACGTAATTACAATATCAGAAGGAAAAATGACATTCATAACTCCACATTAAGGTTGTCTCTAGCACAAAAAGATGTGTACAATGCTGCGGCTTATAATTTTGATAACTGGCTCAGTGATTTAAATGTCTGAGAGATGCCAAAGGAAAATTTGAAAACAAATTGGAAAAGCTTCTCCTTCACAAGTCCTTCTATTGCGTAGAAGAAGAATTTCTGTTACTGTAATGCATAAAAGTGGTTAGTAGGGATCACAAACATCTGTATATCAAAAAAACTTTAAAAATGGTGAACATGTAGCCATATTTAAAAATTAATTTACGATTTGTATGTACAATGACTCGTTCCACGGCATTACAATTTATCGTGCAAATGATTCATGGAACATTTAACTAATTAATTACACACATCAAAAAAAGTTTTGCATCATCTCGGTTCCAATAGTTCCGGAACCTATACAGAAAATTGAAATAGAGGACAACAAAAACAACGTTTCCGCCATTTCTATTGCTCATGAAATCCACACATTGCATCTTGTACCAGCCCTTCAGAGCTGGTGATCCAGATTTCTGTACACACCGATACCTCTAATACCCAGTAGCACGTCCTCTTACATTGATGCATGCCTGTATTCGTAGTGGAACACTATCCACAAGTTCATCAAGGCACTGTTCGTTCAGATTGTCTCGCTCCTCAACAGTGATTCGGCGTAGATCCCTCAGAGCGGTCGGTGGATCACGTCGTCCATAAACAGCCCTTTTCAATCCATCCCATGCATGTTCGATAGGGTTCATGTCTGGAGAACATGTTGGCCACACTAGTAGAGCGGTGTCATTATCCTGAAAGAAGTCAGTCACAAGAAGTGCGCGATGGGGGCGCGATTTGTCGTCCATGAAGACGAATGCCTCACCAGTACGCTGCCGATGTGGTTGCACTATCGGTCGGAGGGTGGCATTCACGTATCGCACAGCCGTTACGGCGCCTTCCACGACCACCAGCGGCGTACGTCGGCTCCACATAACGGCGCCCCAAAACAGCAGGGAACCTCCACCTTGCTGCACTCGCTTGACATTGTGTCTAAGGCGCTCAGCCCGACCGGGTTGCCTTCAGATACGAGTCCGACGATTGTCCCACGTGTCCCCCGATTGGTCCGCTGCTGTGGCACCGAAAATATGGAAGTAGTTTGGGGGGAATCAGGACTGAATGGAGGATGTGTAAGATCTTCCCAGGCAAACATCTGCAACTTAATCGCCATCCACATGTTGCCAATTTGTTTGATTGGATGGGAACAGGGAGACGGGAGGACACGGTTTTTAATTTCCCATTAACATAATTGGACTATTTCCACCATCTTGGATTTTTAATACTGAGTCATGATTGACTAGAGATAGGATGAGTGAAGCGGAGGGGGAGGAGGAGGGTGCGTGGCTTCCCACTGATGAGGATGATAATGATATCACTAATAACAGCAGTGACCTCCCTGAAGGCGTCACTGGTAAGGATGATGACATCACCATGTTAATGACCTCAGTGCGCCAGAGTCGCCAATGTAAACAAAATGGATCAAAGAGTACAGACCAATACTACTACGAGGAAAGGTTAACCTGTGCAGAATAGTCACTGGAGGCGTGATAGCACTAGCCTAAAGAATCTGTCCCCCTCCCCCCCCCCACCCCCCTCAAATGCCGACATTAGCTTCCCGTATATCCACACAGAATCAAATATGTACTTTGTAAGTCGTCCTGCAAGAGCTGCCTTGGTGGGATAGTACGGTTCCGCCGTGCTAACGATCATGAGCAAGACTAAAGATCGGGCGGAAGAAAGGGTCGTAAGACATTTTCGTGTGGGGGACCTCGAGGAGTAGATTCAATAGCCTTATCGGAAAGAGTTTTTATCTCCGTGCACAATGACCTCTTTTCTCAAGACGGTGTGATAGTTGTATGGTGATGAGAGTAATATATCTTCCACCGTCAAGATTTGAACCCGCTTATCTCCAAGTTGAGCGCCACCACGCAGGCATATGACCTCTGATACGGAGACAGGTGGATCGCGCATAAGTATGTGTCACCATTCTAAAGTGTAATTAATGTCTGTTAGCAACTATTCTACAGATTAGTAACTGATGCGATTATGTAAGTGGCACAGTGCAACAAATTACTGTAACCAACTCTGGCTAAGAAAAAAGTCAATGTCGTTTCTTTCTGTCAAGTATCTTCCTGATTAACATGCTCCTTTCAGTCATTACCGTTTGTAGAAATATAACGACGCATCTCTTGCTTGTTGTATAGCTTCTTTATTATCATTTCTTAAGTTAAATACTTACTCACTATGTCCGTAAGTAAGTAAATACCTTTGACCTTCTTGGTCCCGACGGTAGCTAAAAGTATACATTAAGATAAATAGTATTTTAGATATAAAGTAATTAATTCTGATATTTCAATTCAATTAATTTTTGCGTCTTAAATATAAATCTAGAACATTATAAATCTTTATGTTATAAAGAAAAACTTGTGTTTGACACACCACTGACATTGTTTTAGATGGCGGAAAACATAGGTGAACTGTACTGTTTGAATATCGTCGCTGCATCTGTCAGTGAGATGTGACCTGTGCACTAACTGAAGTAATACCTCTGTAATCCGGACGAAATAATTTCTGCAGTATCGATGTACGAGTAAATAAACAGTGCCTCCCACATGTGCTGATATCAAATGTACCGGCAGATACAGACGATGTACTGACACCCTGTAAAATAATTCTAAGTGTGGCAGCGGCAGTCAGTCATGGAATATTTTAGGGAATTGGTGCAACAAATTTTATTTCAAAGGCCCCAGTTAAATATTTACAACTTCCCTCCCAGTGTAACTTGGGCTCTTCCTACGTGACACAAGTTGCCTTCCTTTGAGAACCGAGGCAGTTCTGTCCGGTTAAAGCTGCTGACAAGAGACGCCCTCAGCGCTTTGCAGAAATTACTAGCATATTCACGCCATCGGTTTTAGCCAATAGCGTGTGTGGGAGGCAGGTCACGTGTGTGGACTCTGGAGGGTTCTGCAGCTCAAGCAGAACTAACGTCTTCATGGGAGGCAGAGCCTCTGGCTCTGCTCCCCATGACCTACCACCAACAGAACTTAGCATGAACTGCCTCCCTTCCGTTGTCCACTTCTTTAGTTTTTCATCAGGCTCGAGTGGCCTGCACCTAGTAACTTCCTCCCTAGACACCCTTCGTATCCCGTACACTGACATAAATTCTCTTTAATTGACTTAATTTCCTGTTCTTAACGTCGTATAATTACCAAAAATACACTGCAATGTTAATTTAATCTAACTGCGAGTTAAAGAATGGATGTAATATCTATTTATGTCAACTGTGCTAAGTCAAGAATAATAGAAAAGCACATCAATGAGCTTTATGTCGCAGTTACCCCACAGATTAGAAGATTTTCCACAAATAACAGTATTCTATACGGGACTACGATACAGCAAATGTGCAGTCAGAACTGCTGTTACACGTCCCTTCGGCTAAATATAACATTTCACTGACGCAAGTCTATTTCCTAAATTCATTATTATATTTTTTATATTTTGACCGGTTTCATTGAAACTATGAGCTGTATTCTCAACACCGTGATTTTTTTGGTTGTGCATAATCCAACCATTGGTGCCACATTTACTTAAACGATCTAACACGTTTATAAGTGTGGGATAGAATGCGCGATGCGAAATATTACTTAGCTGAAGCAAAATTTATCGGTGGCAGCAATTTTTCCGAACTTTAACGTTTTCTAATTTAATTTTTCAAATATTAATTTATAATATTTTATATCTGTACCACAGATACACTGAAAAGCCAAAACATTGTGACCACTGTCCGTCGCGGATGAAATGTCGCCTGTTGGCGTAGAGGTCACGTGACGCCGTAAGGGAAGTATGAAAGCGGAGCAGAGACGAATGTGGAAGCACTCTAACACAATGTTGTTGTTGTTGCTGTCTTCGGTCGGAAGACTGATTTGATGTAGCTCTCCATGGTGCTCTATCCTGTGCAAGCCTCTTCACCTCCGAACAAATACAACAGCTTACATCCATTTGAATCAGCTTAATATATTCATCTCTTGGTCTCCCTCTACGGCTTTTACCCTCAGATTTCACTCCAGTACTAAACCTTGATGTCACAGAAAGTGTCATATCGACCAATTCCTTCTTTTAGTCAAGTTGTGCCACAAATTTTTTGTCTCCCAAATTTTGTTCAGTAGCTCTTCATTCGTTACGCCATCTACCCATCCAATCTTCAGCATACTTCTACAGCACCACATTCCAAAGGGCTCTATGCTCTTCTTGTGTAAACTGTTTATCGTCCATGTTTCAAACTGGTTCAAATGGCTCTGAGCACTGTGGGACTTAACATCTGTGGTCACCAGTCCCCTAGAACTTAGAACTACTTAAACCTAACTAATCTAACGACATCACACACATCCATGCCCGAGGCAGGATTCGAACCTGCGACTGTAGCGGTCACGCGGTTCTTGACTGAAGCGCCTAGAACCGCACGGCCACACCGGCCGTCCGTCCATGTTTCACTTCCCTACGTGGCTACACTTCCTAACACTTAAGTCTATTAAGTTGATGCATATGTTCATAGAGTTTTTGTTTTGCATTTTGCTATTCTGGTTGCTATGAGATTATTTATCGATTGTAATTTTTCGTTTGTAGTTCACTGTTGCTGTTTGAGTTTGCATATTGTCATTTTGTCTTTTGGATATAGTGAGTGGAGCTGTGGGCGCTAGACGTTAGTGACTTTCCACGTCGGGGAAGACCTTCACATGAAGATTTTTTAAACGCATTAATCCACAATGATTCACGTCAGCGTACTCGAGAACTGACAAATATGTCAACCTGTGATCATTCCACGATAGTGTAACATTTGCTTGCAATGGGTAAATTCGAAAATCGGGTGGGTGAGTACCGCATGCTCTAAACTAAAATCACAAAAATCAGCAGGTGTCCATATGTGCAACTCTGCTTACTTATCATCAATTCACTCGTGAACAACACCGTCCATTCCTATCCCGTATCGTTACTGGCGACGAAAAATGATCTCTTCACGCTAATATAAGGAAAAGAAAGAAATGGTTGAGCCAAACAAAGCAGCAACTACTCGTACAAGGGACTGTGCATATGATGGAACAGCGAAGGTGTGGAGTACTATGAATTCCTTCCCCGAGGTGTACTCATCACTGCTGACATTTATTGTCAATAACTGAGAGAGCTTGCAGATGCAGGCCTAGAACAAGGACCGTGAAGACTACGTGAAGTGATGCTACTCTCCGATAACGCCCGCCTGCATTCTGCTCGATTGACAAAAACACTATACAGGAGTTTGGTTGGGAAGTCATTCCGCACCCAACGTATTCGCCTGATCTTGCACCCTCAGGTTCTAACTTTTTCCGCTCTCTCTAGAACAACCTTGAAGGAATTTCCTTCCTGATGAAAATGCATTCCGAACATGGTTCGACGAGTTCTTCGCCTCAAAACCACGTTATCTCTACAGAAGCGGAATTGGAAAGTTACCGCAGCGTAGGGAGACTGTTGTAAATAGCGATGGGGACTATAGTATTGATGACTTAAGCCTCAGTTATGTGTATCAGTTGTGTTCATTACGCTTACGGAAAAAAGCTACGAACTTATGTACCAACCTAATATATTCGATGTTACTAAATTTCTTTCCTCAGAAACGTTTTCCTTGCCATTGGCAGTCTACATTTTATATCCTCTCTGCTTCGTCTACTATCTGTTATTTTGCTGCCCAAATAGCAAAATTCATGTACCACATTTAGTACCTCGTTTCCTATCTAATTCCTTCAACATCATCAGATTTAATTCGATCACATCCCATTATCCTTGGTTTGATTATGTTGATGTTCATCTTTCATTCTCCTTTCAAGACTGTATATTCCGTTCAACTGCCCTTCCAAGTCCTTTCCTGTGTCTGTCAGAATTGCAGTGTCATCCGGAAACAGCAAAGTTTTTTTAGTTCGTTTGCCTGAACATTAACCTTTCCTTTAGTTCCCTCGACTGCTTGCTCACTGTACAGACTAAATAACATCGAGGCTAGGCTACAACCTCATTTCACTGCTTCCCCTTCATGCCCATCGACTATTATAACTGGGGACTAGTTTCTGTACAAGTTGTAAATAGTCTTTCACCCCTTTTATTTTACCGCCACTACCTTCAGAATTTCAAAGCGAGTATTCCAACCAGCATTGTAAAACCTTTTTCTAAGTGTACAGAATCTAAGAACATAGGTTTGCCTTTCCTTAATCTGTTTTCTAAGAGAAGTTGTAGGGTCACTATTGTCTTGTGTATTCCTGCATTTCTCCGGAATCCAAACCGATCTTCCCCGACATCAGTTTGTACCAGTTTTCTCCACTCTTCTGTAAAGAATTCGTGTTAGTATTTCGCAGCCATAAACTATAAAACTGATTACTCGGTAGTATTCACACCTATCAGCATCTGCTTCCTTTGGAAATGGAATTATTACTTTCTTCTTGACATCTGAGCCTATTTCGCCTGACTCTGTATCTTGCACACCCGATGAATTCATTGATGAGCCAAAATATTATGACCACCTGCTCAATGGCTTGTTTGTCCGTAGCTGGAACGAAATACATCACCGATTCTGCGTATCAGGGATCCAACAATTTGTTGGTAGGTTTATGGAGGTATGTGGCATTAGATGTCTACGAAAAGGTGACGTAATTCGCGTAAATAACGGGCTGCTGAGTTGCGCACGCGATGATGGCGCTCGATAGCGACCCAAATGGGTTACATAGGATTTACGTCAGGCAAATTTGGTCGCAGAGACCTCAACATGAGATTGCTGTAATGCTCTTCATATCAGTGTAGCACGGTTCTGGCTCCGAGACAGTTATACGGCTGAAAGATGATAATACCGCCATCGGGTAAGACACCAAGCATGAAAGGATGCTAGTGGTTCTTAAGCTTGGCTTGGCAGGGTTATTGGATGTCCCGCTGAGGGATGTCGTGCCACATTCTGTGCAACCGGCGGGTTAGATCGTCAAAATTCCGACCTGGTTGGAGGACTCTTCCCATAATGCTCGGAACGTTCTCAATTGTGGAGAGAAGCGACGACCTGGTTGACCAAGGTAGGGTCTGGAAAGCACGAAGACGAGCAGCACAAACTCTCTTCGTGTAAAAGCGTGCGTTACCTTGCTCAGATGTAAACTCATAGTGGTTGGCCGTGAAGGGTAACAAAAGGAGGCGCAGAACATCGTTGATGCACCGCAGTAGTGTGCCGCGGATGACAACCAAAGTGGTCCTGCTATGAAATGGAATGCCACCCCAGACAATCACTCCTGGTTGTCGAGCCGTATGACGAGCAACTGTCAGGTTGATATCCCACTGCCGTGCGTGGCGTCTTCAGACACGTTTCCGGCCTGTACTCTCTTTAACTGGAGTAGAACTGTCCTCAGAGATGAGAGATGAGTCCCGTTACGAATTGAGCCCCAATCACAATGACCAACTCGTCACTGACTTTCTCAGATTGCAATGGTCTTTTACTTGAGTAAATCATGCAGTTTTTTCTGAAATTGTTTGGCTGCACATGTACATCACATTTACCGATTTCTATGCCATCCAGATAGTTCCTTCGAGGTGCATCTTCTTCTTCATAGGGTGTATATTTCATCAGAAATATACCAGTCAACAAAATAAAATTCCATTATTTGAGAGAGAAGAGAGAGAAAATACGTGAAATTTTAAGGTTGTCGTCAACCTGTAGATGTCTATGTTTCTAACACAGTGCCACATGCAGTCACCGAAGCATGAATTCTGGATTCCAATTGGCAAGCTGCACAATAATGTGACAAACTGGAATGACAAGAGTTAACTTGGCGCAGATCTAGGCTGCTAAAAATTGATTCTACCAACCAATCTGAGGATGATTTTGAGATGTTTCCCACATTCATCTAGTCTTATATTAGCCGTGGCCTACACTTCACCTAAATGACTCAAAAAATTTACCTCTAGAGACAAATTTTAGTAAAGTTCAATTATGTGCATCTACAGTAATAGATATAAATCGTTTAAATAATGCAATAAATCCACTGACGTGAACACATGTGATGTCTCGTAAGAAAACAAAGTATTACGGAAGGCGTCAACGTTGAACAGCCCTTTTTAAAAGATTAGTCCCTGTTTCTGTTGATATACAGCAGGATTTCCTCAATCATTTTTTTCCTATTTCAAGTTAGTGATTTTCAGTTTCAAGCTTTTAACAACTTTATGAGAATATGAATAAATTATTTATGTGAATGCTTGTAGCGTTGTTTCAAAACTAGTTGTATGTTCCAGATTTAATCATATGAGAATGTAATTTTTGATCATTTAATCACAAAGGTTGCATCCATATTCATATTATGAACGTAAAGAGACGACCTTGAATAGCGGTTCTAGGCGCTTCAGTCTGGAACCGCGCGACCGCTACGGTCGCAGGTTCAAATCTTGCCTCGGGCATGGATGTGTGTGATAGGTTAGTTAGGTTTAAGTAGTTCTGTGTTCTAGGGGACTGATGACCTCAGATGTTAAGTCCCATAGTGCTCAGAGGCATTTGAACCATTTTCTGATACTAAATACATCTCTTGTACTCCAGGTTAAATTTAGTTCTTGGGGCACGAGACGTTTTCAAACTCATCGAATCTCTTGCGTCAAACCTGTCAAGTTCTGAATGTTGCCCCTTTTTGGAAGAATTTCTACACATGCCGATGACCGGCATTCCATTAAATGCCTAGACGAGGTACTTAATAAGATGCATTTAATACTGTGCCTAATAAGTTTTATTATTCTATATATTTCCTACAGATTTCATAAAATGCCGGATTTCACAGTTTGCCAGTAACATATATACCAGTCAGTTTTAATGAGGTATTAGATCGGAAACAATCTTTCTTGTTCTGCGCTTCCTCACAATTGTGTGCGCAAGACTAGCTTACCAAGTGATTTAACGGCCTATGATCCACAGGTATGTAAGATCTTGAAGGCAAAGCGGCAAATGAGACGCATTCAAGTCACAAAATTTCAAATCTCCTCCCAGTGCCTGAGTGCATTTTATGTTACCTGAAGCATTTTACTTTCAGGGAAACTATCCATTCATGAATAGAGAGCGGGAAGGAAAACGGCTCAAAGTAGTGGAGCAGTGGACATATAATGAGGAACACCCCATTGTTCTCCTTACGTAAATAAATTGCCCACTTACGATGGTGTCCTATGTAAACTGTCTCTGAAATTACCATAATAAACGGTCAGTATGGCAGCTGTAAATTGAACTTGTGCTCATGTTTACACAGGTGTTAGTTAATGATCAAACGCTCGCAGCCTAAATGACAACTCATAATAAAGATGGTAATTTAATACCCAAAAATGGCGTTTCCCCTCCTCCACTGGCGTAGTGTGCTCCTATTGGTGCTCCTGCCGCCCCTCCTCCCAGTACTGCCCCTCTCAGTATACCCAACATCCTGAGAGGGGATTGGCGTTTGTAGCCTGTACCTCACTTGAGGAACAGTATGGGACACCTGCAATTTTCAGTTTAATATTGCACGCAGACCGGCTTTTTAAGGAATACAAATGTTAAAATGGAACTCACTGACAGCTAGCACCGCAGTGTATCCCCTGCAGTTGTGCATAAATGTTTAACTACTAACGCCACAATGCAGCAAAAAATAAGCTCTTTCTACGTTGACACTCTTATAACATAGTAAACTAGGTTGGTATCCGGCGTTTCCCAGGTATGTATGTATTCCTAGCTTCTGTTGGTCCAGCTCCTTCACCCCCTACTTTCTTTTCATCTCCTCCTTCTCCTCTCCTGTCCATCTGTCAGCCTTCTGCTCCTCCCTTACCCAGTCCATCTCCTTGTCTACTTTTTCAGTGTTCATCTCCTCCTCCCTATTCTCTCTGTTCATCTCCTCCTCTTTCTCTTCTCTGTCTGTCTCCTTCTCTCACATCTCTCTGTCACTTCCCCCCTTTGTCTGTCCATTTCCTCTTCCCCCTCCTTCTGTCCATCTCTTCCTCCGTTCAGTTCTCTATTTATCTGCTTCTCTTTTCTTTCTCAGTCCATCTCCTGGTCTCTAACAATAAGTCCACTTCCAACTCCCCTTCTTCCATCTCCTCCTCCCCCTATCTATGTCCACTTCCTCTGTCCCCTTCTCTTTTTGTCCCTCCTTCTCTCTCCACGCTATCACTCCCACGCCCGTAGGAGTCTGGTGGTTCTTACTCCCACGGTATTTCGTTCCAGATTCTAACTAATATGTTTACCAATTTCATTGAAATCATTCCAGGAGCATGGATAAGCTTTCTACCCATAGCCTTGCCAGCATTCCCACACGTTAAAAATATTTCACCTATATTTAACATATTTCACACGTATTTCTACACATACTTCACCTGCATCTCTAGCAAATTTCCCCATACTGTTTCATTTTCACGCAGCTCAATATTTATGACGCCGTACCTCCAAAACCGTGTGTCGTATAATGATATAATTTTGCAGGAACATCCATTTGTATACACTGATCCGACAAAACTTTATGATCACCGACATAATGTCGATGTAAGTCCGTACAGGCGATAGCAGCGTCACCTCTCAAGGAACACCCATGCATGTGCCAATGTTAACACCACAACATCGGCAACTAGAACTGAAACTGGCACGTGAACAGTGGCACTAGACGTTGTCGTAGTGGCAGAGCATTGCAGTGCACAGTCTGATGAACTCTGACACCTTCTTCATCGTGCCGATGGGGGGGCGCGAATCCTTCGTCTTCTACGGAAACATCTTCTCGAAAGCAGTACTACGGAACAGAGACAAGCTGGCAGCAGTTCAATTATGCTCGGCAGAAAATTCACGTGGACATCCATGGGTCCAGTGGAGCTTGTGCAAGGCACCATTACGGCCAAGGAATAATAAACTGGTTGCAGATCACATACGCTCCTTTGTGATGCCCATGTTTCCTGACGACAGTGGCATTTTTCAACAAGATAATGCGCCATGTCACAAGGCCAAGAGTATGATGGAGTCGTTAGAAGAACACAGTGGCGAGTTCCAGGTAATGTGCTGGCCCCTCAACTCCCCATATGTGAACCCGATTGAACACATCTGGGATGTGATTGTACTTGGCATCAGAGTTCGATGCCTCCCTCCCTCCCCTCCGGGAACTATGTGACTTGTGTGTTCAGATGTGATGTCAACTCCCTCCAGAAACCTACCAAGGCATCACTGCTTCCATGACACGACGCGTCGCCGCTGTTATCCGTGACAAAGGTGGACATACCAGCCATTAGGCAGGTGGTCATAATGCTCTGGCTGATCGGTGTACGTATATACTGTATGCGAAATGTGTTGTGAACAGTGTTAGTAATAAACAAGTGATTAATTAAAACGTCATGCTTTATGCCATAGTTTTACTACATGAACAACTAAAATGCAGGAAACTATATAACATTTTTCCTTTTTTCGTTTTGTGGGGGTTGCCAGTGAGAAAAGTTTCGTTAAGTTTTGAAAATTGTATAATGTTTGTTATAACTCACTAAGTGCTCCCATTCTCAAGTATTGGGGGAATAAAATATGGGTATGTACGTGTTGTGGGACACACTGCTTTCTACCCTCACCAGCACTCCTTTGCTATGTAAATGGTTCTTATCCCGCAGTGTTGTTTCCAGACAGTAAGTGGTATTTGAACCAAGTTTGGATGAAATCGGTCCAGTGGTTCAGGAGGAGATGTGGTATATACGTACATAAATGTGTATATACGTACATAAATATGTACATCCGTTTTTATTATATGCATAGATGACTATCCTTGGCAAGAATACCGTACTTAGCAACTAACACTTAAGTGCGTAATCTATAAGCAGGCACCAAGAACACACTCTTGCTACTACTACTTTGACACTGTAATATTATAGTAAATGACACTGTGATAGGTTAGCTGAGCACTTATTGGATATTAGCTTCCACACACACTGGCTCTGCACGTTGCTGGGTACTAACTCCATTCCCCATTGCCAGAGGGTACTGGAGTGAGCAGTAGCAGTCATCACAGGCGGGTGCACTATGGGCTGTGGGCAGGCGCCCTGAATGTTATTCAGCTCCTCACACACTTAAATAAGCACACATCAGGTCACTATCTCACAGCGACATGCTGCGTCTCTCTCTGTCTGATGTGCATCTATAGTTGAATTCTTTTATCTTGGCGGCTCGCGCATGCCCGCCCAGACGCGGGAGATTGCTGCGTTGCCAGTTGCACACGACGCACGCGCCAAGAGGAACAGCGCCATAGTATAGTATAGTTCGCAAGCTTACGTTTAGGGGGGAGCGCGCTGTTTATGAAGTAAAGCCGCCACGGCCGCATTAACCCTTTCGCTGCTACAGAGACGTGCTCCCCGCATTCCGCGCTGTGCGCGATTTTGTCACTGCACTGCTCGCCTGTGCTGACACATGGTGTTTCCGACTGCTTTGACACACTTATTATTCGATTCCACAAAAACTATTTGGCCCAAAAATTAGATTTCACATCTTCTTGACTGATACCTTCCCCCCACTTCCTTTGACTGACTGAAGTGCTTTAAAATAAAGCCAAACGCGCCCGGTGTAAATAAAACTTTTATTACAGTCGCGAAAGACGGAATATTTCTCAATATTACATACGACACCTATGTGGTACTTAAAGTAAATGAGATGTTGTTATACAGTAAATTTTATATGAAATTAAGGACCTTGTCCACATTTCATTCTCAACATTGTGGCAACTAAAATCGACCGTACGGAAAGTGTACGCTATGGACTTTCACCTCTGCAAACTCTTCAAAATTTCGTGGAATGGTTTACTACATTTAATGCTGCACAATAAATGGGTTGAACATCGAAACAAAATTAAGTCATTTATGGGGGGAAGGTATCAGTCAAGAAGATGTGTAAAAAATCAAATTTTTGGGCCAAATAGTTTTTGTGAAATCGAATGATAAGTGTGTCAAAGCAGTGGGAACACCTTGTGTCTGCACAGGCGAGCAGTGAAGTGATGACAAAATCACGCACAGCGCAGAATGCGGGGAACACGTGACTGCAGCAGCGAAAGGGTTAATGAAGAGACAAAGCACTAGAAATTTCAAAAAATTGCATTCAAACGAATAAAATTCATGAAGTAAGACACTTCGATATTGTTTTAAAATAAAAAAAATGTTTAGCAACACACAAGGTTTGAACTCTTTACCTATCGCTTACTAACCCAACGCCTTAACCGTTACGCTAGCGCAGCTCGTCCTGCAACGTCTCTCCATAAGGAATCTAACAGGTCACGCAAAATTCTGACAAACACTGTTGGTATGCCTATGAATTACTCGCACTTCGTCGAAGTACAATATGAAATAAACAATTACCGCTGTTCTTTATTGCGAAAAAGCGGTTCGTGAAATTGATACAAACACCTTTCCTTGCTATCGCCTGAATTAAGAGTCTTATTGCTTGTTTGGTTTAATTAATTAATAGAAAATGAAGCAATTGGTATAAAGAATGGTTTTCCCAAACTTTCAAAAAACAAAGTCTGCTATCAAGACATTGCTTTTGTTCTATTACTTTATTTATGACTGAACGTTTCTAAAACTGAAGACACTCGTCCGTGCTCTGCTCTGCAGTCGAGCTCTGGCAACGTCGTTCTCTGTTCATCGGCTGACTGTATTTTTTGACGTCAGATGCGCAGAACGAACCTAAACTCGGCCGCCAACATAAATGACGCGCACTTTAATTTACAAAGCTTAAAGATGTGTTGTTGGTTGCATTAGAAGAAGTGAGTAGTACCATTACCAACTGGCTGAAGTAAATCTGTTGCAAATTTTACGTGAAAAAAAGAACATGTATTAAGAAAAAAACATTTCTTTTATTTGCTCCCTTTTTTATTAGTCTTTGCAGAGCAATTTAATACGAGGTGGACCATGAGCATCACAATCTCCATCTGACTGAAAATACTCATCACAACAGACGTACTTGGTTACAAACTCATCAGTCTTAAACAGCGTTCGTAGCTTGTGTATAATATTTCACTTCCTAAGCAGTCAAAATTACTTAGAATACCGCAGTGTCTTATCTCCATCTGGTAATTTAAAGCATGTGCTGATCAGCCAGTACGTTATGACCACCTACCTCCTAGCAAGTATGTCCACCTTTGGCACGGATAACAGCGGCAAAGTGTCGTGTCATGGAAGCAATGAAGTCTTTGTAAGTCGCTGGAGGGAGTTGGCACCAGATCTGCACGCACAAGTCACCTAATTCCCATTAATTCCGGGGAGGGAGGCGATGAGCTTTTGACGCCATGTTCAACCACAACCCAGGTGTGTTCGATAAGGTTAAGAGATGGCGAGTTGGGGGGCCAGTACATCAGTTGGTTTGAAAATGGTTCAAATGGCTGTGAGCGCTATGGGACTTAACATCTGAGGTCATCAGTCCCCTAGAACTTAGAACTAGTTAAACCTAACTAACCTAAGGACATCACACACATCCATGCCCGAAGCAGGATTCGAACCTGCGATCGCGCGGTTCCAGACTGAAGCGCCTAGAACCGCTCGGCCACACAGTCAGGCACATCAATTGGAATTCGCCACTGTGTAACTCGAAAGACTCCATCCCACACCTGGCCTTGTTTCATAGCACATTATCTTGATGAAAATGCCACTGTCGCCGGGAATCATGATTGTCATGAATGGCTTATTTGGTCAGCAATCTTTGTACAGTAGCCGACCGTTGTGACCGAGCGGTTCTAGGCGCTTCAGGCCGGAACCGCGCGACCGCTACGGTTGCAGGTTCGAATCCTGCCTCGGGCATGGATGTGTGTGATGTCCTTAGGTTAGTCAGGTTTAAGTAGTTTTAAGTCTAGGGGACTGATGACCTCAGATGTTAAGTCCCATAGTGGTCAGAGCCATTTGAACCATTTGAACCTGTGTACAGTACTCCTTGGCCATATTGGTGTCTTGCACGAGCTCTACTGGACCCATGGATGCCCACGTGAATGTTCGACAGAGTGTAAGGGAGTCGGTGCCAGCTCGTCTCTGTCCCGCAGTACAGGCGTCAAGGAGCTGTTCGCCAGGAAGTCGACGGATTCACTCCCTCCCATCGGTATGATGAAGAAGGTACCGGGATTCATCTGACCGTGCAATGCTCTGCCACTGCACCAACGTCTAGTGGCGATGGTCACGTGTCCATTTCAGTTGTAGTTGCCGATGTCATGGTATTAACTTTGGTACATGCATGGTTGTTCGGCTGCGGAGGCCCATCGTTCGGAATGTTCTGGGCACTGTGTTTTCAGACACACCTGCTCTCTGCTCAGCACTGAAGTCTGATGTTGGTTCGACCATAGTTCACCGCTTGTCCTGTTCTACCAGTCTGCGCAGCCTACGACGTCCGATATCTGTAATGAGGGGCTGGCCAGAGTGGCCGAGCGGTTCTAGGCGCTACAGTCTGGAACCGCGAGACCGCTACGGTCGCAGGTTCGAATCCTGCCTCGGACATGGATGTGTGTGTTGTCCTTAGGTTAGTTAGGTTTAAGTAGTTCTAATTTCTAGGGGACTGATGACCTCAGATGTTAAGTCCCATAGTGCTCAGAGCCATTTTTTGTAATGATGGTGGTGGTGGTGGTTAGTGTTTAACGTCCCGTCGACAACGAGGTCATTAGAGACGGAGCGCAAGCTCGGGTTAGGGAAGGATTGGGAAGGAAATCGGCCGTGCCCTTTCAAAGGAACCATCCCGGTATTTGCCTGAAACGATTTAGGGAAATCACGGAAAACCTAAATCAGGATGGCCGGAGACGGGACTGAACCGTCGTCCTCCCGAATGCGAGTCCAGTGTGCTAACCACTGCGCCACCTCGCTCGGTTTTTGTAATGAGGGGTGGCTGCCCAGCCCAACGACGTGGACTTCGTTCCACCTCGGTTTCTCCACTGTTGAAGACACTGATCACAGCACTTCTCGAACATCCGACAAGTCGTGAAGCTGCCGATATACACTTTCTGAGTCTCCAGGCCATCACAGTCTGTCCTCGATGAAACTCAGATAGCGCGCCTTCCCCATTCTACACACAAACAGCACGCTCATTGATACTACGTGCACCATGCGTGTGTGTGACCAGCAGTCATTTCTCCCCAGATTCAGCTGCTATCGCCCTGACGGATTTATATCGATAGTAGGTCGGCGCTCATAGAGCTCTGGCTGATCAGTGTACAATACAATGTGTAAGTACTTAAGTTGGATAGCCAATAAAAGATTTTTAAAGTAGAATTAGGGTTCTGACTTACTCCCTTACCCCTGGTACATCAACGGCGAGTGTGTAACATCAGCCGCATATGCGGTCTGTGGCTTGGTTCCAGAAATAGAGACAGAATTGTTTTCGAATACGATTGTCGAAGCTGCGTCGGTCAAGTGCGTGTATCTCCTCCATTCCGACACGAGCTAGTCGGTAAGTGTATTACCACCAATCATCTGATGAAGTGTATTACGTTTGTCCTGAAATTGAAGTGCTTCTTCGCGCCCATTGTAGCGTGTGCGGCCGTACTGCGACTGGGCTGGCCTGTGTCCCTCTGTTTACATTGGTGGCGGGCTCGCACTGGCCATCTCTGAGCATAGTTGTATTTGTTTAGGATCGGTGAGCTGAGGGCGTACTGTTTATTGAAAGCATACAGACTGCTGAGGTGTAAGGAGTTTTAAGGACACTGCACGCTGCTCTATATATGGGACCTGGCACACGCGTTCAATTCCATATGCAATTTCATTAAGAAGAGATACGTCCTGCTGACGTGCTCACACTGAGATCCACTGAACAACAGGAAGAGCAGGTACACTGGATTTACCACCTTCTGCAGAGCACAGAGTAAATATAAATAGCGCATTCATTAAGAAGAGATACGTCCTGCTGACGTGCTCACACTGAGATCCACTGAACAACAGGAAGAGCAGGTACACTGGATTTACCACCTTCTGCAGAGCACGGAGTAAATATAAATAGCGCATCTGTTAAGATCACATGCACAGTGATGCATGAATTAAGGCAAATAAAAGTGGCCTGGAGAACAGAGTTCCAGCGTACAAAGAAACAAAGGGAAATACGGTAGTAACCTGACTGTAGCAAATGCTGAAAGTGACCACCATTTATCTCTTGTCTCTTTTGGGCCGTGGTCAGCAAGTTACCGAAGGCGGATCGATGCTGGACTGCTGGAATTTCTGCAATATCATCCGAAATATTCTGCTACAGTTCTCGAAGGCTATGAAGGTTGTTGTGATACGCCTTAGACCTGAGGGCTCCCCACAGAAAGTAATCGCACACTGACAGATCAGTGGCCAGCTTGGGCCGCGACCTGAGTGACCTCTGATAACAACTCAGCCAGGGATGAAGATTGTGCAAATATGCTTCAATGTCTGGCCGGCTGTATGGGCAGTTGTTCCATCCTGTTGGAAGTAACTGAAGATCTTTTTCTCCTGGTTATATACATACATTCATGTGCCATCGTATACAATCGTCCGGGCAACTTTCACTTGCCCGACCCCGTGTAACAGGGCCTGCATCCAGAACTTATCGCTTCGTATAGCACCACCAATACGCACCATTGTATAAATGCATAAGAGGGCCAGGCAGTCAGTGAATGTTACAATAATTTATTAGACAACACAGCTCTGCCTGTGTACCACAACTGCTCTTGTAGATTTGTTCGTGTGTGTCTGCTTAAATATTTGTTTTATATCACGTAAAACACTGCTCTGCCTGTATCAGTGCTAGCTCTGTGCAGTAAAGTCTTTTATCCTGAGCGTTTACTGCCATAAAATTTATTGTGTATACTGCACAGGAGCCCGCTGTGGCTGTATCTGTTCCAGTACTGTGAAGCACCATATCTCAGGCAGATGTTGTTTGATACAAATACACTCCTGGAAATTGAAATAAGAACACCGTGAATTCATTGTCCCAGGAAGGGGAAACTTTATTGACACATTCCTGGGGTCAGATACATCACATGGTCACACTGACAGAACCACAGGCACATAGACACAGGCAACAGAGCATGCACAATGTCGGCACTAGTACAGTGTATATCCACCTTTCGCAGCAATGCAGGCTGCTATTCTCCCATGGAGACGATCGTAGAGATGCTGGATGTAGTCCTGTGGAACGGCTTGCCATGCCATTTCCACCTGGCGCCTCAGTTGGACCGCGTTCGTGCTGGACGTGCAGACCGCGTGAGACGACGCTTCATCCAGTCCCAAACATGCTCAATGGGGGACAGATCCGGAGATCTTGCTGGCCAGGGTAGTTGACTTACACCTTCTAGAGCACGTTGGATGGCACGGGATACATGCGGACGTGCATTGTCCTGTTGGAACAGCAAGTTCCCTTGCCGGTCTAGGAATGGTAGAACGATGGGTTCGATGACGGTTTGGATGTACCGTGCACTATTCAGTGTCCCCTCGACGATCACCAGTTGTGTACGGCCAGTGTAGGAGATCGCTCCCCACACCATGATGCCGGGTGTTGGCCCTGTGTGCCTCGGTCGTATGCAGTCCTGATTGTGGCGCTCATCTGCACGGCGCCAAACACGCATACGACCATCATTGGCACCAAGGCAGAAGCGACTCTCATCGCTGAAGACGACACGTCTCCATTCGTCCCTCCATTCACGCCTGTCGCGACACCACTGGAGGCGGGCTGCACGATGTTGGGGCGTGAGCGGAAGACGGCCTAACGGTGTGCGGGACCGTAGCCCAGCTTCATGGAGACGGTTGCGAATGGTCCTCGCCGATACCCCAGGAGCAACAGTGTCCCTAATTTGCTGGGAAGTGGCGGTGCGGTCCCCTACGGCACTGCGTAGAATCCTACGGTCTTGGCGTGCATCCGTGCGTCGCTGCGGTCCGGTCCCAGGTCGACGGGCACGTGCACCTTCCGCCGACCACTGGCGACAATATCGATGTACTGTGGAGACCTCACGCCCCACGTGTTGAGCAATTCGGCGGTACGTCCACCCGGCCTCCCGCATGCCCACTATACGCCTTCGCTCAAAGTCCGTCAACTGCACATACGGTTCACGTCTACGCTGTCGCGGCATGCTACCAGTGTTAAAGACTGCGATGGAGCTCCGTATGCCACGGCAAACTGGCTGACACTGACGGCGGCGGTGCACAAATGCTGCGCAGCTAGCGCCATTCGACGGCCAACACCGCGGTTCCTGGTGTGTCCGCTGTGCCATGCGTGTGATCATTGCTTGTCAGCCCTCTCGCAGTGTCCGGAGCAAGTATGGTGGGTCTGACACACCGGTGTCAATGTGTTCTTTTTTCCATTTCCAGGAGTGTATTTGGCGTATAGCGCAAAGTACTCTGCTGTCGGTGTGTCAGTGACAGTTGCATCTCCTTTGGCAGATGTTGTATGGTACAAAAATTTATTGTACAGGGTATTTGTTTTGACTTTAGATAACAAAATATCTTGAAAGCAACGAGTTGTACAAAAAAATTTTCGAAGTGAAAAGTAATTATTTGTAAAAGGTACATATGATTCTGCTACAGGTGTCCATCTCCTAACAACGCCGTCTGCTTGGTCTGTGTCTACTTCGTATTTTCAAACAGGAACCCCCCATTTTTATTGTATATCCGGAATCTACGCCAAAAAATAATAACGTTTACTCAAACCATTGCTTCCTATTCATGGTAGACTGCCATCGACAAACATCAGGCGTGTCTGTTTTTGCAATTGGGAACCGACGAAATTGATTACATTTCACTTAAAATGTGAATAGCACCCTTTGTATTATAACGGTTGATACTGATGTCCAAACGTTACTTAAGTGATGTGAATATGATTATACAGTACAAATATTACGGATGGACATTGGCATTTCTAGCAAATAAGCTAATTGTATGATAACGCTGTTTTCTGTTCCGCACGGGTTTGATTGTGGTGAGTCCCAAAACCATCGGAATGCTTGATTTCGGTGGTCGCCCTGGAAGCCAGGCAGCAAGGTGACTGATTTCGGTGGGTGACTCCATCCAACTCTCGCGCTGGCCGCTATGCAGCTACCGGCAGAATACAAACTGCAACCTTTGTAATAAGGTAAAATATCCATGAAGTGGTAGTGACAGGCACGCCTGCCATGGATGCTTACCGAAATAAAGCACCCCAGTGGTGAGAGGCAAGGGGACACACAGAAAATGTTCAAATGTGTGAAAATTCCTTAGGGACCAAATTGCTGAGGTCATCGGTCCCTAGACTTACACACTACTTAAACTAACGTAAACTAACTTGCGCTAAGGACAACACACACACCCATGCCCGAGGGAGGTCTCGAACCTGCGGCGGGAGGGTCCGCACAATCCGTGACATGGCACCTCAAACTGCGCAGCCCGTCCGCGCGGCCGACAGAGAGATGTCAAACATTCCGCAGGAAAATTATTACATGCGCATCCTTGTTCGTGTATGTCGTTAAACGTAGTTTCTAACAAGACACTGTAATGCAAACCATATTGTACTGTACGATCAAATGTGCAACACTAAAGTAAATTTCAATCATAAATATCAGTTGTTAGAACACAAAGATTTACATTTAGATCGCACGTGAAATGTAGAATCAAATGTATCGGTTCTTAATTGCAAAAACAACGCCGTCTACCACGAATACAAAACAATGGTTTGAGTTAACTTCACGTATTTTTTGGCGTAGAATCCGAATATGCAATAAACATTCCCGTTTGAAAATACAGAGTTGACCACGCCCATCCAACAGGGGTGGTTATGAGGTCACCAGTTGTCCCCTTTACTAATGTTAACTTTTCACCCACACAATGTTTTTCGTACGGTGCATCGTTTTCGAGATATTTAGTTTTCTCAAGTTAAAACAATAACCCTGTATAGCTCGGAACCATCTCTGTAAAGCAAATCCGTGCTCTCGGACGGCTTACGTGTGTGTCTGGTTTATATCACATCATCGCCATACAGTTTCAGGGTTGTGATGCAGAAATCCTCTTCCGACCGACGGCAGCGTCGGCGTGTCCTGCTCTAATTGGTCACAAAAATACGGCGTCTTCTGCTCTGGTTGGTCAAACAAATAAAAGGCAGCAGCGTTCCCTGCTCTGATTGTTCGAAAAATATTACAGGATGGGTTCCCTATTGGTAGAATCTGACCCAACCACAGGCGCTAGCTTCCCTCTGACAGCGGACAATTAATAGGCCACGCTCTGTGACAGTACTTCAGTTCTGATCAGACAGCTGGCACAACCGCTGTGAGTGATGAAGTGTCATCAGTCTGCTTGTTCTTCATGTGATATGGAGACAGGCAATCGTGCTCGCATTCATGTAGTATTTATCGTGAACTTTGTGTGTGTTTGTATATTCATTCATTCTTCATATTGTTGCTCTGTATATGAAACACGACTGCAGTGATTTTCTCTCTTTCTTCAGGTGTTAGCAG
This sequence comes from Schistocerca nitens, assembly GCF_023898315.1. Classification (NCBI taxonomy): domain Eukaryota; kingdom Metazoa; phylum Arthropoda; class Insecta; order Orthoptera; family Acrididae; genus Schistocerca; species Schistocerca nitens. The sequence goes on from NC_064617.1 coordinate 859,274,958, forward strand.
TACACTGCCGCCGTTAATGGGAGGGTGACACACTCGGTGTCCTGTTCTCTGGTTCTCCTGAGAGATGAGCGAGTTGATTTGAGCTTGCTCCTGAACAGCTTTGCGATCGTGAGTACACATTCTGTAAGTCTTTGTGTGTGTGAATACTACTCTGATTATGTAATGTATTTCATCTTTTCTGTATAATTTTTCAATGATGTTGCAGGGGTGTACGTGGATGAGCCAGTGCCCCTCTGGCACTGCACTGCCAAGGTACAGTCTCTCCAAGAGTTGACGCCTGGGATTTAGGCAGTCCGCTGGCTCACTACATGGTCAGTGCTACCGCGATCTTTCCCCTTCATCTTCGTCTGTGATTGATTTTTTTCTTACTCATAGTACCGGGTGATCAAAAAGTCAGTATAAATTTGAAAACTTAATAAACCACGGAATAATGTAGATAGAGAGGTAAAAATTGACACACATGCTTGCAATGACATGGGGTTTTATTAGCACCACCCATATTGCTAGACACGTGAAAGATCTCTTGCGCGCGTCATTTGGTGATGATAGTGTGCCCAGCCGCCACTTTCGTCATTCTTGGCCTCCCAGGTCCCCAAACCTCAGTCCGTGCGATTATTGGCTTTGGGGTTACCTGAAGTCGCAAGTGTATCGTGATCGACCGACATCGCTAGGGTTGCTGAAAGACAACATCTGACGCCAATGCCTCACCGTAACTCCGGACATGCTTTACAGTGCTGTTCACAACATTATTCCTCGACTACACCTATTATTGAGGAATGATGGTGGACATATTGAGCATTTCCTGTGAAGAACATCATCTTTGCTTTGTCTTACTTTGTTATGCTAATTATTGCTATTCTGATCAGATGAAGCGCCATCTGTCGGACATTTTTTGAACTTTTGTATTTTTTTGGTTCTAATAAAATCCCATGTCATTCCAAGCATGTGTGTCAATTTGTACCTCTCTATCTACATTATTCCGTGATTTATTCAGTTTTCAAATTTATACTGATTTTTTGATCACCTGGTACTTATACGATACTGTCTGTTTTCTTTTGTAGAAATGCCTCGTGTAGTTGATAATGTGGAGCCCATTACACCATATTCGGCTCTGAGTTCCAAGGGCGTGACTCAGATTGTCAGTGAGTGAACGTGCACCTGCTGATACTTATTTCTTCTACAATTATTATTACTACTACATCTGCATGTACTAATTATGAGTCCCTCTCTTTCTTTCTGGATGCTATTGATACACAAAGTGAGCCATCCCGGGCCATAACACCATTTTTGTCCATTGTCTCGCAATGCCCATAAAAGATAACTGCTGTAAAGGCTGAGCCAGACAATAAGGGATTTTACTTTATTATATGAGCCTCCAACCGGTAACTTCATTTTTCCATCGCGGCCAAGCCACGGCCGGCAGTGTTAGCTGCCTGTAAATTCTTTCGTGCCACGGTCTAGTAACAGGAAGTCAGCACCGAGAAAGGGCACCTTGTTCACGCGCCTCTCTCATGTGCTGACGAGGTAACGCCACCCCAGGCGTCGCTTAGCAGGCGCCGCTCTGGAAAGTTCCACGCCGCCCGCACGGTTTGCTCGGTCCTGACCAATCAGGATGGAGGAAGCCGCGTGGTGCGTCGAATATACCCGGCCGCCCGTCGCTGGGCCCGCTCTCTTGTATTCTTGCTCACCCGCGAGTCGGATGCGCGCCCTGTAGCATTGAACATCTCCCGCTTCTCCCGGTGCTGCGGCACTGTGGACTTAGTTTTGGCAGACAACCACTTTCGGTAGCTTCGCGAACAATGTTCGCCAAATTGTGAGCTCTGGCTCACCCTCACCTCCCTAGGCCTATGTAGCCCCTTTCATCATGCTTTAGCCAATAAATGGCCTTTCTCTAAAATTTACACTATTATTCCACAACGCCCACCGCCTGCCCATACCCGCCATCCTGTACAATTGGCGTCAGAAGTGGGATACGTTCCCGTAGTGACTTTGTCGCTACACAAAATTTTTCCCGGCGAGACGCCGTGAACTTCGCGCATGGAATGCGCCAACCGGCCGCCACGTTTGCTCCACGTGGGCCGTGGCTGCTCCACTAAACACGCACAGGGCGCGCGCTGCAGCGAGGCAGCCCACGCTAGTCAGCCACGTGAGCCGGACGCCGCCGCGCTGTCCGCTGCCTGAGTTCGAGGGGCCTGCGCTGCGCTGCGCGACCGGCCGGGCCGCCGTCATCCGCCGCCGTCATCCGCCACGCCGCCGCCGCCCGCCGCTGTCACCGACGCGCCAGGGGCCTGCCGCCATCGCCGACCGGCCGAGCCAGCGCCGTCCGCCGCCAACACATCTGCCGCCGCACGAGGGTCTGGACGCCGCCGCCGCCGCCCGCTGCCGCCCGCCGACCACCGCCCGCCGCAGCCACTGCACCATGCCGTCGCCGCCACCAATGCGTCGCACCGCCTCCATCGCCATGTAAGTCGCCGCGATGCTTACAACTATAGCTTCGACGATCTTCCGCCGCTGGATTCAGAATCTTTGTGGCCGTCCTTTTTTTGTAACAATCATTACTTTTTTCTGGTCACTAGCGTCCCATAAAATTGTAAACATGCCGATAGGGACACGAGCGACGGAACGGGATACCCCCGTAGAGGCACCTGTCTCGCAAGACCCGCTCGAGGCCATAAATGCACAAATGCGCCAGTTATTCGCACAAAATCAGGAGCTACTTGAGCAAAACTGCGTCTTGAAACAGACGCTGGAAGCTAGTGCGCGAACTTCCATACCTGTGGCTAGCTCCACCCCTGTAACTAATGCTCAAACAGAGGCAACTAACACTAATTCTGTCTCTAATACAAACGCCACAATTTCTGCTAACATGGCGACTGTAAGCAATTTTCCTGCGGCTGATTTCATTCCCACGTTTTCTGGGAAGTCCCACGAAAATGTGGCTATGTTTTTACAAAATATTCGTGATTTGGGTCGCACGTGTGCCTGGCCGGATGATCTACTGGTCATTGTAGCCAGACTGAAGTTGACAGGGGAAGCCCGAATGTTCATAGAAACGGTGGACGAATTGCGTGACACGCACGAATTTGAAATATTGGTCCGCGGATTGACTACGCGTTACTCCGATACCAGAGGTACCACATATTACAGAGACCAATTATCAACCCTTAGGCAGAAGCCTAATGAGGATTTTGATGCCTTTGCAGATCGCATACGAGCAGTATCTTGTCGTACCTATAAGCTAGGTGAAAATGCCAGTGAAAACAGAATTTTGCGCTCAGAAGCGGAAGCGCGTGCAATTGATGCATTTGTTCGCGGTATTGACCCCCGCATCGGAGGAGAAGTCAAAGCAGCCTTCTCTGTTTGAAGCTGTTCGTTTGGCAATGCTTCGCGAAGAGGTGTTGCGTTTTTGCGCTGCCGCCCCGCGCCCATCGGACCCAGTACCGGTCCCAGCAAAAGAAGTATTTTGTCAGCGTTGTGGGAAGCTCAACCATACGGCAATGCGCTGTCGCACGCCGTATTGCACCATTTGCCAGACAGTAGGTCATCCTAATAATGTTTGCCCCACAAAGTCACCATTTTCAAATCAGATGCGCGGCCACCGCCGCAACGTGGGGTCGAATCAGGGAAACGCTTGGGGGGCAGGTTCCGCCACCCACCCGCGCCCCCGACAAAAATAATACACCCGGTTAGGACTGGAAAATGTAAAGAGGTGGAACACGTTACTCTATTTGGCGTACTCGGGAACAAATTAGTTAGAATTTTAGTTGATACTGGTGCTCAAGTTAGTGTATTGTTTGTGGAGAAAAATGATCGAAGGGTGTTACAGTCACCCCGGTACCATATCAGTGGCCTTGGAGAGGAAGTAATTGTCCCTGCAGGTTCGTGTGTAGTGAATCTGCAAATAGACGAGGGTAAATACAGTCAGAGGATGGAGGTAGTAAGGCTAAAGAAGGGTGAATTTGATATCATACTAGGGAATGACTTCCTGCACTGTTATCAGGGGATAGTGGATTATCGAACGCGAACTGTGCAGTTCGGCGAAGCAATTCACCGATTTGGCAGTGCGCACCCCCGTCAGACGCGAGGGAGCTGCGAAAGGCGCCGTTCGCAGTCTCCCATAAAACCGCAGATGTGGGCGATAAAAACCACTGACCCTGTGAGGATAAAAGGCGGAAGTGGAAAGATTCTCTGGATAGATGTCAAAAATCAAGAACAGCATAAGACAGACATTCTGGTTGACCCGCTCACCCAGAATGATGTTTTAGATCGTCACTCAGTACATGTAAAGAGACCATTCATTTAAGTATCTGCCGACCGGAGAGGAGACAGAAGGGTTTTGCGATACCAGTAAGTATAGATAATTTTGGTGTAGAAGATGTTGATATACCGAAGGGTACTATTGTTGCCAGTGGTCAGGAAATTTTTGAGGAAGTAAGAGGAGCTGAGAAGCAGCGAGATAAAGATGAGAAAGGAAGGAGAAGAAAGAAATGTTCAGTTAGAGAAGTGCGATATGTCGCGTCGACGTTAAGGAGTCAGTTAGCAGAGAAGTTTGGCCATTTAAACAGTGAGGAGAAAAGAATGTTGCAGCCAGTATTAGAGGAATTTTCGTGGTTGTTTGAAGAGAGGCAGTTTCTACCGGCTACGGATTTGGTTCAGCACGAAATTCCGACCGGAGAAGCTCGGCCTATTACGCCAGTAGTTCCACCCAAAAAAGCAAGAAAAAAGTTAATACAACCGCCTAGACAGCAACGTAGATATGCTCTAAGGTCAAACCCCTATGATTTGCGTTCTAGAAAGTAGGTCTGAAATGGTATGTAAACAGTTGGAAAAGTCCTGCATGCAGCAAGAGAATCTATTGACGGAAAACACCGTCGTTAATATACCTTTAATTAAGTTGTGCATGTTAGTTCTAAGTAGACATAAGAATTGGCAACTAGTAATAGAATTTATGACGTCACATGTTAATGAAGTGATTGAAGTTATGTAATCATTTTGTCTTGTCATTTAACGTCTCCAGTAATGTTATCGTAGCAGTCCAGAATTAAAAACACAAACATTCTTAAATGATGACTAACTGACAACCTCAGCTGCTGATAGGTGTTGTTGTTATACCTCGATGTGGAGAGCTGAAAATGTGTGCCCCGACCGGGACCCCGAACCCGGGATCTCCTGCTTACATGGCAGACGCTCTATCCATCTGAGCCACCGAGGACACAGATGAATAGCGCGACTGCAGGGACTTATCCCTTGCACGCTTCCCGTGAGACTCACATTCCCAACTGTCCACAATTCTACATATGTACTGTACCTTATAGACATTTGCCCACCCACTCATTACTCGCGCACGCGCTGGCGATTCCCGTAAGAGTTAGGGCAACCTGTGCGCATTCGCACAGACAAAGGTCAATGGCTGGGTAGCCTTTAACTATATATACAAAGACAGTAACTTGTTCTCGAAAGAACAGTTATTGTTGATGACCGTGCAGCTTTTCCCTGAAATAAATGATGACTAACTGACAACCTCAGCTGCCCCGGTCGGGGCACACATTTTCAGCTGTCCACATCGAGGTATAACAACAACACCTATCAGCAGCTGAGGTTGTCAGTTAGTCATCATTTATTTCAGGGAAAAGCTGCACGGTCATCAACAATAACTGTTCTTTCGAGAACAAGTTACTGTCTTTGTATACAAACATTCTTTAATCATGGAATTAAGGGGAAAGTTGTCCTTGTCAAAAGAACACGTAGAGAATGAATCAGTTACTCTTGTATATGTTAATTTAGTGGATAGTGCACGAACACAGGTACAAAGCTTGACCATAAAAACATGATAGTAACACGCCTTCGTAACTGCCAGTAGATCAATGACTACATGCTGCCGTCTACCTGTCCTTTGAAATACGCCCTATTACATGTATGTTCTGTTAAATGTTCACACAACGATAATAACATGAATAAGTATGTCCAAGTTAAACAACAAATAGGTTACTCTAAAGTAAAAGGAGTCTTCCTCAAGTGCTATTTCATTGTTTTCATGATGCGATGTGAACAGACAACAAGGTAAGTTTTCTTGGTACCACGTATTTCTGTATTTTAAATGCCGCGGAAGGAGTCGCGTAAATACCGCCGCTGTTGTCTACAGCTGTTCAGATGCGGCGAGTCCCGCCCCTCCCTGTCAGCTGGCGACGCGGCCCCCTTCCCTTCCCTCTCACCGGCCTGCAGAGAGAGCGGCCACTGCGGTTCCCACTTCCCCACCCACCGCCTCTGTCTTTGGCGCATACAGCATCTGCACCTCTCCCCTCGCTCCTCCTCACCTCCCATCCGTTCGCCCTGCACGCCACGTGCGTCAGCCACGCTACACCTTCGTACATTCGTACGTTGCAGTTTAAACAGCAAACCTAAAGTGATAGTTATAGAAATTAATTCACCAGCTTAATATTGGCCTACAGATTTTATTAGTCTTATCTAAAGACGGGAATCTATGTGTATTGTCTATTTGAGTTTTCAGTAAGGAACAAAATCGTGAGAGAGAACTTTTTCCTGGTACGCATTGTCTAAACCATCAGGATTAGCAAACGTTGGAATTTCAGATCGATCTCCGGCTATGTTGTATCACCACCACGGTTAATAAACGGATCTATATGGCGTCAAGAAAGCCGGCACTTGCCGCTATATCTGTCCTGTAAACGACCGCTGTGTGGGAAACGCGTTAGCCAAGGAGTTGGGTTTGGAATGCCATCGCAAAATACAGTTTATCTAGAAGCCTAACACCTGCCAGTTACCTAAATTTTAGAAGAACAGAGTGTTTAAATAAAATAATTGGAACCCGATAGTTTTGTGACCTCTAGCGATTTAAGTTATTAGAGTCCCTTAGAAAAGAACATCCTCCATGCATAACTGTCGTGAACAACATGAGAAAACTCTGGAAGGAAATTTTGTGACTGTATCGAGAGATAAACTCCATGCGTAGCAAGAGGACGGACCCAGCGTGAACGCCAGTTATGCCGCCGAGCCAGTGAAACGGACGCAGCCGTACTGTCAGCTCTGCTGTCAGCAACTTACAATCTCACGAGCGCGACGCGTGTCGCACCTTAGCACCTCAAGCTGCACTGAATCTCAACACAGAAATTCTTAACCATTATATAACGAACGCTTTGAATAACGTTACGCACATTTTCAATAGTAAGGAACTTACTTTGCTCCCTACACACTTTTTATATGACAAATGAACCAAAAACCAAAGCACCGACAGGTAAGTCATATCGACGTCTTCGAGATGCAACCAGCTTCGTCGAGCCGCCAATATTGATTATATGGAAGCAGGTAAGTGAGAGAATTAACAAAAGGAACAACAATCATATCCTTGAACGATTGAGTGGGTGACTGATAATCACATATATTTGCAAAAACAAATCAACACAGCAAACAGCATATCACTTGTTTAATAATTATTGGTCTGTTCATTGAAGGCGACACAAAACCACTTTTCATCAGAGTCTTGTTAAAGGAAGTATTAACGTGACATCGCACTATTCCACAGCATTACACACAGCATTGCCATTACTTAATGACAGTTTTCTTGTGGGTAGAAGTACCAAAGGTCAGTTGGTATGGAGATGCAAACGAGAGCGTAAAAGAATACCAAGGGATACTTACACTCATTTTGCTACGAAATGTAACTGGAGGATAAGGAAGTTTTGTTTGAAAGAAATAATATTTTAAACTTTTGCCTTTGTTGCGGTTTTGCCATGTCTTGTATCACTATGACGAGTTGCCAATTACTTATGTCTAATTACTTGTGTCCAATTACTTAAGTCCATGTATTATCTTATTGTTGTTCATTTTGACTGTTTTATTACTACCTATTTAGAGAATTTTGCTAAAGTTTTGCCAGCACCAGTAATTTAGTATTAGTATCAACCTAGTGTTTCCATGTGTCACTGTGTTACTATATTGATGAGGATAATCATTTTGTAGGATTTCAAGTATGCTAGAGTAAGTTCCCGAGTACTGCCAACTATTTGTTTAATAATAATGATGTCTTAGGTGATAAATTGTTTTGGAAGAGTAGTTTAGGATGTAACCATGCTTTATTTTGATTTGTATTTGAATGTTCATCTGGGGGAACATACCACATGCCTACCCCCGTGATAGATAACCGAAACAGAGTGAATCACACTCCAAGAACGAGAAAGTTTTGGCTATATACCTAGTCTGTTGGATGAACAAGAGAACCACACCCGCAAGGGCATGTACCTTACGTGACGCGGCTGGCACCCGCGCGGTCCCTCAGCTGTCTGTGTCGTTCCTTCACTTTTCCGTTTCGCGACATAGTCCATCCTACCCACTTTCACCTGTCAAATTTCAACAGACACAAAACTATTCATCCCAGACTTTGATCTTCCATTTCGAAGAGGAGTTCACGAGAACAGTGTTCCGTGCTCTCTGACGACAGCTGATCAGGCACCATCAGACGCGAACCGCGTCTAGCCCGCAGCTAAACCGCCAGTAAGCGGAAATCTCTGTTCAAACCTTGAGCCTTCTTTGACAGTGTTTCCCGTTGTATTTTCCGAAGGAATACCGACTACTGAAGTAGTAGCATTTAACTGTATGACGTGTCCCAGGACACTGCGAGATAACCAATGATAGGCGGAGTTTTAAGCAACCAGCTGGGCCCAATGAGGCCAGCACCATGGAGTTATAGAGACGGCGAGTTTAGTTGCAAAATGCTGAGAGGATAAAGACGGCGAATTTGGTCGCAAAGTAAAGTTAGTCGCAAGATGTTGAGAGGATAAAGACGGCGAATTTGGTCGCAAAGTGAAGTTAGTCGCAAGATGTTGAGAGGATAAAGACGGTGAATTTTGTCTCACAGTAATGGTTTTTTTTTTTTTTGTGTCAGAGAAGTCGTGTTTTAGGAAGAAGTAAGTAGCAGCTATCTTGGAGTCGCAGAATTGTCGTATACACAGTTAAGTAGGCGATAACGTCGTGTCAACGATGGCCGTGCACTATACCTTCATAAAGGAAAAGTCCTTGAGAAATTACGCTCAACTTAGTTGTCTCTAATTAAAATTCTTACACTTTCTGTTCCCACAATAGAAGTCTCTAGCTTCTCTTCGAGTTTTATTTTTCTCCTCTTGTTAGCAACAGCCTTGACATCCAACGACACAATCTGCACCCCACCTGCACCAAACTGGTGTCACTTTCCTTTGTCAGTTTCACTTGATATGTTCAGCAAATACATTGATGCATGAGAAACTTCTCACACTGTGAACGTTATTGCAGTTAGATGGTCAGCCCACAGTTACATGTAACTTTGTTTGTTATTGATATAGCATATGCAGCAATTCATAATATTTGTGTAACTCATTTTTATATTTTCATGTTATGAACCAATTTACTGATGCATAAAGTAATTTTAAACAGTAGCCACTGTAACAACGCATCTAACATGATGTCACGCGTAATCCCACTTCTATTTTGTTTGTCATCGGTGAATAAACCACTTCCCTTTGGAGAGAGTGTAAAATACAGACAGCGCAGTGAACAGCGTCGGTAAGCTTCATCGCTCTCTCTCGCTCTTACACCTGACGCATGCTTACTGCGCCGCGCACGTGCGCACTGGGTGCGCACGTAGCCGCCTCGGCTTCGCTTCTCAGCTGCCGCGTGCAGCCCTGACGCGGCGCTGGCTTTTGAAGTTATCTGCCGCGCACCTTTCTGACGTAGCGCGAAATTGGCCTTGCAGTCAGCTGCTACTCTGACGTAGCCTCCACGCAGATCTTCAGCAAACGGTTCCTGTTGGAACACCATTAATAACCTTTCATGCCACTATGGCTTACTCAATTACTATTCCCGCCCCTTTAATTATGTTTTTTTTATACCTGAAAGCCATTTCATGATACCTCTGTCAGCTAATTTGCCAGCTATATCTAATAAATCAAATCATCACCTATCGTCAATTGATGACTTGCTAAAACATGAAAAAGGACAAATTTCTTACGTTCGCCTGTTGGCACACTTGAATGAATGACAAACAGCCACAAACTAAACAAAAAAAAAAAAAAAAGAGAAAACAAAAACCTATCAGGCATGTGCCCTCCCTTAGTTTTAAGAGTGAAACTGAGATATCAGTTAATGTGGAAAAACTAGCGTAGTGTAGTGAAGTGTTCCCTTAGTGATAACTCCCTTTTCAACTGTGTTTTGAAACATGTGGACCTCCCCTCATACCCTCCCTGCGCTGAGTTCCAGTGCACGGACCTGGCCACGGCCACGCCCCCTTCCCGCCGGCTGCCTGCACGCTGCCCGCTGAGGACAACACACCACGCCGCCTCGTGCCACTCTCCCTCGCCGTGACTCATCAGTGGTGATATGTTTATATTTTCAACTTATTCCAACAAAAGAAAAAAAAAGACATTTTTACTTCAACTTAGCAACAAGAACACTTGACATGTTTATCTAATTCACACTGCTATGTTTTGTTCTAATTTTGATTTGATATTTTATGATGTTATGATGTTTTGATGTTTTATGATGTTTTGATGTTTTATGATGATTCTGTATGCACACAATATTGTTGACATGTGTAAGTCCCTTTGCGACCCCTAGGAGGTCTTTAGAGTCTCTATATCCTCCCATAGATTAAGACCCCTGCCGTCTTCCGTGAGGGCCATTCTTAATCAAGTGATGTTCACTTTCTTTTGTAAGATAAATTTGTTTACATTCAAATAATAATTACATTGAGCGAATTCACGCACGTTCTCCGCTCCCACGGAAGGGGGAGGAATGTAAAGGATGAGCCAGACAATAAGGGATTTTACTTTATTATATGAGCGTCCAACCGGTAACTTCATTTTTCCATCGCGGCCAAGCCACGGCCGGCAGTGTTAGCTGCCTGTAAATTCTTTCGTCCCACGGTCTAGTAACAGGAAGTCAGCACCGAGAAAGGGCACCTTGTTCACGCGCCTCTCTCATGTGCTGACGAGGTAACGCCGCCCCAGGCGTCGCTTAGCAGGCGCCGCTCTGGAAAGTTCCACGCCGCCCGCACGGTTTGCTCGGTCCTGACCAATCAGGATGGAGGAAGCCGCGTGGTGCGTCGAATATACCCGGCCGCCCGTCGCTGGGCCCGCTCTCTTGTATTCTTGCTCACCCGCGAGTCGGATGCGCGCCCTGTAGCACTGAACATCTCCCGCTTTTCCCGGTGCTACGGCACTGTGGACTTAGTTTTGGCAGACAACAACTTTCGGTAGTTTCGCGAACAATGTTCGCCAAATTTTGAGCTCTGGCTCACCCTCACCTCCCTAGGCCTATGTAGCCCCTTTCATCATGCTTTAGCCAATAAATGGCCTTTCTCTAAAATTTACACTATTATTCCACAACGCCCACCGCCTGCCCATACCCGCCATCCTGTACACTGCATTCTTGTTCCTAGGTGTTATTGATAACGATGTATACATGGGGGAATGGATCAAGGACGCAGCAGTGGCGGTGCAGCAGAACAATCCAGCTGAGCCCATGACCCTATTTTCCTCCCATAGCAATGGATCTCTCCATCGTAGACGAGCAGATATGTAATGTTTCTTCCGCTTCTGCAGTAACTTTTCATGCTCACACACAATGCTTATCAATTGTTTCTTGCTTTCGAAGGTGCTCTCGATAACGATAATGTGGTGCGAGATAATAATAATGGTGATGATCTTAAGATGCCCACAAATAAATGATTATACGAGGTCTGTATATGACACAGATGAATGTATGAGTAAGTACTAGAAATCATTATTATTGATGCTCACATATGATTCTTGTTCAAGAAATCGCTACACTTACTGGATACCTATCTTTGTCGTTTTTCTTGCAGCATATTTAATGGAGCGATCCGGAGGTAAGCTTGAGGCGACAACAACAGCGCTCCCTAACCCATCGGTAATGTGCCCTACACAGTCACCACATCCAGACCCGTTATGGACGCACCCTCCATGTGTGGAGCCATCTATGGTGCCTTACCTCGCCTGGGACCAGTATAGCTCTGGTCCTTGTGTGTGGGACTATTATGGATGCCCCCTCTCTATAATGCCGTCTACAGCATCGTCATCTCCTCCAGCACGTCATGACTCCAGTTCCTGTCTATGACACATCAGTGGGCCTGTCATGGTGGTGCTTTCCATCTCAAACCCTCTACAACCCCTTCTATGGCACCGTTTCGCGACCTAGGGCCATCTAGTTACAGTCACCAGATGGCTAGCAGAAGCTCCTTCACCTGCTCCACTGGACTGGGACTGGACCACGTCAGACGCACACCAGCATCACGCTACGCAGTGGTTGGAGGTGCATTTAGAGAGCGGATGTCGTATGCCCACATAGATAACTCAGTTGCATGCTACATAGACCCTGACATTTTCCACAACGCGTGTACATCCGTTCTGAAAAGGGAGCCCCCTAAATCTTGAAAGATCAGCAATATCCCGCCATTAAGGGCGGCGCAATACTATGCTGCGAACTAACGTACAACCACAGAGAAGGAAGTCGTATGGAAGCGAAAGCCGCCATCTACATTTGGGGGAAATTGATGTGCTACTGCGTAGCGACTCAGTTTTTGAATAGTTCTGTGATTTCATCTTGAGTGTCATACTAGACCATTTTTCTGAAATACAGGGATGAGGGTCGCGATAAGGCAATCAGCCGCATATGCTACCTGGATGTCGACACTCATGCTTTTGACCCATCAAATGGTGGGTCTAACTATGCCAAACTTACAAAGGACATAGCCTAGAAAAGAGTATGCATTAATGTACCAATTCACAAAGATGAATTCTGCTTCACCTGGTCTATACAGGGTTGAGAAAGAAATTACGCACCTGAGGATCACTCGAGTGTCTTTCTGCATACGGAATGCCCAATTTTTGTGCACTTTTTAATTTTGACTGTATTGATTTTCCAGTGAAACATCAGGATATGCCTAAATTTGAGAGGCAGAACCCACGTTATTCAGTTCATGTTTGTAGCCCGAAGAAAGAGAAAATCAAGGCAGAAGAGCACGATTTGCAGGAGAAGAAAGAAGTGAAGCAGAACGTAATCCGACCCCTGTCATCTAATGAGGAAGACAGCCCGCACACAATGCATGCAACTTACACTACCAACTGGCATGACACATACACATCTCCTTCCACAATTTGAGTCGGTATGATGCTCATTTCATCACTATTTATGCACCGATCAGCTTAGTGTCGTGCCTGAGAGCACTGAGAAATACATTTCGTTCTCCGAGTGGATGACTCCGAACATTATTATGTTTCTTGCAAGTGCAGCTTCAGAAACTGGTTGAGACAATCTGTCAGGAGAACGTGCGTCTCACTAGAGCTACATATTCCAAAGATGCAAAGTTTTAGCTTGTGACAAAGAAGGGCTCTTTCCTTATGAATACCTGGATTCGATAGAGATACTCAATGAAACCACGTTGCCTGACATAGCCGCATTCAGCAAGAACCTTACTGGTAACGCTATGACGGATGCGGAGTATGGGAATATGGTGAATGTTTTGCAGGAATTCAACATCTGTGATTTAGGGGAGTATGATAATTTATTTATGGACAAGGAATTGGCATTATTTGCAGATATTTTCAAGAAATTCCAGAGTGTATTCATGACCACATACACTCTCTGGATCCTGCACTCTATTACTCTCTGTCAAGGCTTTCGTGGAATGCAGTGTTGAAATGGATACGTTTCAACACAGAATTATCGATCGGTAGCAATGCTGATTTTTTTCGACTGCACGAGTCACGAGGGACCTTGCAGTTTTGTGCATAGACGCTCCAAAGCGAATATGCACAAATGGAAGGACATTTCGAGGTATCTGAGGATGTGAGTTACTTCATATATCTGATTAACAAATTACACTGGTAAACCATGCAACAATATCTGCCTGTTCCATGAGGACATCCACAGATTATATGATTTCATCAGCGTGGCAGAGGATCCTGCTGAAGGATATATCGTGCAGCCAGGCCTGGCATATCCTGCTAGTTTGCTTGATGCTCACAGTGATTTGTCGCTCTGCCTGGATTGCTTAATCCCGTGCAGTGGTTCCATTTCTAAGTCGACGACCACAGAAAACAGAGATACATTCCGCGCTATAGACACCTTCATCAGTATTTCAATTAGGAAATGAAACTCATTAGAGTCACTCACGGCATCTGCTTCAAGTTGTTACACACGGCTCTCGAAAATTATTTTTTAAGTTAGTGAATTATGCTGTTTTCTGGATGTCCATGGCGAATTTATGAAACCACCACAAAATACATGTAGTTTACCGCTGAGACGGTCGTTATGGGGCACAAGGTTATATCGGTAGACCAATCTCCAATCAAGAATTACTCCCTCTGGAGATGGTCATGTTTTAGACAGAGTTCCCAAATCTGTATATATTGGTAAGTGTATATTGCACCCACACGTACCGATTTCACGACTTTGGTAAAGCAAACTTCGATGATCCAAAGTTGTTTCATATTGATACAGACAGTTTCATTTACTGGTTAAAGACAGTGACCCATGTGAATTAATTACCAACACGAAGATGATGATGATGATGATGATTGGTTTGTGGGGTGCTCCACTGCGCGGTTATCAGCACCCGTACAAATTCTCAACCTTCGCTCAGTCCAATCTCGCCGCGTTCATGAATGATGATGAAATGATGACAGCACAAACACCTAGTGATCTCGAGGCAGGTGAAAATCCCTGACCGCGCTGGGAATCGAACCCGGGACCAACACGAAGAATTCGACAGGTTTGTATATGTGACCGGTAATGCTTACTGTATTACGCCTCAAAACAAGAATGTTACCTGCCTCATGAAAGACAAGGTGAATGAGTCGTAGATTGTGAAATTTGTGTATCTTAGATCCACAATTATGTGTGCCTTACCGAAAGAGGTGCCACTCAAAGGCAGGTTAAGGGTGTGCGTCATGCAGCCCCAATGGTTCTCATGATTGATGATCATATGGAGTGCATGCGGCCTCGTGTGGATTCCTCTTTTCCCCACATGGTGCGCCAAGTGAGCATTCGGTCGCGAGACCATGAGGTGTATATTGTTTTGCAATTTAAAATCGGTCTTTTGAGTCACGACAACAAATGGTTCATATGTGCAGTTGGATATGAGACCCTCCCGTTCTCACACTGTTCACTTGACTGAGTTTGTGAATGGATATTTACTTGTAAATTACGGGTATGTGTGTGACCCTACATGTAATACTTGAATAAATCGTTTGTCATAGTGTGTACATGCGTATGTTTTCAGGTACACGTGTGAGGCTGGCTACACATCACGTGTGCATATAAACTGTATGTACCCTTGGTATGTGTGTACCATCTACACGTTTGAGGATGTGTGTGTGTGTTGTATATAGTTCATTTCTTTATTGTATTTCAGTATTATTAGTGTATATGTTGCAGTCAAAAGCGGTTCTTAGTTACAGCGTGTTTTCTCTAGTCTGCTCTGAATGCCTTTGTTACACCTAGAATTTTCTTGCTATAACTAGAATTTACTGCTATATATGCTTGAAATAGTTTTAACACCGAACATGAGATAAAACCAGTTTTAACTAGAAAAACTTTTTTGGGGGAAATAGTTCAATCAAAATTGCGATTTAAAAACTTTTTTTATTGTTCAATACAATATAAGCCTACACTAAAGGAACATTTTAAGGAACACCACATAGCCATGTCGACAGTATTAATTAAAGAAGTGAGAATAATCATATATTAAAATATCAGTCTTACACGTTTAACGAAAGTAGTTTGACACTTAATACAAGACAAACATAGCATGATGACAAAAAAAGGGAAGAAGTAAGTTTACATTACTTTTTATTGCAAGGCAAACTTTCCTGGTATTTCGAGTTACACAGGTTGCCGTTTTTCTTACAAAAGCACCTTTTTGACATACACGTTTTTTTACTCAACCAGGTAACAATTATTTGGCCTATTCCTGAGGCTGCTGTCTTGACAGCAGTTCTTACAGCTAAATTTGTCTCGTGCACTCTGGAATTTTTGTTTCGACGCTTTTAATTCTGCCCCGAAAAACACATTTAGTTAGCTTATTTAAAAAGTGAGTAGATATTTAATATGAGTTTCTACAGACAGTGGATTTACAACAAAATAGTAAACCTTAAAACATTAATTAATTACTTGCATAGTTAGCAACTTTAAACAGTGGCACATTTTCTTGCTTTCAACCTAGGAACAACTGAAAGCATTTACGACGGCATTCGTCCCTAATTATTGAAAACAATTCATACCTGCAGTACAATATATCGAGTATTCCATATTTCGTTCCAGTCTTGTGCAAACCATGTTCATTCTCTTGAAGAAACACTCCAGTACTATTCCAAAGATCTGCTTTTGCTCTGTCTACATCTCGAAATGGTGTTATTATATTATTCTCACTGATTTCTAAAGAGTTGTGTATCGAATCCGAAGCCAATTTCATTCTCTTGGATTATTTTAACCAGTTCTTATGAACTTTTTGTATAGCTGCTGTTATCTGGGACTGTATATTCGTTTTAGCTGCATATTATGGAGCTTTGTCACTAGATGGAGTTATCTGAGGCCCTGCCCTCGTACTGGCTATAACTTCTGGGTCTTCTCGACTGGCTGATGCTGTAATTGGAGAGTGCCCATTGCTACCAGCTACAGCCGTTACCTCCTGTCACTCATGTAATATTTTTACATCATAAGGTGCCTTATTTTCTTTATCACATTAATTTTATTTATAGTCTCTTTAAAATCACCTTTACCTTTTATTTCTTTAATAACACATTGATTCGAAGTCATAAGCCCTACTCGTGACTCCAGATCAAACATAGCTTTATGTAATAATTGTTCAATACCAGAATGAAGTGCCCGATTTTTCACACTTTCTACAGAGCGAAGACCATTTGACTAAATCGCAGTACTGTTGTCTTGCAGTCAACATTGTTTCAATGTCTTGGTTAGCATGCCCAACAGACTCGTGGGTTTGGTTATGCCCTAGTTTTCCAGAACCAGCTTACACTCGAGTCCAACTGAAGACAGCACATTAATGACAGAACTAAGAAATTCTCTACCGTTATCAGAGTGTAAAGTGTAAAAAAACCAAATGTCAAAAACATACATGTTAACTTATGTGCCATTTCCACGGCTCTCATGCTTTACAGTGCATGTAACAAAAAACTCAGATGGTCCTGAGTCATCAGTATCTGCGTTTACATGTCGCTGAGATCAACTTAGCAACGGCTATTCAGTTCTAAATGAAACATAGGTTTCGAAACAGTCCCCCCTTTTCTTCGTACCCTTTTTACACTGAAAATTTTCTCACGCAAACAGGCAAATAATCGTCTCTCTTCTTACTTTTGTATATTTTCTTGAAGTTTCAGTTTTCAGTCTGTTTCGACGCCTATGACCAACGGCCGCAATGAGCTGCTTCAATAACATCAAAACTTTCGTCCAGATCTAAGTAAAACTTCATAGGCTCTTTATTTGTCACTAACTTTAGCGTCCCACAAATATTAATAACCGTGAAGCGATTTAATCTTTTGCATTGTTTCTTTGTCTTTTTTCCAGCTTCTTCTGATTATCCAATTTCATCAAGTAACTTATCGTAAATTTGTTTTGTCATCGCATTGTAGTGGTTTTCTTTTTTTATTGATCATCAATTTGTAATATCCTTTTTAAAAAATTTTCTTTCCATCGCCTTTTTTTTTAAATTTAAATCTGTCATGAGAAGTGCATACGAGTCCATATATATAGGTGCTTAACGGAAGACTAATTGAGAGGTTGTGAGCAGGCTAACAGTGTGTTGACAGACACGCCTGAGTCAGGCGACGGCACACGACAAATCAGAATCGTTCATATACGTCACGTGTGTTAAATGAACATTGACCTGGACCGAAACAGTTTAACTGATTCATTTTGTGTAGTTAAAACCAGTTTTAACTGACGTTCATTTTTGACCAGCAGGAAATTGCAGCTGTAACAGTGGCATTGAGTACAATCTACTTGAAACTAGTGAGAACGCATTCTAGCTAAAAACGGGTTTTCGTTTTTATTCGTTTCCCATTTTAAATTAGTAAGCCCGTTGCTAAAGAAAACCTGGTAACTGCATTAAAATATATACGAGGCCTATCCACATAGTACATTACGTTTTGGAATTAAAAATAAATAAAGTATTGGAAATTTTTTTTATTATATACAGATGAAAGCCACACTTAAATACTACTTTTCTACATAGTTGCCATTTAAATTAAGGCACTTATTGTAGTGATGGACGAGCTTGGAAATTCCTTCGCCATAAAATTCGGCCGCCTGCGCCTTCAACCACGTGGTTACCTCTTCTTGAAGCTGTGCGACGTCATCAAAACGCTGCAGAGCCAACCACTTCTTCATTGCTGGGAATACGTGGAAGTCGCTCGGTGCCAGGTCGGGACTGTACGGCGGATGAGGAATCAACTCCCACTTAAAAGATTCGAGAACTTCACGAGTGGCATTTGCCGTGTGGGTCCGGGCGTTGTCGTGAATCAGCAAGATCTTTGAGCCAAACTTTCCCCTGCGCTTGTTTTGTATTGCTCTTCTGAGGTTCTGCACAGTTTGGCAATACCTTTGAGAGTTTATTGTAGTGCCTCTTTCCAGGAAATCCACAAAAATCACACCTTTTCTGTCCCAAAAGAGGTATCCACGTGGTTGAAGGCGCAGGCGGCCGAATTTTACGACGAAGGAATTTCCAAGCTCGTCCATCGCTACGATAAGTGCCTTAATTTAAATGGCAACTATGTAGAAAAGTAGTATTTAAGTGTGGCTTTCATCTGTATACAATAAAAAAATTTCCAATACTTTATTTATTTTTAATTCCAAAACGTAATGTACTTTGTGGATAGCCCTCGTACATCTCAAAACGAATCTCTAATATTGTACCAGTTATACACTCCTGGAAATTGAAATAAGAACACCGTGAATTCATTGTCCCAGGAAGGGGAAACTTTATTGACACATTCCTGGGGTCAGATCACATGATCACACTGACAGAACCACAGGCACATAGACACAGGCAACAGAGCATGCACAATGTCGGCACTAGTACAGTGTATATCCACCTTTCGCAGCAATGCAGGCTGCTATTCTCCCATGGAGACGATCGTAGAGATGCTGGAAGTAGTCCTGTGGAACGGCTTGCCATGCCATTTCCACCTGGCGCCTCAGTTGGACCAGCGTTCGTGCTGGACGTGTAGACCGCGTGAGACGACGCTTCATCCAGTCCCAAACATGCTCAATGGGGGACAGATCCGGAGATCTTGCTGGCCAGGGTAGTTGACTTACACCTTCTAGAGCACGTTGGGTGGCACGGGATACCTGCGGACGTGCATTGTCCTGTTGGAACAGCAAGTTCCCTTGCCGGTCTAGGAATGGTAGAACGATGGGTTCGATGACGGTTTGGATGTACCGTGCACTATTCAGTGTCCCCTCGACGATCACCAGTGGTGTACGGCCAGTGTAGGAGATCGCTCCCCACACCATGATGCCGGGTGTTGGCCCTGTGTGCCTCGGTCGTATGCAGTCCTGATTGTGGCGCTCACCTGCACGGCGCTAAACACGCATACGACCATCATTGGCACCAAGGCAGAAGCGACTCTCATCGCTGAAGACGACAAGTCTCCATTCGTCCCTCCATTCACGCCTGTCGCGACACCACTGGAGGCGGGCTGCACGATGTTGGGGCGTGAGCGGAAGACGGCCTAACGGTGTGCGGGACCGTAGCCCAGCTTCATGGAGACGGTTGCGAATGGTCCTCGCCGATACCCCAGGAGCAACAGTGTCCCTAATTTGCAGGGAAGTGGCGGTGCGGTCCCCTACGGCACTGCGTAGGATCCTACGGTCTTGGCGTGCATCCGTGCGTCGCTGCGGTCCGGTCCCAGGTCGACGGGCACGTGCACCTTCCGCCGACCACTGGCGACAACATCGATGTACTGTGGAGACCTCACGCCCCACGTGTTGAGCAATTCGGCGGTACGTCCACCCGGCCTCCCGCATGCCCACTATACGCCCTCGCTCAAAGTCCGTCAACTGCACATACGGTTCACGTCCACGCTGTCGCGGCATGCTACCAGTGTTAAAGACTGCGATGGAGCTCCGTATGCCACGGCAAACTGGCTGACACTGACGGCGGCAGTGCACAAATGCTGCGCAGCGAGCGCCATTCGACGGCCAACACCGCGGTTCCTGGTGTGTCCGCTGTGCCGTGCGTGTGATCATTGCTTGTACAGCCCTCTCGCAGTGTCCGGAGCAAGTATGGTGGGTCTGACACACCGGTGTCAATGTGTTCTTTTTTCCATTTCCAGGAGTGTATATACAAAAAAATTTCTCTCTACTACTGTATATAAAAAAAGGAGATACTGATTTTAGACTGCAATGTGAGACGTGACTGCAGTAGTGTAGGAAACTTTGTAGTCGTTAAAGCTTATACCAAAGGAAATGTATATCTTGAATTTTTTTCTAGTCAGTAGTATCTAGTCATTAAGGCATATTCCTAAGAAAAAAGGGGTTATGTTTTTTCTAGTCAATGCTGTGTCTCGGTAGAAAAAAAAGAAAAAAAATATTGTGTATCTAGTGAAAAAACAACAAATTATGAACTGTGTATCACTCTCTCGTGATATTTTTACTTACAAGGAGAACTGTGACGTATTTGGATAGTTCCACTGCATGAAAAATTGCATAGCCGTTATAGTTTAGAATCAGCTGGTAATGGAGGCACTCTCACTTTTCCTGTTGTAAGTACTCTACTGGACGATCTGCAACGGTACTGTATCTTTGCTTGAAATAAAGTACAAGAAGCTTTTATACTTTTTTGTTGTTATTTTCATTTCGAGTAACATTGTGGAATATATGAACATATGTAAGGATGCGCACATTTCTTTGGCAACATCAGGAAGCGGCGACGCACCATTCGTGCTGCGTACAGAAGCAAAGCATACATCAAAATTTTTTGTGTAACATTTCTCATTAATTACCTTTGAAGGAGCAAACCACACATTGCCAAAAAATTAATACACATAATCCCACCACCTGAAACGGCCATTCACAGCACAGTGGATGGCAGAACATGCACCCACCAAGTTTCTGAATGTTCCTATCTGTAAATGAGTATATTTTAGCCTATTATCATTGTTGTAAATTTTAACCTTTTTAGGGCAGTCACCGACACACACCGTGTGCCAACCCACAAACACAGGCGGGGCCGTTTGATCGTTGCACATGGAAGCAACCTTTGAGAAATTCTCACGTAACTGCCACCACTCATATCATGAATGTATCATTCGTGCCGCTGAAGTGAGGATTTTCAAGTAACTATTAGACTATTGAACTCATAACCAGAGTACATACACACAACTACTCGACTACCCCCACATACGTAGACTGTAGATGGCCGGATTAGAGACACCTCAATACGCGAGATATGCTACTGTAGCCACACAGATGGTGGTGCCGATATCGGTGACAGTGGGAACTCACGATCATAGAAGAACAAACGGTTCTTTTATATCGTGCTGCGATATGTCGCCGGCGGACCGCTGCCGCTGCAGTGCAGGAGGCACTAAGTTGGAAGAAACTGGCAGTGGCAACCTGAAGTTCGATAAATCAGGTAGGTGCTGCGGAAAATCGAATGGCTACCAGAAATCAGGAGTTTGGACGGTATTACCATCAGGAGTCCGCTGCACTGTAGGATAAAGGAAATATTGCTAAATGACAACTGCCGTGTCGTTCCAGACATCAGGTGTCGAAGGTGTCTCTTGTTAGAGAAAATAAACTTGTGTTACTATGACTACCTGTCTCTTTAGTGGCTATCTCTGTTGAACCGGATACATCGGTGACAATAACAATAATAATAATGAGAAAGAGCTAGATGGAGGAATTAATACTTACATTCGAATGGAACAGTCTTCGACTTTTTATTCTCCTCGGAGGTGGTTGGTGATCTTTGGCGCTTCATGCTCGAGCAAGGTACAGACTATGAATGTCAAAACCCGTCTTACGATGCTGGGTACTCTAAGGGGGGCCACTGGCGTAGGAAGGGCCAGCAGGAGCACACTGCACCAGTGGGGGTGAGAAGGCGCCATTCTTGGATAATAAATTACCATCTTCATGATTATAGTTATTACTTTACATTCCACCGTTAACTAATACCTGTTTATACATCTCCACGTGTTCACTACTCGTCCGCCATCTAGACCTTAAATTATGCCTATTATAATAACAGTTACAGTCCATTAAGTACATCACAAACAAACAAAACAAGAGACCAAGTCAGCAGTTTGTTTACTTATTTTTTATTTTATTTACACGTCAAGTTCCGTAGGACCAAATTGAGGAGCAAATCTCCAAGGTCATGGAACGTGTCAGTACATGAAATTACAGCATAAAAGTAATAACAGATAAAAATAAAATGTTTGTGAACCCGAAAGAGGTCAATCCGTAAGTTCAAGTAAACGCAATCAACAATGCAACATGAATCAGCTTAATTTTTCAAGGAACTCGATTTGGAAGCGCGTAGATTACTGCTAATATTTTTGAATTCGAGTGGTACCTTATTGAAAATGAATGCAGCAGTATATTGCACACCTTTTCTGCACAAGGAAGTCCGACCCAAATGCAGGTTTGATTTCTGCCGAGTATTAACTGAATGAAAGCTGCTTATTCTTGGGAATAAGCTAATGTTGTTAACAAGAAATGACAGTAATATGTCAAAATACCCAGACTCATGAACAGGAGCCGACAAGAGGTTAGTGAACTTACACCACTTATTGCCCGAACCGCCTGTTTCTGAGCCAAAAATATTCTTTTAGACAACGACGCTAGGGCAAGTGGACGGTTTGTTCACAGAAGGACAATAATAAGACCTTTGTCGTGATAGGCCCACTGCTCCACTACCGTTTAAATACCTCTGTGGTCTCCGTAGTTAGTCTAATCTTGTTTTCGCGGTCCCTACGGGAGCGATACGGAGGCGGCTGAAGTATATCCCTAGATTCTTGACTTAATACTGGTTCTTGAAATTTTCTAAGCAACCTTCCCCGGGATATTTGGCGTCTCTTTTAGAGTGTCCGGCTATTTGTGTTATTTTTTTAGCATTTCCGTGGCCCCCCATGAATCAAACAAACGTGTGACCAGTCGAAGTGCTCGTCTTTGTATACGTTCAAAATTACCTGTTAATCCTATTTGGCGTAGATCCTACACACTTGAGCGATATTCTTCGATTGCTAGTGTGTTTTTTGTAGGCCATTTCGTTAGTCGACGGACTGCATTTGCCTAATATTGTACCAATGGAGAAAATGTGGCACCTGCTTCATCTATGACTGAGATTACGTGCTCGTTACATTTCATATTCCTTCAAATTGCTGCACTCAGATATTTGTGTGAGTCGAGTGACTCATATTGTTATTAACTGATATCGCGATGATGCCTTACTACACTTTTCCGGTTGGTAAAGTCTACAGTTTTACGTTTCTGAACATTTAAAGCAGGTTGCCAAACTTTCCACCATTTTGGAATCATATCAAGTTCCGACTGAATTTTTGCGCAGCTTTTTTCAGACTGGTTCATTACAAGTACCTGCATCGCCTGTAAAATGTTTGGCGTTACTATTATTGTCGTCTACAAGGTCATTAATATAAAAATAACTGCAAAAGTTCCAACACATTTTCCTGAAGTTACTTCTATATACGCTGATAGTTCTCCATCCAAGAAAACATTCTGCATATCCCTATCAAGAAATTCTCAATCCAACCGTTTGGTCCAGTCGTTTGATACACAATATTAACTTCCTTTCATTAATAAGCGTTGCTGCGGTATTCACTCAAATGCATTTTGGAAAACAAGGTATTCTTAATCCACTTGACTACACTGACCCACGGCTTTCAGCATGTCCTGCGTGAAAAACACTGACCCGGTCGGGTAGCTACGCATGTTACTGTCGCTTCTGGGACAGGGAAGAGCGCAGGCCCCAGATCGAATCCGGCCGTCGGATTAATGACGAATGTAGATGTCTCGGCCAATCTGGTTGTGATTTTAGACGGTTTCCCACATCTCACTACGTGAATACCGGGCCAGTACCCAAATCCAACCTCAGTTACACGATTCGCATCTATTTAGAAAACTTTCGCTCACTTTCACAAGAATAACACCACTTCCAGACACTTGGGGTACAAATATTCTGTGCTGGGGGTGTATCATCTACATCTACAACTACACAGACACTCCGCAAGCCACCGTAAGCTGCTTGACGAAGGGTACGCTGTTCCACTACTTGTTATCTCCTTTCCTGTTCCAGTCGCAAAAAGAGCGAGGGAAAAACGACTATCTATATGCTTTCATATGAACCATAACTTCTAGTATCTTATCTTCGTGGTCCTTATGCGCACCGAGCGGGTGGCGCAGTGGTTAGCACACTGGACTCGCATTCGGGAGGACGACGGTTCAATCCCGTGTCCGGCCATCCTGATTTAGGTTTTCCGTGATTTCCCTAAATCACTCCAGGCAAATGCCGGTATGGTTCCTGCGAAAGGGCACGGCCGACTTCCTTCCCTGTCCTCCTCTCATCCGATGAGACCGATGACCTCGCTGCCTGGTCTCCTCCCCGAAACAACCCAACACTTGCGCGCAATGTATGTTGGTGGCAGTAGAATCGTTTGGCAGTCAGCTTCAAATGCCGGTTCTCTAAATTTTCTCAGTAATTGTTTCTCGAAAAGAACATCGCCTTCTCTCCGGGGACTCCCATTTGAGTTCCCGAAGCATCTCCGCAACGCTTAGTGTTGTTCGAACCTACCGATAACAAATCTAGTAGCCCGCGTTCGAATTGGTTCGATGTCTTCCTTCAATGCGACGTGGTATGGATCCAAAACACTCGAGCATTACCATAGAATAGGTCGTACCAGCGTCCTATATAGGTCTCTTTTACAGGTGAGCCACTCTTTCCTAAAATTTTCCCAATAAACCGAAGTCGACAATTCGCCTTCCGTACTAGAGTTCTCACGTGCTCGTTCCACCTCATATCGCTTTGGAACGTTACGCCCAGATATTTAAACGAGTTGGCTGTGTCGAATAGGACACCAGTAATACAGTATCCGAACATTGCAGGTTTGATATCCCTACTCATCCACATTAACTAAACATCTTTCCACATTTAGGGGCTAGCTGCCATTCATCATACCAACTTGAAACTTTGTCTAAGACGTCTTGGATCTTCCTGAAGTCACTCAGCTTCGACATTTTACCGTTCAACACGGCATCATTAGCGAAAAACCGCAGATTGCTGCCCACCCTGTCCGCCAAATCATGTATGTACATAGACAACAACAGCGGTCATAACACACTTCTCTGGGCACTCGTGGCGGTACCTTTATCTCTGATGAACACTCGGCGTCGAGGACAACATACTCGGTTCTACTGTTTAAGAAGTCTTCGAGCTTCGCACATATATCTGAGCTTATTCCATATACTCATACCTTCGTCAACAGCCAGCAATGGGGCCCCGTGTCAAATGCTTTCCGGAAATCTAGAAATATGGAATCTTCCTGTTGCTCTTCATCCATAGTTCTTAGTATATCATATGCTGATTCATGGACATAAGCTTCTGAGTCTCAAACCGGGAATATATTAAGGATTCCGCAGATAACACAAGTTAAGGGTATTGGTCTGTAATTTTGCGGGTCCGTTTTTTTTTTTTGCCATTCTTATCCACAGGAGCCACCTGCACTCTTTTCAAAAACACTTGGGACTTTGCGCTGGGCGAGAAATTCTCGATAAATGCAAGTCAGGGGCCTGTGCCGTAGAGTATTCTTTGAAAAATCGAATTGTAATCCTATCCAGACTTGGTGATTTATTTGCTTTCAAATCTTTCAATTGTTTCATTACATCAAGTACTTTTATTACTATGTTGTACACACGGGAGTCTGTCCGATAGTTAGATGACGGTATGACTGTACGATTCTCCTGTGTGGACTATTTTTTGAAAGTGAAATTTAAAACTTCGGCTTTCGTTTTACTGTCTTCAACTGCCACACCAGACTGGTCAACAAGGGGCTGAATAGAAGCGTTAGCCCCGCTTAGCGATTCTACGTAAGAGCAGAGTTTTCTCTGGTTGTCTGCTTAATGTTTTGCTAAGATGTGGCGTTGGTAGTTTTTGTATGCTTCTCACATAGATCTTTTCACAGACGCAGGAACGTCTACTAACCTTCACTTGTCGTCGTTTGTGAGTTCCCTTTTGAACCGAGAGTACAATAGCCTCTGCTTCCTCAGCATCCCCCGAATTTCGTTGATAAACCATTGTGGGCCTTTTGCATCCTTTGTCCACTTACTATGCACATAACTCTACAGGCTACGATTTACAGACTGCTTAAACTTTGCCCGTAGTTCCTCTACATCCGTCTTGCTGGAACTAAGTGACGGCAATTCACTGTTTAAGTGAGGAGCTAATAACTGCTTATCTGTTCTAACTAGCAGAAACATTCTCCTAGCCTTGTGTGTGTGTTGGTGGAGGTTGCAGATGACATACTGTTCGTTGTTATTGGTGACACTGCAGAAGAGATTAGTGATGATGCCTTCATGAACTTTAAGGGTGATGTCAAATATTAAGTACTTTCTCCAGAAAGGTAACCTACCAATAAATCCGAAAATTAAATTAAATTATGTGATACTTACAAGAAGCATGGTAACGAGCATCTGTTTGCCCTCCTGGATGGAAGCAGAAAACTCCACACATTCTGATATGGCGACATGCCAGCGATATGAAAACGTACTCGGAGAATGGTGGAGATGTGGCGAGGATACCACGTCACTTGGCGATGGTCGTTGGCCCCTACAGTAAATAAACACCTCACCTGGTGGCTGGATCGACATTTGTACCAGCTTTGGCGCTATATAAACTAAACGTGGAAGAGTACAAAGATGATTGGCATGGCTCCTGCTCAAGGATGACATGCAAAATATTGAAGCGTTCCAGCTTCACCTGAAGCAAGCATGCAGAGAATCTGCGACATCTTCTGCAGGTCGCCTGTGATGGCCTCTGCTGGTGGTCGACGAGGTGCGCCTGAAATTTAATACCACCAGGGGTCAAGGGCTCATTTCAAACGAGCGGAAAGTACTTGCGGGTGACCCTGAACAAGCGTTTAACTTGGCATCCTCACATCAGGGACTTCAGGAACAAGGCGTTGGCGCACCTTCACACCTTGTACCCATTCCTCCATCCGGCGTCAACGCTCTCCTCTTACTATGGCGTCATGTTGTATCTGGCGCAGACCCGTCCGATCCTGGAATACGCCATGTCGTGTGGGCAACTCCACTCCGACGTATATCCGACGTCTCTAGACGGTGCAAAGTCGGTTTTGGCTCCTCTCCACCAGTCAGCTCCATGCAGACACAAGAATCTCAAACCGGCGGGCCTGTTTCTATCAGGAAAAGGCTCAGCAGCTAAGGACGTCCACATCGGCCACTTGTGTCATCAGGTTCGTCTCCGGGTGACCTCGCGATAGCTGGACATGCTGCGAGTGTGAGCTGTACCTGTGGCATCAGCTGATCGCTACAGGGAAGGCACTAACCACAGATGACAATCCAGAACTTTAGGATGCAAATCACCATCGCAAGACCCGAACCTGTAGGAACATCACCAGACTGCTTGGCCTGCGCTACGTCCAGCACGATAGAGCTCGTTCCTCACTGAGTGTGAGTGTGGACCAAGAAGGTGGTATCTCGCCACTGAAGCCGTCGCTATGCTGATTCTGAAAACAATTGTTACCTCGCTTTTGTGAACTTGAAATTTTATCTGGGACTCTGTTTGAATGGGTGTTTCTATGTAAGGCAATTCTGTCTTTGTTAATCGGTACAAATTTGGGCGCAGGTCACTTGCACTTGGCCCTCTATTGCGATAACGGCTGCAGACTTAGCATCAGTCTTGGTTTCATACGGCGTGTGGTTAGTGCCAGTGAGCAGTCAAGCTTGTGTCAGTTCATGACACAAAAATCCAATGTACAGTATTGAAACTGATACAAATAGGCAATTTCGACTTCTGTTTAAGAGACTCAGATTTTATACGCACTAGTGTCTGCTGCGGGCAATGGTGCTGTCCTATGGGCCCTTAGCCATTAGGTTGTAGAGCCAACTTTAGCAGAAAAACGAAACGGGGCGTACTTTAGGCGCCTTCTCTACTGCATTGCTGGCTTTTCTGAGAATATGCCTTGATCTGGAAATAAAGTGCTGTGTCTCCGCTAACTTTGGCAATTAAAGTCGAGAATATAAGATATTTGGAACTGGGGCCGTACAAGATAAGAAATGCAATGTAGGTTCTGATGACTATGGGAGAATTAAGGGGCAGTTTTGGCAAAGGAAGTAAGACTCGCATATGTATTTCTAACATTATTAGGAGAGGTTAGGATCGAGGTTCCTTACGTCGGTGGGGATCTAATCCACTGCCTGACTGATCTTAGTCGGCATGTAATGCATATGTGCAAAATCAAAATTCCGATAGCTGATAATCGCTCTTGTAGCCAAGAAGCAGAAATACGTGGAAGAGACCTGAAGACACCGGAAGATTTCAGGTGGCTTACATAAAGGTATGACACGACTTTTTAGTTATATTTGAAACACAAAATTCTTCCAGGGGTTTGTGTGTACTCGGACCATGATCCGTTGTTTATGAAGTGCAGATTTAACCTGAAGAAATGGCAGATAGGTAAAAAATTGTGCAGATGGAACCTGGATAAACTGAGAAAACCAGGAGTTATTGAGAGTTTCAAAGAGAGCATTAGACAACGATTAACTGAGAAATGGAAAAAAAAAACATACAGTATAGGATGAATGGGTAACTTTTATAGATGAAACAGAGAAGTGAATAGACAAAGAGACAATGGCCAGCAGAAATCCTTGGATAACAAGAGACACTGAATTTATTTGACTAAAGAAGAAAATATAAATATGGATTAAACTGAAGCAGACAAAAAGGAATACAGACGACTAGAATGTGATATTGATAAAAAGCGTAAATTGCGAAAGCGTGAGTGGCTAGAGTAGAAACGCAAAGCTATGTAAACATGTTTGATTATGAGAAGGATAGAAACCTCTACCAGAAAATTTTAGAACAGTTGTAGAGGAGGGAATCACTATGAACATCAAGACCTCACAATTCAGGCAACTGTTAAGCAAAAAAGGAAAGCTAAAACTTGGTAAAAATATATAGAAGGACTATACTAAAGAAAGGACAACTACAGTCGCAGTATCTTTCAACTTCTGACTGTTTATGCATTTGTTTTATGTTTATGACTACGTAGATGGGTTCTTGGTGTATTGTATCTGAGTGATATAACCTATATTTCTAAACATCTGACATTGTATACACCTATTTTATGGAATAACGGTAAACTAACATGTTTACATTTCTTTTAAACTTCAGTTTTCTTATGCTCGTTGTTTTATACCTTTGACCACCTCGATGGGTCACTGAGACTGTGTGCCGTAGTTCTTTTGACGTAACTGAAATTTTTTCATGCTTTAGGTGTCCTGTATCCTACTTCACTTGTTATATTGTTGATTACTTGGGCAACGTCACGTAGGGGATGTGACACATGATACGACAGTCGTCTTACTTGCACACCAATATTTTGTAACAACTAGTCGCTGCCGCAACTTTTAAATCGTCACCTGGGAAACGTGCACATAGATACCTCCACGCTGCTTCGGTGGTAAACAACGCCGTTGGTCAGGCAGTATTTCCTGTGCCACTACGATCTCTGAGCAATACGCAATAACTGGCATGCATTTCTACGGGGAAAGGCTGCTAGTAGGTATCTGACATCCAATCGCTGTCGCAGGTCTGAAATCCTCTTCTACTGGATGGCGCATATCAATATGACCACGCCGTCTCCGTGGGAACCATCAGCGTCACCTAAGAACCATCTTCGTTGGCATACAATCTACGAGTTTGCGATGAATACCCACAACCGTTTGTTATTGGTTATCTCATTTTTATATATATGTTTACCACAGACTGATGAAATGCTGTTTACAGCAGTTACTTTACATAATGTAAGGCACCTGTTTCTCCATTTGTTATTAGTTTCGTGTAATCTCTCTGTATATACCTGATGTAACAACTCCTTTACGTCCTGTATACCTGACCGGCTGTCGCTGATGTAATTGGTCTGCAGTTGGTGGAGGACCGCGTATTTAAACAAAAGCATTTGACGTTCGTGGAGTTCGTAACGTTTGCTCCTTCCACAACTACCGCCTACCAACACGGGTATAATTTCTTCTATTATTATCTGTTGTAAAAGATGTATTTTATATGTTGGTAGCAACACTTCCCTCTTAATCCATTCTACGTTTGTATTTCAGTAAAATGTATGAAGATGATCAGCAACTGACCGAAACCGGGGACCTCAAATAAAGGGTTTCTAGCGGTTGTGACTGTTTATGTTCATTTTAGAGCACTAAAGAAACCGCTGTTCTCCACGAGAAACGTTCTCAAAAATTAATGAAAGGAAAGAAAATTGAAGACAATATTATGCAAAGGGAAGAAGAAATAAACGAAGACGAGAATGGAAGTATGACACTGTGAGAAGAATTTGACAAAGCACTGAAAGACCTGTCGGAACAAGGCACCTGCAGTATATGACATTCCCTCTGAATTATTGATATGCTCGGAGGAGCCAGCCACGAAAAGCTATTCCACGTGGTATGCAAGCTATACGGAAGAGGAGAAGCACTCTGAGAATTAAAAAAAAAGTAATAATTTCATTTACAAAGAAGACCGTTTCTGAATGATATGAATATCACGAGACCCTAAGTTCAGTATAGTACTGTTGCAAAATACTGACATGTTTATTTACAAAAGACTGTTAAGTCTGGTGGAAGTCGATATCATCTAGATTTACCTTGAAAGAGAGACTGAAAGTAGGCAAACCTCAGTTTATAGTACTTACAGTTATAGGAAGAGCTTTTGGCGATGTTGACTGGAATACACTCGAGCGATATGTTGTCTACAGACGTGTTGTGCACAGAAACCAGACTGCAGTTGCATGTCTCGAAGGAAATGAAAGGGGGAAAGCAGTTAAGAGAAGAGTGACATAAGGTTGTAGCCTTTCCCTGACGTTATTTTACTTATACATTAAGTAAGAGGTATAGGAAATGGAGGAGGTAGTCGGACAAGGGATAAAAGTTCAGCGAGAAAATATAAAGACTCTGAGTTTTTGCCAGTGACAGTTTCTGTCAGAGACGGTAAAGAAATATGAAGATAATTTGAACGGAATGCAGGGTGAGTTGAAAGAGATTTTAAAATTAATATCAACAAAATAAAAAAAAGGAAAAGGAGTTACATCTGACGATACTGAAGAAACTGGATTAGGAAATGAGGCACTAAACAAAGCGCAAGAGTTTAGTTATATGGGCAGCAAAGTAAATGACGATGGGCGCACTTCTTCTTTCTTCCCAGTGTATCCTCCGTTACACTCAGTGCCGCGCGGGATTAGCCGAGCGGTCTCAGGCACTGCAGTCACGGACTGTGCGGCTGGTCCCGGCGGAGGTTCGAGTCCTCCCTCGGGCATGGGTGTGTGTGTTCGTCCTTAGGGTAATTTAGGTTAAGTAGTGTGTACGCTCAGGGACTGATAACCTTAGCAGTTAAGTCCCATAAGATTTCACATACATTTCATTTCGTTACACTCAGTATCTTGGAACTTATTTCGTTCCACTTTTCCTCCACGTTCTCTCTTGCTTCCAGGGTTTCTAGGGCCTCGAGACGCTTTTTGTTTGTGTAACATATTGTTCATTAATTGCACTTTCTGGCAGTTTCCCTACATTTATAGAAGGTTCTAGTGTCTCCTTTTTCTTGTGGCTTTCGTTTAGCAGTGTATTCGCTTTTATTTGTATTATCTTTTTCTAATTACTATCCTTAAAAATCCTCAAAGTAACGGTTTAAATAAATACTAATTAATGAAAGAACTTAATAAAACAAGCTTTGAAAGTTTGACGAAAATTAATTACAGTGTGAATAAACTAGTGTGTAATCGACACATCGAAAAAAAAAATAGCAAGAATTAACTATGAAGCTGCTGAAAGTCTTTTAGGAACTAGTGGTTGCTCAATGAGATGTTGATGGAGATGATGGTGGAAAATAATAAAAGAGACAGAAGAAGAAGCAAATGGATCTGGGAAGTTGTCATGTTGATTGTAATGAAAGTGAAATGAAGGTCAACAAGGCTTGTCAGTAGGAGAATAAATGGTAGAGGGTTCAAAGGAATATCATACGAGTTTCCAAAAGATGAGAAAAATTTCGAGCCAAGCACCGAAAAGGGAGCTGCGTGATATACATAATAAATCATAGCTCAAGGCCAGAGAAGTCCGTTGCAGTCTTTATCCAACAACTGCTCGGGATAATTTATTAAATGATAAAATTACCTGTGTAAATTCAGTAATACCTTTTGCCACTTTACGCCTTTTGAAGATGGCTTACATCGTAATCAATTAAAAATTCGGAGTAGAAGATAATCGACAAGAGTTGGATTAAGAAGTGTGCTAAGAATACGAATATTGTGAAAAAGTATTATTAACTTGAAACCAGTCAGGTGTACTGTCTAGGCGATATATGTAACACATATAAATTATATCACGTTTTGTGCCTATTTCATGTCAGAAAATGGCTATGAGCAGTTTGGGACTTACCGAGCGAGGTGGCGCAGTGGTTAGACACTGGACTCGCATTCGGGAGGACGACGGTTCAATCCCGCGTCCGGCCATCCTGATTTAGGTTTTCCGTGATTTCCCTAAATCTCTCCAGGCAAATGCCGAGACGGTTCCTTTGAAAGGGCACGGCCGACTTCCTTCCCTAATCCGATGAGACCGATGACCTCGCTGTCTGGTCTCCTTCCCCCACAACAACCAACAACCAACCAACCAGTATGGGACTTAACATCTGAGGTCATCAGTCCCCTAGACTTAGAACTACTTAAGCCTAACTAACCTAAGGACATCACACACATCCATGCCCGAGGCAGGATTCGAACCTGCGACCGCAGCAACAGCGCGGTTCCGGACTGAATCGCCTCGAACCGTTCGGCCACTCCGGCCGGCTCCTGTCAGCACCGTTAATGAAAAGTTACTGAACTAAATATAAATGAAATGATACATAGTTATGGTATGTTTGCATGTGCACAACAACTTTGAGTATATTTGCTTTTATTTGTAGTGTCCTCTTCTAATTATTATGCTAAATTGTCTTTAAAATGACGCTGTAAAAATTACTAAATGCCAATATTACAGAGCTGTACTTTTGGGTTAGGTGGTTCTTTTTTAAGGATACTCTCCGCTTTAACAGTATTACCTCAATCTTGTTTTGGGAAGAAAATATATTTTATGGGGTAAATGGTGTAAGTAAATATTAAATCACTTTAAATCCGTAATATATTTATAATTTCTTAGGAAGAGATCAGTGTGGGGTTGTCATTTGGTTTGGAAACTAGGAGCGGTTTGTCCTGTTGCATTCGATTTTCAGGAAATTAGTCCATTTACATTTCATATTTACAGAAAACATATGAATGAATAATTTGTAACGTCCCCTTTGAAAAATTTATACATGACTGTGGTTAAACTGGCACACAATATTTTTAGCGCAACGCAATCTGACTTTCAGAAATCCCTACAAAAGAATGCAATATAGCGAGCGCCACTACTGCCAGCTAAATAAAATATTCAAACTACTGAAGGCACTAACTACTGATAGGCACAGTTAGCAAAAGAAAGATTTTGATAGAGAACAAACAATGTATTTACCTTAATAGTCATAATGTATATAGCAGTTCATGACATCCATTCTTACAAATGTACTGTTTCTGATGGACACACCTCCAGATTATCCATTCTAAAAAATCCGCCATCTCACTCCCCCACATCCACCACTGCTGGCGGCTCACCTCCAACTGCGCAACGCTACGCGCTGTTCACAGCCAGCTGCCCAACACTACAATAGCCAACAAGAATGCAAACCAGCCACAGACTGCACACACACAGCCAGTGATTTTCATACAGAGCGCTACGTGGCGTTACCAATATAAAAACCTAAACAGCCTACTTACAAATTCTGTAAAACTGTTCTCTGAGATTATAAAAAACGGCTCAAAGTAAGAAATCAAATCCCATAAGTCCGTCCGAAATGTTCTGGAATACGTAGAAAAACATTACCAGTACTTTTATTATTGCTCGTTACTAAACTGAATGGAATACAAATTCATTCTGCTCTTCTGTTTCTAAATCTGCTGAAAGAATATCATAGAGGAAATATGTACTCTGCGAAGTACAGACAATCTGTCGGACAGGATTTCGTCAAAAGGAGTTTCACGAGCTAATGGTCTGTTCTTGAGGGTCAGTACAGACGGAAAGTTTCGAAAACGGTATGAATAGGCCTATAAAGACAAAGGGAGGAATACGAAAAGTTATCTCGCACGTGAAGCTAGAAAAGAATCCGTTTTCTCTCCTGATGGCCTCTAGCAAATGGATCTGAAAAGGAAACGTGGGGGAAAGGCGGGGGCGAGGATTTGCGTTAGCAGGAAGTATAAACTTGTGGGACGCAGGTGGGGGCGTATAGAATTGCCAGGCGAGCGGCACAAGTGTGTGACTTGCAGAAGCACCACGAGTGCCGAGTATTGGTCGCCGGCCGCCTGTGCAGAGGCCAGTGCGTATTGGTTCCTGGGGGGCTTCAGCCATCGCACACGCCTCACGCGGGCTATTCATCCACCTACCTTCAAGGAGTTCACCAGAAATTTGACGTACAGTTCCGCCAGTTAGCTTCCTCGTTTACACGTAGGCTGTCCACCGGAACCCTCCCGGTGCTTCAGAGTAGATACGGAACTAGTGTCTCCACGGCTTACACTGTAGCTCACTTTTCACCCAACGCGTGTCAAGAAAAACGTGTAGTGATCGGAATATTAATATGTCGTGGCTATATCTGTCACATTTTGAGCCAACTTTACATGTTGGCGTCAAGTAATGAAACCATTACAATCCAGCACACTATTCCTCCCGCAGTGGTGTAAAATACAGAATAATTCCAGGGATTGACGTATTACGTACTGCTGTTACATTATACACACATCAAAAAAGTTTTGCATCACTCCGGTTCCCAGACCTCCTGAAGATAAACATTGACTGTGGATATAGTATCACGGACACAGTCCCTTTGACTGTTCAGAGATGTCACTAAACCCTCCCAAAGATGTAAACAACCATGCATGAGCAGCGCCTATTAGACGGAGGGGTCCGACAGCCGATCAGTTCCAGTCATTCCGCTATGAAGAGGTACACGTCTCGTGTTGTCTGTAATTCAACCATACCTAGACGGTCAATACCGCGGTTCTATCGCGTCCGCATTGCCACTTTCTGCCAGGAAGGGCTCTCTACAAAGGGAACTGTCCAGGCGTCTCGGAGTGAACCAAAGCGATGTTGTTCGTACGTGGAGGAGTACAGAGAGACAGGAACTGTCGATGACATGCCTCTCCCAGACCGCCCAAGGGCTGCTACTGCAGTGGACGCTGGAATGTGACAGAACAGATAGTTAGCGTTTCTGGACACTACTGAGACAAATTACCTTTCGAAACAGTCGTGCTTATCTATGGATAAAGATTTTCAATAAATGTTTCTCTTGTAAGATGCATTACTTTCAGTTTATATTCAGAGCCCTTCTACAAGGAAAGCAGTCTCTACAAATATGGGTATGGCAGATTCAGAAACGGCCTTAATATTTTTATCTCTTTTATTTGTATCTTTAAAATCAAACAATATACAGTACAATATATGGTCGCATATGTTTTCAGTGTACCTTTTCTGTCTCTTCTGTGGTCACTTGCCTAATTGTTGTTCTGTGATTGCCTAATTCTTGTTCTGTGACCCTCACCCCCATCCAAGAAGGGAAATTTGGGAACCGACTGTTTCAGTCTGATTTTGAAACGATTTTTCTACTAAGTTTTCATATATCAGTGTGTGAACACATGACACTTTAAGAGAGATTAGGGTGCGAACTGAAGTATACGTTGTCATTTTTGCCATATTCCGTTTGTGAATGGAACAAGAAAGGAAGGGCACCAATAATATCTAGAAGTACACTTTGCAGTGTACCCTACAGTAGCTGTCGTTCCTTAGTAGTTGCCTCTCGTTGTAACTAAAGCGTGCTGAAGTTCATATGAGACTCTCAGTAATACTTCTAGTAATCCGATGACTGTTCTACCTATTCACTACCTTCCTAACGCTTTGGTAGCTCTATAGCATAACAGTTTCATTTCTCATAAAAAAATTACAGGGTTATTACAAATGATTGAAGCGATTTCACAGCTCTACAAAAAATGGTTCAAATGGCTCTGAGCACTATGGGACTTAACTTCTAAGGTCATCAGTCCCCTAGAACTTAGAACTACTTAAACCTAACTAACCTAAGGACTTCACACACATCCATGCCCGAGGCAGGATTCGAACCTGCGACCGTAGCGGTCGCGCGGTTCCAGACTGTAGCGCCTAGAAGCGCTCGGCCACCACGGCCGGCTCACAGCTCTACAATAACTTTATTATTTGAGATATTTTCACAATGCTTTGCACACACATACATAAACTCAAAAAGTTTTTTTAGGCATTCACAAATGTTCGATATGTGCCCCTTTAGTGATTCGGCAGACATCAAGCCGATAATCAAGTTCCTCCCACACTCGGCGCAGCATGTCCCCATCAATGAGTTCGAAAGCATCGTTGATGCGAGATCGAATGCGTGAGGATACTCTACTGCTCAAATTCGCACATTGTGTCTGTTCACTTCACCATTAAGAAAAAATGTTGCTTCATCACTGAAAACAAGTTTCGCACTGAACGCATCCTCTTCCATGAGCTGTTGCAACCGCGCCGAAAATTCAAAGCGTTTGACTTTGTCATCGGGTGTCAGGGCTTGTAGCAATTGTAAACGGTAAGGCTTCTGCTTTAGCCTTTTCCGTAAGATTTTCCAAACCGTCGGCTGTGGTACGTTTAGCTCCCTGCTTGCTTTATTCGTCGACTTCCGCGGGCTACGCGTGAAACTTGCCCGCACGCGTTCAACCGTTTCTTAGGCCGACCCGTTGATTTCCCCTTACAGAGGCATCCAGAAGCTTTAAACTGCGCATACCATCGTCGAATGGAGTTAGCAGTTGGTGGATCTTTGTTGGACTTCGTCCTGAAGTGTCGTTGCACTGTTATGACTGACTGATGTGAGTGCATTTCAAGCACGACATACGCTTTCTCGGTTCCTGTCGCCATTTTGTCTCACTGCGCTCTCGAGCGTTCTGGTGGCAGAAACCTGATTGCGGCTTCAGCCGAACAAAACTTTATGAGTTTTACTACGTATCTGTAGTATGTCGTGACCATATGTCAATCAATGAATGGAGCTACAGTGAATTTATGAAATCGCTTCAATCATTTGTAATAGCCCTGTAGATAAAAGGGTAGTGCTAATGCCCGGAAAAGCATGAGCCCGTCATTTTAATATGCCCTTGTAAATTTCAGCTTACATCGGGCTACAGGAATACTACAAAAAATCAAATCGAATGTAGTTACGACTTCTGTCCTTCCACCTTAATAGAAAAAGCGAATGAAAAGGGAGGAACTCGCTTAGCGCAAGCAGGGTATCTCCGAATCGAAGTGTAAGTCAACTTACAGCAGCAGGACAACAAAGTGTTTACTCCTATTGTTCCCCCACGAAATGGATAAAATGAGCACAAGACGTGGAGCTGAAACTTCTTGAAGCGCAACTTAAGTTTGCGTAAAGAACTGTTTTCGCTTTTCGTGACTTTAATACGCCTGCCACGTAAAGAAGACAATACCGTCTTGGTGACTAAATGGGCCCGAGACACGAAATGTTTTTAATAAATGGCAACAGACGTCTGCAGTTTAATTCCTTTTGCCACAACTACATCACAAAATGTTTTATGGCCAACCACTATTACGAAATTGTCTAAGATAAGAATTATTACACGGTAACAATTAATAGCTACCCGAAATTTTAGATAAACACTCTGTGAAAGGACAGAATACGAACTTTCTACACAGGAGATAAAAAATCGATGGCGCTTGCGGTGGAACGGAAGAAGGTAGGTTAAGGCTCAACGTAGTCCACATAAGAGTAAGTTGAATGATTCATTGTTTGTTTTAATTTATATTTGATCTGTATCCAACCATTTTCTCTGCACACATGTGCATGAAATATTCACTGAAAATAATACATTTCAATTAACAGATCGTATAATATCAAAGAACGTTTAAATTGATGTGTTACGATAGTATGAGAATAATTATGGTTAAGACATCCTGCCATAACATAAGCACTACAGTGACATTATTCTAAAGTGAAGCACTCATTGCCATCCCAGTTTTTATTAGGTATGTCTTTTAGATACTTATTATGAACATGCATTAAATGTATAAACTACCTTTTCCAAGATATTTTATCCGTAGGTCATAGATCTTCTGACATGGACAATTACTATGAGTTAAGCTCTTGGTAGTCCTTCTTGTGCTGTAGTTGGTTTTGTTAAACGTGACTTACAAAGAGTACAAGATTGTAACTGCTGCATTTTAGCTCTAAATGCTTGTTAATATACTTGAAGCTTTGTAATCTTCTTTCGAAAGGAGCTTCGGGTGAGATCTGATACATTTTTAAAATTGTGTATAAGATAATTTTATATTCAAAATTATCCGTTTTAATATTGCTTCAGTTGTGAATACATCTATTTTTTAGTTGTTTGTGACACTGCGTTGTGCTTTCTTCCAAATCATGTACACGAGATTCTATTTACTGTTACAGTAAATGAAATGCTGTAGTATGTTGAATGTACCATTATTAAGAGAAATATCTCCTGTTTGACTTTAATACAGGCATACATTCAGTGGCTATCAAACTTATTTGTAAGCTATGCCCAAAATGTTCGCCAGCTTCCCAAGAAAAGCAATTGGATCTATCAGTGCATGAAGCAATAAACTGTCTCCCCATCCATCTTTGAGTGAAAGTTAGAACGTTCTCTCATTGGTTGACGAACTGATTTTTAGGTAAATGGTACATCATGACGGAATAGTTGCATATATGAAATGAAGGCACCTTCGTCACAAAAATTTGTATTTTCGATGTGAGTAGAGACAAGGCAAGATATCAGTCTTGGCGTTACTGAATGACCTACTCCAGCACTCACAACAAGTGATTCAAGAAAACTGCTCGTAGCACGAATCGGAATGGCCATAATGGAATTTTCAGTCAGTCCCTCGGTGGTATCTGTTGTGTCCTGCCGTCTCGTCAAATGTGCGGCGCCTAGGAAACCTGCTTTCTGGGATCGCTAGAAAATTCAAGCAAATCTTATTAATGAAGTATATTGCAAAAGGAAATGATTACAGTACTTAACTTTGCTTGCAACACATCATTATTAATTCTCAAAGGGCGACAGCCAAATAGGGAATCTCTTCAGTATTTAGCGCGGTCTCTACGGTCGCAGGTTCGAATCCTGCCTCGGGCATGGATGTGTGTGATGTCCCTAGGTTAGTTAGGTTTAAGTAGTTCTAAGTTGTAGGGGACTTATGGCCTCAGAAGTTAAGTCCCATAGTGCTCAGAGCCAGTTTTTTCTTCAGTATTTACAATTCCAATACAAGTGAAGGAAAATAGTTCCTAAGTAACTGCTATGCAAGTGCCTATTCTTGACGCCACTGTGGAAGTCGTAGAACTGGTAGTCTTCAACTGTGCCATGCCCAGTCGGGTGCGGCGCTTATGTTCTCTTCACCTGGAGGCCGCTGCTGTCTCGGTCTCGGCCAGCGTGCTATTGGCTGACGTCTTCTTTACAGCTCTCTCCGTTTTAACGTTCCCGACCGGCGTGCCGGCGCTTAACTGCACGCCGTAACAGTGTCTGCACCAACAACTTTCTACCCTATACTGACATTTCTATAGCGTTAGGCATATGCTTGGCGTGTTTTGCCAAAAAAGACTTTCTGTGATCGACGTGAGTTCTTCTGGCAGTCCAGTACAATGCTGTCTTCAGACAATTACACGGAAGTTACCACACCAGATCTTCAGTAACACACACATTCTGTGTACTCTCCGTCCGTAAATCCAGGTGAGGAATGAGGTATTAAGAGTTTAAATTAAACTAACTGATAACGTAAGATTATGTGTGGATAGAAATGAAAGTAAGATGTGCTTTCTCTGTAGCTCGAAGTGAAGAGATGTTCGCTTCCATATGCTGCTATAGTTTCAGAACTTTCTTTTAACCGTAAATCCGAGTAGTAGAGGAAAGGTGCCTAATATGAGACACACTTTTATAAACCCATTTGAAAGACCTAGAAGTAAGTGCAATTGTATTTTTATGATGGTAATAACATCTTGCATTACTTAATTTTATCATACAATTACCGTATTTGCAATAATAAAGAATCGTTCAGAGTAGTTATTAAATCTTCACAAACAAGGCATTTCGTAGAAATGATATCAAGGTTTCCTAATATGAGACAGTAATAATATTTTGCTTTAATTATTTTATTACAGAATAATGACATATGAATATACAATTTTTACATGTTCATTCAGTTTTGTTATCCTTCACTCATTTCACACTACTTAGGTTTATATTTACGACATTCGGGGCAAACAAAAATGTCTTCTGTGACACCGCAATCTTCATGAGCCCAGCGATAATATTTCGTGCCCTGTGCCAATTTCTCCCCGTGTTTGTCTTCAGAAAAGCGTCCAGTACAGAACAGACACTCTACGTCGTCGTCATCACTGCTGTCTGAATCCCCACTGTCATCAAGATGGACATCGGATGCCGAGTTACTAGACGATTCTTCTGCTTTAGATCTACGATTTGAAGATTTTCCACTCTTCTCCCCAAATAACTTTCTGGCTGCTTTCTTAGTTTCAGCCTCTGATTTCGTCTGTTTGGATTCTTGCTTCACATAAAGAGTTGAAGTTAGCAACGCAGCAAAGCACCAACGCGATGTTTGACCTATGTGACTATCTCCAGGTGGTTTTGCGATGAGTGGGAGAAGTTATAAATGTTGTTATCTCATGATAGTATTGCGTAAATTACAAATAACAAATAGTGAGAGAACGAGTTCCCCCAATATGCGTTAGGTATCGTAATATGCGACACTGTCGCGTATTTGGATCCCCATACTATCCCATATTAAAAGAATTTCGCCATCTTACACAAAGAATCACGCACTTGCTAACAACGTTCGTTGGAAAATGAACCTAATTGTCAATAATTATACGTAATACCTTCACAAATAACAACAAGAAAAGAATACAGTAATATCCACTCACCTTTAAGCTGAAATATTGTCTTAACACCGTTGTCGCAAAAACTCCAAACCCAAGAAATTTTGTATCAACCTCTACGTACTGTGTCCGGCTCAACTATGGCATCCTACTCGCTGCGTCGTCGTCTAGCACGCAAGAGACGTATTTAAGAAACTCTCCACCAGAGTGCAACCCCTAACATGAGCACAGCTGGGGTGTCTCATATTAGGGAACTATCGCATAACAGGCACTTTTCCTCTACGGTCTGAGAGATATTACTAAACACAATGACGTGCAGAATTAAGGGCAAGAGTCACTTTCGCATGAAGTATCACTGCCAAATAGCAAAGCATCGATGAAACTTGGGCCATACACAGAAATAACTGCTACAGTATTGTACATACGGTAATCGAAAGAAAAACACAATGATACGAACAGACACTGAAGTAACTGACACGATGGTCGCTTGGAAATAACAAAAGGCGGGATGTGCCACAGAACAGCTTGTGTGGTGACTACGGGCCGCAGTGCATATTCTCCAACGTGCTTCCATGCTGGCCATAAAGACGACAGGAAGTTCCTGTGGTGGAGCGTTCCTTTCGTCCACCACTGTGGTTGACAAGTGTTGGAGGTCGTTGGTGCATGTGGAAGTGCCGCAGTAGTCTCCCCAACGCATTACACGCGTGCTCGATGGCTTTTAAGTCGGGGGAGCGGACAGAACATCCGACAAGAGCACGCTGCTCCTATTCTCGTCCCTATGCACCTCACATCATCGCAAAGGATTCCGTCGATGTGCGGGTTTCAGCAGAACACTCACACCACCCGCATGCAGTCGCCGTGCTACACGGAATCCTGAGATTGTGTACTTCGCGTTTATTTTACAACAATTATATCCGCTTGTAACGTAACATAACAATACCTTCTTACACCAGTAGGAGTGGAGTTTTCAGCTATTCTACATAAAATCTATGTATGAATCAAGTTGTGTCCCCTTCTTTTTTATTCCCAGGGGCATTTACAAAAGAGCGCTTTCTCATGGATATCGGCTTTTCTGTTAATACTGATATATAACTGCATGTTTCCCCTCAACTAAAACGTTGTAATGATACTTGAATCACGTAACCATTACGGCACCTCACCTTAACCTCTCGATACCAGCAATATTCTACTGTAATTAACGTATTTCTGAGACAACATTCACATTTGATTTCATTAATGTAGAGGTACTTTGATACATCGATATGTTTATATTGCAATGATATTATTCTTATGTGAATTCTCTCTTTTGTCACTATGATCTTTGACATATTTGTAACTCTGATTTTTGGGAGTGTAAGCGGTGATTAGAAAGTCAAGTCTTGAACGTCATGTTGAAAAGACGCATATTGTAGTCAGTTTATAAAATGTTAACTGTAACAGTTTCAAGTATGTTTTATATTGAGTAGTGATGTTTTGTGACTTACGTGATATTGCAACAAAAGTAATAAAAAAGAAGTGTAACTTAAATTCGGAGTGCTGATTACTTTTTTACATCGCCATTGTGCTAACTTTCAAAGGTTTAATCTTCAAGAATGGTTTATGAAACACATCTATAAAACTTTGAATATCGCATAATAACACCCAGTCCTCTTTGCATCGGAGCTTGGAATCATCACTACCTAGATTTTCGACGACTGAGCCATGAGATCACGACGAGACCAGCGTGGGAAACACGAAAAGATGAGTGCCTAGTTTATCCATTATTTCATGAAATGACTTTGTTAACTGTGCTCTAATGACATCATTCACATAATATAACTTTGTTGTTGCCCGAAAATGCAGTATTTAGCAGCGTGAGCAACACCACAATCATAATTAATTTTTGACCTATGTTGCGGTAGGGTTGTTAGAACGTCTCAGTGGAATAATTAAAGCCCTCGTTTCTGAAATGTAACACATATTCACTTCATAAAACAGTATCTTATTCCCAAATTGTTACTTCTTTGTTATGTATAATGAAACTGTGAGTTAAACGGGAATGTGTCTATTCGAAAATTTTCGTGGTCTATGAACTGTAAATGTACTGTGAACTTCCATTCAACTACAACTTATTCATCGGAATTTAGGATTTAATGTTTTCTAACAAATAACTGTTGGGTACCTCGAATATCGCTGCCACTTTTCAGTTATCTGTCGTACAGTTACGAGACAGCCAG
Organism: Schistocerca nitens; assembly: GCF_023898315.1. NCBI lineage: Eukaryota > Metazoa > Arthropoda > Insecta > Orthoptera > Acrididae > Schistocerca > Schistocerca nitens. Next base: position 859,318,491 of record NC_064617.1, read on the forward strand.
GCAGGTCGAGCTCACTACAAGTTGCAGCCACATGAAGCCGTCGCGTGGCAAGTTGAGGTCACGGCGTCCGGAGGAGTTTGTGGGAAATCTTACGAACACGCACGGCTACACCAGCTTATGTTGCACCACTGTCGGAAATTAATGAAGCCACCGTGTGTGTTATACCTGAACTTCGGTGAATACTATTCAAAAATGTCGCTTAATATTACCTACGCACAAAATTAGTTCTTCTTCGCCACTCAAATGCTGTAACAAGACTTCCCTTGTTGTAAAATGTAAACTTCAAATGTAAACTTAAGACTTCCCTTGTAGTAAATTTGCTTTATAGTCCCCGCTAACAGTTATAAATCATCGGTGTCTTGCTTAGATTTTTATTAGTGCTATGTTTTTCTAGGTGGAAAGCCCTTCATCGTACAATCATGGTAAAATAGAAACACTTATTTCAAATACCCAAATTTGTGTGGGGTAGCCTTGGTTTGTGATAAGGAATGCCTCCGGGCAAAGAAAGGCCCAATATTTCTGACACAGTGTTAGCTCACTCACTGGTCTACTGTTAACATGAATGTTTCAGAAGTAACTTGCTGTCTACTTGAGTATTGTTGTCATGTCCTAGTACCAACTGAAATATCTTCCGTATGTGGCGCTCTGCAGCTTGGATATATTGGAGAGTTTTGTAACGCATTGTATTCGCTAAGAAATAATATTTAACCACCATCAGATACGAATGGATATTTACAGATTTTGTCTTTAGCCCCCATACTGTTCCGGCAATTTCTGGATAAACGTTCGATTTTCGTACTTACAGTCGACCTCCAGTGATAGTGTCGTTTCTTCAACAACCCACTCTGTGAGAGTCGAGGTGCATTCTTTCGTAATGACGCTTCTGCCATTGGTTAAAAGTAATTTTTTTAATTGCTCAGTATCAACCAAACAAAAATGAAGGGATTTGCTGGTGACATAGCTGTTATTGAGGAGAAAGACGAAAAACTGCAAAAAATATTAGTAACAATGAATCATATCTTGAAGGAGAAATATAGCATCAAAATTAATACAAACGTGGCGTAAATATAGTATGATAACGTTAACGTGTCGCAGTAGACATTAGAGTTAACGGTTATCGTCCGTCCCAAAGGTTCCGAGACTGTTTTGATTCTTAGAGTGTAAGAGACGTCAGAACAGTAAATATGATGGTCGCCTGAACCGACTACTCTAAACAACAGATGTGTATTCGACCAGTCGTGAACAGGCGGTGTTCAGCAGTGGGAGTGCGATCGTAGTGCGTCAACGTTGTTGTGCCACATAACACAATGGACCAATGGAATGAACGTCTCTGGCTCAAGTATTAAAGATATTCTTCAGCGAATTTTGAAGAAGAGTAAGGCTTTCTCTTTGTCATCCTGCGTCTCGGTAGCAATGTGGTACCTGAGTGACGGGATGGATGGCTTTGATCTGTTTACTGTCTTATGATAGAAACCTCTTAGGATTTTTTGTCAGGCTGGTTTCACGTATCGCGCATGGTTGTCTTTTCGCCCATTTTGGCTTCATTCACTTTGTGTTTGGTTACGACGCTTTAGCTACTCTTAAATCTGTGGCCTTCCCCCAATTAGTGTTATAGGCCTTCTGTCGTCCCTTATCTATATAAACGATTTAGGAGTCAATCGAAGCAGCCGTCATAGGCTGTCTGCAGATGCTGTCGTTTATCGTCTAGTAAAGTCACAGAAGATAAAAACCAATTGCAAAACGATTCATGTGAGGTTATCCACATGAGTGCTGGAAGGAATTCGTTAAACTTCGGTTACACAATAAATCAATCAAATCTAAAGGTCGTAAATTCAGCTAGATACCGAGGACTTACAATTACGAGCACATTAAATTGGAAAAAACACATAGAGGATGATTGAGAATGATTGAGAAAGGCGTACGAAAGACTGCGTTTTTCTAGAAGAACAGTTAGAAGTTGCAACAAATCTATTAAAGAGACTGCCTACACACGCTTTTTTGTAGTACTGCGGCGCATTGTGGGATCCTTACTGGACAGGATTAACGGGGTACATCGAGAAAGTTTAAAGAAGGGAAGCACTTTTTGTATTATCGAGAAATAGGGGAGAGCGTGTCACGCACATGATACAGGATTTGGGGTCTACATCACTGAAACAGAGGCGTTTCTCGTTGCGGTAGGAGCTTCTCACGAAACTTCAATCACAATCTTTCTCATCCGAATGCGAAAATATTTTGTTGCCGCCGATCTACGTAGGGAGGAACGATCGTCGTAATAAAATAAGGGAAATCAGAGCTCACACTGGAAGATACAGGTGTTCATTTCCCCGCGCTCTTCGAGAGTGGAACAACAGAGAATTATTGTGAGGGTGGTTTGATGAACGCTCTGCCAGGCACCTAAGTGTAATTTTCACAGTAGCCATGTAGACGTATAAGCTGTCCTTTCTTTTATAATGCCACTTATCAACAACTGAATCGGTTATTTATGAAAGGGCCCATGTCACTTTTTTTTTTCAAGTACGAGTTTATCTGAAATGGATTGTGCCAACATCCGCACATTGTTTACTTATGAAAGATCTCTCCTCGCACCAATACTTTTAAAGATACAGCCATTGCAAATCTGTGTCTGGTTATGAAACGGCTCATACCAATGAAAAGAGCCCTTTCTTAAATAAAGCATGATTGGCGGCAGTGGTCTGGTAAGCAGCTGATTCAGTTCACTAGTCTATGTAGTTTACAGTTAGATTCCTCTCTCTTAATTGTGATTGTTATTGTTGTAGGTTAGTTTCAAGTGATATCTTTAACCTAAAATTAATTTAAGTGTTGTTAAGAAGATTTCGTGTGCTCCTAAAAATGTCAGAGAGTGATAATGACATCGTGGAAGGTAATCAACGTAAAAGAGGAGATGGCAAGATCGAGAACTACAAAGTAAATCGTATAAAAAAAGCAAGAATCCTTGGTGACGAGCAGCGGTTAGTTTATCCATTTTGTATCGACAACAACAGTGCTGACACAGCATCTTTTTACTTGTACCACCAAGGGGTTGCCAGAAAGGGCAGCAGTGAAGTTTGCTCTTTTATAGTGAAGTATATCAATGATAATATACCAGAAAATGTTGATGAACTGTACCTGTACTGTGATAACTGTACAGGTTAAAACAAAAATTAAACTATTATTGGGTTCCTACTTTCTCTTACAGACAGTGGAAGATTCAAAAAGATTGTGTACAGGCTGCCTATAAAGGTTCACTCTTATTTGCCCTGTGACCAAGTCTTTGGCCTTGTCAAAAAAAAATTAAGGAATTTTGACCGATATTACACAATAAAGGAAGTATGTGAAATGATATGAACGTGTACAGTACAGGGAAAGTTTAGTGTTTATTTGATAGAAACAGAAAATATTTTGGATTTTCATAAATGGTGGCCTCAGGCCTTTAAAAAATGTACTGTTTCAGAAGAAACCAAATCTGAAAAGAAGGGAAAAACAGAATATTTTACTGTTTCTAACGACCACGAATTCTCGTTCCAGCAATCAAATAAAGGAAAAGTAACAGCATAAGTTTTTTTTAGTGGAATCCTCTACAACTAGCTATCCCGACACAATCATGGATTTTTCTACCCATACACAATGGATACACTGAAAGAATACCTACGAAACGTCCCCTTAGAAAAATTATACATGACTGTGCTTAAACTGACACACAATATTTTTTTGGCGCAACGCAATCTGACTTTCAAAAATCCCTACAAAAGAATGGCCCTGACTAACATTAACCTATACCTTTCACAAATCATTTACCTCACAAAAATCTTCGTTACTCGAAATACTGCAATACAGCGAGCGCCACTACTGTCAGCTAAATAAAAGATTCAAACTATGGAAGGCACTAACTACTGATAAGCATAGTTAACAAATGAAAGATTTTAATAGAGAACAAACAATGTATTTATCTTAATAGTGATGAAAAATCATAATATACATAGCAGTTCATGACATCCAGTCTTACAAATTTCAAAACTCCGCCATTTCTCTCCCCACATCCACCACTGCTGGCGGCTCACCTCCAACTGCGCAACGCTACGCGCTGTTAACAGCCAACTGCCCAACACTACAATGGCAGACAACAATGCAAACTAGCCACACACTGCACACAGCACAGCCAGTGATTTTCATACAGAGCGCTACGTGGCGTTACCAATAAGAAAACCTAAACAGCCTACTTACATAGCCCCCATGCTCCCCACAAAAATTTTTACGATTTGTTTTGGGCAGTGGCCAATACAGATTTGAAAAAATTTTTCCTAATTACAATAACAAAGAAATCAAATGCACACACTTATTGACACAATGTTGGTCAAAAGCTAAAATTTTCTCACAGACCATAAAGACAGTCCTGATCGTTCATCACATTAAAATTGCAGTGTTTTTCTCAAAGTCTGAGCAGTAAAAGAGAATGCACACGGAAGTAGTGGATTTCCATGCAGTCATGAAGAAGTAGTGTTGTCCTTCCAACGGAAAGACAGTGCTGACTCTTGACATGCAGACAGGTAATGGGCCACAACAGAGCAAACCCACAGCAGAGTCAGTCGAAGTTGTGAAGAATATTGCTAGGTAGGTCACCACAGAGCAGACCCATTGTAGTCCTGGTAGAGATTATGGTATTGGTGGGCCACCAGAGGTGCAGACCCACTGCAGTCCTTGTAGAAATAATAGTATTGGTGAGTCATCAAAGGTATAGACCCACTGCAGTCCTTGTAGAGACGGCCAGCAGCCATCTGTTGCGACTGTGCAGGTGCACAATCACCATCGAAGAGTCTTGTGGTCAATATAGCAAATCCATAAACCACAACTTGTGCACTCACAAAGTTTTTGGAATTGTCCTTAGAACCAGCAATGCTGTTATCCAGTCCCTTGCTGAATTATCAACACACTTGCAAACACTAACAGTTCCAACTTCTCACATATTGTGCATTACTATGACCAACAGAAATGTGTGCAGTGAAATGAATGCTTACAAGTTACTTAATTTGATGAACTGGTGTCAATTACAATATTATAACATGAGAATACAATAACAAAGGTACAAAATACATCGTTAAAGAACATGACAATACAGATAACATTTGTAGTAATACAGGCTTTACAAAAGAATAGAAATATACATATACATCAGTGTTACAGGAATTATGACATAAGTACATACATAAAAGATCAGAATAACTTTCGAAACATCAACATGAGCATTAAAAAAGAAAACCAGAATAAATAATGTCTACACATTTTTAAGAAGAAAATAACATAGTATTTGAAAAATTCTACAACATAAATCTTATTAGCTAAACACATAAAGACAGGAAAAACACAAATATACAAGAGTACACAAACACATAGCAGAATAACACAGGGGGAAAGGACAGGGTTTGTTTTCAGTGTAACATTTGGTACTGCAATATTTTGCAAACAAAACCTTTTTTTTCTTGGAGATCTCCCTTCGTTCATCATTATTCCCAAAAAGTCCTATCTATACCTGCTTTCTGTACTTTTTTCGTATAACTTCTCTATGCATTTCTTCCAATTCATTGCAACTCATTCTCTTATATAGTCTACCGCCTCTTAAGCTAACTTAAATCTACTGAGCTCAGATGCTAAACTAAGGGACGAGGCAATGCAGCAGCATAAAACAATTAATACAAACCGCAATGACAAAAAAAAAATGGAAAATTGGCAAAGCAAGCTACAGTAAATCTAAATTACCAAGCAATGCAACATTACAACTAATATGAGCCAATGTGCAGCAACAAGAAAAATAAATCAGTAGTAAAACTAGCTTAACAGAGTAATACAAAGTGAAATTTAGTAGCACCATGCCTGGCAAACAGCAGCAGCAAATGTAATAACTTATATCTAAACATGACAAAGCTCAAGCAGAAAAAATATTACACTAAAGATGGCCATGTCTAATACCTATTTCACATCTTAATACTAGAATGATGCATCACAATTTATTCTACAAAAGAAATTACCAAGTACTTGAAAAGAAAATTCTGTATGCAATTCCTGTGAAGGGAAATGTCTTTTTGTGCTCCTTCGTTTTTTTAAGTACATCATAAAGTTATTCTTTACTGGGTCTGTAGACATAAAATATTTAGATTAGTACATCTATAAAATTTTATTTTAACCAATGCTGCAGGGCAGCTAGAAACTAGATATTAAACAAAATGAGCCATCTCTCAACTAGAAAGACAATAGATGTAAAAGTGTTTCTCATCATTTCATTAGGCATTTTAGTAAATATCATAAATTAAGAGCTCCAAAGTGTAATCATATGTTTTCAAGTTTGAGTGTGTCGTATTTGCGACGCTTTCTACAAAGAAATGTCAATAGCGAGGATAATGGCCTCTTTTTTTTCTACCTGTGCCTGTGAAAGGCACGCACTAATGGCTTTTTTTCCAGGTGACTGTCACTCAGATGGGCCTCCACAGCACATTACGTCACAGTCATCTACCTTCTTTACTGAAATATTTACGGCAGCTGTTTCCGCTACAGTAACAGTCTCACAAAAAATTAAAAATTCAAAGATTAGGAATTTACATTAGAAGTGTGTAGAAACAAAATCTCATATATAACAGTGTCCAAAAAGTTTTGTCAGCATTGTGGTAACTAACATTCACGTATGTACACACATTTCATAACTCTTAAAGTACGATTCTTGGTTTCCAACATCCTTTTTCACAAGTCAGAGTCCCTAACCACTACTCATTATTCCTTACCTTATTACACATATACATATTCATCGACACTTCTCCAATATTTCATCATAATAAATACGTAGCATAATCAAATTCCTCATATAGAATCACCTTATTGGTCATAAACATACCTCAACAGCATAATACACATAGTCGTCGTAATAATATCATAAAACCTCAGCCGAATCTCAAAAACGTCGTAGCTTTCTGCAATAATTTCAGAACCTAAAAAAAATTCTCTGCTCATTTCAATAGTGTCATCTACCTCAATCGCACTACAAAAATCGTGATCCGATACCAAATATATCATTCAAAGGTCTCATAATATCACAATGGTTCCGAAAAAATATGAACCGTTCACAAAGTACAGACAAAATACAATTTTTTAAGTGTGAAGTTATCCAACGGTGTAATTACGTAAACATGTGTCACTGACGTAGTAAAAAAAATGTTTGTCTCTCTCAGTTAAATAATCAGATAGCTGTGTAATTATGTGTTGGAGAAATATGGTACCAATGTGTAAAGTTGTATAAGCAAATACCATATTAGCTAGGGCTCCGTGTGCTTGCCAAACACATGGTACACAAAGTAAGCATGTACCCCCCTGAGGATTAATGTAATTATACCCTCACGTGTTACAGATTACAGCAATGGAATGAAATGTATCACAGAAAACTTTCTTTGTAATTGAAAAATCTTTAAAAGTAAATGTCTTAAGTACAAAATTAATCACTCAAATGCGTGTCCTGTAGCGCTAAACTGTGCGTCTTGTTGTAAGATAATCTCTGTGGAAGTGGCGTAGTTATCGTCCTCCGAAAGCTAAGTTCTGCAGAAGTCAATGTACTTACCTCATGATAAACAAAAGTGAAATGCTTTGCGTATAGATATCTTAGTTATTATGTACCTTACCGTGATCAAGAAAGTACTATAATGTAACGTATTGTTGTGCTACGGAAAAGGCTGTCTAATTGTAGCTATACCACAGAAGTTACTACTAAAACTTGTTTTACTTTCCAGAATAATACATAAAACTGTGCAGACATAAAACAGAAACACTGCAAAAGCAACATTGTAAATTGTCACTCATTAGTAGCGTCGTGATAAGATCGTGTAGCTGTCACATAAACTAACCACTGTGTCAACTGGTATCTCTCAGAAAGTACTTTAAATCCAGAATGTCTTTTCAACTAAACCAAAATGTTGCATTAAGATCTCATTAGCAGTACCGGTACATGTTCTAAGTATGTCAGCCTTATAATCGTTACGTAACCCGTGCAACTAACAAGCAAGAATGTACACACACAATAACACTGTGTCGTCTGTTCACCATAACAATGCATTCGTAATTTCTGTTTAAATATGTTCTCTTGGTTCTTGACTGGATATTTAACTTCAAACATTGTTGCATGTTAACAGTTTCTTAAGTCTGACAAAGCATACCAGAAATGTGAAGTGAAAAATTTTATAGCAAAGACTAAGTTAAAAAGCAGATTATCTTTCAATAAACTGTTTTACATGTGAAATGTAGTGCAATCCTTTACTCTTCCTAGTACGCAGAGTTTCAACTTCAACGCAATTATCATGTGGTATACGTCGGATTCTGTAAGGTCCATTGTAAACTAGAAAGAATTTGTGACTCAAGTGTTTCTTCTTATGTGACAATGAATGAGCTTTAATGAGAACTTTCTGATCAATGTATAATTTCTTTGCATTTGCTTTACCGTGTAGTTTTCTCCTTTTGTCTGCTGCAGATTTTATATTTTTAATAGCCAAATCAATTATGTCCTTGTGTCGAAGTTTACGTGTATTCGGGAAAGGTACAAGCTCTCTGATTCTGTTCGGTGGTTCTTCATTCTTCAGTACAAGAGTAGGTGGTAAAGCAGTGGATCGCATTCTTACAGCTGGTTCATTCTCTAAATAGCAACACATAAATTCTAATCTGTGCTCTAATGACCAGTTGGGAGGAAAACAATGAGAGAATTGATGAAGCCACGCTTGTGGATGAATGCCGTTGCCGGAATTCTTAAATGTTTTGAATTTACGTGTAGTAATAAACAGCTTATAGTCAAAATCATCATGTCGGCGAGTCGCATATCGGTCATTGTTACGTCGTGTCGGCGGTTCCATCTCAAAATTCGGTGCACCTTGCCAATTTCTTTCATAATTTCCGAAATGCCCTGTGTTATTATTTTGTGACTTTTCCGTATTTCTAAGTTCCTCTTCCCGTGTTGGAGCGCGAGTGTCCTCTGAAATATGTAATTCTTGTATTACTTGTGCCAACTGATCTTGTACTTCCCGGATTTCTCTTTTGTACTGTGTATTGATTTGATTTTGATTTTGTTTGAATTTTCTAATTTGTTCATACTCTTCAGTGTCAGTGAAGGCTACAGGTCTTGTGTCATTCAGCTCATCATCTACCTTTGTAGATAAATTATTTAGCTGATCCGAAAGTTCGACTACTTTCTCTGATAATGAACTAATTTCCTCCATGTATCTTTCTGAACCAATTTTCAGAGTATCTACTGTGTCCTTTAAGTTTTCATGAGTTTTTGCAAGTTGCGTAACCGAATCGGTAGATGCAACTAAGTCAATTTTAGCTTGCAAGGTCTCATAATTTTCATGAACAATAGTTTGCAGTTCTTTTATGGCTGCTTCGTGATTCTGTAATGCATTTTCATGCCACGAAAAGATAGGTTGAAAATGCTCACAAATTTGTGTTTTTACGTCATTACAGACTTTTTGTCTTTTGATTCAATGTTATGTAACTCAGTGGTTAAATCTTCACGTGTTTGTTCAAGCGTGGTGTCTAACTTCCGAAGATTTTGTTCCATTGTGTCTAACTTTTGAAGATTTTGTTCCATTGTGTCTAACTTTCGAAGCTTTTGCTGTGTTTGTCTCTGATTTTGTTCCATCGTGTCTAACTTTTGAAGATTTTGTTCCATTGTGTCTCACTTTTGTAGCCTTTGTCCCATTTGTTGCATTAACTGTAATAACAATTCACTGGTGTCTGAAATACATTCCTCAGTGCTATTCGGCAGTGCATTTGAACCGGAAATATTCGCATTTTGAAAAGCAGAAAATGTGTCTTGACTTATTTGAGAAAACGGTGAGGACGCAAAACCTGAATCTACAGTATTTGCAAAATTGTGCCCTGTCATTTCGGATTCCTGAGGCGAGCTGTTGCCGACCGATCGATCGATAATGCTTCCCTGTTCACTATTTGTTTCACTGTCTACGCCATTATTTGCCGCCCGCTCCATTTCCCTACGCACAATTATTAAATTACTACTTTGAATGTCTGTTAATTCATTACACAGTGGTGCTGATAAGCTACGCTCGTCGTCACTATTATTTCTCAGTTTACTTTGGAGCCTAGTTTTACGTTTTTCACACGCCATTAGTGTCACAATATTTCACGATAACACAGAAAAGCACAATTTGAAGAGCAAAAATAAGAGAAAACATTAACATAGCACTGAAAATAATATCTAGTTAATTGCAAGCGCAACTGCGAAATACTTGGTGCAAATCTACATACATGCCACAACTGGTTTACTGTACAACAATGAAAGACTGCAACTACAAAGGAGATTCTCTCTACAATTACGCGCTAGCAATAAACAAAAGCTACACTAATTACACAAACTACAAGAAAAAATCAGAAGATTCCAGTGAGGTATCGTCGTCTAAGGGTCGACATATGAAACGTCCCCTTAGAAAAATTATACATGACTGTGCTTAAACTGACACACAATATTTTTTTGGCGCAACGCAATCTGACTGTCAAAAATCCCCACAAAAGAATGGCCCTCACTAACATTAACCTATACCTTTCACAAATCACTTACCTCACAAAAATCTTCGTTACTCAAGCTACTGCAATACAGCGAGCGCCACTACCGCCAGCTAAATAAAAGTATCAAACTACGGAAGGCACTAACTACTGATAGGCATAGTTAGCAAATGAAAGATTTTAATAGAGAACAAACAATGTATTTACCTTAATAGTCATAATATATATAGCAGTTCATGACATCCAGTCTTACAAATTTCAAAACTCCGCCATTTCTCTCCCCACATCCACCACTGCTGGCGGCTCACCTCCAACTGCGCAACGCTACGCGCTGTTAACAGCCAACTGCCCAACACTACAATGGCAGACAACAATGCAAACTAGCCACACACTGCACACAGCACAGCCAGTGATTTTCATACAGGGCGCTACGTGGCGTTACCAATAAGAAAACCTAATCAGCCTATTTACACCTATTCCTAAAAGGATATAAAGAAGCTTGTTCAGTTCGTCCCTGAGGACCATAGTTTCTTTTAGTACGAGGTGATTCAGTGGCCTACAGTTGGAAAAGAACTGTGAAATTTAATGATATGAGACTTTAATGTTAGTTTGTGTTTGTTAAAAACCCATTCTCATGTATCTGTTATAGCCAATCTCAGTTGTGTACACAACGTTTAATGTAAAGCAAATAGCCTTCATATAGTCTCAATAAATCACGGCATTTTCTTTTTACTTTTGTTCTCTGAATGTGCTTTTGTCAGCCCTTTGTTTATGAAAGGACTCTTGTCTGACAACTTTGACAGGCACTGTCATGCAACATAAACAACATAATTGTTTTTAATCATCGTTGTTATTAACGACTAGTAGAATCAAAATAACTAGAATTAAAAAATTTGTCCTATTTAGGAATATTAGTAAAATAAACAGTTTTTTTAAATTTCCCAACAGTTTACTTTTCGTGACAAGAGCCCTTTCATAAATAACCGATTCAACTACGAGAGTGCATATTATCCCAGCCGTCACAGTTTTGCTCGGCACATACCTGTGTGGGGTGCAACATAACAGAGGTGCAACGTACAATACTACTGAATTCTGACCAGTAATCCACTTTGAGTTTCGGAGATGAATGTATCATGTTCACTGCTCACATACTCTGAATCACATACTCTGAAATCTGTTTCTAGTCGCTAGGACAAAACGGAAATATGTTCGTACCTTTATAAACATTCCTGACACCCACAGCCAGTCAAACTATAAAGAGTTATTGACACTGATTCTCTGCTCTGTGTTAAGAACGTTGAACCGTTCGGTCCTTTGTGTAAGTATTCGATTTGCTAACTCCTCATGGCAATTTTCGAAAAATGCATTTAGAACGGCATCACACGATTCCTTCTCTCTACAACTCTCCCTTGTAACTTCTAGTGGTAAGTCAGAATATCCCCCTTTTAATATAAAATGGTCTCCTATTATTCGCGCGATCGTATCCAAGTTTCCCGTGAAGTGTTCTCCCACTATGGTCCCCTTGCCAGGTGTCTGTAAAACCACCCGTGTGCCATGTTTAATCCCTATTATGACGTATTTTCAACCAGATTCTTTCACTTCCGGAATCTGTACTACCCTTATTAGAAGTTTCCGTGTCACACGGTAAACACAAACACCCCAATAACAGAACACAAAGGAATATATGAATTACAGTGTAACAGTTGCGGCAAAACAGCAATAACTTTCCATACACATTAGAAAGAACACACTAATGCTTTTAAATTTAACCAAAAATCCACAATAGCTAACCACATGTACCTTAATAGACAGAGACTAAGTGACATCCACAACAGCCCAGCTATACTCCAAACAGAACACTCTGGTAAACGACTTATCTGCTAGGACAACTACAGATAATGCTATACAAAGAAAAATAAACAGAATAAATGATGATTGAAGAACTGGAGTTTAGTAGCCACAGTTTTTTGAGTAATTCTCTATGTTTATTTTTTCCTAAAGACACAAATATTTAATATTGCAGCCATTTAATGACATGCATCCATATTTGACATATTCAGAAATATTTCTTTTATAAATGATATCTCTGTACAATTAATAATGTGATAGCTTTGTATCTTCTTTGCAAAAATAACACTTGCGTATTTGTAGAAATGTAGCATATTTACATGTGAAATTCTTTGAGACGTTTTGACTTGTGTTCACAAATGTGCTGTAGAATGGGAAGTATATATACGTACATGGACATGTTTGTTCACACTGTATTTCAAACTCATGGATCCACTACTGGAAACAGTAAGATTTTTGTCTTAGTTTCTTGAACTTACATTCACAATGTGTCACTTTGTGATACGCCATTGTAATATTACCAGGACCAGAATTCATCTAAATCGAAAAACAAAATACTGATGTAGACTGTCAGAGAACCTGGAAATGAGCTCCCATGTCTTGAAAAGCATCGTGCGCTGAAATAAAATCACGATTGTGTCTGAAGGCGGTTTTTCTTTATTTTACGAAAGTAATACAGTCACAGAAAAAACACTGGCAGCTATGGATAAAATTAAGTTACCCTGTTGTTTACGGTTAGATACGCCTTCACCAGGGACGTCCATGCTACCTTTATGACACACTTTGAAATTAGAGTGTAAGATTTCATTGCTACTTCCTTCTGGTTTCATTCAGTTTTTGTGTCCTGCCCACGTACTGTGTACTGTAGTTACCACTTATAACTGAAACTGGGATCTTTCTATGGAGTCTCCTGTTGTTTACTAACACTATATAAACGTTTTATTTGTCGGATTTGCACTGTCGAATAATCAGTCAGTAAGCAGTTCAACAATCATTTGGAGACGTTACTGTTACATTTCTTCCCACACACATTTCGCGACTTCAACAGGAAGAGGGTATGAAATTGTACACGAAATGCCTTACACTGCACATCTTGAACTGGCTTCCGTAGTACAGATGCAGCTGCCGAAATAAGAATAAGAGGGGAAGATAGCTGAATTGATGTTTGAACTGATTTGTAATGTTCCCCTCGTGTGCATTGTACATGACTTGTGGGGCATAAATGATCTATGAAGTGGTTATAACAGTAGCACCATACTGCGCCATAGGAACTGTTATTATATATGTCTCACGATTCCGGTTTAGTTCGTTTAATGAATGGTACATTTCAAACAGATGGCGCGACTGTTAGTGCGTGACGTTCTATTGCGACTTAATAAACACTTGTCTTTGATGACTCTTAGGCGAGAGGGTATGATAAACCGAGTGAATAACAGTCAGTATGTTCACAGGATTAAAAACCTGCTGACATTAAAGCGAAATATGTGGACTGCAGCGCGCACGTGATCGCTAATTGCTGGGCCTGCATAAACGTGGTCATGAGCGCCACATTTGTTGCCGTAACGGGTAATAACTGTCGCTGTAGTTAAAGCAAGTCGTAAGCTCGTGCGGAAGTTGTTAGGGTTAATTTTAGGAGAACGCTTTGAGTACAGTTTCGCATGTTACGTTATCTCTTCCACCGTTCTCGGAGGCATAATTTTTTTCAGTCGATAGAAGGCAGGCTGAAATCACGGCCAGTTATAACTGTGTGATCATGATACCTACTGGCGGATACATCAAGATTTTCTGTGAAAGAACCTGCCACTTGTATTCTTATGCTGCGTGGACGATGAAAGAGCACAGTAATTTGTTCCAGCGCGTGGTAGCGCATTACGCGAGCTGTTTCACAGTGTGTATCGGCGAGGACCTCACTTGCGTGTTACCAGCTCACGTGAGGTGACAAAACACTAGCATTCACTTTCCTTGGCGTATTTCATATGAGGAATCACAAGTTTTTTTATTTTTTAAAATTTTTTTTACATCATTTGACTGAAATGAAGCTCTTAAACGGAAAGTAGACTGTCACCTGAACCCAGGGCAAATATGCACTAGTCCAATTTGCAGTAAGATGATTAGTTATTAAAGGGTGACGGTCATGAAATTGACCGAAAACATCAATATTTAATTTATTTTTTATTTATTAGTAGATATCACTCACAATATATTCCAGAAGTTTCAATGATGTAACCGCATCCTAAGTGCCTGAAAAACAATTAAATGTGTGACCCGACGTTTCTGCCACACCCACTTTTTGAAGCAACAGTTCAATACTAGGTTCGTGAACAGCTATTCCGTGGATTACAGTCACAAGGAGAGACTTCCAATTGTATCGTGGATATTATCAAGTCCACTTACAGGTTTCTGTCCGATCCTGAACTTGTAAAAAAGTGTGTTCGTTGCAAAACCGAGAATCCAAATGAGTCTCTGAATTCACTCATGTGGAAACGATGCCCTAAAACAACTTTTTCATCTGCTACAGATGTCAGAATTGCAACTTAAGATGCAGCTGGATGAAGGTATTAGATGTAATGTGCTTTAGGATAGGAAACGAAACGTCTTGAGACGTCTTGAGAAAAATAGATTTACAGCGCCTCTCTGCAGCTGAAAAGTCACTTGAGACCTCGTAAAGGAAAGAAGGCAGAAAACAAGAAAAAAAAGAGAAGCCTTGAAGGGAAAGAGGATCCTGAGTACAAATCTAGGACTCCTGAAGAAGTGAAGTCAGAAAAAAACGGTAGGTTGAATTTTAAATTGTAATTCCTGAAATTATGTGTTTTGAAGTTTATGTCTCTTTTCATCACAAACTACGAAGGCTAGAATTATGAATTTTTGTACACTATTTATAGAAGCGCAGTAGATGTTGTCTCAAGAGTTAATTTTGGAAATCTGTGTGTAAGCTGAGATATGGGCTAATGTGCTTGGAATTTTGCACGAATTTTGTGTTACACTTATAGAATTGTAACTAAAAATTATTAAATTCTCCTGTTCGATATATTAAAAAAGCCTCATGAGAGAAGCGTACTATTTGCGAAGAGATTTAGTAGAAATCTCTTGAATAGTTTCTGAGAAAAGGGACATATATTATTTTTTGAAAAACAAGTTTTATAAATTCCATAAAAAAGTTAAATATATATAATACAAGGGACTTAGCAGTAAATGTGTTAATATCATGTAAGGCATGGTACAAAATTTCATTGCCATATCTTCAAACTTGTGGATTTGGTGCAGCTTTTAAATAGCATGCGATTTTCATGAGCATGCCCCTTTAAGGTTACTGCAAAAGGCTTAGTGTATAATTCTCGAATTTTCCACTCCCTTTTTCAACGTAAGATAGGTTGCATGCACTCGAACAACAACTAACTGACTACTTCAGACGAGCAGCTCTTCGTTTATCATAAGCTAAATTTTCGCGTAGTAAAATTTGGTTCTGATGTAACATAACACGATTGGCTGTAAGACGAAACTGTACATTTCTTTTCATACCAGCCACTTTAGTTATAATTTCTGTACCAGTTCTCATTGTGTGATTTAAGTTTTAACGTTTGGTTTCCTTTTTAGAAATTATGAATAACATTGCTAACATTCACTGAAAGTCAGAACCACGTATTACTCGCAGTAAATAACAGCTTATGTGGGAATATCTTCCACGAACTAAAACCATCCTGACCACGATGTACCGTTCAACTTACCTTTTTGCACCTTTTTTCTGAAAGGCTTTACAAGCAGTTGAGGTATATCAGCCGAAACAAATGGTCAAAGTATGTCGATTCAGATAATTAGTATCAACTAAAATACGAAGTTGTAACTACCATCAGTTAATTGAAACATAGATAACACTCAAAATAATTTGCCTCGACAAAATTCAATTTCTGATTTGTACTCTCATAATCAAACTCAATCATTTGATACACATAACGACAACACTTTGCATATTTTGAAATATTTGTCTTGATTTTCGTTTTTGTGTGTTATGGCGTATAATCGAATTAAATCAGACGATGCTGAGGGAATTATATTAGGAAACGAGAAACTGAAAGTAGTGGATGAGTTTTATCGTTTAGGCAGTAAAATAAGTGATGTGGCTGAAGTATAGAGGATATAAAATGTAAACTGGAAAAACAAGAAAACCATTTCTGAAGAAGAGGAATTTGTTAACATATAGTATTAATTTAAATGTTAGAAATTTATTTCTGAATGCTTTTGTTGGAAAGTAGCCTATTACGTAAGTGGAACATGGACTATAAGCGGTTCAGACAAGAAGAGAAATGAAACTTTTGAATTGCGGAGTTGCTGAAGAGAAGATGTCTAGACATCTCGCGTAACGAGTGATGTTCTGAAGCGAATCGGGGAGAAAAGAAATTTATGGCGGTAATTACCAAAAAGAAGAGATCGGTTGATAGGGGACATTCTGGGGCATCACGAAATTTTCAGTTTGATACTGGATGGAAGTGCCTGGGAAAATATCTGTAGAGAGAGACCAAGGTTGAATACAGTAAGCATATGCAAAAGGATGTAGGTTGCGAGTGTTATGCAGAAATGAAGATGCATGCACAGAATACATTAGCATAAAGAGCTGTATCAAACCAATCTTCGGAATGAAGAACATGACAAAACAGGAATGTCTTTAGCCCTATTATCCTTTTGTCAGCCTGGTTCAATTGCCGTGCAAACAGAACCAGTAGTCTGCGAAGGCCCGTGCTTTTTTATTATTATGCACAATATATTGCATGAAGTTGATCTTCAGCGCGATTTAAAATTGTATAAAGAATAATATGAGATAAAAGAGATATTTTAAATAAGACCTATGACTTGGATTATGTCTTAACAATGACGTCACAATCCACAAACCGCCTCAGGTGAAGGTGGGCTGCTCTTTGGAGAATAGCGACTTGCTACGTGTTATATTTTCGTTTTGAATAATCTCAGCTCTGATGACAGCCATTTCATATGAATGCATCACAGGAGTTATGGATTTGTGTATGAACGAATGGTGGCTCCATTAAATGAACACACATAGATGAATGTCAGACTGCTCAATGACCGTATTCTAAGAGGAGAAACGGCACATAGATTTCGTCATAGAACTGAAGAGGAGAAGTAATCATCTGTGGTTAGTCAACAACAGGGAGAAGAATATTTATCAGAAAGAAAGAAGTTTCATGTTTAAAGATCTATATATACCGCTGGATATTGAAATGTGCGTATGGCATTTTTGGCCGGGAGCCCCCTTCTGGGAAGTTTGGTTCCCTGATGCAAGTCTTTTTATTTGACGCCACTTTGACGCCTTGACAGTAGATGATGATGAACCAGTCCCGAACGAAGAAAAGCCACAATTCGTCCGGAAATCGAATATGGGACCCTGTGATGGACAACCAGCTTTGCTAACCACATAAACAGTAGACATTAAAATTGCAATACCCAAAACGATTATTCCACTAGATCGGCTTCCACCAATCTTTCCAGCATTCTCTGTATAATTTATAATCTACAATAATGACTTATTAACGTGATGGTGGGGTACTATTGTGCTGGCGTAAGCTGTCGACAGCACACCAGTCGGCAAAGGTGTAGCAAGAAGATCGATAGTAGGCTCTGAATCAAGCGCACCCCTCAGGAGAGATGCCAAATACAGACTCGCAAGCAACACTCCGCCAACGCTCTCTCGCCCGCAAGCATTTAGATCCCCGCCGGCGACCGGAGGGTCTCAGGCTCAGTCTCAGTCTGTCAGTCTTAGTATCAGTTACCAGGTCACCAGCCTCAGTCACTAGTGCAGTCGCTCAGCCACTGGTACACCAACACGCACTCCAGTTTCGCGTGTGTCATTCATCACACAGTAGGACTTGTACTTCACCAGCAGTGAGGCTAATGTGGACTATTATGGAAGAGCTTGTACCACAATACATGGACTCTCTTAAAGGTAAGTAGCTTCCTGTTCATACAAATAACGCACCCTGTTAATAAATGTGTGCAGTTGTGTTGATACTGGCCACCAAACAACATCCTCTCCCTTGATTCCTATGGTGCAACTATTGACACCTGACAACACCCTCCTTCTATGTAATTAGAATTATTTCATTCTTCTTTAAGTCTGCTGGTGCTTTGCATGTCTCATATATCCTGCATACCAGGCAGAATGATTTACGTATGACCGGCTTCCCAAGGATCTCAATAATTTTGTGGGAATGTCATCAACGCCGAGGACTTTGTTTTGACGTTGACCATTCAGTGTTCTACAAACTCTTCTGGTGGTCTCACTTGTCCCATCTCATCTCTGTCTACTTCCTCTTCGCCTTGAATAAAATGGTTGTTTCCCTTGTATTACCAGTCTGTATATTCCTTCCACCTATCAACGTTCTCCACTTTGCTTACTGCTGACTTGCCATTGAACTCTTAATATCCTTTAGGGTACTATTCTATTTTCCAAAAGTCTCTTTCATTCATCTATAGGTCGTATCTGCCTTCTCCATAGCCATGCATGTTTCTACAGTTTTGCTTTTCACCTCTAGTTATCCCTGAACTCTTAATATCCTTTCGGGTACTATTCTATTTTCCAAAAGTCTCTTTCATTCATCTATAGGTCGTATCTGCCTTCTCCATAGCCATGCATGTTTCTACAGTTTTGCTTTTCACCTCTAGTTATCCCTGCTATGTCATCTTGTACGTGATGTCATTTTCATGTGGTTTCTATTCCATTTGCACAGTTTTATTTGCTGTATTTTTATACTTTATTTTCTCGTCAATTAAAGTCAATATCTTGTGTGTTAGCTCACAGAAAGATCCGTACCTAAAGACTGGAAAATTGCTCAAGTCAGACCAATACCCAAAAAGGGAAGTAGGAGTAATCCGCCAAATTACAGGCCTATATCACTAACGTCGATTTGCAGTAGGGTTTTGGAACATATACTGTATTCGAACATTATGAAGTACCTAGAAGAAAACGATTTATTGATACATTGTCAGCACAGATTCAGAAAATATCGTTCTTGTGAAACACAACTAGCTCTTTATACTCATGAAGTAATAAGTGCTATCGACAGGGGATGTCAAATCGATCCCATATTTTTAGATTTCCAGAAGGCTTTCGACACCGTTCCTAACAAGCGTCTTCTAACCAAACTTCGTGCCTACGGAGTATCGCCTCCGTTGTGCGACTGCATCCGTGATTTCCTGTCAGAAAGGTCACAGTTCGTAGTAATAGACGGAAAGTCATCGAGTAAAACTGAAGTAATATCCGGCGTTCCCCAAGGAAGTGCTATAGGCCCTCTATTGTTCCTGATCTATATTTAGACACAGGAGACACTCTGAGTTGCCGTCTTAGATAGTTTGCAGATTATGCTGTCATTTATCGTCTTGTAAAGTCATCAGATGTTAAAAACGACTTGAAAAATGATTTAGATAAGATATCTGTATGGTGCGAAAAGTGTGAAGTTATTCACATGAGTACTAAAAGAAATCAGCTAAATTTCGATTACGCGATAAGTCACACAAATCTGAAGGCTGTAAATTCAGCTAAATACTTAGGGATTACAATTACAAATAACCTAAATTGGAGCATTCACATAGATAATATTGTGGGTAGAGCAAACCAAAGACCGCGATTCATTGGCAGAACACTTAGAAGGTGCAACAGGTCTACTGAAGAGACTGCTTACACCACGCTTGTCCGCCCTATTCTGGAGTGTTGCCGTGTGGTGTGGGATTCGCGTCAGGTGGGATTGACGGATGACATCGAAAAGTACAAGGAAGGGCAGCTCGTTTTGTATTATCGCGAAATAGGGGAGATAGTGTCACAAACATGATATGTGAATTGGAGTGGCAATCACTAAAACAAAGGCGTTTTTCGTTGCGACGGGATCTTCCCATGAAATTTCAATCACCAGTTTTCTCCTCCGATTACGAAAACATGCTGTTGGCACCCACCTACACAGGGAAAAATGATCATCAAGATAAAATAAGAGAAATCAGGGCTGGCACAGAAAAATTTAAGAACTCGTTTTTCCCGCGTGCCGTTCGAGAGTGGAACTGTAGAGAGACAGCTTGAAGGTGGTTCATTGAACCCTCTACCAGGCACTGTATTGTGAATAGCAGAGTAATCACGTAGATGTAGATGTAGCTGAGGATTTTTACTGAGCTTTGTCTTTTATGTATTTCACTATCTGCTGTCCTCAGTATTTCAACTCTGAAAGCTACCAATACGTGTTCTATTCAGTTCCTTTCTCCTGTTTCAAACAGTCGTGGGCGAATGATCATCTTGATGCCCTGAACAGCGACTGGTTCATTCGATTTTTTCAAGAGGGAGCTCCTTAAATTCGTGCCTTCCTGTAGTTTATTCAGTCTGAAACCATCAAATCATGCTCTGTAAAAATTCTCCCTCGAAGCTTCTCCTTTCATTCCTTTCCGCAGTCGATGTTCCCCCACTAATTCCTTCCCTTCGTTTACCTACCATCGAATTCCAGTCTCCTACTGCAACTAAATTTGCGCGTCCCTTAATTATACGTCGGTACTTCGTGTTATTTAAAACCCAGAATTCCGTTACACATATTTTGCTAATTCCCTTTTCTGTACGTGATTCCCTGTTAGTACATTATCGCTGGAATCTGCAGTACACAAAGCTTATTTACATTTGTATTAGAATGGTAGATTTTGAATTGTGAATGCATAATTGACTGTTCACTGCCGAAGATTATATGGGACCAAGTGCATGTTCTGCGTTGGTTGATCAGTGGGCTTCCGTTTCCGCGGTCCAGCACCCTTAGGAACAGTATTTGCTAGCGTTTGTGACATTACATCTGTTTCAACTGGCTTGCACAAACAATAGTTGTTTTTGTTGGTAACTGTAACTCTGTAATAACTGGTGATGTGATTTCGACAAGTTGATAAGGACCCCGATAATTTATCATAAATTTTTCATCTTTCCTTTAGCAAGGTAGGGAGTGGATAAGAAAACATATTGTCCAATTTTGAAATCCGGATACTTAACGCGTACATTGGCTAATTTCTCTTGCCATTCTAATGCTCTGGTATTTGCTTTGTGTACCTTTTCCACATGTCCTTAATGATTCGAGCAATTTCCCTAACTGTTTCTCCACTCTTTCCTTCTTTGGGCTTAATAACATCGAATCGGGACGGCATCTTTCTTCCATAAATAACTTCATAAGGCGACATGCCTGTTCCCTCACGTGTTTTGGCGTTGTATGCTCTTATACAGTATGGAATGAGGATATCCCAACTCTTGTGTTGCTCGATAATAAAATAACTTAGCGTTTTCCTGAAAGTGCGGTAGACCCTTTCTGTCCATCCATATGCCTGTTGGTGTAAGTGCTTCTGGTACCCCAGATTTTAAAATCCTATTGTTAACCATACCCAGTGCAATGGTGTTTGCTTGTTGATCAGGAA
Source organism: Schistocerca nitens (assembly GCF_023898315.1). Lineage (NCBI taxonomy): Eukaryota > Metazoa > Arthropoda > Insecta > Orthoptera > Acrididae > Schistocerca > Schistocerca nitens. Next base: position 859,340,310 of record NC_064617.1, read on the forward strand.
GACTTGCCATGGTTAGATATCTTGAGAAATGATCTATAATCGTCAGTACATACCTATTGCCCCCTGGTGCTTTATTAAATGGACCATACATGTCAATCCCTGCCACTTGGAATGGGCATGACACTTCTGGTAGTCTTTGTAACGGTATATGTTGACTGCAATAGTCTTCTCGCTGGGCACGTGATATACACTTCCGAACATATAGTGTCACATTGTGCTTTCTTGTCTCCCACCAAACACGTTCTGCAGTGCGTCTTTCAGTAGTTTTTTGACCACCGTGACCTGAAAGAATGTGATCATGGACCTCTTACATGACTTCCTGTCGGAGGTGTTTGGGAACCACTAGTCTCGGTCTGAATCTATTTGTTCGACACAAGACCCCATCCTGTAGGCAAATCTGATCTTGTGTTGCATATCTTTTGCAATCTGTATTGGAAGCCTGTGCTTTTTGACATCTTGCTGCATCGTGACCTACTGCTTCTAATGCCGCTACCTTTCTACTAAGACAATCTGCGTTGGAATGTGTCTTTCCTGGTTTATGTATGACTTAAGTCCATTTTGGAGAGGTGTATGGACCAACGTGTTAAACGACTCTTTTAGCCCAAGTAACCACTTGAGAGCAGCATGGTCCGTGATTATCTTGAATTTATTCCCTTACAGGTAGCCTGAAATATTTTGTATCATATATGACACTTAGTAGCTCCTTTTACGTAGCTGAGTAATTCTTTTCTGATGTATTTAATTGTCTGGACATGTAGGCTACTGGATATTCTGCACCATTAATGTTTTGATCCAAAACAGCTCCGATAGCATGTACAAATTGCTTCACAGAACAGGATGAATTCTTTGCTGAAATCTGGACAGATTAATACAGGACTATGTGTTGATTTGTATTTAAATGTTTCAAATATCATGTCCAGTGAAATTTGGTGCCTTTTTCAATAACTGGGTGAGAGGTTGTGCTGTTTATGCGTAGTCTTTTAGAAACTTTCGGTGATAATTTGAGAGGCCTAGAAATTGCTGTACTTCTTTGGTAGACTGCGGTGTTGGAAAATCTTTAACTGTGGTTATTAGGTGTGGAACGGTTTTGATTCCATCTTCACTGATAACATGGCATAAATACGTTACCTCCTTTAATTCAAAGAGACACTTTTCCAAATTTAATGTTAATTTAGCATCCTTGAGACGCTGGAAGACTTCTCGTAAGCGAATCGCATGCTCTTTGATTTTTTTTTTGAAAGTACGATTATGTCATTGAGGCATATCATGAATTGTCGAGGTTTTAATCCACATAACACACAATCTAGTAATCTCTGGAATATTGCGGGGGCATTCTTTAATCCGAAAGGCATCCTTAAGGACTGCCAATAACCTGAAGGTGTAGAGAAAGCAGTTTTATGCCCGTCCTCTGGTGCAACTTCTTTTTGATGGCATCCGCTCCTAAAGTCAATTGTGGAGAAATATTTACTGTTGGCGAAATGGTAAATGGTTATGGATACATTTCAGAAATTATTTTGCTATCTAAATGCCTGAAATAACAACACGATATACAACGTATTGCACCGTCAGCAGATGGCACAATTGCGACATTTGCACTAAATGGCGAATCTGTAGCCTCCATTATACCATCCTTTAACTGCCGATCTATGAATTCATCAAGTAAAAGGTGTAACTGGTGAGGAACTACGTAAGGTCTCCTATAAACTGGGGTTTATTTATTTAGCGTATGGCATTTAAGTACATTTCAGTATTTGATCACGTTATTCTACTTTACATAACATTACATATATTCACAGACAAACATCTAGTCATTGCATATATTTAATGGATTTTTGGGATGACATGGGGAATTCTTTAAAGTCCCACTGAACGCTCTGCCACTGCATTCTTCTCTGATGTTTTGGATGGTCTGCTTAGGCTCGCCGCCCATTTCAAAAGTGAGTCAGCGCATCTTCCATGCTCAGTTCTTATTCGGGTCAGAGTTGACCAGATCTTGCGGGGCTGATCAAACCCAGGAACTGCATCAGTAATACAAGGCATTATGTAGCAAGTTGTTGGGGCATGTTGGAGCCATTCTCTTCTCTGGGGTATTATCTCTTGTCGGAATCCTGTGTTGTGTGATGTACGTTACTGGTAGCGGTCCCTGTGAACTAAACAGACCCTGAAACTCGTCCAACACTGCCTCTATCATACCACGTTCGTTTCCTTTTAAGTGTGATATCTTCTGGCGCAATGCAGTTTTGTAGGCGGCTGGTTTTTCGCTATTGTCTACGTCTGACCAATCAAAACCATCCTCTTCTAAGGCACATATGTTAGTTATTAACATTCCCTTTCGTATCTCCTTGTCTTCTGTCCCAAAATTATCTATATGCACCGATATCTTCTGTTGTTGTTGTTGTGGTCTTCAGTCCTGAGACTGGTTTGATGCAGCTCTCCATGCTACTGTATCCTGTGCAAGCTTCTTCATCTCCCAGTACCTACTGCAACCTACATCCCTCTGAATCTGCTTAGTGTATGCATCTCTTGGTCTCCCCCTACGATTTTTACCCTCCACGCTCCCCTCCAATACTAAATTGGTGAGCCCTTCATGCCTCAGAACATGTACTACCAACCGATCCCTTCTTCTGATCAAGGTGTGCCACAAACTCCTCTTCTCCCCAATCCTATTCAGTACCTCCTCATTAGTTATGTGATCTACCCATCTAATTTTCAGCATTCTTCTGTAGCACCACATTTCGAAAGCTTCTATTCTCTTCTTGTACAAACTATTTATCGTCCATGTTTCACTTCCATACATGGCTACACTCCATACAAATACTTTCAGAAAAGACTTCCTGACACTTAAATCTATACTCGATGTTAACAAATTTCTCTTCTTCAGAAACGCTTTCCTTGCCATTGCCAGTCTACATTTTATATCCTCTCTACTTCGACCATCATCAGTTATTTTGCTCCCCAAATAGCAAAACTCCTTTACTATTTTAAGTGTCTCATTTCCTAATCTAATTCCCGTAGCATCACCCGACTTAATTTGACTACATTCCATTATCCTCGTTTTGCTTTTGTTGATGTTCATCTTATATCCTCCCTTCAAGATACTGTCCATTCCGTTCAACTGCTCTTCCAAGTCCTTTGCTGTCTCTGACAGAATTACAATGTCATCGGCGAACCTCAAAGTTTTTATTTCTTCTCCATGGATTTTAATACCTACTCCGAATTTTTCTTTTGTTTCCTTTACTGCTTGCTCAATATACAGATTGAATAACATCGGGGAGAGGCTACAACCCTGTCTTACTCCCTTCCCAACCACTGCTTCCCTTTCATGTCCCTCGACTATTATAACTGCCATCTGGTTTCTGTACAAATTGTAAATAGCCTTTCGCTCCCTGTATTTTACCCCTGCCACCTTTAGAATTTGAAAGAGAGTATTCCAGTCAACATTGTCAAAAGCTTTCTCTAAGTCTACAAATGCTCGAAACGTAGGTTTGCCTTTCCTTAATCTTTCTTCTAAGATAAGTCGTAACGTCAGTATTGCCTCACGTGTTCCAGTATTTCTACGGAATCCAAATTGATCTTCCCCGAGGTCGGCTTCTATTAGTTTTTCCATTCGTCTGTAAATAATTCGTGTCAGTATTTTGCAGCTGTGGCTTATTAAACTGATTGTTCGGTAATTCTCACATCTGTCAACACCTGCTTTCTTTGGGATTGGAGCCCGCATCTCGTGGTCGTGCGGTAGCGTTCTCGCTTCCCACGCTCGGGTTCCCGGGTTCGATTCCCGGCGGGGTCAGGGATTTTCTCTGCCTCGTGATGGCTGGGTGTTGTGTGCTGTCCTTAGGTTAGTTAGGTTTAAGTAGTTCTAAGTTCTAGGGGACTTATGACCTAAGATGTTGAGTCCCATAGTGCTCAGAGCCATTTGAACCATTTGGGATTGGAATTATTATATTCTTCTTGAAGTCTGAGGGTATTTCGCCTGTCTCATGCATCTTGCTCACCAGATGGTAGAGTTTTGTCATGACTGGCTCTCCCAAGGCCATCAGTAGTTCTAATGGAAAGTTGTCTATTCCCGGGGCCTTGTTTCGACTCAGGTCTTTCAGTGCTCTGTCAAACTCTTCACGCAGTATCTTATCTCCCATTTCGTCTTCATCTACATCCTCTTCCATTTCCATAATATTGTCCTCAAGTACATCGCCCTTGTATAAACCCTCTATATACTCCTTCCACCTTTCTGCCTTCCCTTCTTTACTTAGAACTGGGTTTCCATCTGAGCTCTTGATATTCATACAAGTTGTTCTCTTTTCTCCAAAGGTCTCTTTAATTTTACTGTAGGCAGTATCTATCTTACCCCTAGTGAGACAAGCCTCTACATCCTTACATTTGTCCTCTAGCCATGTTCAGAGTTGACCAGATCTTGCGGGGCTGATCAAACCCAGGAACTGCATCAGTAATACAAGGCATTATGTGGCAAGTTGTTGGGGCATGTTGGAGCCATTCTCTTCTCTGGGGTATTATCTCTTGTCGGAATCCTGTGTTGTATGATGTACGTTACTGGTAGCGGTCCCTGTGAACTAAACAGATCCTGAAACTCGTCCAACACTGCCTCTATCATACCACATTCGTTTCCTTTTAAGTGTGATATCTTCTGGCGCAATGCAGTTTTGTAGGCGGCTGGTTTTTCGCTATTGTCTACGTCTGACCAATCAAAACCATCCTCTTCTAAGGCACATATGTTAGTTATTAACATTCCCTTTCGTAACTCCTTGTCTTCTGTCCCAAAATTATCTATATGCACCGATATCTTCTGTATTCCATCAATTGTTGCGGCACGAACTATACTCCTGCACACAAAACAATTAACTGTGTCTAATTCATCATTTCTCTCTAATGGTCCCACTATGCATAGTGTGATTGCTGGTAAAAGAGCATTAATGTCCACCCAAAGAAGCTTTCCTGTATCGAATGGTATTTTATCCCCGCGAATCTACCTTCAAGAACAGTGCTCGCACTTTAGTTGATTCCTCTATCCAGGGAGAGGGATCTTGCGGCAGAGCGTCCTTGGCAGCTGTGGCTCTAAGCTCCACTGTTTACTGCCCAAGGTTGATTATGGCGTGATGTGTGTTCAGGAAATCTAACCCTAGGATTTCATCATATTCGTCGCTTACTCTTGATACGACTTCCACAAACTCCTCGAATCTTACATTCACTGGGTGAAAGGTCAGTGACGTATAGCCTACGGAACATACACTCCCGGAAATTGAAATAAGAACACCGTGAATTCATTGTCCCAGGAAGGGGAAACTTTATTGACACATTCCTGGGGTCAGATACATCACATGATCACACTGACAGAACCACAGGCACATAGACACAGGCAACAGAGCATGCACAATGTCGGCACTAGTACAGTGTATATCCACCTTTCGCAGCAATGCAGGCTGCTATTCTCCCATGGAGACGATCGTAGAGATGCTGGATGTAGTCCTGTGGAACGGCTTGCCATGCCATTTCCACCTGGCGCCTCAGTTGGACCAGCGTTCGTGCTGGACGTGCAGACCGCGTGAGACGACGCTTCATCCAGTCCCAAACATGCTCAATGGGGGACAGATCCGGAGATCTTGCTGGCCAGGGTAGTTGACTTACACCTTCTAGAGCACGTTAGGTGGCACGGGATACATGCGGACGTGCATTGTCCTGTTGGAACAGCAAGTTCCCTTGCCGGTCTAGGAATGGTAGAACGATGGGTTCGATGACGGTTTGGATGTACCGTGCACTATTCAGTGTCCCCTCGACGATCACCAGTGGTGTACGGCCAGTGTAGGAGATCGCTCCCCACACCATGATGCCGGGTGTTGGCCCTGTGTGCCTCGGTCGTATGCAGTCCTGATTGTGGCGCTCACCTGCACGGCGCCAAACACGCATACGACCATCATTGGCACCAAGGCAGAAGCGACTCTCATCGCTGAAGACGACACGTCTCCATTCGTCCCTCCATTCACGCCTGTCGCGACACCACTGGAGGCGGGCTGCACGATGTTGGGGCGTGAGCGGAAGACGGCCTAACGGTGTGCGGGACCGTAGCCCAGCTTCATGGAGACGGTTGCGAATGGTCCTCGCCGATACCCCAGGAGCAACAGTGTCCCTAATTTGCTGGGAAGTGGCAGTGCGGTCCCCTACGGCACTGCGTAGGATCCTACGGTCTTGGCGTGCATCCGTGCGTCGCTGCGGTCTGGTCCCAGGTCGACGGGCACGTGCACCTTCCGCCGACCACTGGCGACAACATCGATGTACTGTGGAGACCTCACGCCCCACGTGTTGAGCAATTCGGCGGTACGTCCACCCGGCCTCCCGCATGCCCACTATACGCCCTCGCTCAAAGTCCGTCAACTGCACATACGGTTCACGTCCACGCTGTCGCGGCATGCTACCAGTGTTAAAGACTGCGATGGAGCTCCGTATGCCACGGCAAACTGGCTGACACTGACGGCGGCGGTGCACAAATGCTGCGCAGCTAGCGCCATTCGACGGCCAACACCGCGGTTCCTGGTGTGTCCGCTGTGCCGTGCGTGTGATCATTGCTTGTACAGCCCTCTCGCAGTGTCCGGAGCAAGTATGGTGGGTCTGACACACCGGTGTCAATGTGTTCTTTTTTCCATTTCCAGGAGTGTATGTCACCTCCGCCTATACCACTTAACTTATACCTTGAAGTGTCATATCTCCTGACCTCAGTGCACTGTTTACTTATGATTGAACGTGAGCCCCAGTGTCGACTAATAATATACGTGTTTCACCATTAATAGTGCCTGGTAACCAATACTCCGCCTTTGTATTTGCTGTAATAGAGTGGAATTTTAATGGGAACGTCTAGCGGCGGTTCCGGGGTTCCCGTTCCTGTTTAATGTACCCCTGTTGGCAAATTTCCCAGCACTGCTACACTCACGACAATTTGTACACTGTGGCTGGCTGCAGTTTATCGGTATGTGTCCCTGCCAATCGCTATTGAAGCAACGATACCCCGTGGAAAACACATTTTTTTTCCTTTGCACCTCGTCACGGCGTCTATTGCTATGTTCACTGCGTCAGTTAAATTCTTCGGAAATTCTACCCTAATACGGCGCAGTGTTTCTGGTGCCAGTCCTCGCAGAAAAAGTATCTAAGGCCCTATTCTCCGCTTCTCGTAGAACAAAGTTATTGGCTTCATCACTGGCTGACAATTGGTAAGTGTTACTATTAACTTTTCGTATTCTGTCCATAAAGCATTCTATTGTTTCGTTGTGCCTTTGGGACATAGATGGCAACTGCGCCATAAAAAGAGGGAACTGTTCTCCTTTTTAAATCTTTGGAGCAAACCTTGTTTCAATTCTTCAAAAGTTAAAGCATTTCATAACTCCTCGTGACATAGCACTTGCGCCTTAGGTTCCTCGATTATCCGCAACTCTGTCATTTGCAACATCTGCTCATCTGAACAGGAACCAAGCTTAGCTGCTACTAACAAATCAGCAAAAATGCTTCTGTTGGTTGGTTGGTTGTTTTGGGGAAGGAGACCAGAAAGCGAGGTCATCGGTCTCATCGGATTAGGGAAGGACAGGGAAGGAAGTCGGCCGTGCCCTTTGAAAGGAACCATCCCGGAATTTGTCTGGAGCGATTTAGGGAAATCACGGAAAACCTAAATCAGGATGGGCGGACGCGGGATTGAACTGTCGTCCTCCCGAATGCGAGTCCAGTGTCTAACTACTGCGCCACCTCGCTCGGTAAAAATGCTTCTGTATCCTCGCTTAGCTTGCCAGAGAAGGGATTCGCAAGGGTGGCTGCTGATGTTGACCTCTACTCGGATAATCGATTCAACAATTCATTATTGTCAGTTCTCGATTGGACTACGTGGTTAAGTTGGTTCCGAATACCCTTGTGGATGGAGACTCCTTGTGTCTTACTGTCTGTCACTGTAATGATTTCCTGTTTAACAAACGGTTATTCCCACAAATGTACTTGCTATGACCACAAGAACGTAGACTCAGCTAGATAACAAGTAATATATAATATCTGATTGTAGTTTCGATCAAAGTAACAAGAACATCTAAAACCATCCGAAGAGAGATTTTCTAGTGGCAACTTTCGTTGAAGCAAAAATGAGAGCTATACATCAAATGGTTTTTACACCGTGAAAGTGTTACTTGAAAAGCAAAAGCATCTGCAACCAATTTGCACTCATAAATGTACTGAAATACTGTCCCCTGGCTATAGATTGTCATCTGCCGTCTGTGTGTTGTTCCCGGGCTGTCACTGGGGATGGTGCCATTAATTTCTCATACCACAAATACCCTACCATATACACCTCAAAATAGGGCAAAGGTTACATGACATCAAATGTAACAGTTCAGGGTTTAGTGAAACTAGATATTGAGTTGCAGTGGCAGAGGGGAGCAGAGGTCATTATTTTGTCAGGAATGGCGTGAAGGAAGCGACACTGTGGGCAGTGGAGTGGACTCTTTCCTTGGCTCAGTGAGTGAGGTATGAGTGAGACACTGGTGGTTCCACTAATAGTCATTTACTGAGAGATATGACCCTTTAAAGAAGCAGACTATTACATTGCGTTTTAACTCGCTCAGTTCCTCCCAGCGTCGGAGCGGCAGAGCTGTATCCTGCCGATTCTGGTGACAGGTGCTGCTGCGACATCTCGTGTTGCAGCGGCCCGTCGACGGCATATTCTTCCATTCAGTACAGTGCCTGTGTCCCACTGTGGCGGCAGTGCGGTCTTGTCCTTGTGAATTCGCTCGTTGCGTTATTAATAAGCGGCTACGTCGTGAAGTCGAGTGCTTCATCCTGGAATCGAACTAGCGACCCTTAGGTTCGGTGTCTTCAGGCGGAGTTCATCAACCTCTAGGTTCACAGGTGACCCACCTGGGTAAGTACCACACGAACTTCTTTCTAGTAACATGTGAGATGGGATCTTCTGCATTGACCTATTGTTCCAATAAAAGTTACTTATAAAAATGTTCCACTACTTGATTTTCATTCAACATTTCTAACTCCATGTATTAAAACGAAAAATAATAAATTATGAACTAATGAAGAAACGATAGAAATTCCTGTTGGTCAATATAATTTGAAAAAATTGGAAAGATTTATTCAATCAAAAAAACCTAATATACAAATTAAAGAAGATATTGTTATTGAAAGTGATATTACATTATTTATATATGAAGACGATTGTAATGGTCCAATTTTAGGATTAAATAATCAAATTATTGAAGCTAATGAAAAAGCAATTGCTAATAATGCTTCTAAAATTGTTCCATTTGAATTAAGAAATGTAAATTTTAATCCAACTGACGGAAAATTTATTAAACACAATGATCATTTTCATAGACAAAGTAATGTTATTTCTTCATTCCAGCCAAATGCTGAATTTGGATGACCAATAATTTATGAACCAAATTATCCTGTAAATATTCCCATTTTTGATACTATTCAAAATTAATAATTACTGTCACTAATGAAAATGATAATGTGACTGACTGCAGTGGTGCTTATGCAATTTTAAAAATGAATTAATAATTTTCTTCTGAATTAATCATGAATAAAATTGAGAGTTATCAATTTTACTCATTTCCTGTTAATGAGAAAATAAAAAATCTATTTAAATCTTCATAACAAAGAAACAGAAATTCATATTAATATTGCTGCTGAATGTATTCATCCTAATTGTTCAAAACTTTATATGAAATTTGATGTTATTCACACAGGTGGAATGGATTTTTCAGCACACAATGGTAAATCTAATATTAAATTAATTGATAATTGTTTGATGTTATTACAAATAAAAAAGGAAACAATATTTTTATCTGTAATAGAACTTCCATTTATTTCTTCGTCATCTCTCATTCGATGAACTTCATCTCCATCAAATCAATTAACTATGGAAGGACATGTAATGACAATAAAATTAAAAACAAAGAAAACTAAGTACTTCATCCACTAGAATTATTTAGTGAATTTTTTATGGATTTTAAAGAAATAATTTAGGAAGCAATTTTACAGTAATTTTCACTTGGAGTTCAAGAAGAGATTAAGAAGATTCTATTCTTAGATGGACTACTACTAATAATAATAGTACACTTCTAAAAGAATGTAAAATTTTTGTAAAAAGTATGGAAATTCGTGTTCCTGTAGTTAAATATGAACCACAATATTCACAAAACTAGGACAAAGCAGTATGTAAAATCCAAAAATTCTAATTTCTTGCTATGAAATACAAACAGTTGAATATGCTGGATTAAATGGAAACAGAAATTTTGAAGTACATTTTACTAATTATGATAATTCTGCTTAATTTGTTATGCCTTACTTTATTTTCGTCGTTTTCAAAACTAATCGAAAAAATAATCAGTTAAATGATTCTTCTTTATTTGATCTTCTTAAATTATAAATCATTAATGTAAAAAATGGAAGGAATGAAGTTTTTCATCAAGAATTATGGAATCTTGAATACGAATAATGTTTTGAAAGTTTACTATGCCTTTAGAGATTTTAAAAGAATAACGCAATTAAATACTGATGTAAATGTAAATAAAGTCCATTTTATTCAAAATTATCCTATCTATGACTGTTTTAACAACCCAAAAAAACAATGAAATTTTGTGCATTTTTTAATGAAAATATACCAAATAATAGAGTTGCATATATAATTATGTATGATAAAAAGAACTTAACCTATGATGCACAACATAGACTTTAACTGAAAATTGTTAATTATGTAAGTGAATAAAAAATTAAAAATTTATGAAAGGGTTATCTTCATATTTAGGTTTCCTTCTGAAATATTTTCAGATATGTACAGAAGATAAAAATGAAATAATTTAGAGTTACAAAAATTAAAACATTTGATAAATATTTTAATTTTTGAAAACCTATTTTTTCTATATAAATAAAAGCAAAACATAATGACCATGGATGGTAGAATTGAAAAACTAGTAAGTGAACAGTTATAGTAATGGTTGTGCAGAAGTGTTCACTAAATTATCAAAGGTCAAAAAAATAAATCTTACAATATTTCATAAGCTGAAATTTTGATAAATAAATATGGTGAAAACGTTCCACTTTTAGATGAAAAGTATAAAATCACTCTTCCCAATCATTATACTAAAGTTTTTTCAGAAGACAATGATAAATTGGACAAAATTATTGGATTACATTTTATTTTCCGAGATAAAAAAATATAATGATAAATCAGTTTATGTTATTGAATTTGAATAAATTTCAGCTTTTTTGTAGTTTTTATTTTTTAGTTAAATTATAATTCCTTTCAGAGATATAAATAAATTCTTAAACAGGGGAAATGACAAAACTTAAATTTTCTTTATAAATCAGAGAATTCTGAAAAATATATGCTCTTTGTTCCAGGAACTGTATAAACCCACTACTAGCTGATTTAAAGACGAACTCTGTTGCAATGTATTAACTTTGTGTCTTTTATTGAATAGGCAGTCACACATCAGAGGAGGAAATTTCTCTACGTCCCTGACACAAAGTTACTTTTTCATTATCCTAGACTGGCAATATTTCAGATATCAGTTGGAGGTATCGGTGTAAGAAACTGCTAATCCTCAATTTAGAAAGGATTAAATTGCTCATGTATACGTCGTGTTTTCGAATGCACCAGAGACTGGTAAGTAGTTCTACACATAAGACGAGAATATGTTGTCTCTGTATAAAATTATTTATCTTACTGTGTTTATGTGCTTGACTTGGAATTTTAACAAAGTGTATAACTTGCAGTAATGCAAAATATGCTCTTGTGGCTCAGCACCTTATTCCACCAACCTCTTCAATTGTTTTGAAAACTTTAACAGATACAGACACGAATATACGTCACTCTGTCGTTATAGACTCACAGAAATAACGAAAGCGGAGCGTGGACAAAATAAAACTGTACCAGGGAATATTTCATGCACCTTATTATAGGCAACCCAACATACATCATCCACAAACATGGCGAATGTTGTAAGTTATTTTGCTTAACTTAAGGTGTATGTAATATTTTTTGGGCCACTTGTCTTTGCCCACCTTATATTTGTATAGCAGACAGTTCTACTTGTGGCGAAGGTCTGTGTGAATACGTCACGTTGTAATGGCTGTTTGTCTGCCACAGGAAATAAATATCCCACGCGCCTGCTGAATCGCCATTTGGTACTTCCCGATTAGGACTCCATAACCAGTTATGGCTACGTTTGAATAAATTTTTCTGTAATACATCTGGCTGGCTGGCTGACTGGTAGCTGTATTTAACTTTTAGCTGTAATAAAAATATTCCTATCAAACGCTATCTACGTAGGAAAACCTGTTGTGTAGCCGTATCTAGCAGGTTCAGGTTGCTGATATTGGATAATTACCTGTTCGATCAAATATTTTTAGTACGCAGTTAGTTAATGCAGCGACCAGTTTACAGCTTGTGATTACCTTCATATGATTCTACCTTGAGTTACATGTTTCAGTGCTCAGTATTGGAGATCAGTACAGCTCAATTATTCATGTCGTTTCCACATTGCATCATAACATTTTTCAGAAAAATATATCGACTTTTCCCATTAGCTTTATATTATAGATCATGGTAATTGTTGGTACGTCCATGTTATGCCTTTGATACGGTGTATGTTAATAACTTCAGAAGCACGTACACTCACTGCATCTAACATGTTTACACAGAAAAACAGAGGAAGGAGGAAGAGTGTGTGATTCCTGTGACGAAAACCTAAAGGATGTGTCAGGTTGCGTGGTAACAACACGGAGCATCATTGTCTATAGTGTCAGCTTCTATGTATTAAACAGTTGGGAGTGTGTGGACAGATTGGCCCACATCTCAAAAGGTATTATTTTGTGGACAAATGATTACAGAAATTTTTCTTCCACCTTTGATCAGTACTACTTCCTATTGGAATATGTGACACTTTAACAAAAAAAACTGTACAAATAAGCAGGTGGATGAAGACTAGTTGTATCAGGCCGGTGACACATGTTATAATGTGTGGAGAGACACTTTTAGATGATAAGCGCTTGCTCTACAAATTTGTAATTGAGTCTAAATACGAGGAGCGTTCTGTAAGAAGTGCAACACTCTTTTTTCAGTAGGCAGTTTCGTTATATTCAAGATTCCGATACACTATATTATTCACCACTCTTTTGCCTACAATACCCCATTTTTTAACATAATCTCCGTTGAATGCGACAGCCTTCTGTCGTCACACTGGGAGGACCTGTACACTCGCAAGTGCTACTCTCTGCTGGTCGACGTCGGATGCAATGTCTTGCAGCATCAACAGTCTCCCCAACATCCACGTACTGCTCCCGCGGAGTGCACACTTCATTTGACCAAACAGATGAAAATGGGAAGGTGCGAGATCCGAGCTGTAGGGCGGATGAAGAAGAACAGCCCAATGAAGTTTTGTGAGCTCTTGTCGAGTTCGCAGACATGTGTCACAGAGAAAAAGAAGTTTGTATCCATTTTTGTGACTACGAACACGCTGAAGTCGTTTCCGCAATTTCCTGGGGATAGAACAATACACTTCAGAGCTGATCGTTGCACCTTGAGGAAAGATGACTCCCTCAGAGTCACAGTAGAAGGTCGCCATGACATTACTGGCTGTGGGTGCGGCTTTGGATATTTTTTTCGGAGGAGAGTTCGTATAGCCTCACTCCATGGATTGCGTTTTTTTTCAATTTCTAAGTGATAAACCCATTTTTCATCGCCTGTAACGATGTTCGATAGAAACTGTCATGGTCAGCCTTGTAGCGCGCAAGCAATCCGCAGAGATGGTCCTTCGTTGCTCTTTGTGATCTTCTGTTAGGAGACGAGGAACGCAGCGGGCACACACCGTTCAGTACAATAAATGGTGGACGAATGTGCTTGACCAAGCAACAGAGACATCTAATTGTGCAATGACTCACCTGGTCCGGATCTAGGAAGAGGCAAACAGTGGTATCTGCCGCGGGTGGCAATTGCAGGGGGCGACAGGTTCATATCCTTGAAGAAAAAAACCTTGTTCCACAAAGCGTTTAGCATCCAGCGCATTTTTTTTTAATATTGTAGGACTTAACTGCTAAGATCATCAGTCCCTAAGCTTACACACTACTTAACCTAAATTATCCTACGGACAAACACACACACCCATGCCCAAGGGAGGACTCGAACCTCCGCCGGGACCAGCCGCACAATCCATGACTTGCAGCGCCTCGGACCGCACGGCTAATCCCGGGCGGCCCATTGGTGTATCGATTATTTATGTAATTTTGAAACGCATCCCAGGTGGTTTTTGAACGTTTTTGAACACATTCTAAGTTGATTACTGAACGCATCATAAGTTGATTTTTAAATGCGTGCTTAGTGTAAGTGATATCGCTGTCAGGGGAATCCCCGTCGCATCTATAAATAAAAACTTTGCCGCAAACAAAAGGGGACGGTGCTATACGAGATGAGCCGAGTAAACGTGAACGGGTGAATGCCAATCGCTATTTATGAGGTTGACTAGGTGTGCGAATGATCAGCGTTGTTATAACTATTAGCGAAATTCATAGATTCAGACTACCAGAGTGGAAATAATCGACTAACCGGAATAACAGGTAAGAAATATTCCATACTATCTTCTCGGGTGTATACAAGAAAATTAAATTTTCACAGAAAATTTTTGCTAGATGCTACACTCCAGTTGTACAGTCCGTGGTTAGCCGCTACTTAAGTTGTATTCTTGGAGCACCTCGGTAAAAGTGTTGTACGATCATGTAATAACGCCTAACAGGAGAGACAGGAATAGTTACAGAATTAGTGATGACAGGATTATTTGTTGGAATGAGGGAGGAGAAGAAACGGGGACATCAGACAAATTATATGGAAGAATACGACGATTCCAGATTCATACAAAAATTTCTTACTGCTTCTTTTCGACCTCATTCTTGAGAAATTGAAGCGTATGAATGAAATGTAAAACTGTTTCCTACCGTCAAACGTTTTAGAGGGCCTAATGGGCATTTTACATTAATACTTCACGAATTATATTCTGTCATGTTATTTATATAAATGAGGTACATAAAAATGACTATTTGTGTCGAAACAGTCTCGTGTATTTGATATGTGTTACAATTACTGCGATATTAGAATGACCTATTTCGTTTTATCTAGCAGAGAGTGGTGACAAAATGAACGTAATCAAATAGAAGAACCACACTAGTCTTGGGTACTATTCGTATTAACAGCTTTTTTAGCATCAGACAACGACATTTGAATTTTTCATGTAGTAAAACGTTTGACGAACTTTGATGAAGTAATAGATACTTTCGCAGATAGGAAAGCACGCCATGTGAAGCTATAGCAAGATTAGAGAGGAAAAAAATGCTGGGACATAGGGATTGAAGAAATGTGTACTGTCTTGATTGCCTCTTGTTTTTGCTGGTTTTACGTTACATTACATTGATACTTGTTCCATAGATCACGAATACGACATTTTATAATGATGCAGAACGTGTCAGTTTAACATAAGTTTTCTTTACAGATATGTAATCAAGTTACTACGTTATATCTAAGAATTCATGTATCGAATAGAGGGAGTAGTCATTCAGAAATTCTTTTGATTTGTTTTTAGATGCTGATTAGCTATCTTACAGACTTTCAATACTATTTGGTAAATCACCAAAGATTATTTTGGGTAGCGTAATCCCCACTTCCTGTGCCAAAGTCAGATTTAACTCAGAACGGTGAAGAGCCTTTCTTCTTGTGTAGTAGCTGTGCACTTTGTTATTGTTTTGGAACTGTGGTTGGTTATTAATAACAAATTTCACGCGAATTTACACTGAAGAGCCAAAGAAACTGGTACACATGCCTAACATCGTGTAGACCCCCCGCGAGCACGCAGAACTGCCGTAACACGGCGTGACGTGGACTCGACGAATGTCGGAAGTAGTGTTGGAGAGAACTGACACCATGAATCCTGCAGGGCGGTCTACGTCTACGTCTGAGTGATTACTCTGCTATTCACAGTAAAGTGCCTGGTAGATGGTTCAATCAACCACGTTCATGTTGTCTTTCTATTGTTCAACTCTCGAACGGCGTGTAGGAAAAACGATCTCTTACATTTTTCTGTGGGAGCCCTGATTTCTCTTATTTTATCGTGATGATCATTTCTTTCTATGTAGGTGGATGTCAACAGAACGTTTTCGCAAACGGAGGGGAAAACTGGTCGTTGATATTTCATTAGAAGATCCCGTCGCAACGAAAAACAGCTTTGTTTTAATGATTGGCACTCCGACTCATGTATCATGTCTTGGCACTATCTCTCTTACTTCGCGATAATACAAAACGAGCTTTCCTTCTTTTTCGATGTCATCCGTCAGTCCCACCTGATGCGAATCCCACACTTCACAGCTATACTCCAGGATAGGGGGGACGAGCGTGGTGTAATCCGTCTCTGTAGTAGACCCGTTGCACGTTCTGCCAATGAATCGCAGTCTTCGGTTTGCTTCACCCACAACATTTTCTATGTGATCATTGCAATTTACGTTATTTGTAATTGCAATCATTAAGTATTTAGTTGAATTTACAGCCTTCAGAGTTGTGGGACTTATCACATGATCGAAATTTAGCGTATTTCTTTTCTCATGTGAATAACTCGACACTTTTTTTTATTCAGGGTCAATTTCAGCCTCTCGCACCATAGAAATATCTTAGTTAGTTGTATTTCACAAGAACGATATTCTCTGAATCCGTGCTGACTATGTGTCAATAAATGGTTTTGTTCGAGGTAATTCATAATGTTCTAACATAGTATATGTTCCAAAACCCTACTGCAAATCGACGTTAGTGATGTGGGCCTATAATTCAGCGAATTACTCCTATTTCCCTTTTTGGGTATTGGTGTGATTTGAGCAATTTTCTAATCTTTCTATGAGCGAGAGGTTGCATATAACTGCCAAATATGGAGCTATTGTATCGGCATACTCTGAAAGGAACCTGACTGGTATACAGTCTGGACCGGAGGCCTTGCCTTTATTAAGTGATTTAAGCTGCTACACCGAGGATATCTACTTCTATGTTTCTCATCTTGGCAGTTGTTCTTGACTGTAATTCAGAAACATTTACTTCGTCTTCTTTGGTGAAGGAGTTTCGGAAAACCGTGTTTAATAACTCTGCTTTAGTGGCACTGTCATCAGTGACTTCACCGTTGTTATCGCGCAGTGAAGGTATTGATTGCATCATGGCAATGGTGCGCATTATGTATGACCAGAATCTCTTTGGGTTTTCTGCCAGATTCCGAGACAGAGTGTCGTTGTGGAAATTATTAAAAGCATCTCACATTGAAGCACACGCTATCCTTCAAACTTCAGCAAAACTTCGCCAATCGTGGGGATTTTGCGTTGTTTTACATTTGGCATGCCTTTTTCGTAGCTTCTGCAACAGCGATCTGCCCCGTTTTGTGTACCATGGGGGTTCAGTACCATCACTTACTAATTTATATGGTGTATATCTCTCAATCGCCGTCGGTACTGTCCCTTTGAAATCATTCCACATATTTTCTACCCTTTCATGATCAGATAGCAAGGAGTGGAGACTGTCTCTTAAAAAGGCGTAAAGAGCATTTTTATCACCTTTTTTTAAAAATAGGTCTACTTAGCATTTCTTTTTGATGGTTGTGCATGTTACAGTATTCAGCCTAGCAGCAACTGCATTGTGGTCGCTAATCCCTGTAACCGTCATGATACTCTCTATTTGTCCAGGACTATTTGTTGCTAAGAGGTCAAGTGTGCTTTCGCAACCATGTACGCTTCGAGTGGGCTCATGAACTAACTGTTCAAAATAATTTTCTGAGAAAGAGTTCAGTAGAATTCCGGATGACGTTTTATGCCTGCCGCCGGCTTTAAACGTATAACGTTTCCAGCATATCGACGGTAAATTGAAGTCACCACCGACTATAATTGTATGAGTGGGCTACCTATTTGAAATGAGACTGAAGTTTTCTTTGAACTGTTCAGCAACTATGTCTTCTGAGTCGGGGGGGGGGGGGGGGGGGTCGGTAAAACGATCCAGTTAATAGTTTATTCCGATTGTCAAGTATAACCTCTACCCATACTATTTCGCAGGAACTATCTACTTCAATTTCACTACAAGGTAAACTACTTCCGAAAGCAATAAATACTCCACCACCAACTGTGCGGAACTGCAGCTACGACAATTTTCATCTACAATACCGATTATTGTTACAACTATCTTACTGTGTTTCTTCTGTCCACTTTTAGACGGACGCCCTTTCCGTGGTTTTCTGAGAAGCTCTAACCTAAAAAACTGCCCAGTCCCTTCGACACAGCACCCGCTACCCATGTAGCCACTTCCTGTGTGTAGTGACACCTGACCTATAAGCGAAACCCTGAAAGCCACCACCCGATGGCGGAAGTCAAGGAATCTGCAGGGTACACGGTCACAGAACCGCCTGTATAACACTTGCAAACGAGTTAGCGCCAAGTATGACGCTAAGCTCACAGACTAGTGTTACCCTGTGGGAGGATTTTTGTGTTTGACCGTGTGATTACCTAATGGACAGAGGACATCGAACATTAATTTCGTGTAAGTGGCATTTAATATAATGACTTAACAGGTTTTACTTTGGAGAGGATACTAGTAATGAAGTTCATGTGAATGAAAAGACAAACGGTCACCAGTCTAATTAGTCACAATAATTTGAAACATTTTATTCAAAGAATTTAAATATGATTTTGCAAAAGTGATTTTCATTAATTCTCTCTTTGAATAGTGCACTGGATACTCATGACTACAGGGCGAACTAAGTAGTGGATAGCAGTAGTTATCATTTGCAAAAACCAGTAATCACAGGAAGACAAAGGTACTTTACACATAATAATAATAGTTACTATAGCAATCATTAATCAACTCTCCCCTGAGATACCGAGCGAGGTGGCGCAGTGGTTAGCACACTGGACTCGCATTCGGGAGGACGACGGTTCAATCCCGTGTCCGGCCATCCTGATTTAGGTTTTCCGTGATTTCCCTAAATTGCTTCAGGCAAATGCCGGGATGGTTCCTTTGAAAGGGCACGGCCGACTTCCTTCCCCATCCTTCCCTCACCCGAGCTTGCGCTCCGTCTCTAATGACCACGTTGTCGACGGGACGTTAAACACTACTCTCCTCCCCCCCCCCCCTCTCCCCTGAGATGGTACCACAGTACACACTGGATTAAAGTTGATTATGAAAAGAGTTCTGATTTAGCTAACATATACATACCACAAATGAAATTAAATAATGATACGAAGACATTTTTTAAACCCATATTATTAAAATGTTTCTTTTAACAGCAATGAAATTCCCAATTATCTTTTAATTCGAGAAAAGGTTACTATGCAGACCCGTAAACTGTTTCTTTTTCTACAGGCAAACTCTGTGATTATTTTATAAACAAATTGCAATGTACTCAAACACTAAACTTAATTAACTGTAGAAAGTGGTTCATGGTAATAATCAATGTAAAATTACGTTTCATATAAGTTCAAATTATGTGCCTTTCTCATCACCTGTGAAGCAGGTATTTTTACATTAACACTTACACACTCTGGCACTGATCTTTTGTACATTTGAACCAAAACCAATTATCATTTAGTTAGAAACAGGATGCTCGGATTTCTGCACACTCGGGACAGGATCCTGCATCGGTTCAAACACAGGTCTATTGCACTTTAATTGTTATTGAGAAAAACATTCACACAGATGTACTGGTCCATGCTGTTATACATATCTGTGTTCCTGTAGTTGGCAGAGCAGTGGCGCAATAGCGGTGGCAAACAATGTGGCGGCTAACTGGTCCCACGCTCTTGAAGCTGAATGCTCTTTACCAATTCTTCTAGGCGACGTCATTTCCTAATTTTAGAGTCACCCCATAATGTCAAGAGCACCATCCGACCGCCGAATCCACATCCGAGGCAAGTTTTCAATACAGATTAGCTTCCAAATGCCTCAATTGGCACCCTCGCTGTTAACTGTACAACGTCTAACCACTGATTGTATAGCGTGCTCACCCAACAAATTCCCTAAGCATGAACCAGCATTCAGAGTACAATTTCTCTTTTATGAGCAGACATACATTATAAAATTCCATTTTTAAAAAATATCTTTTAGCTATAACAATAAATATATTATAAACTTCAACTTTCTCTCTGACAATACTAATGACCTTCATTAGAAAAGAACAACCACTTCATAGTTACATACACACAGTTGCTTAGCATAACCTACTTACAGTCTATATTGGTGTTACACCTGAGCCTCTGATTCAGACCCTCCACTCGGCTCTGCACCAAAAGACCACAGTCGGCTCTATCGACTATGCTGCAAATGGTGAGTTCCGCCCTAATCTCGCAAGCAAAACTGGCAGTATTTACCATTTCCGCTAGCCGCCCGAAACCAGAGAGAAACTTCTCTGATCCAAAGCGACACAAGTCATTGGTAGCGACCTGAGCCAGCACCTGCAGTTGGCTGCACCCTGTACTTTTCATGCCATCCGGAAGCACCCTTTCCACATCAGGAAGGACTCCTTCCGATATGCACACGGAGTGCACACTGGCTTCCTTCCCTTCCTTGGCAGCCATGTTACTAAGAGGCCCCATTACGCCCCAAACGTTGGAGCTCCCAACTACCATCAAACCCTCTCTCTGCGAATGCCGAGACCCTGCCGGCCGAGAAGCTTCCTCTGGAACTGGGTGGTTCACTGCATTCGCTTGTCCATAAATCATTAAGAGTATGGGGGTTGGAGATCTCTTCTGAACAGCACGTTTGCAAGGCATTCCAGATATGCTCAATAATGTTTATGTCAGAAGAGTTTGGTGGCCAGCAGAAGTGTTTCAAATCAGAAGAGTGTTCGTGGAGCAATTCTGGACGTGCGGGGTGTCGCAATGTCCTGCTGAAATTGCCCAAGTCCGTCGAAATGCACAATTGACTCGAACTGAAGCAGGTGGTCAATTAGTTTGCTTACGTGCGTTGCCACCTGTCACAGTCGTACCTACACGTAACAGGGGTCCCATATCACTCCAGCTACACGCGTCCCACACCATTACAGAGCCTTCACCAGCTTGAACAGTCCCCTGTTGATATGCAGGGTCCTTGGTCTCATGAGATTGTCTCCGTACCCGTACACTTCCATCCGCTCGATACAATCTGAAACGGGGCAACATGTTTCCAGTCATCAACAGTCCAATGTCGATGTTGGCGGGACCAGGCGTGGCTTAAAGCTTTGTGCCTTGCAGTCATCAAGGAAACACAAGTTGGTTTTCGGCTCCGAAAGCCCACAGCGATGATGTTCCGTTGAATAGTTCGCACTCTGACAGTTTTTGATGGCCCATCACTGAAATCTGCAGCAATTTGCGTAATTGTTACACTTCTGTCTCGTTGAACGATTCTCATCTGTCGTCGTTCGTCCTTTTATTGCAGGATTTTTTCCCGCCCGCAGCAATGTCTGAGATTTGATGTTGTACCGGATTCCTTATATTTACAGTACACTCGTGAAATGGTCGTACGGGAAAATCCCCACTCCCTCTCTACCTCTGATATGTTGTGTCCCATTGCTCATGC
Source organism: Schistocerca nitens (assembly GCF_023898315.1). Lineage (NCBI taxonomy): Eukaryota > Metazoa > Arthropoda > Insecta > Orthoptera > Acrididae > Schistocerca > Schistocerca nitens. Next base: position 859,361,917 of record NC_064617.1, read on the forward strand.
GCCGACAATAATACCATGTTCAAACTCACTTTAAGCTTGATAACCTGCCATTGTAGCAGCAGTAACCGATCTAACGACTGCGCGAGGCACTTATTGTTTTATGTAGGCGTTGCCGACCGCAGCTACGTATTCTGCCTGTTGACATATCTGTGTATGAATAAACATGCCTATGCCAGTTTCTTTGGCGCTTCAGTGTATGTCTTGCGAAGGTACTGTGAATATACAACGTTCCTTAAATAAATGTTTGAAAGTTGATCTTGCGTCGACTTAAGCTATTATTCTGATTACACGCTTTTGTGCAATGTATACTTTTTCTCTTAATGATGAATTATCCCAAAATATGATGCCATATGAAAACAGTGATTGAAAATAGGCATAATACACTAATTTACTGATATGTTTATCACAAAAATTTGCAATAACTTTAATAGCAAAAGTAGCTGAAACTAACCCTTTCAGTACGTCATCAATGTGTTTCTCATCAATGCACACTCCCAGAAATATTGAATATACTGCCCTACCAACAGACTTCTGTTCAAGGACTATATCTATCAATGGTGTTATGCCATTTACTGTACAGAACTGTACATACCGTGTTTTCTCAAAATTTTGTGAGAGTCCGTTTGCAGAGATACACTTAGTAATTCTCTGAAAAACATTATTTGTAATTTCCTCAGCTAATTCTTGTCTGTTGGGTGTGATTACTATAGTTGTATCATCAGTAAAATAGAACTAGCTTCGCATCTTCACTAACACAGAGTGGCAAGTTATTAATATATATTAAGAACAACACTTGATACCTCCCCAGTTAAAGGACTCAAATGATTTTTGTAGACTATCTGTGCTGTTAATTTCAATCTTCTTCATTCTTCCAGTTAAGTATGAATGAAACCATTTGTGCACTGTTCCACTCATGCCACAATACCTAAGGTAACCTAGAAGAATTTCATGATTCACACAGTCAAAAGCCTTTGAGAATCGCAAAATATCCCAATGGGTGATGGCTGGTTATTCAGAGCATTGAATATTTGACGAGTTGAACAAAATATATAGCATTTACTGTTGAAAAATCTTTCTGAAAACCAAATTGATATTTTGTTAGTACTTCATTTTTGCAAATACGTGAAGCGATCTTGAATATATTACTTTTTCAAGAATTTTGGATAAAGCTGTCAGAAGTGAGATTAGTTGGTAGTTTTTAACATCAGACCTATCGCCTTTTTATGGAACAGTTTGACACTACCATATTTCAGTGTATCCGGACTGTTTCAGGAAGCTTCTACATATGTGGCTGTGAATCCAACTTTCTATTGCGAACAAGCTTTTAGTACTCTGTCGGAAATGCCATCAATTCCATGCAAACTTTCACTTTTGAGCGAATTTATTATTTTCCTAATTTCAGTAGGAGAAGTGAGTTGAAATTCAATTTTATCAAATTGCATAGATGTTGTCTCTTCCATATACAGTTTTGCGTTTTTTAATAGTTAGCTGGATCCTGTTTTCTCTATGTCACTTAAAAATGATTATTAAAATTATTTTCTACATATGACTTTTTCTTAACCAACTTTTCCTTGAGTTTGATAGAAATAAAGTCTTCCTGTGCTCTCGGTTGCCCTGTTTCCCTTTTAACATTATTCCACTTCGTTTTAATTTTATTACCAGAGTTACCTATCTCAGACGTAATGTACACACTTCTGCAGTAGTTTTCATAATGTTTGACTGTTTCTGGGTCATTTTTCCTTTTAGGTATAAGATAAATTTCCCTTTTCTGTTTACAAGAGATTTTTACCCCTTTAGTAAGCCATGGCCTTCTAGACGGTTTCTTACAAATATGTTTCACTGTTTCCTTAGGGAAATTGTTTTCAAATATACTCACAAAGGTATCATGGAATAGGTTAAATTTTAAATTAACGTCAGGTTCCCTGTACACCTCATCCCACTGTAAGTGTAGCAAGCTTTCCCTAAAAGTTGCAGTTGTTAAATCGTTAATTGAATGCACTATTTTGGAGGAAAGTTTTGCCTTTCTGTTTGGAGGTATGTCATATACTGTTAAAAGCTGTGCATATTGATTATACAGACCATTCTTAACATTAGAAGTTTTTATTTTATTAAATTTATCCTTTTCAATAAAAACATTATCAGTCAGTGTGCTACTTTTGTGTACTGCCTGAGTAGGAAAATCAGTAGCTCATGTCAAATTTAAAAAACCAACTAATACTTCAAGGTAAAACTTTCTATCTGGCTATTTCATAAAATCTACATTGAAATCCCCACGAGCAATAATTTGCTTCCCTCTGTCTGACAGATAGCACAACAAAGATCCCAGTTTTTCTTCAAAAATAACTGGAAATTTCGCAGCGGGGACCTATACACAGCTACAATTATGTTTTCTATGTTTAAGTTTATGTGACACAAAAGAGAAAGTTATTAACTAATCGACAATAAAGAGTTCAAATTTTCTGAATAGTTCTTATTCTGTTGGTCACAAATAATCCCACCCAGTATTAATTGCGAGTTTTTTTAAGGGGGGTGTGATGTCGAATTGGGCTACTGGGAGTAGGAAAGGCACCATAGGACATCTTAATTTCCACGGTCTTGAATGTAGGTGAATGATGGCTTCCATTACAAAATATACTGGATTGAATTACACAGAGCGAAGTACAGTGACATAATAGAAGACTGCTGTGTGAAGAGGCGTGGCACTGCACTTTGACACGTGGCCAAATAACATGTCTTACATTTCTGCGAACATATATATTTTTTTTATTTATTTATTGTTCTGTGGGACCACATTTAGGAGAAGTCTCCATGGTCATGGAACGAGTCAATACATGAAATTATAACACGATTGTAGAAACAGATAAAATGAAATATAAGAAACATTCAGGCGACAAGTCGTTAGTTTAAACAAAGAAAATCAAGAATGTAACACTGGAATTTGCTTAATTTTTTAGCTCTTCCAGGAGCTCCTCGACAGAATAGAAGGAGTGAGCCATGAGGAAACTCTTCAGTTTAGACTTAAAAGTGTTTGGGCTACTGCTACGATTTTTGAGTTCTTGTGGTAGCTTATTGAAAATGGATGCAGCAGAATACTGCACTCCTTTCTGCACAAGAGTCAAGGAGGTGCATTCCACATGCAGATTTGATTTCTACCTAGTATTAACTGAGTGAAAGCTGCTAACTCTTGGGAATAAGCTAATATTGCTAACAACAAACGACATTAAAGAAAATACATACTGTGAGGGTAATGTCAAAATTCCCAGACTATTGAATAGGGGTCGACAAGAGGTTTTCGAACTTACACCATACAAAGCTCGAACAGCCCGTTTTTGAGCCAAAAATACCCTTTTTGAATCAGAAGAATTACCCCAAAAAATAATACCATTTGACATAAGCGTATGAAAATATGCGAAGTATACTACTTTTCGTGTTGAAATGTCACTTATTTCAGATACTGTTCTAATGGTAAATAAAGCGGCATTTAGTTTCTGAACAAGATCCTGAACATGGGCTTTCCACAACAGCTTACTATCTATCCGTACGCCTAGGAACTTGAACTGTTCCGTCTCGCTTATAACATGCCCATTCTGTCTAATTAAAATGTCAGTTCTTGTTGAATTGTGAGTTAGAAACTGTAAAAACTGAGTCTTACTGTGATTTAGCATCAAATTATTTTCCACAAGTCACGAACTTATATCATGAACTACATTATTTGATTATGTTTCAATATTACACACAAGATCCTTCACTACCAAGGTGGTGTAATCAGCCAACAGAAATATTTTTGAATCACCTGTAATACTAGAAGGCACATCATTTATATAAATAAGAAACAGCAGTGGCCCCAGCACCGACCCTTGGGGAACGCCCCATTTAACAGTGCCCCATTGGGACTGAACATCATTACCACTCTCAATATTGCGGAGGATTACCTTCTGCTTTCTGTTCTTAAAGTAGGAGGCGAACCAATTGTAAGCTACTCCCCTTACTCCATAATGTTCCAACTTCTGCAGTAATATTTTGTGGTCAACACAGTCAAAAGCCTTCGTTAAATCAAAGAAAACACCTAACGTTCGCAACATTTTATTTAATCCGTCCAAAACCTCACAGAGAAAAGAGACTATAGCATTTTCAGTTGTTAAGCCATTTCTAAAACCAAACTGTACATTTGACAACAAATTATGTGAATTTAAATGCTGCAGTAACCTTGTATATACAACCCTCTCGATAACTTGAGCAAACACCGATGGCATAGAAATAGGTCTATAATTGTCAACATTATCCCTGTCTCCCTTTTTATAAAGTGGCTTCACTACCGAGTACTTTAATCAGTCAGGAAACCGACCACTCCTAAAGGAAAAGTTACAGATATGGCTAAGTACTGAGCTAACATACGTGGAACAATACTTCAGTATTCTGCTAGATACCCCGTCATATCCATGAGAGTTCTTGGTCTTTAGTGATTTAATTATTAACTCAATCTCCCTCTTGTCAGTATCATGGAGGAGCATTTCAGGTAACAGTCTCGGAACACATTTTTCTAAGAACGCTATATGATTCCCTGTTGGGACTAGGTTTCTATTTAGTTCACCTGCTATATTCAGAAAGTGATTATTAAGTACTGTACATATATGCGACTTATCAGTAACACGGACATCCCCACTACGCACTGATTCTATATCCTCGACCTGTCTCTGCAGACCAGCCACTTCCTTTACGACTGACCATATGGTTTTAATTTTATCCTGAGACTTAGCTATTCTATCTGCATACCACATACTTTTTGCCTTCCTAATAACGTTTTTAAGCACCTTACAATACTGTTTGTAATGGGCTGCTGCATTTAGATTTTGACTGTTTCTAACGTTTTGATATAATTGCCACTTTGTTCTACAAGATATTCTTATCCCTTTAGTCAGCCACCCAGGCTGCCTGTTTGTGCTAGTATCCTGTTTTGAACGTTCTAACGGAAAGCAACTTTCAAAGAGCATGAGAAAAGTCTTGAGGAAAGCATTATATTTATCGTCTACTGTATCAGCACTATAAACATCTTGCCACTCTTGTTCCTTGATAAGGTTTACAAAGTCTGTACAGCAACTGGATCAGCTTTCCTAAAAAGTTGGTAACTATATTTAACATGTGTTGCAGCACAAAAATCTTTTAGATTTAAAATTTGTGCATCATGATCTGAAAGGCCATTCACCTTTTTGCTAACAGAATGCCCTTCTAATAATGACGAATGAACAAAAATATTGTCTATGGTTGTTCTACTGTTCCCTTGCACTCTCGTTGGAAAGAATACGGTTTGCATAAGATTATGTGAATAAAGGAGGCCTATCAGCATCCTTTTCCTTGCACAATCACTTATACAATTAATATTGAAGTCGCCACATATAACAAACTTTTTGTATTTCCTATAAAGTGAACCAAGAACCTCCTCTAGCTTTAGCAAAAATGTTGTGAAATCTGAGTCTGGGGATCTATAAATAACAACAGTAAGAAGTTTAGCTCCACTAAATTTAACCACACCTGCACAACATTCAAACACCTTTTCAGTGCAGTACTTTGAAACATCAATTGACTCAAATGGGATACCGTTTTTCACATACATGGCTACTCCCCCACACCGCAAAGAGCTCCTAGAAAAGCTGCCGGCCAACCTGTATCCTGGTAAAGGAAGCCTCTGAATTATCTCCTTATTTAAGAAGTGTTCAGATATACCAATAATTTCAGAGTCAACATCTATAAGCAGTTCACTAACTTTATCTCTAATACCTTGTATATTTTGATGAAATATACTAATTCCCTCATTAATCGGATACCCAAGCTTTGTAGAAAGTGGTTTCTTTGTTAGAGAGACTTCCCTTAAGCAGGAATACCTATCAGCTGACTTCAATCTAAAAAAGGTACAGCTCTAACACCCACAACTACCGGAATTTTCCCATGAGTGATCCCACCACCCCCCACCTATGCTGTCACCTATAAGTTTTGCCAACCTCCCCTTCCCATACCTGTTGAGGTGCAGGCCCTGTCTAGTGAAACCCGTCCTGCTGATAGACTCCACCGACACCACTGAAATGTGACTCATGCCTTCTGTCATCAGCGCACCCCCAAGTCTCATGTTATTACGCCTGACGGCTGTATTAAGGTGAGGCCGATCGTGACGCTGAAACAGTTCCACGAAATGCACATTCGTGTTGCCAGTCTGAGTGGCTATCTTTTCCAGGTCACCATCTACACTCCTGGAAATGGAAAAAAGAACACATTGACACCGGTGTGTCAGACCCACCATACTTGCTCTGGACACTGCGAGAGGGCTGTACAAGCAATGATCACACGCACGGCACAGCGGACACACCAGGAACCGCGGTGTTGGCCGTCGAATGGCGCTAGCTGCGCAGCATTTGTGCACCGCCGCCGTCAGTGTCAGCCAGTTTGCCGTGGCATACGGAGCTCCATCGCAGTCTTTATCACTGGTAGCATGCCGCGACAGCGTGGACGTGAACCGTATGTGCAGTTGACGGACTTTGAGCGAGGGCGTATAGTGGGCATGCGGGAGGCCGGGTGGACGTACCGCCGAATTGCTCAACACGTGGGGCGTGTGGTCTCCACAGTACATCGATGTTGTCGCCAGTGGTCGGCGGAAGGTGCACGTGCCCGTCGACCTGGGACCGGACCGCAGCGACGCACGGATGCACGCCAAGACCGTAGGATCCTACGCAGTGCCGTAGGGGACCGCACCGCCACTTCCCAGCAAATTAGGGACACTGTTGCTCCTGGGGTATCGGCGAGGACCATTCGCAACCGTCTCCATGAAGCTGGGCTACGGTCCCGCACACCGTTAGGCCGTCTTCCGCTCACGCCCCAACATCGTGCATCCCGCCTCCAGTGGTGTCGCGACAGGCGTGAATGGAGGGACGAATGGAGACGTGTCGTCTTCAGTGATGAGAGTCGCTTCTGCCTTGGTGCCAATGATGGTCGTATGCGTGTTTGGCGCCGTGCAGGTGAGCGCCACAATCAGGACTGCATACGACCGAGGCACACAGGGCCAACACCCGGCATCATGGTGTGGGGAGCGATCTCCTACACTGGCCGTACACCACTGGTGATCGTCGAGGGGACACTGAATAGTGCACGGTACATCCAAACCGTCATCGAACCCATCGTTCTACCATTCCTAGACCGGCAAGGGAACTTGCTGTTCCAACAGGACAATGCACGTCCGCATGTATCCCGTGCCACCCAACGTGCTCTAGAAGGTGTAAGTCAACTACCCTGGCCAGCAAGATCTCCGGATCTGTCCCCCATTGAGCATGTTTGGGACTGGATGAAGCGTCGTCTCACGCGGTCTGCACGTCCAGCACGAACGCTGGTCCAACTGAGGCGCCAGGTGGAACTGGCATGGCAAGCCGTTCCACAGGACTACATCCAGCATCTCTACGATCGTCTCCATGGGAGAATAGCAGCCTGCATTGCTGCGAAAGGTGGATATGCACTGTACTAGTGCCGACATTGTGCATGCTCTGTTGCCTGTGTCTATGTGCCTGTGGTTCTGTCAGTGTGATCATGTGATGTATCTGACCCCAGGAATGTGTCAATGAAGTTTCCCCTTCCTGGGACAATGAATTCACGGTGTTCTTATTTCAATTTCCAGGAGTGTATGTCATACTCCCCATCCCTATCAATACTATTACCAGCCCCACCCACAATCACTACCTGATCCTCTTTAGTAAAATCCCTACATAACCCCCCTATGTTAAAAGTCACCTGAGCCAATCCTGCATTAGGCTTCACAATGCTGGTGACCTGGTACTCACTCCCCAAAACTTCCTGCAACTGCTGGCCTACACCTCTACCATGAGAACTACCTAACAGCAGAACCTTCTTCTTTCTCTTAGACTTTGCAACTGTCCTAGCCACCGTAACTGCTGAGGTCTGCTGCATACTTCCTACATCTACAGCTACTAGAGATTCCTCTCCACTAGACTCTGACAGTTGGTCATATCTGTTACAAACACCAATAGTAAAACTATCTGAAAATCTCCTTCTCCTAGCAGATCTCTTGCCAACAGCCAGCTCCCATTCCCCAACCCCCTTCTCCCTCCTCATCCTATCTAGCTCCTCCTGTGCGTTTTTCAACTGCACCTGAAGGGCACAGATCTTACGCTCCTGCTCCTCTATCAACTTACTCTTGCTACATAACCTGCAGTTCCAGGAGAGGATCTCACCAGAATGCCCACTGGCTTCCCCACTGCATTCCCCCCAGTGAAAATACTTCGAACAAGTCTCACACTGCAATCCACTACTCACGAACCTACGGCAAAGCCCACACTTCTCACTCATGGTAAAATTTTACAATTATTGAAACAAGAAAACAACTTTATCTAAGTTCCGCTACTACAATAAGAAGATGTTAAAAACTGACTACAATAATCACAAACTTGCTCTACAAGGGAAGTAACTACTATTATCGACAGTATTAATCAACAACAAATGAGAATGTAACAAAATACGAACACAGAAAGAAAATCAAACGTCTAATGACAGTAACGAAACTGAAAGCAGTTCGCAAAAATTTCTTCTGAAGTTATTTCACCGGAAAACACCAAGAACACCGGTTGAAGACTACTAAAGTTCCTAAATAAACTACTATACACAAACAATTAATTAGTACTTAGCTTTCGATGCGCCGCTACAGGTGCAACTGATCAGCGCGGAATGTAAACACGGGTAAGAGGTTAAGTTGCTCGATACGAAACACAAATATCAGGCCACAACACAAGAAATGCATAGGTGAATGAAGAAACCCCTAATAAGTCACTTATATAGTAAATATTATCACAAAAACAGTTAAAATATATATCTGAAACCTAAAAATGGATGAAAACTTAGAGAGCGATCTCACACGCAGTCACGCGCTTATGACGTCACACCAAAGACTCAAACTTATGTCACGTGCTGCGGTATGCGGAGACACCTTTTCATATTTTTTTCATATGAAATTCTACAGGAAGAGTGCGCTACAAAATGAACATATTTTTGAAAAATCATTTTCTTAACTTTTAGAAGTCGTATCTGAAACGCTTGAAGGGGGTGGGGGTGGGGTGGGGGGAAGGGAGGGGTGCGCCACTATCAAGGTTTTGCCCCGGTTTGGAAATATCTTAGATCCAGAGCTGCGACTCACCGTGCTTTTGTTCACTGCCAGGTATTCGTAGACATTCTGCAAGCGCGTATGAATGTCTGCGGCGCCCTGGTCTTCTGCTAAGAAACTCAATGACTGTTCTCTACTTGGAACTCATCTTCGTTACAGACGCCATTTTGAAGACTCTCCTATCTGAACTTCACGAAGCCATAGGGGTTGAAGCAGGAATATACCACAATATCCCAAAACAAATTTCGCATTTTTTTTTAACAGAGACTGCTAGAGAAACAAATGTGTAGCATTACCTACTGAACATCCCTCGTACAAAGAAATTTAATGTATGCGTTGAAAATAGACAAAAATACGCGATATCGTTTGACTATGTGATTTGAGAAAATCACAATTTTAAGTTTCCTATCAAAGAGCCTCTGTATGGAAGGCAGCTGGGAGACGCAGATTAACTGGAAGAATCCTAAGTAGGTGGAATGCACACACCAAAGAGGTTGCTTACGAGACCAGCTTCGGACCACTTCCTGAATACCGTTCGTCGGTCTGTGAGGCGTACCAAGCTGAATTAATGGAATATAGAGAAAAGATTAAAAACACAGCTAGATGTATTGCGGAGAAACTTACTCACGAAATGCGACGGGTGGGGGGAAAGGGAAGGTGAAGTACGTTAAAAAACGAGTCAAGAGGCGTATTATCTCCAAAATAAGTTGTTCGTAACGCTGATGACGCTTAGATCACAGAAACTCAGGGTCACGCAGAGGAAAAAAGTGGCTTTTCTTCCCACGAAAAATCAATGAGTAATATACGAAAGGAGATGGTACTGATTCACTATGTGCCGTCTGCTGTACAGATGTGGATATACACACATCAAGAAAAGTTTTACATCACCCCGGTTCCCAGAACTACTGAAGACAGACGTTGAATGTGGATATTGTATCACAGACACTGTCCCTTTGACTGTTCAGAGGTGTCACTAAACCCACTCAAAGATGTAAACAACCATGCATGAGCAGCGCCTATTAGACGGAGGGGGTGCAACAGCCGATCAGTTCCAGTCATTCCACCAGGAAGGGGGTACGTGGCTCGTGTTGTCTGTAGTTCAACAATGCCTTGACGGTCAGTACCGCGGTTCGATCGCGTCCGCATTGTTGCTCTGTGCCAGGAAAGGATCTCAACAAGGGAAGCGTCGAGGCGTCTCGGAGTGAATCATAGTGATGTTGTTCGGACATGGAGGAGACGCAGAGAAACAGGAACTGTCGATGACATACCTCGCTTAGGTCGCCCAAGGTCTCCTACTGCAGTGGATGACCACTAAATACGGATAATTGCTCGGAGGAACCCTGACAGCAACGCCACCATGTTGAATAATGCTTTTCGTGCAAGCACAGGACGTCGAGTTACGACTCAACTGTGCGCAATAGGCTGCACGATGCGCAGCTTCACTTCCAACGCCCATGGCGAAGTCCATCTCTGCAACCACGACACCATGCAGCGCGGCACAGATGGGCCCAACAACATGCCGAATGGACCGCTCAGGATTTCCATCACGTTCTCTTCACCGAAGACTGTCGCATATGCCTTCAACCAGACAATCGTCGGAGACGTGTTTGGAGGCAACCCGGTCAGGCCGAACGTCTTAGACAGACTGTCCAGCGAGTGCAGCAAGGTGGAGGTTCCCTACTGTTTTGGGGTGGCATTATGTGGGGCCGACGTACGCCGCTGGTGGTCATCGAAGGCACCGTAACGGCTGTAAGATTCGTGAATGCCATCCACCGACTGACAATGCAACCATATCGGCAGCATATTAGCGAGGCATTCGGCTTCATAGACGACAAATCGGCCCCCATTGTGCACATCTTGTGAATGGCTTCCTTTAGGATAACGACATAGCTCGACTAGAGTGGCCAGAATGTTCTCCAGACATGTACCCTATCGAACATGCCTGGGATGGATTGAAAAGGTCTGTTTATGAACGACATGACCCACCAACCACTCTGAGCGATCTACGCAGAATCGCTGTGGTGTCACCGCCAGACACCACACTTGCTAGGTGGTAGCTTTAAATCAGCCGCGGTCCATTAGTACATGTCGGACCCGCGTGTCGCCACTGTCAGTGATCGCAGACCGAGCGCCACCACACGGCAGGTCTCGAGAGACTTACTAGCACTCGCCCCAGTTGTACGGACGACTTAGCTAGCGATGCACACTGACGAAGCCTCGCTCATTTGCAGAGCAGATAGTTAGCATAGCCTTCAGCTAAGTCAATTGCTACGACCTAGCAAGGCGCCGTATTCAATTGCTATAATACTTCTGTATCATCAAGAGCGACGTTCTACAATTATGAATTAAAGTTAAGTATTCCAGAAGCTACGTACTTTTCTTTATAGCATTCATTACGTATCCTGTTTCAGACCTCACGCCAGCCTGCGTGAGCTTATAGCGTGCATTTCGGTCTCCTCTAACGACACGGTGTCGGCACTTCTGCCGACACATCAATCACTGTTGAGGAGTGGGACAATCTAGACCAACAGCGTCATGATCAACTTGTGGATAGTATACCACGACGAATATAGGTACGCATCAGTGGAAGAGGACGTGCTACTGGGTCTTAGAGGTACCAGTGTGCACAGCAATCTGGACCACCACCTCTGAAGGTCTCGCTGTACTGTGGTACAACATGCAATGTGTGGTTTTCATGAGCAATAAAAACGGCGGAAATGATGTTTATCTTGATCTCTATTCCAGTTTTCTGTACAGGTTCCAGAATTCTCCGAACCGAAGTGATGCAAAACTTTTTTTGACCCGTGTAGATGATAGCCTTTACGTTGTTTGTAGCTGCCGCAGAGACAACACTGGAGGAACTAGCCTCGCGAACGCATATAGTAGCTATAATCTGCTTAACGACCAATACACGACATCAGAGGGGCTTCGTGCAGTAACCTGATATCATTGAGGAAGGTGGTTGGAGACTGCGGGACGACCTGTTTGTCCTCCCCTCCTGATACTGCAGTCGTAGGCACTAGCGGCTCCCTCGCTGTTTTTGTAGCAGACTCCTCTAACGCTCTGACGAATTACTCTTCCTCCTGCGGAGATCTTTTCGCCGTATTCCATTTACTTATTGTTCGTCTCCGAGATTATGCGAGGGCGAAATGTGCAGCAAAAACACAAAGCCGAGGGCCCGGCCGGCCGCCTTGCCCTTTGCGACTCCTTCGCAGGGATTAATAACGTTGTCCGCGCGCAGTGCGGCTTGCGTGCACTTAGGCAAATGAGAGAGCGCCACAATGAGAGCAGTGTCCGCAGCCTGCTTAAGCTCTGCTTAGCAGTCGTGTGAAGTTAGCACCCCTTTTTCGAGAAATATACATTTTTTTTCAGAGTTCTTGATAGATATGGCATAGTTCTAGAGTTCTTTGTACAAAATTTCAATAGTTCTGCAGAATTTAGCGAAGAAAACAACAATATTCGAAAAAATTTTCGTATCGAAAACGTTCTTTGGCAATTTCCGCAAAATGTAAATAAGTACAAGAGTTCTGAGCACAGTTCTGAACAGAGCTCCAAGAGTTCTTTCGAAAATCCAAGTAACGTTTTTTTTGTGCAGCTAATAGTTTACGAGATAATTGCATTTTAATGAGAGAATCTTTTCACTTACTGTGAAGTTGGCACCCTTTTTTTCAGAAATATATATTTTTTTCAGAGTTCTTGATAGATATGGCATAGTTCTAGAGTTCTTTGTACAAAATTTCAATAGTTCTGCAGCATTTAGCGAAGAAAACAACAATATTCGAAAAATTTTTCGTATCGAAAACATTTTTTGTCAATTTTCGCAAAAATTATTCTTGTACAACAGTTCTGAGGACAGTTCTGAACAGAACCCCAAGAGCTCTATCGAAAATCCCAAACAACATTTTTCTATGGCGATAATGGTTTGAGATAAATTGATTTAATATGGGACACACTTTCTTTACGGAAAATATAAAGATATTCGTACAACAGTTCTGATGACAGTTCTGGACACCACGTGAAGAGTTCTATCGAAAATCCTAGTGAAATTTTTTATTGCAGGTAATAGTTTAAGAGGTAATTGCAACTTAATTAAGAATTCCATAAGAGCTCCTACTGTGAAGCTGGCACCCTTTTTTTCAGAAATATATATTTTTTTCAGAGTTCTTGATAGATATGGCATAGTTCTAGAGTTCTTTGTACAAAATTTCAATAGTTCTGCAGAATTTAGCGACGAAAACAATATTCGAAAAAATTTTCGTATCGAAAACATTCTTAGTCAATCTTCGCAAATTGTAAATAACTACAACAGTTCTGAGCACAGTTGTGAACAGAACTCCAAAAGTTCTTTCGAAAACCCCAGTAACACTTTTTTGTGCAGCTAATAGCTTACGAGATAATTGCAATTTAAGGAGAAAATCTTTTCACTTACTGTGAAGTTGGCACCCTTTTTTTCAGAAATGTATATTATTTTCAGAGTTCTTGGTAGACATGCCATAGTTCTAGAGTTCTTTGTACAAAATTTTAATAGTTCTGCAGAATTTAGCGACGAAAACAATATTCGAAAAAATGTTCGTATCGAAAACATTCTTCGTCAATTTTCACAAATTGTAAATAACTACAACAGTTCTGAGCACAGTTCTGAACAGAACTCCAAGAGTTCTATCGAAAACCCAATTAACATTTTTTTGTGCAGCTAATAGTTTACGAGATAATTGCAATTTAAGGAGAAAATCTTTTCACTTACTGTGAAGTTGGCACCCTTTTTTCACAAATGTATACTTTTTTCAGAGTTCTTGATAGATATGCCATAGTTCTAGAGTTCTTTGTACAAAATTTCAATAGTTCTGCAGAATTTAGCGACGAAAACAATATTCGAAAAAATGTTCGTATCGAAAACATTCTTCGTCAATTTTCGCATATTGTAAATAAGTACAACAGTTCTGAGCACAGTTCTGAACAGAACTCTAAGAGTTCTATCGAAAACCTAAGTAACATTTTTTTGTGCAGCTAATAGTTTACGAGATAATTGCAATTTAAAGAGAAAATCTTTTCACTTACTGTGAAGTTGGCACCCTTTTTTTCAGAAATGTATATTTCTTGCACAGTTCTTGACAGGTACGCCATAGTTCTAGAGTTCTTTGTACAAAATTTCAATAGTTATGCAGAATTTAGCGAAGAAAACAACATTGTATAACATAGCTGATTCAGGAACCCTTTCCTTCTGATACAATTCTTACTGTTGCCACAATAAATCACTTGTGCATAGATTCCAACGGTACTGATCATTACAAAAATACAACCATTGACCAGCGGCGCACATTTCTTGCAGCGTTGTACAAAGCATTCGGCTTATCCGCTGTGAAAATACCACACTTAACGCTATTTTAAAATTTAAGGTGGATGGCTTCCGTTTATCTACAATGTTAGCATCTATCGAATTATCTTCATGCAAACGTGATGCCTGGATCACACACGTCCCCTTTTTAGGTACGGAGGAAACTAGAGTTCAGTCTTGTGGAAGCCAAAAAAGGAAATGTGGGTATCCCTTCTTTTACTGATAGCAAACTCTAGAGAAATCTCCACGCTTGTTTTTCTTCATCATGCCAACAAAAGAAAAATTCTCCCTTCATAGCTCTATTATCATTCCAGTACTAGTAAACCAGTTGTCCGCTTTCACATTTCGACCTGACTGATATATAGGTTTACACAGTCACAGAACAACATCAAAATGTTTATTGCTCAGTTGGTAAATCCTTCTGGTTGCAACACAGCGTATATTTCCAAATTGTACAGGTAAAATACTTAAGAATCCACACTTAAGAATCCATACTCGTTTGTTTTGATTGATACATATTGGCGAAAACTGTACCTTCCACAGAATCCTTCCAGCTTCTTGTCTACTGTAACATTTTCTCCAAGGGTGTAAGATTTGTGGTAGTTGCGTACAAACACAGTAAATATTTCCCGAATAGCTGTTAGCTTGTCTAATTGTCTCCTTTCATCACGAATAGCGCGACTGTAAAATCTAAGGCTCTCCAGAATAAATTTGAAACGTTTTATGTTCATTTGCGAGGTGAAATTTTTCAATGCCATCACCATCAGTTCCACACAGATCTTCCAGGCTTTATCTGTTACTTTTGTTAACAACAATTAAAAACAAGAGACTCATGAAGGCTTTCAGTACAATATCATCTATTGATTTTACCCCTCTCTCACGCTGAAATGAGGCTTTGATGCTCTCAAAATTCTGATTGGAATACAAAACTACAATAGACAAATATCGTTATCTATGAGGTAATTACAGCATCACAAATGCTGCTTTGGCTGCACCTATTGGTACAGGTAAATTTCGAATAATATTATGCTCTTCGAACAATATGCTTTGGATTTCTTCAACACTATCTAGTACTTCCCACTCACAATAATAAAACTCCTGTAAAATAACGCAACCACGCGCAGTGTATTAATCTGAAATTTGACGTTCAGACAGCGGACACTGACTATTAAACAGTTCAAACAGAATTTAAGTGCAGTTTACATTCTGGATTAGCTTTGTACTACTTACTACGTTGATAAACAAATAAATTAATCGCTGAAATGAAATACGAAAGGGCACAGTGGATAAAAACGAGCAATCGGCTCATATCTCATCAAGAGAGCATTAGCGTCGATACTGAATCATACAACAATGAAAGGCACACATGAAGTCTATACTTTTAGAATCAGGAAGAACCAGATGAATTTTATTACGTAAAACAGTAATTGTTTTGAGCTCTCATGACATCCAGGACCCACTAACAGCTAAAAATATGCCCAGGACCCTCATGGATGACAGTTATGTGGCAACATCACCAGCCGCTAGGATACATAAAAACATGTGCTGTGTGTAACGAATAAATTTGAAATTGCTGTCGTTAATATTGTTGCAAACATTTGTTCTAGTTAGAAAGGAAGTGTGGAAGTTTGATGAGTTACACTACAGCGAGAGTTAAAAGTCTTTACAATGTATAGAAATGTAAGTATATTTACTGAATATATCGTACAAACGAACTAAGTAGTATGTTTAAATCCTAATTCAATACATGACTGATAAAGGTGTTATAATGTTGAGGGGATACAGTATTAAAGTTAATAAGAAGTTCGAAATTTGTAAATAAGAACCTCGTTTATTTGGTCCTCAGTAATCCGGATTTCCGGTTTATCCGGATTCATATTTTGTGTCCCTTGGTATTTTTCTCTTTTTTTCTTGTAACACGAAGATGTGTAGTCGGTGAGGTACATAGGCTGCTTATCACTAGGCCGGTAATTTAGTCTAGTACTGAGTGATAAGGAACTCGGAGTGTGTGAATGACATTGTTTCTCAAGTATTGTACATTAATATAACGGTGTATTGATGCCCATCAAGTAAGTTGCATAGTAACCACGCCAACAGCACTCCACCACAGCTCATTGTACCTCTGGTGCGATTCTCGACAGGTGTGACACCATCTGGTTAGTGGCGCGTGTGAATGTATCTGCTCTCTCAGCCATCTGTTTGTTTTGCACTGACGAGCCTTCTCTCCTTGAATCATCTAAGCGTGCACATCCCACGCTTCCACCTACAGTCACTACAGTCAGTCTTAAGAAGGTGTACTGGCATTTGTATAGTGCTGAACATTTAGACTTTTTGTATTTAGTAGAATATACATCCGGGTTTTCGATTTTCGGTTTTCCAAAATAAAAGTGAGATTTTACGATCGTACTCATAGCTGTACTTCCAGCAGTACTTTATCTCCTGCGTTCCCAATTTCGTAGAAGTTGTCCTACGAAAATTGCAGAAGAAGCAGTCCTGGACGAAAGGATATTGTGACGATATTCTTTCGTCACAGCCTGGGGTTAGAGACCCGGTCCGGCACACAGTTTTTATCTGCCAGTAAGTGTCACATCGGCGCACACCCACTGCAGAGTGAACACACAATCTATTTCATAATCTACTGGCACCATAAAAATGTTATGAGGGTTTTTAAAAGAACTCTTTCGGTGCTATCCAGAACTGTCAGCAAAAGGGTTGTGCCAATTTATTATAATGTAGACCAAGTGGGTCTCTCGAAAATGCTATTATCTCATTAACTGTTATCCCCACAAAAAATGTTATTACAGTTGTCGGTAGAACTCTTAGGGTCGTATTAAGAAATGCCATCAGATCTTTTGTACGAATTTATTACTTTTACATGACAAAAGTGAGTCCCACATTAATTATCTCATATAATGTCATCGTCACAAATAATGTTATTATAGTTTGTGGTAGAACTCTGTGGGTGATATTCAGAACTGTCATCAGAACTATTCTACGAATTTTGCTATATTAGATAAAGTGAGTATCAGATTAAAACAATTATTGTATAAAATACTATCGCCACAAAAATGTTCTTATCATTTTCAATGCAACTCTTCCGGTGCTATCCAGAACTGTCAACAGAACTGTTATACAAATTTATTTTTTCCAAACTGACAAATAATTTTTTACCATACCAAAATTTTGCCGAGTTAATGTTTTCTTCCCGAAATTCTGTAGAACTATTCGTGTTTTGCATATAAATCAAGAACTGTGAAAAACATTTATATTTATCGTAAAAGGGGTTCAAACTTCACGGGAAATGCTCATAAGCATTCCTTAATAAAGGCAGTTACTACGTAAACAATTACCTGCACAGAATATGTTACTAGTATTTTCGATAGAACTCTTACAATGCTATCCAGAGCTGGCATCAGAGCATACGAACAGACATCATTTTTTTTTTTAGTAAGAGTGCCCCACAATTAATCAATTACCATACAAACTGTTATAACCACAAAAAATGTTATTAGGATTATCGATAGAAGTCTTGAGGTGTTAACCAGAACTGTTCATCAAAACTGTTGAACGAATTTACTTTTTCTGTGGAGAAAGTGGGTCTAACATCAAAGCAGTTACCGTATAAACTATCATCGCCACAAAAAGATATTATTAGGATTTTCGATAGAGCTCTTGGTGTTCTGTTCAGAACTGTTGTACGAATTTACTTTTTGCGAAAATTGACAAAGAATGTATTCGATAAGAAAAATTTTTCGAGTATTGTTGTTTTTCTCGCTAAATTCTGCAGGACTATTCCAATTTTGTACAAATAACTCTAGAACTATGACATTTCTATCAAGAACTCTGAAAAAATATATATTTCTGAAGAAAAGGATTCCAACTTCACAGTAAGTGAAGAGGTTCCCTCTTTAAATTTCAATTATCTCGTAACGTGTTAGCTGCACAAATAATTGTAATTAGGATATTCGATAGAACTATTGGGGTTCTGTTCAGAACTGCCCTCAGAACTGTTGTCCGAAATTACTTTTTGCGATAATTAATAACGAATGTTTGCTATTCGAATTTTTTTGAGTATTGATGTTTTCTTCGTTAAATTCTGCAGAACTATTGAAATTTTGTACAAAGAACTCTAGAACTATGCCATATCTATCAAGAACTCTGAAAAAAACATTTCTGAAAAAAATGGTGCCAACTTCACAGTAAGTGAAAAGATTTTCTCCTTAAATTGCAATTATCTCGTAAGCTATTAGCTGCACAAAAAAATGTTACTGGGGTTTTCGAAAGAACTCTTGGAGTTCTGTTCAGAACTGTGCTCAGAACTGTTGTACTTATTTACAATTTGCGAAAATTGACAAAGAATGTTTTCGACACGAAAATTTTTTCGAATATTGTTTTCGTCGCTAAATTCTGCAGAACTATTGAAATTTTGTAGAAAGAACTCTAGAACTATGCCATATCTATCAAGAACTCTGAAAAAAATATATATTTCTGAAAAAAAGGGTGCCAGCTTCACAGTAGGAACTCTTATGGAATTCTTAATTAAGTTGCAATTACCTCTTAAACTATTACCTGCACAAAAAAATCTCACTAGGATTTTCGATAGAACTCTTCACGTGGTGTCCAGAACTGTCATCAGAACTGTTGTACGAATATATTTATATTTTCCGTAAAGAAAGTGTGTCCCATATTAAATCAATTTATCTCAAACCATTATCGCCATAGAAAAATGTTGTTTGGGATTTTCGATAGAGCTCTTGGGGTTCTGTTCAGAACTGTCCTCAGAACTGTTGTACAAGTTTAATTTTTGCGAAAATTGACAAAAAATGTTTTCGATACGAAAAATTTTTCGAATATTGTTTTCGTCGCTAAATTCTGCAGAACTATTGAAATTTTGTACAAAGAACTCTAGAACTATGCCATATCTATCAAGAACTCTGAAAAAAATGTATATTTCTCGAAAAAGGGGTGCTAACTTCACACGACTCTCTTGGTGGCTTCACACAGCACAGCACCAAAGCTGCCTACTCCATCGTCTTTCCCTCACAGACAGCTATCTACCACTGTGCGCCCAGCCCTCTCTTACTCCAACAAAGCAGTATCTTTGGTTCTGCGGTCGCGCACAGTCAGCGATCCGCATTATCGAGCCTATCAGAGACATTAATCGTTTATAATACACTAGTTTCGCCGGTGGAAGTGGCCTAGCGGTTCTAGGCGCTACAGTCTGGAACCGCGCGATCGCTACGGGCGCAGGTTCGAATCCTGTCTAGGGTATGGATGTGTGTGATGTCCTTAGGTTAGTTAGGTTTAAGTAGTTCTAAGTTCTGGGGGACTGATGACCTCAAAAGTTAAGTCCCATAGTGCTCAGAGGCATTTAAACCATATACTAGTTTCATTTTAATTTGTAAAAATTCTTATGTGATTTTGGTGCCACATACAAGTGTGCCCCCGTAGACGCCTTTAAATCTGTCAAAATCCTTTCAGTTATCAGGCACCGTTCCTCGAATACTAATTCTATAAATTTGTCCTACACCGTTTCGTGAGAACAACGCCACCTTTCATTCAAAGTTTCCCATTTGTTTCCTGAAGGATTACTGTTACCCTTCCTTACGGACATACAGCCTGATACGATCTTAGCTGACAGTCCCAGAATTCATTCAAAGTCTCTTCTCTTGGATGCATCGCACTCTCCTAGATACTGCACCCCCCCCCCCCCCCTCACCCCCCATCCACCTTTCCCAGTCTCAAATCTAACTCTCCTGTTTGCCTCTCCTGTTACTTTATATACGTATTCTTCCAATATCGTATACATTCTTGGTAATATCTGTTGATAATAAGCCGATGTTGTTGGCTCCAGGTTTTATTACAAAGCCGTCCGGTGTTGCCGTGCGGTTCTAGGCGCTACAGTGTGGAACCACGTGACCGCTACGGTCGCAGGTTCGAATCCTGCCTCGGGCATGGATGTGTGTGATGTCCTTAGGTTAGTTAGGTTTAAGTAGTTCTAAGTTCTAGGGGACTGATGACCACAGATATTAAGTCCCATATTGCTCAGAGCCATTTGAACCATTTTTTTTTATTACAAATATTTTGATCGGATAGTACCGAGTTCGTTCTCTTTTTGATGGGTGTTATACTGTATTTGACCGTATTTATAGCTTCCCTTCAATAAGCACAGTGTATCTCCATTTCCTTGTGTTAGTTCATCTGTCGGGTACAACATTGTCAGCCTGTAATATTGCAGTCATTATGAGCTTAACTGATTAATCGTTTATTTATATTCAGAACATTACACTTACATAGGACACACACTTCTGCGGGGCACACTCGATGTTGCTTCTGTTTCTGCTGTTGCGTCAACTCCAACGAACCGGGTACTGGTGGGGGTTACGTTATAACAAGAAAGCAAGTAACTTTATTTGCTGTTTGCTAACACGTTATTAGTCATTTGAAGCAAGCATATCGTTGTAATTTATTTCATCGAAGTATGGGAGTTATTCAGACTCCCGAGACCGTGCGTAGGGAATTGACGGCGACGAGAAGCGCCCGGCTCTGAAAGCTAATTTTGCTTGCAAGCTATGGAAGACAGGAAGCCGATACGACAGCCCGAGATCTGGATGCTACTGCCAAAACTTTCACATGAAAATTACAGGAGCATTCTGCGTCAACGAATCCTGACGCGCAGTGTCCAGTGCACTGGTATTTGAGCAGCTCACATCGCTCCGTGCAGATCGGGATAGTCACGTCCCTGCGTGAAATGTATTTCTGTGGCGCAGATTTATGCATTCGGGAGACGTACGTGCTTTTGAATTAAGGCAGCGCCGAGTTATTAGCATAGCCGCGTTCCGTGATGTGTGGTGGCTGCGTCTTCCCGGCTACAGGGAGAGGCATTTAGCAGATTAAAAACAAGCTGCGCTCCCGAAACAACACTCTAAATTATATTGCAGCGTCAGGTGAAGGTTTCCACAGAGGCGACGACGCATTGTATGCATATGTGTGTCGTGCATATATATGCGCACACACACATACATAACCCCCCCCCCCCCACACACACACACGGTTAACGGATCTGCTCGCTATCACGAGAAGAATGTCCGCATCAGAAAGTCGTACCACCTCATATAATTCGTGCGCGTTTTCTGCCCAGTTTGTAGCAGGGAGCCGATTTACCTTCCAGAGGGCGAATCTGCAGAAATAGCACACAGACAGGGCCACGAGAATTAATAAGCAGCTGGTAGCTCTAACAATGACTGACGACTGCAGCGCACTAGATGATATCTGAGTCCGCACTGCCAGCTCTGTTTCAGAGGTAAGAAGTATGAATAGAGGTTCACGTATTAGTATTTTTTTCGCCAAATTTGTGAGGAATCATTGCCTGTACGGCGCATTTTCCACCAAAGTCTAAGTCCGTGTGTTTAAATTGAAGATACCTCTGCCCGCATCTCGTGGTCGTGCGGTAGCGTTCTCGCTTCCCACGCCCGGGTTCCCGGGTTCGATTCCCGGCGGGGTCAGGGATTTTCTCTGCCTCGTGATGGCTGGGTGTTGTGTGCTGTCCTTAGGTTAGTTAGGTTTAAGTAGTTCTAAGTTCTAGGGGACTTATGACCACAGCAGTTGAGTCCCATAGTGCTCAGAGCCATTTTTTGAAGATACCTCTCCCGAAGGTGGAGTATCTACGAAACAAGCAGAAACAATAAGTCCAGCAAATTTTAAAATCAGTCTGACTGCGAGCAAATATGTACAAGAGTAATTAGCCTCGTTGGATTAATTATCGGCTGTTTCTGTCGACTACCAGATTCGAAAACATAGGTCGTAGAATCATTTAAAGAAACCTAAACTGGATGACACACATAAACCCCAAACATATGGTAGTTGTCGTTGGTGATTTAAGTTCGTCTAGTATCGACAGGGAAAACTACGAATACTTTATCGTATGTAAGGACGAAGAGTCTCTCGAATTATTACTGAATACAGTGCGTGGCAACTGTCTGGAACAACTAATCCGACAACCTACAGTTGAAAGTATGTATTTTAATCCCGCCTACATACGGAATCGATATTTACGAGAATGTGATCAGGGTGACGGGTATTAACGAACATTGTGCTGTCATAGGAACGACGGTCGTCAAATGCTAAATTCGGCAAAGTATCTGGAGAATGGTAGTCATTTGAATATTTAATTCATATCCGTCAAAAATGCTGTGATTCAAACTCAAAGCCATTCCAGTCTAGATAACTGCGTACCAAGTAAACTAATAAATGATTTCAAAATGGCTCTGAGCACTATGGGACTTAACATCTGTGGTCATCAGTCCCCTAGAACTTAGAACTACTTAAACCTAACTAACCTAAGGACATCACACACATCCATGCCCGAGGCAGGATTCGAACCTGCGACCGTAGCAGTCCCGCGGTCCCGGACTGAGCGCCTAGAACCGCTAGACCACCGCGGCCGGCAAATGATTTCAAACACCTACCATGGTTCAATGGTACGATCCGGAGAACGTTGCTAAAACACAGACCAATACTAATTCGCTACAAAAGAAATTGTAAATAAGCCGATAAAGGAAACTTAATGGCAAGTCGTGAATTTTTAAGAAGATATATGAATGAAGCTTGCAGTAACCACTAAAGTTAGATAGTGATGAGTGATCTGTGAGAAAATCTTAGGAAGTCCTGGTCGTATTTACTATCAATGAACGGACCCAAGTCTTCCATCTAGTCCCTCATGGGTCAGTTTGATGATGAATCTGAAGCCGAAAGAATGAAATAAAAAGGACAGAATTTCATCTACAGCTAAATAAATGCTCTGAAATTTACACTGTGGTGCCTGGAGGAGGGGCTATTGAACTACCTTCAGAGTCTCTCTCCACAGTTTCACTCTCTGCGCGCAAAACACGAACACTTAAATCTTTACATGTGAGCTCCGTTTCCCTTGTTTTACTACAACCCTTATTTCTCCCTATGGAGATCGATGCCAACGAAATATTTCCACATTCGGAGGAGCACGTTGGAGATTGAAATTTCGTGAAAAGACCTCACCACAACATGAAACCCCTTTGTTTTAATGACTGCCACCCTAAACCGCGTATCGTATTCATGACATTCTCTCCAGTATTTCGCTACAATGCAAAACGCCCTTCTTTGAACTTTTTTTATGTCCTCCGTCTTCTATGAGGTAAGGATTCCACACAGCAGTGCTCTAGTAGAGGACGGACAAGTGATGTGTAGTCAGTCTCTTTAGTACACCTGTTGCATCTTCTGATTGTTCCCCCAATAAAACACAATATTTGGTTTGCTTTCCCCACAATATTATCTGTGTGATCGTTCCAATTTAAGTCGTTCGTAATTGTTATTCCTAGGTATCTAATTGAATTGACAGCCTTTATATTTGTGTGATTTATCGAGTAATCGAAATTAAACGGATTCTTTTTAGTACTCAGGTTGATAACCTCATTCTTTTCATTATTTAGAGTCAACTGCCAGTTGTCGCACCACACAGACATCTCGTCTAAATCATTTTGCAACTTGTATTGATATTATGATGATTTTACTACACAGTAAAAGAGAGCATCATCTGCCAACAATCTAAGATGTCCGCTGGGATTGTTGCCTAAATCATTTGAAAAGATTACACTCAGCAAAGGGCCTGTAACACTTCCTTGGCTAACGCCAGCTACCACTTCTGTTCTACTGGATGACTTTCGTTACTTACAAGAAATAACGAATACAGACCCACAACTAGAAATACTCCATAGGCACGAAATTTAGTTAGAAGTCGCTTGTGAGGAGCGGTACTGAAACCCTTCTGGAAATCTAGAAATATGAAATGAATTTGGCGTCCCCTGTCGATAGAACCAGTTACTTCGTGAGAATAAAGAGCTAGTTGCGTTTCACAAGAACGATGTTTTCTGGATTCGTGGTGACTGTGTGTCAATAGATCGTTCTCCTCGACGTATTCACAAAGTTAGAATGCGGTATGTGTTCCCAAAACCTACTGCAAATCGACGTCAGTGACATGGGTCTTTAATTAATCGGATTGATTCCACTTCCTTCCTCGAGTATTAGCGTGACCTGGGCAAATTTCCAGACTTTGGGTATCGATATTTCATCGAGCGAGCTGTTGTATATGTTTGTTAAATAAGAAGCTGTTATATCAGCATACTCTGAAAGGAATCTATTAGATACACAATCTGGACCAGAGGACTTGCCTTCATTAAGTGATGTAATTATCTTGGCAGCAGCTCTTGATTCGAATTCTAGAATAATTACTTCTTCTTCTTTGGTTAAGGAATTTCGGAAAACCGTATTTAATAATCCAATCTGGTGGCACTGTCATTAGTAACATTACCATCGCTTTAGCGCAGCGAAGGCATTGATTGTATCTTGCCGGTGGTGATCGGACCAAAATCTCTTTGGAATTTCTGCCAGATTTCGAGACAGAGTTTCGTTGGGCTGTGCGCTAAATTTCGAGATTCTGTAAAACTCCACCAACCTTGGGGATTTTGCGTGATTTATAATTTGGCGTGTTGTTTTTGTTGCTCTTGTACTTCTGTTCTGACCTCTTTTGTATAGCATGGTGAGCCAGTCCCATTTTTCTTAATTTATTTGTTATAAATCTCTCCACTGCTGTCGATAATATTTCCTTGAATTTGAGATGTACTTGATCTGTACTTACATGCTTAGTTCGGCAGGAATTGTGGCTGTCTCTCACGAAGCTGCCAAGCGAAATTTTTACATCTTCAATGTATCCACACTTTGCCCTCAGACACAGCTGCAGAAACTGTTAGTATTCTGGAGATAAGATTTTTTAGTGTTTTTGCAGTTCAACACGTCTGTAGATTATTTCATAGATCTTTAACATTAGAGGACTTCAATTTTTCGACCTCCTTGTCAAGTTGATCCTGTTTATAAACTAAATGCTTCCGCCCTTGGCTTGAAAGCCAGTGATCATGCCCATTGAAACGTCAGATGAATCGCTATGTTTGACATTACGACACCGACTGTACTGTTCTCCGCGTTTCCCTGACACGCTTTATATACCCGCCACTGTTAATAAAGCCATCTGTAGCCTGTGAGTGGTTATTGTCCGCTGACGTCGAACGGAGGCGGCGGTCACATTAATGTGACTGGACTGTATAGATTAAGGCTGGATGCCGCCGCTTTTCAGTAGTCCGCGAGCAAATTGCATTGATATACGCCTAACCAGAAAAGTAATGCAGCTACGCTTATGGAGAGAGGGTAAGGCCTCGTAACCAGTTTCTTATACATGACCATTTGTGTAGCCACGTACTTGGTACACGCAATTATGACGTGGTTCAGAACTACCACTGCCGTTGGGTTCTTATCTCAGTGTCCCGAAGCGATAATTTTTAACTGATGTGGGTGGGTCGGGTAACACCCCTATCGTAGAACTCACATGACGCCTACTAAACTTCACCAAGGCGAAACACGGTCGAGAACAGACGTTCGGTTGTATGGACGCCAGACGGCCGCCCTTACTGTGCTGGGATACGTTCCATCCACAGTTCCGGTCGTGATAAACAGCTTTCTTAATCGTCGATTTGTGATCAGTACAAGGGATCGATGTTGGGAGTAATTGTTCTTCTATAATGCTCCTCTTGACGAGGCCGTCCTCGGTTTTATTACGGAGAACGCCACGATGCCCTTTCTTCGAGAGTAAGCGGACATATATATCCATGATACCCTCGCGTCTGTTATGACCTCCAAACCATCCAAGACATGTCTTGTACTATTTTTATCAAAAGTAGGATGCTGTCACTTCTGAAACACGTTTCGTGAGTCAGAGAGGATCAGTATGAGCTTGAACGTCTGTGTGCCATTACAAGTGGCCTCTCTGACGGCCAGTAAGTCCCCCATGTAGGTATACGATTCAGGCGGAAATGGAAACATTTGGCAGATACTACAAGAGGGGCTAAAGTAGGCATATCTCACACTTGCCTCAGTTTTAAAGACATACATGTAGATACAAGCACACTGTGGCCAGTGTTGGCTAAGGAATAACTCTAAGTTGAGATTGATGTTTGTCCCCGTTCTGAAATAGGACGGCAGCTACGACGAAGCAGCTGCATCGAAGAAAATATCAAACGAACAGTGAAAGCAAGAGAGTTTCGTGACTTATACGACTAATGGTAAAGATTTCAATATTTCTCATAGCTGCGGACTACTAAAAGAGCTCTGTTCGTTCTTTTTCTGTAAAGTGCCTGCGTGAGCACCAAGAAGTGAACCACTGATCCCGGCCACTGTGGCCGAGCGGTTCTAGGCGCTTCAGTCCGGAATTGCGCTGCTGCTGCGGTCGCATGTTCGAATCCTGCCGCGGGCATGGATGTATGTGATGTCCTTAGGTTACTTAGGTTTCAGTAGTTCTAAGTCTAGGGGACTTATGACCTCAGACGTTAAGTCCCATAGTGCTTAGAGCCATTTGAACCATTTTTGAACCACTGACTTGAGTGAGGCACAGTCAAATATCAAGACCGACTGAAGAGAATTTTATGGGACAAAATTTGCCATCGTATGGTTGGTGGTACTGCAGACGATTCCACTAGCAGTTCGTGTAATGGGAGTTGATTTCATGGCTTCAAGAACAAGACGAATCACCATTAAATGGAGGATATCGAGTTTTTGCAAAGTTGATTTCGTTGCTTCGCTGTAGACGATGCTGCCGGAACTGAAGACAGGGAGGATCAAGATCTTATACGGACTAAAGAGGTCAGTGGTTCTGCTCCCCACCAAACTCTAACAAAATGCCTCTGAGCACTATGGGACTCAACTGCCGAGGTCATCAGTCCCCTAGAACTTAGAACTAGTTAAACCTAACTAACCTAAGGACATCACAAACATCCATGCCCGAGGCAGGATTCGAACCTGCGACCGTAGCGGACTTGCGGTTCCAGACTGCAGCGCCTTTAACCGCACGGCCACTTCGGCCGGCAAACTCTAACAAGCATCCGCAATATACACTCCTGGAAATGGAAAAAAGATCACATTGACACCGGTGTGTCAGACCCACCATACTTGCTCCGGACACTGCGAGAGGGCTGTACAAGCAATGATCACACGCACGGCACAGCGGACACACCAGGAACCGCGGTGTTGGCCGTCGAATGGCGCTAGCTGCGCAGCATTTGTGCACCGCCGCCGTCAGTGTCTGCCAGTTTGCCGTGGCATACGGAGCTCCATCGCAGTCTTTAACACTGGTAGCATGCCGCGACAGCGTGGACGTGAACCGTATGTGCAGTTGACGGACTTTGAGCGAGGGCGTATAGTGGGCATGCGGGAGGCCGGGTGGACGTACCGCCGAATTGCTCAACACGTGGGGCGTGAGGTCTCCACAGTACATCGATGTTGTCGCCAGTGGTCGGCGGAAGGTGCACGTGCCCGTCGACCTGGGACCGGACCGCAGCGACGCACGGATGCACGCCAAGACCGTAGGACCCTACGCAGTGCCGTAGGGGACCGCATCGCCACTTCCCAGCAAATTAGGGACACTGTTGCTCCTGGGGTATCGGCGAGGACCATTCGCAACCGTCTCCATGAAGCTGGGCTACGGTCCCGCACACCGTTAGGCCGTCTTCCGCTCACGCCCCAACATCGTGCAGCCCGCCTCCAGTGGTGTCGCGACAGGCGTGAATGGAGGGACGAATGGAGACGTGTCGTCTTCAGCGATGAGAGTCGCTTCTGCCTTGGTGCCAATGATGGTCGTATGCGTGTTTGGCGCCGTGCAGGTGAGCGCCACAATCAGGACTGCATACGACCGAGGCACACAGGGCCAACACCCGGCATCATGGTGTGGGGAGCGATCTCCTACACTGGCCGTACACCACTGGTGATCGTCGAGGGGACACTGAATAGTGCACGGTACATCCAAACCGTCATCGAACCCATCGTTCTACCATTCCTAGACCGGCAAGGGAACTTGCTGTTCCAACAGGACAATGCACGTCCGCATGTATCCCGTGCCACCCAACGTGCTCTAGAAGGTGTAAGTCAACTACCCTGGCCAGCAAGATCTCCGGATCTGTCCCCCATTGAGCATGTTTGGGACTGGATGAAGCGTCGTCTCACGCGGTCTGCACGTCCAGCACGAACGCTGGTCCAACTGAGGCGCCAGGTGGAAATGGCATGGCAAGCCGTTCCACAGGACTACATCCAGCATCTCTACGATCGTCTCCATGGGAGAATAGCAGCCTGCATTGCTGCGAAAGGTGGATATACACTGTACTAGTGCCGACATTGTGCATGCTCTGTTGCCTGTGTCTATGTGCCTGTGGTTCTGTCAGTGTGATCATGTAATGTATCTGACCCCAGGAATGTGTCAATAAAGTTTCCCCTTCCTGGGACAATGAATTCACGGTGTTCTTATTTCAATTTCCAGGAGTGTATTAGCAGTGTTTTCTGTCTTGTGTGTGAGATACACAACATGACGCATCCACATCATCTTGCAGTCAAGGTAGACGCTATGTAGCTTAGCATGAAATTGAATAGGAAGTTTGCACAGGCCAAGCTGAAGTTCTGATCAGAGAGTGAGTCTATTTCCTAATTCCGACGTGGCCAGCACTTCACATGCGTCGTTAAGCCATAATTTTGTTACCCAGAAGCTCGGCAAGTTGGCTTATATACAAACGTCGCCCGCGTACTGCTGAACTTTGATGCTGGGACTAACTGAAGTCTCAAGGTCAGCGACATGCAGGGTATACAGTAAGGAACAAAATACCTCACCTTGCGGTAGACCACGGGACACGATGCGACGTATAACACGTTGTCCTGGTCACGGATGTATACTGTACGACAGCCAAGCAAACCATTAATAATTCGTAAATTCGGTACCGGGTGGTGTAGCAGTTTCATTTTGTCATTGAGCTATGGTGTCTTGAGATATTTTAAACCCTAGAGAAATCAGTAAGTAAAACTGTCAGATACCCGTTATTCAGGAAAGCTTTTCCAGGTCGATCACAAGAGATGTAATATTGTGAACAGCTCTTCCGCCCTTATGGAAACCGTTCTGTGTCCATGGGAAGAAGTCCTGATTTTCGAACCTTCATTGTAAAGGGATCTTAGGACAGATTACACATACATGACAATACTGCAATCGGGCGATAAGATACCGCTTAACCAGAATCTTTCCGAGAGTTAAGTGGAATGACCATATAAAACAGATAGTGGGAAAAGCAGACACCAGACTCAGATTCATCGGAAGAATCTTAAGGAAATGTAACTCATCCACGAAAGAAGTGGCTTATAAGGTGCTTGTTCGCCAAATTCTTGAACATTGTTCGTCTATCTGGCATCCCTATCAGGTAGGACTGATAGAGGAGATAGAGAAGGTCCAACGAAGAGCGGCGCGTTTCGTCACGGGATCGGTTAACTGGCAAGAGAGCGTTACAGAGATACTAAACAAACTCCACTGACACACGTTACAGGCGAGGCGCTGTGCACTACGGAGAGATTTACCAACAATCATTCTTCCCACGCACTATTCGCAAGTGGAACAGGGTTGGAGGGATCCGAAAGTGGCACCGAAAGTACTCTCAACCACACGCCAGTAGGTGGTTTGCGGGTTATGATGTAGATGGTCATTAATATTTGGGTAATCCAATCAGCACAAAAAATAAATACTATGCTTCTTACACGAAGCAAGTTAAAAATTAAAAAGATGGACACATAGTGACTGAGTTGAAATTTCCTGACAGATTAAAACTGTTTGCCGGACCGGGACACGAATTTGGGATCTAGGAGGCAGCCGTCAGCCTTCGTTGGTAAAGCATCATCAGAATATGAACTCACATATCAAGCTTTACTGGGGAAATAGCTGCAATATGCACTCAGTGTTTCTACCGGGGCTCTCATCTAAGATGTGGAAGAGGCCTAGCCAGCTGCTATCGAGGATGCAGGATGCAGTAGACTGGAAATAGCTGCTCATGTTGGCACCGATGATGTCTGTCCCTTCGGTTCTGAGGCCATCCTCAGTTCCTACGGGCAGCTGGCAGAAGTGATGAAGAATGTTCACCTCGCTCGCGGGGTGCAAGCAGAGCTCACAGTTTGCAGCACTGTACCCAGAGTCGATAGCGGTCCTCAGGTTTGGATTCTCTCAAACTGAGGCTCGGTCGATTCTATGATGGTCATGCTGTAGTTTTCTGGGCTTGCTTAGTGGGGTGGAGAGTACCATTGATGAGTAGCGGCTATTCGGGTAGCAGTGTCCTTGTCAAATGCTCATGGGAATTCTTAGGCTAGGCTGTAATTTGTGGTCCTGTGATGAATGCTTGCCAGTCGATACGCAGAGAGCATAATCAGATCACGCATAAAGTAAAGACACTTCAACTGCCAAAATTTTAACGGCACATTATCGAAGTATTCGTAACAAAATTTCCGGAACTTCCTGCCCTCCAGGAAGTTTGTTGCTCTCAAATTATTTTCGGAACCGAGAGCTGGTTGAAACCGATATTTCGTGAGTCTTGGTATGTATATCGGAAATACGGAGTAGACTCTATAAAAGACAGAGTATCGATTGCTGTCGACAAAAATACTGTGTCTATGCAGGTCGAAACTTAGTCTGACTGTGAAATTATCGGGACACAAGTAGCACGTATACGTGAACTTGAGTTAATTATCGTAGCACGGATACGTGAACTTGAGTTAATTGTCGGATGTCGACAGGTAAAAGTTAGTGGAAATACGTGCAACATAAGCTCAACGTGTGAAACATACAACAAATTCCACAACTACGCCTTAGCGGAAGATCTTGCCGAGAACCCGGGAAAATTCTGCTCATATGTAAAATCACCAAGTCACTCCTCGACCAATCTGCGGTGGCATAAGAGGATAAAAAAAGGAAAGACGAAGTTTACAATTTCACCTTCAGGAAATCGTTCACCCAAAGTGTCTTACAAATATACCATCGTTTGACTGTCCCACGTACTCCCTCATGGACAAAATACACCGAAGCGCCAAAGAAACTGTTATAGGCGCGCGTATTCAATTACAGTGATATGTAAACAGGCAGAATACGGCGCTGAGGTCGGCACCGGCTATATAAGACAAGTGTCTGGTGCAGTTGTTAAGTCGGTTACTGCTGTTACAATGGCAGGTTATCTAGATGCAAGTGAGTTTGAACGTGGCGTTATAGGCGGCGAACGAGCGATGGGACACAGCCATCTCCGACGTAGCTATGAAGTTGGTATTACGTACGACCATTTAGTGAGTGTAACATGAATATCAGGAATACGGAAAAAAATTAAATTATCGACATCACTGAGGTTGGAAAAAGATCCTGCAAGAGCGGGACCAACGACGACTGAAGAGAATTCTTCAACGTGACAAAGTGCAACCCTTCCGTAAATTGCTGCAGATTTCAATGGTGGACCATCAACAAGCGTCAGCGTGCGAACCATTCAACGAATCATCATCGATATGGGCTTTCGGAGCCGAAGGCCCACTCGTGCACCCTTGATGACTGCACGACACAAAGCTTTACGCCTCGCCTGGGCCCGCAACATCGACATTGGAGTGTTGATGACTCGAAACATGTTGATTGGACGAGTCTCGTTATAAATTGTATTGAGCGGATGGACGTGTACACTTAGGGAGACAACATGAATCGACGGACCCCGCATATTGTCAACAGGGGGGATGGTGGAGGCTCTGTAATGGTGTGAGGCGTGTGCACTTGGAGTGATGCGGGACCCTGACACGCCTAGATACGACTCTGACAGGTGACACGTACGTAAGCGTCCTGTCTGATCGTCTGCATCCATTCACGTCCATTGTGCTTTCCGACGACTTGGGCAATTCCAGCAGGGCATTGCGACATCCCACTGGTCCAGAATTGCTTAAGAGTGGCAACAGGAAAACTCTTCTGAGTTTAAACTGTTTCGCTGGCCACTACACTGCGCTGACGTGAAAATTATTGAGCATATCTGGGATGCCTTGCAACGGGCTATTCGGAAGAGATCTCCAACCCCTCGTACTCTTACG
Source organism: Schistocerca nitens (assembly GCF_023898315.1). Lineage (NCBI taxonomy): Eukaryota > Metazoa > Arthropoda > Insecta > Orthoptera > Acrididae > Schistocerca > Schistocerca nitens. The sequence goes on from NC_064617.1 coordinate 859,394,385, forward strand.
GATTTATGGGCAGCCCTGCAGGATTCATGGTGTTAGTTTCCTCCAGCACTACTTCAGACGTGAGTCGAGTCCATGCGACGTCGTGTTGCGGCACTTCTGCATGCTCGCTGGCGCCCTTCACCGTATTAGGCAGGTGTACTAATTTCTTTAGCTCTTCTGTGTAGAAATAGACATCCCTGGCATGGAGAAGCAATTGAAAGTGCTTAAAATAAATAAATCACCAGGTTCAAATGGTATACTAATTCGGTTTTACAGAGAATACTCTGAAGCATTTGCTTCTTACTTGTCTTTAATTTATCACAAATCTTACGGCCTGCACCAACCTACAGGAAAAAAAAAATGCAGATGACTCATGTACAAAAGAAAGGCACAAGAACGGACCCGTTTGGTTGCAGACCAGTATCCCTAAGTTAGATTTACTGCAGGAATGTTGAAACTTTCTGAGATCGAGTATAACACTGATGGCAAAAAATATTGTGCCACCAAAAAATAATTAATGTAGAGTAATTAAATTTCGGGAATACATTTGTCTAGCTAACGTATTTAAGTGGTTAATATTACAAGATCACAAGTTAATATAAGCATAAGATAAGCCATTGCAAATTTGGAATGCTGGTACATTAATAACCGTTGTAACCGCTAGAATGTTGAATGTAAGCATGCATTGTGTTGTACAGGTGGCGGACGTCAGTTTGTGGCACGAAGTTCCATGCCTGTTGCTCTTCGACGCTCAATGTAGGGACGGTCAACGTTGTTTGTGGATGATGCTGGAGTTATCGTCCGATGACGAAGGCTATGTGTTCGATAGGAGACAGATCTAGTGATCGAACAGGCCAGGCGACATGTCGACATTCTGCAGGGCGTGCTACGTTAAAACAGCGATATGTGGACCAGCTTTATTCTGTTGGAAAAAACCCTCTGGAATGCTGTTCATGAATGGCAACGCAACAGGTTGAATCGCCAGATTGACGTACAAATTTGCAGTTAGTGCGCGTGGAACAGCCATGAGAGTGCTCCTGCTGTCATACGAAATGGCACTCCAGACCGTAACTCCAAGTATATGTCCAGTGTGTCTAGCACACAAACAGGTTGGCTGCAGAACATCAACTGGCCTCCTTGTAAGAAATATACAGCCATCACCGTCACCGTGACAGAACCAGTTTGCATCAGGAAACACAAAAGACCTCCACGCTACCCTCCAGTGTGCTCTCGCTTTGCACCGCTGAAGTCGCAATTTGCGGTGGAATGGGGTCAGTGGAATGCACGCTACAGGGCGTCTGGCTCGGAGCTGTCCTTGAAGTAACTGATTTGTAACAGTTCTTTGTGGCACTGTGATGCCAGCTGCAGTTCAGATTGCTGCTGCAGATACTGTACGATGCGCCAGAGCCATACACCGAACACGATGGTCATCGTCCCGCTAGTGCCTCTTGGCAGCCTGGAGTCCAATCTTCTTGCGGCCGTGCGTTCTTGTGACTACCGTTGCCAGAAATCATGTACAATGGCCACATTCGTGACAAGTCTTTCATCAGTATCAGAAGCCCTATTACGTGACCTCTTTCAAGCTCAGTGAGGTGTCGATAATGGCGTCTTTGTCTCCTTAAAGGCACTGATGTCCAACATCAGCTCACCACGTCCATTCTCAAAGGTAACCAACGCTCACGACCGTTACAGCGTCTATTTAAGGCAAACGTGACTGGCATCCTCATAGTGGCCCACTATTGCCACTCTTAAGCAACTGGCGCAGAATTTGAACAGACATCATCTTTCAGATGTAGGAACACATTTTCGCTTATCTCGAAAAACTCCTTCTTGGTGTGCAAAAGTCTGTTTGCGCTTTTCTCACATGATATCCTACAAACCATACGGACAGGTTTCATATTCCTAGATTTCCGGAAAGAGTGTGACACGTTGCCCCAATACAAACAGCTGACGAAGGTCCGAGCATACATGTTAGGTTTCCAATATATGAGTGGCTTAAATCCCTTTTAATTAATAGATTCCAATACGTTATCCTCGACGTTGCCCCAGGGAAAAGTGAAAGGACAGCCCGTAATCTCTATGTACTTAAATGATCTGACAGACAGGGTGAGCGGCTCTTTACGGCTGTTTGCCGTCGACGCTGTGGTGTACGGGGAGTGTCGTAGCTGAGTGACTGTAGGGGGATACAAGATGACTTAGACAGATTTTCTACTATATGCGATAAATTGGATCTTGATCTACACGTTCAAAAATGTAAGTTGTAAGTAGGCTGTTTAGGTTTTGTTTTGGTAACGCCACCTCTGTATGAAAATCACTGGCTGTGCTGTGTGCAGTCTGTGGCTGCTTTGCATTGTTGTAATACTCGCCATTGTAGTGTTAGGCAGCTGGCTGTGAACAGCGCGTAGCGTTGCGCAGTTGGAGGTGAGCCGCCAGCAGTGGTGGATGTGGGGAGAGAGATGGCGGAGCTTTGTAATTTGTCATGAACTGCTACATTTATAAATGATGATATAAAGGTAAATACATTGTTCTCTATTAATATCTTTCATTTGCTAACTATCCCTATCAGTAGTTAGTGCCTTCCATAGTTTGAATCTTTTATTTAGCTGGCAGTAGTGGCGCTCGCTGTATTGCAGTAGCTTGAGCAGCGAAGATTTTTGTGAGGTAAGTGATTTGTGAAAGGTATAGTTTAATGTTAGTCAGGGCCATTCTCTTGTAGAGAATTTTGAAAGTCAGATTGCGTTGCGCTAACAAAATATTGTGTGTTGAAAGTCAGATTGCGTTGCGCTAAAAAATATTGTGTGTCAGGTTAAGCACAGTCGTGTAAAATTGTTCAAAGGGGACGTTTCATATGTCGACCCTTAGCCGAGGATACCTCACTGGAATCTTCTGATTTTTTCTGGTAGTTTGTGTAATTAGTGTAGATTTTGTTGATTGCTAGCGCGTAATTGTAGAGAGCACCTCCTTTGTAGTTGTAGTTTTTCATTGTTGTACAGTAAAACAGTTGTGGCATGCAAGTAGATTTGCACCAAGTATTTCGCAGCTGCAATTAACAAGATATTATTTTCAGTGCTATGTTAATGTGTTCTCTTGTTTTTGCTCTTCAAATTGTGCTTTTCTGTGTTATCGTGTGAAATATTTTGACAATAATGGCGTGTGAAAAACGTAACACTAGGCTCCAAAGTAAATTGAGAAATGACAGCGAAGACGAAAGCAGTATGTTAGCGCCGCAGAGTAATGAATTAACTAATGTTAAAAGTAGTAATTTGGTAATTGCGCATAGGGAAATGGAGCGGGTTTCAAACAATGGTGTAGACAGCGAAACAATTAGAGAACAGGGAAGCATTATCGATCGATCGGTCGGCAATAGCTCGGCTCAGGAATCCGAAATGACACGAGACGATCTCACAAATACTGTAGATTCAGGTTTTGGATCCTCACCGTTTTCTCAAATAAGTCAAGACACATTTTCTGCTTGTCAAAATGTGAATGTTGCCGGTGCAAATGCACTGCCGAAAAGCGTAGAGGAACAGATTCCAGACACTAATACATTATTATTGCAATTAATGCAACAAATGGAACAAAATCAGAGACAAATTGAACAAAACCAGAGACAAACACAGCAAAAGCTTGAAAAATTAGACATAATGGAACAAAATCTTCAAAAGTTAGACACCGTGGAACAAAATCTTAAAAAGTTAGACACCACACTTGAACAAACACGTGAGGATTTAACTAATGAGTTACATCACATTGAATCGAAATGTCAAAAAGTCTGTAACGACATAAAAACACAAATTTGTGAGCATTTCCAACCTATTTTTTCGCGTCATGAAAATGCACTACAGAATCACGAAGCAGCCATAAAAGAACTGCAAACTATTGTTTATGAAAATCATGAGACCTTGCAAGTTAAATTTGACTCAGTTGCATCTACCGATTCGGTTACGCAACTTGCAAAAACTCAGGAAAACTTAAAGGACACAGTAGATACTCTGAAACTTGGTTCAGAGAAACACACTGAGGAAATAAGTACACTATCAGAGAAAGTAGCCGAACTTTCGGATCAGTTTACTAATTTATCTACGAAGGTAGATGATAATCTGAATGACACAAAACCGGTAGTCTTTAATGACACAGAAGAGTGCGAACAAATTAGGAAATTCAATCAAAATCAAATCAATATACAGTACAAAAGAGAAATCCGGGAAGTACAAGATCAGTTGGCACAAGTAATACAAAAATTACAAATTTCAGAGGACACTCGCGCTCCAACACGGGAAGAGGGACTTAGAAATACGGAAAAGACGCAAAATAATAACACAGGGCATTTCGGAAGTTATGAAAGAAACTGGCAATGTGCACCGAATTTTGAGATGGAACGGCCGACACGACCTAACAATGACCGATATGCGACTCGCCGACATGATGACTTTGACTATAAGTTGTTCATTACTACACGTAAATTCAAAACGTTTAAAAATTCTGCCAACGACATTCATCCACAAGCGTGGCTCCATCAATTCTCTCATTGTTTTCCCCCCAACTGGTCGTTAGAACACAGATTAGAATTTATGTGTGGCTATTTAGAGAATGAACCAGCTGTAAGAATGCGTTCGGTCATTCACGATTGTCACAGTGAAGGAGATTTTTATCATGCCTTCCTCTCAGCATATTGGTCTCAAGCCACACAAGACCGAGTAAAACATGGCATCATAATGATGAAACATTTCGAACAATCTGAATTCTCCAGTCTTGTGAAATATTTTGAAGACATGTTGCACAAGAATCAGTACCTGTCAAACCCATACAGCCCCTCAGAACTCATCCGCATTTGCTTAATGAAATTACCTGAACATTTACGACACATTATTTTGGCAGGACGTTGCAAAGACGACATTGAAGCATTTCAGGGACTCTTACAAGAATTAGAAATTGATACTGACAGTCGCCGGATGCGAAAACAGGAAAACAATCACTACAGGTCACATACGTCACAATTCCGTGACGACAGAAACAAGAACTGGACACGACAAGGCTATTCTCACAACACAAATCGTGACCAAAACAGACACCACCCGTATGACAACCGTTGGCAGAGTAGTAATAGTTACAGAGAAAGATCGCATTTCCGTAGTAATGACTATCACAGAGACAATCAGAGAAACAGACAATATGGGAACCAAAACAATTATTATCAAGGGAGGCAGAATAACTTCAGACGCAACAGTTCAGCGCACAGTTACGATTCAGGGAGAAATTCTCCACCACGTGATGGACAAGGAAGAAACTACGGAACCTACCGACATGACGACAGACGATATATTCGTAACGACAGACCTGAATTGCATCAGAACTGGCGGGATTTAAACAGAGCTGGGCCCTCTCGTCACGGTGAATTTGTAGAAGTTCGGTCTCCTAATCCCAATAACGACGCGCGCCAACAAAGGGACAGACAATGACTCGCACCGCAGGGAGCCGCGTGCGCCGGCTGGCTCCGAGAAAAATAACACAGACGCTAACCTTGAGAAAAGAATTAGCATTCCTTACCGATGTATAAAATATGACAATTGCTTTTCAGTTGAAAGTCTGCGTACTATGAAGAGTAAAGGATTGCACCACCCTTCACATGTAAAACCGTTTATTGAGAGATGATCTGCTTTTTAACTTTGTCTTTGCCATAAAATTTTTCACTTCACATTTCTAGTATGCTTTGCCAGACTTACAATCTGTTAACATGCAACAATGTTTGAAGTTAAATATCCAGTCAAGAACCAAGAGAACTTATTTAAACAGAAATTACGAATGCATTGTTATTGTGAACAGACGACACAGTGTTGTTATTTCTAGATTCTTGCTTGTTAGCTGCACGATTACGTAACGACTATCAGGCTTACATAATTAGGACACATACTGGTACTGCTAATGAGATTTTAATGCAACATCTTGGTTTACTTGCAAATACATTATGGATTCAAGGTGCCTTCTGAGAGATACCAGATGATACAGTGGTTAGTTTATGTGACAGCTACACGATGTTATCACGACGCTACTAATGAGTGACAGTTTACAATGTTGCTTTTGAGGTGTTTCTGTTTTATATTTGCACAGTTTTCTGAATTCTTTTGGAAAGAAAAACATGTTTTATTAGTAACTTTTGTGGTATAGCTACAATGAGACAGCCTTTTTCGTGGCACAACAATACGTTACAGTACAGTACTTTCTTCATCACAATAATAAGCGTAATAACTACGATATCTATAAGCAAAGCATTTCACTTTTGTTTATCATCAGGTAAGTACATTGACTTCTGCAGAACTGAGCTTTCGGAGGACGATAACTACGACACTTCCACAGAATTATCTTACAACATGACGCCCAGTTTAGCGCTACAGGACACGTATTTGAGTGATTAATTTTATACTTAAAACATTTATTTTTAAAGATTTTTGAATTACAAAGAAAGTTTTCCGTGATACATTTCATTCCATTGCTGTAATTTGTAACACCTGAGGGTATAATTACATTTATCCTCAGGGGGGTACACGCTTACTTTGTGTACCATGTGTTTGGCGAGCACAAGGAGCCCTAGCTAATATGGTATTTGCTTATACAACTTTACACATCGGTACCATATTTCTCTAACGCACAAATTACACAGCTATCCGATTATTTAACAAAGAAACAAACATTTATTTTACCACATCAATGACAGATGTTTACGCAATTACGCAGTTGGATACCTTCACACTTATGAAATTATATTTTGTCTGTACTTTGTGAAATGCTCATATTTTTTCGGAACCATTGTGATACTATGAGAGTGTTGAATGATGTATTTGGTATGGGATCATAATTTTTAAAGTACGTTTGAGGTAGATGACACTATTGAAATGAGCAGAGAATTTTTTTAGGTTTTGAAATTATTGGAGGAAGCTACGACGATTTTGAGAATTGACTGAGATGTTATGATATTTTTACGACGACGATGTGTATTATGCTGCTGAGGTATGTTTATGGTCAAGAAGCTGATGCTATATGAGGAATTTGATTATGCTACGTATTTCATATGATGAATTATTAAAGAAGCGTCGACGAATATATATATGTGTAATAAGGTAAGGAGTAATGAGTAGCGGTTAGGAACTCTGCCTTGTGAAGACGTATGTTGGAAACCGAGAATCGTACTTTTAGAATTATGAAATGTGTGTAAATGCGTGAATGTATCACAATGCTGACGAATATTTTTTTTGGACACTTATATTTATAGGATTTTGTTTCTACAGATTTGCAACGCTAATTCTTGACCTGTGAAATATTTTTATATGAGATTGTCGCTGTAGCGAAAACTGCTGTCGTAAATATTTCGTTAAGAAAGGTAAGTGACCTTGATGTAATGCGTTGTGGCACGCAGCTGGGCCAGCCGCCCGGAGAAATAGCCATTAGGTGGAGAAAAAAAAGAGGCCATTAACCTTGCTTCTGACATTCCTTTGTAGAAAGCATCGTAAAACCGACACGGTCGAACTTGAAAACATATGATTACACTGGATGCCTAATGAAATGACGAGAAATATTTTTATGTCTATATACCTGATTATGACTGCTGTCTCTCTAGTTGAGAGATTTTTCTACTAACTTATGAAATACCTCATGACTACTGAATGATATTTTTATGCTTTGCCTTTCATAGTTGCTTATTTCATTTGATATCTAGTTTCCAGCTGTGTTGCAGCATGGGTTTTATATAAAAAAATAAAAAAATAAAAATAAAAAAAATTCATTTGCTAATGTGGACACTTTCTGTCAACAGATCTATTAAATAATTATTTTATGACCCACATTCTTCGAAAAAGGAGCTCTTGGAATGGAAAGAACAATAAGAAGGGACTAATAACAGGAACTGCATACATAATTTTCTTTTCAACTACTTGGTAAATTTTTTTTGTAGAGTAAGTTTTTGTGATGCATCACTCTAGTGTTAAGATGTGACATAGGTATTAGACATGGCCATTTTTACTGTAATATTTTTTCTGCTTGAGCTATGTCATGTTTAGGTATAAGTTGCTGCTGTTTGCCAGGCATAGTGTTATTGAATTTGACTTTGTGTTATTCTGTTAAGCCAGTTTTACTAATGATTTATTTTATTATTTGCTGCACATTGCCTTAGATTAGTTGTAATATTACAATTGCTTTGCTAATTTCTTAATGCTGCTTGCTTCGCAAATCTGCGTTTTTTTATTGCTGTTTATATTAATTGTTTTATGTGATGCTGCATTGCCTTGTCCCTTAGTTTAGCATCTGAGCTCAGTAGATTTAAGTTAGCTTAAGAGGGGGTAGACTATATAAGAAACTAACTATGATTGATTGGAAGAAATGCATTGAGAAGCTTAAAGAAAATGCTTTGGCCAAAAAAAAAGGGTATTTTGAAAGAGGATATGAATCAAAAAAGTAGGGTTTAGGGACAACAGATAAGGGTAGCATTTTCTTGGAAATAAATAATGAGTTAAGAAATATGTGAAATAAATACAGAAAGCATGCTTGGATAGGATTTTTTTGGTGGAAGCAAAGGTTGAAATAAGACGAAAGATCTACAGAATGAAGTTTTGCGTTGGACTGCAGTACCAAATGATACACTGAAAACAAACCCTGTCCTTTCCTTTTGTGTTATCCCACTATGTGTTTGTGTACCCTTGTGTATTTGTTTTCTTCCTGTCTTTGTGTAGTTTCATAGAATTTTTTCTGTTCTAGTACTAAGCTACATTCACTATGATGAGGAATACTGTTATCCTCAAATATAATTTGCATTTATAATATGTTATTTTCTTTGTAAAGATGTTTAGACATTATTTATTACTGTTTTAATGCTCATGTGTGAAGTTGATGTTTCAAAATTTATTCTGATCTTTTATGTATCTACTTATCTCATAATTCCTATAACATTGATGTATATGTTTATTTCTATTCTTTTGTAAAGCCTGTGTTACTACAAATGTTATCTGTATTGTTATGTTCTTTACTGATGTGTTTTGTACCTTTGTTATTGTGTTCTTATGTTATAAAATTGTACTTTACACCAGTTCATCAAATTAAGCAACTTGTAAGTTACATTTCACTGCACACGTTTTTGTTGGTCATAGTATATGGACAATATGTGAGAAGTAGGGACTGATAGTGTTTGCACGTGTGTTAATAATTCAGCAAGGGACTGGATAACAGCATTGCTGGTTCTAAGGACAATTCCAAAAACTTTGTGAGTGCACAAGTGGTGGTTATGGACTTGCTATATTATCCGCAAGACTCTTCAATGGTGATTGTGCACCTGCACAGTCACAACAGATGGCTGCTGGCCATCTCTACAAGGACTGCAGTGGGTCTGCACCTCTGGTGGCCCACCAGTACCGTAATCTCTACAAGGACTACAGTGGGTCTGCGTCTTTGCTGACTCACCAGTATCATTATTTCTACAAGGATTCCAGTGGGTCTGCGCCTCTGGTGGCCCACCAATACCGTAATCTCTACCAGGACTACAGTGGGTCTGCTCTGTGATGACCTACCCACCAATACTCTTCAAAACTTCAACTGACTCCGCTGTGGGTTTGCTCTGTTGTGGCCCATGACCTGTCTCCATGTCGAGAGTCAGCACTGTCTTTCTGTTGGAAGGACAACGATACTTCTTCAAGACTGCATAGAAATCCACTACTTCCGTGTGCATTTTCTTTTACTGCTCAGACTTTGAGAAAAACACTGCAATTTGATGAATGATCAGGACTGTCTTTATGGACTGTGAGAAAATTTGAGCTTTTGACCAACATTGTATCAATAAGTGTGTGCATTTGATTTCTTTGTTATTGTAATTATGAAAATTTTTTTCAAATCTGTATTGGGCACTGCCCAAACCAATTTGTAAAATTTTTTGTGAGGAGCATGGGGGCTATGTAAGTAGGCTGTTTAGGTTTTGTTTCGGTAACGCCACCTCTGTATGAAAATCACTGGCTGTGCTGTGTGCAGTCTGTGGCTGCTTTGCATTGTTGTAATACTCGCCATTGTAGTGTTAGGCAGCTGGCTGTGAACAGCGCGGAGCGTTGCGCAGTTGGAGGTGAGCCGCCAGCAGTGGTGGATGTGGGGAGAGAGATGGCGGAGCTTTGTAATTTGTCATGAACTGCTACATTTATAAATGATGATATAAAGGTAAATACATTGTTTGTTCTCTATTAATATCTTTCATTTGCTAACTATCCCTATCAGTAGTTAGTGCCTTCCATAGTTTGAATCTTTTATTTAGCTGGCAGTAGTGGCGCTCGCTGTATTGCAGTAGCTTGAGCAGCGAAGATTTTTGTGAGGTAAGTGATTTGTGAAAGGTATAGTTTAATGTTAGTCAGGGCCATTCTCTTGTAGAGAATTTTGAAAGTCAGATTGCGTTGCGCTAACAAAATATTGTGTGTTGAAAGTCAGATTGCGTTGCGCTAAAAATATTGTGTGTCAGGTTAAGCACAGTCGTGTAAAATTGTTAAATTAATGCGAATTAGTTGGAATAACAATCCTATAACCTTCGAATACGTCGTTAGTAATGTGCTGCTTGACAGAGTCATATCGATTTAATAATTAGGCATAAGATTGCAAAGAGATATGAAGCAGACTGGGAATAGCAGATTGTTAGTAGGGAAGGAGAATGGTCGACTTAGTATTTTTGGGAGAGTTTTGGAAAAGTGCAGCTCATCTGTAAAGGAGGTGGCGTATGGAACGCTAATGAGACCCACTCTTGACTGCTGCTAGAGTTTGTTGGATCCCCACCATTTCGGATGAAAGTAAGACATTGAAGCAGTTCATAGGCGTACTGCTAAATTTGTCACCGGTAGGTTCGATCACAACAAAAGTTTTACGGAGGTGCTTCGTGAACTCAAATGGGGGTCGCTGAAGCGAAGACGACGTTCTTTTCGATAGGCACTACTGCTGAAATTTAGACAGCCTTCTTTCGACGCCAACTACTGAATGATTCTACTGCAGCCAGTGTACACTTCGCGTAAGGACTACGAAGATGAGAAATTAGGGGCTCGTCTGGTGATTTGCATACTGTCGTTTTTGCCTCGCTGTATTTGCGAGTGGACCAGGAAAGGAAATGCATAGTAGTGGTACATTATACCCTCCGCAGTTCACCATACGGCGCCTTGCTAAGTGTGTGTGTGGTTGTAGATGTAGATGCCATTTGTGGCCAAGTTCTCACGATCTGGACACACTGCGAATCACTTTGAAGTGTATGGCGGAGGATACTTTCTGTGGACCTTCGTGTTCCATTCTCGGATGGAGCCTGTGAAGAATGACTGTTTATGCTTCTCTCTATGGGATGGACAGGAATGGGCTAACGAATATTCGTAACTGCTTCTCCAAAAAACTGTTTCTGGAAATCTCTATGCATATTGTCTTGGCCATCACACTGGCCGATCAGGAAACAGCATCGCACCCACAAACCATCGACCAGTAATTTACAGGAATTGCGTGACCTGTGCTTAGCACCTGGTGCCACATACCTCTGTATACCTGTCAACGACGTCTGGAATCCACCCCACGCAGAATTGGTGCCGCATTGGATGTTTCCAGATTCACTTACCATTTTCCACTTAAACACTTTATTATGGACTATTAACAACATAAACAGACATTGAGACATAGGTTTACAAGCATTTAGTGCATTTTAGTGTGATGATCCTCAAAATTTAAATATAAGTCCCATCGTTTCTGCGTAGATCGAAACATCTTTGTTGACATAGCTGGCTTTATATGTTCCACTGTTACAAAAATGAGGTTTCTCTTTTGTTGAAGATTATTGATTTTCACTTGATACACTACAACGTGATGAATTCCCGGACAAAAAGTCCATTGGGGTCAAATCAGGTGAGCGGTGAGACCGAGTATTTGGCGATGCACGGCCAAAAATTGACGAAAAAAAGTGCCATTCATGTATTCACCGACTTGTGAGAAATGTTTCCTGGTTGCCGAACATAACGTGGTGGATTAAATTAGCATTTCTATCGGCGTTCAATAACTGATAGCACATAGCTTATCTGGTGGCATAGTCCTCATCTTCACGTTTATGGCCAATTTTATTGTAGTACGTACGTGTTCAATTTGAACTGCAGTGTTTCCCACACAGTGGTGTGTGCGATACCAAGTTCTCTGCTTAGTCCTCTAGATGATTGTGAGGGATTGCGAGTAATCGCTACCCTAATCCTATTTACAGTTTCGTCTGCTACAGACGTCCTTTCTCAATGCTGTTCGTGAGTAGGTCAACCAGTCACTGTGGTGTTGTTGACCATGAACTTAAAGGCTTGTCTGCTAGAAGCTGGTTTGTCCAATTTATGCGCTAAGTTGCTTGGCACTACCTGATACGATATTCCACGTAGTTGGACATCAGCAACAGTTATTCATCCTTCTATAGTGTGTAGCCTATTCCATTCTATTATCTGCAAAAAAGTTAAAAGTTTTAAAGTTAAGAGAGAGACGATAAGTGACTTCATAAACATCTTGTATTGCACTCCAAAGGATGACAGCACGGTAAGATTATTCTTTTCAATAATCTGAACGAAATGACAAATACTGAGATAAGTGATCGTGGAATAGAAAAGCAACACTCGCTTAATAGTGGTGTAGGCATCTGTACCGGATGCGATAGCTTTGGCCACCTACAGAAATTATGCGAAAGAACTTGCTCGTCTTCCAGCAGTAGTTTATCTTTGGTAACTGGGGCAAGGAAGGGTAATTAGTGACTGAAAAAAGACCAAGCTATTGCCGTTTTCAAAAAGTGTCGAAGGGCGGATACGCATAATTACAGACATGACGGAAATCTGTTGTACATATAAATATGTTTTATCTTCAAGTATTATGAAGCTTTTGGAGAACAAATATCTACACTATAAAACTGAGCAATGAGTCCACAAAGAGAGGACAGTTTGCTCTGTTCGACCATGAAATCCTAAGCTACCATGTTGATGCAGTGTTCCTCCATTTCAGGAAGACATTTGATACAGTTCCGCATCGTAGTTTTTGGAAAAAATACGAGTTTACCGATTATTGGACCAGATTTGCGACTGGATTCAGGACATCCTTGCAGATAGGTCTCAACACGTCGCTGCTAACAGAACAAAGTCGTCAGATGTAAAGGCGACTTCAGGAATACCCGAAGGAACTGCGATAGCACCGTTAATGTTTCCAGCCTAAATGATCATGTGGTCGGATGCTCCACGAGGCTGTTCGCAGACGATACCGCTGTCTTTAAGACTCTAGCTTATTGTAAAAAGACCTATAGACTATCTGTGATTGGCGCATGGACTGGCAGTTGACCGTGATCGTAAATAAATATAACTTATTGCGCATAAATAGGTGAAGAAATGTAGTAAAGTAAATTAAACTAGTGGAAATCATAACCACCGAAAATTCTTTGGAGTGAAAATCCGGAGCTACCTAAAATGGAATCACTACACAACACTGACTCCGGAAAAAGCACATACCAGTTACCAGGCTAAGAGACAGTGCAAGAAACTTAAGGAAATTTAATTCATCCACGAAAGAAGTGACTTGCAAAACACTTGTTCGATCGATTCGTGAGTATTATTCGTCAGTCTGTGATACCTACCAGGTTGGATGAAGATATGTGGCAGGGCACACTGAACGAAGGGCGGCGCATTTCGCCACGGAATCGTTTGGCCGGTTCGAGAATATGAAGCAGATATTCAACAAACTCCGGTGGCAGACGCTACATATGTGGTGTTGTGAATTGTGGAGAGGTTTACAATTGAAACTTGGGGAGCATGTTTTGCAAGAGAGGTGGAGTAACTTATTACTTTTATCCGACATATGAGCGCGACCAGAAAATTCAACAAATTGGAGCTAGTACAGAGCTTTATTGACAGTAATTCTTTTCACGCGCCATTCGCGAATGAAACAGGGAAGGAGAGATACCAGAAGTACACTCGGATACATATCCGAAGGCGGTGTGTGGGTTACACGTGTAGTTGCTGGCGGCTGGCCGGAGTGGCCGAGCGGTTCTAGGCGCTTCAGTCTGGAACCACGTGACCGCTGCGGTCGCAGGTTCGAATCCTGCCTCGAGCATGGATGTGTGCGTCGTCCTTAGGTTAGTTAGGCTTAAGTAGTTCTAAGTTCTAGGGGACTGAAGACCTCAGATGTTAAGTCCCATAGTGCTCAGAGCCATTTGTAGTTGTTGCCATTGTAGCTGTTGCCACTGAAGATGTCGCTGATGTCGTTGTTGCAGTTGCAGCTGTTGCTGTTGTAGTTGCTGCTGCTGTATGACCTGACTGACTCTCGGTGCAACTAATTAATGCTGTTGTCAAAGGTCTTGTATAGCCGCCACGCGATGCAGTCGATGTCGAAATGTCTACAAGACTCACCGATGTAGGGTTGATGCACGTATTGCAAGGAGGCATAAGTATTCGCTACGATCTCTGATGAAGAGAGAGGAGTGAAGCTGGCTGCACAGTGCACCGAAGCCAGTACGCCCTGTTTGAAGCTGAACGGTATGCGCCACATCGGACCAGTTATATCGACTCCGATATTCTCTTGGTTTTTCTTGTAGGTTACGATTCTAACTCCGTGTCCGAAATGAGAGGACTCTGGCTTCACTTGCTGGTTCTCCGTACAGTGCTCTGGTCAATGTCTGACGCAGTCCACCTGGGAGAGCGACGTTCACAATAGCGCTGCTGTCACTCGTGACTCCGAACTTTTAAGCTTGAGTTCTAGAGAGCAACTGAAATTGCGGCGAGGAACTTCCTCGCGGTGTAATGAAACATATTGAAATATTAGACCAAAAGTTTAAGGACTTTTGGACGTAGCAGTCAGTTACAACAATACCAGCAGCAGCAGCAACTACATCAGCAACTACCACAGCAGCAACTACATCAGCAATTATCACAGCAGCAACTACAACAACAGCAGCAACAGTAGCGGCAGCTACAGCAACAACTACAACAGCAACAGCTACAACAGCATCAACTACAACAGCAGGAACTACAACAGTAGCAACTATAACAGGAGCAGCTATTACAGCAATAACTACAACAGCAACAAATACAACAGCAGCAAGCACAGCACGAACTGCAACAACAGCAGCAGCAGTACAGCGAATCGCTACAGCTACTTCTAAAACAGAAGGCAAAGACGGCGTTAGTGCCTCCACCTGCATCGTTCACCCGTTTTGAGGACGCAAATAAAGCCTGCGACACCAGTCTGTGTTGTTCCCTTCTCAGTTGCAAGGCAAGTAACATTACAGATCCAAAACATCAAAGTGCCTTGTTAATGTCTTCAAGCAGTCAGTTATAACATGTAGTTGGAAAGTTGCAGCCGTTAGTCGAACCTAGCAGTATCCAGTTGAAAAACTGTGTGATTTGCTGACCGACTATTTTTGCCACCAAAATCAAGTTGTGGCTACGAGACACAAATTTATTTATTTAACCCGATCTGATTGGAGCCATCAGGCCCTCTCTCACATCAGATTAGGCTTTCACACATTGCACTGTTTTACATCATAGTTACCTAAGAAGTAACAATTTTAAAATGAAAAACAGTAATAAAATGATTTCAGTGTCTCAAGTGGTAACGTGAGTAAATAATATTGACTATTAACTAATAGAGTTAATACTGGCAGTACTTGTGCTACTGCGGCTGCTACCAACAATAATGGTAATAATAATAATAACAACGAAAATAATAATAATAACAATGACAATAATAATGATAGTGACAGATGTAAAAAGAATTTACAGTTGTAGAAAATAGACGTTTACTCATATAGAGAGTTCTGAGGAAAGGAAATTTCAGGTGACTACAACCAGCTAAGAATACTGATAAATGGGGATTATCTACTTGGAAAGATGGATGTAAAGTGTAACGTGTGCAGACACGGACAATGATAATCAGTATTGTTGCTTTAGTAGATATATCATTAACTGTCTTCTGAAGCTGGAGATGTTATTCATGCTCTAATATAATATGGGAGGTTATTCCAAAGTCGGATAACTGCTGCTGAAAAGGACGTGAAGAAAAAACGATGTAGTGGAACAGAAATGATTTTGCTCTGTCAGGAACGGGTGTTCCTGCCATGTTGTTCAGACAATAGCGTTAAAGTCTAGGAGAGATATGGTGGACTGTGTACGTTAATAATACACTAGCAAAGACAGAGGATATGGAAATCTCTTCACTTCTCTCTACACAACAATGGTAGCTGTGCATATGATAGTGAAATATGATCAAAGAACCGAACACATATGATTAAACATGCATTCATAGCCAGTTCCAGGCTCCGTGGGATTCCCTGAGAAAGACCTTGCACGATACCGTCACTATAATCAATAACTGGAAGTCTAAGTGTTCGTATAATTTTCTTTTTCGGATTAAGAGGCAAGAGGTTTTTATAATTTTGTACGGTGTAGAGAGATGCTGATGCCTTCTTGGACATTGGAGTTACGTGCTCAGTCAAATTAGATTTCCATCTATTTTTGCTCCTGGAATCTTTGCTGAAGGAGACGAGTTGACATTTGTCCTATTTACGGTTTACAATGGTAGGGTTTTTCGATATTTCGGGGAAATGAGCCTAGAATGACCAACTAGCACCGCTTGGTTTCTGGTTGGGTTAATCTTTAACCGTATGTCCTGCATCCATTTTGATAGTGCACACAGGTCGGTATTGAAATTCTCGATACTTGTCTTCAGGTTTATGGGTCTTGCACTTAGATATAACTGGAGGTCGTCAGCGTACGTGTGGTGTTTGCAGTAGGACAAAAGTGATGACACATTATTTACGTAAAATGAAAAGATATAGGACCTAATACCGAACCCTGGGATATTCCTGATACTACCTGCCTCCATTGCGGCTTTATGGTGACGGATATGACGCATTGCTAACGAGCCGTCAGTTATGAGTGAAACTATTTAATCAGTGTGCAAAAAAGTGTGGTAATCGTACGTGACTTGGGCTGCAGATTTGCAAGACCTTTCACGAGACTGTAAATTGCAAAACATCATGCGCCAAGCCACTAGTCAGAAACATACTCAGCAGATTGGCTCCCGATAGTGAGGTCGCCGGTCGGAGTGGCCGAGCGGTTCTAGGCGCTACAGTCTGGAGCCGCGCGACCGCTACGGTCACAGGTTCGAATCCTGCCTCGGGCATGGGTGTGTGTGATGTCCTTACGTTAGTTAGGTTTAAGTAGTTCTAAATTCTAGGGGACTGATGACCTCAGAAGTTAAGTCCCATAGTGCTCAGAGCCATTTGAACCATTTTTGGTAGTGAGGTACAGTAGGAACCAAGCCACTGGGGTCGTCAGACACTACCATTAGTGTTATTCTTAAAAGAACTCAGGAGTTTGAAATAGTTTCCTCGGTGCAACTAGCGTTCAGTGATGAATCAAAAGGAGCACAAATGGCAGTAAGTGGTTAACCGCAGTGAGTCTGATATCATTTCCCTGTCATAATGTTTTGACTCATCACCGCTTTCCAGTACAGCAACAACGTGTAATGAAGTAGTTAGGTCAGTAGTTGCAAGCAGTCTCTCAGGGAAGTGAACTCAGAGTACGAAGTTTACCTCGTCATATGGCAGCAGATAGAAACCACTTCTCTACTTCGTTGCTGTCAATCAAATCTAGTAGCTCAGAGCGCCGGAAATCATATCCAGATTCCCATCGCAGGCACGCTAGGCGTCAGTGCCCGTATCGTGACGCAATATATCGCGCCTGCCTGAAAAAGGTCACGGAGCTCGGCCGCGGATTGGTGTCCATATCAGCGCAATCACACCAGTATGCAGGCCGATCAATGGAACTGTGGCCATGTTGATGATTACTTTAGTCATCAGCAACACCGAGGCAGAGTTTCAGGTCGACTCAAGTGTTGCCGTATCTCTAATCAATTAGGAGACGTATCATCACATGGTTTCACCGACGTTACATAAACCACAGCGGCGAGTAGGCAAGTATAGCCATCAAAATATTCAGTTAAAATGCTAGCTGCTATTGCAAGCTAGGTATAAAATGTTGCTCGACGTCTGACCTTTTTGGTAGTTGCTTCACCAATGACTACCAACATACTTGTTTGGATGCATTTACCTTTGTTTGGTTTTCGCGTAGAAGAGCAGGTTAAATTAAATGTCAATCTATATACCATTCGATGGCTTACGTAAGTTACATGAGTAGCTTAAGGAAGTTACTCTCCATCACTCGACTGTGCTACGGATTTCGTAGCGCACATATCCGTTAAGACAGGGGCGAAACCGTTGTTTCGTCGCATCCGCCCAATCTATTCGCAAAGCGCGACGTACCGGTAGTTAAAAAGGAGCTCGACCTTTTGTATGACCTTGGGGTCATCTTATACATTTCCGCTAGTCGATGGCCAACCACAACTGTCTACATTAAGAAACCAAATGGTTCTGGTTCAAATGGTTCAAATGGCTCTGAGCACTATGGGACTCAACTGCTGTGGTTATCAGTCCCCTAGAACTTAAAACTACTTAAACCTAACTAACCTAAGGACATCACACACATCCATGCCCGAGGCAGGATTCGAACCTGCGACCGTAGCAGTCGCACGGTTCCGGACTGCGCGCGGAGAACCGCGAGACCACCGCGGCCGGCTGGTTCTGTTCGTATTTGTGACTATTTTAAGACAGCAATTAACCCACCATCTAATGCAGATGTTTACCCCATTCCACGTTCTTAAGAACTGTAAGCCACAGTAGCAAGGGATCAATTCTTCTCTAAAGCTGGGTTACCAGATGATTATTTACAACTACTAGTGGACGCTGAAACAAGAGGCACTCTTGTTCATCACCCTTTTAAGCTATATATTAATATAATAATTAATATTATAATTAACAGTATAATGAATATTATTGGCTTATTTTTCGGTGTGTCTAGCGCCACACTACACTTCTACGATTCTTAAAGCAGCTCATACTCGGCATTCCTCAGGGTAAAAATTACTTGGACGACGTTATCGTAACAGGGGCAACACGTGACCAGCTGGATAAATGTAGTTTCTCCCTACCTAAGAATTTAGATCATATTTTAAGCAGGAACGGATTAACACCTTTGTGCAAACATGTCGACGCCCCGTTAATTGACAGATGGAAGAAGAAGCCGCGGTAATAATCTATGGTGTCAAAAAATTTCAAATTTTCCAGTAAAGCGACAAATTGCACATGGAAACTAAGCCAGAGTTTCAACTCTTGATGAGGGCGAGATGAGGTAATAAAAAATGAAATAAAAATTGTTCAAATATTCTGTGAAATATCTGTCCAAACGTAAGAAATAATGTAAAAGAAAAACGTATGATACACTTCATTTGTTGCACATGATTTCGAGTATCATTTAAAGGCTCATGAGATGTTCTTCTAAACTATTTTATTTCTTACTTATAGAAAAATCGTTTGATCAATTTAGTATTAATTTTTTAATTTTAAAGTTTTGCATTATCGATTTGATACTTCATTAGCTTTCTTGGCGTCTTCTGTTCTCTAAATGGCCTGAATTTAATACATGCCTTGAAGGAAACCATTTTGACAGTGAAATATCACACCAATGAAACTTTTTACACGAAAAATAGCTAGGCCTTCAAGAGATGAACGTCTTGGCTCTTCATCTACGTAGGTAGCGGCAGCTCTTCCTGTAATACATCAATTTTCTCTGGAATCACCAATTAAGTTCCTCTTAATTACACTTATTATTTTCAGGAAATGATCTTTTGTTCTTATTCCTGAGCTATACCTCATGCTGGTGCATTTGATACCCCCTATGCCCATTCCGAATTTTTTATTTATTTTTTGTTATTAAAATTAGGACAAAAATTCATTGTTATTTCCGTCAAATCAGTAATTAAGGTTTTCTTAATTTCCCCGATTACCTTCTACCAAACAAACTCTTTTTTGCAAAACTATACCTCCCTCCGTTCAATTTGATACTCCATTTGTTCGTTTCTGAATCTCCGTTAGGCTATAAATATTAGAAAAACAAACGCAGCGTGCAATGTATAGACATTCTTGTTTTACTCTGCTCAAACATTTCACTAAAAAGCTTTATTTCCATGTTAACGCCCTTTACGTTATTTAATGAGTCGGAAAGCAACGAGATAGGCAGTTTGTAGACCCAGATCACTGAATAAAAATTGATTGATTTCCACGTGTTACATCGAAAACAAAAATATTTTTCAAGTTGTCGATTCAATAAGTTGCCGATCTTTTCACCACATTGGAATCTTACTGATTATTATTGTACAGTTTTTCTCAGTAGTTAATTACAAATAATAGTATCAGTTGCGAAAAGCACGAGGTTATTATTAATGCTGTCTGCCAGGTCATTAATATACAATGTACAGTGGGGGCTGATACTGAATGAATTTTATAGCATGAAATTTGATTTTTATTTTTCACTTGCTGTCCGTCAGTGCCTTCTGCTTGGCGGCTAGTTGCAGCAGATCAGTCACGTTGCAAAAACCGGACAGAACCACTTTGAAACGCACGTGTTGAACCATCAGCAGCAAAACTCACGTGTTGATGACGAGGTAACGCCACCGAACTGCGCGTCTTCGATTTTGCCGACCAATAGGGAGGCTTGGAGGTGGTCAAGTGCGGGTGGAACCGCGGCCAGCCGCCGGGGGCGGCCCATTCAGTTCAAATGGTTCAAATGGCTCTGAGCACTATGGTACTTAACATCTTAGGTCATCAGTCCCCCCAGAACTTAGAACTACTTAAACCTAACTAACCTAAGGACATCACACACATCCATGTCCGAGGCAGGATTCGAACCTGAGACCGTAGCAGTCCCGCGGTTCCGGACTGCAGCGCCTAGAACCACACGGCCACCGCGGCCGGCGCGGCCCATTCAGTCTCGGCGGCTTCTCTAGGCCTCCCGTTCTTTACTAAATTAAACAACAATGCTCTTATAATAATGAGAAACTCCTTCACCTCAGCGGGTGCCTACTGCTTTCCCTTCCTCGCCAATCCTGACACGTTAACATCTGGCGTCAGAAGTGGGATAGCTCGCCGTTAGGCCCGTCTTGTTGATCTAACTTCCGTACCCAATGAAGCTTCCAGTAGTACTTCGTGTTGACGCGCCAGATGCGATGCGTAATAACACGCGCACGCATCGCGGTTCGCCACGCAGCCTTCCGCCGTTTCGGCGTTCTTTCCTAACAGCCGCCGCAGCGAACGCCAGGTCGCTTGCGTGGCCAAGCGCTTCGCCGCGCCATACAGCCAGCCGCGCCGCTGCCGCTTCCAGCCAGGCCGGTGCTACGCCACCCCGCGCCTATACAGGGTGTTACAGAAAGGTACGGCCAAACTTTCAGGAAACATTCCTCACACACAAAGAAAGAAAATATGTTATGTGGACAGGTGTCCGGAAACGCTTACTTTCCATGTTAGAGCTCATTTTATTACTTCTCTTCAAATCACATTAATCATGGAATGGAAACACACAGCAACAGAACGTACTAGCGTGACTTCAAACACTTTGTTACAGGAAATGTTCAAAATGTCCTCCGTTAGCGAGGATACATGCATCCACCATTCGTCGCATGAAATCCCTGATGCGCTGATGCAGCCCTGGAGAATGGCGTATTGTATCACAGCCGTCCACAATACGAGCACGAAGAGTCTCTACATTTGGTACCGGGGTTGCGTAGACAAGAGCTTTCAAATGCCCCCATAAATGAAAGTCAAGAGGGTTGAGGTCAGGAGAGCGTGGAGGCCATGGAATTGGTCCGCCTCTACCAATCCATCGGTCACCGAATCTGTTGTTGAGAAGCGTACGAACACTTGGACTGAAATGTGCAGGAGCTCCATCGTGCATGAACCACATGTTGGGTCATACTTGTAAAGGCACATGTTGTAGCAGCACAGGTAGAGTATCCCGTATGAAATCATGATAACGTGATCCATTGAGCGTAGGTGGAAGAACATGGGGCCCAATCGAGACTTCACCAACAATGCCTGCCCAAACGTTCACAGAAAATCTGTGTTGATGACATGATTGCACAATTGCATGCGGATTCTCGTCAGCCCACACATGTTGATTGTGAAAATTTACAATTTGATCACGTTGGAATGAAGCCTCATCCGTAAAGAGAACATTTGCACTGAAATGAGGATTGACAAATTGTTGGATGAACCATTCGCAGAAGTGTACCCGTGGAGGCCAATCAGCTACTGATAGTGCTTGCACACGCTGTACATGGTACGGAAACAACTGGTTCTCCCGTAGCACTCTCCATACAGTGACGTGGTCAACGTTACCTTGTACAGCAACAACATCTCTGACGCTGACATTAGGGTTATCGTCAACGGTACGAAGATTTGCCTCGTCCATTGCAGGTGTCCTCGTCGTTCTAGGTCTTCCCCAGTCGCGAGTCATAGGCGGAGTGTTCCGTGCTCCCTAAGACGCCGATCAATTGCTTCGCACGTCTTCCTGTCGGGACACCTTCGTTCTGTAAATCTGTCTCGATACAAACGTACCGCGCCACGTCTACTGCCCCGTGCTAATCCATACATCAAATGGGCATCTGCCAACTCCTCATTTGTAAACATTGCACTGATTGCAAAACCACGTTCGTGATGAACACTAACCTGTTGATGCCACGTACTGATGTGCTTGATGCTACTACTGTAGAGCAATGTCAAGCACCGAAGTCAACATTACCTTCCTTCAATTGGGCCAACTGGGGGTGAATCTAGGAAGTACAGTACATACTGACGATACTAAAATGAGCTATAACATGGAAATTAAGCTTTTCCGGACACATGTCCACATAACATCTTTTCTTTATTTGTGTGTGAGGAATGTTTCCTGAAAGTTTGGCCGTACCTTTTTGTAACACCCTGTATAGCCGCGCTGCCCCGATGTAGCGCGGTGGCATGTTATGTCCGCGCGCCGTCATCCAGTAAACGCGCAGTTTCGGCAGACTAGGTGAGGCACGTCGCACAGCCGTCGACACCGCCGACATCATCTTCGCCGCCGTTTCCTGCCGCCGGCGCCCAACCAAAAAATTTGCTCTGAGCACTATGGGACTTAACATCTATGGTCATCAGTCCCCTTGAACTTGGAACTACTTAAACCTAACTAATCTAAGGACAGCACACAACACCCAGTCATCGCGAGGCAGAGAAAAATCCCCGACCCCGCCGGGAATCGAACCCGGGACCCCCTGCTCGGGAAGCGAGAACGCTACCGCGAGACCACTAGCTGCGGACGCGTCCAACCAGATGCAGCCGTGACGACCTACCACTGCCGCAACTACGGCTCCTGTAAGTTCGTGGCTCAGGTTTTCTTCGTCGCCGGCTGCTTGTTGTCAAGTGTAGCCCCTTTCTTTGTGCTTTCATTGCAAAGTTTTCGGCGAGCACTAGGTGTCCTAAAATTGTAACCATGCCTCAGATGGTTCAAATGGCCCTGAGCACTATGGGACTTAACATCTGAGGTCATCAGTCCCTTAGAACTTATAACTACTTAAACCTAACTAACCTAAGGACATCACACACATCCATGCCCGAGGCAGGATTCTAACCTGCGACCATAGCGGTCTCGCGGTTCCAGACTGTAGCGCCTAGAACCGCTCGGCCACTCCGGCCGGCAAATTCCTTTCTACAAACTCCTCGAAGTGCAGGCCATGCTGACGTGCAGTGCCGTGCACCTTATTGTTCTCGGTGTGGAACCATGGGGCATAACGGAGGGCCCTCGCACAACCAGCAGAGGGAACAATTCACCAATAATCCACCACGACCCCAAAATCAATCGGGAAACGGTCAGGGGAAAGGGAGGGGGGGGGGGGGGGGAAGCAAGTGACACTGCTAGACCGCGCCCCTGTGAAATTCATACACCCAGTCCGCCACGGTGTCGTAAATGAGGCAGCGAATATACTCCTCAACGGGAAAGCTCGAGAAAAGATTGTAATAGTGCTTGTCGACACGGGAGCACAAAGCAGCGTATTATTCGTAGGGCATGGGGACAGACGATTGTTAAAACCACCCCGTAACCACATTAACGGTCTGAGCGACGAGATAATCATACCTGCTGTGTATTATTGCCAAGTTATATTGAAAATCGGAGCTAGCCACTACACTTTTGATATGGACGTAATTCGAAAACGAAGGCGAGATTTTGACGTTATCCTGGGGAGTGATTTCCTCCACCACTATCAGAGTGTAGTAGGTTACAGAACGCAAACTGTCCATCTCGGTGAGGAAACCCACCGTTTCGGCGGCTCCCACGTCGTTCCGCTGCAAGGTACTTGTGAAACGCGGCCGCTTCCACAGGTTCCTTAAGCGCAAACGTGGGCGTTACGTACAACTACCTCTGTTAGAATCAGTGGTGGCACGGGACGCATACTCTGGCTTGTGGTCAAACCCCGAGAACTGCCGAGAACAGCCGTATTGGTGGATCCTCTCCGTCAAAACGATGTCCGTGACAGATTACAGGTCCGTGTTAAACGTGGATTAACGACAGCGGAAGTGCAGGGAAGGGAATTTTATGTTCCAGTCTGTTTGGACAATTTCGGAACGAAAGAGGTAGACATTCCTTGGGGCACCATTATAGCTAGCGGCCAAGAGATCGAAGAAAACCCCCTTTGCAAGACAAGCCAAAACCTAACCTAAAACAACGGCTTCCGGAACGCAGCATTTGTCATATTGCTCCCATGCTATAACAACTAAGATGTCGCCCGAGCCTTCCTCTCTGCAAAGGTTATCAGAGCTTTACCCGCCCAGCCCGTTCTGCAATGAAGACCTATCCTAATTAATCCCTAGTTTAAGCAGTATTTTATTTACGTTATTTTTGTTATGTTATATACACTACTGGCCATTAAAATTGCTACACCACGAAGATGACGTGCTACAGACGCGAAATTTAACCGGCAGGAAGAGGATGCTGTCATATGCAGATGATTAGCTTTTCAGAGCATTCACACAAGGTTGGCGCTAGTGGCGACACCTACAACGTGCTGACATTAGGAAAGTTTCAAACCGATTTCTCATACACAAACAGCAGTTGACCGACGTTGCCTGGTGAAACGTTGTTGTGATGCCTTGTGTAAGGAGAAGAAATGCGTGGCCATCACGTTTCCGACTTTGATAAAGGTCGGATTGTAGCCTGTCGCGGTTGCGGTTTATCGTATCGCGACATTGCTGTTCGCGTTGGTCGAGATCCAACGACTGCTAGCTGAATATGGATTCGGTGGGTTCAGGAGGGTAATACGGAACGCCGTGCTGGATCCCAGCGGCCTAGTATCACTAGCAGTCGAAATGAGAGGCATCTTATCCACATGGCTGTAACGGATCGTGCAGCCACATCTCGATCCCTGAGTCAACAGATGGGGATGTTTGCAAGACAACAACCATCTGCACGAACAGTTCGACGACGTTTGCAGCAGGATGGACTATCAGCTCGGAGACCATGGCTGCGGTTACCCCTGACGATGCATCACAGACAGGAGCGCTTGCGATGGTGTACTCATCGACGAACCTGGGTGCACGAATGGCAAAACGTCATACTTCCGGATGAAGACAGGTTCTGTTTACAGCATCATGATGGACACGTCTGTGTTTGGCGACATCCCGGTGAAAGCACATTGGAAGCGTGTAGCCGGCCGCGGTGGTCTAGCGGTTCTAGGCGCTCCGTCTGGAACCGCGCGACTGCTACGGTCGCAGGTTCGAATCTTGCCTCGGGCATGGATGTGTGTGATGTTCTTAGGTTAGTTAGGTTTAAGTAGTTCTAAGTTCTAGGGGACTGATGACCATAGATGTTAAGTCCCATAGTGCTCAGAGCCATTTTTGAAGCGTGTATTCGTCATCGCCATACTGGCGTATCACCCGGCGTGATGGTATGGGGTGCCATTGGATACACACCTCGGTCACCTCTTGTTCGCATTGACGGCTCTTTGAACAGTGGACGTTACATTTCAGATGTGTTAAGACCCGTGGCTCTACCCTTAATTCGGTCCCTGCGAAATCCTACGTTTCAGTAGGATAACGCACGACCGCATGTCGCAGGTCCTGTACGGGCCTTTCTGGATACAGAAAATGTTCGACTGCTGCCCTGGCCAGCACATTCTCCAGATCTCTCACCAATTGAAAACGTCAGGTCAATGGTGGCCGAGCAACTTTCTCGTCACAATACGCCAGTCCAGTCACTACTCTTGATGAACTGTGGTATCGTGTTGAAGCTGCATGTGCCTGTAAACGCCATCCAAGCTCTATTTGACTCAATGCCCAGGCGTATCAAGGCCGTTATTACGGCCAGAGGTGGTTGTTCTGGGCACTGATTTCTCAGGATCTATGCACCCAAATTGCGTGAAAATGTAATCACATGTCAGTTCTAATATAATATATTTGTTCAATGAATACCCGTTTATCATCTGCATTTCTTCTTGGTCTAGCAATTTTAATGGCCGGTAGTGTAGTTTGGTGACGATCTGCATTTCCGAGCCTCTTCCGAAGTATAGTACCACCCTACCACCTTCCGTCTAGCCTGACGCATCCTGAGAACCGGACCTACTCCTTTTCCAAATTCTCAGATGGTTTCATCATTACATGCCCATCATAGCCTATTTAACCCATATATATCGATTCATTCCAGAAAGGAGTTAGAATACTGTTCACAATATTCACTAATTACACTCTAATATTACTAATTTACGTGAACTGCATTCTGTAAATGGTTAATTCAAATGCCCCAAGGAGTCGTTCACTCAGGACACGCTGGGGCTGTACCGCGCCGCACAGCTGCTCCGCAATCTCAGCACTAAACTGAAACCTACCTCTGCCGCAGCACATCTGCCTCTCGCCAGTTTTATAACGCTATCTGCTTCACCAAGTTTGATAAATTGTCTTACCACTCACTACTAGGCGCACTTTGTATGTTTAGAGGTGTTGAGCAATGTCCGACCCACTATGCGTGCCAGCTGCTAGCTGATTAACGATCGTTACCCAATAACTTGTTATTTTCGCCCCTTATCATTTTGTGTTACGTTTAAGCATTTCACAATCATTTTGATGCGCAGCAAAGCCCTTACTATACCCTATATGTTATATCATGTACGTATTTTTATATTTTATGCCTTTGTTTTGTTCTATATGGACTTGTATTTTATATTTATGACCCCTGTATGTAAAGGCCCACCGCAGTCCTGGCTTCTGTATATGTTGCGCTATAGCAACACTCTCATTACGTAAGATTCCCCTTCAGTTGTGATACACGATTTTGGGAGTTAGCGATTCCGGAATCCCTTTATGCGCCATGTTCGTGCCCAGAACCGGACTGTGAAGAAAGCGAAGCACCTGTGTTATCTAAGATATGCGATAGAGAAGAGTTGAATACACCCCTGAAATTGAGAAGACGTGCGCTACCCTCTCGCTGCAGAGCGGTAAGTGAAATAGCTTTTATGGTAGGATAAATGTTTCACCCAAGTAAGTGAAGAAGAGTAGTTCGTACCCCACGTGCGTTTTGTACATTTAAGAGTTCACCCTCACGAATACAAGTTTCGGTATTGTTCATCCTACTTCTTACGAAGTAATTTAGTAATGAAGTGAAGAAGTTATGAGCGAGCACGGAAATCGGCACTGCTACCATTTCCATACAGTGCTCCGCCGTGTGAGTGAGAGACACTCTGTTGTCTATTCAAACAATCACACGCATGACGTGATGTGATTGAAGCTCCCACTTAAATAAGCACTAGGTTGTTGGTTCAAAAATGGTTCAAATGGCTCTGAGCACTATGGGACTTAACATCTATGGTCATCAGTCCCCTAGAACTTAGAACTACTTAAACCTAACTAACCTAAGGACAGCACACAACACCCAGCCATCACGAGGCAGAGAAAATCCCTGACCCCGCCGGGAATCGAACCCGGGAACCCGAGCGTGGGAAGCGAGAACGCTACCGCACGACCACGAGATGCGGGCTAGGTTGTTGGTGATCAGCACCAATGACGTGACGTCATCACCCAAGTGCAGTAATGCGTTATCTTGTTGGATATGCAGTTAACAAGAGACTTCCGCCCAAATGAATAAAAGTTTTTAGTGTACAATGTCGCAGTGGTTAGCACCCCACCTTTTCGTAGCTCACCCTGTTACCCCATGGATTTTGGTAATTTTGTAGTAGTTAACCCCCACGAGACATAACCGCCCCTATGGAGACAGAGCACAGTTCCTCCCTCGCCCATACATTGCACCGGGTTACTACCATTGCTCTGAGTTGCTCCTCTGTTCGATCCAACCTCAATAATTACTTTGTACCTCCCTCCTCGAGAGCCGTGTGCCTTACACAATATGGTTAGCGCCCGCAGAGTGCCCATCTGATTGGCTTATTCTTTCAGTTTTCGCTTTCATAAACTGATCGCCTACCTGTCTCGTTCATCTATACTTCATTGACATTTCACGAGGCTTGCCTTCGTCTGCACTCTGGTCGGTAGCGAATGGTACTCAGAAATATTGCCTCCCCCCCCCCCCCCCCCGCCCAGAGGGAGGGGGAACAAAAACCCTGCCACTAGTGGGTATATCACTGCTGAATCATTCTTATTTTGAAACCCGTTACCTGAACTTGTTTCCAATTATACCCAATTCCTTATTCTTTAACGTGAGCATCCTTCCGGTTCGCTGCGGGCAGGCCGCTCGGCATAAACGGTCAATATGTCGGGCTAGCTCGGCTGTCCATAATTATACCCGGCAAAACTCTGCGTTAACGCAACATGATTTTTCCCATCGGTCAAATCCTTTTTCCTCCTAAGCCACAACACCCATTACTAAAGCTTCTCAGTCCGGAACCGCGCGACTGCTACGGTCGCAGGTTCAAATCCTGCCTCGGGCATGGATGTGTGTGATGTCCTTAGGTTAGTTAGGTTTAAGTAGTTCTTAGTTCTAGGGGACTCATGACCTCAGAAGTTAAGTCCCATAGTACTCAGAGACATTTGAACCATTTGAACCAGAGCTTCCGATTCAGCAAATCACTTACGAAATCACTAAATACCGCGAATTCCACCTATGCATTGAGTGCAGGCATTGATTAATGCAACCAGGATGACGAGTAAGCTTCTTTTCAGCACGACCATACCCCCCTCCCCTCCTTCCCTCACTACCCCATTGCTACTCCCTTATATCCCTGCCGTTCTTTGGAATCGCCAGTATAAATTGCCTAGTGACATAGTGCACACGAATCTGTTAACCATCGATTTTTCACTCGTCGTTACAGCCTCAAGTAATTACTCAGTACTTCTTCATCCACTGTAATACTTACCTTTCGTAACATATCTCCCAGCTGGAGCTAACAAGATTAGTTCGTTGCTATAAGCAACAGTATTTTATACACCGTACCCCACCCAGTAACACCCACTATCGTATGTTACGAATACTTTCGAGCAACCCAGCCCTACCGTGTGCTACTCAACAGTAGCAGTTTACTGTTTAATAGCTCTCACTGTGATATCACTACCCCCACCGAGGAGGTGTTTGCACACTTGTCTTACGCCCATAACGCGCGACTTCCCCCTCTCCTGTGATATTTCCCAGAGCAAACCGATGGTACTACCGTCACCTGACAATTGGCCATCTCTCCCCAATCACTCACATTCCCAGTTGGTCCAGTCTTTAACTGACCTGGTAAACAAAGAGTCAGAGCAGATTACGCTAGACCGTTTCACCGCACACATCACGGATTGGGTCCACCACCAGTATCTCAGTTGTATAGTTATACCTAGTTCTGTATGTATCCCTCTAGTAATTATCCTAATGGGTTTCTTGCTACGGGTAGCCTTTAGAAAAGGACTTTTTGCTCGACTTCATTTGCCCCTTCCTGCTGTCCCTGAACGGCAACCTTCTGGGGAATATCACGCTTAATTTTTGTAGTCTGGCCTGAGTGCCATGTGGATAGAAAGGAAGTAAATAATTGAAATACACTACTGGCCATTAAAATCGCTACACCAAGAAGAAATGTAGATGATAAACGGGTATTCATTGGACAAATATATTATACTAGAACTGACATGTGATTACATTTTCACGCAATTTGGGTGCATAGATCCTGAGAAATCAGTACCCAGAACAACTACCTCTGGCCGTAATAACGGCCTTGATACGCCTGGGCATTGAGTCAAACAGAGCTTGAATGGCGTGTACAGGTACAGCTGCCCATGAAGCTTCAACACGATACCACAGTACATCAAGAGTAGTGACTGGCATATTGTGACGAGCCAGTTGATCGGCCAGCATTGACCAGAGGTTTTCAATTGGTGAGAGATCTGGAGAATGTGCTGGCCAGCCCAGCAATCCAACATTTTCTGTATCCAGAAAGACCCGTACAGGACCTGCAACATGCAGCCGTGCATTATCCTGCTGAAATGTAGGGTTTCGTAGAGATCGAATGAAGGAAAGAGCCACGGGTCGTGACACATCTGAAATGTAACGTCCCCTCTTGAAAGTGCCGTCAATACGAACACGAGGTGACCGAAAAGTGTAACCAATTGTACCCCATACCATCACGCCGGGTGATACGCCAGTATGGCGATGACAAATACACGCTTGCAATGTGCGTTGACCGCGATGTCGCCAAACACGGATGCGACCATCATGATGCTGTAAACAGAACCTGGATTCATCCGAAAAAATGACGTTTTGCCATTCATGCATCCAGGTTCGTCGTTGAGTACACCATCGCAAGCGCTCCTGTCTGTGATGCAACGTCAAGGGTAACCGCAGCCATGGTCTCCGAGCTGATAGTCCACCCTGCTGCAAACGTCGTCGAACTGTTCGTGCAGATGGTTGTTGTCTTGCAAACGTCAGCATCTCTTGACTGAGGGATCGAGATGTGGCTGCACGATCCGTTACAGCCATGCGGATAAGATGCCTGTCATCTCGACTGCTAGTGATACGAGGCCGTTGGGATCCAGCACGGCGTTCCGTATTACCCTCCTGAAACCACCGATTCCATATTCTGCTAACAGTCATTGGATCTCGACCAACGCGAGCAGCAATGTCGCGATACGATAAACCGTGATCGCGATAGGATACAATCCGACCTTTATCAAAGTCGGAAACGTGACGGTACGTATTTCTCCTCCTTACATGAGGCATCACAACAACGTTTCACCAGGCAACGTCGGTCAACTGCTGTTTGTGTATGAGAAATCGGTTGTGTGTGTTGAATCTTATGTGGATTAAGTGCTAACGTCATCAGTCCCTAAGCTTACACACTACTTAACCTAAATTATCCTAAGGACAAACACACACACCTATGTCCGAGGGAGGACTCGAACCTCCGCCGGGATCAGCCGCACACTCCATGACTGCAGCGCCTAGACTGCCCGGCTAATCCCGCGCGGCGAGAAATCGGTTGGAAACTTTCCTCATGTCAGCACGTTGTAGCTGTCGCTACCGGCGCCAACTGAATGCTCTGAAAAGCTAATCATTTGCATATCACAGCATCTTCTTCCTGTCGGTTAAATTTCGCGTCTGTAGCACGTCATCTTCGTGGTGTAGCCATTTTAATGGCCAGTAGTGTAACCCCCAAAAGGAAAAGGCATTGCCCTCCTTTAGATGTAAGTGACACAGTGTCCCACGGTGTGCGTGTGAAGTGGTGCCAAAATGTTAACCCGCTGCCCCTTTGTGATCTGCGGATCGCCCCATCCAGAACCGCCCACGTGTACGCTCCGGCGGAAGTTGCAGTACGCCGCAGCGCGCCGCTGCTCTCCGCGGCCGAGGTCCTTCACCGCTGCCAGCGCCAAAAGTTGATCACCGCGCCTTTGACCGCCATTCGCACTGCCTCACACCGCCGTCGTCCAAATGTTGTCACGCAACATTTCATTACCACTTTATTGTAATTTTTTCAGTGCAAATTTGAAAAAAAAATCAAAATGTATAGTCAAAATTATGAAAGGCCGTCCTTCGCAGGAGCCGCATAGTAACTGTCAATTTGTACACCCCCCCCCCCTTCCCAAATGCTGCGGTGGGCAGAAGGATGTACAGTGGGGGCCGATACTGCTGAATGAATTTAATTGTATAGATTTCTATTTTCCACTTGCTGTCCGTCAGTGCCTTCTGCCTGGCGGCTAGTTGCAGCAGATCAGTCACAATGCAAAACCGGACTGAACCACTTTGAAACTCACGTGTTGAACCATCAGCAGCTACACTCACGTGTTGCTGACAAGGTAACGCTACCAAACTGCGCGTCTACGATTTGGCCGACTAATAGGGAGGTTTGGAAATGGTCGCGTGGAAGTGGAACCGTGGCCAGCCGCAGGGAGCAGACACGCCGTCCGCTCTCTTCTGCTGGCAGCTTCTGACCCGACCAGACGCTCTCCTCTCCTGCTCTCTTGGGCGGCAGACCATTCAGTTTCGGCGGCTTCTCTAGGCCTGCCTCCCCTTATCACATTAAACAACAATGTTCTTATAAAAATGAGGAACTCCTTCACCTCAACGGGTGCCTACTGTTTTCCCTTACTCGCCAATCCTGACACTTTAACAACAACGTGAAAAAAGAAAAAAGGAAATCCTCAATCCAATCAAGTTCGTATGTGATATGGTTGCATTAATTTTAGTAATCGTTCGTTTGGCACTAAGTCAAATGGAGTTGTTCGAGACACTTCTTTATGTTTGAGCTCAGAATATATTCTACACGTCTACAAAAATGGATGTCGAAGATACTTGACAACAGTTTAGTGGATGAGTTTTGCTACTCTTCTTGCAAACGGGTGCGACATGCACTTTGCTCCAACTATAGGGCCTAGTTTTTGGTTTAAGTATCTACAGTTAGAAGAAGGTCTGACTCAGTCCAAAATCCTACACAAAAATTTGTACAAAATCTTTTATGGGATACCATTGGAACCTAGAGCTTTGTTCAATTTTAGCGATTTCAGCTCAGTAGTAGGGCAATGTACTCTATGTAACACTTCGACAGGTCACGAACAATGGCAGCACCACATTGGGCTATTTATCTTGAATGTATGATGTCTGCTTTAACATGAAGAAATCTCCTGCTGTGGCTCTTAAAATGCTGGGTAAGACCAATGGTGAGGGAACTACTAGTGGAAGAACGTGTAGAGAATGTTTTCAACTCTTAAGAACAATGATTTTGATGTCGAACACCGCCATGGTGGTGGAAGACAGAACGTTTTCGTAGCTACTGAAACAGGCGAAGACAGTCACAGGACATTATTACCGAAAGAATTGATGCGTTCGATCCCAGCATTGAAACACAAACGGACACAATACGGCTATAGACACGTAAAGGTGATTTTGCAACAGGTCAGTGCTCGACCCCATGTCGCAAAACCTGTCAAAACATGCATGGAAACGTTGAAATGAGAAGTCCTATTCCTCCCGCCGTATTCTCCATACGTTGCTCTCACTGACTACCACCTTTTGCGTAATGGATAGCGATAGGCAATACTATAAATCATAATTTTTTTACGTTTTTCACAATAAAGCCCCGAACTTTGAGAAAAAACGGTGGAAGCAAAGTTTCAGACCTGGTAGATACAAACGACTAAAGTTATTTAAAAAAACGGAAATTTGTCTTGAATTGCGTAAGAACAGCATCATGTTAAACAAAAGTGTTGCCAGTACTAGAGCTTCCCCATGTTGCACATATATATATATTCGCTTCGCCTGAGTTGCGTAAATTGGTTGGTTGATCTAGGGGAGGGGACCAAACAGGGAGGTCATTGGTAGCATCAAATGAGGGAAGGATGAGGAAGGAAATTGGCCATGCCCTTTCAAAGGAACCATCCCGGCATTTGCTTGAAACGATTTAGGTAAATCACGGAAAACCTAAATCAGGATAACCGGACGCGGGTTTGAACCGTCGTCCTCCCGAATGCGAGTCCAGTGTGCAACCTAACTCCGTAGATTGGTGCTATTCAGTAAGTTCATCTACACCCACCCACCCACCCACACAGATGCACAAACATGTACATACATACTCCTGAAACTTGAGCCATATT
This sequence comes from Schistocerca nitens, assembly GCF_023898315.1. Lineage (NCBI taxonomy): Eukaryota > Metazoa > Arthropoda > Insecta > Orthoptera > Acrididae > Schistocerca > Schistocerca nitens. The sequence continues at coordinate 859,428,325 of NC_064617.1, forward strand.
CTGAAGTATTCTCTCTAAAATTAAGAGACACAAAAATTACGTAATGGATGCAACTTATAGTATGTCAGGAATATGTAAACACCTAAAATTCTGTCTCATCAGTAAATTTCCTCTCTTTCTGTTTTATACATCAGTAAGAAATTTTTTATGTGTGGTACTGATTCCAAGGAACGAGAACCCAACATGAAAAAGTTTGACATACAGTAGATTTTGCCTTCCAGTAACTGAATTCGAAGTTCAATGTACAATTTCTGAATATTTAGATTCTATTTTTAATGAAAAAGAACTGATAAAAATTTTCTCAAGTAAAAGGAAAGAAATCCATGATCATTTTTACATTATAATTTGACACTAAATGCATATCTTTTGCTAGTTCATTGTTTTCAATAAATAATATAGACATCTCCAAACAATTTCAAATAATAATATTTGGGAATCCTTCTTAAATTTTAGAGACAAAAGAATAAAGTAGTTCAGAGAGCTGGTTTACTGTTACATCTATAAGAAATTAAGTGCAAATGATAGTCCAACACCCATATTTTCATATTTAATGAAACAAAAGCAACTGTGCTCTTCCATTTAGCTATGACAAACAAAATTTCAGTGAAAAAATATTTTACAATATACCACAGATTCAAGAAATGCTGTTACAGATGTAAAACTTCATCTTTTATTAGTGAAACTAGTAATTCCAAATCATTTTCCAAATAGACATTTGGTGCATTCCAGAAATGAGGGAATTTAACGAAGTATGAGAAAGCCTTGACTCATTACCTCTGTACTCAGATGAACTCATTACTTGGTATCAATAGATCAATGACAAGACAGAAAGACTAGTTACAGTTGTTCAGGAATGTTCTATAGATGACATTTTCAAAATGTTGGAGAACAAATTATCAAATTAATTTAATCATATTTTATCAAAAATAAATTACTTGCTTGCAATGATAAAATGGAAAATGGTTCCTTAAGCATTGATTTTCTCCAGACTGATTTCAGTGAGTACTTCACTACTGCTCATCAGGACGTGGTGCACAGCAAACAAGGGAGTAACTAACATATTACTATTTACACAGCATTAGCTTGCACAGTTAGCAGTACAGTTTCACATGTTATTATATCTGATCATTTACAGCCTCATAAGCTGACTATTCATGCTTTTTATCAGAAAATACTTTAGAACCTAAAAACAGATCCTAATCTCTAATGAGATGAAAATATTCTGTGATGTGGGTAATCAGCATTTGAAAAGGAAACTAGCCAACACAGCTTTTAGCAAAGATGATTGTGGTTTTCTGTTAAATTGGGGTTTATTTCCTACATCCCACATGAAAGTATCTGTTCATAGTGTTGGAGGAATGCTGAACAATTGTGTGTTGCAGTGTGGGAAAATTGTACAAGCTCTCGTTACTGACTGGTCATCTTTTGTAGTATGTACAAAACCCATAACTGTTAAAGTTAGTATAACACCAGTTCCTGCTGAGGTAAAAGGCCATGCTGACCAGTTACAGCAGCACTGGAATAATATCAGGTCGCTTTCAAGCACTCATCAACTCTACAGGGCCCATACTGTTGGTAAAACATACTGTTAGGTTTGTTGCCTGAGAAAAGTGGCACACTCGTCCATTTCAAACGTATTGCAACCTAGAGTGTTGAAGAAGAAACCTTCAAAATTTTTCATAATCAGTTGCAATTATGAAATCATTTTTCTGACTTTACTCAGAGGGTTATTGTTAATCTAGAATCTGAAGGAGGATATTTGCCTAAATTTGTGGGACGAATTGACAAAGAAGAAAGAAATATTTCAGTTAACTTTCTTAAGAGAGCTGGAAATATGTATGGCCAAAAATTGATGATACTAATCTAGCTGACATTTCCCAAGCGGTGTTTATTTTACAAGACTTTATTGAAGGTTCTCAGGAAAGATTAACTTTTACTGAATAAAATCAAATATTTCTAATTAAATTTACTCCCTTGCATCAAAACTCTCTTCATTAATCCATAAATGTCACTTCTTTATGTTTTCAACATAGTTCGATATGTAATATCAGTTCTTCACTACAAGTTAAGGGGATATGTAGCGTCTGTACCACTAAATTGTTACATCTGTAACATTCAATCATTCTTATTTATATTAGTTATGGTAAATTTATTTGATATGTGATACATTTTTCATAAATACTTTCCTTTGCGCTTTATGCAAATACCAAATTTTTTATTTGTACTGAAGAATCTCACAGATATTACAAGACTTTCAAATAACGTGCACTATATTCGATTCTCTGAACTATATCTGTAAAATAACATTTCAGTTTTTAGTGGCAAATGAACACACCTTGTTGGATGTATGTTGTTCATATTAAGGTATCTATAAAAATGTTAATAAAGTCTGGATTTTATATTCGTGTCAATACCTCACATTTGATTGTACTAATGTTACGTCCTTATTAATTGAATCACCTTGTACCTATCATCTGACATGTGCTCGCACACAGGATCGAAAGTAACAGAACGGGTATATTTCCATATCAGTATTACTCACCAAAAATACGAACGTGTCCAAAATTCTGCCTCATCAGTAAATTTCTTCCTGTCACCTGCCTCTGCACTAAATTTCATCTCTCTCTCTCTCTGTTTAATCCACTAAAATATACTTTACTGCCTCTTCATTAAGTTTCATCTCGCTGTCTCTCTCTTTCTCTGTCTGTCTCTCTGTTTAACACTTAACTAAAAATGTTCAAATTTCATCTCCCTCTGTCTCTCATCATATATCTCTCTGTGTAATGGTTACTTACATAAGGCGTTAACAATTTAATATATTACAGAGGGAATGGATGGAGATCACGCAGACACAAATAACCTAGGCATAAATTTCATTATTTTCTTTAAATTTTCAGACAGTAAATCAGTTTAAAATATTACACTTGAACACATACAGCCTAAAATCACAGTTAACTTCGACTTGCAGGCCAAATCGTTTGTCATATGTTGTCACACGGTGGAAATAGATTACTTTAATTTACAATCGTATTTATCTTCAACACTTTTTAGAATACCATTTATTGCAAACAATAGGTTGTTACAATTTGCGTAAACGTATGAAAATCACCATCATATAAAAAAGTTTTTAAAGCTATATCTGAATTAATATATACATGGAAATAATACTGAAATGCATTTAATGTGCAAACTTTATACAATATGAAGGTATATACACTCCTGGAAATTGAAATAAGAACACCGTGAATTCATTGTCCCAGGAAGGGGAAACTTTATTGACACATTCCTGGGGTCAGATACATTACATGATCACACTGACAGAACCACAGGCACATAGACACAGGCAACAGAGCATGCACAATGTCGGCACTAGTACAGTGTATATCCACCTTTCGCAGCAATGCAGGCTGCTATTCTCCCATGGAGACGATCGTAGAGATGCTGGATGTAGTCCTGTGGAACGGCTTGCCATGCCATTTCCACCTGGCGCCTCAGTTGGACCAGCGTTCGTGCTGGACGTGCAGACCGCGTGAGACGACGCTTCATCCAGTCCCAAACATGCTCAATGGGGGACAGATCCGGAGATCTTGCTGGCCAGGGTAGTTGACTTACACCTTCTAGAGCACGTTGGGTGGCACGGGATACATGCGGACGTGCATTGTCCTGTTGGAACAGCAAGTTCCCTTGCCGGTCTAGGAATGGTAGAACGATGGGTTCGATGACGGTTTGGATGTACCGTGCACTATTCAGTGTCCCCTCGACGATCACCAGTGGTGTACGGCCAGTGTAGGAGATCGCTCCCCACACCATGATGCCGGGTGTTGGCCCTGTGTGCCTCGGTCGTATGCAGTCCTGATTGTGGCGCTCACCTGCACGGCGCCAAACACGCATACGACCATCATTGGCACCAAGGCAGAAGCGACTCTCATCGCTGAAGACGACACGTCTCCATTCGTCCCTCCATTCACGCCTGTCGCGACAGCACTGGAGGCGGGCTGCACGATGTTGGGGCGTGAGCGGAAGACGGCCTAACGGTGTGCGGGACCGTAGCCCAGCTTCATGGAGACGGTTGCGAATGGTCCTCGCCGATACCCCAGGAGCAACAGTGTCCCTAATTTGCTGGGAAGTGGCGGTGCGGTCCCCTACGGCACTGCGTAGGATCCTACGGTCTTGGCGTGCATCCGTGCGTCGCTGCCGTCCGGTCCCAGGTCGACGGGCACGTGCACCTTCCGCCGACCACTGGCGACAACATCGATGTACTGTGGAGACCTCACGCCCCACGTGTTGAGCAATTCGGCGGTACGTCCACCCGGCCTCCCGTATGCCCACTATACGCCCTCGCTCAAAGTCCGTCAACTGCACATACGGTTCACGTCCACGCTGTCGCGGCATGCTACCAGTGTTAAAGACTGCGATGGAGCTCCGTATGCCACGGCAAACTGGCTGACACTGACGGCGGCGGTGCACAAATGCTGCGCAGCTAGCGCCATTCGACGGCCAACACCGCGGTTCCTGGTGTGTCCGCTGTGCCGTGCGTGTGATCATTGCTTGTACAGCCCTCTCGCAGTGTCCGGAGCAAGTATGGTGGGTCTGACACACCGGTGTCAATGTGTTCTTTTTTCCATTTCCAGGAGTGTATATTCAGGGTGTTTCAAAAATGACCGGTATATTTGAAACGGCAATAAAAACTAAACGAGCAGCGATAGAAATACACCGTTTGTTGCAATATGCTTGGGACAACAGTACATTTTCAGGCAGACAAACTTTCGAAATTACAGTAGTTACAATTTTCAACAACAGATGGCGCTGGGGTCTGGGAAACTATAGGACGATATTTGCCACATATCCACCATGCGTAGCAATAATATGGCGTAGTCTCTGAATGAAATTACCCGAAACCTTTGACAACGTGTCTGGCGGAATGGCTTCACATGCAGATGAGATGTACTGCTTCAGCTGTTCAATTGTTTCTGGATTCTGGCGGTACACCTGGTCTTTCAAGTGTCCGCACAGAAAGAAGTCACAGGGGTTCATGTCTGGCGAATAGGGAGGCCAATCCACGCCGCCTCCTGTATGTTTCGGATAGCCCAAAGCAATCACACGATCATCGAAATATTCATTCAGGAAATTAAAGACGTCGGCCGTGCGATGTGGCCGGGCACCATCTTGCATAAACCACGAGGTGTTCGCAGTGTCGTATAAGGCAGTTTGTACCGCCACAAATTCACGAAGAATGTCCAGATAGCGCGATGCAGTAATCGTTTCGGATCTGAAAAATGGGCCAATGATTCCTTTGGAAGACATGGCGGACCAGACCAGTACTTTTTGAGGATGCAGGGACGATGGGACTGCAACATGGGGCTTTTCGGTTCCCCATATGCGCCAGTTCTGTTTATTGACGAAGCCGTCCAGGTAAAAATAAGCTTCGTCAGTAAACCAAATGCTGCCCACATGCATATCGCCGTCATCAATCCTGTGCACTATATCGTTAGCGAATGTCTCTCGTGCAGCAATGGTAGCGGCGTTGAGGGGTTGCCGTGTTTGAATTTTGTATGGATAGAGGTGTAAACTCTGGCGCATGAGACGATACGTGGACGTTGGCGTCATTTGGACCGCAGCTGCAACACGGCGAACGGAAACCCGAGGCCGCTGTTGGATCACCTGCTGCACTAGCTGCGCATTGCCCTCTATGGTTGCCGTACACGGTCGCCCTACCTTTCCAGCACGTTCATCCGTCACGTTCCCAGACCGTTGAAATTTTTCAAACAGATCCTTTATTGTATCGCTTTTCGGTCCTTTGGTTACATTAAACCTCCGTTGAAAACTTCGTCTTGTTGCAACAACACTGTGTTCTAGGCGGTGGAATTCCAACACCAGAAAAATCCTCTGTTCTAAGGAATAAACCATGTTGTCTACAGCACACTTGCACGTTGTGAACAGCACACGCTTACAGCAGAAAGACGACGTACAGAATGGCGCACCCACAGACTGCGTTGTCTTCTATATCTTTCACATCACTTGCAGCGCCATCTGTTGTTGAAAATTGTAACTACTGTAATTTCGAAAGTTTGTCCGCCTGAAAATGTACTGTTGTCCCAAGCATATTGCAACAAACGGTGTATTTCTATCGCTGCTCGTTTAGTTTTTATTGCCGTTTCAAATATACCAGTCATTTTTGAAACACCCTGTATATCTTTCATGTAAGACTTAAAATGCAAGGAATCTTGAGAACCAAACATTTTATATGGGAGGACTAAACGCTCTTGCAAATTCGACACAGAACCAAAAATATCTTATTTTATAGAGTGATTATTAATTGCTCTTATAGTTCAACAGAGTGAATTCTTGTGAACAGAAACTAACGTTTTATACACACAGTTTTCTGTCAAGATCATATGAAAAAAAATGTTAGTTCATCAGACATTTCCGAAATCAAATGTGTCCATGTTGTTCATTCTTCCGCAATAGATCATGCACACAGTGGCATTGGCGAGAGAATCAAGTTCACCATCAGTGATAGCTGGTAGTCTTGATGATCGATATATCTTGCAGTCCTTCAAATAAATCAGCACTGCCCCTCAAAATTTCGAATTAATGCATCTTACACTCCAGACTGGGAGCTTTCTCCAATGGCGATAGTCAGTCCATGTTCCACTTCTGTAACATGGTAGGAGAAGAATCCTCTTTCCACGAACTGATAAAAAAAAATATAAATTTTATTAGCAGTGCTATAGAGTGCATTCCAGGCTTGTATGTTGGGGAGTTGTGTGTGTGTGTGTGTGTGTGTGTGTGTGTGTGTGTGTGTAAAGAGAACGAAGACTTGAACTAAGATTATGACAAAGGTGGATCTCTCCTTAATCATTATTAGTAGCTTAACCATGGAACTTCAGATACATGGGTATTCAGACTGTGCGCTAGAAACAAATTTTATGGATTTAATAAAAAGAGGTGGTGCTATACTCAATCCATTAGATGCAAGGAACATAACATGAAATGCACCCATACAATTCATCAGACATACATCAAGCAAATTGAATTCAAACCAAAAAAGCAGTATGTAGGGTGAATGGAAAAGACGCTTATGCCTGTGAAAATTTAGCTGCTCCATTAGTGTTTGATGCAACAAAGCTAAAGTTGAACTTAGCAATAGTATGAAAGAAATGGAGAAGGAGAAGAACGAGAACGCATAACATGTGATGAATGAAATGATTAAAACCGTTTGAACAAGTCTAACATGTATGGACCTGGGCAGTATTCCCACAGCACCCGTAAAAACTGATTATAAAACTTGAAATTTGCTCAAAAAACAAGGTACTTACCCACCCGAAAAGAGGTGGAAAATTACCTCTCCTTCCAAATTTTACTGCAATGTCAGTGCTTTCAGGATTAGCTGATGGTGTGGTAAGGACTCGTAATGCTATTAAACGAATCATATGAATTGATGAGTTGCATGCGCATGAAATTTCTGTGGTATTTGAATTGTATGACGAGCTCCGCTTCCAATGTGTGCTTCACTATATGAAGGCATGGGGTTCAGTTTCTAGTTAACAGATCACTCATATATATTCTAAAAGAAGCAGAAGCTATGTGTGTCATGTGTTAGCTGATATTAGCAAATAAAAACTGGGGAACAGGGTAGTTAGGGATGTTGATGTGGAGAGTTTATAGCAACCGCTAGAAAGTGCGCAGCTATCTGAATACTCTGTGGACGACCATCAGTGGGTACCACCCTATGTAAAAAAAATCTCACAGAAGGTGTGTCATATGCTACTCAAGAGGAAAAAGAAGTGACATTGCATGCCAGTGTAAATAGGTGACGTGTTGCTCTACTTTTAAAAGACGGTTTTGAGGTCTACCATACCCAAAAATCATACAATATATGACATGTAAAACGACTGTACTAGTTTATATGTGTTAAATCAGATTTCAAAGCAACCACTGGGGTATTTGAATACCATGTCATTGGGTGTATGATGCGACAGCCGCTTGCAAATAACTAATTTAGATGCAAGGAGACAACCAAACAATGTAAGCAACAGCTCTTTATGAAGTGATCGTGCTGTATTTAGGACCATACAGGAAAATCGGGTTTGATCTGCATTTGACGAAATAAATTTCACCTGAAACCATGCTTCAAAGACAACGCTTACCGTCAAGCAAGGTGTTACAATACATGTTACACAATCTTCAGGCCCTCTGACTAACGCGTAGGAAGATTCCAACTACGGTTCCAGTAAAAACAGGGGCCAACATTCAAAGACTGATTTCTGTACATTTGAACAGTCCGCAGGTGATGTTTGAACTGCTCGCTGTCTCAAAAATCTAGAGACACCAGTCCTTCAATGTTGGCCCCAATTTTGACCAGAACCAAGGTTGGAATCTTCCTACACGCTGGCCAGGGGGTCTGAAAATTGCGTAATATATCACCGAAACTGGTGACTCAATACAATATCAATCTGGAAATTTAGACGACTGAAATGTCTTTGATTTTACACCCTATACTGAACAGCCGAGGTCCAGAGCCATCTCTGAGAAGATGGACATACAGAGGTTTCGTCAAATAGTTTTCGCACACAACGGTTCCATATCGATTGTGATACAAAATGGAAACACTTACCAACTAACATGCGAGAATCGTTTGTATATAGAAACAAACATTCTCGTAGAAACAAGAGTGAAAATGTTACCAATATTGAGTTATGTAAAAATCATGTATTTTAGTTGTTTTGAAAATGTTCATTGTTTGAATAACGAAATTATTGATTATGTGAATAACATTTGTTGCAAAAAGATACGCCTCTTTTACTCCAAACGACTCAGTAACATTGGTCAGAATGCTTGTTGGGGAACGAGACATGATGTAAAAGAATCTGTTGATGGTCATGGACTTTTCGATTTCGGCCACTATGGAACTCTTGGTGGTACGGGATGCTAGGACAGTTATTTTAAATATTCGCCTTTAATTTTTACTAATTCGCAGCAGACAAGATATTAAATTTAATCTCTCAGATAAAACAGACACTAAGTAGAAAACCGAAAAAAACGAGTGTCCGAGAAAGAGCAACTATCATTATGTAGCATCTCAAAAAATAATCGAGGCCTAACTCTGGCATTCCGTGACTGGGATTTAATTGAATTTTTTGCTCCAGAAATTAGAACATGGATGTATCAAGTTAAATTCAATATAGCTCCTGAAACGGACAGATATGTAATTTTAGTTTTGGAGTTAGAGTATTCGATTTCATTTAATTGCAGCATATTTCATGGAACAAAACATAAGATAATTGAAACTGTCTCTGAATTGATCTAAACATCCTGCAGTGAACTATTCAGTTCATTTTAGCATAAAGAATACTGCGCAAGCATTCGTTGTAATTTGGAGATATAGGCCTAACAAGATATCCATGGGATAGTAGTACAGAGTTCCAAAAGTGCCATAAATATTTTATCAGTTGTTCACATCAATATGAAGGAACACTGCCATCGTAAAAAAAAAAAAACATCTTGACATCTTCAGCCATTTCGGATGAAGCAACGTAGTGCAATAAAATAACATAATCACGTCACTGGAAGTGTGGCCATCTTGAATCCTTAGCGTATGCAATAAGCGGTGATAGCTACAGCTGATCGCAAAGTGTGGGAGAGAAAACTCTCGGATGTCTTACTCAAGGTAAGTGAAAAATTCTCTCATGTTTAGGAAGGAAATCTGAGTTTTTTCATACCGTGAGATAGCTCATTAATGTGTTTCTTTTCTTTTCCAGAACTATGTACACTTTCCTCTCATTGTCAAGAGTTCTACACCACAACCAATCGATTTCTTCCTAAAGAACTTTCATTTCAGATGTTGGGTGGTGATCGCCGTAATGTTGTCTCTTCTAGCGACTGCATTTGGCATTGCACAAAGCCCTTGCGACATCTGGATATAGCTTCACAGGGCCGGCTCAGTTGGTGTGTCATTGGAGAGAACACTGAACATCTTATGCTCCGTTATTCCACCAGACTCAGGTATCTACATGAGGGGTTTAAAGAAAGTGAAGTGGATTAAGGACTTTTTGCCAGAAAACACTAAGAACAAGGGCTGCTATTCACTTCCTGCAATCTGATTCAAAATGTATGTCGACGAACACGAACTAGTGACTGCTATGTACAGTGTAATGTTGCTGGGTAAGGGCTGCCACGATTGTCACTTGCAAGATTTCCCATTACGTGTCAATGAGCGGAATGGACCTTGTTGTTGAACAATAGAAGAACTTAAAATTTTTTACGCTAAGGGGGAAATACACGTAGTTGGTGAAAAATAAATGATTGTTTTATGATAAGATGTATATCTAGGGTATTTTTTGTTTTAGAAGGAAATATTTTATTGTTGAGGCCTCATACCAACGAGATTTTGCTCTTTTTGTTGACTTCATTGTAATACGCATGCAAGGTCAAACAACTTATGAACTGCATTGGTCAGCAAGCAAAGTTTATCCAAGGAGAGTAGCTGTCACGAAAGGAGTTGATGACCTTCATCAAGCTGAGTTAGTTGATCTAACTGCATGTTCTAAATACAAACCAGGTGATAAACACTTGTGATAGTAATTGATGTGAACTCCAAATATATGTAGCTCGCTGCTCTAAAGACTAAAACTGGTACAGAGATATATTTAAAACAATATACAGAAGAAGTAATAGAATTGCAAATAATATAGACTTAGAAATTTTACAATGCTCATTTCAAGAAGCAGATGCAATCAAATAAGATTTATCCCTTGTCATCATATTATATTTTGAAAGCTTCAGTTGCGAAGCGATTCAATAGAAGTTTTAAAGATAAGATGTTTCAACATTTTCCTGTTTAGTGTTCTTTCAGATTGCCAAAGGTAGCCAAGTTCTTGAACAGAAGCTTTCTTTCCCTCCAACCTTACAACTGCACTCATGTCTGCAGGAGATGAGAGTGTAATTTCTTTCTCAGATTTTTGTGTGTGTTGTATTTTCTGCTGTATTGAAAATATTTGCTTTTAATATGATGCCATTTTACATGATTTCGGTGAATATGGTCGATGCATACTGAGTGCCTGTTTCGTCAGTATGTCTTAGTTTCCTGCCAATGTGATATCACAGAAAATGGGGCATGGGTTGTGATGTCTTGAATATGACTCCGTTGGTAAGGGTTATGCCATCATTGATAAGACATCGCGTGGATTTTGATGTCATGTATTCAAAGTCAAAGACCACACATGACATCGCCATGGTTCAAGGTAGGACAAAGTGTTTCGTAGAGTACTTTGACATTTTACCCAGCTGTTTCTCAACCCTAGTGACATTAATATCTTTGCAATGGTGCGAAAACCCTAACTTTGGTTCTCTGAGTTTTGTGGAAGCTCTTTCGATGAAATTCTTCCACAGTAGTAGTTGTAGGCTTCACTCATTGCTCTTTTGATGTAGCCAAATATGTTCCATTTAGTATTTCTATATCTATAGCACTATGACTTCTTTTACACGCACGCACACACACACACACACACACACACACACACACACACACAGAGAGAGAGAGAGAGAGAGAGAGAGAGAGAGAGAGAGTTAGGAACAGACGATAGATTAAAAATATTTACATACACAAACAATTCGAGACACCAAGTGAAGAAATAGTGAAACGACCAAATTCATACACAGTTCTTCTAAGCTAAATCAGCAGCTCTTTCCAGATTAGTAGTGAAGTGTTTTACGAAGTTTAGCAAATGAAAACCGAAGTATGATAACAACTACGCATGAAAACTGTTAATATATCTCTGTTTTCCACATCCGAAATGGAAACCTGAGGTCTAATCTATGATCAGATGTGAGGAAACGCAGATTTTGTTAAGACGAATGAATAACTGTAAATAACATCGTATTCACGTAAATGTTATGGTGTGGGCTGCCTCAAATGTATAAGTACACTTATAAAACCAAAACTGAATATTCATAGTAAACTATCCACTGATGAAGCTTTTAATCTAAAAAGGCGAAATCCGACTATAACATAAATAAATATTATAAAGCAGCAAGAATAAGGCTTTCGATTTTATTAAGCGGATACTCGTATGAATGTTTAAGAAAGAAATCGTGCGCGGACAGCGTCTACTTTTAGTAACCAAAACCGGAGGCCCTAAAAAGCCAGGAACTTGTAGCATCAAAGAACTCACCAATCGGTGTATTGCAATGGCAGTCACCTACACATGTCGTTACGGAATACTTGAGGTGGCTGCGGACGCTGAGGCGCACAAAACTTCTGCAAAGCTATTAAGAAGCCTGGAAACCCTGCACGCCGGTAACCGACGTCCTGAGAAGTAACTCTCACTCCTTTGGCCTTACTGTTAACCTTGTACCTGCTATAAGCCGCCAAGCGGCCCTTAAAGCTTATGGGCCTGCATACACTCTTTCACAAAATATTGGATAGAATGAGTCCAATTACTAGAATTTTGTAACTTACAACGTAAGTTATCCTCTCACAAATTTACACCCGTTACTTTTACATTTTGAAGTTGCCTCTGTTCTTAAATTGGATTTCATTAAGTTTCCTACGAATACATAGACTCCTCATCCAGAACACCACATGGTGCCTTAACATCGTGTATCAACTTCTCATTTAGCGTACTGTTAGAAAGTCAGCATTCTCTATACAGAAGCACTCAACTGTTATATCCGCATATGAAATTGAACTGAACCGGAGGTAACACTTTTTTCAACGTAGAAGTAAGACAACGACATATTAGAAATCTGACTATTAAGGTGAACTTTCTCACAAAACAATAACAGAACGCGTAAAATTTTTCAGTCCAAAAGGAATCAACGTTACAGCTATTTGTCCAAAAGAATGAAAAAGAAACACGCATCTGACGAAGTTCGACCCTGCAAAAGTGAAAAAAATCCATCTGCATATGAACATGAGTTACTGGGTTCCGTAAAAGGTAATACATCTATTCACCAATCACACTACGAAAACGAAACCTGATTCCTCAAACACCTTACCTACTTGTTTTCACTACCCGACTCACTTGCAATCATTAAAACTGGAATATTCGCACCCGCGATCTCCAGTTGACACTGACTAGCGGCGTGCGTCCGTGTTTGTGCTGGGACGTGCATTCAAAACTTGATTTCTGTCTTCCAGTTAGACGTGCCACGGTGTCTCGAAATGAAGTCAGTTTCTGATTTCGGTATTTACAATAAGAAAGCAATTCATAAATCCTTTTAAAGTGCTTCAAAGAGGATAAAGTTTTTGGTTGAATGGCAAACGGGATTGCCAAGGAAACATGATGTAGCAGATACCGTCAGATTTTACGTAATATAGACGTATTCACGAGTTCAACCATAACTTTCAAACAAATTTATATCACAAATTGATTAATAAGAACAAATGGGAACAGTACAGATACACTGTAACCAAAAAAACTTAATGTCACCGGACGCGTGGGGGGGGGGGGGGGGGGCGGGGCGGGAATGATATCCCATTCACCCTTGCATTGATAAGACCAAGACTATCCATTATACGTAAGAATTCATTTCCCATATGTCTCAAGAACGCAAGTCTAGTAGACAAAATCTGAGTGCAACGCCGCCTACATTAGATTAACAGAATCTGCTTTCACGAGCTCTTCTCGTCTCCAAAATATTTAGCGCAGGTACTGGAAAAATTATTCGAATATATCAGTAATACGATTACGGAATGCAGTCTCGAATGATTCGCGACAGAGACCACGAAAATGCTCTCAAAGAAATTCGGTACGAGGTTAAACACGTGGTGTGACATGCACAGCATTAAGTAACATGAGGTAATACAAGCAATGACTTCAGAATGCGCAGTATTAACAGTTCAGACAACAGCAAGTAACGACAACAACGTTGTACTATTGTACATATAATAATTTTTTCTTCTGATTTTAGATAGATTAGTGTAATAGATGTTCTGATTTCATTTCTTTTTTGTTTCATGCCATTATGTTAAAGAAACTGTAAACAATTTCCGATGTGAATATTAATGTTTATGTCAAATTTCAAGCAATATTATAACAGAATTGAAATGTAAGAAACGTTGAAACTATTGTAGATGTTAAAATTGTAATTGTGCGTCTGGTCCATACGTAGGCAATGTACTAGGATATGTAGAATGCAAAACCTCGGGTGAATACCCGGCTTGTAAGGGAGCGGTAAAAGGTGGATGGTAGGCGAGCGCGGGAACTGCACACGGGCGCTGCACGGCATAACGGGCTCAGCAGTAGTAGTCGGAGTTGGACATTGGTCTGAGCAACACGTACTGGATCGAGGAGGCTCTCCAGGAAGACGTAGTTTCATTGAGCCTCGGATATGCCGTTCCGACGACTATACAGCATGGTAAAATTCCATAGGCACTAAACGGAAAAGTATTGCGACGCTATGAAGAAGTAAAGTGCCGATACATCAAGAGCCATAGCTGTGGTTATATGTGTGCTCTGTGCCTCGCCATCTCGCCGCCCGCCGACCGCCGCATCGATACGAACAGGTTGAAACTTTTAGTACTGTATTCGTGTGGACCAGTGTTGCTTTTGTTCCATACTGTTCAATAACAACTTAAATTTTACCAGAACTGTCCTATCATTTAATTATCCTCACGACTAACCTAGACAAGGTCCTTTCCACATGTTGTGCAATCCGAGTGTCCCGAGATGAAGATTCAAAGTTTATGTTAATAATAATTACCCGCAGACCTAGCTATGTTACAATGATGTTTAAGGAACTTTGTTGTTAATGAAATAACAAACGAATAACATAGGTCTGACAAAGTTGGAAGATAATTTTGAAATTGAATTAGTAATGAAGTTTAATTATTTTGAGGCAGATATAATGGTATTTTAAATGAGCAGGAAATAAGCTAAAAAGAGTAATAATTCATATATTGGAAATCTTGAGTGCTTAATGCTTTCAACAGTTAATAGTTTCAATACAGTGACCATAGCAGTTTCAGCCCCCCCCCCCTATTTTATTCATTTGAATTCTGAAGTGTTCTAAACTGATTAGACCAGCAAAGTTAAAACCAATATAAAAACCAAAATTTATCAGTGTTTTACTTTTATCAAAATTGACATTGTGTATGTGTTTCGAAAGTGCTATTTCTAGGGTAAATATGCCCGATTTTAATCAGATCAATAGCCACTACGAAGTTTTGTAGTAAACATTGTAGTGTGGTGTTATGTATTTATGGTTTGTCCATATTAGTACAGAAAGTGAAATTATCAGTTCAGTAGATTTTCTGATTTTAAAATTTACCATATTATGCAGTGTTATTACGTGTGGTTTCGCATGAACGTACATCAACTTGTACAGGGAAGAAACTCAGTTAATGCCTAATTAGTCTGGCGACCGTATAATTAACAAATTGGTAGCATCTTCCGTGTTGCTTCTTGTCCGTCCTGACGTGTAGTTGCACTTCGAACTTGCTTGACGTATCATTGTTATTACCGAGTGGGTGTAAGTCTGATTTGCCTCCATTCAGGTACACGCGGTCAAATTCTATACAAAATTCCTTTCTCATAAGGTGAAGCCCGTCAACTTGCTATAGTACAGGCTTTAATGAGTATCGTGTGCCCAAAAGCGCAGCGTTACAAGCATACTTAACTGTTAATTAGGCTGGATAAAATATTGTTCTCGGAAGGAAAACCACGTCTAGAATTTGAACGATAATTTAGTCTGAAAACATAAATTACATACAATGAAATATAGCGGAGTATATTGTAAATTGAAAGGTACCAAATAGAATTTAAACCCTTCTAAGGCGGAAGCTTTGCTGCAGTAATGGGATCTCACCAAACTAACTGTTGTACTTGTGGTCTTCATTCCGAAGACTGGTTTGATGCAGCTCTCCATGCTGCTCTATCCTGTGCAACCCTCTTCATCTTCAAATAACTCCTACATCTATTTGAGTCTGCTTACTATATTCATCTCATGGCCTCCCTCGACAATGTTAATCCCACCCTCCCTTCCAATATTACACTGATGATCCCCTGATGTCTCACATGTGTCTTATCAACTGATCCCTTCTTTTAGTCAAGTTTTTCCAAAAACTTCGATAGTACACAAATAAAGAAAAAAATGACAGCTACAGGCGGTATCAAGCCATTTAAGCAAATTGTCGCAACTGCGGATCCAAGCCCTATGAGGATCGTATTCTCTTTTTGTCTCATCTGTTTATCATCCACTTCCACACAAGGCTGCAGGCCAGAAAAATGCTATCAGAAAAGACTTCCTAACACTAAAATTCACGTTCGATGTTAACAAATTTCTCTTATTGAAAAATGCCAGTCTACGCTTTGCGTCTTTACTTCGGTCATCGCCAGTTATCTTCTGCCAAAGTAGAGGAACTCATCTACTGCCTTTAGTGTCTCGTTTCCTAATCTAATTCTTTCAGCATCGCCACAGTTGTTTCGACTTCGTTACATTACCCTTGTTTTTCTTATGTTGATGTTCTTCTTACATCCTCCTTTCAAGACACGATTCATTTCGTTCAGCTGCTCTTTCAAGTCTTTTGCTATCTCTGATAAAATTACAATGTCATCCGTAAACCTTAAAGTTTTTATTTTCTCCTTGAACTTTAATTCGTTCCCCAAATTTTTCTTTGGTTTTATTTAGTGCTTGCTCAGTGTACAGATTGAACAACATCGGGTGTATGGTGGAACCCTGTCTTACTCCCTTCTCAACCACTGTGTCCCTTCCATGCCCTTCGACTCTTATAACTGCAGTCTGGTTTCTGTGTAAGTTGTACCTAACCATTCAATCCCAGCTCCTTTCAGATTTTCATAGAATGCATTCCAGCTTTCCCTAAATCTACAGACTAGCAGTCACTGCCATGTACATCATACCAAAAATCCTGACATGTAAGGTGTGAACGTGGAATTCGGACGGCGTTTAAAGGTTACTTTTTAATATTTTTCTTGAATACCTAGAAAACGGGAACTTCTAACGAAAATATTTACTATTACAAAATCAAACAATATCGAATTTCCCACAGGGTATTTCACAAAGTTATAACGACGCTACCGCAGCTCGCGATATGAATCTGTGGCGGCACAATGTGAAGACAGGTCTCATGGGTGTGGATTCTCCACAAAGTGCGTTAACACAACATCGAATAAGATGTGAGTTATTAATAATATAAACGGGATAAACGCATATGGACCGAATCTGTGTAAATCTGTGGCACTATTCTATAAAGCTAGAGAGGAAATTAATTCTTAGTCTTCCTACATGACAGTTGTGATCTTCCTTGCATGACAACTTCTCTCTTGATGAGCACTGCTCGCTTTTTAGTTCACGGATGCACTATATCTCCCCAGCATTTCCTGCCCAGTTTTCTTACATTAGTAGACAAAATAACTTCACGGGTCTTGTATTAATATAGCGGAGCTATTTTCAGGTTATTGAGTGAGTACTTATTTTGTCAACAGCCGGAGTTGTCAACTGTTTACCACGCTAAAGAACCTACCCCAAATGAAACATGCAGTCAATGTGCAGTCTACAATGGCCATTTCTTTGGCCCCACTAACAATGGCTGGAGACTGCTACGGTCGCAGGTTCGAATCCTGCCTCGGGCATGGATGTGTGTGATGTCCTTAGGTTAGTTAGGTTTAAGTAGTTCTAAGTTCTAGGGGACTGATAACCACAGCAGTTGAGTCCCATAGTGCTCAGAGCCATTTGAACCATTTTTGAATGGCTGGAGCACTTTTCACAGCATGAATGTTATCGCATGAATGAGCATTGCATTTTCGCTAGAAGTCGTGGTTTTCGAGTTACATCTACATATACATACATACACCGCAATCCACCATACGGTGCGTGGCGGAGGGTACCTCGTACCACAACTAGTATCTTGTCTCCCTGTTCCACTCTCAAACAGAACGAAGGAAAAATGACTGCCTATATGCCTCTGTACGAGCCCTAATCTCTCTTATCTTATATTTGTGGTCTTTCCGCGAAATATAAGTTGGCGGCAGTAAAACTGTACTGAAGTCAGCTTCAAATGCTGGTTCTCTGAATTTCCTTAGTAGCGATTCACGAAAAGAACGCCCCCTTTATTCAAGAAAAACATTAAAAAGTGACCTTTAACCGCTCCCCCTACCCCCACCCTCCACCACATCCTTCCACAATAACCATCACACCACATCACTCAGGACTTTTAATATGATGTTCATGGCATTCTGTCCTACCACTACATGAAAATTAGGGACAGCACGAAATTATTTACATGTAATTTCCTTCTTTGACTGGACTAAATGATATAAACCTGGCTTTGTCTTTCTTTAACATATCGTCTAGCAGAAGTTGTAGGGCTACATCACGTGGTCCTACAGTTCTCTGAAACCCAAACTGATCTTCCCCCCACCCCCACCCCCACCCCCCTCGCCGCGCGGGATTAGCCGAGCGGTCTCAGGCGCTGCAGTCATAGACTGTGCGGCTGATCCCGGCGGAGATTCGAGTCCTCCCTCGGGCATGGGTGTGTGTGTTTGTCCTTAGGATAATTTAGGTTAAGTAGTGTCGAAGCTTAGGGACTGATGACCTTAGCAGTTAAGTCCCATAAGATTTCACACACATTTGAACATTTTTTTGATCTTCCCCCAGGTCGACACCTGCCACTCTTTCCAGTCTCCTACAATTAATTCGAGTCACTACCATGCAGCCCCATAACTTATTAAACTAACAGTTCGTTAACATTCACAACCGTCAGCACCCGATTTCTTTGGAACTGAAATGATTACATTATTCTTGTAGTCTAAGGACACGTCACCTGTCTCATACATCTTGCACACCAGATGGAATATTACTATCATGGTCGGTTCTCTCAAGGATAACTGCAGTTCTGAGGCAATGTCTTCTACTCCAGATCCCCATCTGAATATTATGCAGCTGCAGGCTACCTACTTTCAATTGTAATCAAGACTCTAATAAAAATGGCAGAGGTAATGTTAATCAGAACTACGGGAGGAGTTGTGGTCTAAATGACAATACGAGTATATTTATTCATTCTTAAATTCATAAGACAAAAAAAATGGATAAAGAAACGCCACACAAACATTTTTATTTGACAAACTCTTTCACTAATATGCGGTCTATGGTGAAGAGCGTGATGAGCTGAGGATCAACACACGACACTATCCAGAACACTAATCGCTTTACCTGACTTCATACATGTGAATCTGTGGTATGGCCCAAAAAACTATGCTACAGTCATGCATCTATTCTCTGCTATTTCATACAGAAAAATATGGTTCCAAAGAAGAGGGTGCTGAGAAGCATATATTGGAGTCGCACACAGCAGCAGCGATTACTATACCCTCCTGCTGCTCAGGGCGGCACACCACCACGCATTCGGCGACTGAGTCGTGGACGGCAGCGATCTCTTATTAATGGCGTGAGCCCGAAAAATGCAAGTTCGCGGTCTCGCATTCGGCTAATTCAGAACGCAGGTACTTCCTTATTATCCTCTGAAATCCCGGTGGATTCCAGTGTGCAGGTGGACCCGTTTGCTGATCTGCCAAAACACTTTGACTCCGTCCACGACTATGCGTGTCGGAATAGGTCAAATGTTTAATTGGCCGACTCCAAATAAATAAGTACATCCACACGTCTCTCATTGTCTGATGGTTCAGATGGTGACTGGCATAGGCTCTAAGTGGCACACTAGCAAAGGACACAAGTCTCACCGTTTAGGTAAAGACCCGCAGTTCTTTACTAGCGAAGCACCAGTACAAGAGTGACCTCTGCTCTTTCTCTCAGCTTTCCTCGCCAGCTCGCTAGCATAGCACATTTACATTTTAGACTACTCACACTTTAGGCCAAGCCAATCACGAGCTGCAGCGCAGCACTCGAAGCTGGGAGACTGCCCCTTGCTCTGCATACACATATTTGACCAATCAGCGACTTTAAAAATTAATTGGGAGAAAAGGAAAAGAGATTCAGCTTCGCCCCGCGTTTCCCACGCGTTTACGCCATATAGCAACCAAGTAATAAAGATCAACTTCCCTAAGAACATTGTGCAGCATAACACCATATTAGAAGTGAGAGTGCCCTGCAATCTCACAAAGCTGCTTTTCTTTTCTCCAAAGGCACCTTCAATTTTCTAACCGGTGGCGTCTATCTTTCCCATAGTTATACATGCTTCTATAGCCTTAAATATGTCTTCAATCCCGTGTTGCTTAGCCATTTTGCACTATATCTCAGTCCCATATTTAGATATCTGTATTCTCGTTTGCCTGCTTCATTTGCAATATTTTTATATTTTCTACTTCCACCAGTCAAACTCAATACTTCGTCCGATATTGGAGGATTTGTAACCGGCCTTGCTTTTTTTACTTGTTTGATTCTCTGCTACCATCACTATTTCATCTCTCAAACTACAGCTCTGTAAGCACCACGGCCAGCTTAACTGTCTAGCTTGTGTCGCCAAACTAGTCAGTTCCCGCGCACCAGAAAGCGTTTCCTCCTCTCTCTGTGTGAACCATTGTAACTAACTGTTATCTTTTTGATCATAGGTAGACAGCTCTGGTAGATGTCTGTTTATGATGTGTGTGCGAAACCGAAGTGTGTGAGCTCTGACCCATTTCCTACTCGAATCTGATACCCTTCGCTTATGTCACATTAATATAACGTGTAACACTCGACTGTTTTATTGAAAACCACGTGATCTGTTAATGTGGGATAATTTCACTCTGTAGTGAATGTATAACGGCGAACTATACAGAAAATGGTTGAAACTTGTGAGGCAGAGGGAAAATGATAGAAGTCAACTGTCGTTGCTGTGTAACAGACCTCCGGTGTAAAGACGGATTAAAGGAGAGATGGGAGGCGTAGGGGAGGGGGGTTGGTTCACTCCCCCTCCCCATTCTGTGAGGGGTGTACTAAATTAAAATAATATAGTAATTTTTTATAATCTGCGCCGAAATTATGCAAGCAAATTTAGAGTCCTGGCCAGTAGATTTAGTCATTTACTTCCGTATTGCCAAAGCCCCTTATTTTGTGTGCGTGGGAGAACATACTACCCATACCAGTTTCTTGTGCTTCCTCTCCTGTTCGAATTGTGCGCGCCAGCGCGCCAAATGTTAGTGTTGTTTCCCGATTTGCCACAGCAGCATACGCGTCACATCGCCCGTACAGCACTATCTGCTTTGCCCCATTGTTATCATTCCTAGTATTGTTACACTGTTCGCCAGGAATTCAGCAGCCTATCCAAAAAGTTCATCAGATTCGAGTTTTCCATTTTTGTGAGTCATAGAACGAGTTTGGAAAGTAACATCTTTCTTCTATAAAACAGCAGGAGACACATTTCAGTAACTTGCTTTTGGTTCCTGTATTACTTAATTTCGTAATTTAGGTTATTTTATTATATGATTTGAGATTACTCACCAATTTTTACACATTCTCGCACGTAGTAGTAACTTTTTGACTCTGCAGCTGTAAAACTAAATAAGAGAGGAGAAAACATATCTGCTTCAATCGCTTTACTTCAAAAGCCAAATGTATTTTGATGGTCACCCATCATCAGGCGGTAAAAGGATCAAACTTAATTAGTTATATTTGAACAGGCAGCGAAAGGTGAGTTTTCACCCGTGGATGTACGTATTGATGAAAAGAGTCATCTAGAACCATTGATAGCATATCCTTCCTTGAAGTTTTCCAAACATCTATATGACCGTGCATCGCCTTGTTTGATGCATACATGTGATTTTGTTTAGAGAACCATGTTTATATATAGATTACGTAAAGCAGAAATATCTTCCTTGAATAAACATTTTCCTGATAATTTCCTGTTGTTCCATACCTGTGCGAAAATTTTCTGGCTCCTCTGTGCCTGGTTACCCGTATTTCCATGTGACATGTAGGAATGTTGTTCCCATTTCACTGTACAACAGGGTATGTATCCTTTTACATTCACGTTACTATTTTACCAGAAAACTCTGGATTCTTCAAAGACCCGAACTCCCATGTATATATCAGCTACAGTCGTCTCATTATTTTACAAAGGAAATGTGTTAAATATTTGATGCTAAACCTGTAAACGAAAAAAAATTTAGAAAAAGGTTTGAGATTTTTGTTGGAAGTCGCTAAGCGTTCTCATCAAGAAACAGTGGATGTACATACTGTGAGTATTTTGCGCCCCATTTTTAGCAGAAGCTGGTTTTTCACGCATCTAAATGTCTATGTCACTGTATTTCCTAAAATATGGTTCACATCGCTCTGAGCACTATGGGACTTAAAATCTGAGGTCATCAGTCCCCTAGAACTTAGAACTACTTAAACCAAACTAACCTAAGGACATCACACACATCCGTGCCCGAGGCCGGATTCGAACCTGCGACCGTAGCAGCCGCGTGATTCCGGACTGAAGCGCCTAGAACCGTTCGACCTGTCGGCTGTGGTTATCACCCGTCCCCAAAACGAATTTGGATTTATCACTAAACACCACGTCTTGCCAGTCTGTAATAGTCCACGTCGTTCTGACTTGCCAGAACTGTAGACGAAGTCGCCGATATCTCGATGTTGAAATGTCGTGTGGCAGTTCACTAAAGGGGACCTGGACAGCAAATTCGCACCCGCATGGTGTCTAGAAAGATTTGCGGAACAGCTGGCACCTTTACATCTGCTTGTATCGTCGAGCGACTGACTGTTGGAGCCTTGATTACTTGCTGCGGGATCCTTCGATCCTCTCTCCTCGTCGTCTTCCCAGACACAGTACTTCACACGTGGGTGGCATCTTGTGTCCACTACTCCCACCATCGTGCGACTGAACACACTGAACGATCGACCTGACGAGTCTCACAGTGTGTTGAGGAGCGTGCGGTTTTGATACCGATGATTAGGCTCCTTTCAAACTGGCTTAGCTGTGAGACATGTCACCTAAAACGTCTGCCTGGAATTCTGCGGCTTCAGTCCTCCTCGAGTCGGGATGGGATCGTTACGTTCATGACTCATCCACGATGCGCCGTTTAAATGGGGTCCCCTGCACTATTGCATCACCACTCCAGGGTCTGTGGGCATGCGCACTGTGCCATTTGCACTGATCATTTGCATAGAGGATCTCACTGTACTTATTTGCAAAGTTTTAGGTTGTGCATTTCTTCCCTCTGGGTGGGCTATTTTAAATGTTTCTGAGTGCTGAACATTTTCATTAATTCTATTGTTGTTTCATTGGATGTACATAGTTACTATTTTTACAGCTGGCTTTGAGCAACCAGATTAACAACAGTTTTAATCAGAATATAAAATTACGTCCCAGAGCACATTTTAGACTAAATAGGAGAAAGCAATCAGTTTTTTCTACAGAAAGGGTAATATCTGAAATGGCGCGAGGAATAGAGCTTATTTTTTTTGCACCTCGTCCGCGGGAAGAATCC
This sequence comes from Schistocerca nitens, assembly GCF_023898315.1. NCBI lineage: Eukaryota > Metazoa > Arthropoda > Insecta > Orthoptera > Acrididae > Schistocerca > Schistocerca nitens. The sequence goes on from NC_064617.1 coordinate 859,451,712, forward strand.
TTGGTGTGTCCTTGGTCATTAGCAGTAAACTCTGGTGGCTCATATACGCAGTTAGCCGTCTAGCAGGGCGAGCAGCTAAGTCTTCATTTATGCCAGTAGCTGGTTGGGGTTGCTAACTACGATGTACATATATGCCTGTGTGGCGAAATGTTTGAACACATAACGTTTATGATTTTACAGCGACGTATGCTTTTCAGGTCCCAAGCCAGGTGAAAATGTTGAAGAGTCGGAGCCTCTAATGAGCGGCACATCGCAGGCCCAGGATGGCCACATCAGATACCCTTCTTCAGCTTCATTACCTGCAGATTATACTTCAGTTTCAGGCACTGATTATGAAAGCGACATTGGTCTACAGATTGGGACTACGCCTACAGACAGAGTACTTGCCAACATGCTTCAAAATCACAAGGAACCACGTGTTAAATACAAATTTGTACACAATAGTCGCAACAAGGCAGGTAAGGCTGAAAAATGATATTAGAAAAAAGAGCACTTAGATAAATACAAATCGTGGTTAGCTTCGTAACCATCAAAACAAGGACAATTTTGGCAAAGAATATCTTTTTTTTTGCACCTGCTCTTAAGGGTGGTCAGCAAAGAGGAATAAATCAAAACGTACTAGAAATAGTACCCCTAAAATATTCTGTAAATTACTACGACAGTGACTGGAAATGCTACAGCAAAACGCTCAATCATCAGAAATGTTGAGAATGTACTGTCGACTTTCTTCTTTCCTATAATCCATTGAAACTGAAGTGCACACATGCAGAATGCAAATAGCGAAACTAAACAGAAAAAGTCGTCGTTTTCTTTGGAGAATGTTATATATCTTAGGAGGCAAAACATAGCTGTAGAGGGCATCGTCATGATTGGCTCTGTTTACTGAAAAGAGACCAGACTATCAAATATGGGTACTTAAAGAACTGGAATTTTATGTCAAAGAATGTGGCGTTACTGAATTGTGTAGCTCTGATAGTAAAAGAGGTAAATTTAATACTAAAACTTAATAAAATGATTTGACTGAATGCTGCAGCGAAGAAATCATTTCGCAAGTACTACGCGGAATCCGAGAAAATACAGTCTACAATATTGAATTTAATTAGACCACTAATATTAGTCGAAAAATTCAGTTAAAGATTTTTCTTTGGTATATTTATGAAGATATGACCAGAGAAGATTTCATAGGTTTTAGTAGTCTATGAGAGGTAGAAAAAAATGTGGAAACAAACTCTCAAAATTCAGTTCCAACGTAAAGTAAAAGAAGATTTCTCTTCAACTTCCGAAAGTAACAGCGACCAGCAAGAATCTTTTGAAGATGAGAGATATGCCAGTATTTGTGAAAAAGATGAAGCAGACGAAGAGACTTAAAATCCCCGAATGGCTTGAGTAAAATTAGATGCAACTGTGTTAAACACTACGAGAAGTCTTAATCTCGATTTTAGGATAAGCACTGGTATTGCAACAGATAGTTGTTCTGTCATATGCTTCGAGGTTGCAATTGCAGTCAGCACAACAAAGAAACAGTGTAATAATGGTGAACGAGCGCCTTGTTTTAATCATTCTCTGAACTTCCCCATTTCTAAGTGCTCTGACGTGCAATTAGTGTGAAACTCAGTTGGAATAGTTAAAGATGTTGTCTCATGTTTTACAGCTTCACTGAAAATAAAAGAAATATTCATAAAGCATGTTGGGTACAAGCTAGTCTACGTGCGTGAAACAAGATGGTTAGAAACGCGTCTTTTCGAAGGAAAAAAAAAAGTTGACAGATCGTTGTAAATTCGTGTCATGTTTTAAGTTTTCTTTTGCATTGGTCACATATTTGAAGTGACACTTCTAGAGTAAATGCTACGAACCTTTACGGGCAGTTAGTAATAGAGAATTCATCGTAATTCTCGTGTGCTGAGCCCAAACTTATCTCTCAGTATATGAAGATGGTATCTGTTCTTTCGGACATGTCAGAAAGAACAGATACCATCGGTGACCACGCAGCTCCCTTAGAATAAAATGATAATTAAATCAAGACCCTACGCTGTCGACAGGCGTTGATATACATCAAGGGGGACAGTTGAAAATGTGTGCCTCGACCGGGACTCGAACCCGTGATCTCTTGCTTAGATAGCAGATGCTCTATCCACCTCAGCCACCGAGGGCACAGAGGATAGTGCGACTGCAGGGATTTATCCCTTGCACGCTCCCCGTGAGACCCACATTCCCAACTTAATGTCCACACACTACATTCGCAGTGCCCCTGCCCATCACACTCATTACTCGCGGCAGACAATCTTACCGAGTCCCGTAAGAGTTCGGGCAATGCGTGTACATCCAGCAGCTAGGGGTATTCATTTCATTGTAATTTCATTCTAACGAGCTGCATGGTCACCGATGGTATTTGTTCTTTCGGACATGTCCAAAAGAACACATACCATCTTCATATACAAAATACATGATCTTTTCTCTTCTGTGTGTGTGTGTTTAGAGATTTTTTACATTTTAATTGTACTTCTAGTTAAATTATTCTGTTCCTTTTATCCATATTCGTCTCACAGAGTTTAAGAAGAGGCGCCAAAACCTTACTGACGTGCATCCAAAACACACTGTCATCAGCTTCATCACAATAATCGCTGATTCCGTTATCATGTTGCACACAAAAAAAGGTGCTATGTTGGATTACTATCTTTTTACGAACCTTAAGCCGATCACACTTTGATGACTGTACTGTCCGTTACACATTGTCTTTCTAGTGGAAGGAGGTCACAATTTGTTATACGATACTGCTACGTCGTAAGATAGAAATATTGAATACATACCAAATGATGAAACTGTAGGAACTAAAAAAATATTGTCGGTGGTGAATATGTTTGTGAGCAGAATTATGCACTGATCAAAACTTATTTTCTTCTTTTTTCACCCATACATGTTTCAGTGGAGTTTCTCCATATTCAGTGGTACCTTTGTTTTTCATAATGGAACTAACAGTTGTTGATGTCGATAACTGCCATCTGCAGTAGAAGTGAGATTACGGTATAATTTTCAATCTGCAGCTTGTGCTCTTTCCATGTCGTCATCGCTCTATGAAATTGCATTCGCAAACAAACTCTGTGTGAATAAAATATTCAATTGCTAACTGGTACTGGTGAAACTTCACTGAAACATGCGCAGGTGAAAGAAAGAAAATTGTGTTCCCTTAAGGCAGAATGCATCTGCAAAACCTGTTAATTTTAACGCAAACATGGACACAAAAAGTGAGCTTTAACCTCTATATGTGTATCAGTTGCTTTACTAAAAGAACTCAGTGTTAAATATTGAAACGTGGTAACAGATGTTTCGACACATAGATCGCTATTAAATTTAATCTAGCATCGGTACATATAGTACAGCAGTTCTGACAGAGCGGCACAGCACGTAATATACAGTTATCACCCAGAACATTATGACCATCTAGCTAATAGCCGGTGTGCCTACGTTTGGTACTAATAACACAGGGGACACGTAGTGGCATGGAAGCAATGAGGCCTTGTAGGTAGCTGGTGGGAGTCGGCACTATGTTTGCCCCACAAGTCACGTAATTCCCGTTAATTTCTAGGAGGAGGGATTGAGCTCTGACGCCACGTTCAATCACATCCCAGATATGTTCTATCGGGTTCAGATCTGGCGAGTTGGGGGCTCAGCTTAGTAACTGGAGCTTGCCACTGTGTTTCTCGGACCTCTCCACCACACTCCTTGCCTTCTGACGTAGTGCATTTTCTCGTTGAGAAATATCACTGCCGTCGGGAACCTTGATCGTCATGAAAGGGTGTACATGATACGCAGCCAGTATACGATACTCCTTTGCCGTCATGGTGTTTTGCACGATCTTCACTGGACTCATGGATGGCCACACCGAAGGTTTTACACTGTCTAATTTTTCTAATTAACAGAATGCATGAAGAAAATAATGCCAGTATTGCGTCCCCTGGTTCATGGTGGGGTGGATATGAGCTGGGACTGTGCGAGTATGTGTAGGAGATGGGAATGGTATCCTGGAGGATCCAAAGGAAGGCAGCTGCATAAGTAAGAATTTCTTTTGTCGAAAATCAGCGCTTTTAGATACAACGAGTGAGTCGGCAGCTGACTCCTGGTTTCTCTGTTGGGCTGGCTGCCTGCACGCCCAGTGGATTTCCTCCCTCCCTCCCCGCACCCTTGCCATCCTTCGTTGGTGGATGATGTCTGGTGCGCATGGGGAGCGACTGGCTGCTCCCTGTGCAAGAGTCAGCCGTGCTACTGGAGATGGCCTGGTATGGACAGCTGTGCCACGTCACTATGTCTGGGGAGGCATGTAGTGTGTGGAGCTGTTTCTCTGCGGTGGCTTCGAACCGGTGGCTTCTTCTGGCAGATCCATGTGACTTTTTCGTCTGGTACTGCGCCCTCGTCGTGGTCTGGCTGCTAGACTCAGAGATATTCTATTACGAAAGTCCAATATTTGCAGTCAGCAGCGGGGCACTTGTTGTGCTTATGTGGCACAACCAGTCGTGTATCTTAAAACTGCCACTATCAACACGCAAATTTGCCTTGCCACTTGTTGCACTAGTCGGTGTGGTACCACTGAGTTCCGTGTTTCACCTATCTAACCTGCTTCGGAACGTTGCATTTTTCTTGTTTAATTATCACACTGGCAACATTCCCCGTTCCCCTGCTGTCAGCGGTGCTGCAACACGAATGCTACGGGATTGCGATACGCACACGTACAGATGGTGACAGTATCGCATACACAAGGTATAAGAGAGCACTGCATTGGCGGAACTGGCATCTGTACCTAGGTTATTCGTGTGAAAAGGTTTCTGACGTGATTAAGGTAACATGACGGGAAGTAACACACTCTGAATGCGGAATGTTAGTTGGAACTAGATTTATGGGACACTCCATTTCGGAAATATTTAAGGAGTTCAGTATTCCGAGATTCACGGTGTCAACAGTGTGCCGAGAACACCGAATTTCAGGCATTATTTCTCACCACAGACAACATAGTGGCCGACGGCCTTCACTTAACGACCGGGAACAGCGGAGTGTGCGTAGAGTTGTCAGTGCTAACAGACAAGCAACACTGCATGAAATAACCGCAGAAATCAATGTGTAACATATGACAAATATATCCGTTAGGACTGTTCACTGAAGTTTCGCTTTAATGGGCGATTGCAGCAGATGACCGATACGAGTGTCTTTGCTAACAGCACAGCATGTCCTGCAGCACATCTCCTTGGCTTGTGACCATATCGGTTGGACCCTAGACGACTGCAAAGTCGTAGCCTGATCAGATGAGCCCCAATTTCAGTTGGTAAGAGCTCACGGTATATTTCGAGTGCGGTGCAGACCCCACGAAGGCATTGACTCGAGTTGTCAACAAGGCACTGCGCTAGCTCGTTTTGGATCCATACTGATAAGGGCTGTGTTTACATGAAATAGACTGGCTCATCTGGTCGAACAGAACTGATCATTGACTGAAAATGGTTATGCTTGGCTAGTTGAAAACCATTTGCAGCCATTCCCAAAAATGTCACCTGTCAACTGTTGTTCGCGATTGGTTTGACGAACGTTCTGGACAATTGGAGTGAATGATGTAGCCACCCACATCGCCCGACATGAATCCAATTGAACATCCATGGGACATATTCAAGATGTCAGTTCGTGCAAAAAGTCCTGCATCGTCGAAACTTTCGCAAATATCGGCGGCTATAGTTTATGTATGGCTCAACATTTCTGCAGGTGACTTTCAACAACTCGTAGAGTCCATGTCACCTCCGAACCGACGGAGGTCCGACACAATATTAGGAGGTATCCCATGACTTCTGCCACCTCAGTGTAATATCCCCCTATGTGGCCGTTACGCTACACTAGTACCAAAAAATCTTAACGAAGACTTCAACAGTTTTTCGTAAGTACAGAAAGCAGTTGTATACAAGTTGAAAATTACATTTTAAACTGCACTTTCATTTTTACCTTCAATTTGCCTTTCTTTAAATCGCAACAATGTGTTTGCAGCATTTAGAAAAGACAGTACCGACCAGTCACGGAAATTCTTTGAGTTCCCTCTTTGTGTCGTTGCTGTAGCGTGTCTCTGCCTTTGGAGAGCCACACAGTCTTTAGACAATCAGGAGCGTACACAATCGATTGGGCCGTGTGGCCGTGAAGTTTTGAAATTAGCACTGTTCTCTGGGAGTCGCATCCAGTCCATAGGTGTCGGCTGTTGGCTATGGTTGTTAGTAGGCATTATTTAGACTAAATAAAATAAAATATAGCGTTTCAGTCTTCGATCGCTATTCTTTATTCTCAGTAACCGGTTTCGGGCTAGCTGCCCATCTTCAGATCATATGTTGTAGTTACAGAGTAACTTGTCCGTACAGAACACACAGTTCACTGTCATAAGTGACTTATGACAGTGAACTGTGTGTTCTGTACGGACAAGTTACTCTGTAACTACAACATATGATCTGAAGATGGGCAGCTAGCCCGAAACCGGTTATTGAGAATAAAGAATAGCGATCGAAGACTGAAACGCCATATTTTACTTAATGAACGATCGCGGACCTCCCAGTGAGACAACCATGTCTTGTTTTGATTATTTAGACTATTTCTGTTGTGTGATATAAATATTTTGTCAGCTATTTTGCAGTCACTCTGTGTACAGAACTTGTAATGGATTGTAACGTGATTTGATAATCAGACATGAAGCATTGTAAAGGTTTAGAGGTCAATCATTTATCGCAATTTGGAAGTTGACTACGAGACTGCGTCGTATTTACCTAGTCCTCTGCATCATCGACATCCTTTCCAGCACTTTATATAATTCATTGATTAACCGGAAGATATGTATAGGGAACTCGTAATTTTTGGCTTTACTAACACTTCGATTCATATCACGTGTAGTGAGCACGCAAGTGGTCTATGATATTTGTCTCCTCAATTTGAAGACATGTGGAATCAGTATTACTGCTAGTTATTTCCTCTCGGAGAAGCTATTTATCCAGTTCTTGTACCTAAAAATAGATTGACACTGTGTGACGCCGTCACGTCATCCCCGTTTGCCAAGATCCCCCTTTGTCTCTGCAATCAATAGTGAGTAGGCCAGCTGGAGTAAAAGTACGCCTTTTCGGTTTTAACAAAATGTTTTCATAAACTTTCAGCAATACTTCAGTTAACATAGTTTGACATCTTGGTAGTGTTGTGTAAAAGTCTCACGGTTATTAGAGAAGTAATAACAGTTTTCATAACAACAATTCTGCCTACTATTACCTGATGCTGTGGGGTAAGAGCACGTTGAGCGTACTTTAATTCCAACTGAAATGAAAAGGATTAAAAATAAATACATGGAAAGAAATTAGTAAGTCTCTATATCCTGAGGAGTTTCAGACGCAAATGTTGTAATGATCTAAGAGTAAGGCAGAAAAATCGTTTATCAAGGGAAATGCAGTGCCGCACTTCAGCTTGTTCTTTCTCCAATGAAATCGCTTTTATTAATCGGCTGAGGTTAATGTAGCCCCTAAAATCACGATAGCTCTGGATACCGTATTGAGTTCCCATTTAAATAAGTACATAAGGTTGATGTTAAAGACGTGTTCGAAAACAGTTTCTGATGAGCTAAAAGTTCTCCTTGCGAACTTAAATAGCATTAGACCTGCGCACTGCTATTCGATTCCGCTATTTTATTTTTCGGCAATCTATGTATAACATACGCAACTAAAGTCTTTGGTTTCAAGGAGGATGTTGGAAGCTTATAGCCGCCAGTTCCGTTTCCGAGTTTTCTAATTTTAAATAAATGTAGGGTCTCCTAACATTGAATCAGAACTATGCAAATTTTACAGCGAGAACGTACAAAAGTGACTTACAGCATTTTCTCCAGCTGTAAGCGTCCTGCAGCCACGTATTTCCAGAACAGAACTGAGGAGATGATGACGTATGAACTGCCTGGTGGGACAATGATGAACTTCTGCTTTAGGTTCCTGGAACATATCCATTTCTCGTTAAGCATGACTACTGTCACAAATGCCTTCACTTACTTATAGTCAGACAGTGTATAAAAGTTGAATATTAGGTCATGAACAGTCACATAACATAGCACACCTTTATAGGTCAGGGCTTTGTCTAAAAACTCTCGATGGATCAGTTTCTTACCACAGAACACACATTTTCTAATATGTACACATACGAGGTAGTGCTGAAAAGTAATGCCCCCGCATTCTGTAGGTGAAAATTCTAAAGATTTTAAAATAAATCTAATAGTCTACATATTTATTATTCGTGTCTACATATCGTAACCCTGTATCGCTAGACGTCTCAGGGCTTATAACACTCCCTGTCCGCTACTGCTATACCATAACCTTAAAGTAGGAGTCAGTTTGCAAAACAGAATTATTTTGTTATAGCAATTATGGTATAAAGCAACAGAGCAGTGTTACCCTCTGAGAGGAATTTTGTTGTGTTGACCATGTTATTCCTAATGGGGGTGGCTTATCGGAAGTGAAAGTCAGAATTACGTAACTAATTAAACAGTGACAAACGAAATATTGCCTATCTACACTGTTTAATTGATAAAGAAAACGATCGCCAGCCTAACTAGGCAAGAGAATGATTAACATTCTCATTCAAGAATATAGTTATTAGTAACTCTAATGGGTAAACACAACCTATACTTGACCACAAGCGAGTGCAATTAACTCTGACACATACATAAGTTTACGGTAAGGTTGAAACTAACAGTTAGAGCAGCACAAACTATTTGCCAAATTATAACAGCTACCGAAACACACTATTACTTTCAGGGCTTACAAAAAGTGAGTGGTCTTTATACTGTTAATATGCACACAAGAGAGACAAACGCTTAGTAATCATGAACATATAATTTCCTACCATGCAATTTTCCAATTTTACTACCATGAGACATAAAATTAACATTTATGTAAGATACTAACTCACTTTCTCCGACTAACAATAGGTAGTAATGTGATCATTTACTAAGCAAAACTTTATAAGTCTTGGTCTTAAGAACTTTTACTTTGAAGTTGGCAACAACACATTAATAAGCATTTTTAATAAGAAAATTATATTCAGCAAGCAACATTAACTCTAACTCACTCTCTTGCCACATTAACTTTAACTTTCACTTTACTATGTTCAAGAGGCACTAATTAGAAAACTGGGTTTTAACGTACTTTCAGTAAGGACACTCGGTAATCACTTTAGTTCAAACGGAGAGGACCCTAAGAGGTGTTATGATGAGGAGAAAAGTCAAGGTAGGTACACAAATTCAGATATAAATTACCTTATATTTCAGCACATTAGCACATCCATCAAGCTGATCCTTCACTGTACATCATTATAGTATTACATTACAGTGATTGCGCAACGTGGTGGCAACTGCATGTTGGTAGGTGGATTCGCAGACTGAATTGCTGGACTCTGTCATTTCTTGGTGGCGACGACAGATACAAATTCCAGAATAGTTCCAGCTATTTATCCATCCATCCGAGGCCTTGGAAAGAAGCAGGAAAAGCCTCTCTCGGAATCAGCACAATATGCATCTTTTACATGGCAGTGCACGGACTCGTAGCTCGTCTCCGACTCGTGGCTCGTCCCCGACTGACTCTTGTTCCACCTTTTCTACCTAGGCCAACCACAATTTGCGCGCGCTACTCGGTTCCGTTCCCCAGGGGAACCACACTACCTTTTACATACAAAATAACTAAGAACCCTAAGTGAGGATCAGCAATTTGCATAACAGCAACCAAATGGATTAAATAAAACAAAACATTTACACATATTGACATCTCTACAAAAAATTATTCACACAAAATTGCAATTATATACATTAAGTTTTGTTCCCTCCAAATGGGTCAAAGCATTTAAACGAGAGATATGCTACACAGCATACAATCAAATCATGACATCAAAGTTTTAACAAAGAAAGGAGTATACAGTTTTGTGTTACCTATTCTATCAGACACACTTACAGAAGCTCAATGATGTAACATTTAATGAAACAAAAGCAAAATAAATCAGTAGAGCATTAGAGCCATGGTGTTACACATGCCCCATGTTTCGTTGAAGTTTCCTGTAAGGGATACTTCAAGGAAACATCTATAACACCTAAGTGGTGTTGGCTACAGAAAAAAAAAATATACCACCCATCTTCAGTTGGGACAAAAAAATACACATATTACAAATATACAGTATATACACTAAGGAGATTCATACACTTCTTCCTAAAACATTTTCAAAGTAAAGCATTTACAGTAATTTTCATCCACAGACTGGTTAAATTTTCATCATTACACAGGATACCTTTAAGCATGTACATTTCATACACACACAGTTCAAATAAAAGACAAAACAGCACACAAAATAAGCTTCATATTAGTAGAATAGGTATGGCCTTCAAACAAAAAAATAATACACATATACAACAGCACAGAACATTCTAACTCAACAAAACACAAATTTGTCTTTCAATGTTGTTAAAGAATGAAACTTTCAGAGACACACAAGTAAACTTATGATCACAGTACATTTTGCAAGGTTCAGCAATTAATGAAATATTGAAGAATTCAGTTTGCATCCACTTATGTACTAATATTTACAAAAAACAGCTATGAGAACTTTTTCCAACTGACTCTTTAAATACAAAAGTAACTTTTCAAGGTTTTCTCAAAACAATTAACTTTAAAGCTGCTCTTCATTAATAGCAGTCCAAAATGTTTGTTGCACATTAACACATTAACCTATTCAGAACCTATCTTTAATCATCACTGCTGTGTTTTAAAACAGACAGTCCAAAACTTTAAGTTATTCCAAAAAACCTAGCATCAAAACATCTACATCCATTTGAATGAGAATGCATATATATTTTTTAATAAATTTTCACTGACTTCAGAAAAATAGTCAGTTCATAATACATTGACCAATAAACTTAACTAAGTTCACTGCTTGCCTCAGCACTAGCAGTCCATGTTACACATTCTGCCCGCTATTGGTTTGGCAGTCTTTATAAACATTTAGGCACAAAAACGCAATTTAGATTAAAAACACTAAAGAAAACACATTTTTAAATTGACACACTGCCCCATCCTCTGGGTTTGGCAGTTCATGCCCACTTATCAGCTCCTTGCCCCACAATGGCAAGTCCTTTGGCTACTGCTCAACACAGCATATTTGGTAGCCCTCAACTTCAGGACCACAGCATTTTTGGTTGTTTTGTCTTGTTTTTCTGCCCAACAGCATATTTTTGAGCAGTTTATTGTCATCATCTCCATATTTCTTATGAAGTCAGTATTTAGTTTAATTATTTTTTCACACATTTAGGTCATCAGATGTGTCAAGATCAGAACAATAACTTTAAATCCTACTGTAAGTGACTTCTGCCTACTCTTTGTGGCACTGGACACATATATATCATATCTACTTTACACATATTAATCAGGTTTCTCTCCTCAGTTTTGACACAGAACATTTTTCATCACCGTCCTTACCCATTTCTGTACAACTATCTTTAGACATTAATCATATTAGATTATTCACTTTAAACATTACCTTCATTCACACTTGCATCTTTCTGCATAGAACCATTTATTCATTTACTTTAACTGCATGTTCCTATTCCTTTTTACTGTACCCACTATACTTTCATTATTCCTGGCCATTTTCTAGTGTACCCATATTAATTATCCATTTACTTTTCTCAAAAATATTTATCTTTAGTCATATTGCACAAGGAAAATTTAGCATTATTAAATTTTTTATCATCATTCAAATTCACTAAAAAAATTAAATATATATATATATAATTTGGGAACCACACTTTAAAATAACTTTCAATTAATGTTAATTTTCAAGTTTGAAGCAATTGGTTAGAATCGTGGCTTGAATACTGGGAGTTAGTTATTTTAAAGTTAAATTTACATCTTGTATAACACGATTCAATATAAAAAGGGAAGAAAGAAAGAAGATAGTCAAAGTTCCGAATGAAGAAGGGAAAGGTTGCCAACACGAAAAGAAATGGAAGTAGTGCTGGCAACGACTCGGGTCCCTGGTGCTCGTCAGGCACCTGACAATGCAAAGAGTGCATGTCCCCTGAGGGTTACTACATGTTATTCATAATTGGTTTCTGTGGACATATAATTTCAGGTCAACTATATTTCTAACTCCTAAATGCTTCCTTGACCTAGGGTACACAAGAAAATAAGCATTTGCATGTGGAGTTCCTTGCACTTCAAAAGGCCCATTGTAAATGTATCTGAATTTAGAAATTTCATTATTAATTTAACTAGATTTTTCATGGGTCTTCACTAAAACATAATCTCCAAGCTTAAATTTATCTGTTTTGAGATTATTATCATGCCTTTTAGATCTAGCGGCCGCTTTCTCTTTCATTCTTTTCTTAACTAACTCTTTTTTCTCATGCAGGTTAATTCCTACAATAGGTGGGAATTGCAAGATCTCTTCAATAATACTTTTACTTTTACGGTCCAATAGAATTTCTTCAGGGGTAAAACCGGTGGTTTCATGGTATAAGGTGTTCATGGCCTTTTCAAAGTCATTTACAAATCTGCCCCAAGTCTTATGGTTATGGTGACAGTAGGTTCTACCTAACCTTCCTAATTCACGCATATATCTTTCGACAGGGTTACTAGCTGGGTGGAAAGCTGAAATATATTTAACTTGAACATCATGTTGCTTCATGCCTTCCTTCCAGATTTTTGAGATAAACTGTGGCCCATTATCAGACAAAACTTCTTTAGGTTTACCAATGGTGTTAAAATACTCAGTCATCTTGCTAAAGACTGCTTTAGCAGTGGCTTTCCTAATTGGATATAATTTTATAAATTTGGAGAATACTTCCAACACTACAATAATGTAAGACCAATTACCTCAGGTTTTTGGTAAAGGACCATACAAATCCACTGACAGTAATTCTAATGTGTCCTCTGGTACTGTATTCTGCATGAAACCTTGATTTACTCTATTTGTTACTTTTGCCCTCTGACATACATCACAAGATCTTATTCTCTCAGTAATTTTCTTAGTAGCACCTACATTAATCGCAACCACATCAGTTAACTTTTCAATACACTTCTTGGGACCACAATGCCCTAAGGCAAGATGAAAATAATCAATCACTTTAGTCTCAAATTGCCTAGGCCAACACACCTTCCATTCTTCACTGCTGGTATTCTTTCTCCTATATAAAATTCCATTAAATATCTTGTAAAATCTACAGATTTGTGGGTAATTTGGGTTACTAAAATTAACTTTCACTGACTTCCATATTTCATCCTCATTCTGATGGAACCTCATGCTTTTACAAATTTGCTCTATTCTTTTCCCACCTGGAACCTCCTTAATATATCTTATATGAAATTTGCCATCTTCATTACATTCCCTTGGTAAGTTGTTCATACCCTCAGGCAATCGTGATAAAGCGTCAGCTACATAATTGTCACTACCTTTAATGTATAATATCTCATAATCAAACTGTTGTAAGTACAGGGCCCATCGACTCAACCTGCCGGTAAACAGTCGACAGTTTTTCAAAAAGGTTAATGCCTTGTGATCTGTATGAATTATGGTTTTATGCCCCCATAAATAAATCCTAAATTTCTTTAATCCCCAAATGATTGCTAAGGCCTCTTTCTCTGAAAGAGTATAGTTTTTCTCATATTTAGTTAAAGTCCTACTAGCAAAAGCAATGGTATTATGTTCTGTTTCCCCAGATTCTGTGTTTTCCTGAAATATTTCAACACCAATACCATAAGCACTATTGTCTGTAATCATGTGGAATGGCTCACTTAAAACTGGGTGATGTAAAATGTTTTCCCTTACTAACTCAGTTTTCAAATTTTCAAAATCTTTCTGACTTTCAGATGTCCAAACATATACACTATTTTTCTTCAACAAGCTATTTAGATGTGGACTGTTAAAAGCTTGCCCCTTCACAAATTTGCGGTAAAACCCACAAAGACCTAAAAACGCTTTCAACTGTTTCCTGTTCTTTGGAGGAGGGCACTTTTCAATAGCATTAAGCTTTTCTGGGTCCTTGCCAATCCCAGATGTGGTTATTATGTGCCCTAAAAACTTAATTTCTTGTCTCACAAATTCACACTTTTTTAACTTTAAAGTCATGCCCCCTGCTTGAAGAGCAATAAGGGTTTTGTTTAACAGGTCACAATGCTCCTCCCAGTTATCAGTAGCAATCAATAGGTCATCTACATATACAGTCAATCTGGCACAAAGTTCTTTTCCTAATACAGAATCCAAAACCCTAATGAAAACAGAAACAGAAGTATTCAAACCAAATGGTACAACTTTGTATTGGTAACATTTTCCTGCAAACAAAAAAGCTGTATATTTCCTAGAATCTTTGTGTAATGGGATCTGCCAATATCCAGCAGTAAGGTCTAAACTGGTTAGATATTTTACATTATGGAACTTTTGTAATAAATCATCTAAATTTTCAGGCCTGTCTACTTCTCTCCTGACAACTTTATTTATTTAATGTCCGTGCATCAATGACTACTCTTACACCTCCATCCTTTTTATTGCCTATAATAAGTGGACTATTGTATTCAATATTGCTTCTTTCTATTACCCCCCATTCCAACATTTTATCAATCTCAGCTTGTACTGCTTCTTTCTTAGCTATAGGTATTGGATATGGTCTGACAAAGAATGGTTCATGTTCCAGGATATCCATACGGTATTCAAAGTTATTTACGACACCTGGTTTATCAGAGAACACTTTCTTATTATTATTCAAGATATTAAATAAATCATCTTTCTGTTCACATGATATTTCTTGGATAACATCAACAATTTCCCTAAAACTGTCAGTTTTTTCATCATCCTGCAATAAACCTCTCACATGGTAAATTTCATATAGTTGGGATAAACCATCATTTTCAGATTCTATTTTTAACAAAATGGGTTCTACATTCACAGCTTGGACCTGGTTGTCACCTTCAAATTTAATTTCTATTGTTTTGGTTTTCCTATTAATCTTAACAGTTCCACTACCACAATCTAAAATTAAGTTTTCCTTGTCTAGCCAATCAATACCTAGAATCATTTCAGCACTTAGTTCAGGGATCACTAAAAAATCATGTTCAAATTTTTGGCTTCCTATTTCAAAGTCCATCAATACTTGTTTTTGAATGGGCTTGCTGGACCTACCAGTAGCTCCTATAATTTTCACTCCACTAACAGACATTATTACTAACCCTGTTTACATGAAATATGATCAAAGAATGATTCTGATATGGCACTGATTTGGGATCCTGTGTCTAAAAGTACTTGCAGTTCAGTGTTACAAACATTTACAGGTATTATAGTTTGTTTAATAATTCTCTGTTCCTTTTCCTCCTGTTCTTCCCATAACAAATCCTGCTCAACCAAAATGTCTTTCCAGGAAATATTACCTACTGATTTCAGTTGTATATCAGGTGGCTTTTTGGGTTTGTTGACCTTTACATCTTTACAAATTTTCAACAATTCATGTTCTACTATATTTATATCGGGAGGTTCTTTAAGTTTCAGTAAATCTATTTCTGTCATTACATTAAGTAAAGCCTGGCCTAATATAGTGTCATCTGGCGGCTCTTTCGGTTTTGTTTCAGTTACACATTCCGGATTTTGTTTCGAAAAGATGTCGTTAATTTTTTCGTATCCTCTTTCTGTAAAGGTATAAGTATGTTTGTCTACCTCCGAAAACTCATCTGTATCTGAATCTGTCGTCTCTCCTTCGTCTGAGCTATCACTAGGTTCTATTTCGTTATCAGATTCGAGCAGTTAGGCAACTTTTAAACAGTGAGGCAGATTATCATTAGATGTTTCAGCCACTTCGTTTTTCGACTCATTTTCTACACAATGCACATCGTTTGGACAGTCAGACACTTCTGTTATATCACTTTGAACGATTTCAGCCTTAACTTCATATTTAGTATAATCGTCATATATTTCGATAACTTTCATTTCATTTTCCGCTTTGTTATCATTCTCAGGTAATCGTGCAAAATACATACTAGACCCTTCTGCATTAGAATCATAAAACACCCTTCCATCAACAACAATTTTGTCTGCACTGCTTATAATGTCATGTTCACTAACGTCCTCCTTTACATCATTTTCACCTATTTTTAACTGTGCACACGTCTTTTGCGTGGCATATTCTACCTCCCTTTCCTCTTTATTCATCATAACCTCCCCCACATCTACGTCTTTTACCTCATACACATCATTAACAGTGCCAATATTTCCCTTTTCACTCGCCTTTTCTGTCTCCCTTTCATTCTTTAATAAAGTCTTTTCGCACGATTCCGAAACTGAGTTATCTTTATCATATGACATATTAACTTTATTTTCATTTCTACATTCATCTACTACCGAAACCGGCCATCGGAAGTGTCCGATCCCGACTCTCCTGTTTCTCTCTATGGCAGCCATCTTGTTCTGACGTCTGCCATTTGTGTCTGCTGCCAAGTGCAATGTACGCTGCTCTGGCAACCACTGGCCCGAGCACGAACGGTCACGTGACTTCGCACTGGGAATGCCACTATGTATCACTCCGCGCCCGTCTGCTATAGGCTCGCCCTTAACCTTCCTGCCCCGTAGTTTACATCTTTCCTTCTCGAATCTAATATTTGACATCTTTTCTTTGGGCCCAAAACCGGTTTCCGCGTGAATCCGGCCCGTAACACACGCGGTTTTCAGTTTTCCATTTCTTCTCTATTTTGGAAATCCCGTGCCGTGTATCCTCTGCCGCGCATCGTATAATTTCCTCTACCTCTCGCGCGACCTCTTTGAATCGTATTTACACGAAATCTATCATTTTTTTTCGTGTCGTTCAGCTTGGTCATTACTTTCTCGCGAATAATTGTTGTTATTATGGGGACGGGACTCGCGATTTCTTCTCCAGTGATCTTCATTCTCTACCCTTTCCAAGAACGCAGAAAAACTGCTGTGGGTACTCCCAAAATACCGTTTAGAATCCTCAGGCAGTTTCTGCCAAAGAACCTAAACAATCTCGGCTTCAGTCCTTCTTACTTTTAAGTGTATTATTTTTCTATACCACGATTCGCAAAACTCTTTCATGGTTTGTCTACCCCTGGTATCATACAGCCTGGCCATTAGGAACTCACGCCACAACTGGTCTCGTTTTCGATCTGACCAGTACTCGTCAATAAAATTTTGTTTAAAGTTTTCAAAAGACATCTTGTTAGTATCCAGATTCAACCCCCACCTTTTTGCTTCTCCCGTTAGGGCACTGATTACCACATTATTTTTTTCCTGGTCAGACAAATATTCAGGAAAATTTCTTTCGCAATTCTTTACAAAATCAAGGGGGTGCCATCCGTTATGTCTCTTTGCAGGGTCGAATTTTTCCTCGCCCTCTAAGATTTTACTGAAAGGAATTCTTTCAATAAAATGTGTAGGTCCTGTTTGTATTTTTATTCCAAGTCATGCATTTTGCCTTGGATTTGTGAAGTGTTATGTTCACATTTCTTTTCGCAAGTAACAATCTGTTCGGTTAGTATTCTGCTTGTTTCTGTTACAGATTGTTTAATCTGTGCAAATTCTGCAATACATTCTATTTGTATTTCGGATTTAACACCGAATACCTTTTCGTACACTTTAGTACAGACTAAGGGTTCTATTTGATCTTGAATTTTAATTACTTCAGTGTCAAATCTTTCATTAATATACACTCCTGGAAATGGAAAAAAGAACACATTGACACTGGTGTGTCAGACCCACCATACTTGCTCCGGACACTGCGAGAGGGCTGTACAAGCAATGATCACACGCATGGCACAGCGGACACACCAGGAACCGCGGTGTTGGCCGTCGAATGGCGCTAGCTGCGCAGCATTTGTGCACCGCCGCCGTCAGTGTCAGCCAGTTTGCCGTGGCATACGGAGCTCCATCGCAGTCTTTAACACTGGTAGCATGCCGCGACAGCGTGGACGTGAACCGTATGTGCAGTTGACGGACTTTGAGCGAGGGCGTATAGTGGGCATGCGGGAGGCCGGGTGGACGTACCGCCGAATTGCACAACACGTGGGGCGTGAGGTCTCCACAGTACATCGATGTTGTCGCCAGTGGTCGGCGGAAGGTGCACGTGCCCGTCGACCTGGGACCGGACCGCAGCGACGCACGGATGCACGCCAAGACCGTAGGATCCTACGCAGTGCCGTAGGGGACCGCACCGCCACTTCCCAGCAAATTAGGGACACTGTTGCTCCTGGGGTATCGGCGAGGACCATTCGCAACCGTCTCCATGAAGCTGGGCTACGGTCCCGCACACCGTTAGGCCGTCTTCCGCTCACGCCCCAACATTGTGCAGCCCGCCTCCAGTGGTGTCGCGACAGGCGTGAATGGAGGGACGAATGGAGACGTGTCGTCTTCAGCGATGAGAGTCGCTTCTGCCTTGGTGCCAATGATGGTCGTATGCGTGTTTGGCGCCGTGCAGGTGAGCGCCACAATCAGGACTGCATACGACCGAGGCACACAGGGCCAACACCCGGCATCATGGTGTGGGGAGCGATCTCCTACACTGGCCGTACACCACTGGTGATCGTCGAGGGGACACTGAATAGTGCACGATACATCCAAACCGTCATCGAACCCATCGTTCTACCATTCCTAGACCGGCAAGGGAACTTGCTGTTCCAACAGGACAATGCACGTCCGCATGTATCCTGTGCCACCCAACGTGCTCTAGAAGGTGTAAGTCAACTACCCTGGCCAGCAAGATCTCCGGATCTGTCCCCCATTGAGCATGTTTGGGACTGGATGAAGCGTCGTCTCACGCGGTCTGCACGTCCAGCACGAACGCTGGTCCAACTGAGGCGCCAGGTGGAAATGGCATGGCAAGCCGTTCCACAGGACTACATCCAGCATCTCTACGATCGTCTCCATGGGAGAATAGCAGCCTGCATTGCTGCGAAAGGTGGATATACACTGTACTAGTGCCGACATTGTGCATGCTCTGTTGCCTGTATCTATGTGCCTGTGGTTCTGTCAGTGTGATCATGTGATGTATCTGACCCCAAGAATGTGTCAATAAAGTTTCCCCTTCCTGGGACAATGAATTCACGGTGTTCTTATTTCAATTTCCAGGAGTGTATATTGCCATTGATGACAATAATTTCGCTTTTGAGGTCTACTTTTACATCAACCTTCTCAATCTGTTTACTAAGATTCTTGCCCTGCTCTTGCATTTGTTTACTAATATCACTACCTAGTGCTGCGTTTTGCGCTGCAATTTATGCCTTAATATTGTCATTTTGTGCAGTGTTTTGTTGTCCTTGTGCTGCAATTAGCTGTCTTTGTTCTACATTTTGTTGCCCCAGTGCTGCGATTTGTGCATTAATATTGTCATTTTGCGCAGACAGTATTCTAAGCAAGTCAGTCAGATCAAGTGTCATTTCACTTTTAGATTCTACTGCTTTTTCGTGTTCAGATCCTACACCCCTTTCTGTTTTTGGTGATTCAAACATATCCCGTGATTCATTAACATAACCACTGTCTTCCACAACATCACTCATATTGTCTTGCTTAGTACGCATGACACACATAGCTTCGATCTGTTTATTGACGTCTGCGTGATAATGTACGTAATTTAACTCTCGCATAGTGCCATCTGTTGGTGTGCTGCCTGAATTACTCTCGATTGCATTCTGCTCTCGCGTATTTAGATTCATTTCTAGTTCCCTGTCCATTTTAGCTATTACTAAGTACTGATACCTTTTATTTTCAATTTAAACTGAACTTTCACTATCCGTTCTATCAACTAATGTACAGGTTCGTGCCGCTGGACGTTTTATGTTCACACTATGTTTGTAAAATGCTAGTTACTTATAATTTTTTCCATCTGTATGTGCAAGCTGAACAACGTCCTGTCACGCGGCGCCACGTATAACACTCCCTGTCCGCTACTGCTATACCATAACCTTAAAGTAGGAGTCAGTTTGCAAAACAGAATTATTTTGTTATAGCAATTATGGTATAAAGCAACAGAGCAGTGTTACCCTCTGAGAGGAATTTTGTTGTGTTGACCATGTTGTTCCTAATGGGGGTGGCTTATCGGAAGTGAAAGTCAGAATTACGTAACTAATTAAACAGTGACAAACGAAATATTGCCTATCTACACTGTTTAATTGATAAAGAAAACGGTCGCCAGCCTAACTAGGCAAGAGAATGATTAACATTCTCATTCAAGAATATAGTTATTAGTAACTCTAATGGGTAAACACAACCTATACTTGACCACAAGCGAGTGCAATTAACTCTGACACATAAGTTTACGGTAAGGTTGAAACTAACAGTTAGAGCAGCACAAACTATTTGCCAAATTATAACAGCTACCGAAACACACTATTACTTTCAGGGCTTACACAAAGTGAGTGGTCTTTATACTGTTAATATGCACACAAGAGAGACAAACGCTTAGTAATCATGAACATATAATTTCCTACTATGCAATTTTCCAATTTTACTACCATGAGACATAAAATTAACATTTATGTAAGATACTAACTCACTTTCTCCGACTAACAATAGGTAGTAATGTGATCATTTACTAAGCAAAACTTTATAAGTCTTGGTCTTAAGAACTTTTACTTTGAAGTTGGCAACAACACATTAATAAGCATTTTTAATAAGAAAATTATATTCAGCAAGCAACATTAACTCTAACTCACTCTCTTGCCACATTAACTTTAACTTTCACTTTACTATGTTCAAGAGGCACTAATTAGAAAACTGGGTTTTAACGTACTTTCAGTAAGGACACTCGGTAATCACTTTAGTTCAAATGGAGAGGACCCTAAGAGGTGTTATGATGAGGAGAAAAGTCAAGGTAGGTACACAAATTCAGATATAAATTACCTTATATTTCAGCACATTAGCACATCCATCAAGCTGATCCTTCACTGTACATCATTATAGTATTACATTACAGTGATTGCGCAACGTGGTGGCAACTGCATGTTGGTAGGTGGATTCGCAGACTGAATTGCTGGACTCTGTCATTTCTTGGTGGCGACGACAGATACAAATTCCAGAATAGTTCCAGCTATTTATCCATCCATCCGAGGCCTTGGAAAGAAGCAAGAAAAGCCTCTCTCGGAATCAGCACAATATGCATCTTTTACATGGCAGTGCACGGACTCGTAGCTCGTCTCCGACTCGTGGCTCGTCCCCGACTGACTCTTGTTCCACCTTTTCTACCTAGGCCAACCACAATTTGCGCGCGCTACTCGGTTCCGTTCCCCAGGGGAACCACACTACCTTTTACATACAAAATAACTAAGAACCCTAAGTGAGGATCAGCAATTTGCATAACAGCAACCAAATGCATTAAATAAAACAAAACATTTACACATATTGACATCTCTACAAAAAATTATTCACACAAAATTGCAATTATATACATTAAGTTTTGTTCCCTCCAAATGGGTCAAAGCATTTAAACGAGAGATATGCTACACAGCATACAATCAAATCATGACATCAAAGTTTTAACAAAGAAAGGAGTATACAGTTTTGTGTTACCTATTCTATTAAACACACTTACAGAAGCTCAATG
Source organism: Schistocerca nitens (assembly GCF_023898315.1). Taxonomy (NCBI): domain Eukaryota; kingdom Metazoa; phylum Arthropoda; class Insecta; order Orthoptera; family Acrididae; genus Schistocerca; species Schistocerca nitens. Next base: position 859,473,319 of record NC_064617.1, read on the forward strand.
GTGTAACATTAAATGAAACAAAAGCAAAATAAATCAGTAGAGCATTAGAGCCATGGTGTTACAGGCTGTAGTGTGTAACATGGCGTTGAGTAACGTAACTACGTCGGCACGTGAGAAACAGCGTGCTGCAATCGAGTTTCGAACTCGAGGAGTACGTCCACACATGAAGTAGCCTCTCCTTCAGCATGATAACGCAACACCAAGCACGACCGCTGCGAAATCAGCAACAATTCGACGCCTTGTGTTCTCCGCCATCGGTCATCCTCCATGCAGTCCCGACTTATCCCCATCCGATGTTCATTTGTTTCCAAAACTTAAAGGACATCCTCGAGGACTTCACTTTGACAGTGATGGAGGGAAGCAAGCAGAGGTGAGGTTGTGGCCCTGTCAACAAAGTCAGACATCCTACAGGGACGGTATCAACAAACCGGTCTCTCCTTGGGAGGAATATTTTCGATGCCGAGGTGACTACGTTGAGCAATAAATATGTAGAAATGAAGAATAAAGAAGTAGAAAGTAAATAAAGTATACTTTATTTAAAATGATTTAAGAGTTTGCATATAAAAAATACGGAAGCATTACTTTCCAGCACGCCCTCGTACATACAACAACATGTAGATTAATATTGAATGTCTTATAAATAAGAATTTTGATTTTAAGATTAAATTAAAAAAAACTTGTGTTGCCTAACTCCTACGCGCTATTAAAGGTTATCATCACAGATATTATTTAAGTTAATGGATTTCACTGTTAACGTAAGGTACTGAATGTACTCATGGAACGAAGCCAGCAGTTATTACTTTTCCTAGTACTTGCAGCATTTGAGAAATCGTTAGGTCGCGTTTCAACAAAACTTGTACTTACTACCAAGAAAAAACAAACCATTAATTCAACTTAAGTTAGGTATGTATATCAATATTATAACTTCCATTAGATTTCAGTAGCACACTGGGTAAATTGTGAAATTCACAATGAAATACTGATCGAGTTGTTGAGTTTTTGGATTCAGCGTAGCTAAAGACAACTATTGGATGGGCAGAAAAAATAAATAGAAGAGTAAAATGATCGTTAATGATTTCAGTAATCTACCTGGAGTGCTTTAAATTAATTTTTCCAGTGTCTCTGAACTGAAATGTTTATGAGGAATGTGTGATGCTAGTTTTGACAGATGACAGTGACACATGGATTTTTAATGCGGTAAACATTAAATAACTGAGTGTGAAATAGAAAAACAAACCGATTTATCAGAGATCGAACCAGAGAGAAAGGCGTAATCGCGACTACAGAGAAAGAGATGTAGGGCATGTAGCAGGCTAAAGAGCGATCGTTGCACTCGCCAGGTGCTGTCGCATCTCCACCGCAACTTCTTCTGAGATTTAATTCTTTCTTATTGCATACAATTAGTTCTGAAAAGGTTAGCAGATTCGTCTCATTAGAGGAAGAATAATTGTGAAAGAGAAAATTCTTTCTTTACCATCTATACCAAAAGTTGTCGTAATATTTGATTCTGTTCGTTGTTAGACAATCAACGATGGCATTTAATCTGGCGATGAGCTAAATTCTGTGAGTCGCTGATTCGTGCGCTTTCAGTTAAATCTGACATTAATTTCCATTAATAGCTCATTTAGTTCTATAAATACCAAAATGCTGTTTTGATCATGTATCTCAGCGAACTTTTTTAAAACCAGAAACATCATTTCTCACTTTTAGCACTTTTCGTAACTAAAAATTTTTCCAATGTAAGTGATCTGTTGATACAAGCTTCCACAACGAGTAATTTTGAAAATAAGCTTTCTCGTCGACACATCGACTAATATGGATGACTCAATGATTATTAATTATCTTTATCCACACTGCCATGAACCAATAACTTCGGGATGATCGGATCATCTTTCCTTCAATTAATTCTATTTCGCACGATATTTTCGTGTGGCAGTTCTCACTCGCATTTAAAGAACATCCCATACTGCCCTGCACTAATAATTCTAGGATGATTCCATCATTTGGTAGTCTACTTATTAATCCCGAAAAACTTTTCTGTTCTTGCTTCTGATAATATTTTGAGATGCCCTTTAAAACTTCCGTGTTCGAGTGATAAGATAAATGCACTAACTGGTTCTCTTTTATCAGTCTTTCTCGGACTTCTTACAATCTAGTCTTTCCCACGTGTAATTTCTCCTTTTTCCTCTACGACGATAATAGTATTTTAATGCAGTTTGGTACAACTAAATCAAACTTCATTCACGACTCTAAGGATTCATTTTTCACCACTTCTGTACTTTCTTACACTGCAAGTATAACGTCAGTAATATATCGTTGTACATCGTTTGTAGATCTAAACTTAGGATTTTTCAATTCTTCCACCAGCCTATGTAATTTTTGGTACACTTTTATGTGTCCAACGTAGATTCTTTGATAAGGCTATAAAGGTTTTCCATATTATGTTTCATAATCTTTCTAAAACTGCTTCTTATTTCATTCCTACTTTCTTTAATTTGTCTATTGTTAGCATCTAATTTATTTCTCATTTCTTTCCTTTCACCTGACATTTCTTTAATTTCTGTACTACCAGTAGCTAACCTGCGACTTAACCACTCGCTCTGGACTTTATAAAATAGTTGTGGCTGTAATAGTTTTGGATGTCTAGGGGGCCTAGAGTGAAGGTGTTTACTTTTTCTTTTATGCCCAACCATATCTAATAAAATCAATAAGTTCCGAAATAGTGGTAACTTTTCTCAGCGTAATACAGTGACTGGAATATTGCTTAAATGAAACGGTTCGTCAAATCCACTGCATTTATTATTCGCTCAACACAATAGAACAATGTGAGTCGCATGTAGTTTAAACGTCTACCAATCAATGTACGACTGTTCAGTTTGCTGCCATCCTCTATTTTCACATAAAATAATAAATGTTCCAACTTGGTCGAAAATATTTCGAAATTCTGAGCAGCCCACATAAAATCATAGTTTCCACGGCCTCGAATAGGTCTTAATTCGACGACTGTCGGAAATATTTCAAAGTCCAAAGACAGTCAAATACATTTTGAAGCCCTGCGACACACGAAAATACTTTGAAGTCTATCTACAGTCCGCATACTTCTAAGTCGCACAGCTTAGCATCTAGCAGAATTTCTCCAGGTCGAAAGACATTGGGGAAATATTTCCAAGACGGAATATTTCTAAGGCCCACAATTTAGTAAACTAGCAGAAAGTCTCCAAGAGCACACGTGCAGCTAGTTCACCACTCATCTCTCCACACATGCTAGCATGGTCATCTTCAACCCTGCACAGTAAAAGACTACCTGCACAAGTACGTCATTTATCCATAGTTGAGGGACCACTAATAGTGTCATTAAAATTACATTTTGTTTTGATCCCCTCCATTCCCTTTCCTTTCTTTCCCTGTACACATTCAGTGTACATACATTTTGTTTCGCAATTAAAAGTTTCTCAGTTTAGATAGGTGTTATACATGTCAGTGTACACATCTTTGCATGACGCATCCCGTGATGTGTTTACAAATTCTCTATAACTAATATTTCTCCCACACTTTGTAGGGAACTGAAATCACGTCTTTCATTGTAAAAGTTTACACAAATATAGGTCGCTCAAAAATATCTTGAAGTTATTAGATTATCACATGGTGAGGAAGTTTTCGTTTGATGAGTGTTACTGGGAATGGGCGCAATTTTTAGGTACTACTCTGGGCAATCGCTATTACAATGGGGGTTTTTGGTACAGCTCACTGGCGATTTTCTCGAGATGGATTTTGAATGTCAGAGGCTGCAGCTCTTAGTCGCAACGTCTTTAGCTCTACTTCAAGACGATGAACCAGTTTTCTTACTCTTAATTAACATTAACAATAATTTTTACAGAAATTACTTGTAAAATATCGAATATACCAAATGACACAAAACTAGAAATTTTCAACAGTTGGTGCTACATCATCTGTGCACACTGAATTACAGTTCTGAATCATGGCTCAGTTGTGTAAAGTTAATAAAAGAAAGAAAAAACACAATTTCAGGACACTTTTGGAAAAGAAAACACCTAAAACATGGGAACAACTTCAAAAAGATATAGTACAGACAGCAGAGGAAACCATTCTCCTTACCAAAAAATGGAAACATGCCTGGTGGAATGATGAGTGTGACAAACTAATCCTAACAAGACAACTAGCTTGGGACATTTGGAATGCCATCAAAAATGATAAAAATAGGAACTCCCTAAAAGAAGCCCGGAAGCAAGCTTCAAAAGGCCTTAAAAAGATCCAAGTTCAATACATAAAAGACCAACTAGCATCAATAGACTCCAACTTCAAACAGAACAACGCTAGGGACTTTTACAAAACTTTCAAAAGTAACTTAAAGAAATACTCTCCTCCTAGTCTATTTTTCACGGACCCAAAAACGCAGAAAACTGCATACAATACCATAGAGAACTGTAGAATACTTGCTGAATATTTTGAAGAACTACATAACTGTTATCCACCGAAAGAAAAATTTAATTTCAATATTGTAAACCCAACACCACCAGACTCCAAGCCGCCAACCACAGAAGAAATAAAAGAAATCATAAAAGAGCTTAAAAATAATAAAGCCCCTGGAGAGGATAATATAGTTGCTGAACTGTGGAAGTACTTTAGTGACAACATGATACGGTGTCTATCAGAAATACTAAAAGAAATCTGGACAACACACAGATTACCACCAGACTGGACATCTGCATTAATACATTCACTACATAAAAAAGGGAAGAAAACAGATACTAGCAATTATAGGGGAATCTCCCTCTTACCAGTGACCTACAAGATCTTGTCTAAGGCGCTTTTAAAAAGAGCAGAAGAGATACTTGACAAACAGCTAGGACAGTATCAGGCTGGATTTAGGAAGGGAAGGTCATGCGCAGAACAAATACTAAATTTAAAGAACATAATAGAAATGAGGAAAATCAGGAACTTAAAATATGTAATTACTTTTTTGGATTTTAAAAAAGCCTATGATTCAATTGACAGAAATACACTGCTTGATATCTTAAAAGAATTGGGACTCGATGCTAAAACAACTGCAATAATTAAAGGTACTTTGACAAATACAAAATCGAAAGTAAAATTTAGGGGAGAGCTCTCAAAATCGTTTGAAATAAAGTCAGGTGTTCGACAGGGAGATGGTCTGTCACCTCTGCTTTTCAATTGTTTCTTGGAGAAGGTAGTTCGAGAATGGAGGAAGGCCATCAATACTAAAGGGATTCAACTAGGGAGAAATCCAAACAAGATCACTGTCGACTGTTTAGCCTTCGCAGATGACATGGCATTGATTACAGATTCACTAGACAATGCCCAAGAACAAATAAGAGAACTACAAAAACAAGCAGCCAAAGTAGGACTACAAATATCCTATGAAAAAACAAAGTTTATGACAAACATCTGTGATGCTCCTCAAAATATTGCAGTTGACAACAACACAATACACAAAACAGATTCCTTTAAATACCTATGAGAGTGAATTACATACAATGCCAAAGAAAAGATAGCTATAGAAACTAGAGTGCACAAAATGGAAAGAGTGTTTCATATGACCAAAAACGTTTATAATAAAAAATCCTTGTCCTGGAACACGAAATTAAGACACTACCAAACAGTGGCCGGACTTGAAGCTCTCTATGCGGCAGAAACACTTAAACTAACAAGAAATGGAGATCTATAGAAACTAGAGAAGGTCGAAAGAAGAATTTTAAGGAAAATACTGGGAGCTAAAAGAAACGATAATGCTGAATACAGGTTACGACCAAACAGAGATCTATATCTGAAAACGGAGAAACTAACTGATGTAATGAGGAAGAGGAGACTACAGTTTTTTGGACATATATTCAGAATGGATAACAACAGACTAACCAAGCGGATATTCACATTACTCAATAGCTACAAATCCAAGCCAGCATGGTTCATAGAGACTGAAAAGGACATTGAAAATGCTAGAGTTACAATAGACACAATAGAAAACAGAACACATTTCAGAAAGGCAGTTCAAAAGGCAGAATTTCAGGAGAGAAAGAAAATAACTAGACGAAAGTGGACTCAAGAAGAAAGGGAACAACACTCTAAAAGGATGAAGGAAATTTGGAAACTGAAGAAATCTAATACAATGAAGAGTAGCCAAAGTTGATTCATCGTACCCTCCAAATGGGTTATCCGAAAGAAAAAAAAAAGCTGTTAATTTTGTACATCTTTATGACTGTTGCTCCTAAATTAAATGTCGTACGAGTTTTAACAAAGGCTCCTTTGTCTGCTCTCGCAGAGAACATTAACCTGATATACACTCCTGGAAATTGAAATAAGAACACCGTGAATTCATTGTCCCAGGAAGGGGAAACTTTATTGACACATTCCTGGGGTCAGATACATCACATGATCACACTGACAGAACCACAGGCACATAGACACAGGCAACAGAGCATGCACAATGTCGGCACTAGTACAGTGTATATCCACCTTTCGCAGCAATGCAGGCTGCTATTCTCCCATGGAGACGATCGTAGAGATGCTGGATGTAGTCCTGTGGAACGGCTTGCCATGCCATTTCCACCTGGCGCCTCAGTTGGACCAGCGTTCGTGCTGGACGTGCAGACCGCGTGAGACGACGCTTCATCCAGTCCCAAACATGCTCAATGGGGGACAGATCCGGAGATCTTGCTGGCCAGGGTAGTTGACTTACACCTTCTAGAGCACGTTGGGTGGCACAGGATACATGCGGACGTGCATTGTCCTGTTGGAACAGCAAGTTCCCTTGCCGGTCTAGGAATGGTAGAACGATGGGTTCGATGACGGTTTGGATGTACCGTGCACTATTCAGTGTCCCCTCGACGATCACCAGTGGTGTACGGCCAGTGTAGGAGATCGCTCCCCACACCATGATGCCGGGTGTTGGCCCTGTGTGCCTCGGTCGTATGCAGTCCTGATTGTGGCGCTCACCTGCACGGCGCCAAACACGCATACGACCATCATTGGCACCAAGGCAGAAGCGACTCTCATCGCTGGCGACAACATCGATGTACTGTGGAGACCTCACGCCCCACGTGTTTAGCAATTCGGCGGTACGTCCACCTGGCCTCCCGCATGCCCACTATACGCCCTCGCTCAAAGTCCGTCAACTGCACATACGGTTCACGTCCACGCTGTCGCGGCATGCTACCAGTGTTAAAGACTGCGATGGAGCTCCGTATGCCACGGCAAACTGGCTGACACTGACGGCGGCGGTGCACAAATGCTGCGCAGCTAGCGCCATTCGACGGCCAACACCGCGGTTCCTGGTGTGTCCGCTGTGCCGTGCGTGTGATCATTGCTTGTACAGCCCTCTCGCAGTGTCCGGAGCAAGTATGGTGGGTCTGACACACCGGTGTCAGTGTGTTCTTTTTTCCATTTCCAGGAGTGTACTTAACTCGTATAAAGCATGTGACTGTAGATCCCTTCTTGCTATTACAGCAAATACAAAGGATCAAGAAACGTGTGTTTCGGTAAAACTCAGCAACCACCTCATCGGCTATCTGTGTCGGCAAGTCGCTTTGGACAGATACTTAACGAATACTGTCGCCTGCAGACCTAGCAGAGAGCCACTTCCTCGCCTCTGGCGTCTGGTGTGTGGGCACTGCCAGCGCGCGTCCAGTCAGCAAGCCTCTTTCTCTCCCATAGCGACGGGTGCTCTCGCGTGCGTGTACGCTAGCTACTCAAACATGCGTAACGACACTAAAGTATCAACAGTTTTTTTCATGCTTTTGTCTTTCTACCAGAGTTTTACTTCCTTTCCTTAGGGCACTGCTCCTACCTTTCCCTCATTTATGTCGTCTTATTGAGTACCCTATTCCTCTTGTCTCAAAGTTTTCCACTGTCAGTACCTAACCTTTTCCTTATTTCTTTCATTTTATTCTCTAACCTATTATTTCGTTCTTCCGTATCGATACTATCAGCATATAACCTATTCTCATTTCTTTCATATCATTTCGTAGGCTATTCTTCATTTCTGTCATATCATTTTCTGGCTTTTTCTCCCTTTTACTCAATTTAAGTTCTGCTTCTTTCATTTGGCGGTAAAGTTCAGACAATCCGTCTTCCAATGATTCCATTTCGAACAAACGTATTTATTTAGTGTTAAATAAAAATTACAGCTACATAGTAACAGTTACTTATAACTTACGATAACGCTCTATTATACAGATCCGTCCTTTATTCACAGATACGGGTGTTGTTGAATTGCAATAGCCGCTTCACTGTCACTATATTTGAAAAAAAGACTTGTTTCTGGCAATTGATCTGAGTCATGATGTTATTTACTTTAGTAAATTTTTTTAATACCAGGTCTGGAGAATTTTGCAGAAACTTGCCCAAAGAACTCTGCAGCTGCTTTCATAGCGGTTTGCTACAAATGCATCAATTCTATGATATGGATTCTATCTATGACGATGATATTTGATCTTAGCTTGCCTGTTGTTCGTGTTTAAAATAAAATAAAATAGTAACTTCGCCCTGATATATTAATCGGACACACAGATGATAACTAGGTTGTATCTAGTGTAACGTCTCTTAGCAAAAGACATATTATGTAATAAAGAGAAAACATTGGGTGTCATGTTTTGTTCTTGAATAAAATTATGTACTGTTTTTTTTTATTTATTTTAGATAATATCTGTGTTGGCGAGTACTGAAACCGCCACAGACGATACTTATTAAATATCAAACAAAGATGAGAATGTGTGACTAGTATAAATAATACAGAACGAACATTAATTTCTCTGTCGTCTTCTTGGAGTTACGTGAGTAGGAAGCCTGTGACGTGATACTGTATGCTAGCGTAGCATTCTTTTGTCAAGTTTGTAAGAGGGACGCCATTAAGTAAGGTTATGAAAAGGTGTGTAATTAATCGAATTATTTAAATGTTTTGAATAGAGTTACTTAGTGAAACCTTGCATTATCCCATCCCTTTAAGACATTTTCAGTTATTTAAATATTATTCGTGGTGCAGAGCTGCGCTACGAACGAACGAGCCGTTGCCGCGGCGCATTCAAAATTCATTAAATGAAATCTATCATACCGCAAAGAAGCGGGCAGGTAATAGTGAAGTAAAAATTATTTCTTTCAGCTTTCGAAGTTGCAGAGCAGAGCAGCAGATTTTATGATGTGTTTTACAGGTTGATGCGGGCTGCTGATAATATATTACTATAGTTGAATTCTTTTATCTTGGTGGCTCGCGCATGCCCGCCCAGACGCGGGAGATTGCTGCGTTGCCAGTTGCACACAACGCACGTGCCAAGAGAAACAGCGCCATAGTACAGTATAGTTCGCAAGCTTACGTTTAGGGGGGAGCGCACAGTTTATGAAGTAAAGCCACCACGGCCGCATTAACCCTTTCGCTGCTACAGAGACGTGCTCCCCACATTTTGTCACTGCACTGATCGCCTTTGCTGACACATGGTGTTTCCGACTGCTTTGACACACTTATCATTCGATTCCACAACAACTATTTGGCCCAAAAATTAGATTTTTACACATCTTCTTGACTGATACCTTCCCCCCACTTCCTTTGACTGACTGAAGTGCTTTAAAATAAAGCCAAACGCGCCCGGTGTAAATAAAACTTTTATTACAGTCGCGAAAGGCGGAATATTTCTCAATATTACATACGACACCTATGTGGCACTTAAATTAAATTAAATATTGTTATACAGTAAATTTTATATGAAATTTAGGTACATTGTCCACATTTCATTCTCAACATTGTGGCAACTAAAATCGACCATACGGAAAGTATACGCTATGGACTTTTACCTCTGCAAACTCTTCAAAATTTAGTGCAATGGTTTACTACATTTAATGCTGCACAATAACTGGGTTGAACATCGAAACAAAATTAAGTCATTTATGGGGGGAAGGTATCAGTCAAGAAGATGTGTAAAAATCTAATTTTTGGGCCAAATAGTTTTTGTGAAATCGAATGATAAGTGTGTCAAAGCAGTGGAAACACCACGTGTCTGCACAGGCGATCAGTGCAGTGATGACAAAATCGCGCACAGTGCGGAATGCGGGGAGCACGTGACTGCAGCAGCGAAAGGGTTAATGAAGAGACAAAGCACTAGAAATTTCAAAAAACTGCATTCAAACGAATAAAATTCGTGAAGTAAGACACTTCGATATTGTTTTAAAATAAAAATTTATTTAGCATCGCACAAGGGTTGAACTCGCTACCATTCGCCTTCTAATCCAACACCTTAACCATTACGCTAACGGAGCTCGTCCTGCAATATCTTTCCATAAGGACTCTTAATACGTCACACAAAATTCTGACAAACACTGTTGGTATGTCTATGAATTACCCGCACTTCGTCGAAGTACAATAGGAAATAAACAATTACCGCTGTTTTTTATTGCGAAAAAGCGGTTCGTGAAAGTGATACAAACACCTTTCCTTGCTATCGCCGGAATTAAGAGTCTTATTGCTTGTTTGGTTTAATTAATTAATAGAAAATGAAGCAATTGGCATAAAGAATTGTTTTTCCAAACTTTCAAAAAACAAAGTCTGCAATCAAGACATTGCTTTTGTTCTATTACTTTATTTATGACTGAACGTTTCTAAAACTGAAGACACTCGTCCGTGCTCTGTACTACAGTCGAGATCTGGCAACGTCGTTCTCTGTTCATTGGCTGACTGTATGTTTTGACGTCAGATGCGCAGAACGAACCTAAACTCGGCCGCCAAGATATATGACGCGCACTTTAACAGTGCAAAAAGATAATTTACTTTCATCACATAAAAGAAATCTTGCTGTGCGTAGTTCTGGTCTGGCAACCTTATAGTAAAAACATCTTTTTTCTCCGATAATAGTCTCATGTTCTCGTGTTAGTCGTGGTACTTATTGTTGTTTTACTGTTAACAAAAATCCACTGCAAAATTATGATGTTGAACAATCATTGCGTACTGTAACATCAGTATTGATAACGAAGTAATTTTCATTAACCTTTTCAATAACTATAAAGTAAGGAAGATACGTTGAACTTTATGGCGAGTTACAGTAACAAAAAATGTTCCTTTAATAGAAAGCCAGATCCAGAACAATAAGAACATAATATATTTTGTTTTGTTGAAAATTAATGATCCAAAGAAAGGCATAGCACAGCATCACTAAAAGGTATTTCGGGTCTCTTTTCGTAGTAACATATTTTGTCTCATACATTAGTTGTTACGCGAATAATAATAAAACAAAACAAATAGAAAGGAGACGAAGCAAAACTGGCGCCCAAAAACGCGGGGCTCGAATTTGCAGTGTCCACGAAAATAATAACTGTTTTATGTGTTTTATTTCATTGTCTATTGTTATATACATGTATGTATTTAGTGATAAATGTATGTATGTGTATCATGATTAATGCCATGTATTAATGAATGTACAAAAATTCTTTCATGAAAAAACGCACCACTGCAAGCGAGTCAGAGGAAACGATCCTGATAGTCCTGAGAAACTGTAACGACTACATAATCCGGGGGCAGCCGAACACCGAAATGATAAACTAAAGGTAAGACTACAGTGTAGTTGTCCTGTTTGTAGAAGCTTAACTCCAGTGAAGTGATCTCATATCGCTAGTGGTGTGCGTAGTTTGACGTTAGTATTTATGACAGGCAAAGTTGAGTGTAGATAGTAATTTTTAGTGTACAGTGTATTGTAGATAAATTAACATATTTTGTGTGCAAGTGGCAAAACTGTCAGATCTTGTGTTCGAGTAGGTAATTTATGAACATGGTTAAATTGCGTAGTCAACGTCCGAGCAATATGGATACTGAGGAACAGCCATTAGTTAGTGCAGGAAATGTAGAAACGGGTGCATTAAGCAGTACAAGTACTCTCTTTGAGGATGTACCATGCGAAAATGTGGGGGAAGGGGCACAGGAAGTGATGCCACCGCCCACCAGTGCTCAAGGAGAGGTAGATAAAGAAATTACACCACCTCCAGAAAAGCAGGAACCAGAGAGTGGTAATCTGCCTGGTGGGTATTCACTTCGGGCGATATTAGAGCGCGTGCTGGATTACCAGTCAAAATTTGCACAACAACAAGCTGAAAAGGACGAAAAAATTGAGATCTTTCTCGCACAGCAGGCTGAGCGGGATCGCCAGCAAACTGAGCGGGATCGCCAGCAAGCTGAGCGGGATCAGCAACTTGTGCAATCGTTAGAAATTATGAAAAAAGAGATTGCCTGTATGAAACAGAATTATGAGTCGATACCTAAGGCCGTGCAGGAGTTGACTGTACAGGTCAACAACCTGCAAGTAGCAAACACTAACATTGTAGACGAGATAGGTGTCTTGGCCAACCGATGAGAAAAGCTAGAAATAGATTCCACACAGCTTGTAGAGCAGAAGTGGAACGAACAAGCGACTAAACTTGAAACCGAATTCAACTCTTGGCTAGAAGCAAAGGAGAGCGAGATCGACAAAAATATTAATTCTAAGGTACAAGCAGCCATGGCAGATAGAGATTCCGAATCGTTCAGTACCGCAGTAAATAGTCAGGTACAGAACGACGTGCAAACCATCAAACAAATATTCAGTGAGGATATTCCGCAGTGGCAAGTGAATATTAGCAAACGGATATCCGACTTGGAAAAGGGTTTAGCACAGAGCAGCAAACATGTTGAACATGAAACTATGTCGCCAACAGCCAATGTTTTTGGCAACGCACAAACTTATACGCGACGCAACAATGGTGAATCTTTAGGCGATAATGGAAGAGCTGTAGCTTCGGTTCGAAGCACACAGCCAATGTCCCAGGAGCAAACCAGTATAGTCCAAAAATATTGGTTGAAGAAAGTTTGATCAAAAATAGGCAGTTTCAAACGTTTACTACTGAACGGAAGTCAGTACACCCAGTAGTATTCATAAAAAGCTTTAAAAATATCTTGCCTAGTGTGTGGAACGAAGCACAGAAAATTCAATACGTAATGTCATACATTCAGGGTGATGCAGCGTTGTGGGCTACGGAAGTAGCGGACAGCTGCATGACGTATGAACAGTTCGAAAGGGCGTTTTTGCCGAAATACTGGTCGCCTTGTATACAAGAGCGGCTAAGAAAAGAAGTATACAATCCCGAACCGTACTCACCCCGTCTTGGGAATCTGAGACGGTATTTCGAGAAGTATATAAACAAAACGCGCTACTGGGACGAGCCTATCTCACCAAGAGACATAATAAGACTCCTAAAATCACATTTACCCATTCATATCAAAGAGAAATTAATACACGTACCAGAGAGCGACATGGAACATTTCCTGTCTGTTCTAGATTCAATAGACTTAATCCCGGAAGACGCAAAAGCAGCGTGTGATCACTCGCGGAATAATGGATCAGGGTGTAAACATGACAGAAATAATAGTGCACAAAACCACAACCATGGAAATGGTGAGGGTGGTAACAAGCGGCAAGAGCACTCGCAAAATTGTAATAATGGGAGAAGTCAGAACGGGTATGGTCAACCGTCCCATAATAAAAAGCGCCGATTTGACGACCGATACGATTCCGGACTGCCAGGGACCAACCGCTGGAAAAATGAGCGAGGTCAGTGGCATAGCAAATACAGCGACAGTAATCGAAATTGGAATCAGAATCAGCGGCCAAGCCCAGAACGGCAAGGTAATGACCGGTACGACAACAACAGACCACCACTGCAAAACGCGCCTATTGCGCAGTCGTGGCGGCCTACAAATCAAAACGTACACATAGTAGAGGTCGCGGACAATAGCCGTTCAAGTACCACGCAAGCAAGCCATCCAACAAACTAGAATCGGCCTCGATATGCTCTCCATCGCTGGCCGAGGGGTGGAGTGAGAGCAACACGAATGACAATAATATCCCTGGAATACATATGCTGCGATACAACGACGGTATCAGTATGGATAAAGATCTACAGACCGAACCGCATGAATGTAAGAAGGATAGCAACGAAAATGTGCAAGCCATAATAGAAGCGAAAATCAATGATGTTGCCGTGAATATAATCATCGACACAGGTGCCTCAGTGAGTGTAATGAGTACAGAATTGTTTAAAGCGCTGGGGAAGGGACGTAGCATACCGACTTTCCCGGTTAATAATTGCAAGGTGTCTGGAGCTATAAGTGCACAGAGCCAATTAGTTAAGTACCAGGTGCAGGTGGAGATTTGTAAGGAGGGCGAAGCCATAGTGAGCTCGTTCCTCATTGTTAAAGGGTTAAAGGTGGCCTGCATTCTGGGAGTAGATTTTCTCCGTGAGAGGGACGCAGTGATCGACCTCTCCTCGGGAAAACTAAGCATAGTTAATAAAGGTAGGAGGATTGAGTTGTCTATGATGAAATCGAAGGAGGTACTTGTGCCATGTTGCAACCGAATTAATATCAAATGTAGGAACCCCTGGGTACTACACCTCAATGATTATTCACCTGTGACGGATCTCTATTATCCGAGTATAGAAGATAGAAATTTTGAAACAAATGTTGATGCATTTCAAACCAAAGTACAGGAATCCGAAAGTTTAAGCAACATACAAAAGCAACAGTTGACGCAGCTGCTATCGGAATATACCATGGTATTTACCGACCGACCAGGAATAGTCAAGGGGTACCACTATCACATAGAGGTCATGCCCCACAAAACATACTGTCGCGCATCTTACTCCATCCCTTGGTCGAGGAGGGAAGTAGTGGCTAAAGAGATTCGGAGGATGTTAGAGTGGGATAGTAAAATTATTTATTCAGTGACGTGTCAGATGTAAATAGTAGTAGTTATGAGAAGATTTCAATTGTGTTTTAGAGTATAAGTATGTTAGTTTTAAGAAAGAATTTGTGTGTGGTTAAAATTTTGAGGAAGCAAGACATAAATAAGTAAGCATAGCATGAAAGTAGAATCAGTAAACTGAGCAATAGCATGTAAAATTGAAGACTTTGTTTACAGACAATTAGTGTCATTAAAATACTATATGCTCATCAAGCAATGAACAATCTTTTTGTTGATAAAATAATGATTATGTTCTTGAATCATTTTTCATTTGTAGTAAGTAAGTACAATTAATGATGAGATCTCATATAGTAACGTAACAGGTGTAATTGTGTTAGAATTAAGGAACCCTGAGAGAGAGTCTCTAATGGACAAAAATTGACTTTGTAGTACGAAACGATTATGTGATGTAACGTTTACTGCCAATAGTGATCTGAGAACGACACTGGAGCAGAATTCAATCAAAGACAAACCCTTTCCGTGTAACCTACGCTTTGTATGTATCGATGCTTCAATTGAAGCCCGTGTACTTGGTACACGTCCTTGAATATTAATTACGCGAATCAAGTCAATCAACGCGGAAACTACACTGTAGTCCTGTAGGACAGATCATTAAAAAAAATACTAATACTAAATGAAGTATTTATTGAGCAATATGCCCAAGTCCAGCTGTCATGCACATGGTATAATCTGTTTGCTAGATGGGTGATAACCTGGCAAGCTACACCGAAAAAGGAAAAGAAAGCTATGTACCAAAAATCACACACCTTTAAATAATTACAAAAAAGCCATATATGCCTAGTAATAATACTAAAAGTGTGTAATGACATGGTAAACACAATGGACTCAATGTAGATGAGAGTGATTATGCTAAGAACAGTTGATATGCATTAAAAATAAACTGTGTGCATAAACAATCTAGGAAAGGACGGAATATTGTGTGTAGCAGGGACAGAAAATGACTGTTGTATCTGCACCAATATATACGTCGGTATAAGTCAAGTGTTGAGTGACTAACTGTCATAGTGCAGTGCTCAACGAACAATAAATTTACTGTGTGTAAAAACGGTTGTTAGTGATCCGTTCGGAGTCGATTCAAACAAACATCGCTCGACGGAAACATTTAGTGTGTGTGAACCGAAACATTTTCGCGTGTTGAGAGACGCTCTGGCAGCGTATCGACCGTGAGAACAAATGAAAGTGTGTAGTACAACGTGCGTGTGACGAACCCTGAATACCAGTGTCACAATGCGATTCACTTGTGAAGCCACAAGAAACCCGTTATCACGCCAAAACATCCTGTGCATGCCAGCGAAACGACGGCTTACTGAACAATAAACGCTTTTAACCAAGTTACATTTGCTTCCACAGCTAATAATCTGTATCCTTAAAGACAGTACACCGTTGTGGAATATTTGTTTCATGTGTTGTGACGGGGAGCCATGCGGAGAAGCAGAGACGGGTGCCGTGCCGCCAGCCAGCCGGTCGCGGGAAACAACTGCAACACGCCGACATTGGTGAATGGTTCGGCGCGGTTCGCGACTGCGCGGGCGCCACCCCTACACTCCGTCGCTGTTACGGCGAGCAGGTCGTCGACCCCAGCGGTCGTTGGCACGCCGCGTTCCAGACGACGCTACGCAACAATTGCTTCGCGCCGCCCGCTCCGTACGACATTGTTGACATTCAACCGAACATTACCAACTACGCTGTTAATGTACTAATATGAAAATGATTTATTGGATACGAAATTACGTGACAAACATTTTTTTCTTTAGTTTACTGTGTATAGACTCAAAATATTCATTTGTTCTGTGATATATGTTATATGTTTTCGTCACATTAGTGAAGCAAACTGACACGAATGACATACCATGGTAGAACATTTGTCGTGAGTAAGTGTAGAGACAATCCACATTACACTACTGTAAAACTGTTTAATGATTGATTTTTAGTGTGACACAGAACACAAATATTGCCACGAATGTGAAAGAGTGTAGGAGGTACATTTTTAACAAGGAGACTAAAAGTTTAACATTTTGTCATAAATAACCTTTGTTATCTGTGAACATTGGATGAATTCCAACCTTTTTTGATGAACAATCAAACTGCGTTTTACAACAAACCAGGCGAGATGACCATGGCTCCGGCGCAGTTTTCCCAGGTTTTCTGACCGCACGTAGCCCGAATGGGGGAGCCAGAACACTGTAATGACCCTGGGACTAGGTTTACGGTCACCTCGCAAAGTGTGAGAAAACCATAAAGAGTGTAATTAAAACTATAGTGCAAAAGAGCAAAGAAGTGAACAGTGAATATTCCAAATAAGGTGACAAACAAGGACAAAACGGACGTTAGTGGCAGCATATTGCCGAACATTCTTAACGTTAGTCAATTGCTGCCAGGGGGCATTGTAACGTCTCTTAGCAAAAGACATATTATGTAATAAAGAGAAAACATTGTGTGTCATGTTTTGTTCTTGTATAAAATTATGTACTGTTATTTTTAATTTATTTTAGATAATATCTGTGTCGGCGAGTACTGAAACCGCCACAGACGATACTTATTAAATATCAAACAAAGATGAGAATGTGTGACTAGTATAAATAATACAGAACGAACATTAATTTCTCTGTCGTCTTCTTGGAGTTACGTGAGTAGGAAGCCTGTGACGTGATATTGTATGCTAGCGTAGCATTCTTTTGTCAAGTTTGTAAGAGGGACGCCATTAAGTAAGGTTATGAAAAGGTGTGTAATTAATCGAATTATTTAAATGTTTTGAATAGAGTTACTTAGTGAAACCTTGCATTATGATTTATGATAAGCTTTCCTGGTATTTTATCCCATCCCTTTAAGACATTTTCAGTTATTTAAATATTATTCGTGGTGCAGAGCTGCGCTACGAACGAACGAGCCGTTGCCGCGGCGCATTCAAAATTCATTAAATGAAATCTATCATACCGCAAAGAAGTGGGCAGGTAATAGTGAAGTAAAAATTATTTCTTTCAGCTTTCGAAGTTGCAGAGCAGAGCAGCAGATTTTATGATGTGTTTTACAGGTTGATGCGGGCTGCTGATAATATATTACTAACAGTGCAAAAAGATAATTTACTTTCATCACATAAAAGAAATCTTGCTGTGCATAGTTCTGGTCTGGCAACCTTATAGTAAAAACATCTTTTTTCTCCGATAATAGTCTCATGTTCTCGTGTTAGTCGTGGTACTTATTGTTGTTTTACTGTTAACAAAAATCCACTGCAAAATTATGATGTTGAACAATCATTGCGTACTGTAACATCAATATTGATAACGAAGTAATTTTCATTAACCTTTTCAATAACTATAAAGTAAGGAAGATACGTTGAACTTTATGGCGAGTTACAGTAACAAAAAATGTTCCTTTAATAGAAAGCCAGATCCAGAACAATAAGAACATAATATATTTTGTTTTGTTGAAAATTAATGATCCAAAGAAACGCATAGCACACCATCACTAAAAGGTATTTCGGGTCTCTTTTCGTAGTAACATATTTTGTCTCATACATATTTGATCTTAGCTTGCCTGTTGTTCGTGTTTAAAATAAAATAAAATAGTAACTTCGCCCTGATATATTAATCGGACACACAGATGATAACTAGGTTGTATCTAGGTGCAATTTACGTTAAAAAACGAGCCGTGACTGACGTTTAAATGGAAATAAATAAAAACTTACTGTCCTTTTTAAGTCCACACATTAACTCACGAGCATGTGAAAGCGACTATGCTATTAAGTGATTTGAAAACAGCTCTAGCCCCCAGTATAGTAGTTAGCGAAGTCACTTCGTAAAAATAAATAGAAACATTTGGAAAGAAACAGGCAGTGCACACAGCTGAAAGTTAACTGAAGCTGAATCTCATACTAACTCAACGTAATCAGTCTAACCGACACACTATGTCCCTCACTGGCGATATGAGTTCAAACTCAGTGCACAAATTCAGAATCCAAAACGAATTCACAAACAAAAAATACAATTTCTACTGACTGCAGTAAGAGATATATCAGTGCCCTGATAAATGCAGAATAACTCGAAGTCCTCAATGAATACGCGTGAAATATTCGATGTGTGATGACTAATGACGTGAAAAATTTGTATCACCAAACATGCGATGCTGGATCACTGCTCAGACCAGTGTAGATGTTGCGTCAACTAACTCGTACTTATCAGAACACTTCTGCAAGATGGCTGCCACCCTTTACGACTTCAGACCTCCTATCCACGGAAACCCTTCATCCACGTCCCTTAATAAATTTACACTTTCAGCAACCTGACTCACAGCTTTTTACACATAAATTATGTCCAAAATGTGATTATGCTGTTAGTTGTGAGCTAAAATTTCAATTAGAATACCTTACACTCAAATTTGTGTGCAGTATTTCGTCCAAAATTTAAAGTTAAAAGAAATGCAAAGTTTCGTTGCAGCGCTAAAAACCAGTTCATGTACTCCGTGCCGTTAATTATTACAATAAATATGGATATTATACCATGTGCTTATTGTGTTTTTGCTGCTATTTCTGTTTCACTATTCAGAATTATGGCCGCGCAGAGTGGCCGGGTGGTTTGAGGCGCCATGTCACGGATTGTGCGGCCGCTCCCGCCGGAGGTTCGAGTCCTCCCTCGGGTATGAGTGTGTGTGTTGTTCTTAGCATGAGTTAGTTTAAGTAGTGTGTAAGTCTAGCGACTGATGACCTCAGCAGTTTGGTCCCTTAGGAATTCACACACATTTGAAAATTTTTTTAAGAATTTTGGTCGGTGTTCAAGTTACGGGCGAACGAAGCAAATTTATAAACAGCTCATTAAAACACATTAAAAAAAACTTAAGAACTTAATGTGATGTGGAAGTAGATCCGCAGATGTATACTGCCATGCTGATGGTGTTTGTCTCTTGTATAAGATAGTATAGTTGTTTTTCATTTAATTTCAATTAAGAAGCGTCTCACAGATTAAGTTTTTTACAAAACATGGGAGTAGTTTAATCGCTTCACATCAGTGAGAGCTACAATTTGAGTGCTTGATCTCTTTTGTACCTTAAACTTTATTAAAATTCCTGAAAGATTTGTTGAATTTTTTTCATAAAAATCTTCTCTGTGTTGCCTCTTCTCACACATATTAATTACAGTTTATATCTGCATACTCTCAGAATCGTGTTGCTCCCCTCTTTAAGTTGATGTATTGTCCTTCACTGTAATTTCACGGTTTGCGCTGTAGGTGGGCAAAAACGAAGCAATGTATAATATCTCTTTGTGCGTGCTAGCAGCAGATCTGACGTCACGTCCGCTCGTTTGTCGTTTCCAGGAATCTCAGCAGTGTGGCACAGAGAGCCGCTGAGACCCCCACACAACCCAGCCTGGGCCGCAAGCGTATGGCCTCTTCGTTGCGGATCACGTGCAGATCAAACGCTGGTCGCACATATAACCTATCATCCGCGCTCAACATATAGTCCATCGGGTTACATGTTGAAACCTCCTGGCAGATTAAAACTGTCTGCCGGACCGAGACTAGAACTCGGGATCTTGGCCTTTCGCGGGCAAGTGCTCTACTAACTGAGCTACCCAAAGGCAACTCACCACCCGTCCTCACAATTTTCCTTCCGCTAGTACCTCGTCTCCTACCTTCCAAACTTCACAGAAGTTGGTAGAGCACTTGCCCGTGAAGGACAAAGGTCCCGAATTCGTGTCTCGGTCCGGCACACAGTTTTAATATGCCGGAAAGTTTCAAATCAGCGCACGCTCCGCTGCAGAGTGAAAATTTCATTCTGTGTTACATATTGACTACTCTGGGCCGTTTTCAGATCTTGTCTAACTGGTAGCGATTATCACTACCTGGACAAAAAGATAATTTTCCCCAAAATGGCGTCTTGTTCTTTCGGGTCTGCAAATTTCTACTTCTATGTTCGTCTTTACTCTTCAGTTTCTTCCTTGTGTCTTTGGTTCACCAGGAGGAACTTCCTTTCTTCACATCTTTCGTTTTTCTTTCTCTTTCTTCTCGGGTTCTGTAATAATGACAGTCACGTATATTGTTAAATACGTTCGTCTTGAACGTAATACTTAGACTGTAAACTGATCACGTGGTCTCCAGTGTCCACCACAATATCTCCTGATAATTCTTTCTGATACGTCTGAACAGTTCGCATGCTTGCCTCATTCAAGGAACAATAAACTGAGAAAGGAGAGGTTCGTTCTTTGTAATCTATACCAGAGGCCATCGTAGTATTGGTTGATTCTGTTCGCTGCCTACGGTCAAAGTGATGTATAGTCTGACTAGCAGTTAAATCTGTTAAATCACTGGTTTCTGAGTTATCAATTAAATTTGAAATTAATTTTTCCACAATAATATACTTCATGGTTGCTTTCAGGTAATAGATAGAAACATATTTTATCTACTTTCAGTTGGTTGCTCTTTCTGTTCTTTGAAACTACAAAATTTGATTTTGCTAGTGTATCTCGGTGAACTGTTTTAAAACCAGAAACATCATGTCTTCTTTTGGTACATCTTGAGAGGTGGCATGAGCCCCCTCTCATATTTCTATCTTACGATTCTCCTCTCTAGTTGCATGCGGTGGAGGGTTGCTATTCCTTCACACGCGGACTTCCCATGCAGCGTCTCTCGCCACCCGGGTGGTCCAGTGACAGGCGGGCTCTTCTGACTTTGAAAGGGTAGGCCGATAGGTGTGGGGGGTCGAGTGAATACTTTCCGGACGCCGACATTGTCAGGAGACGCGCCCGCGGGGGCCGGAAGTGGCGGCTGGGCTGGAGGTTCCGTTGCTTCGCAGAAGCTTAGCGAAAACACTTTCTGGCGGGCTACCAGCGAGGCGTGGGAATGACTTATGTACCCAGGCAGCTGTGGCGGGAAAATTCCCGCGCTTTCTGCAAAATCAGCACAGAAATTGGCGCCAAGAATCTCCATTGGTGGAATGGTAGTGCTCCGGCAATGGAGTGGAATTTCCGCCGGTTTTCGAGTTGCTGATTGGAACGTAACCACGGCCACTGTCGTGGGGGCGGGAATGTTGTGTGTTCGGCCTGTACAGGTGCTCTAGGGAGTCGGCAGTCGCCTTTCGGTCGAGGACGTCGAAGCAACCAGCCAACGGCTCCGGTACGCCAGATCGTGTCCTGGCAGTCAAGAAGACAGTTTGGTAATGTATGTCCGCAGCACCGGCAGACAGGGATTTTCCTAGGTGATAATCAGAGCTCAGCAGAGCGCGCCTGTTCGTCTTTTTCTAACTTTGTTCTGTCTTGAGTAGCAGCAATTACTGTTGGGTTAGCTGTGTGTCTCTCTTGAGATTTGAGTGGCAAGGAATTGGCTCCACATACCACTTCGTCTTAAACCTCACGATCTAGTTTAGGGACAACTTCACCTTTACAGTGTTTGTATGAATCTCCAAATTTGAGCCAATTTGATGTATTATAAATATTTCCTGTGTTTCTTTTACTATTCTGTGTTTAGTCTTAATAAATCATGTTGTTATTTTGGACAGAACTTTCATTCTGTTAATCGATAGAGCAACCCTATCATTCCTCACTATGCTAATGAAACCTTTGTTTATTTAACTTATTTATCAAATTAAATTATTGCAGGTGCCAAACTCTCTTCTACTCCACTGGCAGGGTTGATTAGAGTCAGTTTGCGTATTTCTTTTATCCTTGTGCAACAGCAAAAGTCGGAGTTAGAATAGGGGGGGGGGCTTAGAGCATGATTTACATATGTGGATTCTAGTAGAATTTAGTGATAAATACACTGTTAGTCCCGGCACCTCGCATAATATGGCGACCCTGCCAGGATCTTTCCTGTGAATCGCTGATGAGAGGCATTCAGGGACATTCAGAATTTTTTTTGCTAAATTTTTTATTGATTAATACCCAAGTTTTTTTTCTGGTAGTTCCGTGTCTAGTTTTAAGTAGCGGCGCATGATTACAGTTTTTGTTTTCAGTGTTTATATTTTTTTTGTTCATTGTTTTTTTTGTGTTTCGTTGATGTGGTGTCCGTACCACATCGCACTTTGTCGGATTTGTGTGCGGTTTCTGTACCACGTCAAATTGTGTTGTTAATTACAGCGTTGGAACAGCGTTGTTGAAATTTTATGTCTATGTGTAAAACTACAGTGAGTAGATAATTTTTACTGTAAATTTTAGATAAATTTGTTTTTTCATGAATGATCACGAGAAGTAAGGCACGACTATTAGCGAGCGAAACTAAAACAAAAGAGAATAGCATAATGAATAAGAGGCAGGTTACTGATGAGGATAGGTTCAGAGATGAGATGGGCACATTTTTAGCAGGACAGGAGGCCGGTTCATTGATGAGGAAGGTGATTTGGACGCGATCTTAGAGCAGCATCGCGGCCGTGGTTATGATAGTGAGGTAGAGGATGAAACAGAGACAGGCACACAGGTCGAGACAGTAGCAGAAGCTTATAGTCAAACGATCGAGAGCAGACAGAGGCCAGCTCGGTCACGTCAGAGCTCTAGCGCCCAGGTGTCCAGAGTTACATCACCCATGTGTGACGAGGATCAAAATGATGACATTAACCCAATACTAAGCTTCCTACGATCAATGAAAGAAGAAGCTGACGAACAACGTAAGAAGGAGAAGGAAGAAGATGAGAAACAACGCAAGAAGGAGAAAGAAGAAGCTGACGAACAGCGTAAGAAGGAGAAAGAAGAAGCTGACGAACAGCGTAAGAAGGACACGGAGGCAATAATTTCGCATATAGGGGAAATTCGTGGGGAATTATTAACAATAAAGAAAGAATGTGGAGAAGCAAAACAAATGTCAATGGTAGCACAAAAAGTAGCAGGCCTAGCCAAAACGGCAGCAATAGGGGCAATGAAAGTCGCGGAAGCAACTTCTAAACTCGCAGGGCGCTTGCGACGTACAACACAATCCCACTCAAAATCCCTAGCATTCTTAAAAACTCAAGGTAATATCGCGGTTGCGAACACCACGAAACGAATGGAAGAAGTAGAGAGTCGGATAGCAAAACTAGAGCAAAACGGGCACACGAGCACTGCGCATTCGGGTACCAATGATGGAGTACAAAGAATTGTGTCTCCGAGGAAAAGCCCGCCGTGCTCTAGCCCATTGACCGAGTGCGGAACTAACAATGCACACGCAGAAACAGCGAGTAATAGCTCCAATAATTATAGCCCACTTAGGAGAGTGAATTCTGAGTGCCACTTCCACTGTGATACAGAGGTTGCACATCACAGTTATCAGCAAGATAGAACAGGACACTTAGCAGACGTGCAAGTATCGGAAACGAGTGACAACACCAGTGCGAGGATCAGACAGGATTTTGATCACAATCACTTCATGTCGATACTAAAATTCCAGAAGTTCAAAGAAAATGGAGGGTCGATGCATCCGAAGAGCTGGGTGATGCAGTTTACAAATTCATTACCGGCATCATGGCCAACCCAGGCAAAATTAGAATTCATGTGTGGACACATCGAAGGCCAAGCCGCGGAAAAGATGCGGGGTGTGGCAGTGACGTGTCGGACTTATCAGGAATTTGTTGGTGCATTCCTGCGGACCTACTGGTCAAAGGAAACGCAAGACAGGATTAAAGAGGAAATAATATTTTGTCCTGAACTGGAAGTTTCCGGGCATAGTAGCGCAACCAAATTTCTTGATGATTTACTCAAGAAGAATCCATTTTTAGATAGTCCATATAGTAACGGAGAAATCATTAAATTTTGCTTTTCCAAATTGCCAGTTAGGTACCAACAGACACTTGTCGGCAAGTGTGGATCTGACATAGAAGCATTCAAGAGTCTATTGCGCGAACTCGAAGTAGTCTTTGATAAACAAGACGCAAAGGACAGGAAGAAGGGGCAAAGTAACAAATACCACCGGCCAGGAACAGAAGACGACAACAGATCGCATAATCGCACTGGTCAGTTAGGAAACCAGGGTTACGGAAGTCATGGTTACGCTATTCAAGGTTATGGAAACCAAAGACACGGAAACCAGAACGTCAGGGAGCAGGGTCAATCTAGACAAGGAATCTGGGATAGGAGGAATAACGAACGGCAAAGCGACCGTAATTGGAGAG
Source organism: Schistocerca nitens (assembly GCF_023898315.1). Classification (NCBI taxonomy): domain Eukaryota; kingdom Metazoa; phylum Arthropoda; class Insecta; order Orthoptera; family Acrididae; genus Schistocerca; species Schistocerca nitens. Next base: position 859,498,188 of record NC_064617.1, read on the forward strand.
AGCGAAACCAAGGACAACAGTGGAACCAGGAGATTGAAACTAGACCTGCAAATCCTAATGCACGTCAGAGGAGGGGGAGCTTAACAAGGGATTGACGCCAGACTAGTGCGAACACAGGCCGCCGGAATTTCGCACGTAATCTCGGACCTGGCCAACTACGGAAGATACATTACGAAGATTTATCAGAAATCCTGCTCGAGGAACATAAAGCAACTCCTCGACAAGATCGGCAGCCTCGTATCACAGTAGCAATAGCTGAAAAGAGTATGAATGCGATAATAGATAGTGGAAGCTACATAACAGCAATATCTGAGGCAGCATACAAGAGGTGCTCTCAGGAGATGGACTGGCCTGTCCTATCGGTTAAGAAAACCAAAATAAAAGGGGCATTAGCGGGTAAATGTACGGAGGTCACCCAACAAACAAGACTGGAATTCTCCTGCCAAGGACACAAAATAGAGTCTAACTTCTGGATCGTGCCAAATCTGGCGATCGACATGATAACAGGAACGGACTTCCTAAATGAACATGAAGCGATAGTTGATCTAGGACGAGGTGAAGTGGTTTTGAGGAAAGGGAATCCCGTCCACATTAAGTTCGACGACCAGCTGATCCCAGCTCAACTACCGTCTAACTGTGTACGGATAAACTATGCGTGTCTGAAAGACAGAAAGGAAGAACAGGTCGACGTTGCGGGTAAGGGAGAGGACACGGATGAGAATGAAGTCGGAATAATGGAAGAAATAAAGGAGAAAATAGGAGAAAAAGTGGAAGCAATAAAGAATATAAGGAGCGACCACCGCAAAGAACTTCATAAATTACTAGTAGAACATGCGGAGGTCTTCCTTCCCAAGACAGGATCAATAAAGAACTTCCAATAAGAATTTCGTGTACGTCCGCACAACCAGTTTCGTGTGCCACCCTATCCAATCCCCTTGGCATATCGACAGAAAGTAGCAGCTGAAATTACGCGAATGCTGAGTGAAGGAATAATAGAACCTACGGCTTCAGCCTATAATAACCCGTTAAGAGTAGTCGAGAAGGCAGATGGTAGTATTCGTTTAGTCTTGGACTCGCGACAAATTAATACCATAATAGAACCCGAAACAGACAGACCGGAACGATTAGAGGAACTCTTACAAAACTTCCATGGAATATCAATCTTCTCATCAGTTGATCTAAAATCGAGTTTCTGGCAGATCGAGCTCCATCCAAATTGCAGACAGTACACAGCCTTTTTAGCATTTGGAAGATGTTACCGGTTTCGTCGTCTACCATTTGGTTTGAACGTTTCATCTGCCGCATTCATTCGGGGGCTGGACGGCATACTAAGCGATAATTTGAAACGTCATGTCACCAGCTATGTGGACGATTTGCTGATCGCGGAGAAATCTTGGGGAGAGCACAATGCGGTCCTCGGTGAACTCCTTGCGACATTCAAGGAATACGGAGTGACTATCAATATCGAAAAATCGAATTTTGGGACGTCCTCTGTGAAATTTCTAGGACATATCATCACGGGTGAGGGCATTGCGCCAAAACCCGAAAAGATCGAAGTGATTGAAAAGTTTCCCATTCCTACGACAAAGAAGCAGTTAAGGGGGTTCTTGGGGATCATAAATTTTTACAACCGCTTTATACATGTCAAAACTCAGAGCAGTCCTCGGTTGCATCAACTTACAGTAAAGAAGATTCCTTGGGAATGGGATGAAGCGGCCGAATCCGAATGGAAAGCATTAAAATTCGCATTATTACAAGCACCCATCCTATCACACCCTAATTTAGCAGAAGAGCTTTGCATAGTAACGGACAGTTCATACTCCGGTCTGGGTGTCATGGTGTTCCAAGACTATGTACATGAAGGAAACAGGGTGTGGAAGACAATTGCGTTTGCTAGCAGAGTACTAGCCAAGAGTGAGAGGAATTACTCAGTAACCGAGTTAGAGGCGCTGGCTATTGTATGGGCGTTTGAAAAATTCAGATACCTTCTGTTTGGTCGCAAGACGAGGGTCTACACAGACCACAAGGCACTCGAGTTCTTGATGACTGCAAAGCTTAATCACAGGCGGCTCATTAGGTGGGCATCATATCTACAGCAGTACAACTTTTCGATAGAATATATCCCCGGCAGTCAGAACATTATTGCAGACGCCTTATCACGGTCACCGATCGGATTTGAGCACAACATGGAAGAAGATCTGGAGGAAAATCACTACTGCCTTTTCTATATGCAGAAAGTAGCCTTTGAAAATTTTATTACCTGTAGTATGCAGGACATCAAGAAGGAGCAAGACAAGGACCCTGCCCTAGTGTTATTGAAACAGAAATGGATAGACAGAAGACACGCCACCATCAGGCAGTTCTACCTCTTGCGGAAAGGCATAATTTTCCACCGAAATTATGCCAATGACACTGAATGGGGGGTATGCATCCCTGAACACCTAATAAACAAGGTTATATGGCATACTCACCTCAGCTATGGACACTTCGGACCACGCAAGTGCAATCTCAAGCTAAGGACCATGTGTTACTTTCGAAACATGGAGCGTCGAATTCGGAGGGTACTGTCGGTGTGTAAAGACTGCCAAAAGGCTAAGCACACCACTGTGAGCATGCAGGCACCATTATACCCAATCGAACCGACCAAATTAAGACAATTAGCAGCAACAGATTTGATGGGACCTTTGCCAAGAACAAGAAGAGGATATACTTACGTATTAGTGTTTGTTGAACTAACGTCCAAATACGTTACCTTTACGCCACTGAAGAGGGCGACAGGACGAACTGTATCACGAGCCCTAATCCGGGATTTCCTACCACAGGTTGGTCATGTGAGTAGAATTATTTCTGATAACGGGCCACAGTTTAAGTCAAAAACATGGAAGGAGACGTTGCGTCGATGTAAAATTGATCCCATTTTTATATCTTCACACCATCCGAGCTCGAATGCTGCAGAACGGGTTATTAAAGAACTCGGAAACTTGTGCCGGTTGTACTGTAACAAACAGCACACGACATGGGACGTTTTCCTTAAAGACTTCCAGGAGGTGATCAATGAGGCACCCCATGGGATAACAAAATTGGCACCCATTACAGTACTGAAAAACCGGATTCCTAAGGACTTGATAACCAAGGTCGTAAACTTCCCACCAAGGGCGCGAACGCAGCACCAAGCCATAGTGGATTTGGCTCTCAAGAGGATACGGGCTGCAGCAGAGGTCAGGAAGAGACGTGCCGACAGGGGAGCTCGTGTACGACACTTCCAGATTGGACAAAAGGTGCTCGTTAAGTCTTTCCGACTTTCGAACAAACAAAAAATGAAATGCCAAAAATTCTATTCTGTTTACAACGGCCCGTACCGTATAAGGAGAGCAGCTCACCACAATGCTTATGAATTGGAGACGCTGAAAGGAAAGAAGTCCATAGGACTCCACCACATCTCTCACATAAAGGAGTTCGTGGAATAGTAGTAGTGTAAGTGGTGTACAGAGTAGAATAGGCAAAGATATGAACCTTTCTTCGGGGAACAATAATCGTTGCATTAATAGATTAAGATTGCTAAAGTATTAACACGCTGCGTTTTCTCGCTTAAGAATTTACTGCTGTTAACTTTTTGTCTATGTTCGGGATCTCCTCTGTCGTTGCGATAAGAGGGACTACCTTTCCATGAGCAATGTTTTTGTCCTTTCCTATCTGGTGTCCATGTTAAGGGATAAAGATGAGTGACGAGACGTCACACAAACGGGCGCATACAAGAACGTGCTCTTAGCAGCGTTCTGAGAAGTCGTGATACGCTCCATAGCGGCCACAACCAGTTCGTGAAACGTTCATACCAATGCTTGCAGGCACGCGTCAGTGCACTGCAAGATTGTGGTATATTGCGTGATTTCGAGGATGAATATGGGCAGTATAGTTTTTTGCAGAGCTGCGCCAGCATCGTTGTCTTGCAAGTCGGGGTGATCCTGTGAGCGTTTGACTCCAATGGTGCCCTAGACGAGAGAAATGCGAGCATAAAGCCTACCATGCCAATGTGCTGGTTGGGGATTTAGCGTGCTGCTCGTGACTGTCACAGATGAATAACCAGGGACTTATACTTGGATATTCGTGACATACTGTGTAGCTGGCGTGTGTTGGGCGACTGAATCCTCAACAGGAACCAGTCCTGGCTTGGTCATATTACATTGCTTCTGGAAAGGTGTGCTTTGATCCCGAAAACCGCATCAGATAGAGAAGGAAGTTGCAACTATAAATTTATTGTCGTGTATAGCCATGGCTAACCCAGTCTCTGGAGTTTCAGGGAGGCGTAATGAAAACTCGGAGGTCGTGTCGTACGACGCGCACATCACTGTCGGCAATAGCGGCGAGCAGCGAGACATCTCAACGTAACAGGAATTATGTAAGAGTATTGTATAAGGTAAAAAGAAAAAAAGGTACGATATACTAGGATAAGTTAAACTGGAGGATTTAACAATAACTAGATTAATATTGTGGGGGTTTTCTACCACAAGTGTTGTGTTTGGCGCGCGCCTGTTGGGATGTTATTTTTCAGGTCATCAAATCACAGACCCGAGATGGAGGGGCGACCGGTGAGCGAACTAGAATAGTTGCATGTCTTTATAGTTCAGTAAAACTTCAGCCTGCATAATAACATAATTTATTCAGAAGACATAGAATGTAGATCGTTGACATATGGTAGTTAATTCTTGTGCATGTCTACTGTCGATCTATATAATTAATAGTAATATTAGTGCGGGCCCGCACATTTAGTTGTTCATCCATTACAAAGCATCAGTTATCACACACCATGTACATACTGAGATCGGTCTCTACACATATATCAAAATAAATTATTTCCATGTCTAGATTAGACGTTATAATGATTGCCATAGATTAATAACTATAAAAGTAAAATAAGAGTGTCTGAAATGACAGACCATCAATGTTTCATTATGTAAATTTATTATAACATAGAAGGTCATGGGAAAAAGTTAGGCATAAGATTTTTGTAAGAATTGTGCAGATGACGGGGATCGTGGCAATGCGGAGGCCGGCCGGAGTGGGAACAAGAGGTCTGCGGCTACCTGCAAGAAAAGAGTGTCAGCACCCCACCTGACGTGAAGGGCGAGAGCATCCGGTCCTACAGGCTGACAGTCACGGGGCTGTATACCTGAGGGATTACGCGGGACCCTCGCCGGGCCACAAGCGAAAGTAAGGCTGGCCGTTGACACTGACACGCGGCCCACACGCGACAGCCTGCTAGCTCTCCAGACGCGGCAGCCATTTGGAGGGATTCCCTGCGGCAGACCACGTTGTCGTGAGTACACGAAGAAGATCACATATCGTGTCAGAACCTGCGCCTCATGTGCCTCAGGACAGAAAGGGACGCTCTATACTCACCTGTTTGGGTTTTTACAACTCACTAGCATTGGCCGATCTGCATACACAAAGCAGTATCGTGCCACACTAACAAATGTATGGTCTCATTTCTTACTTCTCCTCTCTATTAGAGAGCAGTTTTAACAATAGCCGCTCCTAGTTCGATCCTGTATGGATGACCTCACACACTTGTGGAGTCACTACACGTGCCATCATCCCTCGTCGAACTGCAATACTGGGAAACGTAAAGTTCTGTCCAGCGAGAGAAGAGACCTAGACTAGTGATGTATCCCAACAAGTAGATCTCAGAGACAATTAATCGACGTGAGGAGAGCCTATCACTGTGTCTTCCTACCGTACTACCGTGATCATATGCGTGGGTCTTGGTGCAATCTCAACAGAGTACTGCAGAAGCTCCAGCACACCCTATTGCCGTTGCAACAACGTAGCAACAACACCCGACGTTTAGCCTTATGTGATGTCAGTACTGTGGAATTTGGGAAGTGCTACGGATATTTCTAACAATGTGATTTAGTGCCTCATTCTCAGCACAGTCGTGAACTTTGTGCAATGTGCATGCACAATTTGATGCCCCATGAACCTTTTTCTTTTTTTTTTCTTTCTTAAATTTCTTTCTCTAGTGTTGGTTTTGTAATGTATGTTATACCTTGTATGCGTTCGTGTTTTACACTGTAATTCTTATTACAGATTACTATATTGTTCTCCACACCATGTTTTTTTTGTATTTTGTGTTTATTGTTGTGTGTATGCAAACAGTGTGCCTGAAGTCCCCATAAACTGAAGCAGATACCACCACTGTCATTGTGAATGGACCATCAGTTCAGGGAACATTTTGTAAAGGTTATTCTTGCTGCAGGGAGACAGAATGAATCGGAGGTTGTAACTAGATTCTGAAAGCTCACAAAGAGATTGTTAACTTATATAGTATCATGTGTGAGTGAGTTCAGGTTAGTTTAATGATTAAAATTGTTGTAACATCTTGGGCATTTAATTGCGGAGCACTCCAACTCTGATTGTAAAGAATAAACTGCTCCATATTTGGCTCAGATGCCCGGGCCATATTTAGAGCGTGAATGTCTGCGTGAATCGGTGTTTGGAAGGGGCTCCCTGGGTATGGATGTGTGATGTGTGTGTTAGTGTTCCATATTAAGAAGGTGAAGTTGGCTACATCATAAATAATCCTCCCTCTATGAGCTGCATTTTTCAGTTGCAGTGATTTTCTTTATAGAGTGCGGCATGTGGAGCCACCTTGCGAGATTGTTCTTGGGCGATTGACTCACTACCTTGCTCCTAAGTGAGCCAACCGCTCACCAATTACAATCTAAAATGGCGTAGGGGCTATGAGAGGTGGCATGAGCCCCCTCTCATATTTCTATCTTACGATTCTCCTCTCTAGTTGCATGCGGTGGAGGGTTGCTATTCCTTCACACGCGGACTTCCCATGCAGCGTCTCTCGCCACCCGGGTGGTCCAGTGACAGGCGGGCTCTTCTGACTTTGAAAGGGTAGGCCGATAGGTGTGGGGGGTCGAGTGAATACTTTCCGGACGCCGACATTGTCAGGAGACGCGCCCGCGGGGGCCGGAAGTGGCGGCTGGGCTGGAGGTTCCGTTGCTTCGCAGAAGCTTAGCGAAAACACTTTCTGGCGGGCTACCAGCGAGGCGTGGGAATGACTTATGTACCCAGGCAGCTGTGGCGGGAAAATTCCCGCGCTTTCTGCAAAATCAGCACAGAAATTGGCGCCAAGAATCTCCATTGGTGGAATGGTAGTGCTCCGGCAATGGAGTGGAATTTCCGCCGGTTTTCGAGTTGCTGATTGGAACGTAACCACGGCCACTGTCGTGGGGGCGGGAATGTTGTGTGTTCGGCCTGTACGGGTGCTCTAGGGAGTCGGCAGTCGCCTTTCGGTCGAGGACGTCGAAGCAACCAGCCAACGGCTCCGGTACGCCAGATCGTGTCCTGGCAGTCAAGAAGACAGTTTGGTAATGTATGTCCGCAGCACCGGCAGACAGGGATTTTCCTAGGTGATAATCAGAGCTCAGCAGAGCGCGCCTGTTCGTCTTTTTCTAACTTTGTTCTGTCTTGAGTAGCAGCAATTACTGTTGGGTTAGCTGTGTGTCTCTCTTGAGATTTGAGTGGCAAGGAATTGGCTCCACATACCACTTCGTCTTAAACCTCACGATCTAGTTTAGGGACAACTTCACCTTTACAGTGTTTGTATGAATCTCCAAATTTGAGCCAATTTGATGTATTATAAATATTTCCTGTGTTTCTTTTACTATTCTGTGTTTAGTCTTAATAAATCATGTTGTTATTTTGGACAGAACTTTCATTCTGTTAATCGATAGAGCAACCCTATCATTCCTCACTATTGGCTTCTGTCTCGGGTTCTTCGGCCGACGTTCATCTAACGATTTTTCTGACGTTTCGCCAGCACGAGTGGCTGGCATTGTCAAAGCTTCACCCTCCATTGCCGGTGGTGAACTGGAGCCGAGCTCGCGGGCGCAGACTATATGTACCTGGCGCGCCAACGTCCGAGGGCTTCTCCGCGGTCATTTCCGGTGCGGTTCTCCTCTTGCTACCTGCGACGGTCGTTCGCTGCAGTACGGGAAGCCAGGATCCGTTGACCTTAAGGCTTTCCTCTTTCTTGTTCAAACTGTTCGCGTGTTTTTGTATTTCTACAGCTTCTCTGAACAAGCGCGTGTGATAGTGCTTCTCTACAGCCAGAAGCAATGGGTACTCCACAAATTATATTAGAAGTGTAACTGAGCCAAACACTCGGCGAAGTAAGGAACCAGAAAAAGAAATGTCGGGTACGGCCTTTCTGCCATACATTCCCAGAGTGACGGACAGAATCGGCCGTATATTGCGCAAACATGGCGTAAAGACGATCTTCAAACCGACAAGGAAGATCAAAGAGTGTCTTAGATCGGCGAAGGAGAAAAGAGACCCACTTGCAATGTCGGGAATATACCGCATACCATGCACCTGCGGAAAAGTTTATGTCGGGATGACTGGACGATCCATTAACACCAGGATCAAGGAGCATAAGCGACATTGCAGGTTGGGGCAGGTGGAGAAATCGGCCGTGGCAGAACACGCACTGAATGAGACCGACCACGTAATAAAATTCGCCGACACGGAAGTTCTGGCTGTAGAGAAGCACTATCACACGCGCTTGTTCAGAGAAGCTGTAGAAATACAAAAACACGCGAACAGTTTGAACAAGAAAGAGGAAAGCCTTAAGGTCAACGGATCCTGGCTTCCCGTACTGCAGCGAACGACCGTCGCAGGTAGCAAGAGGAGAACCGCACCGGAAATGACCGCGGAGAAGCCCTCGGACGTTGGCGCGCCAGGTACATATAGTCTGCGCCCGCGAGCTCGGCTCCAGTTCACCACCGGCAATGGAGGGTGAAGCTTTGACAATGCCAGCCACTCGTGCTGGCGAAACGTCAGAAAAATCGTTAGATGAACGTCGGCCGAAGAACCCGAGACAGAAGCCAATAGGCAGTTTGTCAACAAGTGGCCACGAAAGCCTCAACAATTTTGTATTCCTCACTATGCTAATGAAACCTTTGTTTATTTAACTTATTTATCAAATTAAATTATTGCAGGTGCCAAACTCTCTTCTACTCCACTGGCAGGGTTGATTAGAGTCAGTTTGCGTATTTCTTTTATCCTTGTGCAACAGCAAAAGTCGGAGTTAGAATAGGGGGGGGGGCTTAGAGCATGATTTACATATGTGGATTCTAGTAGAATTTAGTGATAAATACACTGTTAGCCCTGGCACCTCGCAATCTCACAAATGGAAGACTTCCTCCAATGTAAGTAACCAGCTGATAAAAGTTTCCACAATGATTACATGCGGAACTAACGTGTTTGTAGACACATCAAGTAATATGGACAACTTAGTGATTATTAATAATCTTCACAATAACTTCCACTGGGTTTATTTCGCCGCCATAGTTTACCATAATATGCCACATATAAAAATTTCAACTAGTGTTACAAAAATAGAACTTGAGTCTAGAGTCAAATAAAGATTGTATACAACTGATGTGTACATAGTTCCGCGTAGTCAGCACGTACACAACTTTCCCAATAGAGCGCGCTCCGCTAAGCACAACAGCGCAGGCGCAGCGTTCGTCCGTCTCCGCACTACGAGATGGCGCTGTCTTAGAGATGGACCAAATTCTGCTTCCGCCGCTGCGCGTATTAATATGTAATGCAGCCAATGAGATCGCTGCTAACGTAGAACCTTTTCTCCTCACGGATCACACTCGCGCAGTGATACATGAACGCACGAGGTATTATAACGAGTGTACAGACCTCCGATTAGTCAGTCTGCATCAGTCTGCATTAGTCTATAGTCAAGTTTCAGTCTGCACCTTAGAAGATTATCATATTCCTGTACATAGCCATGAAGAGAAATGTATAGACACTTTGCCAAGTATCATAGATATGTGAGAATAAGGTTAACGTACCAAGACCAAAGGAACTTCAGATTGTCAATTGTAAATAGCATCCAGAACCAAGTTTTTTATCCATATAGTGCAGAGACATGTGCAACACTATGAAGGAGCTAAGAGTGTGTGGCATGTGGCCATGAAGACTTTCATGACTGATGATCACTTGGCTTGCCAGTTTTTTTTTTTGTGGTGTTGGCATTGCAGATGATACTCTTCTTCCTACGCTGCATATGACATGCCAGGTCAATTTTGAATCGAGAAGACACGTGATGCTTACTGTGGCATAGCTGAACATTGAGCTGGAACATCATAATGAGTGGGCCACTTGTCAGAATGGTGCTGAAACCTTACCACACCTTCAATGTTCGTCTAATTGAGTAAATTTGAGTAAATGTATTTATTATGCATAGATGTGTGCAATAGTATGGTCTGTTTATCATACATTACTGGCCATTAAAATTGCTACACCACGAAGATTTCGTGCTACAGACGCGAAATTTAACCGACAGGAAGAAGATGCTGTGATATGCAATTGATTAGCTTTTTAGAGCATTCACACAAGGTTGGCGCAGGTGGCGACACCTACAACGTGCTGACATGAGGAAAGTTTCCAACCGATATCTCACACACAAACAGCAGCTGACCGGCGTTGCCCGGTGAAACGTTGTTGTGATGCCTCGTGTAAGGAGGAGAAATGCGTACCATCACGATTCCGACTTTGATAAAGGTCGGATTGTAGCCTATCTCGATTGCGGTTTATCGTATCGCGACATTACTGCTCTCGTTGGTCGAGGTCCCATGACTGTTAGCAGAATATGGAATCGGTGGGTTCAGGAGGATAATACGGAACGGCGTGCTGGATTCCAATGGCCTCGTATCACTAGCAGTCGAGATGATAGGCATCTTATCGGCATGGCTGTAGCCGATCGTGCAGCCACGTCTCGATCCCTGAGTCAAGAGGTGGGGACGTTTGCAAGACAACAACCATCTGTAGAACAGATCGACGACGTTTACAGCAGCATGGAGTATCAGCTCGGAGACCATGGCTGCGGTTAGCCTTGACGCTGCATTACAGACAGGAGCGCCTGCGATGGTGTACTCAACGACGAACCTGGGTGCACGAATGGCAAAACGTCATTTTAACGGATGAATCTAGGTTCTCTTTACAGCATCATGATGGTCGCTTCCGTGTTTGGCTCTACCCTTCATACGATCCCTGCGAAACCCTACATTTCAGCAGGATAATGCACGACCGCATGTTGCAGGTCCTGTACGGGCGTTTCTGGATACAGAAAATGTTCGACTGCTGCCCTGGCCAGCACATTCTCCAGATCTCTCACTAATTGAAAACGTCTGGTCAGTGGTGGCCGAGCAACTGCCTCGTCACATTACGCCAGTCGCTACTCTTGATGAACTGTGGTATCGTGTTGAAGCTTCATGGGCAGCTGTACCTGTACACGCCGTCCAAGCTCTGTTTGACTCAATGGCCAAGCGCATCAAGACCGTTATTACGGACAGAGGTGGTTGTTCCGGGCACTGATTTCTTGGGATCTATGCATCCAAATTGCATGAAAATGTAATCACATGTCAGTTCTAGTATGATATATTTGTCTAATGAATACCCGTTTATCATCTGTATTTCTTCTTGGTGTAGCAATTTGAATGGCCAGTAGGGTAATATGTATAGCTGTTAGATGTACATAATGCATACTACATATGCTTTTTTAGCTTTTTACTATATATGTATTAGATGATTTGATTTATGTAGTTAGTAGTTAGTTTAGCTTTTTGTTTTTCCTGCTGCTGGTTGTAAAAGAGAAGTTTTTTTCATTCTAATAAAACTAATGTAAAAATATTACCATTGAAACTGCTGAGTCTCAGTGTGCCTATTTTTCATATATGGGTAAACGAAGTATGGCTAAATAATAATATACGTGTGATACATTGTAAATATCTTTTTAACGTTAAAAACAGTAATATAGTGTATACTGTTAAAAGATATGTTTGGTTCTTGTTATTCTATTTACATTCTACAACATGGTCTGAATAACTCATACTTAAAAGCAGTAAACTATGATTGTATGGTAGACATGAAATTTATTTGCAGTTACCAATATGGACAACCATTAGCTGTATAAAAGAATGGCTACAGTGAAAATTCCTTTAGAAATGCATGCAGCCTGTAGAAACAGGGTTGACGACATTTGGAAGTTTAGGTTTTACCATGAGCAATGTTTGGACAGCCCAATAACAAGGTGATCACTCGCTATGAGTGGGAAATTCGTTTTCGAGTCCTGGAATGGCACAAATTTTAATTGTTGTGATTCCATTATAAAATTGATTGTAAGCATTTACCACCTAGAAGATTAATAGTAGCAGACATGAGTGCTACTCGTGTACACGCCTTTATACAGGTGATCAGCTTTGTGAAGCCTAGTGCAGGGTTGGTTCTGGTGACTCAGCATAAGGAATTTTCTGAAAGAGGATCACGTAGTGATTGTGGGTGGAGCGGGGAATAGTTTTGACAGGGACGGTTAATATGATGTAGGTAGTCACCTGGTAAAGATTGATGCTCAAACTGGTGGCACTAATGTGCATTTCGTGCAACTGTTCCAGCGTCATGATCGGCCTCATCTTAATGCGGCCGTTAGGTGTGTTGACATAGGACTGGAGTAGGCACTGATGGCAGAGGGCATGGGTCACATTGCAGTGGTGCCTGTTGAGTCTATCAGTAGTTCGGGTTTCAGAGGCTTCCTTTACCAGGTTACAGATTAGGTGGCTGCTCTTCAAGGAGTTCCTTGCGGAGTTGGGGAGTGGCCATCTACCTCGGAAACAGTATTCTGTTTGAGTCCATATACTTGTCACGGCACTGCACTGAACAGATATTTGAATATTATGCTGGGGCAATTGAATTTAGTGAAAATAAACCTCTAATTGTTGTTGTTTATAGGTCCCCTAATTCTGATTTCAGATCATTTCTGTTCAAGTTAGAGAGGATTCTTGGTTCACTTTACACGAAGTACCAAAAATTAATTATATGTGGTGACTTCAATATTAATTTTGTATGCGATTGTGCAAGAAAAATGATGTTGGTAGGTCTTCTAAACTCATACGATCTGATGCAGACTGTGTTTTCTCCAACTATTGTACAGGGGAATAGTAGCACGGCCATAGAGAATATTTTTAATCGTTCTTCATTACTAGACGCGCATTCTGTTAGTAAAAGTGTGATTGGCCTTTTGTACTCAAACAAATGTCACATATAATTACAAACTATATAGGAAAGCTAATCCAATGGCAACAGAGAGTTTTTTAAACTTCATTATTGAACAAGATTGGCAGGATGTTTATAGTGCCGATAACATAGATGATAAATACACTCACGCTCATAAATTAAGGATAATGCTGATACGTGGTGAAACAACGCCCTGGTGGGCGGTTTGCGGGTTTAAATCACCTTGGGGTATGACCATGCAGCGCATTTGACCTGCGGTCGTCGCACGGTGGCGCTGGCAGCAGTCCACACACGCAGATTGGTCAGTTCCCTGAACTATTAAAGTACTCAGTAGGAAAGTCGCTTTACAAAAAGCGAGAAGGAGATAATGTAGACAATTTTAGACCTATTTCTATGCCATCAGTGTTTGCAAAAGTTATTGAAAAATCTGTGTACATAAGGATAATTCATCATTTTATATCACATAGTTCGCTATCAACTATAGAATTCGGCTTAAGAAGTCATTTAACAACTGAAAATGCTATATTCTCTTTTCTCTGTGAGGTATTGGACGGATGAAGCAGAAGGTTTCGAATGCTAGGCATATTTTTTGATTTAACTAAGGCGTTTGATTGTGTTGATCACAAAATATGGCTCCAGAAGTTGGATCATTACGGAATTCGGGGAGTAGCTCACAATTTATTCACCTCTTAATTTAACAACAGACAGCAAGAGATCATTATTCACAGTGTTGAGAATGTGATGTGGGGTCTGAGTGGGGTACATTCAAATTGGGGGGGGGGGGGGGTGCCCCAGGGATCAGTGTTGGGGACACTTCTGTTCCTTATTTAGATAAATGACATGCCCTCTAGTACTATACGTAATTCTAAAATATTTCTGTTTGCTGATGACACTGGCTTGGCAGTAAAGGCTGTTGTGTGTAACACTGGCTCTGTTTCAGTTAGTGCAGTTCATGACATAAGTTCATGGCTTGTAGAAAATAAACTAACAATAAATCTCAGTGAGACTGAGTTTCTACTGTTTCTGACACACAATTCTACAAAACCCAACATTTCACAGAATGGGCATATGATTAGTGAAACTCAACAGTTCATATTTCTAGGTGTTCAGATATATAGTAAACTGTCATGGAAAGCCCACATTCAGGATCTTGTTCAAAGACTTAATGCTGCCACTATTCGAAAGGTATCTGAAGTAAGTGATCGTTTGAAACGAAATTTAGTCTAATTTGCTTATTTTCATTCGCTTATGTCGTATGACATTATATTTTGGGCTAACTCTTGTGAGGTAATGGGCGAGTTGTGGCGCACTGAAAACATTCTAAGTTCAGAGTTGGCATGGCCACGCGGGTCAATCGACAGGCTGATCGCATGGTGCTAGACAGCACGTGCTACACGGACCATGTGGCTGGGAATTCCATGGTGACGCTGTGTCGATGAAGGAGACATGCCAGGAGTGCCAAAGATGGTGGACTTCATGAAACCATAATCGCAGACATTTCACAGTTCATATAGAAATTAATACTAGCCAGATGAATCGTGATAACTCAAAAGAAACATGTATATTACCATTATTTGCATGACGATTCTGATGGTGTAATCAGATTATCAATATCTTTGTTACTTTAAAGTTTATCTGACGATAAATTGTACAAGTAACATCCAGCAAATAATATCCAAAATCTAAACGATTCATCCGATTTGGTCGATCGATGTGGTTTTAGAAAGCTATTAGTGTAAACCTAATTTGGTATAAATTACAGGCATGTAATGTGAATAGTACATGAGTTATTGGAGGTCAGAGTGGCTGATTACCGTTAATCGCGTCAGGCTACAAGTACTCCACAGTCACACGAAAAACGTTAGCAGCATGATTATAAATATATTTATTCACCTATGTCTTTGTTTATATCCGATACATACTGTTCATGAAGAAATTGGTCAATTATTTACTGTGTTTTAGAAAACACAGGTACATTAGGGTACTGGCTTACTTCTGCTCTATTCCGTTCATACATGTTTATTTAACTTGTTTATGTATTTAATAATGTGTGTTAGAGTTTGTTTATGGACCAGCCGTAGGAATATTTATTTAATTTCAAGTTATTTAAATGTAAGTCCAGTATTTCGAATGTGTTTCATTACGTTTGTGAGCCTGTGTTGGCTTAGAGACAGGGTGGGAGCCCTCTAGCCAATCGCAGCGATCGTTCCAAAAAGGACACGTGGAGACAATGTATGGAAGTGGGGGAGTTCTACAGTATGGGAGAGGACACGAGAGATTCCTCGACAGTACGGCGCCACGGACGCACGTTCGCGGGGAAGGCTGGACGTGGAGCAGTGACGTAGAGTCGCAGGAAAGACTTGGAGAGTGGAGCAGTCTGCGCGTGGTCGCGGGGAGATACAAATACTTCGTAGTGCCTACTTGTGCACTTGTGAGATATCCGTGGCTTCTGCAGTGAAGACGTAGCACGTGTTTAGAAGTGAATATTTCGCGAGCTATGTTGTTCATAACTAATTACGTGAAATACGAAATCTATTGTTTCACTGTTATTCAACTTATATTTTAACTAGTTGCTGGACCATTGACACCAGTAAGTGTTTTGTAGTAATAAACGGCATTCTTATAGGTACGTCTACTACCGTACTCATCATTTACAGTCGTTAAGAAGAGCACCTGCAGATTTTATTTAATTGCATTCTTTCACTTATAAAAGTCTATTCATTTAAAATAGGAACCTTCGACCATTCGATTCATGTGTATATTCTTATTGTATACTGTAGACTAAGCAGTATTTGGCCTGTAATGCGGCAACTAAGTGTCCCAGCCCCTAGACAACAAACCAGCCAAAACATTTAATATTTCAATTCTGAGTCAGAGGGTACGTCGTTAAGCGCCACCACAACACACTATTTATGATTTGAAAGCCCACACTCTTCCCATTCGAAAAGCATGTTTTTGGCTCCGAAATGGGAAGTTCGGGCAATAGGTGGTGTAAGTTTGCGAAACTCTTGTCGACTCCTGTTCGTCAGTCTGGGTGTCATTGGCCTCTCGATATACGTTTTCTTTACTGTCGTTTCTTGTTACAGTATCAGCTTATTCCCAAGAATTAGCAGCTTTCACTCAGTTAATACTCGGTAGAAATCCAATCTGCATTTCGATCGCATTTCCTTAGCTCCTGTGCAGAAAGGTGTGCAATATAGTGCTGCATCGATTTTCAATAAGCTACCACGAGAATTCAAAAATGTTATCAGTAATCCACTCGCTTTCAAATCGAAACTGAAGAGTTCCCTCCTTGATCAGTTCTTCTATTCTGTTGAGGAGTTCCTTGAAAAATTAAGCTGATTCTTACGTTATATTGTTGACTGCATTTACTTTAACTGTAAGTAGGCTGTTTAGGTTTTTTTAATGGTAACGCCACGTAGCGCTCAGTATGAAAATCACTGGATGTGCTGTGTGCAGTCTGTGGCTGGTTTGCATTGTTGTTTGCCATTGTAGTGTTGGGCAGCTGGATGTTAACAGCGCGTAGCGTTGCACAGTTGGAGGTGAGCCGCCAGCAGTGGTGGATGTGGGGAGAGAGATGGAGTTTTGAAATTTGTAAGACTGGATGTCATGAACTGCTATATACATTATGACTTTTGAACACTATTGAGGTAAATACATTTTCGTTCTCTATCAAAATCTTTCATTTGCTAACTATGCCTATCAGTAGTTAGTGCCTTCAGTAGTTTGAATCTTTTATTTAGCTGGCAATAGTGGCGCTCGCTGTATTGCAGTAGCTTGAGTAACGAAGGCTTTTGTGAGGTAAGTGATTTGTGAAAGGTATAGGTTAATGTTAGTCAGGGCCATTCTTTTGTAGGGATTTTTGAAAGTCAGATTGCGTAGCGCTAGAAAATATTGTGTGTTAGTTTAAGCACAGTCATGTATAATTTTTCTAAGGGGACGTTTCACATGTCGACCCTTAGCTGAGGATACCTCACTGGAATCTTCTGATTTTTTCTTGTAGTTTGTGTAATTAATGTAGCTTTTGTTTATTGCTAGCGCGTAATTGTAGAGAGAATTTCCTTTGTAGTTGTAGTTTTTCATTCTTGTACAGTAAAACAGTTGTGGCATGCATGTAGATTTGCACCAAGTATTTCGCAGCTGCGCTTGCAATTAACGAGATATCATTTTCAATGCTATGTTAATGTGTTTTCTTATTTTGCTCTTCAAATTGTGCTTTTCTGTGTTGTCGTGTGAAATATTGTGACAATAATGGCGTGTGAAAAACGTAATACTAGGCTCTAAAGTAAACTGAGAAATGACAGTGAAGACGAAAGCAGTGTGTTAGCGCCACCGTGTAATGAATTAACTAATGTTCAAAGTAGTAATTTGGTAATTGTGCATAGGGAAATGAAGCGGGCGGCAAACAATGGTGTAGACAGTGAAACAATTAGTGAATAGGGAAGCATTATCGACCGATCGGTCGGCAACAGCCCGCCTCAGGAATTCGGGACTGACAGGACACAATTTTGCAAATACTGCAGATTCATGTTTTGGGTCCTCACCATTTTCTTAAATAAGTCAAGACATTTTCTGCTTGTCAAAATGTGAATGTTGCCGGTGCAACTTCACTGCCGAAAAGCACTGAGGAACATGTTTCAGACACCAGTGCATTGTTATTACAGTTAATGCAACAAATGGGACAAAGGCTACAAAGTTAGACAAAATGGAACAAAATCTTCAAAAGTTAGACACAACGCTTGAACAAAATCAGAAACAAATGGGACAAAATCTTCAAAAGTTAGACACAATGGAACAAAATCTTCAAAAGTTAGACACCACACTTGAACAAACACCTGAAGATTTAACTACTGAGTTACATAGAATCGAATCGAAATGTCAAAAAGTCTGTAATGACGTAAAAAAACAAATTTGTGAGCATTTCCAACCTATTTTTTCGCGTCATGAAAATGCATAACAGAATCACGAAGCAGCCATAAAGGAACTGCAAACTATAGTTCATGAAAATCACGACACCTTGCAAGCTAAAATTGACTCAGTTGCATCTACCGATTCGGTTACGCAACTTGCAAAAACTCAGGAAAACTTAAAGGACACAGTAGACACTCTGAAAATTGGTTCAGAAAGACACATGGAGGAAATTAGTTCATTATCAGAGAAAGTAGTTGAACTTTCGAATCAGCTAAATAATTTATCTACGAAGGTAGATAATAATCTGAATGACACAAAACCGGTAGTCTTTAATGACACAGAAAAGTGCGAACAAATTAGGAAATTCAAACAAAATCAGAATCAAATTAATACGCAACACCAAAGAGAAATCCGGGAAGTACAAGATCAGCTGACACAGGTAATACAAGAATTACGTATTTCAGAGGACACAATACAGGAAGAGGGACATAGAAATACGGAACAGCCACAAAATAATAACACAGCGCATTTCGGAAATTATGAAAGAAATTTGCAAGGTGCACCGAATTTTGAAATTGAACCGCCGAAACGACGTAACAATGACCGACATGCGACTCGCCGACATCATGATTTTGACTATAAGCTGTTCATTACTACACGTAAATTCAAAACATTTAAGTATTCTGGCAACGACATTCATCCACAAGCATGGCTCCATCAATTCTCTCATTGTTTTCCTCCCAACTGGTCATTAGAGCACAGATTAGAATTTATGTGTGGCTATTTAGAGAATGAACCAGCTGTAAGAATGCGATCGGTCATTCACGATTGTCACAGTGAAGGAGAATTTTACCATGCCTTCCTCTAAGCATATTGGTCTCAAGCTACACAAGACCGAGTAAAACATAGCATCATAATGATGAAACATTTCGAACAATCTGAATTTTCCAGTCTTGTGAAATATTTTGAAGACATGTTGCACAAGAATCAGTACCTGTCAAACCCATACAGCCCCTCAGAACTCATCCGCATTTGCTTAATCAAATTACCTGAACATTTACGACATATTATTTTGGCAGGACGTTGCAAAGACGACATTGAATCTTTTCAGGGACTCTTACAAGAATTAGAAATTGACACAGACAGTCGCAGAATGCGAAAACAGGAATACAACCACTACAGGTCACATCCGTCACAATTCCGTGACGACAGAAACAATAACTGGACACGACAAGTCTATTCTTACAACGCAAATCGTGGCCATAACAGACACCACCCATATGACAACCACTGGCAGAGTAATAATAGTTACAGAGAAAGATCGCATTTCCGTAGTAACGAATATGATGGAGATTATCATAGAAACAGACAATATGGGAACAAAAACAATTATTATCAAGGGAGACAGAATAACTTCAGACGCAACAGTCCAGTGCGCAGTTACGATTCTGGGAGAAATTCTCCACCACATGACCAATAAACAAGAAACTATGTAAACTACCGACAAAACGACAGACCTGAATTCCATCAGAACTGGCGGGATTCAAACAGAGCAGGGCACACTCGTCAAGGTGAATTTCAAGAAGTTAGGTCTCCAAATCCCAATAAGGACGCGCGCCAACAAAGAGACAGACAATGACTCGCACAGCAGGCAGCCGCGTGTGCCAGGTGGCTCAGAGAAAAATAACATAGATGCTAACCATGAGAAAAATTCCAGTATTCTTTACCGACATATACCACACGATGATTCCATTGAAGTTGGAGCTCTGCATAGTAGTAAGAGTAAAGGCTTGCACCACATATAAAACCGTTTATTGAAAGATAATCTGCTTTTTAACTTTGTCTTTGCCATAAAATTTTTCACTTCACATTTCTAGTATGCTTTGTCAGACTTAAGATACTGTTAACATGCAACAATGTTTGAAGTTAAATATCCAGTCAAGAACCAAGAGAACATATTTAAACAGAAATTACGAATGCATTGTTATAGTGAACAGACGACACAGTGTTATTGTGTGTATGTACATTCTTGCTTGTTAGTTGCACGATTACGTAACGACTATAAGGCTCATATACTTAGGACATTTACCAGTACTGCTAATGACATTTTAATGCAACATTTTGGTTTACTTGAAAATACATTCTGGATTTAAAGTACTTTCTGTGAGATACCAGATGACACAGTGGTTAGTTTATGTGACAGCTACACGATTTTATCACGACACTACTAATGAGTGACAATTTACAATGTTGCTTTTGACGTGTTTCTGCTTTATATCTGCATAGTTTTTCTGTATTATTCTGGAAAGTAAAACATGTTTTAGTAGTAACTTTTGTGGTATAGCTACAATGAGACAGCCTTTTTCGTAGCACAACAATACGTCACATTATAGTACTTTCTTGATCACGGTAAGGTACGTAATAACTACGATATATATACGCAAAGCATTTCACTTTTGTTTATGATGAGGTAAGTACATTGACTTCAGCAGAACTTTGCTTACAGAGGACGATAACTACAACACTTCCACAGACTTATCTTACAGTAAGACGCACATTTAGCGCTACAGGACACGCATTTGAGTGATTAATTTTGTACTTAAACCATTTATTTTTAAGATTTTTGAATTACAAAGAAAGTTTTCCGTGATACATTTCATTCCATTGCTGTAATCTGTAACACCTGAGGGTATAATTACATTAATCCTCAGGGGGGTACACGCTTACTTTGTGTACCATGTGTTTGGCAAGCACAAGGAGCCCTAGCTAATATGGTATTTGCTTATACAACTTTACACTTCGGGACCATATTTCTCTAACACAGAATTACACAGCTATCTGATTATTTGACAGAGAAACAAACATTCTTTTACTATATCAGTGACAGGTGTTTGCGCAATTACATAGTTGGATAACTTCACACTTATGAAATTGTATTTTGTCTGTACTTTGTGAAATGTTGACATTTTTTCGGAACCATTGTGATTCTATGTGAGCGTTGAATGATGTATTTGGTATGGGATCATGATTTTTAAAGTACATTTGAGGTAGATGACACTACTGAAATGAGCAGAGAATTTTTTTAGGTTTTGAAATTATTGCAGAAAGCTACGACGTTTTTGATATTCGACTGAGGTGTTATGATGTTATTTTTATGACGACGATGTGTATTATGCTGCTGAGGTATGTTTATGATCAATAAGCTGATGCTATATGAGGAATTTGATTATGCTACGTATTTGTTATGATGAAATATTGAACAAGTGTCGACGAATATGTATATGTGTAATAAGGTAAGGAATAATGAGTAGTGGTTGGGGACTCTGGTTCGTGAAAAAGGTTTTTGGAAACCAAGAATCGTACTTTAAGAGTTATGAAATGTATGTAAATGCGTGAATGTATTACAACGCCGCGGAAATTTTTTGGACACTGTTATATTTACAGGATTTTATTTTCTACACATTTGTAACACAAATTCTCAACCTGTGAAAATACTTTTATATGAGATTGTCACTGTAGCTGAAACTGATGTCATAAATATTTTGGTAGGTCACTGTAAGCACCCAATTGCGCGACAGTCGCCTGGAAAAAAAGCCATTAGTGTGTGCTTTTCAGAGGCACAGGTGGAGAAAAAAAGAGGCCAATATCCTCGCTATTGACATTTCCTTGCAGAAAGCATCGCAAATATGACATGCCCAACTTGAAAACATATGATTACACTGCGGAGCTCTTAATTTATGATATTTACTGAAATGCCTAATGAAATGACGAGAAATATTTTATGTCTATACACCTGATTATGACTACTGTCTTTATAGGCGAGAGATTTTTTTACTACCTTATGAAATGCCATATGGCTAATGAATGATGTTTCATGCCTTCCATTGTACATATTTGCTCATTTTGTTTAATATCTAGTTTGTAGCTGCACTGTAGCATTGGTTAAAACAAAATTTTATAGATGTACTAATATAGATATTTTCTGTCTACAGATCCAGTAAATAATAATTTTGTGATACTTCCAAAAAAATTGAGGGAGCACAAAAAGACATTTACCTTCACAGGAACTGCATACATAATTTTCTTTTCAAGTACTTGGTAATTTATTTCATAGAATAGGTTTTTGTGGTGCACCACTTTAATTACATAGACGTTAAGATGTGAGTAGACATTTCCCTTATCTCCATTGTTGTCTTTAATGTACTATTTTTTCTGCTTGAGCTTTATCATGTTTAGATATAAGTTATTACATTTACTGCTGCTAGCTTTGCTAATTTGCATTTTTTGTCATTGCTGCTTGTGTTAATTGTTTTGTGCTGCTGCATTGCCTCATCCCTTAGTTTAGCATCTGAGCTCAATAGATTTAAGTTAGCTTAAGATGGGGTAGGCTATATAAGAGAGCGAGTTGTGATGAATTGGAAGAAATGCATTGAGAAGCTATAAGAAAATGGTTTGGCCAAAAAGGTACTTTGAAAGAGGATATGAACAAAAAAGTAGGGTTTAGGGACAACAGGTTTAAGTAGGATTTTCTTGGAAATAAATGATGAGGTAAGATAATGGAAAATAAATAATGAGGTAAGAAATATGTTAACATATAAATACAGAAAGCATGCTTGGATAGGATTTTTTTGATGGAAACAAATGTTGAAATAAGACGAAAGATCTATGGAATGAAGTTTTGGGTTGGACTGCAGTACCAAATGTTACACTGAAAACAAACTCTGTCCTGTATTTTTGTGATATTACTCTATGTGAATTTGTGTTTTTCCTGTCTGTATGTGTTTAGCTAGTAAGATTTATGTTGTAGAATTTTTCTGATAATATGTTATTTACCTTGTAAATATGCTTAGACATTATTTATTCTGTTTTATTTTAATGCTCATGTGTGAAGTTGATGTTTTAAAAGTTATTCTGATCTTTTCTATGTCCGCAGCTCGTGCTTGTGCGGTAGCGTTCTCGCTTCCCACGCCCGGGTTCCCGGGTTCGATTCCCGGCGGGGTGAGGGATTTTCTCTGCCTCGTGCTGACTGGGTGTTGTGTGAAGTCCTTAGGTTAGTTAGGTTTCAGTAGTTCTAAGTTCTAGGGGACTTATGACCATAGGTGTTAAGTCCCATAGCGCTCAGAGCCATTTGAACCATTTGATCTTTTCTGTATTTACTTATGTCATAATTCCTGTAACACTGATGTATATGTTATTTCGATTCTTTTGTAAAGTCCGTATTACTACAAATGTTATCTGTATTGTTATGTTCTTTAATGATGTATTTTGTACCTTTGTAATTGTATTCTTATGTTGTAAATTTATAATTATAATGGACACCAGTTCATCAGATTAGTAACTTGTAAGCATTCATTTCACTGCACACATTTCTGTTGGTCGTAGTATATGCACAATATAAGAAAAAAAAGAGGACTGTTAGTGCTTGCACGTGTGTTGATAATTCAGCAAGGGACTGGTTAACATTATTGCTGGTTCTAAGGACAATTCCAAAAACTTTGTGAGTACACAAATGGTGGTTTATGGACTTGCTATATTCTCCGCAAGACTCTTCGATGGTGATTGTGCACCTGCACAGTCACAGCAGATGGCTGCTGGCCATCCCTACAAGGACTACAGTGGGTCTGCATCTTTGATGACCCACAGTAACCATAATCTCTACAAGGATTGAAGTGGGTCTGCACCTTTGATGGCCTACCAATACCATTATTTCTACAAGGACTGCACTGGGTCTGCACCTCTGGTGGCCCACCAATACCGTAATCTCTACCAGGACTACAGTGGGTCTACTCTGTGATGATGTACCTACCAATATTCTTCAAAACTTCGACTGATTCTGCGATGGGTTTGCTCTGTTGTGGCCCATTACCTGCCTGCATGTCAAGAGTCAGCACTGTCTTTCCGTTGGAAGGACAACGATACTTCTTCAAGACTGCATGGAAATCCACTACTTCCGTGTGCATTTTCGTTTACTGTTCAGACTTTGAAAAAAAATCTGCAATTTTACTGTGATTGAATGATCAGGACTGTCTTTATGGACTGTGAGAAAATTTTAGCTTTTGACCAACATTGTATCAATAAGTGTGTGCATCTGATATCTTTGTTATTGTAATTATGAAAAATTTCTTCAAATCATTATTGGCCACTGCCCAAAATAATTTGTAAAATTTTTTGTGGGGAGCATGGGGGCTATGTAAGTAGGCTGTTTAGGTTTTTTTAATGGTAACGCCACGTATCGCTCTGTATGAAAATCACTGGATGTGCTGTGTGCAGTCTGTGGCTGGTTTGCATTGTTGTTTGCCATTGTAGTGTTGGGCAGCTGGATGTTAACAGCGCGTAGCGTTGCACAGTTGGAGGTGAGCCGCCAGCAGTGGTGGATGTGGGGAGAGAGATGGAGTTTTGAAATTTGTAAGACTGGATGTCATGACTTTTGAACACTATTGAGGTAAATACATTTTCGTTCTCTATCAAAATCTTTCATTTGCTAACTATGCCTATCAGTAGTTAGTGCCTTCAGTAGTTTGAATCTTTTATTTAGCTGGCAATAGTGGCGCTCGCTGTATTGCAGTAGCTTGAGTAACGAAGACTTTTGTGAGGTAAGTGATTTGTGAAAGGTATAGGTTAATTCTTTTGTAGGGATTCTTGAAAGTCAGATTGCGTTGCGCTAAAAAATATTGTGTGTCAGTTTAAGCACAGTCATGTATAATTGTTCAAAGGGGACGTTTCAAAACTTATGGCTTGATTTTTTTGGGTTCATAATCATTTAATTTTATCTGTTATTATTTTTATGCTGTAATTTAATGCACTGACACTTTCAATGACATTGGAGATTTACTCATCAATTTGGTCCTACGGGAATAGACGTTTAAATAAAGAAATAAATAAATTATATCTTCATGTACACTAGGTTAACACAGTATCTCACATGATCATTGAATAATGTCTTGACATACAGTTGTCAATGACTCAGTCTGTTTGTCACAAAAAGTAATGCACTGAATAGACCATGCAAGATCACTGCATTTCAAAGATGTGAATAAATGTGCTGTTGTGTGTCTCCAGATGCAACTTCATAGCTTGGACTCATTCAATCTTGATGATAGATGACATTTGCTGAAGATGTTGATGTAAGGAAGAAGATGAAAGGGGTCATACTCCGTGGTCATTAATAGCCATGCTATACATCATTTTGCTATGCAGATAGCCCTGTCCCATCTTAGTAAGATGCAATTTAGTACTACATAAAAATTTCTCGACTTCTGTTATTAGTTTGCAGTCACTATGTGGTGCTACAGCTACATTTACTTATTTCAACGCACATGCAATAAACATGTGTGAACTGGTAAACAGAAGAATTCTGCAATCAGCGCAGTGTATGGTTTGATTTATGGTCTTTTTGTACATAGATACAAGCCCTTCCATATTTTCAGTACTATACCACATGGTTCATTCGAGGTTTGTGGGTGAAGACAATGAAAGGCAGCAGGAGCAGCAGTGGTGCAGTGCTGCAGGGTATCATGAGGGGCTATGACGTGGGGGTAGGGACGGTGGTGTGGTGCCGAAGGGTATCGTGAAATGGTCAGGGCTCAGGTGTGATGGGAGTAGTGTTGGTGGACTGGGAGGCCAATGTGGGGACATTGGGAGCAGTGGAGGTTGTGGTGTAGTGATACAAGATGTCCCACGTGATAGATGCTATTCTTTAAACAGTAAACTTGTCGGAATTCGCTGAAAGTAAACGAATTTGAAGCAAAATTGAAAATGGTGGTTGTCAAACCCAGAACCTTCAGATTACAGGGCTTGGTCCTGAAGACACTGGCGTGGACATGTTAATATTATTGCAATAGTCTAACAGGGCTATAACACTTTAAACTCGTGGAAAGTAACTGGAAATTGATGATCGAACCCTGAACTTCCTGGCTATAAAGCTCTTAGGGCTGTTTGGTTATCTTGTGACATCATACGACCATGGACAACTGGGCTGAGTGTGACATTGGACTACCCTAATACAATAGAATGAATGTGAAAATAGGTTGGGATAAATGGGGTGCGACCTGAGACTGCACAAGATCATAAATTTCCTTGCAACCAAAGATTGTTTTGCACCTTACAGTCTGTATATCATGCATTTAAGTTTCAAGTCCATGCATTATTCTCTCAGTATAATGAATTGTGTAATAACGTCACCACATAATTCATCTTTCAGTAAAGCCACTACCTGTTCTAGTGATGCATGGAATGTTACGGCATTTTTGTAATAGGCTGCAGTGATAAACTATCTACATGTATTTCTTTTTTAAAAAAACATAAATTTTGGAGAGTGTGTATCTGTGTGACTAATTTTTACATTCCTTACTGAAATTTTTTTCAGGATTTGTCCGTGACGAAAATCTGCAAGAAGTGTTTTAGAGATAACTTCAACAGTCATTACCGAAACTACTGGTTTATCGAAAACTGTATTAAATGTACTTAAATCAATAGCAACTACATTTCAATTACTTCGAAATTAATTCGCTGTTCGCGAATTCCTTGACATCAGTTGTATTAGGTGTAGGTTTACTACCCAGAAGTGACATATGAAAATTTGAGCCAGACCGGGAGTCAACTCCGTCCGGATTTCCCACTTACTGAGTGATGGCTGGGTGTTGTGTGCTGTCCTTAGGTTAGTTAGGTTTAAGTAGTTCTAAGTTCTAGGGGACTGATGACCATAGATGTTAAGTCCCATAGTGCTCAGAGCCCACATACTGCGAGTAATGGCCTAACCACTTCGACAATCTGTAAACTCTCCCTGGACCGATCCGAACCACCATATGTCGTACGTCATACATACTGCATCCTTATAATGTCAGGGGAATTCACTGGTTGCATGAAATGTGCTGAACACCACTATTTTTCGGAAAATGTGGCCTACTAGTTG
This sequence comes from Schistocerca nitens, assembly GCF_023898315.1. Classification (NCBI taxonomy): domain Eukaryota; kingdom Metazoa; phylum Arthropoda; class Insecta; order Orthoptera; family Acrididae; genus Schistocerca; species Schistocerca nitens. Next base: position 859,525,108 of record NC_064617.1, read on the forward strand.
CAGACGCACAATTTCAATGGTTCTAAAACACCTTAATAGTGTGCAGTGACAGCGGGACCAATGACTGAATAATCTTCTTTTCTGTATATAAAATACTAATGAAGTACCTCAGATGAAACTGCGTGAATGGTTAGTCAACAGGCTTATATGTAACTCATAGTTTGCTGTAACCATACATCTGTATTTTGAGCTATGTCGAGTGCTTAACGCAAATGTATCATTAGTTGCTTTTCACGTTTCCTGTAAAAACTGGGCAGTTTTATTTTATTCTAAAATTTTGATACCCACAAAGTTTTTATGTGAAATTATACATTCATAATATGGAATATTAATTTTCACAAAGTTCTACCTGCCCTCAGCACAGCGAGACATTGTGACATAATCCTAAGGCAGGGAAAGTAAAGTTAGATTCATCTGTCACAAATATTGGTTGATCTAGTGTCTCTTTATGACACATAGTTGTAGCTTCATACTAATTTTTCCCTCTTTTATTAATTTTGTTTTATTCATGTACAGAAAAACGTTTGTCACAAATTTTGCCTTCATGGTGATATTTATTTTTATAATTTTCTTAAAATTCAGATAATTATAAGCTTCGACTCCTTGAAGGAAAGTAAGGATGAAAAAAATTAATCTGCATTAATCAGCGTAATTAAAGAATACTTATATACACTTACTTACGGTTTTATTTAGTGAAACTATATGAGAAAGAGTTACAACACTGGAATTCCACTCAATAGCCTCTAAGCAACATAATTAGTTCAGGCTTTAAGATACTCGCTTACACTTTTCCTCATGTAAATGATAATTAATTGAAACCCTCGGCTGCCGACAAGTGTTGTTGATACACATCGATGGGGACAGCTGAAAATATGTGTTCCGACCGGGACTCGAACCGAGAATCTCCTGCTTACATGGCAGACGCTCTATCCATCTGAGGCACCGAGGACACAGATGAATAGCGCGACTGCAGGGACTTATCCCTTGCACGCTTCCCGTGAGACCCACACTCCCAACTGTCCACAATCTACATATGTAATGTATCTAATAGATATTTGCCCATCCACTCATTACTCGTGGACACTACGGTGACGATTGCCGTAAGATTTCGGGCAACCTGTGAACATTGGCAAAGACGGATGTCAATGGCTGGGTAGTCTTTAACTATATATATGAAGATAGTAATTGTTCTCGAAATAACAGATACCACTGATGACCGGGAGCTTCTCTAGAATAAATGATAATTAATTGAAACCCTCTGCTGCCGACAGGTGTTGTTGATATACCCAAACTCTTACGGGAATCGCGTCCTTAGTATGCGCGACTAATTGTGTACAGTTGGGAGTGTGGGTCTCACGGGAAGCGTGCAAGGGATAAGTCCCTGCAGTCGCGCTATTCATCTGCGTCCTCGGTGGCTCAGATGTATAGAGCGTCTGCCGTGTAAGCAGGAGATCGGGTCCGAGTCCCAGTCGGTGCACACATTTTCAGCTGTCCCCATCGAGGTATATCAACAATACCTGTCGGCAACAGAGGGTTTCAACTAATTATCATTTATTCTAGAGAAGCTCCCGGTCATCAGTGGTATCTGTTCTTTCGAGAACAGTTACTATCTTCATATATATATATATATATATATATATATATATATATATATATATATATATATATATATACTTCTGCTGATATGAGACAAAAAATTCATGACTCATTTTGTACAATAATCTTAGTGCACGTCATATTTAGAAACAAATTTACGATGCATTTGAAACTCTATTTTCTTACTAAACCATTCAAAGATAACCCTAATTTCATTAATGAGACATATTTTCAACAATTCCAGTTATTACACTTGTAACATTAATTGAATTTTCCGTCGGTGCTTGTCAAAACATGATTGTAATATTAAATGTGAAATCTTCCTGATGCTTTGCAAAATCAGTAAGCGTATCATGTTTCATGTTGTTGTTGTTGTTGTTGTTGTCTTCAGTCCTGAGACTGGTTTCATGCAGCTCTCCATGCTACTCTATCCTGTGCAAGCTTCTTCATCTCCCACTACCTACTGCAACCTACATCCTTCTGAATCTGCTTAGTGTATTCATCTCTTGGTCTCCCTCTACGATTTTTACCCTCCACGCTGCCCTCTAATACTAAATTGGTGACCCCTTGATGCCTCAGAACATGTCCTACCAACCGATCCCTTCTTCTGGTCAAGTTGTGTCACAAACTTCTCTTCTCCCCAATCCTATTCAATACTTCCTCATTAGTTATGTGATCTACCCATCTAATCTTCAGCATTCTTCTGTAGCACCACATTTCGAATTCTTCTATTCTCTTCTTGTCCAAACTATTTATCGTCCATGTTTCACTTCCATACATGGCTACACTCCATACAAATACTTTCAGAAATGACTTCCTGACACTTAAATCTATACTCGATGTTAACAAATTTCTCTTCTTCAGAAACGCTTTCCTTGCCATTGCCAGTCTACACTTTATATCCTCTCTATTTCGACCATCATCAGTTATTTTGCTCCCCAAATAGCAAAACTCCTTTACTACTTTAAGTGTCTCATTTCCTAATCTACTTCCCTCAGCATCACCCGACTTAATTCGACTACATTCCATTATCCTCGTTTTGCTTTTGTTGATGTTCATCTTATATCCTCCTTTCAAGACGCTATCCATTCCAATCAACTGCTCTTCCAAGTCCTTTGCTGTCTCTGACCGAATTACAATGTCATCGGCGAACCTCAAAGTTTTTATTCCTTCTCCATGGATTTTAATACCTACTGCGAATTTTTCTTTTGTTTCCTTTACTGCTTGCTCAATATACAGATTGAATAACATCGGGGAGAGGCTACAACCCTGTCTTACTCCCTTCCCAACAACTGCTTCCCTTTCATGTTCCTCGACTCTTATAACTGCCATCTGGTTTCTGTACAAATTGTAAATAGCCTTTCGCTCCCTGTATTTTACCCCTGCCACCTTTAGAATTTGAAAGAGAGTATTCCAGTCAACATTGTCAAAATCTTTCTCTAAGTCTACAAATGCTAGACACGTAGGTTTGCCTTTCCTTAATCTTTCTTCTAAGATAAGTCGTAAGGTCCATATTGCCTCACGTGTTCCAGTATTTTTACGGAATCCAAACTGATCTTCTCCGAGGTCGGCTTCTACTAGATTTTCCATTCGCCTGTAAAGAATTCGTGTTAGTATTTGGCAGCTGTGGCTTATTAAACTGATAGTTCGGTAATTTTCACATCTGTCAACACCTGCTTTCTTTTGTATTGGAATTATTATATTCTTCTTGAAGTCTGAGGGTATTTCGCCTGTTTCATACATCTTGCTCACCAGATGGTAGAGTTTTGTCAGGACTGGCTCTCCCAAGGCTGTCAGTAGTTCCAATGGAATGTTGTCTACTCCGGGGGCCTTGTTTCGACTCAGGTCTTACAGTGCTCTGTCAAACTCTTCACGCAGTATCGTATCTCCCATTTCATCTTCATCTACATCCTCTTCCATTTCCATAATATTGTCCTCAAGTACATCGCCCTTGTATAGACCCTCTATATACTCCTTCCACCTTTCTGCTTTCCCTTCTTTGCTTAGAACTGGGTTTCCATCTGAGCTCTTGATGTTTATACAAGTGGTTCTCTTATCTCCAAAGGTCTCTTTAATTTTCCTGTAGGCGGTATCTATCTTACCCCTAGTGAGATAAGCCTCTACATCCTTACATTTGTCCTCTAGCCATCCCTGATTAGCCATTTTGCACTCCCTATCGATCTCATTTTTGAGACGTTTGTATTTCTTTTTGCCTGCTTCATTTACAGCATTTTTATATTTTCTCCTTTCATCAATTAAATTCAATATTTCTTCTGTTACCCAAGGATTTCTACTTGATCCTCTGCTGCCTTCACTACTTCATCCCTGAAAGCTACCCATTCTTCTTCTACTGTATTTCTTTCCCCCATTCCTGTCAATTGTTCCCTTATGCTCTCCCTGAAAGTCTGTACAACCTCTGGTTCTTTCAGTTTTCCAGGTCCCATCTCCTTAAGTTCCCACCTTTCTGCAGTTTCTTCACCTTTAATCTACAGGTCATAACCAATAGACAGTGGTCGGAGTCCACGTCTGCCCCTGGAAATGTCTTACAATTTAAAACCTGGTTCCTAAATCTCTGTCTTACCATTATATAATCTATCTGATACCTTTTAGTATCTCCAGGGTTCTTCCATGTATACAACCCTCTTTCATGATTCTTAAAACAAGTGTTAGATATGACTAAGTTGTGCTCCGTGCAGAATTCTGCCAGGCGGCTTCCTGTTTCATTTCTTATCCCCAATCCATATTCACCTACTAAGTTTCCTTCTCTCCCTTTTCCTACTACCGAATTCCAGTCACGCATGACTATTAAATTTTCGTCACCCTTCACTATCTGAATAATTTCTTTTATTTCATCATACATTTCTTCAATTTCTTTGTCATCTGCAGAGCTAGTTGGCATATAAACTTGTACTACTGTAGTAGCTGTGGGCTTCGTATCTATCGTGTTATTATACTTGTTTCTGGAGGTATGATAGCTGCAACAAAGTAACGGCTGTTATTTATAGAAATAACTTTTCTTCATTTACAGTAGCTGAAAAAATTGTTTGTAAAATTTAACTCTTACGCATAACGGTCTGCACATGTAACTTATTTATATCAACTAGCCTTCATTCTGTCGGAAGTTATCGGCAGTAGCTGAAAGTTTACTGGAAATCTGCAAATGGGTTTTTACATCTACAAACAAAATCGCTTTGTGACCAGTTCAGGTGTAATGTACATATTCGCAGCGTTCATCACTAATGGCACTATGGAAGAACACACAGCAGCAGATGTGTATTTTGCATGGTGACTCGAGTTACCGGATGTAAAAATAAATCTCTGTAGCGTGCTATTGTCAAAGAGTGACACGTCAGTTACGAAGTTTCCCAGTTTTACAGCATGCTATTTGCGTTCAATTGTTCGCATAATGCGACATGTGTTTTACATTACATTTAGGCCTTTTGCGTAGTCCATAAGTTGTGCGTATTTGTAATATGTCATGCATTTGGATGTTAGTTTTCCATCTTAAAATTTTATGAGAGTAAAATATAGGATACTGAACAGTTTCGAAGCTGTGTTAGGCGGGAGAGGGCAGAAATGAGCTCCATATACTCGCCTTAAACTCGCCAGGGAGCCCTATGATGTCATCTTCGAAGTCACCGCCTATGTGTACTCGTAGACTCAACTCAGTAGTCTGCTGCTGGTCACATGTTATTTGAGTCTGGTGCTGGGTTTGGGGACTCGACTTTCTCAAAAAGGAGAGCGAGTACACGAGTTCGATCGCATGTATACCGCAGACTCATGACAATCCCGCTCCATACGCAACCTTTTTGAAATACATTTCCACCATTGGACTGGAAGTTACTATCGTTTATTGCACACGGTTATGTTTCCGGCTTTGCAGTCATTCTCAGGTGCAAGTTGAAATGTCACAAAGCGTCTAACCTGCCTAAATGACATAAGTAACCATTGTACAGGACGATTATTATATACCAATATACGAGTATAATGACTGGTTAGCAGTTAATATCTCTCTGTCTCCCTCTCTCTAACTTTCTCAATATATATATATATATATATATATATATATATATATATATATATATATATATATATATATATATATATATATATGCCTAACAATTACGATGACATACACACACTCTCGAGGCGTTATTGAGTCTGTTAACGACAGCACTAGAAAATATGAAGTTGGACGAAGTTAATGATAGTTAAAAATTAAAATAAATTTATAACAGTTTTCAAAGAAGTTGCACAAATGAATGATAATCCGTACTACTCGCTGTTAGACCATAAACCCAAGTTTCCATCACCAAAAATACAGAAACTGAGCCCTTTTTTGTCGCAAGGATAAAACAGTGACGTTGTTCTGTTACCAGTTTTAGTGTGACGGAGCAAATGTTTTCTCATGGTGGAGGTGGAATAAACAAGAATACAACTTTTTGTTTGCAGTGGACGAAATTTGTTTCTTATTCTTCTTAATTGTGGACTAAAGCATGATACTTATTCCAGATACCACAGATGTGATTCACAGATTCTGTACATGTTAAGGAATATCTAAATACTCCCATGAACTCAGTGCCCCTTTAATATAACTGTTTGGTTATGAAAGTGTAGTAAGGAAAATAAATTTTCCAGAAGAGTGTAGCGTTCCTCTGATGATCACGTGAAAAGCACATGTTTTGATGCCTTGTTGCAGTAATCCATGTGGCCTATTTACGTGATTACAGTGTGCGAAGCAGATGGACTCACCCTGGGAGAGAGACGACAATTTATTGTGTGTCGGGCAGTAGCAGTGAACGTATCGATCACGAATGACGTGGGAGTGTGCGTAAAATCCTGATAAAATTAACATTTGTGATAGAGTCTGAAGGATGCCAGAAAGACTTGAGTTTTGTAAGTAAAATAATGAAACAATCATTTCTCAATGTGTTTGACATGATTAACCTGTGGTACAATCGGTACTAATTTTAGGTATCAGCAATTGGTGCTGACAAGTAAAGTAGAAAATAACAGTTGACTATTTTAATTTTGACAATTTCTTCATTCATTTCATATTTTCCGCACAAAGTATCACCATGCAAGGAGCGATGCACTCAACCAGGTCTCACTGACATCTTGGATGTAAATGCGGACGCATAATTGGGATGCTCCGGAAAACTACTTTTTAAAGCGCAGAGGACAGATCACGACACACTTTTTACATAAGAACTATACGTGTCCGTGATCAAGTACAAATATTGAATGTCACAGACTCTTTTACTAATATTTATTTTTCCAGTCGGATTAGATCGTAGAAGAATTAGAACCGTTGCTCAAATGAAAGTTAAAATTGAGATCTAAAGGGTCATAAATAATAACAGTCAGCTCTTATATGACAGAAAAAACGCTCAAAAACGCAGAAATTGATTAACTGTACTACAACTGTCAATTAACTAAGCACGAGATTCATACAATAACATCATACATGTCTCGTCGGCCCAACTAACTATACAGCATTTGTATTAGACAATTCACCTCCAGCTTTAAGTATGAAGTGACTGTCTAAATAACATATGACCAGTAACGGTAATTTGTGGTATGTAACAAGTTTTGTTTAGATTTACCCACAACATAATAGAAATGAACGAAGTAAGTTTTTGATTTCTAAGTATCTTCAGTAACAGCTTTACTCCCCTAGTTTAGTGACCTACTGTGACTGTGTTTTATGTGCGTGATTGCAAAGCAGTTTTCATAAAATATAATGAAAGTCTACCCCTAAATCTGTCTCTAGACTATCCTGTTCCACGCATAAGGCTAGCGGACAATGATGGCTCCAGAGACGAGCAGCAGAGGCAACGGACATGCGGCGTCGGTGTGGACTCGACAAATACGCGTGGACTACCCGGTCCCTTGTTTGGGACTAACATCGCAGCAGAGAACTTCGAGTGCATTTTTAGTTCAGTAACGGTAACGTGGGAGATATGTAGCTGCCTGGGATAACATGGGATTGCTCGTCAATGTGTAGGTCTGGTCAAGTGGGGCGCTTGGTATGCACTCACTTTAAGGGCACCTCATCTCTGTGGGTACTGTTCGGTATTCTTATCAGTGTTGACCGATGCATAAACCTACATGAAAAGTCTGGCCTTCAATGGTATATTGTTTTTGTGAATTAGTGTCAAGGGTGGTTTGTGAAGCTGGCAGTATTCACCCCAGGACATGACTGACGACATATTAATTGCACACTGAAAGACGAAAGACACTGGTATGTCTATAAGGTGTTTAGTTTTTGGAATAGCTAGGGATTAAATTGGGTCCTTTGGGAAAAAAAATTAATACCGTGAGAACAGATGTTGCAATGTGGGTTCAACAAAGTGCCGGGACAGCCACTGGCGTTGATCATCTAGAACCTTGGTGTGGTAAAACTGCTGCTGTCAGTAGATTGGCTATAGTCAGCGTGCATTGGTCCATATTTGTCCTAAAATGAGCCAATATGTGGTCCATTTCCTCGATCGAAAATATCTCGTAATACTTCAAGAGGAAGGATGTTGGATATCATGAACTACACTGGTGTCCAAAGTTAAAGCAACAAACCGCCATTTTCCCGTGTTTTGTCTAATTCAGGGTATAATGACGCAAAATGTCAACAGATGTCCGTACAATCGTGTTCTGTGCGAAAGATAGCATTCCGGTCAATGGACAACCACGTCACCGATGACGTCAGGGTAGTCCCACAGCCATAATCGCTGTGTATATAGTCACAGACGGTGCAGTATGGCACAAAGAAGATGCCTACCAGACTCTCTGAGGTGGAGGGCCATAAGAAGAATGGAAGCGGGACAGTCGCTAACTGATCTGACCCAGAGGCTTAATATGAATCGTTGTGTTGTTTCTCGGGTGTGGTGACAATATGTAGAGACTGAAACAGTATCCCGAAGACCTGCGCAGGGCGCGACCAAGTGTACAGATAGAGGACCGTTATTTGCCTGTAAGAGCGCGACGGTACCGCCTTCATATTGCACGGAAACGGGCATCTGACTTCGCAGCGTGTTTTATTGAGACAAACGGTGTACAGAAGGCTTCGACAGAGTAGCCTTTATTGTCCTTCTGTAGTGTGTACCTCTGATGCCTCTTCACAGAAGGGAACATCTAGAGTGGAGTCCTCAATATGCCACCTGGATAGTCGAACAGTGGACCAATGTTCTTTTCGCTGATGAGACTCGATTTGGTCTGGAGAGTGATTGTCGACGCATTCGCGTCTGGAAGGGACGTGGAACACGATTTCAGAATCCAAGCAATGTGGAAAGAGACCGATATCCAGGAAGATCCTCAATGGTGAGGGCAGGGATTATGTTGACCACTCGAATGCCTCTCCATGAAATTGTGCGGGTGAATCAGCAAAGTTTAGCTGCCATCAGGTATCGCGACGAGATCGTGGGACCATTTATGCGGTTGTTGCGAGGTGGTGTGGGCCCAGAATTCGTATTGATGGGCGATAATGATCGACCTCATAGAGCACAAGTAGTTGATGTTTTCTTGGAAACGGAAGATACTGCAGCATGGCGTGGCTTGCTCGGTCTCCCGATTTGAATCCCATAGACCATGTCTGGGATGCGCTAGGCAGACAGGTTGCATCACGTCAGCATCCTCTAACCATTCTCCGAGACTTGGGAGCAGCTCTGCAGGAAGGATGGGCATTATTGCCTCAACATGAGATTGATGACATCATTCACTGTACGCCCCGCCGTTGTCAGTCCTGTATTGCTGCCAGATGTGGTAATACCTCAAGCTGAGCACATCAACCAGTTGTCAGAATGTATGTGCAAATCCGTTCTGTTGGAAAAACGAAGAACATTTTTGTCTACCGTTATGCATGTTGCAGTTGTTTGCGTTCTGTGTTTCTTTCATTGTTTCTACGTTACTATCACCTGTTTTCACTGTTTTGTGGCCATATAAACGCAACCTTGTAAAATTTCAGTTTGTTGCTCTAATTTAGGACACCAGTGTAAACTGTCGACGGACAGATGAGTACATCAGAAACATTCCCTCGAAATGCGAAGACTGGAATGTATCGTGGAGAGAGTGCGATTGAAAATAAGAGGCGAGGAGTCTAAGAGAACATTCAGCAACTTGTTACGCTATTCTACTGAAAGCTCACATGGAACTAGACAAAGAAATACTAATTTATTTGTGGGGCCTCCTGCGCTGTGCGTCACCACCTCAGCTGTCATGCTTTGTATTGACTGATGTTACCCTCGTAAGTCGATTTTGGAACCGTATTGGCACCCACACGTTCATGAACCTAAGTCTAGTTATTTGCATGCTCCGTGGATGGTAATTGTCATGTCTCTGAATGATTTGAATGCCCCAGCTTAATAATTATAACACACTAATAGGTGGAATTTGTTGATCATTTAAACAGCTGTTTGAAGCTAACTTTATTATCTGTTAGTTTCATTACGTTGCTGGTAGGTGGCACAAGTTTATTCACTAGTAAAAGTTGCGAACGTTTCTGAACTTTCTTGAAGAATTATGAACGCTTCATTTTTCTATGAACTCACGAATACGGATCCTTCCATACATTAGCGTAAGTTCTGCGTTCCATAATTTATAGTAAACCGTCTTATGGATATGGGAAATAGATTATTACGGGGCACGATAGGCGAAAGACTGATAGCTACAAAGAAAAAAGTCCCTCATAATTACAGACACGAACGAAAAAGAGCTGAAAAACGACCGATACTCCTTCACCTTCGGAGTACAGCGCAGATGAATTACTCGGCAAACGATCAGGGTCTTTTATTATTTCACGTAAAAGTTTAAGAGCTTTTAATCTTGGATTGTATTTGGAGATGTTGTAGCAGTGGAGGACTTTGTTTGCTCCCCCTCGCGGGTGCGCCGGAGTGTGAAGAGTCGCCGAAATTGAAAAGGACGACAATGGCGCTCTCCTTCTCGGCCCTCCGCATTTATACACAGCCGTCGAGGATGCTTACCTGACTGACACCGCCTCTTTGTATCACCTCGTTTTATGTTATTACGGAACTCCTATCCTTAAGGGCAACCTCCGAAGGACCGTAATAAGGTTCCTTCCGCGACAAAACAGCTTTTTCGTTCGGAGTTTTATTGGCTCCGGCTTTAAATTGCGTCGCTGAGTGTCGACCATAAACCCAGAGAGGAACTCTGAGGATTATCACTGCTGTCATTTATTTTTTCCCATTAAAAAAAGGAAAATGTGACAAGTAGAAGGGAGAAGAGATCTCTGCAAAGTTGCCGGATTTTTAAGGTGGTAGACTTCTGCTCTCAACGGTAACTTTTTTAATTCGTGTCTCTTCCTTTTATCCTCCGCTGTTTTCAGGACACGGATGAGGCCCATCTCGATATAAGTTATTTCTGAGGCAAAGAAACGATAGGAGGTTGCGGGGTGCAGCGGATTCGATTCGTCCCCTCGCGCGACCGCCAAGGGCGTGGGCGCGTTCGTTTTAGCTGTCGTAAATCGAAAACTTTGTTTTGTCAGTGTGTAATTGACATGCGCGAACTAGAGGCTAACGTTCGGTCTATTTTGCACAAAACTGCGACACTTGTAAACTCCTGACCTCCAGCCGGTATCTGCAGATGAACGACTACTGACTCGTCCAGTATCGAACTTATCTCTTTGACATCTCCTGTAACATCATGGTTATTTACACTCGTAGCAACTTCACTGTCTTACTCGCTTTGGCACAAGACGTACAAGAAAAAACATCTCACATTGTTAATGATCATCTACATCTACATCTACGTGATTACTCTGCTATTCACAATAAAGTGCATGGCAAAGGATTCAATGAACCACATCCAAACTGTGTCTCTACCGTTTCACTCTCGAAAGCCGTGCGGGAAAAACGAAAACTTAAATTTTTCTGTGCGAGCCCTGATTTCTTTTATTTTATCGTGATGATCATTTCTCCCTATGTAGGAGGGTGCAAACACAATGCTTTCGAAATCGGAGGAGAAAACTGGTGATTGAAATTTCATGAGAAGATCCCATCGCAACGAGAAACGCCTTTGTTTTAGTGATTGCCACTCCAGTTTACGTGTCATGTCTGTGGCACTATCTCCCCTACTTTGCGATAATACTAAACGAGCTGCTCTTCGTTGTACTTTCTCGATTTCATCCGTCAGTCCTATCTCATGCGAATCCCAGCAATACTGCAGAATAGGGAGGACAAGCGTGGTGTAAGCAGTCTCTTTAGTAGACCTGTTGCACCTTCGAAGTGTTCTGCCAGTGAATCGCAGTCTCTTCTTGGCTCTACCCACAACATTATTTATGTGATCGTTCCAATTTAGGGTATTTGTAATTGCAATCCCTAAGTATTTAGTTGAATTTACAGCCTTCGCATTTGTGTGACTTATCGCGAAATGGAAATTTAGCTGATTCCTTTTAGTACTCATGTAAATAACTTCACACTTTTCTTTATTCAGGGTGAATTGCCACGTTTCGCACCATGCAGATATCTTACCTAAATTATTTTGCAATTTTTTTGGTCATCTGATGACTATACAAGACTGCAAATGACAGCATCATCTACAAACAATCTAAGACAGCTACTGAGATTGTCTCCTGTGTTGTTAATATAGATCAGGAACAATAAAGGGCCTATAACACTTCCTTGGGGAACGCCGGATATTATTTCTGTTTTACTCGATGACTTTCCGTCAATTAATACGAACTGTGACCGTTCTGACAGGAAATCACGAATCCAGTCGCACAACTGAGGCGATATTCCATAGGCACGCAGTTTGGTTAGAAGTCGTTTGTGAGGAACAGTATCGAACACCTTCTGGAAATCTAAAAAAATGGAATCAATTTGACATCCCCTGTCGATAGCAGTCATTACTTCATGGGTATAACATGAGTATAACATATGAGAATAACATGTGTGGTTAAGTAAGACAACGTAAAAATGTATTCTTGAACCAACTGTGATTGATTAATTCTTAACAAAGCAAGATATCTTATGTCATTCTTACTCCCAAAGGTAAATATAACTTGAATACGTAAGCCGGTCCATTTAGGCACATACACAATTTCAAATATCAGCTGGGGACGTACCACCTAAACCATGCATAATGTAAAAATGAAATTAAAACTTGAATCTAAAACGCAGACAAAAGTATTGTGCCCTGTCAAATATCTTGAAAAGCAGAAACATCTCTAAGAAAACCAAAATATTCCTCTATAATTTAGTTATACAATCAATTCTAACGTATGTGTGTGAAACCTGAATTATGACAAAAGGAGACGATGAAGTTCTCAGTTAATTTGAGTGCAAAATACTACCTAAATGAATGATCCTGTCAGAAAATAGAACAATATAATCTGTTAGCAAAAACTAACATTTTATCAATAGTAGAAACAACCAGAACTAAGATTTGATCAAGAGATGTGATAACAAAAGACTTTCTAGATGGAAGAAGATCGCCAGGACGACCATGAATGAGATTTCTAGATGATGTGGAAAAGAGCCCAAAATTTTTTAACATTACGAAAAGGAGAGACCATAGTAAAACATAGTTAGGTAAAATATTGTGAAATCAGCCGCAAAAGCTTTGTGAAAGTGCTATTTATCCATTTTTATGAATAACATAAAGGTTCCAGACCAGTCATGACAGCTGAAGGTAGTGTTTTGTAATGAAATTTGGGCACGTTGCTTGACAGACAGCAGTCTACCAGTGGTGCCATTTCATTTTCATGCCGACACTACACCTCTTCTTTTAGTCCCATCCCACTTTATCGGACTCTGATCTGTGGCAGAAAATGTTATTCCTACTTTTATCCAGCTGAGGTTCATAGACATCACTTTAACCAAATTCGAATTAAAGCTACAGTGACAATCAGATCTATAAAGGAAAACCAAAAAATCGAATGTAACGAATTCAAAGCTGGCACACATATGACTTAGTAGACCTACCAAATGCAATTATCTGATGAGCAATTAACCTTCATTGTGAGGGTAGAAGTGTGATAGTGGTGACATGTACGCATAGCTCAGTAATGCTTGGAGTCATTACAGATAAGCTTTGTACATACGTATTTTTGTCATATGATGACGTGATGGAGAACGTGGCTGTTGTTTGAAGACAAATGTTGATGGTGTTAGGACAGCAACCAGCCACATTTGTGGCTGGTTGCTGTCCTAACACCATCAACATTTGGCACATACGTACTTTATTATGTGAAGAAAATACTGTTTGGATAAAACAACCGCTAACATCCTTGGGATTGTGAAAAAGTTCAAATGCTGAACATAACACAAAAAGTAAGGTATTAGTCTCTAAAAACTACAGCTTTAGATGCTGCTGTGGTGAATCTGGAGAGCCCCGGTGACATTTAATCCTAGGGATTAGGGGCAACTGCAGGAAGAAGTGTCAAGGAAAGCATAGCTGTGGGACAGTAAGAGCAGTTTCAACTACTCTCGGTAGACACATGTCTTACTTTTAGGGAAAAAGTCCATGGTATTAGAACACCTCTTGCATTCATAGGGAAGTTGGTTGGATGGTGAAGAAAGAGGGGTGACATGTTAATACCATTTCGAGAGACACGTTGAAACGTAGGAAACGTATCGGATACTAACAACCAAAACAGTACGGTGTGGAAGAGACACATCTGTCAGCAATATTTGTGGGAGTAGAAGGTGCTGACACGTTCATTTCGTTGTTGAAGGTTTGGAGCAGTTACAGTCAAATCTAATATGCCTTACAATTGGAAAAAAATAGTAAGGAGAGACGGAATCGAGACTTGGAGTAACGCAGATAGGGATGGTGGGTTGAGAAGGAAGTGACACGTTAAAACAGTCGGAAAGACCGATATAATTGTGAAATCCATGACATTTGGGGTTACTAGGGTGAATGGTCGTTTGTTTCCTATAAAACCATTCTACGTTTCCATTCCAACTTTCAGTATTCCCTGGTGGCTTGCCATCTGGGCACTTGATATTCATACTCCAAACTGATTTTTAAAGATTTTTCTTCACGTAGCATTTACCTGCCCCACCGACACTCATCCTTCCACAGTTTGCATTGTTCTAGTACTATGTACAATGTATTTATCCCGTCTTTGTCAATGATACAATGATACAATCCTCCCTGTACCCTTTCTCTTACTCTGCGTCCTCTACCCCACACCCACACTGTTAACCGAGGGGACACCTTCACTGGGATAAGTTCACCATAAAACGAAGTTCTGCCCGATTTGCCTCCTCGAAGGGCTGGATAAGTGAGTATTCAGCGTCCAGGTTGTGTCAGGGTTTCCCATATTATCAACCATTCTCCGTGGATTCCTCGGTACTCGCCCAAGAGTACTCATGTTGACAAGAGTTCTCTCCTGGCGTCTGAAGTACGCTTGCACGTTACCTTTACTTTACAAATGTGTCGATATGTATACGGACTTTACCTTCGCGTATAGTCGGCGGACAACTGCCGTGGTGTTCACAGTCCAATGGATTCCTCCTGGCCGTATAAGGCTCTGGCAACTTCCTTGGCGGGAACCTCAGTCGATAGACGCATCATGGCCTCGGTCCTATCGAATCGCTACACAGCGACCGCAGAACTTAATGACCCCATGAGATAAACGAATCCTCTCTTTCTGCTGCAAGCATACAGTATCTACCGAGGCTATGTTCTCTGGCAACTCGACACATTGTAGTTGTCACTGTAGTCCTGAACATGTATGGTTTCCCTTTCGAGCTAGTGTAACTCCATAATAGATAGTGAGTAGTTTATACAGTGTAATATACTCAACCGGCCATTAAAATTGCTGCACCAGGAAGAAATGCAGATGATAAACGAGTATTCGCTGGACAAATATATTATACTAGAACTGGCATGTGATTACATTTTCACGCAGTTTGGGTGCATAGATCCTGAGAAATCAGTACCCAAAACAACCACCTCTGGCCGTAATAACGGCATTGATACGCCTGGGCATTGAGTCAAACAGAGCTTGGATGATGTGTACAGGTACAGCTGCCAATGCACCTTCAACACGATACCACACTTCATCAAGAGTAGCGACTGGCGTATTGTGACGAGCCAGTTGCTCGGCCACCATTGGCCAGACGTTTTCAATTGGTGAGAGATCTGGAGAATGTGCTGGCCAGGACAGCAGTCGAACATTTTCTGTATCCAGAAAGACCCGTACAGGACCTGCAACATGCGGTCGTGCATTATCCTGCTGAAATGTAGGCTTTCGCAGGGATCGAATGAGGGGTAGAGCCACGGGTCGTAACACATCTGAAATGTAACGTCCACTGTTCAACGTGCCGTCAATGCGAACAAGAGGTGATACGCCATTATGGCGATGACGAATACACGCTTCCAATGTACGTTCACTGCGATGTCGCCAAACATGGATGCGACCATCATGATGCTGTAAACAGAACCTGGATCCATCCGAAAAAATGACGTTTTGCCATTCGCGCACCCAGGTTCGTCGTTGAGTACACCATCGCAGTCGCTGTTGTCTGTGATGCAGCGTCAAGGGTAACCGCAGCCATGGTCTCAGAGCTGATAGTCCATGCTGCTGCAAACGTCGTTGAACTGTTCGTGCGGCTGGTTGTTGTCTTGCAAACGTCCCCATCTTTTGACTCAGGGATCGAGACGTGGCTGCACAATCCGTTACAGCCATGCGGATAAGATGCCTGTCATCTCGACTGCTATTGATACGAGGCCGTTGGGATCCAGCACGGTGTTCCGTATTACCCTTCTGAACCCACCGATTCCATATTCTGCTAACATTCATTGGATCTCGACTAACGCGAGCAGCAATGACCCGATACGATAAACCGCTATTGCCATAGGCTACGATCCGACCTTTATCAAAGTCTGAAACGTGATGGTACGTATTTTTCCTCCTTACACGAGGCATCACAACAACGTTTCACCAGCCAACGTAGGTCAACTGCTGTTTGTGTATGAGAAATCGGTTGGAAACTTTCCTCATGTGAGCACATTGTAAGTGTCGCCACCGGCGTCAACCTTGTGTGAATGCTCTGAAAAGCTAATCATTTGCATATCACAGCATCGTCTTCCTGTCGGTTAAATTTCGCGTCTGTAGCAGGTCATCTTCGTGGCGTAGCAATTTTTATGGCCAGTAGTGTATTATGTGAAGTATGAAGTGTTGACTCTTTACTGCTTCATGCCCTTGCATTACTGTAAGGAAGTGGATTTTAGCGAAATATGTTTTGTAGCATTATAACTGTGTGCTTAAATAATTGAATTTTATTAAATGTGTTTGTTTATGTATGAGAAACTGCAGTGTAAAAACTGCTTCATACTTAGGGACTTTGTATTACGTAATGTAAAAGACAGTGATTCCCCTCAGCTACGGAAATGGTGTGGGGCGAGCTAAAAGGTGGAATTGGAGCTCAGACTGAGCGGGAAGTGAGAGAGAACAGAAGGCAGTCAGTAGCAAGCAGTCGACCAGTCAACAGCGCAGGTGCCGAGCGAGGTATCCAGTATCTAATTTGAGATGGAATGGCGTCGGGTGTAATTGTGGCTGTACAATGGTGCTCTCGCATTGGAAATAGCTCTAAAAATTATATTCACGCCGCCAAGAAGAATTAAATAGAGCTTATTACTGCCAATCGAGAGACCAGGTAGTCGCCACGTGCTCGCCACCACTATT
The DNA here is from genome assembly GCF_023898315.1 of Schistocerca nitens. Classification (NCBI taxonomy): domain Eukaryota; kingdom Metazoa; phylum Arthropoda; class Insecta; order Orthoptera; family Acrididae; genus Schistocerca; species Schistocerca nitens. The sequence continues at coordinate 859,542,347 of NC_064617.1, forward strand.
GCGCCACTACTTCACCAGATCCGAGAGGTTAGAGCTGTATAACAGTATGAACCAGAGTGTTTGCGTGATTTAATTTGCAATAATAACTCAAATGTTGCTGAACTTTGTGTTCGAACCATGAATTTACTCCTTTCATGGTACCTAACAGGGTCCTCTCCTCAAAATTATTTAACACCGAGTATCCTGTGTGTGAAAACTGACAATAATCTGTGTTATTTGCTTGTGCCTAATTTCTGAATGCAAAAATATATAAACGTGGATAGTCAGATTACTGGTTTCATTGAAATCAACTGAGATATCTGCTAATTAATTTAAAAAATCTCCAATGCGTTTTGGTTTGCTTCTGGTTTACAAATAACAGTGTTACAATGTTCAGTGGTGTAAAAGTTGTCAGTGAAAATCACTTGCTTCCCAAGTGGTGTTATAAAGCATTTGGTTTTGATGCTATTGGAAGTTGATCGTTTACTTGAAGTCATTTCTGAAGTTGTAGAGAGTATTGTCAGTGCAAATAATGTTGAAAATTTTCAAGATAAAGGATCTTAAGTGGGGCAGTATTTCAGCTTTTTTCATAATGCAAAATATTTCTGAAAAATGTGTATAGTTTGCTTATATAAAGAAGGGATGGTTCGTGGGACCCCATTTCACTCTTTTATATCAGGAAGAAATAAAACTGAATAGTTATTTTCTAGCTAAAGAAACAAGAAGTGATTATTTAAAAGAGTATGTATAAAAGGTATGTGTACAGTACTATTTGGTATATATGTGTCACAGTCGAACTTTAATTCCTACCAGATGCCACTTAGTCTTGTGTGTGCCCTAGGGAACAATTCGTGTGCCAATTTAGTGAAGATTGTGGTTAACAGGGATATAGTGTCTTTTCCATTTCTGTGATTGCTTAACTATGCTGTTGATAACTACTGCTACCTACTGCGTAGTTCGTCTTGTTCTTGTAGGTGTTCATTGCACTTGATTAAGAAAGGATTTATGAAAGTTACTTTTGCAAGAGTAAAACTAGATTCATTAAAAATAATGTTTCCACATTATTATGCCTAATTAGGCTGGCGACCGTTTTATATTTCATTTACAGGAACCCTATTACTGTAATTTCTTACTAAATTTTAATCTTTCTGTTGTCTACCCTCAAGAATTTCATGTTCAGTACCCTCTTTCTGTTAGGTAACACACGGTCAAACTCAAAAAATCCTCCCAGAGTGTAACATTTACTGTGCGTTTAAGTCATATTTAGGCAAATTGCAGCGGTAGTGTCATATTTAGCTTCCTTGTGACAGGTTTGTAAGTTTCGTTATTAGGAAACAGTGTGGCACAACGCTAGTAATAGTATTATACGCGCATGCGATTTATATGTATTAATCAAAGAGTCGTTGGAGTCGGGAGGTGACAGTCTGAATTTTGAGTTGGTTAGCGTTAGAGGAGTGGTATAACGTGGAATACTCTCTTGGCTCGCATTTACGCCGTACTAGCTGAGTACCCGGCGTTTCTGGGTATTTATTTTCTCCATTCTTTTGTTAGACCTTCTCCTTCTCACCCCGTCTCTCCCATGTCCTCTCTGTCAATCTACTCCTCTTCCTTTCCTCTTCCCCCTTTGCCTGTTCGCCTACTTCTGCCCCCTCTGCCTGCCTGTCTCTTCCTCCCCTTTTCCTGTCCATCGCTGTCTGTCCACCTCCTCCTCTCCAAACTCTGTCTCCACGCTATCACGCTCATCCCAATACAAGGCTGCTAGTTCTTACCCCCACAATATTTCTTTTTACGCATCGCAGTATTTCACCTTATATCTCATAAACTACGTGTCGTACAATGATATATTTTTGTTGGTGTATTTAGGAACAGATGTGGATACTGCCTGAGAAAAGTGTTGCGAATAGAGTAAGTTGCAATGAAGTAATAAATTTAAACCTATTGCATGATGCCGTAGTTTTGCCACGCATCTCAGGATTATGTCACCATATCCCCTGAATTGTGAGTCGTAAAAAGACGTTTTTTTTTTTTTTTGGTACTTTCAGTTATATCTTCTTCTCCTTCTTTCGTTTTGGACATCTTAAGACCACGTTAATTCGCTTCGGTTTCGTTTCTTCTGCTCTTTCTTCTTTCCCAATATTCTTTAATTCTCATAGCAACCGTCTTCGTTCTTCTGTCCAAGATGATTTTTTCTGGGTTTCGTTCTGTCCTCGAAAGCTTTGAAGGCCTGAATTTTTTATTTAAAATCACAGTGTTGTATATCTCTGGTTCCTGTATTCTGATTTGTTCCAGATCTCTTTGTATGTCTTGGATCCATCGTACTTTGATTTTCTTGTTCATCAGAAATTGTGTGATTCGCCCTGTTACCCTTCCATGGTCCATTCTGAGGATACATCCGAAGAACATGCTCCTTCTTTTCCTGATGACGTCAGAAATTTTGTCTGTGTTGGTATACACTTTCTGGTTGGCTCGATTTTTGAATTGACCAACTTCTGTTCTTCGTGGTCCTAATATCATTCTGAGAATATCTCGTTCTATCAGTTCTAGGCTCATAATCACTCCGGTTCTTGCTGAGTTAAGAGTTTCTGCTGCAAATAGAGCTTCAGGGACGATCACTGTTTGGTAATGTTTCAGTTTTGTACTTATCGAAATATTCTCCTTGGTGTAGGTGTTGATAGTTAATTTATATGCTAAGTTCATTTTGTTTATTCGTGCTCCCATTGCTCCATTTTCGGTCAGTCCAGTGTCTATCCATTCTCGAAGGTATTTGAATCTCACCACCTTCTAAGTTTTCTCTCCTTCTATTGTCATCCATGTAGGAGTTGTCTTGATGTTTGTCATGTATTGTGTCATCTCGGTACAGATCTGCAGGCCTGCTGAAGCTGCCTGTCTCTGCAGCTCTGTGGTTTGGTTAACTGCCGCTTCTAGTGAGTCGGACAGGATCACAATGTCAGTTGCGAGTGCTAGACAATCTACCCGTACTCCTTTATTCTTACACCCCAGTCGTATTCCACACAGTCCTTTCAGTCCTTGTCGCCTCTCTCTGATCACCTTATGGAGGGCACAGTTAAAGAGCATAGGGGAGAGTCAGTCTCGCTGTCTCACCCCGGTTTTAATCTTAAAGGCCTCCGACAACTTTCCTCTGAACTTCACCTTGGATGTTGTGTTGCTTAGGGTCTGTTTCACCAGTTCACTGGATTTTCTATCCAAACTCATCTCCCCTAAAATTTGGAACAGTGTGTGTGTCTACAGAATCATAGTCTTTCTTAAAGTCTATGAATGTAAGCACGAACTTTTTGCTACTCTGTTTTTGATAAGTGATTATCAGTTTTAGATTCAGGGTCAGTTCTCGCATGATCTCTCCTTTCTGAAGCCTCCTTGGTGCTCATCAATTTGTGGATTTGGTTGTTCTTCCACTCTATTTAGCAGTGTTTTTGAGAATACCTTTTAGGTCACAAGTATTGAAGAAATTCTCCTGTAGTTCCCAGGTTCCGTCTCATCGCCTTACTTCTGCATAGGATGTGCCGATGTTCAACCTTCTGGAAGCTGCTCTTCTTCCCAGATTTTTCGTATGATTTGTGTAGCTCTATGATCACATTCTCGTTCGCGATGATCCCGTCTTCCTAGGTGCTTTGTTAGTTTTCAAGGTTCTTATAATGTTTTTAACCTCTTCCACAGTTGATGGTTCCGAGTCGGGGGTTTGGTTCTTTCTCATTGTAACTGACTGTCTCGGATGGCACTTCACAATTCAGGAGGACTTCAAAGTATTCCGCTAAATCTGACTGTTTCCCACCTCTCCATACACTGTCTTTCCTTCTTTATTCTTAAAGCTGAGGTTTCGACGATCATATCTACCTAAGTTGGTCTTGAATGTTCTATAGAAGTCTCGCGTGTTGTTCTTCCGAAAGTCTTCTTATATTTGAGTTAAACGTTCTTGCAAATATTTCCTGTTGAGATTTCTGATAGTTTTAGTACCGGTTTTCTTACTTCTTAGAAGTTCTTTAGATTTTATGGTGTTTTATGAGAGCACCAATCAACCCACTCTTTGTGACGCTTTTCGATTGCTTTATCTCCTTCTACCGACCACCATGCATGTTTCTTCCTCTTCTCCAGGTGAACTGTTTCCTCTGCACTGTCTATCAGTGCATCTTTCAACTGTTCCCAACCTTGATAGTTCTTCTGACTCAAGCTCGCTTTAAAATCTTTGCTAGTTGTAAGTTTCTCTGTATCATACTTCACAATACAGGTCTGATGGGCTCTTTGTAGAAATTTGATTTTGGATAGAAAGTGATCTGAGTCTAAATTTGCACCACTGAGGACTTTGCCATTTTGAATTTCCTTCTGTGCGTGTCTTGATATTGCTACATGGTCAAGCTGAAACTCTCCTAGTAATTGATTGGGAGATACGCAAGTTTTCTGTTTTCTTGGAAGGCGTTTAAACGTCATTGATTTCATTATCAGGTCAAAGGTCTTACAAATTTCCACTAGTCGTTCGCCATTCCGATGACTCCTGTTGGGGGTTGGATAGTTCCCAGTTATGTTTCTGAACTTCCTCTCTTTTCCCTAGCTGAGCACTGAAGTCTCCAAGTAGTATGACAACATTCTTAGTTGGAACCTTGGACAGTGTTTCATCCAGGTCTTCCCAGAATTCTTCTAATTTCTCTGGGTCGGTTCTATTAGTCTCATTTGTGGGAGCATGTATATTGACCAAGGTATAAATCATATTTGTTCCACTAAACGTAAGAGTGGGAAGTCTACTGTTTCTGGAGCTAAGGTCAGTGATGGCTCCCAGGATTTTTTTTATTGATTATAAAGCCTGTGTGCAGTTGAGGTACATTCTTCATTACTCTATTCCCAGGTTTTCCCTTCAGAATGTGATATCCTTCCGATTCAAATGCTGCTTCATCTGTATATCTTGTTTCTTGTTGTGCAGTTACAAAGATTGTTTGCTCAGCCAGAGTATCAGTAAGCTGTTTCAGTTTTCCAGTTTTGAGGAGTGAGTTAGCACTGAAGGTAGTAAAGTATGATACTTTCTTACTTTTCAGTCTCTTGCATGCTGGTGTGAGCTGCCCAGAATCCGTTGGCTCACTAACGTTGTCAGTGACAACAGTGGATTGGTTACCACCTGGGGTCGTGCTTTCTATAAGGGAACTTTCCATCATGCTGAATCGAATGATTTATGTTGGGGTCAACACCTAAGCGTTGACAGGGTTACAACTGGGGTAGTTAGCCACAGAGGTGCCTTGAGATGTGTTGTGCACATAGTTCCACGTAGTCAGCGCGTACACAACTTTCCCACTAGAGTGCACCCCGCTAAGCACAACAGCGCAGGCGCAGCGCTCGTCCGTCCCCGCACTCCGAGATGGCGCTGCCTTAGAGACAGACCAAATTCTGCTTCCGCCGATCCGCGTATTAATATGTAGCGCAGCCAATGAGACTGCTGCTAACGTAGAACCTTTTCTCATCGCGGATCACACTCGCGCAGTGATACCTGAACGCGCGAGGTATTAAACGAGTGTACAGACCTCCGGTTAGTCAGTCTGCACCAGTCTGTACCAGTCTGCATCAGTCTGTACCAGTTAATAGTCAAATTTCAGTCTGCACCTAATAAGATTAACATATTCCTGTACATAGCCATGACGATAAATGAATAGACACTTTGTCAAGTATCAGAGATACGTGAGAATAAGATTAACGTACCAAGACCAAAGGAACTTCAGATTGTCAATTGTAAATAGCATCCAGAATCAAGTTACGTAATGTCTATGCTTTTTATTATTTTAATAAATGTGTGTGAAAATTAATCTAGTTCTGTTTAAAGTTGGTCACCGTCAACCTGCTACTCTAAGCATGCAAGTGGCATTTTTATTGTCTGAACTAACGGCAGAAGATAAACACACCACGATAAGACCACGAGACATTTTGCTGACACTTGCCTACTTCGTTAGGGCGACAAGTCAAATAATCTGATGGTGTGTGTACCGAAGGTCTTACAGTATGCACACTACAAGATGTGACCTGGTTTCTCTTTCATGGCTTTTTTGGGTTCCAACCCTCCTCCCTTATCTGGGCTTGGGACTGGCAGCAGCATTTTCGTCTTACTCAGTCCACCCATTAGTACTACAGGTGGAGTTACTTTCAGTTATATATATGAATACTTACTATTAAAAACAGTCTTGATCACTTTTTATTTAACAAGGTGACCGGTTTCGACCACTACTGTGGTCATCTTCAGACCATTGAGTAGGAACCTCTGTTCTGTTGTAGATTCTACAACAGAACAGAGGTTCCTACTCAATGGTCTGAAGATGACCACAGTAGTGGTCGAAACCGGTCACCTTGTTAAATAAAAAGTGATCAAGACTGTTTTTAATAGTAATTATTTATAAGACATTGATCACTGCTGTTCCCATAATGTATTCAAAAGTAATTCATATATGAATACTGTTTGAAAAAATTGTCTTGAATACAGTTAGTAGTAAAGAAGTGGTAAATTAAAACGTTATGCTTCATAAGGCAGTTTTACTCCGTGAGCAGCGAAAATCTAGTAAGTGATAAACATTTTACCTTTCCTCGTTTTGTGGGGTTGTCAGCGAGAAATAGCTTCGAAAATATTTGAAATAATGTGTAAATTTTGTTTCAAGTCCCTAAGTGCTCTTGTTCTGATATAGTGAATCAATGAACTATGGGTACGTGTGCGTCGTGGGCTACACTACTTTTCCTCCCTTAATCCACCTCTTGATGGGTGGGTGGTTCTTACCCTCACAGTGAGTCTTTCTGGACTGTAAGTGATATGTGTGACAAGTTTGGTTGAATTAAGTCCAGTAGTATAGGAGGAGATGTTGGAACATTCTCAGATATACACACATACATATATTATACGTACATCTATTTCTGTAATTTGTTTGGTTTATAGGGTCTACTATTTTTCGTGGTTTGACAAATTTTTATTTTCATTCAGCCTTTATACCAGCTACCATTTCTGACGCCATAGTCGTCCACTAATCTAAGGGAGGGAAGTCACGTGCCCTATCTGCCTGTGAAGTGTATAAACTTAGTTCTGCGTTGTCGTATTTTAACTGTTTGTAGACTGTATTTCCTGAAGCGGAAACCGGGGACCAACCCAGCAGCCCGGGAGCCCGGCATTTGGTAAACGAGGTTGAAAACTATCTAAATCCCTCACTTATGCTCGACAGTGTATCAGGTCAAAGCTCGTTAATCATCAGGGCGGGTTTGATTCCGGACTGGCACATCTCCCTCTGTCAAGCAGCAGGTTAACCTATACAGACATGTCAGTGACATGGAACAGTAATCGACACACAATAAAAGATTAATGTAGACGATGAGTAAGCAGAGCAAACTTAATGAAAAGAAGAATATTGATGAGTAATACAACTAAAAGGATTGAAAGAAATAAAGTTCTGGTTTACACGTGGCTCAAATGGTAAAGCGGACACTCGCATAATAATGATAGGAAACAGTAACTGTTATATACGATTCGACTTTTGATGGCGATTAATCCATGACACTTACTGTAGTGACAATAGTATTGTAACAATAGTAACGATTGTAAGAGCGAACAGGCCTAATAGGGTTGAAGTTTTTATCAAAAAGATAGTGACCATATTTACATATTTTGCTTGTCCTAAATTACTGAATACAAATCATTCAGCTAGAATGGACTATTGGAATTAAAATGAGTACTCATCGAACTGTATTTTAGTCGAAACTGGGTACTAGGCACATGGTCACAGACCCTAATCTTCCCTTCTTTTCCTGTATGCAAGTTAAACCCTCAAACTACATGGATTCCAATAGGCTAAAACAATTTGCGACCAACAACATACGACGAGGGTCTGAGTCTCTCCACGAGAGAGTTCGGATAACTCAGGACAATGTCTCACAGACTGTTTTTAGAGAATTTTTAGACTCCAAGTTTCCTTCCCTCGCTGCGTAAACATTAATGACGACAAATTGTTTAATAACATGTATTAAAATTGACTAAATCTGTGTCGAACACGAATAAATTACATAACTTAGAGCCTTCGGGCTACAGAATGGGGTATGAAAAGAGTCTCTAAATATGAATTCTTAACCTGACACTTTTATACCGCTTTACAGGTTCGGTTTTAAGAAACATTGACTGTTTATGCAGTTTCGCTCAATAATACAACCAAATTTTGTTTGTAATTTCTCCGCAATATCACTTGCCGACGGCTTCCAGTCCGCCTCCTACGCACGTTTGACAATTCAAGCAGTGAACTTCATCCCACATTTGTCGCATACTACTGAAACCTGTTATTATCTGGTTTTTTACAAATTGTATCCAAAGAAATTTCGAAGTATTATTAAAACTTGGTTTCCACAACAGAAGGAAAACAAATAAAATGAAAGAAGGGAAAGTGGCATAGAAATCCGACTGAAAACATGAGAATGTGTACATAAAATTCCTTCCCGGCTTTGTAAATTCTCAGAACTAATTTTCAGTTTCACATGTACCCTAAAACATAATCTGGGACTAGGTACTTAATGAATAAAATTAATTACTCATAAATAACACAGTTTTTTGTGTTCCCTTTGCCAGCATATTTGTAGCAAAGTTTCTGTCACTTCGGTAAAGAAATATATTCCTCTCGTTAATTCAAATGGTCTGCTACTTATAAACGTTTATTTTTGACATTAATCATTGACAGTTTTGAAATCATTACGAAATCGAGAATTAGGAGGTACGTACACCTCGTAAGTACCCGGCCATCGGCTCGAAAACGCAGCTGTTTCCAATAATCAATTACTCTGTGACATGTAGAGCTTCATCGTTCGCTTTGGAAGATTAGCTAAATTTCCACACAGCTGCTACTCTCATTTCAGATAGGATAATTTACGTTATCCTCATTAATACGACCCGTGATTCGGTTTCTTAGTGTGAGAAATCACGACGTAGTTGGTGACAAAACATGAGTTTGTTACTGCTGTAGCCTCAATCAGTTTCACGGAAGCCTAACTTTTCCAGACGAACACACAGTATGTATCAGAATTTTATGGCAAGTAAAATTCGATATACTTTGAAAACTTAATATATTACGTATGGACGATTAAGCCATATTCGTCGGTCGTGCATGATTTCGTTTCTCGTATTTCAGTAGAATATTTGTTCCTAGATTCAAGACCATTTTGTACCTTGGAAAAGTTTTTTACATTTCCAGAGTAATCATTTTAAATTGCAAAAAAAAGAGCACACAGAAAGTGAATTCTGTTACTTGAAAGTGAAGAAAGAAAAAAAATACTCAACTCCTGTTACAACAAAAGTCTGACATGTGTTCCAAGGAGATACACTCTCCCCTTCGCAGTTTCGAACTTACGAGTTTTCGGTCCAAAAGCAAATGCTCTCAGTGGGTTTCCTGGAGGGAAAGCGTGTGACAACCATTTGAGGCGCTACGGTCGCAGGTTCGAATCCTGCCTCGGGCATGGATGTGTGTGATGTCCTTAGGTTAGTTAGGTTTACGTAGTTCTAAGTTCTAGGGGACTGATGACCTCAGAAGTTAAGTCCCATAGTGCTCAGAGCCATTTGAACCATTTTTGAACCATTTGAGGAACCCAAGGAACATTCGGATATGCCGGAAAGGCGAATCCTGGATTTGCCTTTAATCTAAAAAGAATGAAGGCACACGCACTGTCGCTAGGACTGTCCACTCGTATCATATCTTAAAACTGAAAACGTCGAATTCATTCCGTATATCTCCTATCTCACACTGCCACGTCTTCCTATAATGCATGAAATGACTTCCCCCTCGACGATTTGAAGGAATTAATTTGTGAGAAACTGTAGATCTCACTGTTTTACATTAGTGGGGAAGACATTTTATGTAGTGGTTTGAAGACAGTTTGCTCGTGCTACGAAAGTTGCTTGGCGAGTGATGGCCCTAGTAGAGAAAAATGAGCAGGAAGTACGCTGTACAAGTCTCGCTTTTAAGTTCCGTTTTTCATCTTTGTGAGCCACCAGATTCTTACGTCTGAGACGTAGCATACAGGGTGGAAGAGTTTGGTCATTCCTGGTTCTCTCAAAAATGTCAGTGACTTTGTAGGAATGTCGTATAAACCAGGTGACGTGCTACGTGAATTCTTCTCGCAGTGTAATATCTTCCATCTGATCATCATTATCTACTTCGTCTTCCCTTTTCGTTGTACTGCATCCAAATTAGTTTCTTTATTTTAAACATACAATTACAATTTATTATGGCGCTTTATGCACACTGGGATTCATGAGGATAATAAAGCTCTGTCGTGTACATACAAACATTATGGTTAGTGGTAGTTTCAGTATTACTCGCCAACATCATGGTCATCTTATGTTACATCAAAGTACTTCATCCCGTCTTTATTATTATTAGCTAATACGTCCAGTATACATGTACTGTGCAAAACATACGAATTTACACTCCTGGAAATGGAAAAAAGAACACATTGACACCGGTGTGTCAGACCCACCATACTTGCTCCGGACACTGCGAGAGGGCTGTACAAGCAATGATCACACGCACGGCACAGCGGACACACCAGGAACCGCGGTGTTGGCCGTCGAATGGCGCTAGCTGCGCAGCATTTGTGCACCGCCGCCGTCAGTGTCAGCCAGTTTGCCGTGGCATACGGAGCTCCATCGCAGTCTTTAACACTGGTAGCATGCCGCGACAGCGTGGACGTGAACCGTATGTGCAGTTGACGGACTTTGAGCGAGGGCGTATAGTGGGCATGCGGGAGGCCGGGTGGACGTACCGCCGAATTGCTCAACACGTGGGGCGTGAGGTCTCCACAATACATCGATGTTGTCGCCAGTGGTCGGCGGAAGGTGCACGTGCCCGTCGACCTGGGACCGGACCGCAGCGACGCACGGATGCACGCCAAGACCGTAGGATCCTACGCAGTGCCGTAGGGGACCGCACCGCCACTTCCCAGCAAATTAGGGACACTGTTGCTCCTGGGGTATCGGCGAGGACCATTCGCAACCGTCTCCATGAAGCTGGGCTACGGTCCCGCACACCGTTAGGCCGTCTTCCGCTCACGCCCCAACATCGTGCAGCCCGCCTCCAGTGGTGTCGCGACAGGCGTGAATGGAGGGACGAATGGAGACGTGTCGTCTTCAGCGATGAGAGTCGCTTCTGCCTTGGTGCCAATGATGGTCGTATGCGTGTTTGGCGCCGTGCAGGTGAGCGCCACAATCAGGACTGCATACGACCGAGGCACACAGGGCCAACACCCGGCATCATGGTGTGGGGAGCGATCTCCTACACTGGCCGTACACCACTGGTGATCGTCGAGGGGACACTGAATAGTGCACGGTACATCCAAACCGTCATCGAACCCATCGTTCTACCATTCCTAGACCGGCAAGGGAACTTGCTGTTCCAACAGGACAATGCACGTCCGCATGTATCCCGTGCCACCCAACGTGCTCTAGAAGGTGTAAGTCAACTACCCTGGCCAGCAAGATCTCCGGATCTGTCCCCCATTGAGCATGTTTGGGACTGGATGAAGCGTCGTCTCACGTGGTCTGCACGTCCAGCACGAACGCTGGTCCAACTGAGGCGCCAGGTGGAAATGGCATGGCAAGCCGTTCCACAGGACTACATCCAGCATCTCTACGATCGTCTCCATGGGAGAATAGCAGCCTGCATTGCTGCGAAAGGTGGATATACACTGTACTAGTGCCGACATTGTGCATGCTCTGTTGCCTGTGGTTCTGTCAGTGTGATCATGTGATGTATCTGACCCCAGGAATGTGTCAATAAAGTTTCCCCTTCCTGGGACAATGCATTCACGGTGTTCTTATTTCAATTTCCAGGAGTGTATATATCTTTCCAGTTGTACATAACATTCTTACCATATACTTCTTACGTTATCCTTTGTCACGTAGAGTTACTGACATTCATCAAAATTATTATATTGCATCCTTACTACTTTGTGAACTGTACGAGGCCGTGAAATTCATAATATTATCAATTCGTCTCCAATGCATTAAATGCTTATTTATTATTATTTAGTGATTGAGATATTTTACTTTGTATCGATTAGTAACGACATCCGATTGTGTCGTATACATCCATTTCCGAAGTTTCACAGTAAGTTTCAACTTACTGTGCCTTTGTCATATATGCTTTCATCAGGTTTCAAACCACCTTTTGAAAATATATTTGTTTGACGCCACAACAGCACTGGCATATGATTACTGACGTGCATTTGTTTTACCTTGCTGTTCGTTTTGTGTTGGCCGCGCGCGTCGTTTGAGCGTATATCAAGTGCCAGAAAGAAATGGATGGCAATTTTTTTTGACGTATGTGTATTTATGTACGTGTCACAAATGTGTGAGCAACTGAATACAGGAGAGAGACAGAGGGGGGGGGAGGGGGGGGGGGAAGAGGGAGGATGAGGATATTAAGGCGGAAAGGATAAAACAGAAGCGAGAGAATGCATTAGAAAACGTAGCTGCTTCACAGAGAAGCATCTGGCAAGTGAATTTGGCGAAGCGTTAGCTTGTTTCCCATATGCTTCGTAATGAAATAATATTTTATCTGTTGACATATTCAAGGGGCTATTTTTCATATATAAATTACGAAATTGAGCTCTTCACATCTGATTGGTCTAACGTGGATGTCTGGCCGATTTTACGCTACAGTTTCACTGTAGGTTCAGTTAAGCTCCACTGTTATCTATCCATTTGTATTTTATAGTGCTTTCTCAAATCTACAATGTATGTTATTTCCCTGGTTCACTCTAATTTGTTGCTTATCGAATTATTTCAGTGCAGGAGCCATTTTGGGCACATCATTTTTTTGTGTCGTGATGTATCGGTTGGTCCTCTTTGATGCTGCGCTAATGAGTTTTTGTGTTGATTTACTTGATTTGTAATAGTGTTTTGTGCTTTACTTAATTGGCTGAATTTTAAGTTCTTTGTTGGTGGCCTGAGCCCTTACACTGAACAGTAGAAGTTAATTTTTATTTGATGAATTTGCTATATAGAATAATACACTTTTTTAGCATTTGGGGACAGGTTTAGTTGAAAATTGCAGAGGCCACCAATTTCAATTTCTGCTAATTTGTGTTATTTTCTTCCTCTGATGCGCAGTGACGCTTAGAACCTTTTATCCGACAGGATTTCTCCTTCACTGTTAAATGAAAGGTTCGACAACAAATAATGACATTTTGGAGATGATATTTATCCTCTTAATCAACCAGAACTCCACCACCAATAGATCTTTGGTAGTGTATTACTTCCTGTTATCGTGATGCGTCGTTATCACCGGAATTATAGTGTCTGACTGGCCGCTAAAGAAGCCAGCAGGAGAGGTACATCGACGAAATCACTTACACCCAAGTTGATACCATTATCAAATATGAAACGCACACATGCCTGCGAGAAATTCATGTGAGTCATCAAAAACGTTAATACTAGTGTCTTTCTTATAGGTCTTCGGTCGGTTGCAGCCGTAACACTTATATCGATTAGTGGCAGGTGTATATTATGTAACTGTGTATCTGTAATTACGAAGTGTGTATTCTTTTCTGATCAAGGTCATTGATTTGTGACAGGAAATTAGAGTTCGCGGCGGGGCGGGGTCGTTCGTTCGTTCGTTCTCTCGTCTCCTTACTCTCTGTCTCAGCCACTTTCATCGAACTGTTCACGTACCTCTATATTCCTACCTTCCGATGTCCCTTCACTCTGCAGGAGTAGATACACGCTCGGTAGTGAAAAGCAGCGTTGATGAAACCACTACCTAATACCTATCACACAGGGGCCGCGTAACTCAAGTTGCAAATCAGTTCTTGTAAATTCATTTTCACAAATTTCGGGTGATAGGAGAATACTGTTTAATTGCAGTAAGCATTTGAAAATTCTATTAACGTCTTTTTATTCATAAGGAAGCACATTAAATGGCTATCAAGTCCGTATTTAATAAGGCAAATGCTCTATCATTCCAAGTTCACTGTCTATACAACATATTTCACGCGTAAAAGCAGCCAGAATTCCTGCAAGTCCGACCCGATTAATTTTTTGCGATCTAACAGTCACTGACCCACCACTATTAGCGAATCGAACATTCGGTCGTTTCATGTTCTTCTGTCAGAAGTGCTCGCCAAAGTATTCCATAAACAACACGGAATATGCCACGCAGAATTGTCTCTACGATCAAAAAATCATCTACATCTACGTGATTACTCTGCTATTCACTATAAAGTGGCTGGCAGAGGGTACAATAAACCACATTCAAGCTGTCTCCCTACCGTTCCACTCTCGAAGGCCACACGGGAAAAGCGAGCACTTAATTTTTTTTTTATTTTATTGTGATGATGATTTCTCCCTATGTAGGTGGGTGCCAACAGAATGTTTTCGCAATCGGAGGAGAAAACTGGTGATTGAAACTTCATGATAAGATCCCGTCGCAACGAAAAACGCCTTTGTTTTGGTGATTGCCAATCCATTTCACGTATTATGTCTGTGACTCTATCTCCCCTATTTCACTATAATAAAAAACGAGCTGCCCTTCTTTGTACTATTTCCATGTCATCCGTCAGTCCCACCTGATGCAGATCCCACACCGCACAGCAATACTCCAGAATAGGGCGGACAAGCGTGGTGTAAGCAGTCTCTTTATTAGACCTGTTGCACCTTCCAAGTGTCCCCTAGTTTCCAAGTGTTCTGCCAATGAATCGCAGTCTTTGGTTTGCTCTAACCAGAATATTATCTATGTGATCGTTCCACTTTAGGTTATTTGTAATTGTAGTCCCTAAGTATTTAGTTGAATTTAGAGCCTCATATTTGTGTGACTTCTCGCGTAATCGAAATTTAGCTGATTTCGTTTAGTACTCATGTGAATAACTTCACACTTTTCCTTATTCAGGGTCAATAGCCACTTTTCGGACCATACAGGTATCTTATCTAAATCACTTTGCAATTCGTTTTGATCATCTGATGGCTTTACAAGACGGTAAATGACAGCATCTTCTGCAAACAATCTAAGACGGCAACTCAGATTGTCTCCTATGTCGTTAATATTGTTGTTGTTGTTGTGGTCTTCAGTCCTGAGACTGGTTTCATGCAGCTCTCCATGCTACTCTATCATGTGCAAGCTTCTTCATCTCCCAGTACCTACTGCAACCTACATCCTTCTGAATCTGCTTAGTGTATTCATCTCTTGGTCTCCCCCTACGATTTTTACCCTCCACGCTGCCCTCCAATACTAAATTGGTGATCCCTTGATGCCTCAGAACATGTCCTACCAATCGATCCCTTCTTCTGGTCAAGTTGTGCCACAAACTCCTCTTCTCCCCAATCCTATTCAGAACCTCCTCATTAGTTATGTGATCTACCCATCTAATACAAGGGCGATGTACTTGACGACAATATTATGGAAATGGAAGAGGATGTAGATGAAGATGAAATGGGAGGTACGATACTGCGTGAAGAGTTTGACAGTATTACTTCTGTTTTACTCGATGACTTTCCGTCTATTACTACGAACTGTGACCTTTCTGACAGGAAATCACGAATCCAGTCGCACAACTGAGACGATACTCCGTAGGCACGCAGTTTGGTTAGAAGACGCTTGTGAGGAACGGTGTCGAAAGCCTCCTGGAAATCTAAAAATATGGAATCAACTTGACATCCCCTGTCGATAGCACTTATTTCTTCATGAGTATAAAGAGCTAGTTGTGTTTCACAAGAACGATATTTTCTGAAACCGTGCCGACTATGTGTCAATGAATCGTTTTCTTCGAGGTTCTTCATAATGTTCGAATACAGTATATGTTCCTAAACCGTACTGCAAATCGACGTTAGTGATATAGGCCTGTAATTCAGCGGATTACTCCTACTTCCCTTTTTGGGTATTGGTGTGACTTGAGCAATTTTCCAGTCTATATGTACGGATCTTACTGTGAGCGAGTGATTGTATATAATTGCTAAATATGGAGCTATTTTATCAGCATACTCTGAGAGGAACCCGACTGGTATACAATCTGGACCGGAGGCCTTGCCTTTATTAAGTGATTTAAGCTGCTTCGTTACACCGAGGATATCTACTTCTATGTTTCTCATCTTGGCAGTTGTTCTTGATTGGAAATCAGGAATATTTACTTCGTCTTCTTATAAATTTCAACTAATTAATTCCGAACTAGCACACTTTCCTCAAAATGTCCGTAACTCTAACCGCTTTAGTCACGACACGTTCTATCTGAAATGATCTCACTAGCTCTTCATTTTACATTCTATTTTCGCGGAGACATCTAGCATAGTGTTACTCGGAAACAGGTTAGCGAGCGACTCTCTCTCTCTCGATGCTCCTCTCTTCTGCCTATCTATCTGCACGCGGGAACCGCTTATTTCTGATTGGCTGTTGATCTGAATGACCAATCAGAATTATCCATCAAGATCATTCTCGCGGCAAAGCTTGCCTTAGCCAACCACTAATCAGATAGTCATTTACGTCACTAAAATTTCAATTTCTTATATATGTTTAATAAAATAGAACGAAATGCAAAATATTCTTTAAATTACTATAGAAACTTTTTCGACTTCAGACTTTTATTCTGGCTGGTCTCTTACAAAAGCAAGCACACATCGACATACGTCATCAGCATCGTAGCTGCAACACAATTTTCCCACGGTTCAATTTTATAAGGTTTTACATAAAATGACATTAAGTTTTAACGTATGTCCCACATACACTATCTAATTCATTCCCATGTATTCACACAACAAAATAATAATCAAATAATAATTTTGAATAATTTTTTATATTATGTAACGTAGAATAATTAAAGTTTTGAAAAGAAAATTCCAATTTAATGATTTTATATACTGTGAGCTTTGTTATGACTTCAGATGATAATAAAAGACATTTGGTTATTGTTCCTAACTGAGTTTTGAAACATTAGTGTCGGTTTCAGGACATTTTAGTAATTTTCTTAATCTCCGTAACTATAATAGATAAAAATCTGAAATTTTGACAGGATCCCTTGCTTACTAACAAATGGTTGGGTACCAATTTCGAACAAAATCGGATGATAATTACTATGGTTTATTTAGGTTAGTAGGAGATATGAATTTGCGTACCGACTGAATGTTACTTGAGATTGTTCTCACGGTTAGTAGCATCAGCTGCGCTGTGAGTCAGAGCGAAGAAGAATCGTAGCCATACTGAAGCCACGGTGCTACACGGCTGCGTGCCTCGCTGCATCGAATGTTATCTCTTAATAACTTGCTTGGTTGCATGTTTTGTAATATAAATATAGAGAAAGAAAAACAATTTTTTAAAATAATGAAGTTTTATAATATATCTATGCTTATAAAGAAAAACATTGTATATTGGCAACTGGTTCATGCAAAGGGCACTTGTATTGTAAAATGTAAAAGATTTAGGGATTCCCTCCGCAACGGAAGTTGCTTGGCGGGACGTAAAAGGTGTTTGGCGGTCGAACTGGGCGGCTCCTTGGTGAGAACGATACGCAGTCAGTGGCTATCCGTTGCACGGTACATATCAACGGTGCCAAGGGAGGCAATCGGAAGCTGCTTTGGCAAGGATTTTTGCCTCGGATGTGGATTTGGCTGTTGCATGGTACTCTCGGCAATAAGGAATGGCTCTAACACATTAAAAATCCGTCGCCAAGAAGAAATTGAACAGAGCATTCAAACATCAAAAGCCGTGAGTACAGTTGGCCCCCACGTCGCTTGTCGCCACTACTTCGCCACTGCTCCACCAACTTCATGCATATAGATATGTATCAGAGCATGGACCAGTTAATTTGTGTCAGTGATTTTAATAATAATCCAAGTGATATAAACCTGTGCTTAGAACAATAACTTTTATCCTGATCATCAACCTATGCAGAATCCGCTCCTAAGTGTTTATTAAACCGAGTATCCTGTTTCAAATGCACTATTATTGTTTATTTATGTTTATCAGATCTGCAAGGGCTATTAAAAGTGAAGCTAGTTAGAATTTTACTAAAATACTCTCAACTTATGACAAAGAATCGTTTTGCAAAAGTCCAGTGCCAGACCTTTTAATGTCACGGTGTAAAATACGGCTTCGCAGGTGATAAAAGAAGGCAAATAAGTTATACTAATTTGAAACTTAATCTAGCTTTGATTACTATCATGAACGAATTTTTGAAGTCAATTGAGCTCAGTGCCCAATAATTTGCCTTGAAAAGTAAAAACCGTAAACTATTTCAAGTGAAGCTAAGAATTAAATTTAGTTGAACTGAATTTTGCTACTGGAATAGTCATAGAATTTGAGTAGTGATACAATATCAGTTTATGGGTCCCCACCATATTCTTCTCATATTAGAAAGATAGTTGGAATATTATTGCTACTAAGAAAATCTGATACATTCCTATAAATGGGTGTATAAACAGCGTAATTGTGGAATTATTGATTTTTATTTGTGGTATTTATATGTCAATTAAGTCAGATGCCCTCCTGGCCAATTTCAGTTCTGCACTTCTGGCAGGGACATTTCAGTACTGATCCAAGTAACAACACTTGAGTATAGCTCTTATTAGTGTGAGTTTGGAACGGGTTTGCTTCTGTGATTACTAGTATGTGCATTATTGGTAACTACTGATACCCACAGCTCAGAGCGCCCTGTGTCCGTTTGTATCCTGTGTGCTATTCAAAGTAAATTTAATGAAAGTTACTTCAATAACTGATATTCAATTTTATTAAACTTATATTTCCAAATTAATGTGCCTATTTAGGCTGGCGACCTTTCGTATTTTCATTCACATATGCATTTTACTACTTGTATTAAACCCCAAAGCTCAAAGCCTGTTTAGTTTTTCTGTTAAATTCAATAAATTCAAAATTACTGTCCGATATATTTATCCGTTAGAAAAATACGCTGTCAAAATTTCGCAAATCTTCTCAGAGGGCAACATTAATTTGTGTCACGATAGGCTAGTGTTATACGTAGCTTATCCCGTGACAGGACCTGAGGTTATGTTGTTAGGGAAGAGTGGCGTATAACGAAGCTAGTGTTATATAGCGATACTATTTTTGCAACACCCTAACAGATAAAATGCCTTTTGTGTGGAATAACGTTTATGTAATTTCTAATGACTCTGCCAGAGATTCCCCTCCGAAATTAACGCAGTTGTTGCAAAATAGAAATCTCTAAAAGCTTCGTAATTTTTAATAAATTTCTTTGATATTTGAGCACCTTATCAAACACCTTGCAGCGTGGTGGATTAGAAGTCTTGGTTTAAGTTAAACTGCACATAATTTATGCAAATGTTCTTACTACCTGGTCGATTGATAAATATTGAGGGAGTGAGATTTACTAATTGCAAATAAATCAAAATAAAACATTTATTTCAAATAAAAAGCAGCCTCATGCAGGTGAATCACTTCTATCAAGAAATGTATATGGTCAGTGGATTCACGCGTAAAAACTACTATTGGGACCTTACGATATTGCAGTGTCTATGTTATTCAGAATTACAATGCAATGTTCTTTCGGACATGTAAGCATGCCCGACGGAACATTAGATCATAGTCCAGAATAACACAGGCTCTGCAATATCGAATTTATACTCCGATACCAGACGAGAGACTTTCAAGTAAAACGTCTCCCCAATACAAGTATATACATATATCAAAAAATGTTTTGCATCACCTCTTTTCCCAGAACTTCTGAAGACAGTTGACTGTGGATATTGTATCACAGACACAGTCCCTTTGACTGTTCAGAGATGTCACTTAACTCGCCCAAAGATGTAACAACATGCATGAGCAGCGCCTATTAGACTGAAGGCGTCCGACAGCCGATCAGTTCCAGTCATTCCACCAGAAAGGAGGTACACGGCTTGTGTTGTCTGTAGTTCAACCATGCCTAGAGGGTCAATACCGCGGTTCGATCGCGTCCGCGTTGTTACTTTGTGCCAGGAAGGGCTCTCAACAAGGGAAGTGTCCAGGTGTCTCGGAGTAAACCAAAGCGATGTTGTTCGGACATGGAGGAGACACAGAGAGGGACAGGAACTGTCGATGACACGCCTCGCTCAGGCCACCCAAGTGCTACTACTGCAGTGGATGACCGCTACCTGTGGATTATGGCTCGGAGGAACCCTGAAAACAATGCCACTATGTTGAATAATGCTTTTCGTGCAGCCACAGGACGTCGTTTTGCATGATGCCCAACTTCACTCCCGACGCACATGTCGAGGTCCATCTTTGCAACCACGACAGCATGCAGCGTGGTACAGATGGGCCCAACAAAATGCCGAATGGACCACTATGGATTGGCATCACGTTCTCTTCACCCATGAGTGTCGCATATGCCTTGAACCAGATAATCGTCGGAAACGTGTCTTGCAGCAACCCGGTCAGGTTGAACGCCAGTGTGTCTAACACTGTACAGCGAGTGCAGCAATGTGGAGGTTCCCTGCAGTTTTGGGGTGGTATTATATGGGGCCGACGTACGCCACTGGCTGTCATGGAAGGTGCCGTAACGGCTGTACGATACGTGAATGCCATCCTCCGATGCAACCATATCCACAACATATTCGCCAGGCATTCGTCTCCGTGGACGACAATTGGCACCCCCATCATCCAAATCTTGTGAATGAAATCGCTCGACTAGAGGATCCAGTATGTTCTCCACACATGAACCCTACTGAACATGCCTGGGATAGATTGAAAAGAGATGTTTATGGAGGACGTGAGCCACGAACCACTCTAAGGGATCTACGCCGAATTGCCGTTGAGAAGTGGGACAATCTGGACCAACAGTGCCTTGATAAACTTGTGGATAGTATACAGGCATGCATCAATGCAAGAGGACGTGTTACTGGGTATTAGAGGTATCGTTGTGTACAGCAGTCTGGACCACCACCTCTGAATGTCTCGCTGTATGGTGGTACAACATGCAATGTGTTGTTTTCATGAGCAATAAATAGAGCAGAAATGATGTTTATGTTGATCTCTATTCCAATTTTCTGTACAGGTTCCGGAACTCTCGGAAAAGAGGTAATGCAAAACTTTTTTTGATGTGTGTACATAATAGATGTGCGAGTACAGACTGTAGACACATGGTTGACGACATATACCAGGTGATCAAAAAGTCAGTTAAAATTTGAAAACTGAATAAATCACGGAATAATGTAGATAGGGAGGTACAAATTGACACACATGCTTGGAATGACATGGGATTTTATTACAACCAAAAAAATACAAAAGTTCAAAAAATGCCCGACAGATGGCACTTCATCTGATCAGAATAGCAATAATTAGCATAACAAAGTAAGACAAAGCAAAGATGATGTTCTTTACAGGAAATGCTCAATATGTCTACAATCATTCCTCAACAATAGCTGTAGTCGAGGAATAATGTTGTGAACAGCAATGTAAAGCATGTCTGAAGTTATGGTGAGGCATTGGCGTCGGATGTTGTCTTTCAGCATCCCTAGAGATGTCGGTTGACCACGATACACTTGCGACTTCAGGTAATCCCAAAGCCAATAATCGCACGGACTGAGGTCTGGTGACCTGGAAGGCGAAGCATGACGAAAGTGGCGGCTGAGCACACGATCATCACCAAACTACGCGCGCAAGAGATCTTTCACGCGTCTTGCAATATGGGGTGGAGCGCCATCCTGCATAAACATCGTACGTTCCAACAGTTGTTTATCAGCCAGGCTGGGGATGATGCGATTCTGTAACATATCGGCGTACCTCTCACCCGTTACGGTAGCAGTTACAAAACCATAATCACGCATTTCCTCGAAGAAAAAAGGCCCGATAACGGTAGATGTGGCAAATCCAACCCATACCGTGACTTTTTCGTCGTGCAATGGAGTTTCCACGACAGTTGTAGGATTTTCGGTAGCCCAAATTCTGCAGTTGTGGGCGTTGACAGACCCTCAGAGCGTGAAATGATCTTCGTCGGTCCACAACACGTTACTCAACCAATCGTCATCTTCCGCCATCTTTTGAAACGCCCACACTGCAAATGCCCTCCGTGTCACTAAATCGACATGCTGATGGATTTTGTACGGATGGCATCGGAGGGTACGCCTAAGTGCCAACCAAACAGTAGTGTATGGAATGCCGGTGCGACGTGCGACTGCACGAGCGCTGACTTCCCCGTGCATAGACGAACCCGCTACAGTCTCCATTTCTTCCTGAACTGTCTCAGCAGCATTACGCCTTGTGCTCGGTCGGCCACTACGGGGTGTATCGTCTAAACAACCCGTGGCTTCGAACTTCGAAATCATTCTCGCCACAGCTGCATTTGTCAATGGACCTTTACCCGTTCGAATCCCCTTCCTATGGCGATAGGATCGTAACGCTGAACTAGCACATTTCCCATTCTGATAATACAGCTTCACTAAAAGCGCCTTTTCAGTTAACATCGACATGCTGCGACTGCTGACGCATCTGATTCTCTCTCTTTTTTTTTTCTTTGTTGTAATTCAATTCCCCATCGGGGCGGGCTGGCAGCAGCATATGCGCTGCTCTTCAGCCGAAAGACATAGAACAAACAATAGAAGAAATTTAAAAATAACAAAGGAGAGAATATGGTGAACATAGATATAACAAAAGGGGGAACATCATGGAAGGCAATAGACAAAAAACGGGGTGACTGTAAAATGGAGATAAAAAACTGTTTAAAAGTAGCACACACAAAAAGCCACACACTGCGACAATTAAAAGAACTCAAGGCACAGTATGACTGGAACATAAAAGGTATCGACGAATGGCGTAGCACATAACAAACACTGACGGCGAACCTCAAGGCAGTACACAATTAAAATCACACCTCTTGACGCACATGAGAATCAGCACTAAACACAACACTGATGTGGCACACTGACGATGATCAAAACAGTGGATCTGCCAGGTGCAAGGAGACGAGGGAGACCGGAAGAAGGGAGGGAGGGGAAGAGATGGGGGAGAAAAGCGGGGGGCGCGCTGAGGAGGGCCAGGTAGAGAGGGATGTGGGAAGGAAAGAGGCAAGTATGGGGTGCAGGGGCTCAGGGCAGCGGGGGAAGGAGGAAAATCCGCTCTGGGAGAAGGAGGGACACGCGATTCTCTCTCCCATTACAGCCCCTTTTATACACGATTGTCATGCGCAGTCACTGACGTTTTGCTGTCCAGCGCCATCCGTCGGACATTTTGTGAACTTTTTTTTTTTTGTTCTATTAAAACCCCATGTCATTCCAAGCATGTGTGTCAATTTTTACCTCTCTATCTACATTATTCCGTGGTTTATTAAGTTTTCAAATTTATACTGACTTTTTGATCACCCGGTACAGCTGATGGGTTTCCACAATCACAATTGCGAATACGTTTAATGTACATTTGGGACTGATCTGTGTTGCGCGGCAGCCAATAATGTTTCGCAAACGATTTGAGACGTTGATATAAGCTTACTGACAAGTGATGACTTACAAAGGGGCGAGTGTTTATCTGTATGTTAAATAAGTGTAATTTTTCTATGGAAGCGCATTGCACTATGCGCCGATCCGGCCGCACTCTTACTGTGTCTACATGACAGTGTAAATGGAACTAAACTGGGCCTCGAGACATGGGTGTCACATTGAGAATTTGTGTTCGCTATTTTAATGAAACGTTTTTGTGTGAACATACTTGTGTACATCTTTAATTTGTTATAAACTGCTTCTTAGTGTACAATCACATTCCGAAAAGGTTCTATTCTCTTCCTGTTTAAACGATTTGATATCGCCTGCAGCTGTTATTTCTTCTTCACTTGAGTTCTGTTGTACAGTTTCGGTCTTTGACCAATTTCAACTGGTCTAAGACTCGAGTTGCACAGTAGTACACAAATAAAGAAAAAATTACAGCTGCAGGCGCTATCAAGTCATTCAAACAAGTTGTCGCAGTGCGGACGCAAGGATGTTAACGAACTTTTCTTTGTGAGGAAAGCATCTCCTGGTATCGGCAGTTTGCATTTTATATTATTTGTACTTCGCACATCCTCAGTAATTTTGCTGCTCAGATAGCAAAACTCGTGTACTATCCTCAGTATCGCCTGGTATAATGAATTATATTCACTTATATTTGTTTTACTTTTATTGATATTCATCTTGTAATCTCTTTTCAAGGCGCTGTTCTCTCCGTACAACTGCTCTTCCCAGTTTTTGCCGTCTTTGAGAGGATTACAGAGCCATCGACAAATCTCAGAGTTGATATTGTTTCTCCCTGAACTGTGCTTCCCTTTCCAAATTTCTTCTTGGTTTTCTTCAGTGTTTGCTCAATGTAGGGATTCAGCAACATTAAGGAGAAGCTACAAAAGCGTCTCTCTTTCGTCTCAGATCCTACTTCACTGTCATTGCCCTCGACTCTTACAGCTACAGTCCCTTCTCTTTACAACTACGTAGATAACTTTTCGGTCCCTGTATTTTATCCCTGCCACCTTGAGAATTTGAAATAGTGTAATTCAGTCAGCATTGTCAAAAGCTTTCTCTAAATCCCCATATACTTTGAACGTAAGTTTGCCTTTCTTCACCCCATCTTAAATGGCAAGGCATAGGGTCAGTATTGCCTCGTATGTTCATACATATCACTCGAATTTATGGAGATCTTTCCGAGGTCGGCCTCTAACAGTTTTTCCATTATTCTGTAAATAATTATCGTCAGTATTTTGAAACCACGATTAAATAAACTTACAGCTCGATAATATGAATATCTGTCAGCACCTGTCTTCTTTGAAACTGGAGCTGGTATTCCACCTGTCTCATATACTGAGAGGTTGTAATTAAAGTGCAACTACTCGTAGACGTCCAGTATGGACTGTACTTACAATATGTCAGCGAAACTTGGTAGACGTTCTAAGAGCCCTAATGTGGAGCCGATCTAGGCAAAAAAATTATTTCCAATTTTGGCCACCAGTTGCAAATCATGTGCTGTGAGTGCAAGAAAGATGTACAGAAATATTTCCATATCTAATGGTTTAGGAACGGGATGGGAGCGGAAAAGTTCAAACAAGTGAGAAAGGCATGATATCGATTTTATTATTAACCGCCGCTTAAACAGTTTATTCTATATGAGCACTGGAGATTTCGACTAGAAGCTCTACAGCGCCAGCATTGCACCTGGTGCCCAAAATTGGGACTAAATTGTAAATCGGTTCTGCATTAACGAATTAGCATATCGACCAAGTTTCGTTGCCATACGATAATTGCAGCCCACACTGGACCTCTGTGGGTAGCTGCACTTTTATTATAACCACCTGGTACAAAATGTAACCAAAAATATCCGGACACTCCTATAAAATTCGGAATCATAACTATCAGTATGTCATTTTACCCTGTCATAAAGCGCATCATCTATGAGACAATGATTTGTGGACAATAACATTCTTGAAATGGACTGAGATGCAAGAGTCCCAACGTGAATCTAGCGGAACATCTTTGGGGTTAGAACGTCGCCTTCGTTCAGAACCCAGAGTCCGTTACCGCTACGTTCTCCGCTCTTTGGGAAGAATAATCCGCCATTCCTTTACAGACATTCACACACGTCTTTGAAAGTGTCTCCAACAGAATTTAAGCCGTCATAAGGGCGAGGGGTAGACGCATCTCGTTTTAATGTCCACTATTGGGTGTCTGGACTTTCTATCAGATAATGTATCTTACAAACCAGGAGGAACAATTAGTTTTGCCTGGTCCTCCGGGCAGCTCACTGTTTTTGGAGTAAAGTCGTGTATTACTATAGTCTTTTCTTAACTTAGGTGTTTCAGTGCTCTGCACAGTGCTTCTTGCAATACCATCTCATTGTCATCTATTTCCTCTTCTTGTTCTATAATATTGCCATAAGTTTGTTTCCTTATATACGCATTGTATATTTTCTTTCCACTTTTGTCCTTTCCTTCTTTGTTTATTACGGGCTTGACATTTCAGCTCTTAATATTCATAAAAAATCTTCTCTTTTTCAAAGGGTTCTTTAATTTTTCTGTAAGTGGAATCTACATATCCGATAGAACTCCAAGCATCTAGAGCCTTGCATTTCTTCTCTTGCTATTCCTCCTTAGCCATTTCGCACTTCTGGTCAATCTCATTTTTAGTCCTCTGTGCTCTCTTTTGCTTACTTTATTTGCTGCATTTTTATATTTCTCCTTTCGTCAGTTAGGTTCAGTACATCGTGGGTCATCCAATGTTTTCTGTTAAGCCTTATCCTTTTGCCTATTCGATCCTCTGCTGATTTGTCAGCTAGTATCTAACCATTACATAACAGAAAAAATACTAAATTTAATCGTCGAATATCATGACACACCGTTGTCGGTAATGTAATACTACTTGTGTAAGGCGTGCCTAACCTTTTCCGTCGATGTTACGCTGCTGACAGAGAATCATGAGAATAGGAGTCAACGGTCGAAATTAAATTTTAGTATATACCAACAACTTTATTTTGTCGCAACAACTTTATTTCACAACAACAGTTCAAAGGGATGACTTCCCGTGTCAACATATGCACTATACCAAAATCCACCGACAAACCTAAACGGTGGGTTCAGAATCATTTTTTTCCATTGCCAACACACGTTGCTTATGATAGGAGTGTAGTAGGTGGTCTAACAATACTTCCTATACTGTATTCTAAGAAGTTCGCATTTCGCAAGCAAATAGATGACTTGTAAGCCGCCGACTCACCTCAGAAGATGTTGCCCGCAATAGCCAACGAAACGTCAGGAAGGAGAAGAAGTTTTAGATATGGACCACGGCAATTCAGGCCAGAATTTTTAATTAATGAAATAGATGACTGTTTACTGATGAATCTTCTAACACTCAGTCCGACAGCATCGCCTCAATTTCTAATGCGCAAACTTTTTTTTTGAGATACCTGGTTAGGTCCATGCGTCTTCAACAATTCAAATTTTTGTGTTTCCATGCACAGTGATTAATATCATCCAATCAGGATGACTGCGCTATTTATCTCCGTGCATTCGTTCTTATTTTCGGTTGTTACATCCTGCTGCATCGTATACGAAATGCATGTCAGCAGGTTCCTGTAAATAGTAACGCTGCATCTCTGACAATATGTCATGAACTGGGACACGTTGTTTATAAAGATAGCGTCACGATAAGCTGTGTACATACATGTGAGACGCGTTGCTAATTCAAGAAGCAAACCACCTGAAGATTCGTTTCCGACCATAGATTACTAATTCAAAACACTCAGTTTTGAATATTCTACCGCCTGAATAATTTTGACAGTACAACGTACGTGTTTTCGTAGTGGGAGAGTGATAGCCACATGCAAAAGCTGTTTTCTACTGTCGTTTGTCAAGTTTCAGGAGGCATATCTCCGATACCTGAGAGGATTTTCTCATATTTTGGTCTTTAGTGGGAGCTACATAAATAATTACTGTAGAGGAGATTCATATCTGAACATTCGAGTTGATTCCCTCCCATTCGGATGCCAGCCTAACACAGTAAAGAATGCGAGATTATTACGTGTGTAGCGGTATCACGTACAGCTAAAACTTGTTTCTAGCGGTTCACATACGAGAAAGAGAGAGGATGTGTTTCATATAGTCCCTCACACGCTGGGAGGTGCTTAATTCGGCTACTTCTGCTTGGCTTAGCAGAACAAACGCACTTTTGCGAGCAGGGGTGAGACGGCCTTTGTCAGCTTTTGCGGGGGTGGAAGCGGCGGCCGCCTCCGATGCAATATAGCCCGGCGGGCCATCTCCGCGTCCTCACCCCAACCCTATTACGGTGCAATTCGGCGCTGCTTCTGCTTCTGCTTTCCCTACGGTGACCGCCGATGGCCGCCAGATTGCCATTCCCTCCTGCCGCCTGCATATTCGCAGCTCGCCGACTTCCGGCATCCCTTATCAAGCTGTTCCAGAATGGCGCGCTCTGGCCTTTTATGTGTCGGCTGGCAGCGCAACACATGGGAAAGCGCTGTGCCGATGGCCACTGGTTTTTTTTTCTTCGTGGAATAAGTGAACTCTGTTGTTACGTTACTTCTGTGGTCCTTCACTACCGTGTCTTGCACCTAGCATCTTTCTGAATTACATATTAAAGAAGACGACACAAGTACAGTTTCGCTGTGCAGCACTAAAACGCAACGAAACACGTGGTGCATTAAACGTTAGGAACAAAACTGTACTCATGGCAGACGATCCTAAATTGGTCTTTTCGTGTCAGGAACGAATATTCGCCGGTGTGTTGTCTTCAATGAACAACCAGTCTACCGGTCTCATTGATGTTGGTAACGTTACCGTAAAGACCTTACGTTCCTGGTGAAGTTGCGACTCGTGACTCATTGCCAAAGATGCACCAGTACACAGTATTGGATATTGTGGACACGTATTTAATGCGCGGATGTACCTCTAAAGCCTAATGTGTGTATAGAGTAACGCATCACAAGTGGCATCACATTAATTGACAGTTGTTGGACACCGTAGCTCTTGTTTCCCAGTACAAGATGTAATTTCAACATGCTGATGTCTTGTATACAGGCTGGAAACAAGACATAAATATGGAGCTATATCCAGAGAAAAGGTGACGGGAGGGCAATGATCGCTACTTTCTTGGTATCTAAATGATGTGGAACGAGTCAATTTACAGGATATGTATAAGTGATTAGTGTCAACATTAATGAACAAATTATTTTTTTACTCCTACTCGTGCAACTATACTTAACATCAAAGCTTCTTTTCAAGATCTTTATCGGTCTAACCATTTTTAAACAGAAATTCGTCCGTGGAATAGAAGGAGTTGACCAGGAGGAATTATTTTACGTTAAATGCAAAATTTGCTTTGCTACACGCCAGACGTTACATCTACATCTACATCTACATTTATACTCCGCAAGCCACCCAACGGTGTGCGGCGGAGGGCACTTTACGTGCCACTGTCATTACCTCCCTTTCCTGTTCCAGTCGCGTATGGTTCGCGGGAAGAACGACTGTCTGAAAGCCTCCGTGCGCGCTCTAATCTCTCTAATTTTACATTCGTGATCTCCTCGGGAGGTATAAGTAGGGGGAAGCAATATATTCGATACCTCATCCAGAAACGCACCCTCTCGAAACCTGGCGAGCAAGCTACACCGCGATGCAGAGCGCCTCTCTTGCAGAGTCTGCCACTTGAGTTTATTAAACATCTCCGTAACGCTATCACGATTACCAAATAACCCTGTGACGAAACGCGCCGCTCTTCTCTGGATCTTCTCTATCTCCTCCGTCAAGCCGATCTGGTACGTATCCCACACTGATGAGCAATACTCAAGTATAGGTCGAACGAGTGTTTTGTAAGCCACCTCCTTTGTTGATGGACTACATTTTCTAAGCACTCTCCCAATGAATCTCAACCTGGTACCCGCGTTACCAACAATTAATTTTATATGATCATTCCACTTCAAATCGTTCCGCACGCATACTCCCAGATATTTTCCAGAAGTAACTGCTACCAGTGTTTGTTGCGCTATCATATAATCATACAATAAAGGATCCTTCTTTCTATGTATTCGCAATACATTACATTTGTCTATGTTAAGGGACAGTTGCCACTCCCTGCACCAAGTGCCTATCCGCTGCAGATCTTCCTGCATTTCGCTACAATTTTCTAATGCTGCAACTTCTCTGTATACTACAGCATCATCCGCGAAAAGCCGCATGGAACTTCCGACACTATCTACTAGGTCATTTATATATATTGTGAAAAGCAATGGTCCCATAACACTCCCCTGTGGCACGCCAGAGGTTACTTTAACGTCTGTAGACGTCTCTCCATTGATAACAACATGCTGTGTTCTGTTTGCTAACAACTCTTAAATCCAGCCACACAGCTGGTCTGATATTCCGTAGGCTCTTACTTTATTTATCAGGCGACAGTGCGGAACTGTATCGAACGCCTTCCGGAAGTCAAGAAAAATAGCATCTACCTGGGAGCCTGTATCTAATATTTTCTGGGTCTCATGAACAAATAAAGCGAGTTGGGTCTCACACGATCGCTGTTTCCGGAATCCATGTTGATTCCTACATAGTAGATTCTGGGTTTCCAAAAACGACATGATACTCGAGCAAAAAACATGTTCTACAATTCTACAACAGATCGACGTCAGAGATATAGGTCTATAGTTTTGCGCATCTGCTCGACGACCCTTCTTGAAGACTGGGACTACCTGTGCTCTTTTCCAATCATTTAGAACCCTCCGTTCCTATAGAGACTTGCGGTACACGGCTGTTAGAAGGGGGGTAAGTTCTTTCGCGTACTCTGTGTAGAATCGAATAGGTATCCCGTCAGGTCCAGTGGACTTTCCTCTGTTGAGTGATTCCAGTTGCTTTTCTATTCCTTGGACACTTATTTCGATGTCAGCCATTTTTTCGTTTGTGCGAGGATATAGAAAAGGAACTGCAGTGCGGTCTTCCTCTACTGGGGAAATAGTCAAAGATTTTTGTTGTTGCTTATTGAACTCCTTTCTGAGCCACTGACGGCTCTAATTATGGATAATACCGATTCTTTTTTTCTCTGATGTTGTAGTTGTGGACCTCACTTCTCAAATTGTGATGCCTTATTTACGACGAATTTCATTAGCGAATAAATGTATTGCAACGGAGCAGTTAATACGGCTAGCCTAGCTAGACTCACTGGCTGCTTTCAAAATGTTACCAGCAGCTCCGTTACCGCAGTGACTGTGCGTATGGAGTTAAAAAGAAGGGGTGCGACAGTCGAACATATCCTGATAAGCCACACGTTTCTGTAGTCGGTGATAAACTTGAGGATCTGTAGAGAGTGACACTGGCTGTCTGCAGGCGAGGACTTTGGGGTGATGGAGCCTGTGCCATTCCGATGGCAGAGTTTCGGTTTGGCGAACGCCTGGAGAACGTTACCTTCCCTCGTTTGTAGTGCTTACAGTGAATTGCGGTGGAGATAGTGTTGCGGTAACGGAGTGTTTTTTGTGGCTAGAGTGTCCTCTAATTGTGCGTAAGAAAACGTCAAATGGTGAAGGATAGGAATACATTTAACTGCGTTGTATATTCACTAAAGTAGATTAATAGTTCGCAGGCGATGAGTGTTAACCTTAGCATGACGCTATATATTATCATAGAGCGCAGTATATGTGGGACAATGGTTTGTGGACAATAACATTCTTGTAGTGGGCTGGCGTGGCAAGAGTCCATACGTGAATACAGTGGAACACCTATGGAATTAGTTAGAATGTCAACTTCGTTCAGAATCCAGCGTCCGTTATCGCTATGTTCTCTGCTCTTGAGGAAGAATAGGCCGCCATTCCTACACGGACATTCACACAGCTCGCTGAAAGCGTCTCCAGCGGATCCAGCCATCATGAAGGCGAAGGACAGACACATTTAATTTTAATGTCCACTAAAGGGTGTCTCTGGACTTTTTATCAGATAATGTATCTTGCACACCGAGAGGAACAGTTCGTTGTGGCTGGTTCTCCGAGGAATCTCACTGTTTTTGGAGTAAAGTCGTTTATTCCAAAAGTCCCCTTTCGACTTAGGTTTTTCAGTGCTCTGCATAATGATTTTGCAACACCATATCTTCCATCTTATTGTTATCTACTTCTTTTATATTGTTATATTGTCTTAAGGTTTGTTTTCCCTATATATAGGCCTTGTATATATTCCTTCCATCCTTTATCCTTCTTTGTTTATAACGTGCTTGCCATTGGAGATCTTAATACGAGGGTCGTTCAATAAGTAATGCCCCAATTAAAAAAATTTAAAAAAAACCATTAACATACATACACAAGCGTCCTTGTTGGTGCTTCACATTTGATGTTGGTTTTGTGCGCCGGTCAAGTATCGAACCGTTGTAGCAGATGGAAGAGCGGTAGTACAGTGTCAAAATGGCTTCTACATACGACTCAAGTTGCAACCACCGCGCTGTTATTGAATTCTTGTGTGCAGAAAAAGAAACCGTGGTGAACATCCAACAACATTTGTGTGCAGTGTATGGCGATGCTTCAGTTGATAGAATGGGTGGACGATGGGTAAAGAGAGTTACAGCCTCAGGAAATGCAGAAACAGAGTTCCATGATCAGCCACGCTCGGGACGTCCTGTCACAGCCACTGCTCCAGACATG
The DNA here is from genome assembly GCF_023898315.1 of Schistocerca nitens. NCBI lineage: Eukaryota > Metazoa > Arthropoda > Insecta > Orthoptera > Acrididae > Schistocerca > Schistocerca nitens. The sequence goes on from NC_064617.1 coordinate 859,574,392, forward strand.
CTGAATCGTGCGGATGCCATTATTCTTGCCGACCGGCGCGTCACAACTCGACAATTGGCTCTGTAGTTGTCGGTCAGCATTGGATGTGTGTCTGCACTGATCGAGACTCTCGGATATTCAAAGAGGTGCTCACGATAGATTCCACGAATGCTTACAGCAGACCACAAGTTTCAAAGAAAGGCCATTTCATCTGAATTGGCCGGCCGAAGTGGCCGTGCGGTTAAAGGCGCTGCAGTCTGGAACCGCAAGACCGCTACGGTCGCAGGTTCGAATCCTGCCTCGGGCATGGATGTTTGTGATGTCCTTAGGTTAGTTAGGTTTAACTAGTTCTAAGTTCTAGGGGACTAATGACCTCAGCAGTTGAGTCCCATAGTGCTCAGAGCCATTTGAACCATCTGAATTGTTGGAGCGTTTTGAGACCGACGGAGAGGCCTTTCTGTCACGGATCATTACGGGGGACGAAAGCTGGGTGCACCACCTTGTACCGGAAACAAAAAAGCAGTCCATGGAGTGGCACCCCCCTCATTCACCACAATAGAAGAAATTCAAGCCAAACCCCTCTGCCGAAAAAGCCATGATGACGGTCTTCTGGGATTGTGATGGCGTCATTCTCGTGGATGTGATGCCAAGAGGCTCAACCATCAATTCAGAGGCATACGTGAAGACTTTGAATAAATTCAAGAACCGTTTCCGACGTGTTAGATTGGACAAGAATCCAGCAGAAATCTTGCACCAACACGATAATGCACGCCCACACACGAGTTTGAGAACCCGGGAACACATCGCCAAATTGGGTTCGACATCTTTGCCTCATCCACCCTACATTCCAGACCTGGGATCCTCGGACTTCCATCTCTTTGAGCCGCTTAGAGATTCCCTACGGACAACACACTTTGAAGAAGACGAGAGTGTCAGTCATGCAGTGAAAACACGGCTATGCCTACAGGACAAGAACTTTTAACAGCAGGGAATACATGCTCTTACCCATCGTTGGCGTACGGCCATAGAACGTGATGGAGACTACGTAGAAAAATAGGACATGGACAAGACTTGTTGATGTATATTGTCACCAAATTCTGATTCTTAACAATTAATATGTTCTGGGAAAAAAAAGTGTGGTATTACTTATACAACGACCGTCGTATTCATACTCTTCTCTTTCTCCCAGTGGTTCTTTAATTTTCCTGTAAGTGGAATTTACATTTCCCATAGACCTCCATGAATCTACAGCTTTGCATTTCTCGTCTCGCGACTCCTGCTTAGACATTTTGTACTTCCGGTCAATCTCATTTTTTAGACCTCCGTATTCTCCTTACATGTTTAGCCGGCCGGAGTGGCCGTGCGGTTCTAGGCGCTGCAGTCTGGAACCGAGCGACCGCTACGGTCGCAGGTTCGAATCCTGCCTCGGGCTTGGATGTGTGTGATGTCCTTAGGTTAGGTTAGGTTTAATTAGTTCTAAGTTCTAGGCGACTGATGACTTCAGAAGTTAAGTCGCATAGTACTCAGAGCCACTTACATGTTTCCTCCTTTCGTCAGTTTGCTTCATTATACAGGGTGGTCCATTGATAGTGATCGGGCCAAATATCTCACGAAATAAGCATCAAACGAAAACATTACAAAGAACGAAACTCGTCTAGCTTGGAGGGGGAAACCAAATGGCGCTATGGGCGGCCCGCTGTATGGCGCTGCCATAGGTCAAACGGATATCAACTGCGTGTTTTTAAATGGGAACCCCCATTTTTTCTTACATATTCGTGTAGTACGTAAAGAAATATGAATGTTTTAGTTGGACCACTTTTTTCGCTTTGTGATAGATGGTGCTGTAATAGTCACAAACGTATACGTACGTGGTATCACGTAACATTCCGCCAGTGCGGACCGTATTTGCTTCGTGATACATTACCCGTGTTAAAATGGACCGTTTACCAATTGCGGAAAAGGTCGATATCGTGTTGATGTATTACTACTGTGATTAAAATGCCAAACGGGCGTGTGCTATGTATGCTGCTCGATATCCTGGACGACATCATTAAAGTGTCCGGACCGTTCGCCGGATAGTTACGTCATTTAAGGAAACAGGAAGTTTTCAGCCACATGTGAAACGTCAATCACGACCTGCAATAAATGATGATGAGCAATTAGGTGTTTTAGCTGCTGTTGCGGCTAATCCGCACATCAGTAGCAGACAAACTGCGCGAGAATCGGGAATCTCAAAAACGTCGGTGTTGAGAATGCTACATCAACATCGATTGCACCTGTACCATATTTCTATGCACCAGGAATTGCATGGCGACGACTTTGAACGTCGTGTACAGTTCTGCCACTGGGCACATGAGAAATTACGGGACGATGACAGATTTTCTGCACGCGTTTGTAGGGAAGCAGCCTACTCACGCCGTATAAAATTCTCATCAGTCTTTCCATTGTGTGCCAGCCTAGTCCACTGTAACTAGCTCTGACGTCATAAATGTTGCGCAATACTTTAAAAATCAAGTAAATAACCTGAAACGTTTCTAGCATGTCAGGAGTAATACCAAATCAATATGTGTTGAATATCAGTTCAATAACTTTAACTATTTTCGAAATTTGGACGTTTTTCTGTTAAAAATATTGGCGCAACAGAAAAGAGCTAGAGACTTAAAAATTTATATTTAGATTCCTTTTGCACAATAATTTAGTAGAAACAGTATTCTGGATCTCACAAATTAAAATTTTAGTTGAAATTTATGATTTTCTGGTTTTTGTCTTAAAAATTAAGGAAGCAAGATAGATTAAGTAGGCGGATAAATAAGGCTAGGATGTTTAAATTTAAGTAGAAGGGAGATCCGCTATAATCATAAAGATGTGAGAAGTTTCAATTGAATAAATATAAAACTATAGCGATGGCGTATCTCCAAAGGGCAAGTTCAGAGCTCGTCTACTGTGTGTAGTGTAATTAAATTAACTCTCGCCCAAAATAATTGACTTAGCCACATCAGACTTTTATTATGATTACTTACCTGTGTGGTGATTGCACATTTAAATTGAGAGCTTCATCGGCCATCAGCAAAGGAAGCAATGATTTATTCGATAACTTAAAGTGGTGCATTACTAGTCCAGCGGCTAGTCGGGAGAGCCGATTTGATCAGGCGTTCCCTTAGCCGTCCGCACCGCGGCTTTATATATAAGAACGCTGCGCGAGAAAGGAAGGCCCCAGTTCTCTCCAGACACAGATTAGCGCACCATCTGTGCCGGGAGTCGCGTCGCGTCGGTATCATTGCTATAAACAGCTTCGGATGCCGTAATAAGTTACTCGGGATAGGCGTAACCATGAAATCGTTTCCGAGTGAAGTGTTAATTCTGGGATGACTTTAATGATCTATCTTCAGTTTGCGTATGTCGTATTTTCACGTGCCGTCGCGGGACAGACATTCTACCATTATTTAGCGTGGCGTTTGATGAACATTATAATCAAATTATGGCGAGCATTCACTTAAACCTTTAATTTGAACAGTTATAGTTGCATCAGCGCATTAGACTCTGAACTGCTCTGGTAGTTGGATTGTGTGGATTCTTTTTTTTTTTTTTGGTCTGTGACTTTCAGAATATAGTGAACATTTTAGAGTGAATCGTTTTTGATTATGAATCCCAGACAATCTCCTAATTCCTCAGAGCTATAAGCTGTAGCTATAAGTGTATTTCTCAGATGATGTGGGCACTATGAATTGTAATTACAGGCTTCACGTTTTGCTAATCACTTTCTGGTTGCCAATATTGTAGTTAGAGAGCCAGTGTTGAGAATGGCAAAAGACAGCATAAATAATAGGAACATTTAAAATAACAATTATTCCACCCGCCGCCCCACATATGGTTAATCGGCCGGGAAATGCATCTTTTCTACATTACATTCAACATGTAAATATAAGAAAAAAATTCCACCCGGCGCCCCACACGTTCTATTTAGCGACGAAGCGTCTGTCACCAACAGTGGTAACGTAAACCGGCGTAATATGCACAATTGGGCAACGGATAATACACGATGGCTGCGACAAGTGGAACATCAGCAACCTTGGCGGGTTAATGTATGGTGCGGCATTATGGGAGGAAGGATAATTGGCCCCCATTTTATCGATGACAATCTAATTGGTTCAATGTATGCTGATTTCCTACGTAATGTTTTACCGATGTTACTACAAGATGTTTCACTGCAAGACAGAATGGCGATGTACTTCCATCATGATGGATGTCCTGCACATAGCTCACATGCGGTTGAAGCGGTATTGAATAGCATATTTCATGAAGGTGGATTGGTCGTCAAAGCACCATACCATGGCCCGCACGTTCACCGGATCTGACGTCCCCGGATTTCGTTCTGTGGGGAAAGTTGAAGGATATTTGCTATCGTGATCCACCAACAACGCCTGACAACATGTGTGAGCGCATTGTCAATGGATGTGCGAACATTACGGAAGGTGAACTACTCGCTATTGAGAGGAATGTCGTTACACATATTGCCAAATGCATTGAGGTTGACAGACGTCACTTTGAGCATTTATTGCATTCATGTGGTATTTACAGGTAATCACGCTGTAACAGCATGCATTCTCAGAAATGATTAGTTCAGAAAGGTACAGGTAGCACATTGGAACAACCGAAATAAAATGTTCAAACGTACCTACGTTCTGTATTTTAATTTAAAAAAATCTACCTGTTACCAAATGTTCGTCTAAAATTGTAAGCGATGTGTTTGTGACTATTACAGCGCCATCTATCACAAAGCGAAAAAAGTGGTCCAACTAAACCATTCATATTTCTTTACGTACTACACGAATATGTAATAAAAATGGGGGTTCCTACTTTAAAAAAAAAACGTAGTTGATATCCGTTTGACCTATGGCAGCACCATCTAGCTGACCAACCATAGCGCCATCTGGTTTCCGTCTTCAAGCTAGGCGAGTTTCGTTCTTTGTAGTTTTTTCGTTTGACGCTCATTTCGTGAGATATTTGGCCCGGTCACGATCATTCAGTGTGTTAGCCAATGTTTTCTATTAACCCTTGTCTTTTTGCCTATTTGATCCTCTGCTACTGAAGGAGGTGGCGCAGTGGTCAGCACACTGGACTCGCATTCGGAGGACGACGGGTCAAACACGCGTCCGGCCATCCTGATTTAGGTTTTCCGTGATTTTCCTAAGTCGCTTCAGGCGAATTCCGGGATGGGACCTTTGAGATGACGCTAATGCCTTCCTTCCCCATTCTGCCCTAACCCGATGGGACCGATGACCTCGCGGTTTGGTACCCTCCTCCAAATCGGCCAACCAATAGATCCTCTGCTTTCTTCTCGGCCGTTACCTAACCATTGAAGGATACAATAAAATACTGACTGTAATCGCCAAATATCATGACACATCATGGCGGGAAATTTGTTACATATTATTCTTACTGCCCGCTTATGTGCAATCAATGCTTTCTTTGTAACTGATGAGTTGCCACAGAAAATTATTCTGTAACGAATTACCGAGTGGAACTACGCGAAATAAAGCAAAAGTAGCTGAACTTAATTGTTTTAGAAGTTTAGCAACACACTCCTTCTGGTACAGGCTTTCATCGAACTCGAACGGCCTTAAACGCGCACCTGATTTGCATGTAGCCCGCATAACGTAACTGTTTTGCGGGTTTTCTAATCTATTTTTGGTACAGTGGTTTGACTAGGCAAAATGGTTATCACAGCTGAGCACTAGAGAACACTTCTCTGTATGGCAACAATTCCAGATACAGACAAGTACGGCGATACTACAAATATCAGGTAAAACCTTAGTAGAGATGAGACAGACCTTAACGGTTGCAAACTCAAATTTACTACAACAAGTGACATTTCTAAAATCTTACCATTCTCATCTACGTCTGAGACAACAAATGCCTGTAACTCAAACACACAAATCATTCCGTAATCCTTTCCCAAAACTAATTTCTTTTTCTTGCGAATAAGGAATGTTTATAAGGACATCTGGCCTCCCAAAGTCCGATGATAATGACGAAGTCTTGTTTCCTAAAATGTTTTCCTACCAACCATTAACCGTCGTTTGCATAAAATGGTTGATGAACTAAGCAGCTGGGAACGAGCGACAAACAACTGAAGCGGTCTATGGAAACCTCGCCATCAACAGCGTATCACTAGAAATTTCAGTGTATTCGTCCTGGCAAGTGGATCTATGTGCACTTCGAAAGTCACTTTTGCCCTTGTTATCTAAAGCAAAGTGACATTAAAAATCATGAGCAGCTAGTTGTACCTATATCTGGACTTTAAAAGACATGACCAACGATTTGTTCTGAATATGAATTCAAACCCAGTATCTGTAGACAATAGAAACCAAGCAAAGCTTTAGTGGATGACAGAGACTTGAACACTGGACTGATCTCCATTGCTGACTACGCTTAGAGACATGACATACCTCATTTTTGACTAGTATCAGTTAGTAAATCTGAACTTGAAATTACATAACGAATATCTTTGTGCTGAGTTGGGACTCTCATCTAGCAACTAGTGTTACTGTTAACTGCATATATGATTTCCTTCACAAGTAACAAATTTGAGTTGGTGTGACAAATTTTATTGTAGGACGGGGATTCGAACCCAACATCTAATCGAATAGTTAACTAAGCACAATCAGATGCAATATATCGAAAAAATTTTAGCAGCAGCGAGATTTTTGAACCTGAAATGACGAGGTGAATGAATAATTATACTCAACTTCTCAAACGCAAATGAATGATGGAATATCTGTCCAGTAACATTACATGGCGCCTGGTCCAGTAACTAAATTAAAGGTACAAGTATAAGAAAGGTTACTGGTGACAAAGTCCTACAGGCTGACAGTTCCACCTTTGACATGGCCCATACTAACAACTAGTCGGTAGCTAATGGCATCACATTTAATATGAATTTGGAACCAAAGTACAGTCTTATGTCGTTCACTTAGCGTTATCTGATGCTAACAGAATTTTTTTGTGCATATTAAAAACCATTGCCTAAAGTGGGAATTAAACACAGGCCCGAAGCATACAAACCTACCATCACTTTAACACACCAACAGACTCAAAATATGGGTTGGAAATAATTTTTTCGTAATGCAGCTGCGACACTGTAGATGACATTTCTGACTCCAATGCGTGGATCACAGCATGTTCAATGCATTCAGATCCTTATTCGATTGTAACAACTTATCAGATGCCTCGGCTGCCCAATTCCTACCTTCTGTTTTGTAAACAGTTCAGTAATGTCACATAATGACCATTTATACAAACTGCAAACACTGCAAGATGCGGATTTTTTTCGCAGATAGTGTTTCCTTCCACTTGAGCTACCCTGCTGCAGTATCTGTTCGTGGTGATCGTCGCTCTGAGCAAAAGAAAGGATGAATTACTGAAAACGACAATTCCAGCAATTAGAAAACACACATCATTTTTTTGTTAACAGTGTCAACGTGTAGGAGATAATTTACTTAATTTTCTAGCTCAGCAGTAATATCAAACCCTTCGAAAAACGTTTTCGAGAAAGAGATCGTGCCAGACTGTCCTGATAAAACAATTTCTCCTCCACCGACCTCTGGCGGACTGAAGATAGCATGCGTGAGGCCAGGTAGTCGCGGTGCACTATACCTTGTGCCTACGATTTACAGTGGACGTTTCTGCGCTTAGATTCGCAAGCATAAGGTTATTTAATATTATAGTTTGGTTTTCATCGTGAAATATTTTCGATAATCTGAGTGTACACCAGTCAGTAACAGCAAAGTTGTAACCAACGCTCACGCAGAATACTACCTAAGGAATACTGCGTATTTAGTCTACGACTATGGGCAAATTTATCTGGGAAAAGGAGGTTGGTGTATAAGTAAGTGACGACTTTTTTTTTTTTCGAGTAGGCAGGGTGCTGTAAGTGTATGTATCAATTGTCATTTTTATTTGTGGTTCTGGTATTGGACATGTGTTGACGTCTTCAAAGTTGTTTGTTTCAAGGTTGTGAGTGGCGATGTTTGTAGGTTAGAAGACGGAGCGGTAAACGGTAAGTTTAACATTTATGACATTTCGTCCTATTTCTACGTAACAGTGGTGTGAAAGCAGTAGAGGAACCTGGAACATTTGTGCCTCGTATGACGTGAGTGCTGTGGAAGGAATCACAATGGAAAATAATTCTCTCACTAGAATCGTTTTGACATCAATTACTCGCCTCATTCATGAAGCCCAGTGGCTGTAGCTCTATCACTTATGAGATAAAATGCTGCTATTCACTTGACTTGAACTTTTAACGAACGTAACCTTGGTTTTTATGTCCCTTATTTTCACTATTTTTTGAATGGTGAGTTGGAAGGCGACAAATGAATCATCTTATCATTAATGGCTACATAGAAGTAGATGCACCCAGCTTGGCGGACCCTCAGCTCCTATCTCACATAATTTACGGAAGCTCTCACAAGATTAAAAATTCCACAATGTCCCCAAGTAAGGTGTGTACCTGGTCCAGCACCTAAATGCACATCAACTCTAACTGCTGATGGAAAATCATTTTGATTTTTATCGTCTCTTCACTCGCTGCCAATAGCAACAATATGGGAGGGTTTCGACTTCCAGTATGACAAACAACTTTTCATCACATCATTTCAAGCTCATACAGGCTGTGCGCAGCCATTGATGAAAAAGGATTCGAGAGTTAACGTCCCTTTGTGCGTACCCAATGAGGATATGTGGGGGGTTCTATGCTCAGGAGGGAGACTCCTTACTGAAGACAATTTTACTCCATTCAATGAGATTGCAGGCTGACGACGCCTCTGTGTATCAACTTCTGACACCAAATGTAACAGCAACACCAAATGTAGCGGGAAGAAGTAGAAGGCACTGCATGAAGACTCGTCCGAGCTTTCAAAGTGATTTATTGTTTCCAACTACGGTGCCGCATTCCCCTCGGTCTGTGTCACCAGGTCCCGCAATGCTGAGGACACCACTTTGCTGACTGCGAAATGGCTTGGCACTGAGTGGCTGCCTCAGCGACCTGTGCATGCACTGCTTTGTGTTGGCCTTGTACATCCGCGACGTCAGGTTGCGCCGGCAGTAGACTCAGCTGTCTTCGCCCCCAATGGCCTCAGCGCCACTCGATGGGAGCTGCAGACGACCCGCTGTATGCCTCTTTGCCATCGTGGTTCAGATCGCAGGTGCCAACAAGCACCTGCGATCCGACGACCGAATTTGTGGCCCTCGTCCTGGATGTCTCGGGTGCGTGTTGGGAGCCAGGACGACTGCTTGCTGTAGCGAGCCGTAGAGTGGCCCACTGCTGCCTGGCTCTGGGCCCCACATTGACCTCAGAGGGTCGAACCAGTGACCTGCCAGGGACTGGAACGCTGGCGCCCCATCTGCTGCTGTTGTAACCGTTGCTGTGACACGCCCTGCCATCCAGGAGAGCTGTCACACTTGACTGCTTTGTTAGTGAACTGGCACCTATTTATATGCGGCTGTGCACCTCTGTTTTGCTAAACGCGCCACTGTGTGTCACGCACTCATAACACTTAGGTCTGCCAGTGGGCCCTTTCTGCCTCTGACTTGCTCCATGCAAACCACTGCGTGTACTTTTTCCAGTGATTCTGCGCCCCTGTGGCCTCTATTTTACTTCGCAACTGCTGGTGAGCGTAACTCACTGTAAACAGGCCTGCGCCTGGCTGTAAGTTGCACGCTCAGAAATATTGCACCAAAACTGACTATTCCTATCCCAAATGGAAGTACCGCTAAATTATTTCCCCCTTTGGAAAGACCCGGTCCCTGGGTCGACCTTTAACTAACTCTTAAGGAGGTTATGACGTCAAACGGGCCGACTTGTAGCAGGAGAGGCACGATAGGACATTTTAATTTCCACTGTCTATACTTTTACAAATAAATTAATGAAACTTTGTCAGCATGACCAGGAATGATTCAGAATTCACACTTATTGCAGTGGAAGTTCGAAAACATAAGGAAGTAATTTTTTTTACATGTGAAACTTCATCATTTTTTCACTTACTAATGGCAGCATTTGTTGCTATAGGTACACTTTTCTTCATAAGTAAGAAAGATTCTTCGATGATTTCCAGAGCATACAAACCATACTTACAGGTGTATGAAACTCTAGAATTTTCCAGATCTATTAAAAACTGTGGTAAAAAGTGAGGTAATTAACTACAAAATTTGTGTTTTTTCTAAACATGAAGTTTAAAATATAAAAGTTCATTCGTTTTTTCATTAATTAAATAAATTCTAGAGTTTCATACACCAGTGAGTATGGCATGTATGCTGTGCAAAATTCATCGAAGAATCTCTCTAACTTATGAAGAAAAGTGTACCTATAGCAAGAAATGCAGCCATTAGTAAGTGAAAAAAAGATGAAATTTCGCACGTAAAAAAATTTTATTTTGTTATGTTTTCGAACTTCCACTGCAATGGGTCTGAATCCTGAGTCCTTCCTGGTGATGCTGACAAAGTTTTACGAGGTTATTTGTAAAAGTGTACACACTGGAAATTAAAATGTCCTGCGATGCCTCTCCTGTTCCAAGCCGGCCCGTTTGCCGTTCTCTTCCTTTTAACTTGTTTGGGTCGGCACATATGACATGTTTCGTTACTTTTAGAAAACTTAAATGTGGTCTAGTGGCCCTTAAAACACATGGCATGAAACAAAACGTAAAAATTCCTTACTGTACGACCACTGTTCGATCAACCCCTCACCTACTCGTCTCACGTGCTCGGTATCCAATCCACTGGGACTTTGACAATCCTTGGTTCCCTCTTGAAATTGGCTCTCCACCTGATGCGAATGAAAAAACACATAACGAAGCTGAGGCTGTGAAGACACTTGGCACAGAGGTACTCAAAATGATCGTTATTTGCCATTGCCTTTCCCTATACTGAGCGACATGTTGCACAAGCTCTTCAGCTGATATGCGCCCCTCTAGCTCTAAAATAAACTGGTTTACGGATCTCAGCAAACCTGGCTCCAGAGTTTGATTTAACAAGATCAGATTCTGCCTTGGCAAAAACTCTAAAGCGTTTCTGGCTAGTACAACTGTGGCTGTGTAACATTCAGTTGCTTGACTCCTGGATATGACGCTGGCAGGTGGAAGGTTGGTCCTATTATTTTACAGACAGTTCCACCGATTAAAATTCCGCTCCCTTCGAGCTCTATACGTTTCGCTTCTGCAAATACTCCCCGCTCAAAAGACCTTGCTAGTACTACGAAAATCTCATAGGTGGAGAAGACCCAATGCAATGCAAGATCCAATGCTCAATTTTGGCTCCATGATGTCCCTTGCACAGTCTATTCCTTTCCTCCTAGCTAGAAGTAACTTCACCGTGCACGTGTCCGGATTGGTGCTTACCAACCTGGCTGGACATACCGTTACTTTCTCTCTGTGGCAGCTTCGTAATTCCTCCCTTGTCATCTCGGCGTACCGGTTGCTAGCTGCTTAAATCAGCAATTCCTTCTTAGTTTTCACTTCCACAATCTTGCTCAACGCTCCCCACTTCATTGACCTGAGGACAGGGACCACCATCACCCTTCCTCCCCCTTCAAAAAGACTGTTGTCCCCAGCAGGCTCACAATACTCGAAAACACATACAACACATGAAAATACAATTCCCAAATTAATCTACGCAAATCCAATGAGACATAACAAGAAATAAAAAAACTACAAATACTCTACTACTTTCTGGATCGCAAAGCATACAGTTCTCCATGCTGTACTCTATCTTCCTGGTTTCCTCTGCACTGAACACCTCTCTTCACTCTCTCTTCCTCTTCCCTTATTGTGACATGCCTGGAATCACATCCGGACAAACCTTAAATGACCCCAACCTCGAAATGTGTACTATCGTTGTTCTAGTTGTCAGCTGAAGCTTAACATTAAAGGGAGATGTTGTTTCAACTACTTGGTATGGCCCTTGATACCTCATAACGAACTTCTTCGTTTTCCCTTTTGGCGTATAGGGGCTGGATGGCATTACCCATTGGCCTACTCTATACTGCAGTAAACTTCATTTCCGCTTCACTGCATCTTCCTGCCTTTCCAAAACCTTCGTATTCGCCTTTTGTGCACATTTCCAAACATCCCGAATTGTTCTCGTGAATTGACGTACAGATTCACCGGTCCTTCCTTTCTGTAGCTTCACTAAATCAAACAGTGATGGCACACTACCTCATATGGAGACAAACCGGTATTTATGTGGATTTTTGCGTTATATGCACATACAATAAGCTTCAAATACTCGTACCAATGATGGTGATGAGGATCCTCATAAAAACTCAGCATCTTCGCGATTGTTCTGTGTATCCGATCTGTCCTTCTATTGGCCTGTGCATGCAACGTGCTCGACCTCAACTTCTTTACAGTCAACAATTTACACAGTTCCTTCATTAAATCCGACATGAAGTTGGACCCTTGGTCAGTAATTACTGTCTCCGGTACACCAAACTTCAACATTCTGCTGTTTACTAACGCTTGCGCGATCATAGCTGCCTGTTGATCTGTCATAGCCACCATCTCCACATACCTTGAAAAACGGTCTACTGTCGTCAGAACGAAACTGTTCCCCGATGGTGTTCTCCTGAAAGGTCGTAAGACATCAATACCCAACATAGAGAATGGAAATGTCGCTTCCAGCATTCGTTGTAGCTGTATATGTTTCCGATCCAAGTCTGCTCTCTGTGCACATGGTATACAGTTCTTGACATACTGATCCATATCTACCTCCTTACCTCTCCAACAATACCTCTCCGCCACTCTCCTATTCATCACTCTACACCCTCCATGACCAGATAACACGTGATCATGTGCTTCCTTTAAAACCCCACCCCTCAGCTTCGCTGGCACTACTACACTTGGTCCTAACTTCGTTTCCATGCACAGAAGACAGTCGTACACATTAAATTGTGGCTGTGTCCAATACAATTTACAATCGTTGTCCACGTCCTGTAATTCTTGCCATACTGCTAGGTCATAACCTATGACTTCTACTTTTGCCACTTTCCTACGTAGTGCATCTGCATTACCGTGATTCTTCCCAGGCTTGTGCACCACCTCATAGTCGAATTCAGTAAGCCTCAGAGCCCATCTAGCGAGTCTAGTGGGCGCATCCTTCAATCCCAAAAACCACTTCAACAGAGCATGATATGTCATTACCTGAAATCTTCTCCCATATAAATAACATTTACAATATGTGATTCCATAGATTACGCTAAGTTGAGTAATTCCTCTCTGCTGCATTCAACTGACTAGACGCATTGGATACAGGATGTTCTTTCCCATCACTTTCCTGACTAAAAACACACCTTAATGCTTGATTTGATGCATCGTATGCTATTATAAACTCCTTTTCAAAATCTCGAAACACAAGAACCGGACTTGATGTTAACACTTCTTTCAGTTTGTCAAACGTTTTAAGACACTCTTCTATCCGCTCAAATTTCACACCCTTCCGTAACAATCAAGGCAACGGCTGTGCTAAATCTGCATAACCCTTCACAAACTTTCGATAGAAATTGCAAATTCTGATGAATGACTGCACTTCCTTAACTGTTTTTGGTTCCCGAAAATCCCTTACAGCTTGTACCAACCTCGGATCTGTTCGCACTCTAATGCAAAATGACACTTCTTCAGGCTCATCGTCAAACAAGCTTCTCTTAATCTCACAAAGACTTCCCTTAACTGCTGTCTATGTTGCTCCATACTACTTGAAAACACTATAACGTCATCCAAATAGACAAGACACTGCCGTGGTTTCAAACACCTCAATAGACTGTCTAGCAACTTCTGAAACGTTGTCGGAGCGTTTTTCAAACTGAATGGCATTTTAATGTACTGGTAATGGCCTCCAGGAGTAGAGAACTCAGTTTTTGGTCGATCCTCTGGAGCCACCTCTAACTGATGATAACCACTTGTCAAATCCATCGTAGAAAAGTACTGTCACTACCCTAAGTGATCCAAAGTATCTAAAATGTTAGGAATTGGGTATGCGTCCGTTGCTGTCTTATTACTGAGGTATCAGTATCGGCAGTCACAACAGAACCTGTATTTCTTAGTTCCATCCATAGATTTCTGTAGACACGACGACAATGCCCACTCCCCAGCAACTATTACTATGCTCAATAATACCGTCCACAAGCTGCTGATCAATGAAATCCTCTACAGTTGTCTGCAAATACCTCGTTATTCTGTATGGTTTTCCGGCTGGAGTAGCCGAGCGGTTCTAGGCGCTACAGTCTGGAGCCGCGTGACCGCTACGGTCGCAGGTTCGAATCCTGCCTCGGGCATGGATGTGTGTGATGTCCTTAGGTTAGTTGGGTTTAAGTAGTTCTAAGTTCTAGGGGACTGATGACCTCAGAAGTTAAGTCCCATCGTGCTCAGAGCCATTTTGTTTCTCTATGGTTTACGGTAAACAGGTGCTTCATTCCCTGTTGGAATCCTGTATTGAACTAATGGAGTTGCTTGCAACGACCTTTGCGGTAAAACAAATCCTTTAATTCCCACAATAATTCTTCCATATGCTCTCTTTCTCCTCCTTTCAAATGCTTGTCACGGAATGCAGTTATTGGCTGATCGCTTCACATACCTCTCGAACACCAGTCTTCGTCACCTGGCATATTCAAATTCGATACTGAAACTCCTTTTCTCAAATTCACGTCCACAGCGCTAAAATTATCCACGTTCACAGGAACTGCTCGCCTGTCGTTCCCCTCCTGTACGCGTACAACACTACTTTTCACAAAACAACCCAGTGGACCCAAAAATGCATTATCCTCCAATGGTTCAATAACACATACTGTACCCACAGGTAGATTCGACTACACATTTACCCAAAGCGACTTCCCGGTGCCACTAGACACACACTCATGCGAATTAAGCCTTAATGCTAACGTACGCGGTTCAATTGGTTTGTTCATTACGTTGAATGTCCCTCGTGACTGCTCTGCATCAACAACAGTTTCCCCTAGCCGAAATAACATTCCACCAAGTTCCACAGTTCGTTGTACGAGGTCAATTTTGTAATGATGCTGATGCAAGAAATCTACTCTTAGGATCATGTCGTAGCCCTCGCTTACCCATGGTACTACCTCCATGCATGCATCAAATCGGACTTTCCCTATGCGAATGTCAACTGTCACTGACCCCAAAAGTGTGACCTTCTTATCCCCCACTCCAAGCAACCTATAACGTCGTGGGTCTAACTTCCTTCGTCCCATTAAACTCTTAGCAGCTGCTGACACTTGTGCCCCTGTATCCAACGAAATCTTAAACTTTTTAGCTCCTATGGATCCTACCACTGAACATTCCACCTCTGCATACGTATTTGTAACACTGAAATTAAACGGGAGCTCCCTTAGGTGGATCTTGGGCCCCCTCTGCCGTTTAACGATTGTCCACCTCTACTACACTTCTCCAACCTCCACGCTGCTGATTTCCACCCCTTCCTCTATTCGTCGGTGACTGGGTACACTGCCTCTGCACGTGTCCCGTACGGCCACACTCATAACATTTTATATCCGCTGTAAACACTGTTTGTCTATCATGTTCCCCCTTGCAAGGTCTATTTCCTCATTTTGAATTTCCTGCTGAATGGCCGAATACAAATCTTTCAGAGTCCCTTCACGCACTTTCCGAATATATGCGCCGGTAACCCCATCAAAAATACATCAAGTGCTCATTGCTCGGCCTCCTGCAACAGAACACCATTCGCTTCATCGCTCTGACCCAACTCGTAAGTGTATTTGTTAATTTCTCTTATTCTGTCCGCAAATTTCTCTACTCTCTCCCCCTGTCACTTCGTCATTGTACTCAAGCTCTCCCTAAAGAACCAAGCGCTATTCTGTTTCTTGTACCTTTGTAAAAGCCCCTCCTTCAACTGCTTAAACTGTCCTGCCTTCCTTAAGGCTTCACATATATGTCTTCACTTCACCCGTTAATCTAATCTTGGCTACATATAACAACTGATCATCCGACCAACCATTTATCGCAGTTGAATCTTCCAATTCATCCACAAACGAACACACATCCTCAGATGCCTTGCCAGAAAACGGAATAATCAAACTCGTGGCAACTGGATCAATCTCCTGCTGCGGCATCCTAGGCAACAACGATTGATCCGATGCGGTTTCCCGCTCACTTCTAGATGTTAATTCACTCCTCAATTGTGTATTGTCCGATGTCAACTGTGTTACATTTTCCAAAAAAAATCCATGCCGCTTCTGGTTCCGACACACCTCGTGTTCCTGACTCTACCATTGTGTTGCTTTCGTTCCAAGTTAGTCCCACAACAAAACATTTAAGTGCAAGAATAACCTGACTTCGTACACCTCAGTATCATTAAACCAATAGAAAAGTAATTAAATGCCGCAAAAAAGAATAAATTTTACCGTCCCAAATACACTAACACTTACTCTGACAACAAAAAATACTATGCCCACGTAAAATATGTACAATGGCCTGCCATGATCCATACTCAGAAACACAAAAAAGAAAGAAAACGTCCAACACTCAAAAGAAAACTGGTTAGAACTCACCACATCTTGTGACTGTAATGCAGGCTGTGGGCTTGAACATCGTACTGTACAGACGACGTCCGCTATTCTGACACCAAATGTAGTAGCAACTTCTGACACCGAACGTAACAGCAACACCAAATGTAGCAGGAAGAGGTAGAAGGCACCGTATTAAGACTCGTCCGAGCTTTCCAAGTGATTTATTGTTTCCAAGTACAGTACTGCGTTTCTCCCAGTCTGCGTCACCGGGTCCAGCAATGCTGAGGATACCAATTCTCTGGCTGCAAAACGGCTTGGCGTGGAGTGGCTAGCTCAGCGACCAGTGCACGCACTGCTGTGTATCACCCTTGCACGGCCGTGACGTCAGGATGCGCCGGCAGTCGACTCAGCGGTCTTCGCCCATGCCACCTCAGCGCCGCTCGCCAGGAGCCGCAGTCGGCCGGCTGCATGCTTCTTCGCTGTCGTGGTTCAGATCGCGGGAAAACAAGCTCCTGCGATCCGACGTCCGAATCTGTGGTCCTCGCCCTGGATGTCTCCGATGCATGTTGGGAGCCAAGATGACTGCCTGCGATAGCGAGCCGTGGAGTGGCCCGCCGTTGGCTGGCTACGGACCCGCGTTGACCTCAGAGGGTCGACCAAGCGACCTGCCGGGGACTGGAACGCTGGCGCCCCATCTGCTGCTGTGTGTAGCCAGTGGTGTGACACACCCTGCCGTCCAGGAAAGCTGTCACGCTAGAACCGGCACCTATTTATAGGTGTCTGTGCGCCTCTGTTTTGCTAAACGCGCGGCTCCGTGTCACAAACTCATAACACTTAGATCGGCCAGTGGGCCTCTTCTGCCTGTGACTTGCGCCATGTAAACCGCTGTGTGTACTTTTTCCTGCGGTTCTACGCCCCTGTGGCCAGTATCTTACTTCTTAACTGCTGGTGAGCATAACTCACTGTAAACAGGCCCGTGTCTGGCTGTAACTTGCGTGCTCAGAAATATTGCACCAAAACTGACTTTTCCTATCCCAAACAGTAGTGCCGCTACACCCTGGATAGTGGTGGGCTACCAAGCTGGCTGTCGCCGTCCGCATGGCCGACATCCAGAAGAGCTGGTCTGGAGTGCCATTTCTTTTCACAGCAGGACACCTTTAGTTGTAATCCGCGTCGCACTCACAACACAGCGGTACGTCGACGGTATTCTAACGTCCCATTTTGTTGCCTTTCATGGCTAGCCAAACTACATTTTAGCAAGATAATGGAGCAGTTTACCTCATTCACTGACTCCTTATCAGCGCTACTTCAGTTGCTGGTATAACTATTTGTTGTACAGAACTGAATGTACTGTGCATTTTAAAATTAAACGAGGGTTTATTTCCAGAGATCCACTTAATCATTCTTTGAAAAACAATTGTTTCCCACGCTTTCTCTCTCTACTGGAATTCATTATTAGTCTAGTGTCGTCTTCAAAAAGTACCGCTTGTGCTTGTTGAATGTCAAGTGGAAGGACATTCACTTATACACAGATGGAAGAAAATCGCATCAGAAGAAAGTTATTAACGCAGAGTACTCAGATTTTGGGATTACATTTGTATGCATAACATATTTATATTATAAATATTGAAAGATCACAGGCTAATGGAAACTCGAGATAAGCTACAGCACATGTGAAATGTTGGTACATTAATAATCGTTGTAGTCGCCATAATGTTGAATGCAGAAGAAGAGGCTTCGCGTTGGACAGGTGCCGAACATCAGTTTGTGGGAATTTTTCACGCTTGTTACAATTGTCGATCAATACAGCGAGGTTTAATTCTGTTTGTGGATGACGCTGGAGTTGTCGTCTGATGGTGTCCCACATGTACTCGAATGGAGACATATCTGCAAATCGGGCAGACCGAGGCAACATGTCGAGACTCTGCAGAACATGTTGGGCAACATCCTCTAGAATGCTGTTCGTTAATAGCAGCCCAACAGATCGAATAACCAGATGAACGTACAAATTTGCAGTCAGGGTGCGTGAGATAAGCATGAGAGTACGCCTACTGTGGTGCGAAATCGTAGCACGGACCATAAGTTCAGGTGTTATATTCTGGAATAGTATGAAGTGGAAACCTGACAAGAACGTGACTGAGTCAGAATTGATTCGACGCGTTGCGAGCCCTATAATGAGAATAAGAAATGAAGTCCCCTGAACCACTATTTCGGCTAGTCCTTCATAAGGGTGCTCGGTAGCGTGACAATATAAATCAGAAAACATCCAACGTGACGGGGGTTTCAAAGGCGCTGCTAATTAATGCGAGAGCCGTGACGGTGCTCGAAATATGGCAGACTGCTGTGTACCGAGAAAATTAAAATTAAATGAAATACCGAGCAAGTAGACTGAAGAGCTCGATGAGGGGCAAAGCAAACGGAACACATGACCAAAGATTTAAGGATCTCGAGATTGGTGTGTCGAAGTGACGGAAGAAGAGCAGTCGCCTCTCGTATTTCCTTTTCTATTGCTGCGTGAAGGGGCGTTTCGTCTCGAAATTCCGCTCCGGAAGGTAAGGGAAGAAAATTGGTAGCACGAGAGAGAATGAAAATGTGTGTGGCGCTCCTACTGACGGAACAGCGCAAATATTCCTCCGCCTCTGAGTGAGTCAGCTGCCCCCGCATAATTACGGCGAATATTTAGTGTCGCCGCGAGTTGCGTGTGCAAACAGAGCCGGTGGCTTCTGGAGACGGAAACGCAGACGGAGACGGCTGACGCCGCTCGATTACGGGGCACACAAACAGGAGGGCGGTCGAAAGTCCTGTCAGCGTGGCGGCGTGCCAGTCTCGCCTCTGATTAAGTCTCGGCCCACGAGTTCCCGTCCAACGTGCTTAGCATTCAACCCGTGTTTACGCCTAAGTTTGCCGCTCCGCCGCCAAAGCGGCGCTGGCCTCTCGCAGCGAGCATTTCGCGGCCGGGTCATCAGTGTCACGCTTGGTACGAGCCACTGGATCGTGTCTCCAGCAAGTAACCTGCAGAATACGTAGCACGCCCTAATTGTCAATTACAGTCTCCCACGGAAAAGGTGAAGCCACACTCTGGAGACCTGCTGTTCCAAAAACGTCTGTCTTACAGTTCATAAAATATATCGTAAATACACAGCTTGAGTCTCCCACGAAACTTTGATCCCTCACTGTTAACTTCAGTCGATGGAATTTAAATGTGTCGCGACTAATGCCAGAGCGACTCGTATCTGGATTGGTTGCTTTTCACGAGGAGTCACCTGAACAGCTAAGCTATCTCAGCACGTCTCCAGGCCTAAATCAGACTTTCGCTGTCAACAACGTTCCCACCAACAGCTTAAGAACATTACTACTAGAGTTTCTCCCACAGCGTATATAGGAATAGCACCACTGGAAACGGATATGAGTGAGGACCGGACAGATCGGTTTGTTAAAGCTACTACACCTGAAAGCAGGAAGTTCCTGTTCGAGTCTCCGTCCGGCCCATATGCGCTACATTGCTGCTTCAGCACTTCTCCTTCGTCTTTACTGATATCATTCCATGTCAATGCATCCTCACTGATTCCATCCCCAACATCCGTTCATTTCACATCAACGAATAAAATTTCAGTTGCTAACAATGGAGTATAATTTCGTGCTATGATTCATGTTTATGTAGATTTAATAACAAAATGATGAAACATCAAAGTGTAGTTGTATGGAGAGAAAGCAGACACATCAGTATGTGGTTATCTTCATCAATCACTTTCTGTTGTTTCAGCTTGGCCGTTGTAGGACAAAACGCAATAAATAACATAAAACCCATACTCTCAACAGAAAAGATGTCATATTTATGTCTGTTCATCTGGATTAAGGAAACTAGTGTCAAGGAGACATTCACGTTAGGCTGCTTTCTATTATATTATCCCGCATTGCACATCTCTACTCTTCATGTCTACATACACTGTAACTAAGGCCCTCAGCAACACAAGAAACGTATTACATACGCTGCTTTCTTGTAACGTTGACCCAGAGCTTATATCAATTTTTTTGAGTGATGTCTTGTTGCTTAGAGTTCCACTGTTCTTATTTTACTACTGAAATATCGATATTTCTTTAATTTTATAGTACATCATTTTGACAAACAAATTGACGTCAGATTGTAATAGATGGAAGGTTTTGTTACGTCTGTAACACTTCTGATTCCTTTGTATAGTGGCAGATCAACACAGCTCAAAACATCCAACCTTCGATGTATACAGGGTGTAGCAGCTAAGATATATCCAGAATACACACATATTATAAAAATGTGTGCATGTATGTATATATGCATGTTTCACATTTCCTCCTATACCACTGCACCGCTTCAACCAACGTTGAAATACACATCACTTACCGTCTGGAAAGAATCAAGGTGGGCGTAAGAACCACCTACATATCAAAGAAATGAGTGTGGGTGTCAAAAAGAAGTGTACTCTAAGACGCGTGGATACACAAACTATATTCATCCAACATTTGAGAAGAGAGCACCTCGAGATTTGCAAACAATTTCACACATAATTCTAAACGATTACGAAACATTTTCTCGGTGAAAAACCCCACAAAATAGTGAAAAACCCCACAAAACGATGAAAGCATAGAAGTTTATCTCAGTATATTTCCTTTGATCATACAAGAAAGCTATCACGTGAAGCATGACGTCTTAATTTATTACTTCTTTACTACCAATTGTATTTGTGACACAGTCAGCAGAAGGTATTTACATACAGCACTAAATTTACCTGCGAAATTATATCATTGTGCGACACACAGCTCATGACATATTAAGTCCTAAACACTGTGATAGGTAGAGAGTGGTGCGTCATGCGTGACGTTTAAATTTGTTACTTGTTTACTACTACACTATCCACAACAAATTTCGCAGACAGTATTTACATATGCCCCGGTGTGCTTAAAAAACTACATCATTGTGAGACACACAGTTCACAAGATATGACGTCATCAACATTGAGGTACGTGAAAAAATGCGTCATGCATGACATCTGCATGTAAAACGTTTTGGCTGGTAACTGTATTTGCAAAACATTTTGCAGAGTGTATCTACATATGCTGTTGAACGTCCGAAACTGTACTACATGTCGTCTGTCAGGGGAACAACTCCTTGACACCTGTACTACCGGTCGCAGACAAACTGGCGGCGGCTCCATTATGCTCTGCGAGCATTCACGTGGGCATCCGTGAGCCCACTGGAGATCGTGAAAGGCACCTCGACGGTCAACGAGTACTGCACACTGGTTGCAGACAACGTACACCCCTTCATGACGATCGTGTTTCTCGACGGTGGTGGCACAAGACAGTGCACCATATCAAAAGGCCAGGAGTGTGATAGGGTGGGTCGAGGAACACAGTGGCGAGTTCCAGTTGATTTCATTCCCACCCCGCAACTCGCCAGATCTGAACCCGACCGAACAAATCTGGGATGTGATTGTGATTGAACATGGCGTCAGAAATCATAGGCCCTCTCCCCGTAATTTATGGGAATTAGGTGACTTGCGTGTGCAGATGTGGTGCTAACGTGCTCCAGCGACCTAACAAGGACTAATTGCTTCCGTGCCACGATGCGTCGCAGCTGCTATCCGTGCGAAAGGTAGGCAAACCGTCTGTTAAGTAGGTGGTCATAATGTTCTGGCTGATCAGTGTATTAAATCGGTTGTACCGATGTGAACTCTTTATTAAATTAGTGTCTTTACCGTCCTTTGTATGTATCACAACATTTGTTTGTTACGGACATGGTTCAAATGGCTCTGAGCACAATGGGACTTCTGAGGTCATCAGTCCCCTAGAACATAGAACTGCTTAAACCTAACTAACCGAAAGACATCACACACATCCATGCCCGAGGCAGGATTCGAACCTGCGACCGTAGCGGTGGCGCCGTTCCAGCCTGTAGCGCCTAGAACCGCTCGGCCAACTCGGCCGGCTTGCGGACATGGCCCTCCATCTTTTACAGCGACAATTTCTCTCCTTGGCTACGATTAGTTAATTATGAGAGTATCACGGGAATTTGAATTGTGGGTCTTCCCAGGTATCATATTTGTCCCCCACGACGTATCAACATTTCACCTGGAAGCTTCCTTTCTTCGAAACCCTCGCACAGGCCTTTATGCAGCCGCGTAACTGTGCTCGCTACAATAAGCGAAAATCAAGCTAGAAAAATCACATGAAAGAAGCGATCCCACCCAATATTAAATAACAGACTTGCTGTGACAAGGATTGTGACACATAAACACACTGTTCGCTTTTTCGATGATTGTCTCTAATTATTGGCATATAAACCCGGAGCTGTTCCTTCGATAACTTAGAGGTCAAATTTCTCCCTCATCGTTAACGAATTCAGTCTACCTACGTAGTTGACTGACATGGGAACCATCCGTGCGTCATTCCTGATACTATCAGGAAGTACCGAAACGAGTTGCACTTACCCTCAAAACTGAGAACCTATGTGAATAAGATGGAACAGCTTCAAGGTGTGGACAGCTAAGGCCGGGAGAGCTTTGTGTCCCAATACCGGATCCTACTTGTAGAACAGTTGCAATAGTTCTGCATTGTTCTGGAGAGCTCTTCAGTAGCGCAATAAAATCAGCTGTATTTCTTTTCTTTTTTTCTTTTTTGTAACGCTTATTATCATTTACCGTGAAATTATGACAAAGTTTTCTAAAACTCTTGACCGAAGATGGCAAAACATTTGCTAACAATACTCAATTATTATGCCTCGGTGCTCACATTTAGAGCATTAAAAAAGCTGTTTTTTTTTAGTCTTAGCCCCAATCTTAACATACCTTCAGTGGCAATGAAGAACACATACCTAGTAGCTTGCAGCATGTCCTTTCTCTGAGGTGAAGGGTCGTGGCTGGGACTGTACGAGACACCCATAGCTGGGGACCCATCCTGAGACATAAACTCAACTACAGTGCTCAGTGTTCGGTTCCAGGTGCTCACATCTTACTCGACTGCACAATGAAAGTGTGCAACACAAGCACAGTCACGTGCGTATAGTGTTCTTCACAGCTTGTTGACACATTTCGGTAGTGATGCATAACGTTCCTGAAGCTACAGGTCACCTGTAGGCTGCTATAGCTGAACAAACGGGTGCACGAAATGTTACTGTAGGCTCCTGAACCATATGTCGATGAGAGACGATAACAGAAGTATTAGCAGTCCCATTCGTGATGCACACGTAAGTAGAACACGACACCTCACCATGATGCGGAGAATTAAAGGGCTTGCCACACGAAAACGTTAAGTAAAACGGAATATAGGCGCGAAATATCGCGAAAAACTAAATTACATTCTAGATGATAGGTTAACTCCCAGCAAGATTTCTCATCAATATCGTTTGGTTGCAGATCACAAGCTACCTGTAATAAATAATACTCAGGTGATCCGGAAAAATCATGCACACCAAGTGTAAAGGTATTAATAAAAAGAAACGAACGATCGTTTAAACTAAACAGCCACAAAATTTTGTAATCATTTAATAAAAATTTTCTCATTAGAGAATAAATAAAGAGGAAATCCACTGATGACGGCGCAGTGATGCTGAAACGTATTTGGGTAGAGAGAAAAAACGGTGTTTTGCATAACTGGCGGACCTCACATCCTACAATTTTAACTGAAAATACGGTCAACACAAGGAGCGGCAAATCCAAATGATGAGTATAGTAATCAAATATTTCTAGTTCGGATCTCGGTATGGCTCCTTTTCTTTCATTTTACTTTCTGCGTTCATTCCGAATACCTACATAATTTAACATAAACTTAATGAAATATATGCTAATTAACACATAGCTAATCATTATTTTAAATTCACGTATTCTTGTTTCTGATCACAAATTGCACGCAAACTTTTACATGTCCCTGCCGACTTAAAAAAGATTCGTTGCAGAGCACAGTGAGTAAATGGTAAAGAGATAAGGAAAACCTCAAATTTTGTGACTTGGTCTTTATTGACTGTTCAGCATTTCACTCAGTGGATGGCAGTGAAATAGAAAAAAGATATTTTCACTTACAATGGGTTTTTTCCGCCCCATAGAACTTCAAATTTCATGCCGTCAGTCGCAATTACAGAATGAGAAGCTTGTGCAAACTACGAGAATCTGATCATATGTCATCTGGATATGTAGGAGGCAGACGTCAGTATAAATAACACCATCTTAATACTGGCAATGGAATATGTCACACAACTATGTTATGATAACTAGTTTTATGCAACCCTTTTCAGAAAAATAGGTTGGAACTACAAACTGCTAAGTCTCATTTACGAGGAAGTGGAAGGGGATATGGAATTGACATCATAAGAGGTACTTGAACTACAACAGGATGTCGAAAACTTGGTGCTGGGGAAGAGTGACATAATACAGAGCTTACAACAGAAATATTGATATATTTATGTCACGTTTGAAAGAAAAAAAAGTGAATAACACGTGAATATCTGTTGTCGTAGTCGCAGTTTAAAGACATATTGCAAACAAGGAAAAACCTATGACGACAGCTACGATACAACTGCGAGACCATTTTTGAAATTGCAACATTTATGGCACGAACCGTATCTCATTTAATAATAAATCCACATGTAGGTGATTCTGAGCTAGATGACTGGCATAGGTCTCTCATTCTGATACCAGCAATATGAGTGTAGTGTGTGGTAAGCAGCAGTACCACATGGGACAGTACAGTGTTAAGGTATTCTAGATATGACCTGTAAATTGTAGACGCAGTGCTAATTCACCCGCGAAGATGGAAAACCTAAGAAATTAGAACTACGTTAATACCTGTCACTAAATTTTAAATGAGATAGACCCCCGATGATATTGTTTAAATGAGTGTTTAATTGTTGAGTTTCATGGTGTTTTTACGATAAGTCGTGAAGCTAGTTGGGACAGTCACTTGCCAGTCCGTCACTCGTAAAGTTGGCTGTTGTACGCGACACTGTAAACTGTAACTAATGCTACAATTGTCCATCATAACATACATGAATAAATAAGCTAAAATTAACAGCAATATCGCTGAAAAATATTCTATTTTAATGTGTGCATTTCACTTTCGCGTTAAGAATATTTCACTTTAGGTCTGATAAAAAAGTCCAATACCTCAGTAGCTATTTTATTTATGAACCATATCACTGCCACATACACTGAATAAATTGGTACATCTGCCTAATATCGTGAAGGGCCCCCGCGAGCACGCAGAAGTTCAGCAACACGACGTGGTATGGACTCGACCAATGTCTGAAGTAGTGCTGAAGGGAAATGACAACATAAACCCTTCATGGCTGTCCATAAATCCGTGAGAGTACGATGGGGTGGAGATCTCTTCTGAATAGTACGTTGCAAGGCATCCCAGATATGCTCAATAATGTTCACGTATGAGGAGTTTGGTGGCCAGCGGAAGTGTCCAAGATCAGAAGAGTGTTCCTGGAGCCACTCTGTAGCAACTCTGGTCTCGTGGGGTGTCGCATTCTCCTGCTGGAATTGCTCAAGTCCGTCAGAATGCACAACGGACATGAATGGATACAGGTGATCAGATAGGATGCTTACGTACGTGTAACCTGTCAGAGACGTATCTTCACGCATCAAGAGTCCCATATCACTCCAACTGCACACGCCCCACACCATTATAGAGCCTCCACCAGCTTGAACAGTCCCCTGCTGACATGCAGGTTCCATGGAATCATGATGTCTCCATACGCGTACACGTCCTTCCTCTCGATACAATTTGAAACGAGACTCGTGCGACGAGGCAACATGTTTCCAGTCTTGAACAGTCCAATGTCGGTGATGATGGGCCCAGGCGAGGCGTAAAGCTTTCTATCGTGCAGTCACTAAGGGTACATCAGTTGGCCTTTGACTCCGAAAGCCCATATCAGTGTTTCGTTGAATGGTTCGCACGCTGGCTTGTCCCAGCATTGAAACCTGCAGCGATTTGCGGAAGTGTTACACCTCTGTCACGTTAAACGATTCTCTTCAGCTGTCGTTGGTTCCGTTCTTGCAGGATCTTTTTTCGGCCGCAGCGATGTCGGAGTTTGATGTTTTACCTGATTACTGATATTCACGGTACACTCATCAAATGGTCGTACGGTAATAGCCCAACTTCATCACCACCTCGGAGATGCTCTGTTCCATTGTTCGTGCGCCGACTATAACCCCAACTTCAAACTCATTTTAATCTTGATAACCTGCCGTTGCCCGCCGGGGTGGTCGAGCGGTTCTAGCCGCTACAGTCTGGAACCGCGCGACCGCTACGGTCGCAGGTTCGAATCCTGCCTCGGGCATGGATGTGTGTGATGTCCTTAGGTTACTTAGGTTTAAGTAGTTTTAAGTTCTAGGGGACTGACGACCTTAGAAGTTAAGTCCCATAGTGCTCAGAGCCATTTGAACCATAACCTGCCGTTGTAGCAGCAGTGACCGATTTAACAACTGTGCCAGACACTTATTTTCTCATATAGGCGTTGCCAACCGCAGCGCCGTATTCTGCTTGTTTACGTATGTCTGTATGTGAATACGCATGCCTAGACCAGTTTCTTTGGCGCTTCAGTATAATTGTTGGTCAGGGCACGTAGTTCCGGCGAGCGTTTCCGTTCACTAAGTAACGTTTCCACCACACAGGTACGTGCTGTAAGAAATCATGAGACCGGATGTTTGCGCACTGAGATTGTGAAACCAAGTATAGCGGCACCGTGAGGTACGATGCAGCCACCTCCCCTCGTACCGTAATGCTGGATACTATTTTAGTGTCGTAAAGTCAAGGAAATATAGTCTAGAGTACTTTCTGTCTCATTAAATGTTTTACTCTTTGTAATGATGACTGTTATCAACAAAAAAATAACTGCGTCTATACACAGTTGTAAGCGCATATATACCAAGCGAGGTGGTTAGACACTGGACTCGCATTCGGGAGGACGACGGTTCAATCCCGCGTACGGCCATCCTGATTCAGGTTTTCCGTGATTTCCCTAACTCGCTCCAGGCAAATGCCGGGATGGTTCCTTTCAAAAGGGCACGGCCGACTTCCTTCCCCTTCCTTCCCTACTCCGATGAGACCGATGACCTCGCTGTATGGTCTCCTTCCCCAAACCAACCAACCAACCAACCTAAGCGCATATATTTGGTATGGAGTATTTTCTGAAATTGAGAGACGTTGATGCGTAGGTAGACAAACCGACTGGAAAAAGTGTAAGGGAATTTCTTCTGAACTTACGATACGGACAAACCGCGACGACGACGTAGTGGAAGATAAGGATGTGAATAGATGGCGTCATCATACAGAGGGGTCATATTTGAAAACTCAAGACTGTGCTGTATGTTAAAGTCTGATACAGGAAATGATCCAGCAGTTCAACAAAAAGTACCCGATGATTATGTTGCCGCAATAGTTTTGTTCATGGAATTCGAAACTCTTTTTATAAAACTGATAAAAGCATCCGATTTTTTATCGTACAGAATATGACACAAAATATTGGCGATTACCAAATTAAGTATGTTACGAAATTGCCACTACAAAAAATTCACCACTATTGAGTTTGAAAGATAAATATCTAGAGACTAAAGAAGTTTGACGTAAGTCTGTGTCCCCGCACAATCATTTATGCAATGTTCTGCTCATGGTAAAAGTGAGACACTGGAGCATTATATGAGGTCAATAACGATGTCATTTAAGATGTAGCTAAACCGGAATGTGTAATTCTCCAATTCTTTGAACCAGGCACATGTTTAACAGTAAAATCTTTTATACCAGTTAAATGCTCGAAGTTATCGTATGTTTTGGTTTTAAGTCAGATGAAAAGTTCGAAACGAGTTTCACTTTATTTTTGTCCCTCATTTCTGTACCAGTCTCGCCAACATAAGCTGACATGTAACATCAATTACGAAGAACCAGAAATTTGTAGTAAGTGCATATGACGATGGGTATTTAGTAATGTGATAGTAAATAGGACGAATTCTTGTATTACGAAGCTTGTCGCCATCTGTGCATTTTATTTGAAAGACTGACTAAATTTCCTCTGCGTACAGGTTGTTCTGAAGTGCAAAAATGTAACACACACACACACACACAAGTGAGTAAGTAAAGGAACTTTATCGAAGGTGTGAAACAGTTGTAGACTGCACCGGTCCTCATCGGGATTAATGATTTGAACTGTGACAGAAAATCGTGCATCTCAGGTTTCATATTTGTATTATTGTCCAACGATAATCGTGTTCAGTTTCCTTCAAAACACGTAGTTTTCTTAGAATGACATCAGGATTCACCTTTAGCGTTTTAAATTCAGAAGGGAAATAATGTTATTTGGCACGAAGATGCTGGTAGAGATATTCGAAAGAGTTTTCCAGTCATTTGCTCTGATGAACTGCGTATTCATAATTACAAATATTGCGTAAAATTTAGATGAGCTGAATTGCAGATTAATTACGAATGAATTCACCTCAATAAATAAGCAATGATACCATCAAATGCGTGCCGCTCGCTACTACATTTCACTCCGCTTATGTCAGACATAAAAGGTATGCGACGGCACAAGCTGAGTTGTTTTAGCTGCCTTGATCATTACGCAATGCGATTGATTGTCACAAATCTTTATCATCATCATACGAAATCAACGCTACTGTCAAGAGGTAGCAGTAATTATTAATAATTTTTCCTGCTTATATCCTACATACTACGTGTTGAAGTCCATAAACATACCGTTGTTGCTGTAATGCGGAGAGATACACTGTATAGCGTTAATGTGTGCCATACGGGAGATTTGCGTTTACGGTGTGATCTTAGAAGAAGCGGTTTCATATGAATTTTCCTATTTAATTATAAGAAGGGCCACTGTAATTAGCAAGATTCCCACAAAAGAGATTATCACTCCTCAGTGGAGGCGCCAGACCAACAGGGTATATATGAAAAGACGCGCGCCTCATGTCTGTTGGTGAGTTAATGGCAAGCATATTTTTACTTTTTTTAACTTTTGTTTAGTGATATGTTCATCCTGATGATGCAGAGCTCTTAAAATAGCTTGTATTAAAAATGGAATCAGTGTGACCACATTGAGAAGCGGACATATGAAATAAAAAATAAGGTGTAAGGGAAACCATGCAGAAATATGAAAGGGAAATTAGAGGTCAGGCAGAAAAATAAATTCTTTAAGATATACCGATGAAATTATAATTCTGTCAGAGACGGTAAAGTACTTGGTACATCACTTCAACGGACCAGGTTTTAAGATGAATGGCAACAAAAGTAATAAATAGATTATGGAGATCAGTCTAATTACATGAGTCTATGCTGAGGAAAAGATATTTGGGAATGAGACACAAAAAGCAGTAGATACATTTTGCTATTCGGTCAGAAAAACAACTGACAGTGGCCGAAACTTATAGAAAATAAAATTCGGACTGAGACTAGCAAGAAATGCGTTTTTGGAAAAGAGAAATTTGTTCATATCTGATACAACTTTATATGTTAGAAAATCTGTTCTGAATGTATTTGTCTGGAGTGTAGCTTCCGTGCACAAAAGTGGGTTTAAAATTCTCGTTCTGTCATCTAGATTAAGCTTTCCTCGTGGTTCTCTAAATCACTTAAGCCTAATTCTAGGATAAATTACTCGCAAAAGTAGCGGCTGACTTTCTCTCACACCCTTGCTCAATTCTCCGTCTCTAATAGAATTGTCGAGGGGAAGTTAAAACTTCTTTCCTTTTATCCGTAAGGCAATGGCTTTGTAGTTCGTCTTCTCTCGAACTGTAGCAATTTCGCAAATACTCTGAGACACCAGTATGTCTATAATTGCCATTACCTGCATTTATCTTAAGCGATTTAGGGAAATCGCTGGAAACCTGTATCTGCATGACCGGACGGGGAACAAGGCTGATACGGAACACAGCCATACACAGAAGAGCGCCGAGTTACCCACAACTCATGGTCACCGGAGTAATTCTTAGTCTCCTAAGAAGGCGCATTGAGGTAAGGCCTGTTTCATGCTCCGTCATATGTCATGGAAATAGAATGGTGTGCAAAACTTACGAAAGTAGCTTTCGTATCATGTGTCACTGCCAAGTAACTCAGTTCGATGAAACTTGGATTATACGTAGAAGGTAATACAGAATGTAGCCTCTTATTTCCGGACCAGCCTCATTTCTCGCTATAGTCAGGGTGACCTCAGCCTTTTTGTCCACGACCTGGGGGATCTGTGACCGAATGGTTCTGCACTTTAATTCATTTTCATAGAGATGTTAATAAGTTATGCTAGTTTATTAACCTCCTTCATAAGTTTTGTAGAGCAGTGTTGTTTCGAAGTGGAAGTCCATCCGCCAAACGTGGATATAAGCACACAAACGGCTTTACTCAGACAGTGCCAGCATTTCAAGCCAGCATCAGCAGTCTTGAAGTCACCGCCAGTTAGTTCCAACTTGACATTCTACAAGTGATCTCACAAGGAAAACCTTGAGTTCGAGATCGCAAATTCATTATTTAGTAAGGCTCATTTGAAAATATTGTGTTAACAATTACGATAGGAAACATATTAGCTGCTAATGGCTCACTATGTGCATCAGGAGCACGACAGAAAATGAGCTTGCGCTAAATGCAGAGCTCTACCTTCTGCGGAATGTATGTATTACACTTCACAAACTGGACATTGTCAAAATTCAAGAAATGTTCAAAATAAACCATTATCTTGCACCATGAACACTGAACGTTAAGTGGCGCTCCACAGTGATCACAAAAGTTCGCACCATCAAGATGGAAGGACTTTCAGCTAGGTATCTATTCTTAAGGAAAGCATATAGAGTCATATGGGTGTAACGGGTTGATGAGAATTGATGGAATGCTATAGCATGCGACCGAATGCGAAACAGTTTGTAGTGGAGTTTATCATGAAGGTGGCTATCCTTTAAGGCGTAGCTGCAAATAGCGCGATAACACGTTTTATAGGTACGGAAGAAATAAACATCCATAGGCTGAACGCTTTCAGCGGTTCCAGGTGGTATGGACTGAACAAGAAAGACCCCCAACAACAAACAAGTGGTTCACTCTCACCTACAACAACAAAGCAGCCCAAAGAATAGGCAATATACTCAAAACAAGGGCTAAAATATTCTACAGGACAGACAACTCAACGCAGAGGAAACTAAGGACAACCAGCACAAGCACAGACAAACACAACACAGTCAGTACTTAAAATCTAACGTGTCAGGAATGCAAATCAGTTTATATAGGACAGACAAGCAGAAACTTTAATACCAGACACACAGAACACAGAAGAGCATTAAAAAGTAACAGCTGTCATTCCACATTTGATGAACACCTGATGGACAATAAACATTGCCCAACAGACATCAACACTGATTTGAAAATTCTCAAATGCTGCTAAAGCCCCCCACAAAAACTAACAATTGAAGAAAATTATCAAATACAAAAAGCCATAGCTGAAGGAAAGTAAGTAATAAATGAATACACAGCTCTCTGCAATGGAACTTTGTTCTCCGCCCTCAAAGAATTATTAGATAATACCGACCTATAGAACTCCTCCCCTCCCCACCCCCCCAAACGTACACACAGACACATACATACACACACATAAAACTAAAAAGAAATAAATATAATTATTATAGTAATGATAAATCCTCAAACCTACTCTCTCCCTCCCTCCCTCCCTCTCTCTCTCTCTCTCTCTCTCTCTCTGTCTCTCTGCCTGTCTGTCTGTCTCTCTCTTTCTCTCTCTCCCTCTTTCTTTTCACACACACACACACACACACACACACACACACACACACACACACACACCTCTGAGAATTTCAAAACAACTGCCAATGACATCTTCAATTGTTCCACAGTCTGCCATCTTGATTTCACACCTTCTACTGTTCCACTGTCCACCATCTTGTTACTACAGCTGGTAGTGACAATGACAACGAGAAATCAATATATAGATCTTGACAATGAAGAAGATGACGAAAAAAGAAACCGTAAGTGAACACAATGTAAATAGATACACACACATGCACAACATTTAACATGAATTATTAATCTCAGGCATAGCCATAACAGTTTATAAATCGTAATTTTTACGTAAATATCTTGCCTACATTAAGTTGTATATAGTTGCAGGTGTTAAACTGTAAAGAAAAACAGTCACTGTAAAAACGTAATACAGCAGGAAAACCACACCATGTGGGAAGAAGGCATGAATACACAATTTGACGTGCTCTTCAAAAACCTGTAATTACGATTTAGAAAGTAATATTATATGGATTTAAACAGTACTGATCATTCCTAATGTTTAACAGCCATAATAATAAAAAAGCCACTGATGATGCTGCAACTGCAGTGAAACATGTCTGGGACAATAAACAAAATTGTGTTTTGCTAAAGGCAGACCCCACTCAAAAACATATGTCACCGAAGGGCTACTTTAGCTCAGAAATTCTTCCTTAGTAAAGTGCAAACAGTTCCCACTCTTCTCCAGAATCTTAACTGCTTCCTTGAGGACAATGGGTACATCGGTAGGATTCGAAGAAGGATGGTACCTCTCCTAGTTCAAAGTTTCGGGCAGCTGAGTAAGATATGTCATACCAATCGTCTTAAAAGACCCTCTCGATCCAGCATTCAACTTCGAATACGAAGTACTGAACTACCGCCCCTACAGTTTCTATCAGCCAGAGGGTCATATCGAACTTTCACTACTTCTTTTGACGTTTCTCATCTTATTGCATCAACGTGGCCCTCATCGGTCAAAATATTCACTGACGACTCCAAAATAAGAGACGGCACCGGCTTTGCTTACTTCTGTGGAGATCTACTATCTTAGTCTATGTTTAAGCTACTGACGGAGCCAGCGTCTTCACTGCCGAAGTTATTGCAATTAAGGAAGTCCCATAATGTGAAGATTAGATTAGATTAGATTAGATTAGTTTTTCGTTCGATAGATTCGTGCTGAGGAGATCCTCGTGGATGTGGAACATGTCAATCTTTTTTAAGCTGAAATAACAATACTAATAGTATGAGTATATGCACATTTGTTTCTATTAAAAAATTCATCAATGGAGTAGAAGGAGTTGGCCACTAGTAAGACTTTCAGGCTCCTTTAAACTGATCTTTATTTGTAACTAAATTTTTTATGTTTGCTGGCAAATTATTGAAGATGAGTGTTCCTGAGTAGTGGACCCCTTTTTGAACTAAAGTAAGTGCTTTTAAGTCCTTGTGCAGATCATTTTTGTTCCTGGTATTGTATGTATGAACTCAGTTGTTGGTTGGAAAAAGAGATATATTATTTAAGACAAATTTCATTAAGGAGTAAATATACTGAGAGGCAGTAGTTAGTACACCCAGTTCTTTGAAGAGGTTTCTACAGGACATATGTGAATTTACTCCACAAATAATACGTATTACGCGCTTTTGGACTCTGAAAACTGTTGTTTGACTTGAAGAGTTACCCCAAGATATTATAACATATGACATTATGGAATGAAAGTAGGCAAAGTATGCAAGCTTTTTCATTTTTATGTCGCCTATGTCTGCTAACACTCGAATTGCAAATACAGATTTGTTAAGCCGTTTCTGCAGTTCTGTGGTGTGCTCCTCCCAACTGAATTAATTATCAAGTTGTAATCCCAGGAATTTAAGACTGTCAACCTCTTCTATCTGCTCTTCTTCATACTTTATGCGTATGCTGTAGTGAGTCTTTTCGAAATTTAATGTCAGTGAGTTGGCTTTAAACCATTTATTAATATCCATGAAAATATCATTAGCAGATCTTTCTAGAACTACACTCGACATTCTATTTATCGCAATACTTGTGTCATCTGCAAAGAAAACGAACTCTGCTTCTGGCAGTGTAACTGATGAGAGATCATTAATGTACACAAGAAAAAGCAATGGCCCTAAGATGGATCCTTGTGGGACACAACATGTAATTTCTTCCCATTCTGATGATGACTGATGACTTAATCCACTAGTCCCTTACACTGACACCCTTTGTTTCCTGTTAGCGAGGTATGACTTGAACCATTTTGCAGCACTGCCCGTGACACCATAGAATTCTAATTTATTTAAAAGGATGTTGTGGTTCATACAATCAAATGCCTTTGACAAATCACAGAAAATACCTGCTGCTTGTAATTTGTTATTTAATGAATTAAGTACATTTTCACTGTAGTTGTAAATAGCCTTCTCGATATCAGAACCCTTCAGAAATCCAAACTGTGTTCTTGATAATATGTTATTTGTGGTCAGATGGTTGAGAAGCTGTCTGTATATTACTTTTTATAAAATTTTTGAGAATGCTGGCAAAAGTGGAATCTATCTGTAGTTTGATGGTATATCTTTGTTCCCCTTTCTGAATAGAGGCTCAACATCTGCATATTTTAGCCAGTCAGGAAATGTCCCAGTTATAATTGACTGGTTACACAAGTAACTTAGATTTGTACTAAACTCACAAGAACATGCCTTAATTAACTTTGTTGGTATTTCATCGTAACCACTAGAATACTTTGACTATTGACATTTTCCCGGCGTATCGAATATTCCACAAGATTTAGGCATTGCAGCCGGATCTCATCGACTTCTTTCCACTATATTTCGGCTGACAACCTTACAGCCATCTTCAGGCGAGTGTTTGACACTGGAGATTGCTAGTTTTTTTTTTTTAATTGTGATTTCACTCCCCTGCCCCATATGGGCAGGGGAGGGCTGTCAGCAGCACAATCCGCCGCTCTTCAGCCGAGTGATGCGACAACTAAAACAAGAATAAAATAATACATACATAAGGAGATAAAAAATGGGAACATAAAACAGAGTAAGGGGAGAAAATGGAGGTAAAAAGACATGGACATGTAGACGTTCATGGGGGACAGTTAAAAAAAGTCACCAGAAAGTTAAAAAACACAGTTGGCGATTCTTAAAACACAGAGAAGACACTGGATGCTCATGCACAGGTTAAAAGTTGGCCACAGTATTAAAAACAATCCGAAACAACACACTTAAAACCCACTTGGAGCACACACGACGAAGAATAAAACTACCAGGTGGGACCTGCCGAGGGAAAGGTCAGAGAGGATGGAAAAGGAGGGGAGAGCATGGGGCAGCTGGGGAAGCGGCGGGATGAAGAGAGGAGGGGCAACTGTGGGTTCACAAAGAGGCAGGAGACACATGGGGTGGGAGAGGAAAAGGGAAGACAGAGCAGGAGGGAGCGCAGAGACACTGAAAGAAGGCACAAGAGATGGAGGGGGAGTAGGAGGGGAAATCCGCTCAGAAGGAGGGAGGGGGAGGAGAGGGAGCCCCGAGGAGGAGGCAGGAAGAGGGGGTTAGAGTTGGTAGGAAGGGTAGATGTCAGGGCGAAGCTCATCATCCGGGAGGGGTAGACGGTGGAAGTTGTGTTGGGAAAGGAGATGGAGGGTGTGGAGATGGAGAGAGGGAGGGACACAACGGTAAAGGCGCGGCAACTGGTTGGGAGTGGAGAGGAAGGGAGACACCAGGGGGTGAGGGGGATCAAGGCAGCGAACTATATATAGTGTGCGGATGTGTTCAAGGAAAAGGAGAAGGTGGGGAAGGGGATGAGGTCATAGAGGATGCGCGGGGGGGGGGGGGGGGATGGAAGGCGGATGCGGAAAGCGAGGCGGAGTGCATGGCGTTCGAGGATTTGGAGGGCTTTATAGAACCGGGCAGGGGCGGAAATCCAAGCGATGCTGGCATGACAAAGGATGGGGCGGATCATGGATTTGTAGGTGTGAAGGATGGTGGAAGGATGCAGACCCCACGTCCGGCCGGACAGGAGTTTCAGGAGGTGGAGGCGGTTGTGAGCTTTGTTTTGGATGGTAAGGAGATGGGGAGTCCAGGTGAGGTGGCGGTCGAGTGTGAGGCCAAGGTGAGGTGGAAATCATGGAGGCGGAAGGAGCGGGTGGTGCGGCCTATGATGATCGCCTGGGTCTTGGAGGGATTAACACGGAGGAACCACTGGTTTCACCAAGTGGTGAATTAGTCAAGGTGGGTTTAGAGGGTACGTTGGGACCGTTGAAGGGTAGGATTAAGGGCTAGGAATGCGGTGTCATCAGCGAACTGGAGAAGATGAACAGGAGGGGATGGTTTGGGCATATCAGCAGTAGACAGAGGAGAGGGGAAAGGACAGAACCTTGGAGCACGCCGGCAGAGGGGTAGAAAGTGCGGGAGTTGGAATTGTGGATAGTCACATAGGAGGGACGATGGGAGAAGAAGGAAGCAACGAGATGGGCAAAGTTGATGGGGAGAGCATAGGTCTGGAGTTTGAAAAGGAGCCCGGGATGCCAGACACGGTCATAGGCTTCTGGAGATCAAGGGAAACAAAGATAGCAGAGCGACGGGAGTTAAGGGAGGGAAAGGAGATTGGTAAGGTTAAGGAGCTGGTCGTCGGCAGAGAAGGAAGGCCGGAAGCCACATTGGGTAAGAGGAAGGAGACGGTGCTGGTTAAGGTGGCGGTGGATACGGCGAGAGAGGATGGCCTCAAAGACCTTACTGAACACGGAGGTGAGGCAGATGGGACGATAGGAAGAGGTAGCAGAGGGGGGTTTGTTAGGCTTAGGGAACAGCAGGACACGGGAAGTCTTCCACAGGTCAGGGTAAAATGCAGTGGAGAGGAGGACATTGTACAGGGTAGCAAGGACAGACAGGAAGGATGGAGGGGATTCCTTGAGGTGACGGTAGGTGACGCCATCAGGACCAGGGGCGGTGTTGCGTTTGGAGCGGAGGACGAGTGTGATGTCTTGCGTGGTGATGGGAGTGTTGATGTCGGAGGGGGGTAACCGATCCAAGTACTGGAAGCTAGGGGCGAGCGGGGGGACAGAGGTGTCAGTGCGGTCAAGGACGGTGGGAAAGAGGGAGTAATCAAAATGGGGATCGTCAGGAATGGAGAAGACCTCGGATAGGTGGGAAGTAAAATGGTTAGCCCTACTGATATTGTCAGGAAAGGGTTGATCGTCATGGAGGATGGGGTAATGCGGGGTGGGATGGCTACCAGTAAGGCGGGAGATTGCTAGTGCAAGTCGCTCTATTTATGCGTAAAAGTGCCGCCGGCGCGCATGCGCAAGTTACCGTAGCATGCGCGCCACCTGTCGATTCCAAGGCCCTCTACAATATTACTGCATCTATGGAGAGCAAACGAATGCGTGAAAAAAGTAAAACATGCACGCAGATGTGTCCAAAACAATAAAATTCAAAATTTCGATATTAAAATTAAAATTACTTTTCGCTCCACATGTCAGAAGCCATAAAAAGTTTTCTTTTGGTTGAAATTAAAGAAATCAACGGGTCCCAGGCTTTATTCAATAAAAAGCCCTCTCCTCAAAGTATTCCATATAAAAGTTTGCTACCAGAGGGGACAGAGGACTACCCATGGCAACACCGTCAAGTTGCTCAAAATATTCTTTATTAAATAGAAAGTACGTAGAGGTCAGGGCATAGTGAAACAGCGCCGTTTATCGGCCGTAAACTTATTGCCGATAAGTGACAATGAATCCAAAAGAGGGACCCTCGTGAAGAGTGAAACGACATCGAAACTTACTAACAAGTCCGAATCCTTCAGCTGTAGTGTTCTCAGTCTGTTGATAAAGTCCGCAGAGTTGCGAATATGGTGCGTACATTTGCCAACAAAAGGTCTCAGTAGCGAAGCCAGATGACTAGATAAATCATATGTTGGAGCACCGACATTGCTCACTATGGGGCGTAAGGGCACATTATCCTTATGGATCTTTGGAAGACCATATAACCTCGGTGGAACAGAACTGTGAGGTCTCAATCTTTTCACAACTTCTTGCGGCAGAGAAGAGGAGTTTAGCAACTCTGACGTTTTCCTTTCTACTTTCCGAGTAGGGTCTTTATCAAGCTTCCTGTACGTTGTCTCACTCAGCAAACTATATATCTTCTGATCATACATATCACGTGGCAACAGTACAGTGGCATTCCCCTTATCCGCCGGAAGGACCACCGTCTGAGGATCTTCTCGTAACTTGCGCAGCGCAGCCCTTTCCATTGAAGAAATGTTGCTCTTCTGAGGCCGAGTTCTCGTAAGGAGGCGACATGTTTCCCGCCTGATTTCTTCTGCTGCTTCACTGGATAGAGGCCTGACAGCTTCTTCAACAGCACTAATAAAATCTGTAATAGGTAAGGTCCTAGGTGTCGGTGCGAAGTTCAGACCTTTCCCAAGTACAGACAATGTCACGTTGTCTAAATCCATATCCGTGAAATTTACCACAGAGCGTCGAAAAACATCTTCTTGTCGTGACGTTGCTGAGAGTCGGTCGAACATCGATGATTGTCTTAAAGAATACTCCTGACGGACCCAGTCTGATTTGGCCCATGTTTCACCATGCCATGTCCTCTACGTACTTTCTATTTAATAATGAATATTTTGAGCAACTTGACGGTGTTGCCATGGGCAGTCCTCTGTCCCCTCTGGTAGCAAACTTTTATATGGAAGACTTTGAGGAGAGGGCTCTCGATTCGGCGATGTTGAAACCAACAGTCTTCTGGCGGTACGTCGATGATACCTTTGTAGTGTGGCCTCACGGTACAGAAGAGCTTTCACGGTTTTTACAACATCTGAATTCCATCCACACAAACATTCAGTTTACGATGGAAGTTGAAAAGGATGGTTGCCTACCATTTCTGGACGTCATGTTTAAACGCACGGTGGATGGGTCATTGGGTCATTCTGTCTATCGAAAACCCACACATACGGACCTGTACCTGCAGGCGTGAAGCTGTCATCACCCGTCACAAACTATGGGCGTCCTTCGAACGTTGGTGTATAGGGCACATGTCGTGTCTGATAAAGACAGCCTTGCAGACGAATTAGAGCACTTGAAATCTGTATTTCAACATAATGGATATTCTGCACATCAGGTCAGTACTGCTTTAAGGAGGAAAAAACGTGACCACCCACAAGATCAAGAGGAAAAGGGGGTGTTTAAGTCCAGAGCATTTCTTCCATATGTCGGGAACATTCCATCGAAAGTAGGCAGAATTTTAAAGAAACATCGTGTGAAAGCAATCTTCCGGCCACCTACAAAGACTCGTGCTCTTCTGGGCTCAGCCAAGGATGATCTGGGATTACGGAAGGCTGGAATTTATAAAATACCTTGCGAGTGTGGGAAAGCCTACATTGGTCAGACCACACGCACAGTACACGACCGCTGCGTTGAACATGAGCGCCACACTCGCCTTTTACAACCCAGTAAGTCGGCCATAGCCGAACATTGTATTTCCACAGGACATACTATGGATTATTCGGCCACGAAAATCTTGGCCCCATCGAGATCTTTCTGGGATTCAGTTGTGAAGGAATCCATGGAAATACGTTTAGCGGAAAATCTCATTAACCGTGATGGCGGCTTTTTATTGAATAAAGCCTGGGACCCGTTGATTTCTTTAATTTCAACTAAAAGAAAACTTTTTATGGCCTCTGACATGTCGAGCGACAAGTAATTTTAATTTTAATATTGAAATTTTGCATTTTATTGTTTTGGACACATCTGCGTGCATGTTCTACTTTTTTCACGCATTCGTTTGCGCTCCATAGATGCAGTAACATTGTAGAGGGCCTTGGAATCGACAGGTGGCGCGCATGCTACGGTAACTTGCGCATGCGCGCCGGCGGCACTTTTACGTATAAATAGAGCGACTTGCACTAGCAATCTCCAGTGCCTGAAGGTGGCTGTAAGGTTGTCAGCCGAAATATCGTGGAAAGAAGTCGATGAGATCCGGCTGCAATCCCGAAATCTTGTGGAATACTAGAATGCTTTGTTTTTAATTATTTTATTATGGAAGTTATTTCTTTTGGTGAAGTGAGTGACATATTAATGTACCTGAAGCTATTTGCAAAGGCTAGTTTCAGATATTCAAGGGCATTATTTACTGATCCTGACAATCCCATTCTATCAGTATCGGATATAAAGTACTTGTTAAATAGATTTACAACACTATGCCCATCGGTTACTAATGTGTCATCTACCCTTAATGCTATTTGCTCCTGTTCCTTTCTGGTTCTTCCAGTCTCCTCTTTCACCATGTCCCATATTGTTTTTATTTTGTTCCCTGACATTGCTATCTTCTTCTCGTAGTGCTTTTGTTTAGATGTCTCAATTACTTTTTTTAATATTTTACAGTATTCCTTGTATTTAGCTAAATCATCAGCACTGGAGCTATTCTTGGTCGACAGATACATTATCCTTTTTGTCTTACAGGAAATCTTTGTTCCTTGAGTAATCCATGGTTTTATTATAGACTTCTGTTTAATCTGAGTTACTTTTAGAGGAAACCAATTTTCAAACATGGTACTGACATTGTTCATGAATGTGTTATATTTTTCATTCATGTCAAAGCAAATAGTTCGATGACATCCTTATTGTCGCGTACCAAGCTGTGCACTAGAAAA
This sequence comes from Schistocerca nitens, assembly GCF_023898315.1. Lineage (NCBI taxonomy): Eukaryota > Metazoa > Arthropoda > Insecta > Orthoptera > Acrididae > Schistocerca > Schistocerca nitens. The sequence continues at coordinate 859,615,317 of NC_064617.1, forward strand.
CCTGAAAAAGCAGTAATTGGCCTCCAACATTAACCGCCATGCATTCGACGTATTTAAGTTAATCTATCACTGTAAATGTCAACATAAACGTGTCCATTTATCATGGATCAAGAGACACTCTGATATCTCATGTAACGAGATGGCGAACCACCAGGCGAAACAAAGTGTGATTGATGGCCAATCTTAGTGCACTTGGCTTCCACATAGAGACTTTTGGCGTAAAGAAAAAGGTCCATCAAGTATGGTCACAGACGTTAGAGATCTCACAACAGTCCAGTGCCGTAATACGACCGAGTACTCTTCGAAAAACATCAAACAATCCAGACGTCATACCAGTAGTGTAATTGCGCATCCGGTTCGCTTCTTTACAGGATGAAAGTTAAGCCATCTCCATACTGCGAAGTCCGCCCAACGGAGGTTGGAGACCTCAACCATGTAATACTAGGGTGCTCACGCTACGACAGACAACGCTGCAAGTTTATTAAGGCCTTGATCGGAGCAGAACTTTCCCGACCTACATCTGTGACAGGCCTGTTTCGACAGCGGACCACAAAGGACTATGTAGGAATGTCCAGTTTCTGCAAAAAGCGTATATCCAATTATAATTCAGACACCAAGATTCAAGCGTAAAAAGTTGTGTTATGTGTACTATATTGAGTGAGTGAATGTGCAAAATGTACCATGAAGTTCACCTGGAATTAATATGCTTCCTAATGTATGTGCTGTATGTATCATATTGTATACCAAATCTGTAGTTACTCACTCCTCTGGCTAAATGGTTAATGTCAAACGCCAATAAATTAAAAAAAAGGTTTGTTTATATGATCTACAAATTTTCTGGCCGATTCCACTGTTTGCTGTGTATCGTCATGTTGACGCTTAGGTTGAAATTTCCTTATCTTACGTCTTCCATTTCCGTAGCACTGTTTGAAGTTATGCAGCCATCCACGGCGTCCCTTGAAATCACTGTAAACTGTGTCGCGGGCAGTTTGATGTGCGTAACGTTGTACGTCAATATCAAGCACATCCTGCAAATTGTTTTGAGCATCCTTGAAACGCGCAAACACCATTTTTTGTAACAAGTGCACCTTGTCGTCACTTGAACATCCGTTTTTCTTAAGGACTGCATGATCATAGTGCCGCGGACTTGTTCGAAATCTGCTTATAATTATTTTCTTACTATGTTGCTGACGATCTTCCATGCACGTAATTATGTTTAGTACCCGCCCTTGGACCATTATTGTCGTTTGCTATGTTCCACTGGCGACGGGATTTTTGGCTCCCTGTCCGACAAGGAAGATGAACTATATGTCTCGACACCTGTTTCGATATCACTTTCACTTGTTAAGGACATATCGTCAACATTTTACTGCTCATGTACATTGTCCACACAGTTGAGAGTGTACGGTACCACACTTCCACCGACCCGTATTGCAGAAACTCTAATATTCGTCTGCAACTTCTTTCTCACTCTGCAAAATTCATTTGGTTTCTATCTGACGAAATGTCAACTTTGTCAACTGTTATTGTAGACATAACGCAATGTTTGCTTCCTTTGTCGATGCCATTGCTCTGCTTTACATCACCACCGCTAAAACCGTTGTGTTACTCGTAGACTAAGGAGTTCAACTACGGCTCCATAGCCTTATACTGTGCTTACGTAGGACACCTGCAAGTCGCGCCCGCTATTGCCATTAGCAGCCAATATCGTGGTTACGTGGTAGACAGTATGTAGGGCGTCGAAAGCCGTAAACATCATTGGCACTCGCGGGTTCGCACTGAAGGTATTCCTCGTCAGTCGTCGTTTACTGGATTCAGGATTGTAGCTGAATTAAAAAGATAGATCGGTACACGTGACATTTGGAACACATTACCAGCGCAATTTTTCATACTATAAGTAAGTGTTATACAGAATCTGTTAATAAATTACTGTAGACTGTTGCTTATCTATAATGCCATCATTTTTCGTAGCTGTTTCCTAACCCTATTTGACTCAGTGACGATGTTGTATATTGTTGCGTTCGAGCAAGTCATCTCACAACTACTGCTTGCGGTGTGTGGGCGATATCTATCTACTACACTTGTATGTTTGACGTGTAGTGTATTTGGTGAATATAGCATAAAATCCTGACGACGAGGGAAAAGGATCTTAAAAATCTGACGAGAAGGAGAAAGAGTGAAAATCTGCAAGCGAGAGAAATAGACGAAAGTGAATCTTTACTGGGAACACAGTTTGTATTGCGTGGAATTCTAAATATTTTGTTCTGACTGCTAACCCCATTTTCTTTCCAGGAAGATATCTCAGAATGTAATACAATGTTCAGAACAGGATTATGTAGAAACAGCTCAACCTGACTTTCCGCAACCAACGCCGACGCTATTGCAAAATCTGTCTACGACACAAGAATTTTTCTTGGCACACTATCAAGTTGGCGCCAACGCTATTGATGATGGAGCCACGACATAACTACATATTGTTTTATCACGCGCAAGTTAGCAAGTGAACATGAACTCAAAGTCATTGTTTTCGCTCCACACAAAATATTTAAACTGATTCTAAATTTGCGTCTTCCAGAAGAACCAATGGCATTTTCATATACAGAAATTAAGGATAAGCTAGAAAATTTTGAAATTCAGTTGCACGTAGCGTCAGACAGGTATAATTTTTTCCATTGTTTTAAAAACTCAATGAAGTTTATAGAGAATGGATCGCACAATTACAGAAGCTCACTAGAGATAGCAAATTTCCGTGCAAAAATGAGAATCGCAAGAAGTCTAATGCTATTTTCTCATTCGTAGCACGTTCATTATGCACAAGAAGTTAAGGGTAGACCATTCTAGTTTGACTAACTCTTCATTATTGGAATGTTTCCCTTTAATCCAGTTGCATGTAGAGACGCGCTCCAGTTCGGAGACGTTTCAGGGTTCACGAAGCATCAACAACAGCCCGTAGATTCGACCCATGTGCGACAGTCACAGGACACGTACAGTACAGGCAACAACCATTCATAAACTGATACCATAGTGGGAAATAACATTCACCTGCAAACTGTGCGAAGACTGTTCCTTCAGTAAGACACAATGCACATACCGCAAAAAGGAAGGTCGTAAATCTAAAGTGTGCAACACGAAACAATTTAGGCAATGAAACTTCCTGGCAGATTAAAATTGTGTGCCGGACAGAGACTCGAACTCGGGACCTTTGCCTTCCGCGGGCAAGTGCTCTACCAATGTAAAAAACACTAAAAGATGTTGAAACGAACACGATTAAATAAATGAAACTACATGGGCCAAGAGTAAAGTGAACGCTATCTTCTCAGCTAGTGACAAAACTTTACCAGTGACAGTCCGAATAAATAAAGTAGCATTCGAGTTTCAAATTGACAACGGGTGTTTCATTCTTCTAACTAATGTGCGGATGCACAAAAGATTGAGACTGCGAAAATTAACTGAAATTCAAAGTACGCTTTTTAACTACAGCGATCAAGAAATATCAGTCAAAGGCCAGTTAATATCTTATTTTGCATAGAAACAATTTACAAAACAGGTTAGAATTATTGTAGTGCATCCGCACAGAGCAGCATTTGTACTGTATATGGATTTATTCAATAAACTAGGCCTCACAGTCATTGTAGATCGAATAAGATTCAGACTAACGTCCACAACTCAGAGCTGCAAAAACTGTTGCGAAAATGATACAATTTTTTTCTGAACCAACAACTACGATTAAAATCTCCAAACGGTATATCACTTTCAAGCCGAGTGCTGAGCCAAAATTCTGTAAACACTCCATTTGCATTAAAAGGACAAAGCGGGACAAAAACTAAATCACCTTGAACAGAATGACATTTATACAACCAATTATGAGTAGCCAATACAGTCAACACCAACGTTTTTGGCACAAAACCTTATTGGCACATAGGGAAGTTGTGGTGATTTCAAGGAGACAGTAAATGTTCGATTAACAACAGATTCATATTTAGTTCTGAAAACAGAACTGTTGACGTCTAAATTAGATGGAGTGTATATTTTGCAAACTAGATGTAAGAGAAGCCTACTTACAAATACCACTGAAAGAGGAACCACCCAAATACATTGTGTTAGATACTATGTTTAGACTTCATCGGTATGGGACTGAGGTCCAGTGATACTTAGAAGAATTAAATAGGAAAGCACATTATGCTGCGAACTACCTGGGTGACATAACTGGATGATATATATATTTAAGATTTTAAAAGTAGCCAGTTTAATACGTAACAAAAAAAATACATATTCTTCCATCTAGATTCCCAATACTTAGAATATTCTGTCATAAAAAGGAAACATGCCAGCAGTGCAACACATTGTTGCAATTAACAACCTTCTGGCTCACAAGAGCATACAGTTCTAGGCAACATCATGTACTACACAAAAACTGTGCCATATGCAGCGTACGTAAGTGAACCGCTTCAAAACATAATACGAAATGGAAGAAAATGGATCTGGAACAATGAATGCGGACGTGCATTTCACAAATTAAGCCAAATGTCTCACCACACACGATCCAAGTAAAATATTAACTACTGCAGCAGATGCTTCTAAATACTGCAACGCCAGTCTTGTCAGATAGACGTGATTTAGAAATGCCCATCACGATCGCGTCCAAAAAAGTGTCTATTTCTCAAAGGAATAATAGTCAAATTGCAAAGGAAGTTTTCACTTTTATCTTTGCAGTCGAAATGATCCGTAGATACAGAGCAAGCAGCCCACTTGCTAGTTGTTTTAATTAGAGGCCCTGACATGTAGAAACAGGAAGCAAGACACGATGCAATCTAATTAACTAAAAAAAACCTTATGAAAGGGAATATTATCACTAGAATTTTTGGTAGAACAGAGTTGAATTGGTATTAACATTTACTGTAATTGATAATGCACACATCGGCACTATCATTCGGTTTACATGAACATTAACCCATACCTTATACACTGACATACAGAAACTCGAGTCGTCAATTAGTGACTTGTTGGACAGGACTATAATATTCTGATAAGGAACTGAGAAAGTTTGCCCCGTGTGGGCAGGAGAAACAACATGACGAAGGACAGCTGTATTACTTAACTACCTGATGTTCAATGGGTTCAAATGGCTCTGAGCACTATGGGACTTAACATCTGAGGCCATCAGTCCCCTACAACTTAGAACTACTTAAACCTAACTAACCTAAGGACATCACACACATCCATGCCCGAGGTAGGATTCGAACCTGCGACCGTAGACTGAAACGCCTAGACTGAAGCGCCTAGACCCGCTCGGCCACGCCGTCCGGCTCTACCTGATGTGATCACGGAAAAATGACTGATCATTTCATAGGTGGATAGGGAAACATGCAGAAAAAAACTGAACGTATTACATACTTACGAGACGGTAGTAACCTGTACATGTTGTAAGTAGGCTGTTTAGGTTTTTATCTTGGTAACGCCATGTAGCGCTCTATATGAAATTCACTGACTGTGCTGTGTGCAGTCTGTGGCTGGTTTGCATTGTTGCAATTTGCTATTGTAGTGTTGAGCAGTTGGATGTGAACAGCGCGTAGGGTTGCGCAGTTGGAGGTGAGCCGCCAGCAGTGGTGGATGTGGGGAGAGAGATGGCGGAGTTTTGAGAGCGGATGATCTGGACGTGTGTCCATCAGAGACAGTAATTTTGTAAGACTGGATGTCATGAACTGCTATATATTATGAACTTTGAACACTATTAAGGTAAATACATTGTTTGTTCTGTATGAAAATCTTTCATTTGCTAACTATGCCTATCAGTAGTTAGTGCCTTCAGTAGTTTGAATCCTTTATTTAGCTGGCAGTAGTGGCGCTCGCTGTATTGCAGTAGTTCGAGTAACGAAGATTTTTGTGAGGTACGTGATTTGTGAAAGGTATAGGTTAATGTTAGTCAGGGCCATTCTTTTGTAGGGATTATTGAAAGTCAGATTGCGTTGCGCTAAAAATATTGTGTGTCAGTTTAAGCACAGTCATGTATAATTTTGCTAATGGGACGTTTCATACGTCGACCCTTAGCCGAGGATACCTCACTGGAATCTTCTGATTTTTTCTTGTAGTTTGTGTAATTAGTGTAGCTATTGTTTATTGCTAGCGTGTAATTATAGAGAGAATTTCCTTTGTAGTTGTAGTTTTTCATTGTTGTACAGTAAAGCAGTTGTGGCATGCATGTAGATTTGCACCAAATATTTCTCAGCTGCGCTTGCAATTAACTAGATATTATTTTCAGTGCTATGTTAATGTGTTTTCTTATTTTGCTCTTCAAATTGTGCTTTTCTGTGTTATCGTGTGAAATATTGTGACAATTATGGCGTGAGAAAAACGTAATACTAGGCTCCAAAGTAAACTAAAAAATGACAGTGAAGACGAGAGTAATGTGTTAGCGCCACTGTGTACTGAATTAACAAATGTTCAGAATAGTAATTTGGTAATTGTGCATAGGGAAATGGAGCGGGCTGCAAATAATAGTGTAGACAGTAAAACAATTAGTGAACAGGGAAGCATTATCGATCGATCGGTCGGCAACAGCTCGCCTCAGGATTCCGAAATGGCAGGACACAATCTTGCAAATACTGTAGATTCAGATTTTGCGTCCTCACCGTTTTCTCAAATAAGTCAAGACACATTTTCTGCTTTTCAAAATGCGAATATTTCCGGTTCAAATGCACTGCCGAATAGCACTGAGGAACATGTTTCAGACATCAGTGCATTGTTAGTACAATTAATGCAACAAATGGGACAAAAGCTTCAAAAGTTAGACACAATGGAACAAAATCTTCAAAAGTTAGACACAATGGAACAAAAATCTTCGTTACTCGAACTACTGCAATACAGCGAGCGCCACTACTGCCAGCTAAATAAAGGATTCAAACTACTGAAGGCACTAACTACTGATAGGCATAGCTAGCAAATGAAAGATTTTCATACAGAACAAACAATGTATTTACCTTAACAGTGTTCAAAGTTCATAATATATAGCAGTTCATGACATCCAGTCTTACAAATATACTGTCTCTGATGGACACACGTCCAGATCATCCGCTCTCAAAACTCCGCCATCTCTCTCCCCACATCCACCGCTGCTGGCGGCTCACCTCCAACTGCGCAACGCTACGCGCTATTCACATCCAACTGCCCAACACTACAATAGCAAATTGCAACAATGCAAACCAGCCACAGACTGCACACAGCACAGTCAGTGATTTTCATATAGAGCGCTACATGGCGTTACCAACATAAAAACCTAAACACAGCCTACTTACAATGCATGTAACAGCTAAAAGCTGGACCGTATTGGAACTTGAGACCCACTAGAAAATCATTTACCATCAAGTGTCCAGGTAGAAAAATAAATCACTGTCTAAATACAGTTAATTAAATGGGCTGTGTATTGGAAATAATATTAAAACACTTAAGCCGTACATTCTTCAAAAAAGAAGCATAAGCAGGGGCATGAACACAAGACAGACTAAAAGTTTCTTATTGCCAAGTGTTGAAGTCGACAAAGAAGAAACTGCCTAAATTGGGTTAAATAAACTGTCGATGTATCGCAAGGAACATTAAAACTCTTTTCAGACATATTTCGCAGAGGAGAAACACTATGCACAGCTCTATATGCTGAGACACTGACAAGCTACCTTTCGCCACGTGTTGAAGCTGACAAAGAAAGCACTGGCTATATTTGATGAATTAAAACTGAAGCTAATAGGACAGATTATTATAACACTTTTGTAAACGCAGATAAGACTCGGCTACATCACGAACAACATTTAACAACAGTTTGAGTCACAAACGATGCTGGTCGACTTTAGGCTCGTTCTGCACACCTGAGTCACCCTTTCTCCGACAGTCAATGAGCGTGCCGTAGTGCTCTGAGAGCTCTGCTGTGAATGTTGCAGCCTGTGCTATCATTCATCCTCATCATAGTGAGTTATTTACTGAATGTTTATTAAATTTGTGGCGAGTTGTCATGGCTGATCGTGGTAGTATGCGAAAAATTCTACAAACGCAAATGTAATTTGCAGGACACACGCTTACATCAAGCGCAAAGCACGTGCATGGAAGTACCGCAAATGTTTCTCGGGATCGTCAACAATGCAATCCCAGTCCATTGCTCAACCTGAACGAGTCGCCATCGTTCGTGGATCGGACTATAGTCTCTCGAAATACAGACGGTGACAGAATGGGCACGTTAGCCAGCACCAGCTTACAGCTTACCCAACCGAGCCACCCCCGTTGGCTCCCAGAAAACAAGTGCTTTTGTGTCCCGGAACGAGACGCATTCTCCCCCGCGATCTCTCCCCCTCCCCCCTCCACCCCCCACCCAGCATGCACGTTTTGCAACGCGCATTGCGTTACCAACCCTTCGGCTAGAACGATCGTTGATCTTTTGGTCTGCGCTTCAGTGTATACTCACACGGTCAAGGATATGGTGCTTAGATCTTTTACGAAATGACAGCACAACCGAAGGTTGCGAACTGACTGCGTTAACTACTGTTACGAAGAAGAAAAAGAGTGAGGAAACATGTCTTCAACGCACAAAATGTTAGTCGTTTCTCGACTTGCATCTCGTATTTACTCTTTTGAAGCGCAGGGAAGCTCGATATATCTCGGCTAATACAACCTGTCGACCCAATATTTTCCGACGAGTTTCAAAATTTGTAGCCAAAGATTCGTTCCCCTTCTAGATTATAGTCGATTGGTGACTATATTTGGAGCATAAAATAATGTTCTTTCCACAACAGCTGAACGCTTGCAACGATGTGCATTGCTTTTATTAAAATTTGATTGTGTAGTAGTTTACAAGCCCACATCTAAACACACATATGCAGATTTGCTATCACGACTGTCAATTAGGCAAGTTAAAAATTTTCGATGCTTGTGCTGATGTATGTTTTGCTTTGGGTATCATGAGCCAAGACACTGTTGAAAATTTTCGATTCACTGCAATTTCGTAGCCAAGTTTTGGTTTGTAACACCTCCCCCTACCTTCCCCTCCCTCCCCTCTCCACCGATCAGACCATTATAACGAAATGGTCAAATGGACATTCAAAATGTAGTCATCTGGTCTACGCTCATAAGTGCCCGAACGTAATGAACTTTTTTGTGCCACGTTCAAATGTATTTATCCAAAAAATTACATAGAAAGCGTAACTGCCAGCATTTTTGGCCTTGTTCAAAAGTATGTATCCGAATAATCATGAAAAGGATGTGACTTGCAGTTATAACGTTGTTGGTTTATTTTGCTATGTGTAAACGGAACTGATAGACATTAAAAGCAGGTTAAAAGCTGTGAGCTGTCTGGGGAAGTTAACCTTGCATTACTGCGCAACTGTTTCACCAGGTATCCAGTCTAGCTTACCAAATTCCCAACCAGACTAACATTAATTATAATCTCTTAACAGTCATACGACAACCGGTGATATATATATATATATATATATATATACATATATATATATACATATATATATATATGTGTATATATATATATATATATATATATATATATATATATATAAGAGAATTTAAATAAAAAGAAATAAATTAGTTTATATTTTGAAATTTATTTTAACATTGATCATTGAAATTTCAGCATATTAAACTAAACTGATGCCTTATTTACGTTTGTGAAAAATGTGAGTTTGTAATCTTATGGAACACATCAAGATTGGGAGACTGCATACAACACTGCATTCATAAAATAACACATGAAGAACGTTGAAACATATGCAAGAGGTAATTAACCACAACCAACCGATTCAATTTTCACCCAAAGAAGTTACGTTCATAGCACAATCCTGTCCGTCATGTAATTACCACACACTGGTATACTAAATTCATACTAACTCTCTGTGAAATCTTCCCAAAAAGAATAGCTGAGGGCTACTTTGATGATTACACCACATGCTTCACGTGGTCAACTTGGTTTACACAAAGCGTGTAACTCCACAATAATTTTGATAATTAAAATAAATTTGATCGAAAAGCAATTTACAAAAGAAAAACCTCGAACTGGTTACTATCGTCTTACTATTAACCTGATCGGTCAAACAATTGTATAAGCACGTGGTACGGGTCTCACAAAGTACACCCCACGTGGGTTGAACATAAAGAAAAGTTGCTATATTGAAAAATATTGTCAATACGAGATGTTATAATCTCACGCACACTCGCATTTAAGATTGATGATCTTAGTTAGATTTACTGATCAACACGTGGTTCCACTTTACTCACAAAGTAGTGACAAAGCAACTACTGGAAAATATTCTGAACTTCACACTCGAAATACACTGCGTTGCAATTTAAGATAACATTAGATATTTTAGAGCTAAACCTGAAATAAAGGTGATTAAATTTTCAGTTAGGCTGAACTTAAGAAATCCATTGTCCTACGGACTTAGCAGACATGCGCTTAGCCGGAGATCTTACCACTTCAGACGCTCGCCATGGACCGACTGCCGTAGTTCCTACCTGAGGGGTGCCTCACAAATACCAACGGAAGTGACCAGAGAGGCAGCTTCCAATACCAACATGACAAGGGACGGGCAGGACCATACTAAGGATAGAAACCTCTTTGCTTTTAGAAAGCGTAGCTACCTGTTCCGACGTTGGTCCTACTGTTCTCTAGCAGACAGGCTTGTCTGCTACCCTCAAGCATGCAACTAGAAATACATTTGCTCATTCATCCTCTCACACAGAAGGGAAGGGGGATGACAGTATCTTATCATATACAGTATACAAAAGAAAGCGGATGTAGGTTCCGTATGAGACTGTGTGACATGAATTACATATAAACTGTGTTTTAAAGTGTAGTAGTGTGACAGATCGTTCTTGTTTATGTGTAAAAGTAACACGTTCCACTACTCAGTCTCCTCCCAGATAGTCAGAAACGCCACAGTAAATTTAGAAGAGCAATTTATTCCATAAATGACAACAGATTTAAGAAATCAAACATGAAAGGAATCCAACAGAGACCTTTCATAACCCCAACGCTCCGGGAAAAGACTGTGCAGGGAATTTTCTGGCCGTGCTAGGACATTCCCAAGCAGGCTTCTCACACCCAACTTAAACCAAAAATGTAAAGAAAAGGCAAAAGGTCACCAGCTACTTGCTAAAACACAATAATTTCAACACATCATTAGAATCTACCAATTTCAAAGAGAAAAAAAAAATCTGTGACACCTATTTAAAAGATAGTGTAGACCTAATTCGGTCAGCAAGTAAAAACAATTGTCCCTGTGTCATTAATATGAAAACAATTTCTGGTTGTTACCCGTATGGTGTTCACCAGTATTTGCTCATTGCAAGAGCCAACTGATCACAGGAAAATTTATGACTGTTTAAAATTTATGACTGTTTATTAACAAGAAAAATTTATGAAAATAGCAAAGGTGCCACAGCAATTAAAAAAAGAACATGAAAATAACATCAGTATTATAAAGCAGAACATTACAATGCACAATCCGCAAAAGCAAAAAAATGATAAGAGAAAAAAACATGTTTTACAAAGTGGTTATCGCAAAAAAATTCTATATCTTATAAAACTAATAATTCGTAGAATTAAAATAACTTTGTGGCACTAATTCAATGACTCTACTATATTTCAATTAGTTAGTAAACAATGATCACTGTGTTGTTATATTGAAGCTACAATTAATTATGTGATTGTTACCCTTATGGGGTTCCTCATCATAAATATGCCCCATGCAAAGGCTAATCGATCACAGTCCAATGAGAATGAATAGCTATCAGACTGATAAACGAAGCAATGCCACAGCAATGAATTTACGAAACAAAATATCACAAATCTAATACATCACACAAAAACAAACATTGATAAATAAAACAGCTCTGAAAGTACAGTAGTCAACGACTAAAAATAACACCATAAATAAAACACCTGCAAAATACAAGAGTCAATCAAAAAAAAAAAGACAATAAATAGAACACCTGCTAAATACAAGAGTCAGTCTAATAAACACCAATAAATCGAACCCCTGCAAAATACATGATCAAAGTTTCTCTGAAAGAACACACGAATATGCATTGGACTAAGAACTGTATAATCACTGTTCACTGGCACACTCAGCAGTTCCACTGTTTCGAGGCACAATATAAGCGGACGGGGGGGGGGGGGGGGGTTCGTCGCTGCAGCTGTCAGTAGGGATTTTTGTCCATCTGTTGCGTGCAATCCCGTCGTCTCTGCCCTCTCATGAAGTTTCTCTTGGTGGCCCGTGTCACGTACATCTCAATTTGGTCCATGTTTGTGTTGTCAAATTCGTGCGGTATCCTCGTTTGACACGCCATGTTGATATTCCTGGGCAAGGATGACACTTAATGGCTCTTCTTTGTGCCACACTTAGCTACCAGAGAACATCGAACTATGATTTACTGTCGCTTGACAGTGGGGATCCGCCAGGAAATGTTGATAGGCGTCGTTGAAGTCTGCCAGTTTCTCTGGACAGTATGTGTCAAAGGGCTCCATGCCCTTTGTGTTGTTACATTCTTGAGTTATCCTCAATTGGCACGCCGGTTTGATATTGCTGGGCAAGGATGACACTTAATGGCTCTTCTTTGTGCCACCCTTAGCAACCAGAGAACATCGAACTATGATTTACTGTCACTTGACAGTGGGCATCCGCCAGGAAATGTTGATAGTCATCGTTGATGCCTGCAAGTTTCTCAGGACAGTCCCTGTCAAAAGGTTCCACGCCCCTTTATCCCCCGTCTTCTGTCGTTTCACCGCGGCCGTCTCGTCACGGTCGCGTGCGTGTGGTGCGTTGCCAGCAGATGGATTTCCACGCGGTGGACCACTCCGCCATCTCAGGTCATCGGCTCCACGAAAGGTCGCACGGGGCGGCCGCCCATTAGCTCCAGGTGCAAGGGAAAGTGTTTGTCGCGTGCCCTTCTTTTGTTGTCGACCGCGCTCCCGAAGTGGCCCGGTTGACAGCGTGTCCTGCTGGGAAACCCGACAGTTTACAACTAGCCCTCCTCCTCGCTGCTCCCGCTGTCTCGTAAGAGTTTAGCCGGTTCGCTTTCATGTTCTCAACTGCATTCACAGCAATTATTCATCGTAGTTATGTGATTACAAAATGTCATACATAATACCACTTAGTATGTCTTTCACAATTTTTAAGAACAAAAGTGAGACTTAATTTTTTTTAAATAAAAAAAGTTAGATGAATTGACAATATAAAAATAAAAGTTAAATGACTTGACAATATAAAAAATAAAAGTGAAATGACTTGACAGTATAAAAATAAAAATTCAATCAACTGACAACATAATATTTAAATCCACATCACTAATGTGGTTCACTTACGTTTTAATAAATCAAATGCTACTTATTAATTCACTAAAATGAATAGGATTATGCCTTGTGCAAGTATAGGTCAGGACAGCATAGGGTTCACATGTTATTTACACACACACATGCACACCTGTTGTCTATTCTACAAACTAACTACCCATAAACATGCGTTACTCAAAATTCTACTTCTGTCCACTACTAGTTAATCCAACAAGCTACTTCAATCTACTTCAACAAAGTGTTTACACCACTACAACATTGTTCTAATTCGTCTTCTTCCTGACGCTCGCCGCATCTGTGTTGTCACATAATAAATATGGAGAACTTTCCTTAAACATACACAGTAAAAAGAACAATGGTTATTTACACGCCAAAACATTTATACCAGTTGACACACCTGATAAGAGGCTCGCAATTATACATTTATCATACTCATATATTCACACATAAAACAGTAAGAAATTTTCATCTAAAATTACGTTATCACGAGAATTAATAACATAGATGACTCTGAGAACGGTAAAAATATCTTCATCATACAGGTTATACTACATTTTCTTACCCATTTTGCTGCGATTTCGTTCCTTCTTTAAGTTACCTTTCGCTTCCAAATCAGTTATTTCGCCTGTGGTGGTTATTCTGGATTCATTTCTCATGAATGGCAAAATTGTGGTCTCCTCTATTCTGTAAAACAGTTTCATCTTAACATATTGAACTTACAACAGACACAAAATATCCGAATCCTCCTGTAGTTTAAATGAGAAATGTTTTGCTTCATCCTTATTACCTTAAACCAAGCTTTCCGTCGGTCCCATAATCAAAATTATTTAATTTTCCTTTACCTTCAAGAGGGAAATTTCCTCAGTCCAAATCATATAGGCTGCAGTGCATCCCGGACCAGCGAAAACAGTAAGCTGTAATGCTCACAGCATCAGCAAAACACATAAACGTCGCTTTTCTAGGACAAGTATTAACGCAGAATAATTTTTCAGGCTTTGGCCCAACATCAATCAAGACTACAGAAAGGATCCATATTTCTGTTCCATTCTCCATTTGCTTGAAAACTGCTCATCATTTGACTGCCATAATAATATTTCAGGGCCACGTAAATTACACAAACCACAATTCTTCTTTCACCTTGAAGGGAATCAATTTACTGACGAAATCTACAGACAGCACTTTACATACTCAGCTATAAAGAACAAAAAAGACATATATCATCAATATTAACATATCATCGTATATTGGGAAGCCATTGGTTAAACAATCGTGTTATCGCATCCTGTTTTCAAGATTCCAAACTTACTCATACCGTTCTCAGAGTCCTCCTATCTTAAAATATTCATACAGCACGCATAATATAGTAAGATATCCTCATTTATACTGACAGATATAGAATAGTAATAGATAGATAGTAGCACTGAAAGCAGAAAATCGGAAACAAGGCTACTAACAGCTGGGGACCTGGGTCTGCCAGACCCATAATACCCACAGATCGGATATTCTCCAGAGTTTTGCAGTAATTCAACACAGATCTTGCTTCCCTCAGGAGCGACTCTTTTCAATTTACACAAAAAAACCATAAACAGCATTTCACTCGTTCACAAAGAAACCTTTTATCTTCACATTTGAACCAACCTAACTCCTAATTGCACAAGGAAAGAAACAAAATTAAAAACATCACGTCAATCAATCACATAGAAACATCTTTATCATTATTTTTACCAACATATTATTCAAAATGCATTTGTTACAAATGTAAACTAATCAATTGTTTCTCTTCACCGTCCTCTCTACTCCTCACTGCCCTTTCTACTCATTTGCCATGTCGCTCATTTGTTCCGATTGGGCGCCTTCTGGGCTGATCACTTGTCATTACCGGTTTCGTTCATTTCCATTTGCTGGATTATGTCTAGGGTTGGCCGGCCGAATTTCAACATCATGTGGTGCTCCGCCTACAATCCTATTTCCACCGTGTTCACCGTAGTATCGATTCTGGTTGCCGTAACTGTTGCGTTCACGATTCTGTCCACGTCCTCGATCATTTCCGTTGTTCCACCTGTGTTTGCGACTGTTACCCCAGTTTCTATACGGCCGGTCCCGTTTATTGTTCCGTTCGCGTCGCGACGACCAGTCACGCCGTTGATTAGTACTATGGCCACGACTGCGATCGCGCTGCTGTGCCCCATAGTAACTTTGTGCCTGATTAGGCGGGCATTCTCCTGTATTGTATTCCAACTCTTGGATAAGTGTCTTAAACGTTTCCACGTCCTCTTTGCATCGTCCCGCAAGAATGACGTGGCGCAAGTGCATCGGCAATTTGGTGATGCATACCTAATTAGTTCCGCAGGCCCGTATGGGTCGTATAGAAATTGATTTGCCTGCAGCATGTGGTCGAATAGGCGTGCCGGGCTGCCGAAACCAGACTGGTTCAAATTTGGCAGCATAATTATACCATGCTTGACCCTATCTTGTGCCGCTTCTGACCAATAGGCGGACAGAAAGGCTTGTCGAAACTCACGATTGGAGTTGCAGTGACGCGCTGCCAACGTCATGCGAATCGCCGGTTCGCCTTCCAAATAGCCACACATATATTCTATCTTATGTGAACTTGCCCATTCGGGGGGAAGACAGAACTCAAATTGCTCGAGCCATGCTCGTGGATGTATTCCTTTTTGCGAATTTCGAAATATCTCAAACTTTCTCACCGTAAGGAAATGTTTGAAATCAAATCCCCGCATTGCCTCCCGGCGAGGCTCTTGATTGTTTCTATTTTTCTCATGTCTGCCCCTCAAAATACATTCTTCCCTGTCGTCAAAATCTCCCTCGTGGCCGGAGTCCCTCTCTGCACTGTTGGTACGGCTATTTTTAGTGCTATTGGCGAGTTCGTAATCACACGCCATGCGGTTTTCCAGATGCGCCACGCGTTCTTGTAATTCGCCTGTTACAGCTTTGTGCCGCCTGTTCACTTCGAACTGTCCCTTCTGAAATCTAAGAAGCGAAAGCACTTCTTCGGTCTCTGCGGCCGCTACCGGTGTAGTATAGTTCTCGCTTTCCGTCACCTTCATCGTGCCTACGATGTCCGCTATTGCCGCAATCTTATCATGTATTTGTCTGTTGTCCTCCGCCCCAGTCTGCTTCAATTGTTCTACTTGCTGTTCCAGCGCGTGAATCGCTAGACTGTTATCCGCTACTGTGTTGCTAACGGACGTGGGACAATGCTTTTCCGCCTCTTGGACCCTCGAGAGTACCTACTGGTGTTCTCTTTGGCATTCTTCTCTCAGCGATTGGAAATTCCTAAGTAGCTGTTCTTCGCTCTCTTTCGATTCCGCATCGCGATTCCACTTGCCCTGTTCTAAGGCTTGCAGACGATCATCGATTTGTTCAAATGTACGGCCTAATTCTTTCATAATATCACTTTTTATTTCACTTGCCAGATTGTTTATTCTTTGTGAGATATCATAGGACACTCTCTGCATCGACTTGTCAACTTTATTTGTCTGCTGGATTAGTTTTTCGTCTATTTGTTCGCCTAGCTCTTGGATCGATTTTTTGGATGTTTCGTTTTGTTCTCGGAACGATTTTTCTGATTTCTGCGTCATTTGTTCGCCTAGCTCGCAGATCGATTTTTCAGATTTCTGCACCATTTGTTCGCCTAGCTCTCAGATTGATTTTTCGGATTTCTCTGCGTTTTCTTTATTTTGTTGCAATAAGGCTTTTATGAGTTCTGCCAAATCAATTTGGTTAGTTGGTGGAAAACTAATTTCTGGCTGTGATGTGAGCCCGTTCGTCCCGTTTTGCATTTCCTCTGAAGTATTCCCCATTACATTTTCGGAACCGTCCGGCGTGTTAATATTCGAAATCAAATTATCCCCATGGTCCATGTTGCTTAAGTTGTAGGACCGCCTACTTTTAGCTTGGTTACGAGTCTGCATTAGTTCAGTTTATGCCCGGTACACAACACACTAATCAGAAAAAATGTATCCCGCAAAAATTACGACAGTCACACGAAATGTACCCAACTTAGTACGCACTTTTTCACACGCAAAACAAATTTATATCTTTGATCGAAGTCAGTGCAATTTACAAGCGAGAAGAAAAAACATACATATAAAACACACAAATATTGAAAACAAAACAAGACAAACAACACAACGCCGTGAATCTTTTGAAAGTCTGCTCAGAAACAACGCAGAAGTTGTTTGAGCGCAGCAGGGAAAAAAATTAAGATTATACAACTCTCGCAATCTAACGTTTCAGAGATTCCAGAGTCTAGCGGAATCACAGAACAGGGTCGCCATGTATAACGTTGTTGGTTTATTTTGCTATGTGTAAACGGAACTGATAGACATTAAAAGCAGGTTAAAAGCTGTGAGCTTTCTGGGGAAGTTAACCTTGCATTACTGCGCAACTGTTTCACCAGGTAGCCAGTCTAGCTTACCAAATTCCCAACCAGACTAACATTAATTATAATCTTTTAATAGTCATACGACAACCGGTGATATATATATATATATATATATATATATATACATACATACATACATATGTACACACACACACACACACACACACACACACACATATATATATATATATATATATATATATATATATATATATATATATTGGTTGTGGTTAATTTCCTCTTGCATATGTTTCAACGTTCTTCGTGTGTTATTTTATGAATGCAGTGTTGTATGCAGTCTCCCAATATATATTTTTTGGACCATATATATATATATATATATATATATATATATATATATATATAAGAGAATTTAAATAAAAAGAAATAAATTAGTTTATATTTGGAAATTTATTTTAACATTGATCATTGAAATTTCAGCATATTAAACTAAACTGGTGCCTTATTTACGATTGTGAAAAATGTGAGTTTGTAATCTTATGGAACACATCAAATATGGAGCCAAGATTGGGAGACTGCATACAACACTGCATTCATAAAATAACACACGAAGAACGTTGAAACATATGCAAGAGGAAATTAACCACAACCAACTGATTCAATTTTCACCCAAAGAAGTTACGTTCGTAGCACAATCCTGTCCGTCATGTAATTACCACACACTGGTATACTAAATTCATACTAACTCTCTGTGAAATCTTCCCAAAAAGAATAGCTGAGGGCTACTTTGATGATTACACCACATGCTTCACGTGGTCAACTTGGTTTACGCAAAGCGTGTAACTCCACAATAATTTTGATAATTAAAATAAATTAGAACGAAAAGCAATTTACAAAAGAAAAACCTCGAACTGGTTACTATCGTCTTACTATTAACCTGATCGGTCAAACAATTGTATAAGCACGTGGTACTGGTCTCACAAAGTACACCCCACGTGGGTTGAACATAAAGAAAAGTTGCTATACTGAAAAATATTGTCAATACGAGATGTTATAATCTCACGCACACTCGCATTTAAGATTGATGATCTTAGTTAGATTTACTGATCAACACGTGGTTCCACATTACTCACGAAGTAGTGACAAAGCAACTACTGGAAAATATTCTGAACTTCACACTCGAAATACACTGCGTTGCAATTTAAGATAACATTAGATATTTTAGAGCTAAACCTGAAATAAAGGTGATTAAATTTTCAGTTAGGCTGAACTTAAGAAATCCATTGTCCTACGGACTTAGCAGACATGCGCTTAGCCGGAGATGTTATCACTTCAGACGCTCGCCACGGACCGACTGCCGTAGTTCCTACCTGAGGGGTGCCTCACAAATACCAACGGAAGTGACCAGAGAGGCAGCTTCCAATACCAACATGACAAGGGACGGGCAGGACCATACTAAGGATAGAAATCTCTTTGCTTTTAGAAAGCGTAGCTACCTGTTCCGACGTTGGTCCTACTGTTCTCTAGCAGACAGGCTTGTCTGCTACCCTCAAACATGCAACTAGAAATACATTTGCTCATTCATCCTTTCACACAGAAGGGAAGGGGGATGACAGTATCTTATCATATACAGTATACAAAAGAAAGCGGATGTAGGTTCCGTATGAGACTGTGTGACATGAATTACGTATAAACTGTGTTTTAAAGTGTAGTAGTGTGACAGATCGTTCTTGTTTATGTGTAAAAGTAACACGTTCCACTACTCAGTCTCCTCCCAGATAGTCAGAAACGCCACAGTAAATTTAAAAGGGAAATTTATTTCATAAATGACAACAGATTTAAGAAATCAAACATGAAAGGAATCCAACAGAGACCTTTCACAGTATTATCACATCTAAAAGTAGTTTACAGGCCGTTAAAATGAAACAGCCGAACAAAATGTAGCCATCTCGGTTGTCCTCAAAAGCATCCAAACACGCTCTTTTGCACTATGAAGTCATTAATCGGCGAGATTGTTCTTGCCGACCGAACGTTTTTCTTGTCCTAACAAGTATTGTTTTAGACATGTCCAATGCATTTGACTCTTCCCTCAGCATGATATAACACTCACGACACGTTTTCGAAACATGTAGGCACTGTTGCTTATATCACTTGCTGACGATAATTTTGCAATGTAAACAAAGTCACTTACACGTCAACAACTGGTCTCTAAAACCGATATGGGTCAGTCAACATTGTAATGACCCCCACGGTTAGATACTAGCTTCATCTTGTAGTTAAAATCGTTTGTCATCTTTGGTTGTCACAAAGTGGAAACAACATGACCCTTCCATGGTATAGCATACTGAACAGTAGTAATATTCTTTTGGGTAGATAAAACTAAGGTTTGCTATGCTTTCAAAGCCAGACAATTATTATAGCGACTAAATGCTAAGATATTAACTTGATCTTGCATTACAAAACGTTTGCCGTCTTGTGTTGACAATGCCAAACATTTCATTACAGTAATAATACGCATCTGTGTAAGTAAGAAACGAGGGTTACTGCGCTTTCAACTTCCCATCTTTTAAGTCAGTCTTCATATTCAAAAGTATCTGATTTTTTGGACCATATTCAAAAGTGTCCAGTTCACTGCTTCCGTAAAACAGTACGTAAGCTTCCACAAGAAATTATTTTTCAAAGCCGTTTTTTGCACTCACGCATATCTGAGCATTAATATCCGTATACAGCTTCATCCAGGCAGCTTGACAGAATGACAACACTGACTGGGAGCTGAAACATCTAACGTGTAGGCCAATGAGTTTTATCCACATTTCTTGAACCGTGATTTCGGTCTAAAGCGTAGTTACGAATAATACGTCGATTCAAAGACTAAAAATCGAACATCATGAAAAACGAGCGGGGGAATTGTTTGGCCCATTCAGCTATTCAGTAACTGTTGTAGCTCTTTTCGTTTTCCTGTCGTAAGTGACTGTGAATTAAAAGACTCATTTACCGGAAGCGTTTCAAGTTTTTACCATTGTGAGTATATAATACAACAGCAGAACAGCAGCTCAAATGTAACGCAATACTAACTGTAGAATTTTCGGCATTTCAAGGTGCTGCCAGATCGTGCAGAGGGCCGTTGGGTCATTTTACTTCAGTTATTACAAAAACGAGCCTAATGTCCAAATGGAATAGCTGAGGTATCTGCTGAACATCGATGCAGACTAAAAAGGAAATGGATGTTTTTAACAGTCCACTTTCAGTAGTTAGAATTCTCGCCCAGTGTGGAATACCATTCACTCGGCAAAATCATGAGCCACACTCACGTACAGCTAGGTAGTGTATTGGAATAATTTTAGCTTCGTATGATGAATGTCTGGATTCGATTCACACATCAGACAACCATTTTTAACAAACACGAAGAGACGCTTCTCACCTCCTGTAACGCCCGTACAACATCTTAGTATTTCGTGGTGGTTCCACATTAATCTTAACGCACCTTCGCTACCGACTGAAGGAGAGTCGGTGTACGCGGGGTAGCCGCGATGTCTGCGGCGTCTTGTCACGGTCCGCACGGCTCCCCACGTCGCAGGTTCGAGTCCTCCCTCGGGCATGGGTGTGTGTGTTGTTCTTAGCGTAAGTTAGTTTAAGTTAGATTAAGTATTGTGTAAGATTAGTGACCGTTGACCTCAGCAGTCATAAGACCTTACCAAAAATTTCCAGAGTCGGTGTTAGTTGGGCCGTGACGAGGTGGATTTGCGACATGTATAAACTCTGACACCAGTAAGCTTTCTCTCTAAAATTCTGGGATTGGGATTTGAACCGGTATCTCCGCTTTCATGCTAATTTAGCCCTTCAAGACAATACAGTTCTATTGTTCCGTTGTTTGTGTCTGGTTTCGAATCCTGGTTCGGCGCAAAAAAAAAATTTCGTGTCATTTGAAGCTCTACATACGTACTGCAAACTACAGGTGAAAAATAATTATGATTATTAACGCCTCTACTTACGTTGTTAATATTAACGATAGGTTCATATTTATGCTCCCAGTCAAACACTTCATCCCATCATTTCCAGTTCAAACGTGCCGCCTCTAGCTATAAGTGAAAGGAAATCGAGTGTTAACGCCTCTTCATGTGAAGACAACAACGACTCCCAGTCAGCATAAAACATTTCGTCACGTTATGAGATTTCCACTGTGCAGCGGAGTTACGTTATTTCCATTTCAAACATGTGCACATATCGCTAATGGTGAAATAAACTGGTATTTAACGTCTGTTCGTGGGTAGAAAACGACGGAAATTGGTTCAGGATTCCGATCCCGGTGGGACAAAACTTTTGTCTTGTCATTTCGGCATCAATCACCTGACTACTCATGATAAACTTCAATATATAAATTTTATCGTCTGATTGTCCTTAGTTAACAATAGTTAGGTTCTGGATTCGAATGCCCATACCACACAAAACTTTATACCTAGTTTAAACATGCTTCATTTCTAAATGACGTGACATTCAAGGCCTTTCGTGGTTAGTTAACAAGGAAATACTTGCTGAATAGGAGTCCTGGGTGCCAGTTCAGTACAAAACTTTTTATTGCGTAATTTCCAGTTGAAAATTGTTTTTTAAAATGTCATTCACTGTAATAAAACGGAGTTTACAGACTTCGAAGACTGTGTCATCTGTAATAACGTGTTTTCTTATATCTGAATTATAATGGTATTAATTTATGTCTAGACTGATTGCCATACAGAGTATTTTGTCTCTCGTAATAGCCATTTTGTACAATCAAATGACGGTGTCAAAAAGGGATTAGAAAACCTGCAGAAACGTTACGTTATATGAGTCGCACAGAAATCAAGCCTGTCACTATTCAGATCGTCCAGACATATTTGAGCATGGTAATACATCTGAGATATCATCATGAGAAACGTTTCAGTTGCCTATACATTAATAATAACAATAATAGCGATTATCAATAATAATAATAGTAATTAATTTAACACTTTACAAGTTGAGAAAGCAGGCACCGGGAATCACAGTGACAGCAACTATTAAGAGGTAGCAGACGGTGTCAGTAAAAACCTTTGATGACGAGGGGGAAGGAAAGGTGGGTGATCGAGGAGCAGCGTGCGCTGCAAACAAGTAGGTGGAAGAGATAACCATTGTGGTAGAGAGTCATAACTAGCTCCCTTTTGTAGTCAGCAAAGGCTGTACTTTCCCTGCGACTTTAGGGATGATAATTTTAAAGTGGCTTTCTGGTACAAAAATGATTTTGAGAAGACATTAGTGTTATGTGATGGTGTAGAGGGGATTCTGAATTGTCGCGAGAGAGCTGTTCGGCTCAGATACAAATGTTAGATTTATGACAAGCAAGAGGGACTGCAGTAACTGAGCAGATCGTAGAGCAAGCAGAGGTTATCCTACTGCATACGATCGGCACGTAGCCATGATGACTGTTCGCAGGCAGGAATGATATTTTCGAAGAAACGAACGTCAAAGTTGTATCATACTCCAGCTTTCGTCGCCATTTCCTTCCAACGTGGGCACTCGTATGAAAATCCTTGATAGACATCGTCGCGATATTCAAGAATTGGATGTACTGGCGAGAGTACCAGTTTCGTTTTAAGTTCAAGGGGAAATACATTTTTTTATATTTCTGCAGAGCTCGGAGAGACGCTATAACCTTACAGACTGCAGTTGTGTGTAGAGTCCAGTCTAAGTTATGTTTCAGACTTGTCGCCGAATTCTTTGCAAAGGAAGGATTGGGTACGGAAATGGTTATCTGATCTGAGGTGTAAGAAGACTTTTCTGGGCGGCTAAAATTGCTTGTGTTTTAAATAGATAAAGTTTCTGATCTATGTACTGTGCCCATTGCGATAAGTCAAGCATGTCAGCGTTTACATGCTGAACGGATATGCACAAGTTTTCTGGACGGTGAAACCGTCATTTTGTCACTCATCACTGTCTGAATCTAGTTAATGGATGCTTGCTACGCGAAACGGCTCGTTCATAAATTTTGATGTGTGCTTGAGACTGAGTGCCACATACTACATTCTAATCACTTGCTGCTCAGCATGCCACTAAGAGAAATATTAACTACATATTGTGATGTTCCACGTTGTGGTCCATGATGATTGAGACTGAAGGTGCAGTTTTCCTTTCTGCAGTGGTTACTACTTTCATAAATATCAGGTGAAATTTCTCTTTGGGCTTGACATATTTCTGTTAAAATTTTTAGCTACATTGCTCAGAAATTTATAAATTTTTGAAATGGACGTCTATTTATCTGCAGTGCCACAGTGGATGCAGGTTTTTACCATCAGTAATGAAGTCTACCCAGAAGCGAAAATTGCAGATATGCGATGTTGAGCAAAGGTAGTACACTGTTGCATATTGTACTTCGCATTATTTATAATTAATGGTTCTTTCTATAAACTTTGAGCTGAGCTTTATATAAGAAAGAATTCGTAACGAGCACTTACTGGCTTTATATTTGGTTAATGGAGAGGAGAGCGTTACAAGGTTTACCTCTGTGGCAGGTCTTTGAAGTTTCGACGATGCTCTCCCCTTCCCCTTTCAGCGAGGTCCATCTATTGTTATACCAGCAAACAGCCTGCTTGACCACTTTCTTCACGGCAATGAAACTCCATTACTTGCATTTTAGCGAGAGACGGAGGGATAATTTTTTCGCACAGTTCTACAGTGTTAAAGAAACTATGACGCTGAAGAGACGAGACTTTCGAATGGGTGTTCCGCACTCATAACGGCAGAGAAACATGACTTCGTATGTTTTCTCTTTCTCTCAGCTGACTGTAACATCGTAACTCAATTTTTTAACCACATGCTTCACTGAAAGACGGAAAGGATACCATCACAGTAGTTAAAAAACTGATAAAGAAAAATGATTTATAGCTACAGATAGCTGCAACCAGTCGCTTATGAAATATGCGTATGTTACACAGGTCTGTTGTTACACTGCTCCACAAAACCTAAGGGCGAGATGCATAAAGTAACATGACAGATCAACAATTCAGTAGGAATGAATTAAACTGCGGGAGCGTTTCCTCAGAGATATCCCGGTCGTGTACCAAAAGCTATACGTCACACACTGAGAGGTCACCGTGACTGTAGCGCAAAGTGGGGCTTTCCCCGAAACGCGAGGCAGTTGAAGGAACGGGGAAAAACTGAAATACGTGTCAATCAGAGAGCAATTACGTTGCACCGCGATGGGTTTCTTTATTAAAACATGGCCCGGAGACAACAGCTGGATGACTTCACACGGTGAAGGACCATCGGCAGACTGGATGAACGACGAATTGTGACGTGTGTAGCCCACAGGTCTACAAGACACAAAGTCTGACGCTCCACAGTGGCACAACAATTTCAAGGCTGTGGTCGCTTTGCCTAATCCTACCTGGTAAAGATCCCATACTTATGAGCAACATTCAGGTATTGCACGAACGTGGTTTTGTGAGCTACCTCTTTTGTGGGCAGACTACATTTTCATGAAGATTCTTCTAATGAATACAAGCCAAGCATATTTCTTGAGATTAGTTTTATTTGCTCGTTCCACTTTTTCTAGCATTGCGACTTCTTTGTATACATTAAATTCATCCGGGAACAGCTTCATGGAATTTCCGAGGTTGTCTACTACGTCATTTACATACAGGGTGAAAAGTATTTAAACCGACAAACTCCGGGAGGTTGTAGGGGACATCAAAACAAATATTTTTCCCTAATGTCATTTTTTTCCTATGAGGATTATTTAAACCGGTAGAGGAAGATTTCTCTGGCGACAAATTAATTAAACCAACAAAAAAGTCCAGAGGGGACATACCTGGGGATCGAGCAGGCCATGGTGCAGGACCACCTCTGCCAATCCACGTTTCTGGGAACCGTCGGTCCAGAAATCGACGCACTCGACGACTCAAATGTGCCGGCGCCCTGTCATGCCGGAACCACATGCGTTGTCTTGTAGGGAGCGGGACGTTTTTCAGCAATTCCGGCAATGCTCTGGCGAGAAAACTGTAATAGTGCCTGCCATTTAATGGCCTAAGTAGCAGATACGGCCCAATTAAACAGTACCCAATAACAGCGACTCACACATTAACGAAGAACCGCACTTGATGAGCGCTAGTAACTGTGGCATGTGGGTTATCCTCACTCCAAACATGCGAATTGTGTATGTTGAAGACTCCATCACGCCCGAACGTTGCTTCATCGGTAAACAACACAGAGGATGTAAATGTAGGATGCATTTCACAGTGTCCCAGGTACCACTGCGAAAACGGTGCTCTGGGTGGATAATCAACTGGTTCCAGGTTGTGGACGTGGACGTAACACTTGCTCTCGAAGGACTGTTCTTTGCAGGAGTGCTGATTGAAGGATCCCGCTCCACAGTCTACAAGACAGCTTCCTCAAATTGCAGCGTTCTTACCGTGCGACGGCGTCCCTGTCCAGGTAATCTGCTAAATGACCCGGTCCCACGCAGACGTTGGTACACAGCAGCAAAGGTCACATGATGCGGGATACGGCGATTAGGATATTGTTGGTGATAAACCTGCTGTGCAGCTCGTCCGTTGTGGTGCGCTACGTAGTACGCACCAAGCATGTCAGTGTACTCACTCCAGGTGTATCGCTCCATTAGTAAACAGAGACAATGCACTACCACGCTGGTGGACAGCAGAGCGTAATACGCCCTCTAACAACTGAAGATCGTAATAAGGCCTCTAACAAGTGAAGAGCGTAATACGGCCTCCACCGGTTTAAATAATCCTCATAGGAAAAAATGACATTAGCGAAAAATATTTGTTTTGATGCCCCCTACAGCCTCCCAGAGTTTGTCGGTTTAAATACTTTTCACCCTGTATACTGTGAAAAGTAATTTACATAGAATGCTACTTTGGGGTACGCCCGCATTAACTTTTACGTGTGAAGAGTCCTCTCCATTGAGACTGACGTGCTGTGTCCTGTCCTCGAGAAACTCTTCAATACCATCACACTGTTTGCCTGATGTCCCGATGGCTCCCATTTTGTTCATTAGGCGGCAATGCGGAACCGTATCGAACGCCTTACGGAAGTCAAGGAACACGGCATCTATCAGGGCACTGGTATCTACTGCTTTCTAGGTCTCATGGGCGAACAGAGCGAGATGGGTTTGATACTTTCGTTGTTCTCGGAACCCATGTTGATTTCTACAGAGCAGATTTTTCTGTCTTCGGAAAATTCACAATACGCGAACATAAAACATATTCCAAAATTCTACAACGGGCCGACGTCAGATAGGCCTGTAGAATTGTGCATGTGCTCGACGACCCCTGTTGAAAACGGAAAAGACCTGTGCCATTTTCCAGTCATCAGGAACGCTTCACTCCTCCAGCGATCATCGATACACTGCTGCTAGAAGAGGGGCAAGGTCACTCGAATACTCTACGTAGAATCGGTTTTGTATCCCGTCAGGTCCGGTAGCCTTTCCTTTGTTGGGCGATTTCAGTTACCTTTCTATCCCATGGTCACTTATTTCAATATCAGCCATTTTGTCTTTCGTATGACGATTTAAAGGAGGCACTACACTGCCACCTTCCTCTGTGAAATAGTTTTGAAAATAGACATTAGTATTTTGGTCTTCTCTGTGTCGTCCTCCTTTTCTATGCCATTATTGTCACAGAAGTTCTGGACAGATGGCTTTGATACGTTAACTTAAAACCAAAACGTGTTACTCTGTCAAGTCCGGAGGCAGAATTTTACTTTTGAATTCATTGAACGCTGCACATGAGGCTCTCCTTACGCTAATTTTGACTTCCTTTGGTTTTTGTTTACCTTCGAGTCATCGGCTACCTTGATATTTGCAGTGACGTTCTCTTTCTTTTCGTAGCAGTTTCTTGCACGGCTGTCGAACTATGTCTAGTCATTTCCATTCCTCACAACTTTGCTCGGCAGATTCCTGTCTTAAGCGTATTGTACAACGCTCTTGAACGGTGCCCACTGGTATTCAACATTGTTATCACTGGAGATGAAAGCTCCTGGCAGATTAAAACTGTGTGCCGGATCAAGACTAGAACTCGGAACTTGTGCCTTTCGCGGGCAAGTGCTTTACCAACTGAGCTACCCAAGCACGACTCACGCCCCCTTCTCACAATTTTACTTCCGCCAGTACCTCGTCTCCTACCTTCCAAACTTCACAGAAGTTCTCCTGCGAAACTTGCAGGACTAGCACTACTGGAGTTCCAGTCTCGGAACGAAAAAAAAGGTTCAAATGGCTCTGAGCACTATGGGACTCAACTGCTGAGGTCATAAGTCCCCTAGAACTTAGAACTACTTAAACCTAATTAACCTAAGGACAACACACACATCCATGCCCGAGGCAGGATTCGAACCTGCGACCGTAGCGGTCGCGCGGTTCCAGACTGGAGCGCCAGAACCGCTCGGCCACCAGCGGCCGGCAGTCTCGGTACGTCACACAGTTTTAAACTGCTAGGAAGTTTCAAATCAGCGCACTGCAGGGTGAAAATTTCGTTACTGGAGATGATATTTTCATGCTGGCCGCTCAGGTAATTGAAATATCTTTCTTTTGGCTCTTGGTAAGCAGAAACATCTTCCTACAATTCTTTGCATACACTCCTGGAAATTGAAATAAGAACACCGTGAATTCATTGTCCCAGGAAGGGGAAACTTTATTGACACATTCCTGGGGTCAGATACATCACATGATCACACTGACAGAACCACAGGCACATAGACACAGGCAACAGAACATGCACAATGTCGGCACTAGTACAGTGTATATCCACCTTTCGCAGCAATGCAGGCTGCTATTCTCCCATGGAGACGATCGTAGAAATGCTGGATGTAGTCCTGTGGAACGGCTTGCCATGCCATTTCCACCTGGCGCCTCAGTTGGACCAGCGTTCGTGCTGGACGTGCAGACCGCGTGAGACGACGCTTCATCCAGTCCCAAACATGCTCAATGGGGGACAGATCCGGAGATCTTGCTGGCCAGGGTAGTTGACTTACACCTTCTAGAGCACGTTGGGTGGCACGGGATACATGCGGACGTGCATTGTCCTGTTGGAACAGCAAGTTCCTTTGCCGGTCTAGGAATGGTAGAACGATGGGTTCGATGACGGTTTGGATGTACCGTGCACTATTCAGTGTCCCCTCGACGATCACCAGTGGTGTACGGCCAGTGTAGGAGATCGCTCCCCACACCATGATGCCGGGTGTTGGCCCTGTGTGCCTCGGTCGTATGCAGTCCTGATTG
This sequence comes from Schistocerca nitens, assembly GCF_023898315.1. Taxonomy (NCBI): domain Eukaryota; kingdom Metazoa; phylum Arthropoda; class Insecta; order Orthoptera; family Acrididae; genus Schistocerca; species Schistocerca nitens. Next base: position 859,644,270 of record NC_064617.1, read on the forward strand.
TGGCGCTCACCTGCACGGCGCCAAACACGCATACGACCATCATTGGCACCAAGGCAGAAGCGACTCTCATCGCTGAAGACGACACGTCTCCATTTGTCCCTCCATTCACGCCTGTCGCGACACCACTGGAGGCGGGCTGCACGATGTTGGGGCGTGAGCGGAAGACGGCCTAACGGTGTGCGGGACCGTAGCCCAGCTTCATGGAGACGGTTGCGAATGGTCCTCGTTGATACCCCAGGAGCAACAGTGTCCCTAATTTGCTGGGAAGTGGCAGTGCGGTCCCCTACGGCACTGCGTAGGATCCTACGGCCTTGGCGTGCATCCGTGCGTCGCTGCGGTCCGGTCCCAGGTCGACGGGCACGTGCACCTTCCGCCGACCACTGGCGACAACATCGATGTACTGTGGAGACCTCACGCCCCACGTGTTGAGCAATTCGGCGGTACGTCCACCCGGCCTCCCGCATGCCCACTATACGCCCTCGCTCAAAGTCCGTCAACTGCACATACGGTTCGCGTCCACGCTGTCGCGGCATGCTACTAGTGTTAAAGACTGCGATGGAGCTCCGTATGCCACGGCAAACTGGCTGACACTGACGGCGGCGGTGCACAAATGCTGCGCAGCTAGAGCCATTCGACGGCCAACACCGCGGTTCCTGGTGTGTCCGCTGTGCCGTGCCTGTGATCATTGCTTGTACAGTCCTCTCGCAGTGTCCGGAGCAAGTATGGTGGGTCTGACACACCGGTGTCAATGTGTTCTTTTTTCCATTTCCAGGAGTGTACTTGCACCTTTTTTGTATCTTACATCCGTATTCAGTGACGTTGTAACAGCATTACTGTCACTGTCGTGCGAAGGGTGAGACAACAGTTATAGATTCATCCACTGTCATTGCAAGGAAGGAAGGCAGAAAGGAAGATTGGTCTTTAACGTCCTATCGACAGCTAGGTCATCAGAGACGGAGTACAAGCTCGGATTATAAAAGGACGGAAAAAGAAATCGGTAGTGACCTTTCAAAAAAATAATCACGGTATTTGTCTTAAGCGATTTGGGGAAATAATGGAAAAACTAAAACTGAATGACTGGATAGGAATTTTAACCGTCGTCCTCCCGAATGCGAGTCCATTGTGCTAAACCCGCGCCCCCTTACTCGACCTGGTACCAATTTCATCACTATTCTGAGACACCTCTTGTGTTATGAGTATCTCTAGCAGAAACATCAGATTTTTAATTATATTTAAGTGAAGAAAAAGTGAAATAATGATTCTGAGTTAACCCTTTCGCTGCCAATCTTTTGAAAACCTTAATTTATCAAGCAGGATATTTTGAGTACCCCAAATGAATTTTGTGATTTGATTTTCAAAAAATATTGTATTGTATTGTATTAAACCGTGGACCTAGAAACGACGGAGAGGCTTCGTCCCGCCGTAGCCCTCAGTCGTTCACAAACTCGCAACAGGCCCCAGCAGTCCACCCACCCCACCGCAGCCCCACGCGAACCCAGGGTTATTATGCGGTTCGGCCCCCAGTGGACCCCCTCCCTCCCGCCCCCGGGAACGTCTGATACCAGACGAGTGTAGTCCCAAATGTTTGCGTGGTAGAGTAATTATGGTGTACGCATACGTGGAAACGGTGTTTGCGCAGCAATCGCCGACACAGTGTAACTGAGACGGAATAAGGGGAACCAGGCCACATTCGCCGAGTTAGATGGAAAACCGCCGTAAAAACCGTCCACAGGCTGGCGGGCACACTGGACCTCGACACTAATCGTGCGGGGGACTGTCACGCCTTTCCGCTCGGGAAGCTCCTCGTTACACCGCGTGGCTAGCCGGGCGGGCTTTAAAGAATAACTTTATTTAGTATTTAAATACAGTTTTTGAAACTATTAAAAGTATTTAATCTGATCGTAAATGCAGGGTACAATAATTCACATGAAAAATTCAATACTTGGCATGTGTAAATTTAAAAATCTGTATATTTTGGCAGTCATTGCAGGAAAACAGTACCTGACCTCAAAATAACCAACAATAGTTTTGAAGTGCTCATTTACGTACACTTCTGCATAACATGCACGTCACAGCAACAGTTTCTTCTCTGTGTATACTACAAAACAAGTTTTTTGCATTTTACACAGCAGAATGTTGTTTTCCGATCTTCGTGCGTTTTGAAATCTTGATATCGCTATGTTGTTGGTCCATTTTCACATCTTTACAAAGGCCGTTGATATTTCTAGCTCTTTCATTGATGCTGCCTTTGTTGAGTCCAAACGCCAATCAGCAACAATTTCTGTCGGCTCCGATTACTCTCCTACCACTCAGGAAATCTTTGTGTGTACAGAATATATAAGTTTAGTGCTGCAGTATCTACAGTCACCACGAAAAATTTTTCTGTCCACCGCCTGGTTCCTGTAACCTAGCTGTATTCTTTTGTCATTTTGTCTCCATTATCTACGGTACCTTTGGTTTTGTTACAATGGAGTATGAATTCAGGTTGGTAATCATTTTCTTCAAGACTCACATTCCTGTTAAGAGAGAGTAAGATTACTGACTTTCCACTGTTTGGAACACAGGAAATTCAGTCAAGGCATTTGCGAAATCCAACATTGAAGAATGAACTTCTTTCTTTTGGTGTCACAAAATTTTCTTCGGAATTTCTTCCTTATTGGAACGCAGGGTACCAACCAGTGTCGTGTTTCGTTTTAGTAATTCAGCAGCCAACGGAAAACTGGTGAAAAATTTATCACTTGCGATTAATTCACGGGCGTTTTCCGCAATCCCTGTGTAAACGTTCAGGTGCTATACTCGACAGGCTTATGTCAATTTCCTCACTACGTTGCGAATCGATCATCAATAGTAACGTATTCATGATGATATAAGTTCTTAAACAAGTAAGATTGAAATATGTCATACATTGCCCTAATGTCTTGTAGCTTTTCCTTGTTTTTATGTTTCAGTTCATCGTGATCTTGTATCACTGTTGTTATATCACAAGTATTTCAATATGGACAAAAATCCGTTTCTTGATGTGGGAGCAGAAAAGAAAGACTGCAGAAAAGCTCTTCAGAGATCAAAAGCATTTGTGCGATTGAATGACGTACGTTTATTTGAGTACATCTTTCATTAAAGCATATCCTATCAATTAGGTTGGTGAAATGACCTTTCCTGCCGGATTCGTGGAAAAGGGTTTCAATTGGTTGCTGGAAGTAAGCAGTAGAAGCTTCGAAAGCTTTCTAGAAAATCTGTCAATTAAAACGTCCCAAAAAGGCATCCCTAGATCTCGCTTTCGACGTGAGCCGATTGGACCGCTGCATTGCACCTTGAAGTTAGGCCTGTGAATGGCCGGAATGTGCGACAAAAATTGCATCCTGTCTGGGGTGTTGAGGAGCGAACGGTGTGCAGTCGAAGACGGGAAGAGCTGCAGTCTGGACGCGTTGGAGATGCTGTTGGCCGATGCTGATAGGTTGAGCAGCTGTATGTACCACAAGGCAATGACGGTGAGACGTAATGCAAATGCTTACTGACATACTGTTAGTTACGTCGCGATCAGAGCTTGTCAGTATTCACAATTCTGAGTACCAGACTCTTCCCAGATTGCTGAAATCTTTGCCACGTGTGTCATAAGTTAAATTCCTTACATCGCCCTGCTGTAGGATGACCGCCGGCCTATGTGACCGAGCGGTTCTAGGCGCTTCAGTCCGGAACCGGGCTGCTGCTACGGTAGCAGGTTCGAATCCTGCCTCGGGCATGGATGTGCGTGATGTCCTTAGGTTAGTTAGGTTTAAATAGTTCTAAGCCTAGGGGACAGATGACCTCAGATGTTAAGTCCCATAGTGCTGAGAGCCATTTGAACCATTTGTAGGATGACCAGTGTGTTCGTTTTCTTGCATCAGTAACTGTACTAACATCAGTTTACGATGTTTCTCTCTCGCTCTACTCTTATACCGTGTAAACTGATTAACGAAATTGTAAGTTTATCAGCACCTCGAATCTCTTTGATTGAGTAATAGTAACTTTCTCTCTTATTTTTTACCCTAAGCAGCGCTTCTCTCTGTTGCAGGATGTTGGGTCCTGTGCAAGCTTATAAAATTCTTTCCCTTGTTCCCATAGAGGCAAACACTATTACTTGATCACTTTGTCTGCTAAATTATTCTCAGGTCTTCATTTCGTAAGGGACAGCAGCATTTACAGACATTAAATTCTTGATTTGTGTGGCCATATTTTCCTTAGCGGCTTTACAATTCCTGAGGGTATTTCCTTCCCATCGTTACAACTACAAGAAAACGCGTGTTTTTATGTTTTTTCTACAAATATTGGAAAACTGAGTATAATTACATATCTATCCAGATGAGGACTGTGTTAGTGCCTTGAAATATTAAACAAAGAGATCTAGAGAGAGGCAGTGTGTTATACACAAATGGACTCGGCCTGTGCCTGTGTTCCAGAGTGCCTCCAGTTACAAAATAGGAAAATTGTGGAAAACACATAAAATTGGGGAGACTACAAAAAATATGGAAAAACACGTAAAATGAGAGTACTTACATATGTCTTAGGTCCCAGTTTAAAAGATGAAGATGTGGAAGGGGTGCATGGTCCTCAATGGTCCAGAGGTGAGGGAAGGGGAGGGGAGGCAGTTGCCGCCATTTTTATGTCACATGATACAATGGTCCGGGTGATTTCCCTGGGTGACCTTGATCAATTCCCGGTCGTTTCCCGAGGGAGAAGAAGTGACTGCACCAAGGAGCCCAAGTCAGTAGCCCGACACCGGACGTACTTGTCAGTACCCTTGAGATAAAATCGTTATCTGCGCTTGAATGCTCACTGTATTGCTACTAGAATACTCCTGCTGTCATAGATCCTAACTTGAGGTGCAGGTCCAGTGTCTAGCACAGAGACAGGTTGGTTGCAAGCCCATAATTGGCCTCCTTCTAGCCGCGCTGTCTCAGGTGTCTTGTCACGGTCCGCGCGGCTCCCCCCGTCGGAGGTTCGAGTCCTCCCTCGGCCACGGATGTTCAAGGACAGCTCTGAACCTGACGCCCTCAAGCGTGCATTCCACTGACCCCACACCACGTCCACTTGCGACTTAAGTGGTGTAAAGAAAGGGCTCATTGGACGGCATAAGTTACTTTAAGTTAGATTAAATAGTGTATAAGCTTAGGGACAGATGACCTCAGCAGTTTGGTCCGGTAAGACTTTACCACAAATTTCCAGATTTTGCCTCCTTGTAGCCAAAAAACGGCCATCACTGGCATAGAGGCAGTAACATCTTTCATCAGAAAACACAACGAACTTCCTCCCCGCCGTCCAATGAGCCCTTTCTTTACACCCCTTAAGTCGCAAGTGGACGTGGTGTGGGGTCAGTGGAATGCACGCTTGAGGGCGCCAGGTTCAGAGCTGTCCTTGAACTAACCGAATTGTAACAGTTCGTTGTTTCGTTGTGGTGCCAATGCTGCTCTGATTGATGCTGAAAATGTAGTTGGATGTGCCAGAGGCATACGCCGAACATGATCTTCCTACCTCTCGACAGTGCCACTTGGTTGTTCGCAGCCCGGGTTTTTGCAGCCGTGCATTCTCGTGACCATTGCTGCCAGCAGTCATGAACAGTGGCTATATTCCTGCCAAGTCTTTCTGTAGTATAGCAGAAGGAACATCTAGCTTCTCGTAGTCCTATTACAGGACCTCTTTCAAATTCAGTGAGGTGTTGGTAAAGGGGCCTTGCCGCCTTAAAGGCAGTCTTGACTAACATGAACTCACCACGTCTAGTCTCAAAGGTAACTAGCATTCGTGACCGTTACAGCGTGTAATTTGAGGAAACCTGATTTACACCCTCATAGTGGATCTTCCAGCACCACTCTTATGTGTCTGGCGCGAAATATGAATAGACATTATCTTTTACCTGTAGAAACACCCCTACTAACTTTTGTATCTGTCGTACAACTTCTTCTTGGTGTTGCGATTTTTTTTTCTCCGTCAGTGTATAATTATTTTATCAGGCCCTTTCTTACATCTGACTAGTGTTTCACACATACAGTACCTTTTTCACATCATATTTACCTAAGAAATAAGAATTATATGAATAATATTAAAATGATATGGGTGTCTGTAGTGACAATATGAGTAAATAACACTGACTAAAACCAACAAATACTGGCAGCACTTCTACTTCTATGTGCTGCAGGCATTAATAGTAATAATAATAATAATAATAATAATAATAGCGATAACAATAACGATATTGGCAGATCTGAAACGAATTTATACTTGTATAAAGTAGATGTTTTCTGATAAAAACTATTCTATTAACTCCCCATCCAACTGGGCTCAAATTTCTTCCCTCGCTTAGTTCAATAAGAAATACAATACTAACAGGAAGTGTTCCATGTGTCGTCCTATCAATTTGATGCAGTGCTGCTCTTGTATCTGCAGTAAGTCACGAATTCCTTCAAACAGCTTCGCATCGTCTCGTAATTCTTGAGAGGACTTTCATTTTACTTTTCCAGTTCTTTAATTGTATCAACGGGAGTGATACGCACTTGATACACAGGTAATTCCTGAAGATTTCGTTCACAAGTGATCCTTGAGAACAAGGTTACAGGCCTTATCCAATATATCCACTCTGGACCATACAGACGTTTTGGATGTTGGTCGGTTGGTTGGTTTATTAGGGGAGGGGACCAAACGACGAGGTCATTGGTCCCATCCTAGTAGGGAAGGATGGGAAAGGAAGTCGCTCCTGCCCTTTCAAAGGAACCAGCATTTGCCTGAAGCTATTTACGGAAATAACGGAAAATCTAAATCAGAATAGCCGTAAGCAGGTTTGAACCGTCGTCCTCCAGAATGCGAGTCCAGTGTGTTAACCACTGCGACACCTCGATCAGTGCTGAATGTTGGTTTACATCAACAACAAAATGAAATGGCCCCACATCGTGCATTCGTATCTTTCTGACGTGCGTGCGGCACATGCGGAAATGTGAATTATGGAGTCCAAGCAGGAAACAGGACCAAGGTGCTTTTATTCATTTATTCGCAGCCGAAAGAGAAACGCCGGTAGACATCTATCGCAGAATGAAGCATATGGGTGGGCCAGCATGTCTGTCGAAAGACACCGTTTGGAATGGTGTGCCATGTTCGTGACGATCGCGACTCGAAGAAAGACTCCCCTCTATTGCAAATGTAACGCGGAAGTTACCACAACTCAAGTGGGAGAAACTTCGGCACCCGTCCTATAATCCTAATCTCTCCCCATGCGATTATCATGCTTTCGGGCCCTTCAGCAAGCATTTACAGATTTCTTCACACAGCATGACACGGTGTTTCACAAAATGGTTATATTCATCATGCTGCGTCGGTAGGATGATTATCTCAATGTTTACGGTTATTTTGCCTGATTATCTTACCGATTGTGGACTGTACGGACTTCGAATAGAAACTTTTTGATTGACTCTTATAAAAGAGCGTCTCCACCTTATCTGTAGTTAGTCCTTCCCCCTCCCCGCACCGCCTTACCATGTACTTCTGCGTGGTAAAATGTAATTTTGTTAGTTAAGTAATCAGTATTTGTAAAGTTTCTAAAACCACCTATCCCCTTCTTTATCCTAAACACGATCGGAGGGGAAATGCCATATGCTGAATAATTTTTCGGCAAGTAGGTATAGTAATATTGTGCCGCCTGGGGTTGTAATATTGCACCGGGCGAGAGAATGCGTGGCTACTCCTACCTTGCCGGGGAGGGTAGCTCGAGCAGATGCGGCACTGCGCCTTCCGCACCCTCCCCCGCACCCACGGCAGCCCCTCGCACGCACGCAAGCAATTACGTGTTCATACATTGGGGGAAGAAATGAGTTTCGCGGCCAGAAACCACTCAAGTGCTAAACAATGGCGTCCTTATTACGCAATCGTTGCAGCGCTGTCTTAAACACTGGCGCCAACTACATCTCCAGAGTGCATTATAAATGCTGATGCTCGCCGCAGCTGCATGAGTTCGCTCTAACCGTCAATAACACGCTTACTTCTACAGAGCATTAGAAATTCTGTCAAATCAGATGGCATGCACAACGGATTACTGCATTTGCAAATTTTTTTCTATTGAGAGATTCATCTTGATGTCGATTTGAGACAGATGTGTCAAAACTCTACTCGGAAGTTTTAAGGATATCTTTATTTTACAGTCTCAGTTACATGACATAAATGATTGATGACTACTTTGGCTAACATATAATAACCAGCTTCACATATGAAGTGACTGGACTGTGCGGCTGGTCCCGGCGCAGGTTCGAGTCCTCCCTCGGGCATGGGTGTGTTGAGAGGTGGCATGAGCCCCCTCTCATGTTTCTATCTTACGATTCTCCTCTCTAATTGCATGCGGTGGAAAGTTGCTATTCCTTCACACGCGGACATCCCACGCAGCGTCTCTCGTCACCCGGGTGGTCCAGTGACAGGCGGGCTCTGCTGATATTGAAAGGGTAAGCCGACGGGTGTGAGGGAGTCGAGTGAATGCTTTCCAGACGCCGACATTGTCAAGAGACACGCCCACAGGGGCCTGAAGTAGTGGCTGGGCTAGAGGTTCCGTTACTTCGCAGAAACTTGGCGAAAACACTTTCTGGCGGGCTACCAGCGAGGCGTGGGAATGACTTGTGTACCCAGGCAGTTGTGGCGGGAAAATTCCCGCGCTTTCTGCAAAATAGTAACTGTGATTGGCTTGCTCAGGGCATAGCTCCGTGACGTAGCAAAATCAGCGAAGAAATAGGCGCCAAGAATCTCCATTGGTGGAATGGTAGTGTTTCGGCAACAGAGTGGAATTTTCCGCCGGTTTTCGAGTTCCTGATTGGAACGGTTAACCACGGCCACTGTCGGGGAGGCGGGAATGTTCTGTGTTCGGTTAGTACGGGTGCTCTTGTGGGGAGTCGGCTCTCGCCTTTCGGTCGGAGTAGGTTACAAGACTGAGCCCTCGCTGCTCTGGACAGCCTACCTTCCGTTGGCTGTCTAATATACTTTTATTTAATTGTAACTGTTTGACGAAGTTGCTGAAGTTTCGACTTCAACGTAACTTTCCGAGTACAGTTGGCAATTGAGCGTTCTGCGTACAAGCGGCCTATATTGTCTGTCTTGAGCAGTTTTGGCTAAAGTTGACTGTATCAGAGTTACAGTGTGACTTCGCTTGTTAAAATCAATCACTGTACCGTCAGTGATTGTGTGGCGAGCCTTTTTCGTCTCCCTCAGAGGCATTTGTATTGCTAGGAAGTCTTTAGTCTGGAACAACCAAACCAGGATAATTCGTTTCGGGCTATACTCGCGACATTATCATCACCACGACAGGACGTCGAAGCAACCAGCCATCGCCTCCGGTACGCCAGATCGTGTTCTGGCAGTTAAGAAGACAGTTTGGTAATGTATGTCCGCAGCACTGGCAGATAGGGATTTTCCTAGGTGATAATCAGAGCTCAGCAGAGCGCGCCTGTTCGTCTTTTTCTAACTTTGTTCTGTCTTGGGTAGCAGCAATTAATGTTTTGTTGGCTGTGTGTTTTCTCTTAAGATTTGAGTTGCAAGGAATTGGCTCCACATACCACTTCGTCATAAATGTCACAGTCTCGTTTAGGGACAACTTCACCTTCACAGCATTTATTTGAGTATCCAATTTGAACCAATTTGATGTATTGTAAATGTTTCATATGTTTTGTTTATTATTTTGAGTTTAGTCATAATAAATCATATTGTTATTTTGGACAGAACTTTCATTCTGTTAATCGGTAGAGCAACCCTTTCATTTCTCACTACGTTACTGAAACTTTCCTTTATTTAATTAATGTCTATCGAATTAAATTATTGTAGGTGCCAAACTCTTTTCTATTCCACTTGCAGGGTCTATTACAGTTAGTTCGCGTTTCGTTTTAATCCATGTGCAACAGCAAAAGTCGGAGTTAGAATAGGGGGGGCTTAGAGCATCATTTATATATGAAGATTCTCGAAGAATTTAGTGTTAAATACACTGCTAGCCCCGGCACCTTGCAGTGTGTGTTTGTCCTTAGGATAATTTAGGTTAAGTAGTGTGTAAGCTTAGGGACTGATGACCTTAGCAGTTAAGTCCCATAAGATTTCACACACATCTGAACTTTATTTTAAGTGCAGTAAAATAACAGTAAGTAACGGCTTAACTAGATAATCGAAAGCATAAACCATTTTTAGAACGATGACATTCTATTAATAAGCAAGTGTACACAGTTGGAGGTCGTGAAAATCTTTTAGCTGAAATGGCTCTGGGCACTATGGGATTTAACGTCTGAGGTCATCAGTCCCCTAGAACGTAGAACTACTTAAACCTAACTAACCTAAGGACATCACATTCATCCATTCCCGAGGCAGGATTCGAACCTGCGACCGTTGCGGTCGCGCGGTTCCAGAATGTAGCGCCTAGAACCGCTCGGCCACTCCAGTCGGCGAAAATCTTTTAACACGATGCACTTCTAACCTGTTCCTCCTTCCCCTTCCTCGCACTATGTACACCACATCATCCCTCTCGCCTGGCCCTCCATCCATCAGTGCTTACCTAAATGCCTCTGCAATAAGAATCGATTTTAATAACAAGTGTGCCCACAGAACCGTATGTCACGGGTCTGTCCTGGCGTGTTAAAGCTTCTGGTTTGTATAACTCCACTCTGGTTAATTTTCCTTCAATGATTTTGATGTATTGCCAATTTTGAACACTGAGATATCGCTAGAATGTCAGAGCTCCGTTTTATCCTTTTCCTTATCTAAGGCAACATCCACTTATTCTGATATTATTTTACATCTCCTTTGAAGGTGATTGAAATTAGTCGTCAATCATTTCTGTCATACAAATGAGAGTGTACAAACTTGACCTTATTTAAAATATATGTATAGTTGTGGTACCTCCAGGGGCAAAACGTCGACAATTATTAAACCTGAAAGTACTGCACTTAAAAAAAAAAAAAATCTGCAACATCTCGCTAGAAGAAATTTGCGCATTTCTACACCTACATCTATTGTTTACTCTGCAATTTACACGTAAGTGCGTGGCAGAGAGTTCTCCGAACACAGACTGGGAAATGTCTTTTGTACGACCAAGCCCACAGCCTCATTAAATACAGCCTGATTCAGGAAAAATGACTTCCTTCAAGAAATGTATATTTGAAACACCCACTTCTTTCATTTGAAAATAGCCAATTTTGCCCCTATCTTCATTTTTAACTAGTCTTACGCAGAAATTTATGGTGTATGCTGGTACTGTTAGTAATTGGGGATATTCTCTTAGATTGTATATAGGTTCAAAAATGGCTCTGAGCACTATGGGACTTAACTTCTGGGGTCATCGGTCTGCTAGAACTTAGAACTACTTAAAGCTAACTAACCTAAGGACATCACACTCATCCATGCCCGAGGCAGGATTCGAACCTGCGACCGTAGCGGTCACGTGGCTCCAGACTGTAGCGCCTAGAACCGCTCGGTCACTCCGGCCGGCTGTATATAGGTGATGCTGTCTTTTACCGGCTATAAAACTCATATCACAAGATTGAAAACAACTGTAAAAAAACTTACAGACAATATCTGTATGACACGAGAAGTGTCAACTGCCTCTGACTAAGGAAAAGTGTGAGGTCACCCACATGAGTACGAAAAGAAATACGTTAAATTTCGGATACACGATAAATACCACAAATCTAAAGGCTGTCAAATCAGCTAAATACTTAAGAATTACGATTACGAACAAGTTAAAATGGAACGATCTCATAGACAATTTTGTGGGCGAGCCAACCTAATAATTGCTGTTTATTGTCAGAACACGCGTAAAATGCAACAGCTCTGCTAAACAGTCTGCGTGCACTACACTTGCCCATCCTCTGTTAGACTACTGCTGTGCAGCATGGGATCCTTACCAGATAGTGCAAAGAAGGCACCTCGTTTCGTATTATCGCGAAGCAGGGGACAGAGTGTCACGGATCTGATAAGCAGGTTGGCGTGGTAATCATTAAAACAAAGACGTTTATCGTTGTGGAGAATTCTTTTCACGAAATTTCAGTCACTAACTTTTTCCTCTGAATGGAAAAATATTTTACTGTCGCCAACCTACATACGGAGAACTGCTAGTCGTAATGAAGTAAGAGAAATCAGAGCTCGTACAGAAAGATTTAAGTGCTCAGTTTCTCCACGCTCTGTTAGAGAGTGGAACGCTTAAGACATAGCCAGAAGATGGTTAGGAGAACTCTCTGCCATGCACTCAAGTGTAGATTGCAGAGTAAACAATAGATGTAGGTGTAGACATTCGCTAATTTCTTCTAGCGAGATGTTACAGCAAAGATAGTAAACGATGTAGCTAGTTTAACAAGATTTTATGGAAATACTGGCTTAAATGACCTTGCAAAATCTACGAAATGTGAAGCCACTTAGGCTGGAAATGCGCATTTTGTTTGCCATTACTACAGAAGTATGGCATAACGAGGCTGAAGCTGAAGTGGACTTCGTATGAATTACGACATAATCCCTGGATATTTATGCAAATAGTTGCATTACTGTAGAACATGTACAATGCTGCTGAAGTCTATTAAAAATTACACTGTTAAACTGCAAAAAAAGGGAAACAGATATTTCGTGGCCATTGTGGTCTAGCTGGCTGAGCACCGGCCCTGGAGGTCCTGGCTTCAAACATCGAACAGACACAGGAACCTTTCCTCGATACAGTCCCTCCAGGATGGCGTGAGGTGCGCTCAGACTCTCATCAAATGAATACGGAACATCTTTCCAGGGGTAAAAGGCGGCTGGGGTCATAGACGCGCCACCCTTCTCCTTCTCTTGTGCCTTGGCGAAGAAGGGATGTACTCCACCTACAGTCAGGCAAATAGCCCGGTCGCAGAATTGCGCCTAAGACTTTGCCTTATGTAGATGTCTCAATATTTCGATGTGATAAAAAGGATGCAAATCCCGCTACTGTATCATGAACAATTTATGAAAAAAAGGGATATAGATATTTCGTGATTGTTGTGGTCTAGCGGGAAGAGCACCTAGAGCACCTGCCCTGCACATCCTGGGCTCAACCTGGAAAATAGGTGGTGAATTTTCTTCGATATTGGAAAAAAAAACACATTTTGTAACTGAAACAGCTTAATTCAACCACATTTGCGCTTAAAATCATTGCAGATCTTATGGAAATGAAAATCGATATGTTGGCATATTTTTCATACTTTCATTCACTAAGACTGTACGGATTAATTTTCTGGAGTATCTCATCTTTAAGAAAGAAATTCTCCACTGCGCAAAAACCTGCTGTAGGAATAATATGTGGCACTCACCCATGATCGTCTTGTAGACATCTGTTTAAGGTGTTAGGTATTCTGACTACTGCTTCACAGTATATTTATTCCCTCATGAATTTTGTTGTAAATAATCCTCTACAGTTCATAAGGAACAATAAGGTACATAATTACAAGACCAGAAGGAAAAATAACATTCATTACCCCACATTAAGGTTGTCTTTAGCCCAAAAACGGGTGCCCACTCCTACAACAAAAATTTTTTACACTTAGCGAGTGATATATAATGTCTGACAGACAGCAAAATAAGACTTGATAACAACCTGAGACAATTTCTCATTGATAACCGCTTCTGTTCCGTAGAACAATTTCTATTACTATAATGCGTAAAAGGTGGTGGGTAGGAATTACTAACGCACATCTGTATATTTCTTTTCTTTTTGTACAAATTAATGTGCGATATGAATTTTCACATCAATGCGATCTCTCGTGCAGAGTTATCTAAGGAACAGTGGAACATGTAACTAACTAAGTAATTGCATCTCCAGAACTATGCACGTTAATTAAGGCCCTCTTCATATATTCTCACAAAAGTTCACTAAAATCAAATCTAAAAGTGGTGAAAGTCTGAGAAAAGAAATATTCTTTTGAGTTTCTAGTAAAATAATCTTCACGGGATTTTCGTGTACCTTGGCTGGAACTAAATGTAAATAGATACTTGCTAGTAGAAAGACCATCAATCATTGCTGTACCATCGAAGATACTAGCCTAACAATCTTCTATTAATTAAATAACTTGAAGGAATGATAAATGTTGGATCCAGAATCATCACTAAATCCTGCTCCGAAGAATCACAAAATATAATAATTTTGGTAAAAAACGGATTTTAGTTTCCAAACAAAAATTAACTAAGAGTAGCATGTCAGTCAACGTATACTCACACCGGTCGATCTCGCAACACTCGACGTAAGTTAGTGTATTAGAGTCGTACGTATGTGGCAAAAGGTTGTGTGGAATCACTTGGGCAGACGTGGAGATGGGAGTAATGTCAGGAAGGAGGTATCGTGTTCACCGTGAATGAAACTGCCCGATTAGATGGTGTATCAACGTGGACTATCGAATGAGTCTACAAGAAATGCTGCACCACTCGCAACCACAAAACACGCCTTAAGAATAATGGTCGTAAAAGATCCAAAACGTTACGACCGAAGCTTAGTTTCAATTCTCGTCAATGATACTCAGTTACAAACCCGACCATAATTTCTACTGTCAGTGGAGACTGGTAAACCATAAGCAGTTTCCCAGCGAACAATGCGAACAACATACAACAGATATTTGGAGCCCGGTAACTCACAAATGGCCATTGACCATAGCAGCACATAATACCGTACGTCTTCAATATTCCAAACAACATAGAAAAGGGGCTGTAGCTGCCTGGAGGACAGTGTGCAGCGGCAAGTCACCATTCTGCTTGTTTTCATAATATGCGTGGCGTCGAGGGCAGCGTCGGACGATTCAGGCGTTTGTTGAGGGTTTGATTGAGCCCTGCGCCGCGCGGAGTGACCGGGCTGTTTGAGGCGTCCTATCACGGACTGCGCGACATCTCCCGCCGGAGGTTCGAGTCCTCCCTCGGGCATAGGTGTGTGTGTTGTTTAAGAAGTGTGTAAGTCTAGGGACCGATGACCTAAGCAGTTTGATCCCTTAGGAATTCACACTCATTTGAACATTTGATTCAGCCCAGGTACGATTCTATCATGTTTTGGTGGTGTTGTTTGTTCCATGGCCAAGGTCAAATCATTCGGGCTACCGTGAACATGAACCAGGATGTTTACACTAAAGCGCCAAAGAAACTGGTATAGGAAATGGTATAGGCATGCATATTCAAATACAGAGATATGTAAACAGGCAGAATACGGCGCTGTGGTCGGATACGTCCATATAAGACAGAAAATGAAATCTCCTGGCAGATTAAAACTGTGTGCCAGACCGAGACTCGAACTCAGGACCTTGCCTTTTGCGGCATAGTGTTCTACCAAAAATTTTTATTATTTTTTCAACTTTTTTACTTGTTTTTTTTTTGGGGGGGGGGGGGGGCGGGGAGCTCCCTTCTCCCCTTACAGCCCAGCCATTCTCTCACCTGTGTTGCCTTCATCGGCCAGCTTCTAAGCTGTATTTTGAAATAAATCATTACATTCTATTTGAGAAAAAAAAGAAAAAAATTAAGGATGGGATTCGGTTGATGAGGAAGTAAAAATAAACATTTTCTCCAAATTGTGATGTGAGTAGAATTAACAAAAGTATGTATTATTTGCAGACCTCCGTTGTGCAATATATGAAATGAAATTTCTTCTTGATATTTCTTCTTTCCAAAGTAGTAATCAGAAAAACTCGTATTACACGAATGACTATCAGTTCATTGTTGTAGGAAATTTGCTCTCCTGTTCTGCGAGAGAAAGGAAACATAAGAACATTAAATGGGAAATAGAATTGCCTTCTGCAATTATAAGCACCTGGCATAATTTCTTAAAATTTCGACAGTAACTAAAGTGTCAGGAAGCAACTAGGAATCCTATGTGCAGAACAGTGTCAACTTCTACTATCCGAAATACTGGATTTCAAGTATTTAACCGTGGATTATGATGTGCAGTATATTTCCAAATAATCTCCTGTAGTCACGAAGTTGGCTTATTTTCGGGTATTCAATTTCGATGAAAGAATAATAATCAAGGAAAGTATCATGCCTAGTCTGCATAATAAACGATGCTGTGTGGCCCATGATCCACGTTGCAGCGTTGTTTTTTGCTCGTAGGTACCTCGGTTTTTGTAGCTGAATGATCTCTAAAAGGTCTACACTAGAGGGGGCCGTGCGGTCTATCACCGACAATCTTTGAAGAAGAAATGTTGTAATTCCTTTTGCATGTCCGCACGTGAGCCTATGAATTAATGTATCGACTCTCCTGTATGCGTCTCAGTTGGGTGTCGGATGAAGGCCTATCTTATGTAGTTTGTCATTCGTTGGTAGTTTATCATTGACTGTAAGATACCAGTCGGATGTTACGCTTGACGGTAACATGTCACTGTGCACATTCCGCCATACTATACTCCATGTTATATGTGGATATGTGTCTTCGAGACGATTCCTGTGATTTGTTGTCATGAGAAGGTTATAAAGTTTCCTGTTGGTCAGACTGCCGGTATCGACGAGGTTGTTTCGGATGTAGCTCAGTTCCAGGTAGTACAGTCGCCCATGTCGGTAATAAAACAGAATACCGGTGATATGAACGAGTGGGTCAAGGCTATGACGCTTCCACTGCCGGATGAGGTTTGTGATGATACTGGTCCTCCGGGTACGAACTTCCTTCCTGATGCGATTTAGGAGCAGGGTGACACATTTGTTTTGTGCGTTAATGAGGTTAAGGCCACCTTTGGACGTAAGCAAGGTTAATGTATGAAATTGAACTTCGAAAATGTGCCCTCTAAAAAGAAACGAGCATAGCGCTTGTTGTATACTGTTTGCTAAATGGTCGGATATGGGAAGAATTTGCGCCAAATAATTAATCTTGTTTGTAATAGCGATCTCTATGGCTTTAACTTTCTGTAGTATGTTCAGATCACGGTCGGAGTGGAGTATCAAAGCAGCACGTAATTTATTAAGCATTTGTGATCAGTTCTTAGTCAGGAATTTATCTGGGATGCCCTCATAGGTTACACCGAGAGTTTTGTGACAATCCTTTACAATGCACCAAGTAACATGGGATATATCTCCGATACCACCTCCGATGGGCAAAGCTGTGGTTTTAGTTCTATTTACAGGGCTATTACAAATGATTGAAGCGATTTCATAAATTCACTGTAGCTCCATTCATTGACATATGGTCACGACACACTACAGATATGTAGAAAAACTCTTAAAGTTTTGTTCGGCTGAAGCCGCTCTTCAGGTTTCTGCCGCCAGAGCGCTCGAGAGCGCAGTGAGACAAAATGGCGACAGGAGCCGAGAAAGCGTATGTCGTGCTTGAAATGCACTCACATCAGTCAGTCATAACAGTGCAACGACACTTCAGGACGAAGTTCAACAAAGATCCACCAACTGCTAACTCCATTCGGCGATGGTGTGCGCAGTTTAAAGCTTCTGGATACCTCTGTAAGGGGAAATCAATGGGTCGGCCTGCAGTGAGCGAAGAAACGGTTGAACGCGTGCGGGCAAGTTTCACGCGTAGCCCGTGGACATGCTGGAAAATTGGCTCATGCCACAACTGGAGACCGACAGCGCCGACTTCATCTTTCAACAGGATGGTGCTCCACCGCACTTCCATCATGATGTTTGGCATTTCTTAAACAGGAGATTGGAAAACCGTTGGATCGGTCGTGGTGGAGATCGTGATCAGCAATTCGTGTCATGGCCTCCACGCTCTCCCGACTTAACCCCATGCGATTTCTTTCTGTGGGGTTATGTGAAAGATTCAGTGTTTAAACCTCCTCTACCAAGAAACGTGCCAGAACTGCGAGCTCGCATCAACGATGCTTTCGAACTCATTGATGGGGACATGCTGCGCTGAGTGTGGGAGGAACTTGATTATCGGCTTGATGTCTGCCGAATCACTAAAGGGGCACATATCGAACATTTGTGAATGCCTAAAAAAACTTTTTGAGTTTTTGTATGTGTGTGCAAAGCATTGTGAAAATCTCTCAAATAATAAAGTTATTGTAGAGCTGTGAAATCGCTTCAATCATTTGTAATAACCCTGTAATATTGCTCCTGAAAGAAACGTGAATGCTTGTAAAAGAGTTTCTGCTGACATAAGTTGTTGTTACGATGAAACAGCTACGCATATATCGTCAGCATACGCAATGCATGGGATAGTAACAGAATCGATGTTAAGCCCGAACCCACAGAGCACTAAGTTGTGCAGTAGCGGCTCTACTGCAACGGCATACAAAGTCATTGACAGAGGACATCCTTGTCGGACGGATTGCCCAATGGAAATTTCTTTTGCAAAATGGCCGTTAATGAGAAGCCGAGAAGAGACGTTTGTAGTAAGTTTGAGAATTAATTCTATGAGATGAGGTCCAAAGTCTAGTTTCGCCATGCTTTTAAAGAGGAAGTCACGACGTACACGGTCATACGCCTTCTCAAAATCTAGAAAGATCAGAGCGCCATTTCCTTTGGTTTCATCATATGAGCAGATGATGTCCCTCAAATCACACGCAGCGGGGATTGTACTTCGACCGTACACTACACTGTACCGGTAATTACCTAAAACCTTGTGCATAGCAGTTTGCATCCGTAGCTTAACTGATCTGGTAAAGATTTTGAAATCGGCGTTCAGGAGTGTGATGGGCTGCATGTTTTCTTCCTTCCTGCTGTTACCTTTTTTCCGTTAAGGGCAAGATGATGCCTTCCTTGAATGCCTTGGGAATTACTTCCAGGTGCCAGATCTCATTCGCTATCTCGAGGAGCGTCGGGCCGAGGATGTTCCAGTAGCGCTGGTAAAACTCAGCGCTGAAACCGTTGGGTGCTACTGACTTTCCCTTTCTTTTCACTGTGGACTAGTAGGATTTCGACCTCCGTGAAAACAGATTTCAGATTTACATTATCCTCGTGTGACAAGCGGGAGCTTAAGGTCCTCAGAAAATTGTCGCACAAGTGATCAACTGGTTGCTTCTTGTAAAGTTGACTATAATAATCGTACACGTGCGAGATGATGTCACGTTGGTTCGTGATGGCATTCTCGGCGTCATCAACGACGGCTTCAATCAACATGGCCTTACATCTGAAACGTCCCCTTAGAAAAATTATACAGGACTGTACTTAAACTGATACACAATATTTTTAGCGCAACGCAATCTGACTTTCAAAAATCCCTAAAAAAGAATGGCCCTGACTAACATTAACCTATAACTTTCACAAATCACTTACCTCACAAAAATCTTCGTTACTCAAGCTACTGCAATACAGCGAGCGCCACTACTGCCAGCTAAATAAAAGATTCAAACTACTGAAGGCACTAACTACTGATAGGTATAGTTAGCAAATGAAAGATTTTAATAGAGAACAAACAATGTATTTACCTTAACAGTCATAATATATATATAGCAGTTCATGATATCCAGTCTTACAAATTTCAAAACTCCGCCATCTCTCTCCCCACATCCACCACTGCTGGCGGCTCACCTCCAACTGCCCAATGCTACGCGCTGTTAACAGCCAACTGCCCAACGCTACAATGGCGAGTATTACAACAATGCAAAGCAGCCACAGACTGCACACAGCACAGCCAGTGATGTTCATACAGAGCGCTACGTGGCGTTACCAACAAGAAAACCTAAACAGCCTACTTACACATCGTTTCGGCGTTCTCAGAAAGTGGTACAGAGAGGCCCGTTCTTCGCCGGCAACGCCTTTTGGGTGGGCTCGCACGATGATTCCTTCCATTCATTTGCGTTGGATCGCTGGGATTTTCGCTTTACATTGTTCTTGACATCGATATCGCGAGAGGGATTGGTCGTGTGACTGTACAGTTCTCTCAAACAGCGATAATAAAATTCCATAGTCTGTTTCTGCCAAAAGCTTTTTTGTCGGGCGTATGTTATGATGGTGAGGCGTAATTTGGGCTTGGCACACTAAATTCACCGCTGTAAAATGCTAGCGTAAAGACTCCGGTGCCGCTGGAGGTGTTCCCACATTATGTTCACATCCTCTTCAAGTTGGGCATCCTGCAGAAGGCTGACATTCAATTTCCAGTAGCCTTTACCCGTGTAGATTTGCTGGCGTTGTAGGGTAAGATAACACTGATAAGCGAGATGGTCAGAGATGTTGACAGGAGCTATGTCACAGTTCACAGTGTGTCGCTGGAGGGCATCGGACACATAGATCCTATCCAGCCGACTGGCAGAATGACTGATTACGAAGGTGTACGCTACCTGTTCACCGTGCAGCTTTTCCCACGTATCGTGAAGACGCATGCCATGAATTAAATGTCCAAGTTCCGCCAAGAATGAGATGTGCACGATAAGGGCTAAGGAGCATGGGAATCTCGTTTTTATAAAAAGTTGACGTTCTCTCTTATGGCTGCTACCTGATGTGCCGTACACGTTAACAATCTGCACACCTTTCACTCGAAGAGAAATGCCATGACCACTTACCCCCTTCTTGCAGCGGGGTACCGTAGGTCTCCAGAAGAGCATAGGGTGCCAAAGGGTTGGAAAAGGGCACAGATCCCCGTTTTCAAGAAGGGGCGTGGAACAGATGTGCTGAACTGTAGACCTATATCTCTAAGGTCGGTCAGATGTAGAGTTTTGGAACACGTATTATGTTCGAGTATAATGACTTTTCTGGAGACTAGAAATCTACTCTGTAGGAATCAGCATGGGTTTCGAAAAAGACGATCATGTGAAACCCAGCTCGCGCTATTCGTCCACGAGACTCAGAGGGCCATAGACACGGGCTCCTAGGTAGATGCTGTGTTTCTTGACTTTCGCAAGGCGTCCGATACAGTTCCGTACAGTCGTTTAATGAACAAAGTAAGAGCATATGGACTATCAGACAAATTATGTGATTGGATTGAAGAGTTCCTAGATAACAGAACGCAGCATGTCATGCTCAATGGAGAAAAGTCATCCGAAGTAAGAGTGATTTCAGGTGTGCCACAGGGGAGTGTCGTAGGAACGTTGCTATTCACAATATACATAAATGACCTTGTGGATAACATCGGAAGTTCACTGAGGCTTTTTGCGGATGATGCTGTAGTATATCGAGAGGTTGTAACAACGGAAAATTGTACTGAAATGCAGAGGATCTGCAGCGAATAGCCGCATGGTGCAGGGAATGGCAATTGAATCTCAATGGAGACAAGTGTAATGTGCTGCGGATACACAGAAAGAAAGATCCCTTATCATTTAGCTACAATATAGCAGGTCAGCAACTGGAAGCAGTTAATTCCATAAATTATTTGGGAGTACGCATTAGGAGTGATTTAAAATGGAATGATCATATAAAATTGATCGTCGGTAAAGCAGATGCCAGACAGATTCATTGGAAGAATCCTAAGGAAATACAATCCGAAAACAAAGGAAGTAGGTTACAGTACACTTGTTCGCCCACTGCTTGATTACTGATCAGCAGTGTGGGATCCGTACCATATAGGGTTGAGAGAAGAGAGAGAGAAGATCCAACGGAGAGCAGCGCTTCGTTACAGGATCATTTAGTAATGGCCAAAGCGTTACGGAGATGAAAGATAAACTCCAGTGGAAGACTCTGCAGGAGAGACGCTCAGTAGCTGGGTACGGGCTTTTGTTGAAGTTTCGAGAACATACCTTCACCGAGGAGTCAAGCAGTATATTGCTCCCTCCTACGTATATGTCGCGAGAGACCATGAGGATAAAATCAGAGAGATTACACACAGAGGCATACCGACAATCCTTCTTTCCACGAACAATTCGAGACTGGAAGGGAGAACCGATAGAGGTACTCAACGTACCATCCGCCACACGCCGTCAGGTGGTTTGCGGAGTATGGCTGTAGATGTAGATGTAGGCAGCCATTGCGCGTCCGTAAAGGATGTACCGTCGCGCAAAAGTATGACAGTGTCTACAGCATCCTGCATATTGATGTTATCAATAAGTACATAACCGAGCACTTCTAAGACTGTGACTGCCTCCTGTAGCAGGGCAATGCCAACGCTGGTACCATACAAGAAATCAATTAGCGAACAGAGTTTCACCGCACTTTGAATCCTATTAATGTTAAGTGTGGTAATATTTTAGGTTTGGTTATCGCACATAGTGGCACGTAGGGCTCTGAGCTGTGAGTGTTGGGATCATCCTTCTCGACAGCTTTAAACCAGGCTCGTTGTTCAACGTCTGGAGTATGTGGCGATACGTCAGAGCCATAACTTGTCAGGGAGTGGCAGAGGGTCGCAGCGCGATAGTCATGCGCGAGAGCCGCTGCTGCTGCATCTCCTCGTCCTGCCGCTGTCGGGGTGCTGCGCGATGCGCGCGCCGCCCTGCTCGCCACCGCCGGCTGATCCTGTCAACGTGGCCGCATCCGCCTGGCCATCACTCGGGGCTGCGACTGACGTCAGCGAGTTCCTGCGGGAGCGCTGAGGTAGCTGCTCGCTGCTCTGCTCGCTCTTCCTCTTAGCTAGTACAGCGAGCGCTCTGTTCCCTCTCGGCGTTCAGTAGTGCCTTCAGATGTTTGGTTTGTTCACGAATGCGATCTTACCTCGCGGTGTTCTCGCAGCGCACCGAGCAAGAAGACTTGAGGTTCAGTTTCGCTGCCACTTTCTGACATGGGTACGGTTATCCGACTTTTCCTCTTTGCCACTATTCCCTTTGCTTCTCCTTCGACGTACTTTCTTCGTTTCTGCTGCAGTCTCTGCCGGTAGGGGTGGTTCAGGCGAACTGATCTGCATCTGCTCCTGCGTCTCACACGGCTGAGTTTCAGAGGTGGCCGGCGCAGCGTCGGTATCCAGCGGAAACTGTCGCTGAGCGGATGGCGGGAGCGAAGTGCCGTCCATCCTACCGGGAATGTCTTTGTCACTGCTTTCCACCTGAACTCGCATGGCCGCTTCGTTAACGTGTTCCGGCTGCCGAGGTTGAGGTTGTAATGGT
The DNA here is from genome assembly GCF_023898315.1 of Schistocerca nitens. Classification (NCBI taxonomy): domain Eukaryota; kingdom Metazoa; phylum Arthropoda; class Insecta; order Orthoptera; family Acrididae; genus Schistocerca; species Schistocerca nitens. Next base: position 859,667,135 of record NC_064617.1, read on the forward strand.
ACTTAATTAACCATTATGGTACCTCACCTGAACCTCTCGATACCAGTAATATTCTACTGTATTTCTGTTAACTACTTAACTTATTTCTGAGACAAAATTTAGATTTTATTTCACTTTTGATACATCGATATGTTTATATTGCAATGATATTATTCTTATGATCTTTGACGTACTTGTAACTCTGATTTTTGGGCGCGTAAGCGATTATCAGTTGGTTGTTAACTTGTTAGAGAGTCGGACGTTGAAAAAGTCAAGTCTTGGACGTCATGTTGGAAAGACGCGTATTGTAGTCCGCTTATAAAATGTGAACTTTAACAGTGACTGTGAGGAAGATGTTTTCAAGTATGTTTTGTATTGTGAAGTGATGTTTTGTGTTTAAGTGATGTTTCAAATAAAAGGAAGTGTAACTTAAATTCGGAGTGCTGATTGCTTCTTTTACATCACCATTTTCCTGCAAAAGTGTAATCTTCAAGAATGATTTGTGAAGCGCATCTACAAAACTTTTGAATATAGCAGAATAAAACCTAGGCCTCTTTGCATCCGAGCTTGGAATCATAACCACCTAGATTTTCAACGATTGAGCCATGATTTTACGACGAGACCAGCGTGGGAAACACAGAAAGATGAGTGCCTAGTTTTTTGATTATTACTGGAATTGACTTTATTAATTGTGCTCTAATGACACCTGCCACATAATATGACCGTTGTTGCCCGAAAATGCAGTATTCAGCAGCGTGAGCAACATCACAATCGTCATTAAATGCTGACCTTTGTTGTGGTAGGGTTGTTAGACTACCTATCTCAATAATGGAACAAGCCTTTCAATACCGTCTGCAGGACGTTCCCATGAAAGCTGAAAAGAACGTCGACATGTGCAGTTCATCCGCAGATGTTCCGTTGAATGGCAGATCGAACAGGTAAGAGGTTGACCAATGAAAGTTACCTGCGCGCAATAGCCGCCATTGACAACATACGAAGGTATATGCTTTTTTAAGTCCATACGTACACTCCTCACTCCGCTGTTAACTTGTTAACGATACGCAATTGACCATTTTTCTTTGGTAACCGACGAAACAACGCCGTACAGAGACAGAGAAAGTGCAATGAGCTCATTAGGACACTCAGGTGGCACATTAAAGACCCTGACGGTTCTCAGTCCGTATCCCGAAGGTACGATCTGGACATTACTAATACTACCAAAAGTATGACGAAATTGTCTCATGCCAACATGCTCCTCAACGAATTTCTCGTAAGCGTAACACGAAATAAATTTGACAAATAAACGTGTCGACTATATCTTGAGGCAATTTCAACTCCTCAAAAATCCACTCGTGAATTTCAAACGCCGTCGGCCGCAGTGCAGCTCGATCGGAAACACACTGAACGCCGTTGGCTCTGGTAACTGTCGACGTCGTACTTACAACAGTTATAAAGAAAACAGACATAAGCAACGCTCCCACACGCTGCTAGGCTGCCCACCTCAGCACCACTCGCGACGTAATCACTGGCTCGCGCAACAGGCCGTCACCGCGCGGTGTGCACTGGCCGAGTGCCCGACCACGACTGGCCAGCTGAGCTACTTTTTTTTTTCATAAGTGTATGCTGCAGTATATTAACGTTAACATTATAAGATCTCAGAATGTCCAAATTAATATGTTATGCAAAATATACTATCTTAAAAAATTAGAGGCACTAAATAATAAACCTAGAAAGCTAAAAATTGATTAGAATATGCAAAAGTATGTCGTAATGAAGAGTTACACGTCTCAACTTGATCAGAACAATATTTTCGTCCAAACCGGCGTTTTTACGAAAAATCGAAGGCGCTTAATATTAGACTCAGGAAGATGAAAATTGTATGTAGCCTCAGTTTGATATAAATATATTAACTGGAATGAAATGATCGTATGGCCGGGAGGCCCCATCCGGGGCAGTTCGGCCGCCGAGTGCAAGTATTTTTTCAGTCGACGCCACATTGGGCGACTTGCTTGCCGGTGATGAGGATGAATTGATGATGAGGACGACACAACACCTAGTGCACGAGCGGAAGAAATCTCCAACCCGTTCGGGAATCGAACCTGGGCTAGCTGCATGGGAGGCAAGTACGTCACCACTTTTGTGTGTGTGTGTGTGTGTGTATGTGTGTGTGTGAGATGGATCAGGTAGTGGGGTGGCGGAGGCAAGGTGGGCAGGGGTTGTAACCCGAGGCCTGGCCACGATGTCTCCCTCCCATCCTCGGGATGTGGTACAGAGGATGCAGTTGGTGTATTATTGTGAATTATTTATTTATTTTTAAATTTTTTTTATTTTTTTAACAGTGAGGAACTGAAAAGTAGTAAGTGCACTTGCTGCGTCGATTCGATAACTGAAAACATGCTAGTAGTTGTAGAAAAAGGCATAACGAAAGAGAACATAGTGCGGGGCTAAGGAAACCATGAAACAAAACTGAATGGTGGAATCCATACCACCATTAGCCAGTGCTACATGTTTCACCGGATGGGAAACAAAACCGCGAAGACCTTTTCGCACCGGGGACAAAAAGAGGAAATGGGGCAAATACTACTACAGAGTGTGAGGGTTCACAACGAAACTCTCCATCTGCTGTATCATCCAGGAATGACTTCTCGTAATGACCAAGATAGATCCCACGTTGTACCGTGTAGTGTTCTATCATCGTCTTGTAATTTTAGCTTCTCTTACCCGTGATGTTCCAGCTACGTGAAGGGTCGTGGAACGCACTCCACAAATAATTGGAAAAATATTGTCGATACTTTGGGTTACGGAGGATCTAGCAATGTCGTTCCTGCAAATAGTTCCAAAAGTCTAAAGTGTCCTTAGTGCCGTCTTGAAACAAATAATGCACTGCATGTCCACGAAGCCACGTCATTGCATTAGTTTTAGTGCGTGGGTAATACGTCTCATCCGGGAATAAGATAGTCTTGGGGTCGATATGATTCGGCGTTACTCGAAGGAAGTATGCTGACATTTGCCTCACTAAGTGCCACACTGCCGCAGACTCGCCACAGCTAAGACGGTGTTCATCGTTGTCTTGAACGCTACAGCTCGTGCACGTGGGTGATTCTACCATGTGGATCGCATGTAGCCTTGATCTGGTCACCTGCTTACCGTTGAGAGTGATATACCACATCGTCGTGACGTCAGTGTCCAGTGTTACGTGGTGAATTGTCCTCCACACTACTCGCCAGTTGACGTTCGGGTGCTTCCTCTCCACGACGTTATCGGGTCGTCCACGTTGCAGGACCCGATAAACCGTCTTTGCCGTCGCCAGTCGAGTCGCTGGTAAGGCAAGTCGAACGTAACTGAGTTCGAGGTAAAAGACACCGATGTAGAAGAGCGATTCGCCAGTCGAGTCGCTGGTAAGGCAAGTCGAACGTAACTGAGTTCGAGGTAAAAGACACCGATGTAGAAGAGCGATTCGCCAGTCGAGTCGCTGGTAAGGCAAGTCGAACGTAACTGAGTTCGAGGTAAAAGACACCGATGTAGAAGAGCGAGGAGGGGACGTGGTGTATCGGCACAGGCGGCAACAGGGAGGGCGGTGCTAGTTCTTCTATTAACAAACTCGTCAGACTGTCCGGTCGGAGGTGCCATAGTTTGACTAATGTACTCACAAATAGGGCGACCGCTCTGTCATGAACGTGATAAAGGCCAAGCCCTCCCCGATCCGGGGGAAGGGTGAGAGTCTCATATTTGATCTTGAAAAGCATTCCTGAACTCACGAAGGACCCAAAAGCCGCAAGTATACGGTAATATCTGGGCGATGTGCGGAATGCGTGGCGCTAAATATGTGTTGACATACTGGGTCCTTTGGACGATGTCCAGGGCTCGTAGGCGGTTGTTGGCAATTCCAGTCCGAACATTTCGTAAAAACCGTCGAAAGTTGTGAGCAGCGGTCCGTCGTATATCGTCTGTGAAATCGATGCCGAGACATTTCAAACCAACTCTGAGCTGTAAGGGGGTGACACTGTTCTCAGACAATCCGACTCCGATGTTCATCGCCACTGAATTTGCGACGTTGATACGACTACCAGTGTCCATGCTACATTTCGCTATCCAATTCAGTGCGCTAGCGGTGTCGTCACCGTTGCCGATGACAATCACCAGGTCGTCAGCGTACGCTTTATATCGGAAAGCGTGGCCTCGTAACATCATACCCGTTAGTCGTTGGCGCAGGCCGCAGAGAAGTGGTTCCATGGCCGCAGCGTAAAGTAAAGTGGACAGAGGGCAGCCTTGGCGGATCGATCGAGAAATGGTGAGAGGCTGCGTAGGTCGGCCGTTTACGATCACCCTGGACGTCGCGTCACGGAGTAGTCGCATGACGACAGTGACGAATGGCTGTGGGTACCGCATATGTTGGAGGACCGCTTCCAAGTAGTCGTGGTCCTCTCGGTCGAAAGCTTGACTAAAATCGATTGCCGCCGGTGCACCCTTCAGACGACATGCCCTCGCCAGTGCGATCAAGTCACGATATTCACTGAGTGCTGTTTGAATATTATTGTCGCCTCCTAATGACGTTTGATCGGGTGAGATAATATTTCGTAAGGTCTGGCGTATCCGCGCCGCCAACAGTCGAGAAAAGATCTTAAAGTCGCAGTTCAATAGCGTCAACGGGCTGTAGTCCTGCAGTCGTGAGCCACCGGACGGTTTGTGAATAGGAATAATCATCCCTTCCACGAGGGCCGCAGGGAGCGGCACTTCCGGGGATAGTAGTTCGCGACAGATGTCCGTCCATCGGGAGGCTAATAAACATTGAAAAGTCCGGTAAAATTCCAAGGGCAGGCCATCAGGGCCCGGAGACTTGTTGACAGCTCCTTTTCTAATGGCGTCGATCACTTCTTCTTCTGTAATTTCTTCCATCAAGGCCACTTCCATTGCCGGGGTGACGGTGCCGTACATCGTCTGAGAGACGTCCTCCAGTGGTGTAGGATCAGGTGTCTGAGCGGAATAGAGTTGGAAATAATGACTGTAAAACGCTGTGTTTATGTCTTGTTTCTTGGTGAGGCGACGACCGTCCTTCGTGTCGATGAAGCGTATCAGCGCTCGTTGGCGTCGTTTACGTTCACGAAGGACGTGGAAAATTGACGGACGTTCGCTCGGTATCCGATCCTGCGTCCTCGAGCGGATGAATCCCCCCTCTAGGTGGCGTCGCATATGAGCGATGATCTGAGCCTTAGCACGGTGAACCGCCGTTTGCCGTTCCGGAGACGGCGCCATAGCATCGCAGTCGCGCAGTACCCTGAAGTAAAAGTCGAGTGTATGTTTATGCCAAGTAGCGTGGTCGCGACCGTAGGTTATCACGTTCGCCTCAGTGCCGGTTTGGCGCAGTCCAACCACCAGCGGATCGTTGTGGGATATGCACGGAGGCGATTTTCACACGAATGCCACGTATCCTCAACGGCTTGGCGGAAATCCTGGTACGACAGGTGAGCGATATTTAATTTCCACGGGCTGCGGCTTCTCCACACTTGTTGCCGCCGCGGGGTGACGGCACAAATGTAAGCTGAGTGGTCCGAGAAGGCTGCAGGCCACAGTTCCGCATCCTGTGTTCCAGCGGCGAGAGAGCGTGAGACATAAATCCGATCGATACGACTGGAAGAGTGACTCGTGAACGTGAGTCCGGTCGGTGGCCGTGAAGATGTTCCCAAGTGTCCACCATCTGCAGGTTTCGAATTAGCGTCTCGAGTTCCGGGCACGGATTATGTCGTGGGAGTTGGTCTCTGGGCGCCAGTGCGCAATTGTAGTCACCTCCAAACACCAGATGGTCGTGGCGGCCTTGGAAGAGCGGGGCGACGTCTTCCGCAAAGAATCGTGAACGTTCGCGACGTTTGTCCGTCCCAGAAGGTGCGTAGATATTGATAATGCGGACACCCAGTACTGTGAGTGCCATTCCTCTTGCCTCAGGGAGAAACAGGATATCGTCCGCCACTATCCCTTCCCGAAGTACAGCGACACCGCTGCCTGTAGGGGAAGCTGGAGAGACGCAAGCATCGTAACCGTACATGCCTGGTAAGTCGTCGACATACACTTCCTGGAGAAGGGCTATATCGATGGAAGCAGAGTTCAACATATCCTAAAGAAAGGATAGCTTAGCGCGCGTCCATATAGTGTTGATGTTTATAGTTACAACGCAATAAGTTTGAGGTCTACCCATAGCACCCGTGTTGGCCATCAATACCCTTGGAAGGGTGTCTCGTCGCTGTATCTGATGACGGAAAAGGATCAACACTGGTGGGGTAAATTTCCCCGCGTGTCATCCGACACGATGGGCAAGGAGTTTTCCTCACAGTCGTCCGCCCAGTCACCATGAAATACCATCGGCTGTTGGTGGCTGTTAGTGGGTGCTGTGGCACTCGGCGCTGCCTCCATCGGCTCTGCTGGCTGGGAATCGGCACCGGCTGTCTGCTTGTGATCCTGCTGTTCTGTGGGGTCGGAGGGGCTGAAGCCGCCACAACGGCGAACTGTTGAGTTTGATGTTACAGCGGCCTCTGTACCGCCGGTACCGTCGTCGAATATCGCCAATCGACATCCTAGGGATCGATCTTCTCACAGTGAGAATGATTTATATCGCTGGGGACTTTGGAGTGTCCACAGTCCATGTCAGACGATCGCTCCAAACAATCGTCCGATGGAGCACGCCGCCGTCTCTTGTGATTTCGCAGGGAACGCTGTTTACGGACGTGTGTTTCAGTATCTGAATGTGGGTGGATTTCTTCAGCTCCTCCGGTGTCTGGACGAAAAGCCGCTGTCGGCACAACCCATGGGTCAATGTCCATCCTGGCATCCCGCCTTCTTGCAAGGTCGGTCGGTGACTATCTTCAGGTGGGGGCGCCGTTATAGGGGCCGGATCCTGTACTGCAGAATCCATCATGGTCTCGCTATCGGGGGCGCCTATCGGACTAATGTGGTCAGTATCGGAAAGGGTTGCTGCCCGTGCAACTTCGGCGTAATTGAGAGGAAGGGTCGTCACCGCAGAAGGAGTCACAGATTCACCTGTCGGGATTTGAGTAAGCCGTCGTCGGAGACAATCCGACCGGACGTGCCCTTCTTGACCACAACCAGAGCAAGTGCGTGGCTGACCGTCATACATAATGATCGCCCTACATCCGCCGATGACAAGATATAACGGGGTACGTTGTAAAGGTGATCCATTTTTCGGCCATATGGCTGATCACTCTGCCGTAGGGCTGGAAAGCCGCTGTGACTACGTCCGGTGGTACTTCGAAAGGAAGTTCGAAGACACGTATCTTACGGAGGCCAAGCCCCGCCTGATCGATAGAGACTGCCATCAGACTGTTTGAATTTAAGATCGTTCGCATGTGCGCGCACGATTCTGTTGCACACCTCGTCACTTACTAACTTGACGTAGACAACACTGCTCATGATAGAGAGATAGATACCAATTATGTCTCGCGGTTCGATTTTAGCGTCGTCACGTAGAAAACGTTCCACTTCAAAAGCTCGCGGTCGTGCATGATCGTGTTGAAACCTGATCTTGATGGTGGTTTGTATGAATGTGCCACGTTGCGTCGGTAGTGATGGACTCTAAACTAGCGACAACGCAGTAGTAAACAACTACGGGCACTCGCGACCGCGCGGACGGGACGTAAACAAGAAGTTCTCGCCACAGCGCTGCGGAAAGCAGACCGGGCTACCCAAGCACCACTCACGACCCGTCCTCACAGCTTTACTTGCCCCAGTACCTCATCTCCTACCTTCCAAACTTCACAGAAGCTCTCCTGCGAAACTTGCAGAACTAGCACTCCTGGAAGAAAGGATATTGCGGAGACATGGCTTTGCCACAGCCTGGGGAATGTTTCCAGAATGAAATTTTCACTCTGCAGCGGAGTGAGTGCTGATATGAAACTTACTGGCAGATAAAAACTGTGTGCCGCACCGAGACCCGAACTCGGGACCTTGCCTTTCTCGGGCAAGTGCTCTAATGGGAGTACCTTTCTCCCAGGAGTGCTACTTCTGCAAGTTTCCAAGAGAGCTTCTGTCACGTTTGGAAGGTAGGAGACGAGGTACTGGCGGAAGTAAAGCTGTGAGTTGTGCTTGGGTAACTCAGTTCGTAGAGCACTTGCCCGTCAAAGGTAAGGTCCTGAGTTCGATTCTCGGTCCGGCACACAATTTAATCTGCCAGGAAGTTTCATATCAGCGCACACTCCGCTGCAGAGTGAAAATTTCATTCTTTAGACAACAAATCTCTGTCGAAGTTGTGAGTACGGTTACTGCAGCTACATATCACATGATATCATGATGTAAGTGATTTGAACGTGCCGGCCGGAGTGGCCGAGCGGTTCTAGGCGCTACAGTCTGGAGCCGCGCGTCCGCTACGGTCGCAGGTTCGAATCCTGCCTCGGGCATGGATGTGTGTAATGTCCTTAGGTTAGTTAGGTTTAAGTAGTTCTAAGTACTAGGGGACTCATGACCTCAGTAGTTAAGTCCCATAGTTCTCAGAGCCATTTGAACTATTTGATTTGAACGTGGAGTTATAGTTGACCCACTAGCGATGCGACACAGCATCTCCGAGACAGCAATGAAGTGGGTTTTTCCTGTACGACCATTTCACGAGTGAACCGCGAATATCAGCAATCCGGTAAAACATCAGATCTCCGACATGCTACGCCCGAAATCCTGCAAGAAAGGTACTAACGACGACTGAAGAGAATCGCTCATCGTGACAAAAGTGCAACCCTTCCGCAAATTGCTGCAGATTTCAATGCTGGGCGATCAACAAGTGTCAGCGTGCGAACCTTTCAACGAGACATCATCCATATGGGCTTTCGAAGCCGAAGGCCCACTCGTGTACACTTGATGACTGCACGACACAAAACTTTAAACCTCGCCTGGGCCCGTCAACAACGCCAATGGACTGTTGATGACCAGAAACATCTTGCCTAGTCGAACGAGTCTCGTATCAAATTGTATCGAGCGAGTGGACGTGCACCGGTATGGAGACCTCATGGACCCTGCATTTCACCATGGGACTTTTGAAGCTGTGGAGGATCTGTAATTTTGTGCAGCTGGAGTTATATGGGACCCCTGATACGTTTAGATACGACTCTGAGAGGTGACACGTACGTAAGCATCCTGTCCGATCACCTGCATTCATTCATGTCTATTGGGCATTCCGACGGAGTTGCGCAATTTCAACAAGACAATGAGACACCCCACAAGTCCCGAATTGCTACAGAGTGGTTCCAGGAACACTCTTCTAAGTTTAAAAACTTCCGCTGGCCACCAGATTCCCCGGACATGGACATTATCGAGCACATCTGGGGTACCTAACAACGAGTTGTTGAGAAAAGATCTCCACTTCCTCGTACTCTTACGGGTTTATGGACAGCCTTGCAGAATTCATGATGTCAGTTCCCTCCAGAATTACTTCAGACCTGAGTCGAGTCCATGCGACGACGTGTTGCGGCACTTCTGCGTGCTCACTGGGGTCGTAAACGATATTAGGCAGGTGTACCAGTTTCTTCGGCTCTTCAGTGTATTTCAGTATTCCCGATGACGGAGTGTTGCCTGTTTTTTACATCTTCATGATAAGCGTGCTGCGGACACTCCCCTCTCCCAAGATGACGACAGCAATGCTGACAGGGCTCCACACATACATTCCTGGGTTGAAGAATATTCAGGCACCCTATGATGCCTCGATTAGGATTCAGATCACCCGATATGAATCCTATTAAAATGGCTGGGACTGGTAGCGCTACGGGATGTAATCAGCAAAGAATTGCTGCAGCTGGATGTTGAACACCTGAAAAGTTTTATATCCTCTTCCTCACCGAACTGAGCCCAACATCAAATTTTGGGGCCCTGTTACACGATACTAGAGTGATGACTTATAAGGGTCACTAAATTGCCTGCTTATAACCATCAGAGAAACAACATTTATGATATATGAGCGTGTTAACCTACTATACCAGAATCGAAATAAAAATTTACACTCTAGTTGGATGAAGGATCTATCGTTATCAGTATTTATACAGATTACCGGAATACATGACAAGTGCGGAAAGCAGAGTATTCAAGTCGCTCGTAACCAGAGATAGCAAATAATATGGTTTTCTCCCACTATAGAGTAGGTTTCTCTTGTTTAACCATTAGCTTCCACCTTGCTCGATGTTTGGTGTCTTGAGCATTCATTCGCTTCATGGACTTGTCATTCCATAGTGTGTTAATCCAGCGTTTCCTTAATACAATGTATAGTCTCACCAATATGACCACCTGTCAAAAGCCTGAATTACCACCTTTAGCAGCGGGAGGGGTGCAGTAAGAAAGTCGACGAGGTTCTGGAAGGTGTCGACTGAGATGTGGAGTCATGCCGACTCTACTGCCGTGCCCAGCTACTCTACGTTCCTCGGTTGGGAATGCATGGCGCGAACAGCCCGATGGAGTTGGTCCCAGAGATTCTCGACAGGGTTTATGTAGGGTGAGACCGATGGCTAGGAGAGTACGGTAATCTCACCCTACTGCTGTTCGAACCACACACGTACACTGCTAACTGTGTGAGACGTTGCATTGTCCCGCTAGTAGATGCCATAGTGCCGAGCAAAAACAAACTGCATTTAGGGGTGAGCATGGTCCCCGAAGGTTGATGTATACTTGCGTTGATCCATTTCGCATTCCAGAATGATTAAATCACCCAGGGAATGTCACGAAAACATTCCAGAGACCATAACGCCACTTCGATTGTAGTAGGGTGTTTGATTTCAGACGTTTCACATTGTTCACACCAACAGCCAGCTGTCTGATGGGGTATAAAACGTGATTCGTCTTAAATAGCCACCTGCCGCCACTCACTGGTCGTTCAGTGCGGTACTGTCGTGCAAATTGTGCAAATTCCATCCTTCTCGCCGATCAACAGCTGTCAGTATGCGGAGGCTCATACGCAGCATATTCGTTGAACGGTCATTGAGGAGACAGTGTTGGTAGGCCTGTGGTCCATCTGGGCAGTGAGATGCTCAACAGCTGCTCGTCTGTTCCCCTGTACACTTCTCTGCAGCTGTCATTCATAGCTGTCGTCTATGGCCATTGGTGCTCCGCTGTTGACTCGGCGCCGGATTTGAATGACACCATTTTGCCATGCGCGGTATACTTCAACCACGGCGGCCTACGAACAGTTTACAAACTTAGCCGTCTCGGAAATGCTTCCATCCTTGGTCCAAAAACCAATGATCATGGCTTTTTGGGCGTCAGATAAATCGCTCTGTTTTCGCATTACGACAACGACCACTGTTTTCAGTGTTTCCCCGACAAGCTTCGCATACCGTCCACTGATTGTGCTGCCACAGACTATATGTGAGTAGTTATTCTTCGTTGGCGTCGAAAATAGGCGGTGGTAACATTATTCTGACTGGACCGTGTATAATTATTACTGTGAACATAAAATCAATCACAGAGCAGGAGTTGAACATAAATGCATAAATCTATCAAATAAATTTTTCAAAAATGTTTTCTAACATACACTCAAGTGATATGGGGTACTGAATATTCTGTACCAATAATCTTTTCCTAAAACCACTTTATCCCCTGATACAGCACAAAGTCAGGCGAAGTTTTCAATACCTGCTTAATACTGAAATATTATTTCCAAAATATGATTTACCTGAGCTTGTGTTACAGCAACTGGAACTCTTGTAAAACAATACCATATGAAGATAACGTTCGCACAATGTTTATGAAGGTTGGAGCACGCTGTATGTTCTGGCGAACGCTGTTACCGATTTTTGTTGACCATTTATCACACACACATTTGAGTAGGAATTCCCAGCGAGGGTACTGAGATACAGTACAATACTGCACGTAGAATGGAGTTGCAAGTATTCGGACACGACTACAGAAGATTGCAGAAAAAAATGACAGATTTGCTTTCAAAATGCTGAAGAACTTCACTTTGCTACTACGCAAGTGCTGAAAAGTTCCATTTCTTTTCCTGAAAGCTGTAGAAATGGATTGGTATAATATGAGTTATATCAGGAATTTAAAACACAGTGAAATAGGAAATGGGAGAATTTTTACTGGATTTTCTTGCTTTCTGCTTTAAAAACTTACTAACTACCTCATCACAACCTGTAATTTTAAGTAAATCTCTATTTACAAATAAAATAGCCGCGTTATTTAGTCTTACGTGAGACATCATTTTTTACTCAGTGTAGACATTTGGAAGAGTTGCTGTCATGCGTAATGCACTGTTGTATGTACAATTAATTGATATCTTGCCTTCTTCATCAAGAAGAAAGTTTGAATACTGTTACAAGTCACGTTTAAAATTACTTGAATTTCATGAAGCCATTTCAAAAAGTGTGAACGTGTCTGTATGTTGTGCAAGAGCCTATGTTACTCTGCCAATATTCATGCATGTAACTGCAAAGAATAATTATTATACTTAGTTGATACATTAGGCGCAGTTGGGGAATGTGAAAGTTATCATTAAGCTTTCAGTATAAGAGTGGCGATCAAGACAGCTCAATATTTATTTGTAGTGTTAATGCACACACTACTCTTGTCCATATAGTCATGATTTCCAAGCCCAACACTCACTGAAAATGAGAAAACATTGTTATTTTCTACAATAACTTGGACTAATCACCCATGTGTGGTACAGGAGGACACAGCAAAGGAAATGATCATTGCATGTGTAATCACCAGTGCATTTTCAGAGAAATGGCTGATTTTGTTGTACTATGAGTGTAACTGAAATCTGCAAGAGAAACAAGTTTATGCTACAATGATCAGTTTGGCTAGCAATCTGTATACATGCCCCATTTGGCTGGATTCACAAACGACCCTTGTTAAATCATGTCAGATTTACTCGCGGGTGATTGGAAGGGACACCACAGACCATTAAAACAAGGTTGACAAAGCGAATGAATACAGTAGGCCCTATCCAAAAGCCATGTGACGTTAAAAGGTCTACACAGGTTAGAGGGACTAAACAAGTTTTGGGCCAGTCTGCACTGTTTCCAGATATCTGATGATGTCAGAATGATGTCACCATACAGTGTTTCCAGATTTTCGGACTCCTCCCCACACACCTCTGACATCATAGTGGATACATGTGAATTGCCCTATCTACAAAATGGATGAAAATTCAAAAATGTGCTTGAAATTCGAAAATACATTATGGGACACCTTTTCACTTTCCCTACTAGATTGTCCCCTCCACTATGACAATAGAAGCGAAGATAACAGTTCAAGATGTCTGACCTGAGGATAGTGGGACGGCTCGCGTTGTTTACAAGTTTTGTAAATCCAAGATGGCGCTCTAAGGTGGCGCTCAAAGATGGCAGACCAGAGGATACTGTGCTAGACTACCTGTATATAGTCACCAAATTTTCTGCATTTTTACTGCCTGATGTATTCAGAAGGATGGAGAGCCAGGATGGCTAATCTGGGGATATTGGGACAGCCTACATCAAGACAAGGTCAACTATTCTAAATATGAGATTCAAGAGCACAGTATAATGTGGTGGGGAATTAAAAAATCGCTTATCTTAAAGTTAAGTTCACTTGTGTTATAAACAATTCCATCCTACCCAAGCTGCCAACCCACTTGTCCTGTGTCAACAATTGCCACGAGCGGTAGTGTAGGACCGGAATTGTTTTATTTGTTTGAATAAGTTCCACTGATTTGGGAGGGGCGCCTTCCGCACCAGTGACACAGTGCCACTAGACGCCGCCCGTGCCACCTCCCGATGCTGGAGCGTACCCCGGCCAGGCAGAGAAGGACTAGCAGTATTGGACTGCGAGTGTCATGGTTGCTAGGAAAAAAGACTATGTTTATTAAGTAGTTGGTGTTTGGTGGGTACTAAGAAGCAGGCCAGAACTCCATGTGAGGTAAGATACGTATATTGACACCCAGCTGAAAAAGTGGTTGCTGTGTACTAGTGAGGTGATGTGTTTCACAGACCAGAAAAGTTTGTACTAATCATTTGGTGATCGCTTCTTCTTCTGCAGCACCCACGCCTGCCCTTTTAGAAAGCGAATAATGTTCCTCAATTGTTGAAGTTGTAATGGAACAATTCACAATATACATATATGAAAGGTGAAACAAATATTTTTATAGTAACATGTTTCACTGGCTATGGAATGAGAGAAAGCCTCCGAATAAGAATTCTACATACATACATCAGAAAAAGTTATGCATCACATCAGTTCCCAGAACTCCTGAAGAGAGACGTTGACTGTGGATATTGTATCACAGACACATTCCCTTTGACTCTTCAGAGATGTCACTAAACCCGCCCAGAGATGTAAACGACCATTCATGAGCAGTCCCTATTAGATGGAAGGGGTCCGACAGACGATCAGTTCCAGTCATTCCATCAGGAAGGAGGGACACGGCTCGTGTTGTCTTGTAGTTCAACCATACCTAGTCGGTCAATACCATGGTTCGATCGCGTCCGCATTGTTACTTTGTGCCAGGAAGGCTCTCGACAAGGGAAGTGTCCAGGCGTCTTGGAGTGAACCAAAGCGGTGTTGTTCAGACATGGAGCAAATACAGAGAGTCAGGAACTGTCGGTGATATGCCTCACTCGGGCTGCCCAAGGGCTACTAATGCAGTGGATGACCGCTACCTACGGATTATGGCTCGGAGGAACCCTGACAGGAACGCCACCATGTTGAATAATGCTTTTCGTGCAGCCACAGGACGTCGAGTTCCGACTCAAACTGTGCGCAATAGGCTTCATGATGCGCAATTTCACTATCGACGTCCATCGCAAGGTCCATCTCTGCAATCACGACCCAATGTAGCGCAGTACGGATGGGCCCAACAACATGCCCAATGAACCGCTCAGGATTTACATCACGTTCTCTTCACCGATGAGTGTCGCATATGCCTTCAATCAGACATTTGTCGGGCATATGTTTGGCGGCAACCCGGTCAGGCGGAATACCTTAGACACAGTGTCCAGTGCGTGCAGCAAGGCGGAGATTCCCCGATGTTTTGTGGTGGCATTATATGGGGACCACGTACAACGCTGGTGGTCATGGAAGGCGTCTTAACGGCTGTACGGTACATGCGTGCCATCCTCCGATCGATAGTGCAACCATATCGGCGAGGCATTCATCTCATGGACGACATTTTGCGCCCCCATCGTGCACATTTTGTGAATGACTTCCTTCAGGATAACGACATCCTTCGAGTAGTGGCCAGCATGTTATCCAGACATGAACTCCTATTTAACATGCCTGTGATAGAGTGAAAAGGGCTGTTTAAGAACGATGTGACCCCGTAACCACTCTGCGGAGTCTACGCCGAATCGCTGTTGAGGAGTGGGACAATCTGGACCAACAGTGCCTTGATGAACTTGTGGATAGTATGCCATGACGAATACTGGCATGCATCAATGCAAGAGGAGATATTAGAGATACCGGTGTGTACAGCAATCTGGACCACCACATCTGAAGGTCTCACTGTATGGTAGTACAACATGCAATGTGTGGTCTCCATGAGCAATAAAAATGGAGAAAATGATATTTATGATGATCTCTATTCCAATTTTCTGTACAGGTTCCAGAACTCTCGGAACAAAGGTGATGCAAAACTCTTTTTGAGGTGTGTATTTTCAGTTTTTGGTTACAAATTTGAGAGATTGCAGGGCACTCTCCCTTCTGATTTCGTGTTATGCCACTTCATGTTCTTGCAGAATATGATCTTTACTGTGATTTGACTTCATACATTATGATGAAATGGTGGGCAGTAGTTAATGGTCTTGTTTGCATGCTCTAGGGAAGGAATGGCGGTAAGCTTTACCTGCGTTCAAAGGAATAGGGTGCTGATTTAAACGACTGCAGTAAAAGCTGCGGTGATGGTGGACCCAGCAAAACGCGTTTTTTCTGTGGAATGTGTGAAGACATTTCCGGATGGCCGAGTTCCACCGTTTCATTGCGAAGACACATTAGTTGGCACCGGACGGGAGGCAGGTGTGTGCAGGTATACAGACTAGCGCCGAGAAGTCATCGCTGCACTGGCCAGTGCATTGTAGACCGGCAATAAAGCAGAGGATGGGCCCTTGTTAGGGAGGAAGCCGACAAAAGAACTGTGAACTTCCTGCGAAGTTTTGTGGGAAAGGGCGACTGGCACCCAGACATCCAGACTCTGTTTCAGAACATATTTGTGAAAGCCCGAGGCTTTTAGCGAGTTTATGGCCGTTCTTTGGAACCTATGAAATGGACGCAACAGGGGAGATAAGTTGTTTATGAAGGGCTGTGCTACCATCCTGAGCATTTTGTTAGTAAAAGCCACGGAAAATGCGTGGGAAAGAGGCTGCGAAGCTGAATCTGTTTTCGTTTTTCTCGCAATTAACTTTAAAGTTTCTGATTGGTCAAATCGGTCTTTGCAGAGCAAAAGCCCCTCTCCCATCTAAGAATGCCGGGCTCTAGCTCGTGATTGGCTTGTGTGAAAGTGGGAGGAGTCTAAAATGTAAATGTGCTTTTGGTACCGAGCTGAAGAGGAAGCGAGCAGAAAGAAAGAAGACACTCTTATAGCCTACTGGTGCTTCGCTAGCAAAGAACTACAGGTGTCTGCCTAAACTGTGAGACTTGTGTCCTTTGCTAGTGTGCCACTTAGAGCCTGTGCCAGTCACCTTCTGAACCGTCAGTGCTACTGCTTATATCATCACGCTCACGAGTGAAGCGTGGGTGTACTTATTTGTCTTGAGTCAGCTCTCTAAACATTTGACATATTCCGTCACGCACAGTCGTGACGCAGAGTCAAGATGGTTTGGCAGACCAGCAGTCCACCTGCACACTGGAATCCACCAGGGTTTTAGAGGCTCATAGGAAAGTACCTGCGTTCTGAATTAACCGATCGTGAGAGCGCGCACTTACATTTTTCGGGAACGCGCCGTTACTAACAGATTGCCGCCGTCCATGACTCCAGTCGCCGAACGCATCTTGGTGTGCCGCCTTGATCAGCAGGAGAGTAAAGTATTCGCTGCTGCGCCGTAGGACTCTAACATGTGTTTCTCAGCACCCTGTTTTTCGAACCATGTTTTTCTGTTTTGAATAGTAGAGTATAGATGCTTGGTGGTGGCGTAGTTTTGTGCCATAGCCCGGATTCACGTGTATAAAGTCAGATAAAGCGATTAGTGTTCTAGTTAGTGTCGTGTGATCCCCAGGTGATCACTTTGTACACCATAGACCCGATGTTACTGACAGCGTTTGTTAAATAAAAAAAATGTTTGTGTAATGTTTCTTTCGTCATTTTTGTTGTCTTGTAGAGTTAAGAATGAATAAATCTAGTGTCATTTAGATCACAACTTCTTCATGAGTTCTGATTAACAGTTCCTTCCCATGTTATTATTACAGTCGAGATTAGAAACATAAGTAGAAACTTTTCATTTGGCGTCCCCTACCAGGATCTCTTACTTTATTAACGATAGTCTTTCAAGTTAACTGTCATGTCCATACTAATGTGAAGTTACGCTTTCGTCATTCACTGCAATCACAGTCACTTGCAATAGGCAGGTTATGGTGTGCACCTAACCTATTACCGGAAATATCTACAAAGGGATTGTCTGTGAAATGGTTACCACTCGTAGAACACGCGAATTTTAGTTATTCATAAAGTTACAGTTCACACAGAAATTCCGGAATTCGCATGTTCATCTTCGTTGTATGACTGTAAATACTTCCTGACATGCCATGATCTTTATAAAACTATAATTCTGTATAACTGAAACACTTTTCAGAGCTTAGAATAAGAACATCCTATCGCTATGACGTATCGTATTTGACTCCATAAAGCAATTCTCTAGCTCCAAAAATTACACGTGATTCAACTCTATTCTTATTGGAGGCGAGACATCATATAAAAGCAGCTTGCGTTTCTGAATGGCGTTACCCCGTGTCTTTCACTTTGTACCAATCACAACGTAATGATTTCTCATTCGCTCTAATAACTGATCACATTAAATCAGTAATAATTAATAGAAGGCAGAATATCAGCAGAATATAAAATTATCTGTGAAAAATACATTGTTTTTACTGATTAGGATTTCATTGCCTGTACACCAGTGGCATTGCTTGGCTGGAGGTGTGACTGCTAGGACCTAACTGAGCGTAAGAGCCCGTTTTCCATGAAATACCCATGATTCATTGCTATTTGTATGAAGCTACATCCTATCGTGAGATTTCTATAGGCATGATGCATGGCGCTGAACCACAGCTCTTTAACAGCTGGTGAAACAACCAACCCAAGGTCACTTGGAGGAGTCGAGGCGATTTTAACCAGCAGAAGCAATACATTCGAACCACACAGAACCTTATGGAAAAATTTCAGTTTCTAGGAAGACTTCCGGAAGAGTGAGGGGAAGCTATGCTATGAGAGAAACTCGTTCAAGAGCTCTGAAATCAGTACATTATCGGTCAGTGAGGAGGTCAAGTGAGTCATTGCCAGGAACCAGTCGAAGAAGTAGCAGTGAAAAGCAGCTGGGAGCATACAACAGTCGAGCCTCGAAGTCGCTGTTGAGTGACAATTTGATGTAGTGGTAGTAAGACACTGGGAAGTCTGTACACATTCAGTGGAGGAAAACCGTGTTTCGAATAAGCATCCATCTTGAGTCTTCTGTGTGTTAAAGAAAAACAATCACTATAGGGTTTGCCTCTTGTGAAAACGAATAGTATTTAATATATTCCGTCTGACGAAATATAAAGAGCAACAAGCACTGTTTAGCACACGCCTCCTGTTGTGATTTAGGTATCTGATTGCATATACTAACAGGAAGGTATAGTTCACACATTGTCTGTCAGAATATAAACAGGAATAAGTACTGTCTAGCAGCTGTCTCCAGTTGTGGTTATTTGATTGTGTGTTGTCAGAACCCAGATGGCAGCAGTGTTCTCGTCTATGATAAAGCCCTTATAGAGCAGTACGGCATACTGATTGATTTGCAAACCAGTACACCCACTATAAGACAACTACGCCAATAAGGTAAAACTACTGGAAATATAAATTAATGTTAAACTGAATCCTTACGCGGCTGCACCCACACTCACTTCTCATAAATCACAACTTCTACTATCTGTTCCAGAATCACCAGTGCTAAGCATCCTAGGAGACCCTCTCCCTCTCACTCCATTAAAGATCATTTAGTAGACCTCAGCTGATGATGAAAATATTGTCAATATCCTGATTGCGCTAGACAGGCTACATCTTCAACCAAGCTGCTGATATGCTCTGTGCCGGGACACAATATAAAAATTTGGCACTACGGGTATGGAGTGGATTTTGGTGAGGCATAACAAAGTACAAAATCATGTGATGGAATATCGGAGGAGACGTAGAAAAACTATCAGATCCAGTCTCTCTAACTGTGTACAGTAAGAAGATCGACGACCAGACCTGTGCAACACGTGAAAAAAAGCAAGAAGTCCCCGGAATCCGGGCAGAAACTTGGTGAACTTTTCCAAGACGGACAAACACTTTTGGGGCCTAATAAAGTACCAAAAATATTCGTAAAACAGACAGACACAACTATAAACTCCTGTCATCTGATGAGCAAGAATGTGGAATGGATATGGACGAAAATAGGTCAGTGAGAGTTTAAGCAGGTCAAGGAAGCTTTATCGATGGTCCACCCGGATTTGAGTAAGGAACTTTTGACGTCCACAGATGCGTCACATACTGGTCTCGGGGTACATATTTTCCAAGACGTGGAACAATATTATGTAAAGTGCAGAAAAACAATAGTGTTTGGCAGTCGTTTTTTGAATGAAGCGGAAACCAGTCAGTGATTACAGTGAAGGCACTGGCATTAGTCTGTTGGCGGTGCACCAAATTTAAGTACTTTTTGATCGTAGGAATGCCAAAGGTCCATAGGGACTATAAGCCGTTAGAGATTGTTATCAGTGCAGAATTAACGTATGGGCGGCTCTCTAGATCGGCTGTTTGCGTCCACTAATTTAGATTCTGTATCATGTATGTACCAGGAGAGACAATGTTGTGCCACTGCCTTGTGCAGAGCACCCACTGGGCAGTTTAGATATTCTGTACACGGAGGACGTAATATTTTCGCAGTTTCTAGGGCCCCTACCTTCTGATATTTGGCGAGATCTGGACAAGGAACCCATCTTGCGAGATGTTAAACTAAAATGGTGAGGTCACGATTTATTCAATATCAGATTGTGCTATCTGATTAAAAATAACACTCCGTTCATGTAGACTAACCTTGACGAAAGTAATTGGTTAGTATCTGTGCCAAATAAACTTGTTAAAAAGTACAAGTGGTAAACTCACCTGAGTAATGTAAATTTCGGGCCTTCGGATGGTGTTGAGCCGACGTGTGCCCTCCCAAAAAGCGAAAGCCTCGACTGTCGTTTGTTGAACAATTATGTACTCCATAGTGCTGAATAGTTTGTGTGACATCACCGCCCTGGATCTTTTCAGCCCTGTTACACATTCAAGTAGAGGACACCAGTTTAATTTAGTTATTGTCGAGCTCACTTCAAAGTCTGTGACGGTCGCCCTACATGGAACTACCATTGCGAGAAAAGTAACAAGAGCTTTCGGGAGCAACTTTCCGCAAGTAGTCAGATGAGTGAAAAGAAATTTGACCCGCAATGGACCCTAGTTACGTTTGCAGATCTGGAGAAATTTCATCAACAGCATATGAACAATTTACATCTCATTCTATCACCCAGTCAAACAATTATGGGGGAAACTAAAATTATGTCACTTCCACCGCCAAACAGACACAGGTTCTGGGATGAGCATCTAACTGAACTTTCATGATATCATCAACAACCTGCTTTATGATGCAATGGGATTAGCACCAAAACTTGTAATGCTGATCAGCAGCCCACCGATGTAAACATCATCATGAAATAGTAAAGCTGGCTCCGGATCGAATCGAAGGGAAGGATAAGAAATGCCCAGAAAGTCAGAAAGGTACCATAATTTAATCCAGTTCGTCTTAGGCGATAAGGTACAACTGAATACAAGAAAGAGATTGTGTACACAGGTAAGTCTGTAAGTCATATATTCATTTACACTCGTTGTGGACTGTAGAGAGTGAAGGAAATAATACCTAACAACGTAGCAAAGTTTGGGACTCTCAGGAGCTGAAAATCAAGAGGACAGTGACATCCCTCACACATTATAAAAATTCATTGAATGGGCAGTATCAGAGAACGAAAAACCAATGTCACAAATGTGGGCGAGTGTACGACAAAGATTACAGGAAAATTATATGAAAGAGTTCTGTTACGAATTCCGTATAGACGACTTTCCAGTACGGTTTGAGAGAGTAGATTTGTCTTCGGACGGGGTCTGCCTTGAGCAAAACCCAATTTTAATTTTTCTTTTTTTTACCAGAAATATTTCGCTGAAATTTCAACATCTGTGGTTTTTTATTATCCTTGTGTAAAACAGGAGAAATGCTTTTTACTAGTTGTACAAGTACAAATTTGAGTTTTTTAGACAGTATTGCCATATATGAAAAACAGGCAAAGTTTTGTATATGTACCTTGGTACCACAAGCTGTGGATTTCCTAGATTTTATGTTATTTCATGCAGTCACTTGTTTCATAATTTGTCATCTGCAACCATACAGAACTTAATGTAGAACAGTTATCTCGACATTTTACGACTGGACATGTTACTGTTATGCCTACCATTTACTAATACTATGTGGAAGATTGTGTGTGTGTGTGTGTGTGTGTGTGTGTGTGTGTGTGTGTGTGTGTGTGTGTGTGTGAGTGCGTGTTTGTAATATGTTTCCCTTACTTTTTCTGGTTTCCCCATATCCTCACTGTGAAGTCCAGATGTAAGTAACTTTCACTGCCACTGTTTACAAACTACAGAAAGAAGATGGCAGACAGCTCAACAGTTGAATATTTTCTGAGCGGGAGTTTTGAATCTTTGTGGTGAGTATCTGCCAGTTTGTTTGTTTGTGTGTGTGTGTGTGTGTGTGTGTGTGTATGTGTGTTAGCAGGAGCGCATGTGTACAGGTGGATGGGAGTGAGTCTTATTTATTAAATTACCACTATTATTTTTATTTACTTACTTTTTATTTGTTTTGTATGTGTGTTTGTGTGCTTGAAAGGGGTTTTTGGCGTGTTTGTAGATTGATTTTGTCTGGTGTTCTTTGAGGGCATAGAGCAGAGTGTGATTGCAGAGAACTGTGTATTCATTTATTACTTGCTTTCCTTCAATTATGGCTTTTTGTATTTATAGTTTTCTTCCATTATTATATTTTGTGGGGGGTTGTAGCAGTATTTGTGAATTTTCAAGTCAGTGTTGATGTTCGTTTAGCTGCGTTTCATCTCTGTAAGGTGTTCAGCAAATTTAGAATGACAGCTGTTACTTTTTAATGTTCTTCTGTGTACCTGTTATTAAGTTTCTGTTTGCCTATCCTATATAAATTTATCTACAGTCCAGGCCCGTCAGTCGATAAATACCAGATGTGTTGTGCTTGTCTGTGCTACTGTTGAGAAACTCAGAAAGGTACCATAATTTAATCCAGTTCGTCTTGTTTTCAATGTATTGAGTTGTCTGCCCTGTAGGCTACTTTTAGCACCTGTGTTTTGAATATGGTGAGTATTACATGGGCTGCTTTGCTATTGTAACTGAGAGTGTTCCATTTGGTTGTTATTATAGATGTTTCTTGTTTGCGTATGTTCGTGTGTGTGTTCCGTGTGTTTGTGGTATGAATGTTTATGTTCTGTGAGTCTGTATTTCTAACTTGTTGACAGGTTCTTTGTTTTCGTGTGCAAGGTGTCCGCTTTATTTTTGTTTTAATTTTGTGATTCAGTTTCTCTGTAAAGTTTGTGTCATACCCATTCTCTACAGCTATCTATTTCATTGAGACAGTATTGGAAACTGACAATGAGGAAAGCATCAGACGAAACACTGGAGGAAGGTACCCTATAAGGATGATTTGTGTATTACAGTTTTGATATCACATGCTAAAAGCGGGAGTCACTGAGCACTAATTTCTGGTAACGATGGAGCACAAAGCCTTTTAGGATTGGATTCTATTGGATTATGTGAGGGCAGATTCCAAACAGCGAGGTCATCGGTCTCATCGGATTAGGGAAGGGCGGGGAAGGAAGTCGGCCGTGCCCTTTCAAAGGAACCATCCCGGCATTTGCCTGGAGCGATTTACGGAAATCACAGAAAACTTAAATCAGGATAGCCGGACGCGGGATTGAACCGTCGTGGTGGTGGTGGTGGTTAGCGTTTAACGTCCCGTCGACAACGAGGTCATTAGAGACGGAGCGCTAGCTCGGGTTAGGGAAGGATTGGGAAGGAAATCGGCCGTGCCCTGTCAGAGGAACCATCCCGGAATTTGCCTGAAACGATTTAGGGAAATCACGGAAAACCTAAATCAGGATGGCTGGAGACGGGATTGAACCGTCGTCCTCCCGAATGCGAGTCCAGTGTGCTAACCACTGCGCCACCTCGCTCGGTACAGAACCTTTTAGGTTTTGCCGGAGGTGATGGAGCACCGAGCCTATGAGGATTCTTTTTTTTTTTTTTTTAACTGGGTGTAAGTATGCCAGTAGCTCAAGACACTGAGCGGTAATGTAAGGAAGGATAGGTTACCAACACGCCGCATCACATGATTTTATTCTAAATTTTGTTTACACTGTCCACACCGAATTCGACCGTCACCTGGAATAAGCCTGATACTGCAATTTTAATTATGTTACAGGAAGAAAAGCACCACCCATGGCTGTAATTATTCGGTTGAAAGTATTCTAAGTTAAAAAATAAACGCAAGGTGAGGCCAAATATATAGGTATGGAAACAAGGCTATGTAAATTTATTACTGTTGTAAAGAGTTCCATAATAGAGTGTTTTGTGTTTTCTGGCATTGTCAACCGTATGCTATGTTTGTATGTGTTATGTGTGTTTCATAATAGTCATCATAGGAGCAGAATGACCGATTGTTTTCAGAAATTCTCAAGTATGAAGAGAAGAAGGTGTTCATGAGAGAGACGAAAACCCATTGCCAAAATAAGAGATTATTCCTACTCGTGCTTCCACTGTAGTAGTTAGCTGTTGGGCATGTCAATAATAAAAGCAATGTGCCAGCTCTACCAAGTAGTGAGGATATTCTTTAGCATTTTGGATACTTCAAAACACGAATCGCATGCTATGTATTTTAACTGCATGTCCACTAACCCCTAACGAAATTCCAGTGACGAACGAGGTCTAAGAAATTTTAAAGTTTAACTGACACCATAATGTTCATCTATGAAACCAAGTTTGAACATTAATTATTACTTTGATTTCTCATTTGTTAAAAGACAAAGCAACCTGAGTTAATACTCTTTAGTTTCAAGAGGCCGTGGACCACAGATACATTTGTAATATTCGTATATTGAACCTCTGTCATCAAAATTTTGTTGTTTTTGAAGGCCAAAGAAACACATTATTTTATTATTCATTCGGTTTCAGAGGCCAAAGAGCTATAATACTTGCATACTGCTTGTCAGTTAATAGTTTTGTTGAGCAAGGACATTTAATGTCATGATTACTACATAAATTTTATTTCTGTATGTCTTTTATTCCTCTGTAAACCTGTTTGAGGGCAGTACGATATATATGAGCAATATGACCCACACAAGATGGCGAAACGGACATCCGATGATGCAGGCTGCTGTCTTAAGAGAGCGATGCGGCCGCGATGAGGATCCACATCCCGCTAAGCAGCTCCTGTCTTTGGGGGCACCTCCTGCCTCAGCCCAGTTTAGCCGGCTTTCGATCGCACTTACCTTTTAGCAAGTTTCTTCCATGACAACAGACCAGCGCAGCGAGTCACACCTGCTCAAGCAGTCCTACATATGGGGTACAGCACCACTCACCGATGGCGTCACCATATGAAATCACAGTTTACTCAATAGGCTTAAGATAACTGTGATGACAGTCTGGTCATGCACTGATGCTACAAGCGACATCAAATCTGCGTCTACAAAATCAATTGTCAGGAAGCTGTAGGTCGACTTGGATCATTAGGAAGTTTGTGTTGGGGCATGCACATGGAACTGCCCATGAGGTTGTTATTGAGTGATGCACAAAGTGTAAGTAGGCTGTTTAGGTTTTTTTATTGGTAACGCCACCTCTGTATAAAAAAATCACTGGCTGTGCTGTGTGCAGTCTGTGGCTGCTTTGCATTGTTGTAATACTCAACCATTGTAGTGTTAGGCAGCTGGCTGTGAACAGCGCGTAGCGTTGCGCAGTTGGAGGTGAGCCGCCAGCAGTGGTGGATCTGGGGAGAGAGATGGCGGAGTTTTGTAATTTGTCATGAACTGCTATATATATTATGCCTATTAAGGTAAATACGGTGTTTGTTCTCTATTAATATCTTTCATTTGCTAACTATCCCTATCAGTAGTTAGTGCCTTCCATAGTTTGAATCTTTTATTTAGCTGGCAGTAGTGGCGCTTGCTGTATTGCAGTAGCTTGAGTAGCGAAGATTTTTGTGAGGTAAGTGATTTGTGAAAGGTATAGTTTAATGTTAGTCAGGGCCCATTCTTTTGTAGGGATTATTGAAGGTCAGATTGCGTTGCGCTAACAAAATATTGTGTGTCAGCTTAAGCACAGTCCTGTATAAAGTGTTAAAAAGGGGACGTTTCATATGTCGACCCTTAGCCGAGGATACCTCACTGGAATCTTCTGATTTTTTCTTGTAATTTGTGTAATTAGTGTAGCTATTGTTTATTGCTAGCGCGTAATTGTAGAGAAAATCTCCTTTGTAGTTGTAGTTTTTCATTGTTGTACAGTAAAACAGTTGTGGCATGCATGTAGATTTGCACCAAGTATTTCGCAGCTGCAATTAACTAGATATTATTTTCAGTGCTATGTTAATGTGTTCTCTTGTTTTTGCTCTTCAAATTGTGCTTTTCTGTGTTATCGTGTGAAATATTGTGACAATAATGGCGTGTGAAAAACGTAACACTAGGCTACAAAGTAAACTGAGAAATAATAGTGACGACGAGCGTAGCTTATCAGCACCACTGTGCAATGAATTAACAGACATTCAAAGTAGTAATTTGGTAACTGTGCATAGGGAAATGGAGCGGGCGTCAAATAATGGCGTAGACAATGAAACAAGTAGTGAACAGGGAAGCATTATCGATCGATCGGTCGGCAATAGCTCGCCTCAGGAAGCCGAAATGACACGACACGATCTCGCATATACTTTAGATTCAGGTTTTGGATCCTCACCGTTTTCTCAAATAAGTCAAGACACATTTTCTGCTTGTCAAAATGTGAATGTTTCCGGTGCAAATTCACTGCCGAAAAGCACTGAGGAACATGTTTAAGACACCAATGCATTGTTATTACAATTAATACAACAAATGGGACAAACACAGCAAAAGCTTCAAACGTTAGACACAATGGAACAAAATCAGAGACAAACACAGCAAAAGCTTCAAAAGTTAGACACAATGGAACAAAATCAGAGACAAACACAGCAAAAGCTTCAAAAGTTAGACACAATGGAACAAAATCTTAAAAAGTTAGACGCAATGGAACAAAATCTTCAAAAGTTAGACTCATTGGAGCAAACTCTCGAACAAACACGTGAGGATTTAACTACTGAGTTACATCACATTGAATCGAAATGTCAAAAAGTCTGTAATGACGTAAAAACACAAATTTGTGAGCATTTCCAACCTATTTTTTCGCGTCATGAAAATGCACTACAGAATCACGAAGCAGCCATAAAAGAACTGCAAACTACTGTTCATGAAAATCATGAGACCTTGCAAGCTAAATTTGACTCAGTTGCATCTACAGATTCGGTTACGCAACTTGCAAAAACTCAGGAAAACTTGAAGGACACAGTAGATTCGATTTCAACACAAATGGACACTCTGAAACTTGGTTCAGAAAAACACACTGAGGAAATGTGTTCACTATCGGAGAAAGTAGCCGAACTTTCGGATCAGGTCACTAACTTATCTACAAAAGTAGATGATGATCTGAATGACACAAGACCTGTAGCCTTCACTGACACAGAAGAGTACGAACAAATTAGAAAATTCAAACAAAATCAAAATCAAATCAATACACAGTACAAAAGAGAAATCCGGGAAGTACAAGATCATTTGGCACAAGTAATACAAGAATTACATATTTCAGAGGACACTCGCGCTCCAGTACGGGAAGAGGGACATAGAAATACGGAACAGAGACAAAATAACAACACAGGGCACTTCGGAAATTATGAAAGAAATTGGCAAGGTACACCGAATTTTGAGATGGAACCGCCGAAACGACGTAACAATGACCGACATGCGACTTGCCGACATGATGATTTTGACTATAAGCTGTTCATTACTACACGTAAATTCAAAACATTTAAGAATTCTGGCAACGACATTCATCCACAAGCATGGCTCCATCAATTCTCTCATTGTTTTCCTCCCAACTGGTCGTTAGAACACAGATTAGAATTTATGTGTGGCTACTTAGAGAATGAACCAGCTGTAAGAATGCGATCGGTCATTCACGATTGCCACAGTGAAGGAGAATTTTACCATGCCTTCCTCTCAGCATATTGGTCTCAAGACACACAAGACCGAGTAAAACATGGCATCATAATGATGAAACATTTCGAACAATCTGAATTCTCCAGTCTTGTGAAATATTTTGAAGACATGTTGCACAAGAATCAGTACCTGTCAAACCCATACAGCCCCTCAGAACTCATCCGCATTTGCTTAATCAAATTACCTGAACATTTACGACATATTATTTTAGCAGGACGTTGCAAAGAAGACATTGAGGCTTTTCAGGGACTGTTACAAGAACTGGAAATTGACACTGACAATCGGGGAACGCGGGAACAGGTGCACAACAATTACAGGTCACATCTGTCACAATTCCGCGATGACAGAAATAATACACGACAAGGCTATTCTTATAACGTAAATCGCGACCAAAACAGACACCACCCGTATGACAACCGTTGGCAGAGTAGTAATAATTACAGGGAAAGATCACCTCTCCGCGGTAATGACTATTACAGAGACAATCAGAGAAACAGACAATATGGGAACCAAAATAATTATTATTATGGGAGACAGAATAACTTTAGACGCAACGGTCCAGCACGCAGTTACGATTCAGGGAGAAATTCTCCACCACTTAACCGACAAGAAAGAAACTACAGGAACTACCAACATGACGACAGTCGATGTGATCGTAACGACAGACCTGAATTGCATCAGAACTGGCGGGATTTAAACAGGGCAGGGCCCTCTCGTCACGGTGATTTTGTAGAAGTTAGGTCTCCTAATTCCAACAACGGCGCGCGCCAGCAAAGAGACAGACAATGACTCGCACAGCAGGCAGCCGCGTGCGCCCGCTGGCTCCGAGAAAAATAAGACGCTAGCCTTGAGAAAACTTTTAGCATTCTTTACCGATGTATAAAACATGACAATTGCTTTTCAGTTGAAAGTCTGAGTACTATGAAGAGTAAAGGTTTACACCACATTTCACATGTAAAACCGTTTATTGAAAGATAATCTGCTTTTTAACTTTGTCTTTGCCATATAACTTTTCACTTTACATTGCTAGTAAGCTTTGTCAGACTTAGAATCTGTTAACATACAACAATGTTTGAAGTTAAATATCCAATCAAGAACCAAGAGAACTTATTTAAACAGAAATTACGAATGCATTGTTATTGTGAACAGACGACACAGTGTTATTGTGTGTGTGCATTCTTGCTTGTTTGTTGCACGATCACGTAACGACTATAAGGCTCACATACTTAGAACATTTACCAGTACTGTTTATGAGATTTTAATGCAATATTTTGGTTTATTTGAAAATACATTCTGAAATTAAAGTGCTTTCTGAGAGATACCAGATGACACAGAGGTTAGTTTATGTGACAGCTACACGATTTTATCACGACGCTACTAATGAGTGACAATTTACAATGTTGCTTTTGCGGTGTATCTGTTTTATATCTGCACAGCTTTCTGAATTCTTCTGGAAAGAAACACATGTTTTAGTAGTAACTCTTGTGGTATAGCAACAATGAGACAGCCTTTTTCATGGCACAACAATACGTTACAGTACAGTACTTTCTTCATCACAACAATAAGCGTAATAACTACGATATCTATACACAAAGCATTTCACTTTTGTTTATCATGAGGTAAGTACATTGACTTCTGCAGAACTTAGCTTTCGGAGGACGATAAATACGAGACTTCCACAGAGATTATCTTACAACATGACGCACAGTTTAGCGCTACAGTACACGTATTTGAGTGATTAATTTCGCATGTAAAACATTATTTTTAAGATATTTGAGGTGCAATGATACAAGGGTTTTCCGTGATACATTTCATTCCATTGCTGTAATCTGTAACACCTGAGGGTATAATTACATTAATCCTCAGGGGGGTACACAGTTACTTTGTGTACCATGTGTTTGGCAAGCACAAGGAGCCCTAGCTAATATGGTATTTGCTTATACAACTTTACACATCGGTACCATATTTCTCTAACACACAAATTACACGGCTATCTGATCATTTAACTGAGAGACAAACATTTTTTTTACTACATCAGTGACAGATGTTCACGTAATTACACAGTTGGATAACTTCACACTTATGAAATTGTATTTTGTCTGTCCTTTGTGAACTGTTCATATATTTTTTCGGAGCCATTGTGGTACTATGAGAGCTTTGAATGATGTATTTGGTATGGGATCATGATTTTAAAGTACGTTTGAGGCAGATGACGCTTTTGACATGAGCAGAGAATTTTTTTGGGTTTGAAATTATTGCAGAAAGCTGCGACGTTTTTGAGATTTGACTGAGGTGTTATGATATTATTACGATGACTATGTGTATTATGCTGTTGCGGTATGTTTATGAGCAGTAAGCTGATGCTATATGAGTTATTTGATTATGCTACATATCTGTTGCGATGAAATATTGTAGAAGTGTCGACGAATAAGGTAAGGAATAATGAGTGTGGAAAAGGATGTTGTAAACCGAGAATCGTACTTTAAGAGTTATGAAATGTGTGTAAATGCGTGAATGTATCACAATGCCGGCGAAAATTTTTTGGACACAGTTATATTCATACGATTTTGTTTCTACAGATTTGTAACGCAAATTCTTGACCTATGAAATTTTTATATGAGACTGTCACTGTAGCGAAAACTGCTGTCGTAAATATTTCGTTAAGAAAGGTAAGTGACCATGAAGTAATTCGTTGTGAGCGGCCAGGTGTGTCAGATGCCTGGAGAAAAATCCATTATTGCGAGCCCTTTTCAGCGGCACAGGTAGAAAAAAAAGGAGGCCATTATCCTCGCTTGATGTTCCTTTGTAGAGAGCATCGCAAAAACGACACGGTCGAACTTGAAAACATATGTTGACACTGTGGAGCTCTTAATTTATGATATTTACAGAAATGCCTAATGAAATGACGAGAAATATTTTTACATCTGCACATCTGATTATGACAAGCGTCTTTCTACGAGAGTTGAGAGAATGTCTACTAACTTATGAAATGTCACATGACTATTGAATGATATTTTTATGCTTTGGTTTGCATAATTGCTTATTTCATTTGATATCTAGTTTCTAGCTGCACTGCAGCATTGGTTAAAATAAAATTTTATAGATGTACTAATATAAATATTTTCTGTCTACAGATCGAGTAAATAATAATTTTTTCAAAAAAAATGAGGGAGTACAAAAAGACATTTACCTTCACAGGAACTGCATTCATAATTTTCTTTTCAAGTACTTGGTAATTTCTTTTGTAGAATAAAGTGTGATGCATCACTCTAGTGTTAAGATGTGACATAGGTATTAGACATGGCCATTTTTAGTGTAATACTTTTTCTGCTTGAACTTTGTCATGTTTAGGTATAAGTTATGCTGTTTGCCAGGCATAGTGCTACTGAATTTTAATTTGTGTTACTCTGCTAAGCCAGATTTATTTTTCTTGTTTGCTGCACATTGCCTTATATTAGTCGTAATATTGCAATTGCTTCGCTAATTTCTAAAATGCTGCTTCCTTTGCAAATCTGCACTTTTTTTGTCATTGCTGTTTGCGTTAATTGTTTTATGTGCTGCTGCATTGCCTCGTCCCTTAGTTTAGCATCTGAGCTCAGTAGATTTAAGTTAGCTTAAGAGGGGGTAGACTATATAAGAAACTAGTTGTGATGAATGGAAAGAAATGCATTGAAGGTATATGAAAACGTTTTGGGCCAAAATGAGTATTGTACAATGATCCGTAATTATTTTGAAAGAAATATGAACAGAGTAGAGAAAACAGGTATTGATAGGACTTTTTGGAAATAATGAGGAACGAAGGGAGATCTCCGAGAAGTAAAGAAAGTTTTGTTTGCAAAATACTGCAGTAAAAGAAACCCTGTCCTTTCCTTGTGTTATCCCACTATGTGTTTGTGTACCCATGTGTATTTGTTTTCTTCCTGTCTCTGTGTACTGTTTCATAGAATTTTTTTTCTCTTCTAATACTAAGCTACATTCACTATGATGAGGAATACTGTTATCCTCAAATATAATTTGCATTAATAATATGTTATTTTCTTTGTAAAGGTGTTTAGACATTATTTATTCTGTTTTGTTTTAATGCTCATGTGTGAAGTTGATGTTTCAAAATTTATTCTGATCTTTATGTATGTACTTATGTCATTATTTTTGTAAAACTGATGTATATGTTTATTTCTATTCTATTGTAAAACCTGTACTACAAATGTTATCTGTATTGTTATGTTCTTTAATGATGCATTTTGTACCTTTGTAATTGTATTCTTCTGTTATAAAATTGTAATTGACACCAGGTCATCAAATTAAGTAACTTGTAAGTTACATTTCACTGCACACGTTTCTATTGGTCATAGTATATGGACAATACGTGAGAAGTAGGGAATGTTAGTGTTTGCACGTGTGTTAATAATTCAGCAAGGGACTGGTTAACAGCATTGCTGGTTCTCAGGACAATTCAAAAACTTTGTGAGTGCACAAGTGGTGGTTATGGACTTGCTCTATTATCCGCAAGACTCTTCAATGGTGATTGTGCACCTGCATAGTCACAACAGATGGCTGCTGGCCATCTCTACAAGGACTACAGTGGGTCTGCATCTTTGGTGGCCCACCAATACCGTAATCTCTACCAGGACTACAGTGGGTCTGCTCTGTGATGACCTACCCACCAATACTCTTCAAAACTTCGACTGACTCCGCTGTGGGTTTGCTCTGTTGTGGCCCATGACCTGTCTGCATGTCGAGAGTCAGCACTGTCTTTCCGTTGGAAGGACAACGATACTTCTTCAAGACTGCATGGAAATCCACTACTTCCGTGTGCATTTTCTTTTACTGCTCAGACTTTGAGAAAAACACTGCAATGTGATGAATGATCAGGACTGTCTTTATGGCTTGTGAGAAAATTTTAGCTTTTGACCAACATTGTATCAATAAGTGTGTGCATTTGATTTCTTTGTTATTGTAATTACGATTATGAAAAATTTTAACAAATATGTATTGGCCAGTGCCCAAAAAAATTTGTAAAATTTTTTTGTTGTGAGCATGGGGGCTATGTAAGTAGGCTGTTTAGGTTTTTTTATTGGTAACGCCACCTCTGTATAAAAAAATCACTGGCTGTGCTGTGTGCAGTCTGTGGCTGCTTTGCATTGTTGTAATACTCAACCATTGTAGTGTTAGGCAGCTGGCTGTGAACAGCGCGTAGCGTTGCGCAGTTGGAGGTGAGCCGCCAGCAGTGGTGGATGTGGGGAGAGAGATGGCGGAGTTTTGTAATTTGTCATGAACTGCTATATACACTCCTGGAAATGGAAAAAAGAACACATGACACCGGTGTGTCAGACCCACCATACTTGCTCCGGACACTGCGAGAGGGCTGTACAAGCAATGATCACACGCACGGCACAGCGGACACACCAGGAACCGCGGTGTTGGCCGTCGAATGGCGCTAGCTGTGCAGCATTTGTGCACCGCCGCCGTCAGTGTCAGCCAGTTTGCCGTGGCATACGGAGCTCCATCGCAGTCTTTAACACTGGTAGCATGCCGCGACAGCGTGGACTTGAACCGTATGTGCAGTTGACGGACTTTGAGCGAGGGCGTATAGTGGGCATGCGGGAGGCCGGGTGGACGTACCGCCGAATTGCTCAACACGTGGGGCGTGAGGTCTCCACAGTACATCGATGTTGTCGCCAGTGGTCGGCGGAAGGTGCACGTGCCCGTCGACCTGGGACCGGACCGCAGCGATGCACGGATGCACGCCAAGACCGTAGGATCCTACGCAGTGCCGTAGGGGACCGCACCGCCACTTCCCAGCAAATTAGGGACACTGTTGCTCCTGGGGTATCGGCGAGGACCATTCGCAACCGTCTCCATGAAGCTGGGCTACGGTCCCGCACACCGTTAGGCCGTCTTCCGCTCACGCCCCAACATCGTGCAGCCCGCCTCCAGTGGTGTCGCGACAGGCGTGAATGGAGGGACGAATGGAGACGTGTCGTCTTCAGCGATGAGAGTCGCTTCTGCCTTGGTGCCAATGATGCGTGTTTGGCGCCGTGCAGGTGAGCGCCACAATCAGGACTGCATACGACCGAGGCACACAGGGCCAACATCCGGCATCATGGTGTGGGGAGCGATCTCCTACACTGGCCGTACACCACTGGTGATCGTCGAGGGGACACTGAATAGTGCTCGGTACATCCAAACCGTCATCGAACCCATCGTTCTACCATTCCTAGACCGGCAAGGGAACTTGCTGTTCCAACAGGACAATGCACGTCCGCATGTATCCCGTGCCACCCAACGTGCTCTAGAAGGTGTAAGTCAACTACCCTGGCCAGCAAGATCTCCGGATCTGTCCCCCATTGAGCATGTTTGGGACTGGATGAAGCGTCGTCTCACGCGGTCTGCACGTCCAGCACGAACGCTGGTCCAACTGAGGCGCCAGGTGGAAATGGCATGGCAAGCCGTTCCACAGGACTACATCCAGCATCTCTACGATCGTCTCCATGGGAGAATAGCAGCCTGCATTGCTGCGAAAGGTGGATATACACTGTACTAGTGCCGACGTTGTGCATGCTCTGTTGCCTGTGTCTATGAGCCTGTGGTTCTGTCAGTGTGATCATGTGATGTATCTGACCCCAGGAATGTGTCAATAAAGTTTCCCCTTCCTGGGACAATGAATTCACGGTGTTCTTATTTCAATTTCCAGGAGTGTATATTATCCCTATTAAGGTAAATACAGTGTTTGTTCTCTATTAATATCTTTCATTTGCTAACTATCCCTATCAGTAGTTAGTGCCTTCCATAGTTTGAATCTTTTATTTAGCTGGCAGTAGTGGCGCTTTCTGTATTGCAGTAGCTTGAGTAGCGAAGATTTTTGTGAGGTAAGTGATTTGTGAAAGGTATAGTTTAATGTTAGTCAGGGCCCATTCTTTTGTAGGGATTATTGAAAGTCAGATTGCGTTGCGCTAACAAAATATTGTGTGTCAGCTTAAGCACAGTCCTGTATAAAGTGTTAAAAAGGGGACGTTTCAAAAGTAATGCTAAACATATGAACAACACGAATCCGGCAACACCTATAAACTTGTTATTTGTTACGCATTTGAACGATGAGTCATGTGATATTGATGCATTCATGTTACAGTTGCAGATGATGTCATATTTCTTCATTGCATAAGTTTGAGAACGAACATTTTATTCCACTCTCCGCAACATAAAATTATTTGTAACTCCAGGACATAAACTTTTACTGTTGCTTCCTAACTATTTGGCCCTAATGCTGCAAGAAAAGTGCAGTGAGGGAGACAGAGAGAGACTTACCAGGTCATAAAATTTCAGTTGTTAAGTTACACACACACAGAGCGAGAGAGAGAGAGAGACATAGAAGTTCGCTCCTTTTTAGTTGTTGTTAGGCTGAGCAGTTCATTATTAGAAGAGAAAATTGCTCTAAGCACTATGGGACTTAACATCTGAGGTCATCAGTCCTCTAGACTTAGAACTACTTGAACCTAACTAACTTATGGACATCACACACATCCATGCCCGAGGCAGGATTCGAACCTGCGACCGTAGCAGCAGCGCGGTTCCAGACTGAAGCGCCTAGAACCGCTCAGCCACAGCGGCCGGCTTATTAGAAGAGACTAAATGTGTCCACTCATTACAGCCCAGCTAGTTATGAGAAATCGTAACCAACTTTTTGTATAAATATAGTTCTATTAGTTATCATCAGTTTTGGGGACTACAACTAAGATAAAATCTTATTTAATTACGAATGTATCATACTACTGCCTGAGGTACAATTCGCACTCTTTTTCATAACTCTGTATCAGTGTGTTTTCTCTACACACGTGGGAAGTGATCTAAGAGGGAAGCTGTTATTATAGATTAGCAGCTTCAAATTTATTTATCACCCTTGAGGTGTATGTGATCACTGCAAGAATGTGGTAATTGTTGTTAAAGAATTAAAGTATCCACAGGTGAACAGTACAGAATATATGTGGCAGAGAAGCTGCTCCCTTGGTAGTGCCATCGCATTCTTTGCCATACCACATACTCCGGATACTGCGTCTGAGAGCTGCACCTGGGTATTGCATTGCCCGTATGCTACATCTGGGTACCATGCCGTGTGTCACATTATCTGGACATCACATCTGGGGTCTGTGCCATGCACTGCATAATCTGGGTAGCATGTCAGGTACTACACTGTACTGTCGTGTACGAAAGGGTGGCACTTATGGGGCCAGCCTCTCTCTGGCATATACCATCTACAGTTCACCTGCACATACTTTTTTTTTGAGCGACAACTACATTCTTGCCATGATCAAGCACGTTTAATCTCTTCTAATAATGTACTGCTCAGTCCAATAACAGCTGAAAATGCATGAATGCATGAACTGCTATGTCTCTCTCTCTCTCTAACTTAGCAATAACAACTGAAAATGCATGAACTGTTGAGTCTCTCGCTCCCTCTCTCTCTCTCTGTATCTCTCTCTCTCTCTCTTTCTGTCTATGACATTGCAAGAGCTAAACTTGTACGTTTCATCTCACGTAAAGTGTGCTAAGTCTCTTCAACTACTTGGACTCTAAGGTCTCCATCTTCTAGGTATATTCGTATGTTTTTGCACCTATTATACAGTAGTTGATGTTTATTTTGAGGATTATTTAGAGTGTCTTTATACCACGGAGAGTTTCTTGCATTATGAAATGTTCCACTATGTAAATATGTATCTATAGCGTGGTAAACGATTCATTTAAACTTGAGTCACAATTCTTCTATTTGCTGCTGCCTGTAGGTAAACACTTTCAGTTCCTTCTTGATATATGAATCTACTGCCAGTTGCCCTTTGTAATTTAGTAATCATACTTGCATATTTTTGGAGGTTGGGTGCAATGAAACACACGTTTGAGAGATAGACACCCACTAATGTTTCATTTTGTAATTTGGTATAATATGTGTAAATGTAAAAATCGAGTTGAAATAAACACCTAATTCTGCACCAATGTCCGACAGTGAGGCTGATGAGTTGTACATACTGCGTAGCGAATTACAACATGCGTTGAAATTCGTAGCAAAGACTGATTTTGAAGCGTTCTTCATCAAGGTAATTTATTTGTAAAACACAGAAGTCGTATGCAATCTGCGCTAAGAGGTTCACAGATATACTGATCTAAATGGGATACTTCGTATGTCAGCATTCCCTGAATCAACACTTGATCTGCCATTATGTAAATTATCAGTTTAATAGATGTACTCAGAACCCGTGATCGTATTTAAAAATTACCTATTTGATATTCTAAGAGGAAAGAATGCTTATGAGTAATGAAAATTTGATTCTTAGCATTAAATTTCATATCATCATATAAATCATTAGCAAATCCCTTTTGGCGCTGTAACCTCCCTCTTACTAATCGGCGTATCCTGCTTGCGATATAAAATATGACCGTGGATCGCGTGTATCCCTAATCTATTTTTTCTAATTGGATAAGGCTATATTTCCCGAAGAAGTGGTACCGATAAGTAGGAGAAAAGTGTACAGCCGACACTTCTGATGGAAAGTCTACTAAAAATAAAAAGTAATTAAACCGAACAGGGCTATAATTTGGAAAAATGAAAGTTATTTTATGCATTCACTCACGAACAACACTGCGCAGAAAAGGGGTACTACTAATAGTGAATCCAAAAGTTACACTAATGAACAAAAAGGGAATAATTAATGGCCAGCCCACTAGGGCAATTTACATCCAAAATCCTGTACAAGATGATGGAAAAGAAAAACATCTATTATTAGAAACTGATGTGTCAACTGAAGGTTGTCACGTTTTTTCACACTAATTTTAAGAGATTATGTAATGATAAAGAAAACTGAGAAGTCACTCTTACGTTACATTTTGCATTAAATTTTGAAAAGCGTCATCGAGTAATCATTTGAAATTATGTAATTAAACTGTACGTTCGTGCTGAACTTCGTTACGTGAGCAATGACTTTCAATGACCTCAACATAACGTCAACATAGGAATTTAGAAAAAAAGCAAGCAGTTTTTACTTTGTTGTTACTTATTTTGCAAATTGGATTTCATATTGTTCTCTGAACAACTGGGTCTTTTTTACTTACTTGAACGGAATTAAACACTAGAATACGTACCAAACCAAACAGCTATGTGCCCCAAGCTATATGTAAAATAAATAAAACTTCCGCACTCTTAATTTGTGCATTTATTTAGATTTGGATTTTTTCCAGTGATTGACTTTCAAACTTGAAAAATGAAATTGCTTTACTTTAGTCATGTACTGAAACCTCTGTTGTAAAACAGTTAATTGAAAGTAGACTGAGGCTAAAATTCTTAAAAGTGAATTATTCATTAAAAAGCTGGCTGGAACTATTCAGCTTGTTTCTTATGACACTCGGTTAGCATATAAGGGAAAAAAGGAACAAGGACCCTGCTTGGTAACAATGCCTGGGGCAATGAGGACGCTATCGCCTGAGTTTAACTGATTATTATTTAAATAAATTATATCAATCAAATCACATTCAGTTATGCTTCTGGGTTAGCCGTTAATACTTTCTACCAATGAAGAGTCTTACTTCAGTGCTGCGCTTACGACGAAACTCGGAACTTACAATGAAACTGTGTTGCTGAAACTGCTGCCGTTGTTGAAGACAGTACCATCTTGTAGAGCCACAGCTAATTACAGGAATGGGCAATCGTAATTAATACAGCCTCTTCCTTCCGGCCACTGTCCGTACTGCTGCTACTAGACATCTGGCCGGCGCGCGTGCATGATGCCGCCGAAAATGGTACCCTCTACTGCGAGAACGTTAACACCACACTTCAGCACACTACAAGCGCTGGAACCCGTCTCCCCCTCTCTCTGCGCGCTCCGCGCAACAACTCCCTACCAGAAGATTTTACAACCTACAAGCACTGCTGTTATCGTTGTTAGTCGATGCAAATAACAATTCCTTTGGCTTTTTCCCAGAGCTTATAAGTTTCACAGTAAGACACAGATAAGTACAATGAAACGTCAACAGACTTCTACCTAAATTCACGCATACAGTGAATCAATGTCCTTACTTATTAAAAGAAAGCATTTAAGTTACAAATATTTACATACAAATCAGAAAAAAATTGTGTGTCGGTAGCAGGTGCCATGCATCCAGCATTTTCGGGGTTACAGCCCTGCCACAGGCTGAAGTTTATATGAAAAATTGAAGTATCTACAAGAAACAACGCACTGCGCAGTAACATAAATAGTTGAAACTGCACATTTATCTTTGTCTTACACTTTCTGTGAATATTCTAGCCCTGTTTGGAATAATTCTGCCCATGTTAAACATGTGTATCTGGAATTTATCCTCCAAATATCAGACCTCAGATAGCTGCATGCAGGTAAAGGCATAAGGTATCAACCTCTGATAAACGCCCGTTATATTGTCACCATCTTTCTCCTTCAGGACTGAGGTCCGGGAAAAATTTCATGGGGGCAAAAGATAACACTGTCCAATAGACGTGTTTCGATTATTTACGTGGGAGATGAAGTCTGAACACTGCTGGATGACGACATCGGAAAATCCAGCTGCTGGTTTCACCGAAGAGTGGTCCGTGTGGAAAACTCTGCTCAGGCTCAAAACTGGAGTCAGAAGGCCAAAAGACAACTAGCAGAAATGGGGTTTACCCGTATCATCAACGCTTTGTGAGTGTCGAGCTCATGTAATTACGGTGCACTTTTGCAGAATATGTCTTGCAAGTTGTACCACTGATGGTATGACATCCGCAAACTCTGAAGCAGTTATGATTTCAAAATACTGGGCTAAAGCAACTAATTTAAAAGTAGTTAACAGTTACTTTATAAACGTTATAATGTACGTGTACGAATGTATCGTGTGTGCTTAAGTCTGATGCTTCCACACGAATAAACAAATAGAAAATCTATCACACGAATGTGAGCAATGGACCATGGCTTGAATACTTTTCATCTCAAATTGAGGCCCTTGTTTTACTATTGAGCATCTAGGCTCCCTCTATGTATTCATCAATATTAGAAGCATTCGGATGTCCCGGGCGGCCGTTCATATGCCGCTGTAAAGACTGCCTGGCGATCTCGTATCAACGGACGTGGCTATCAATGCCACATGTGCATCTTCAGCACTTACAAGGAGACATTAGAAATTATTAAATAAATCTATCACAACTGTCTCTTATCTACATTTCTACTCTACTCTAAATCTGTGTTATCGCCGTATATCTATTTTATTACTCGTGATACTCTGTAGCAATACAACATTAAATTCAAATGTTTATTGTCTCGCGAACTACTACCTGCTAAAGGTATGTGGGTAACTCGTTGACTACAATCCACGAGACAGAGCTTTCAGTTAAAAAAGTTATGAAAATTTTATAGAAATATAGACTCCCCAGATCCAAATGAGTGAAATAATATTCCAATATTCATAAAGAAAAATTGTAGGAAACTTACTTTTTACTGTTGTAAACACGGAGATAATGTTTATGACTTGTTTAAAAATATCTCTAACATTGTTTCTGTGACCCAGAAACGCACGGCGGAGTCGAGATGGCCAGAGTAAGGAAATTCCGTCGCATATGAATGCGTGCATAACTCTCTCTGCTTTCCGCCTTGAACACAGGAATATGCAGTCGAATAATACTTACTACCTTTTGGTATAGGCTACATAGTAATTATACAGTAGAAGTGTAGATATTGATTTACATTTGTTAATGTGTATTCGTAATTCTCAGTGATACCACATATTAACTACCGGTTCTACGGTTCACTTTGCAAATAGCCTGCGTTATGATGAAAAGCAATAGAGGAAATGTATCCTGGCAAACAGAGATGATACGCAAACAGTTTAGCAAGTCAATTAACAAAGAACTTGTCAAAGGGAATCATTATGCATTAAAGCAATGATACTTGAAGCTAAAAGCAGCTACATACATTTCAGCCCTCTGATGCTACCTTGTACATGAGCGGAACCGATCAGATGGGTTAATTAATGTGGTGCTTTTGAACTCGAGCTTAACAGGAACAGTGACCAGTATTTATTTGCCGGCTGCTGCGGTAGAAGCTGTGTGAACGGTAAAACACTGAAATATATAATGGTGTTAACTGTACAGGAATTCAAGGTCCGAAACGTTTCTAGCGGCGAAACAGGAAACATAAATTTCAATAAAAGAACACTCTTGTAAAGAGACATACCTTAATATTCAAAATCAAAGGGGGAGAACACATTATAATAGAAGCAGGAGCAATAGCACGCTCCAAATGCGCAAGAAAAGGTTGATATACACTTGATGGCACAAAAATCGGCAGTGGCTGAAATTTTATTTACCCACTATATTATACAGAACTCAGTCACATTACCGGATATACAGACCTAGTAATAAAAGTAAAGAACACTTGTAATTTTGAATATAGTAAAACTGTTAATACCTTTTTCACACATAGCATAAGGACGCACCTACTAAAAACAGTTTACAAAACTTCACCGGATCGTCCGTTACACTGCAGACCTAGTAAAGGCACTTCATTTCGTAATCTGGAGTCAAGAGCGGTAAGAAGTAACTAAAAGTCGGCATCTGTAGCGAAAGGCATTCGAAGCTCTGTTACTGCGTTAGTTTGTGCAATTTCTAGAAATGAACGAAATTGATGGAACGAACAGTTCACGGTTTTATTAAGAAGTTTTTTATTAAGATGTTCTTGGTCCTGAAAAGGGCACAGAGTATCGCTTCTTTAGTATTTAACATGCCATCCAAAGGCCTTCAAGTTCAAAGGCTTATGCTGTCTGCGAGGAATAGACGATAAGAGATGGCTAGTAATTATTTCATTTTCTGCCACCTTCTCCACGGCAACAAGGTAATAACGTTCCAAAGACCGTCACGCGTCTTGGCGTGGGGTCACGCCAGTTTTTTCGCATGATCCGTTTCGTTTCTGTACACCCGTTTTCAATAGGATTTCGATTGCTACTTAAGGAGGCCGACCGAGAAGGAAACCTCATTCTGTTATGCAAACCACTCCTACACCATCACGAACATGTGTATAGGAGACTGGCCCTACTGCGCACAGTTTACTCCCTCGGGCTATGGTTGTCTCACTGATGGGACCATAGTATTACCATAAAATGATCATTTTGGGCAACATTAAGTCAACCGTCTATCCCGTGAATCAGTCTATGGGAATACATACAGATTGAAACTGCCACAGGCACAAGGCCACTGGGAGATGACTCATGGCTATGTTTGGAGTCGAAACGGCCAACTTGCGGTCTCTATACTCATAACTGACCATTATATGCCGAGGATCATACCGATTCGAAAGGAAAATATTGTGTTTCGCCAGCCTCACTGCCCTCGGCACCCGCTGATCGGTAGAGTCTATTGCTAAGCAGTCCGGTCTCCCGAATTTGCCACCCAACCAATGCGAAAATGCTCTATCGCAGGTCAGCTGCATCGCTTTCAAAAATGAATTTTGCCATGACTTGTTGACAACTTCGTTATCCTAGATAGATGTTGCTACATACCAAAATCCAACTCCCACGCGCATACTGGATTCCGCAGTATTTCGATAACGTTTTATACATCGTCTCGCACTGAGCTCTTGAGAGCCATACCGTGGCCCAGCCTACGACCCAAATTCCCAACTCCACAAGAGCAATGACACCATAACGATTAGCCTGTTGACGATGAGTCAGGGCGTATGAGTGATGTGAATCGACTCAAAGAGATGTGAAAGATCTGTTTGACCTTGCTCGTGTACTGTCATCGTTTACTGTAGAACTAATCAAATTTAAGTTCTCGATTCCAGGAAGGTCTTTACCAATAGAAATTACTCCCACTGACTTATAACCAAAATTTCGCCGCATCATCTGTGATAAATCAGCTGCACATCATCGAAATGTGTTTTATATAATACAATGGTGGGCTTCATAGACAACGTTGATTATTTAGCTACAGAGACCATTTGGGTACTTACACCTATTCAGTTAACATGGACTACACCTACAGAAAATACCAGTAAATTATATTTCTTGAAAAGATGTTGTGCCCTCTTGGAATAGATTCGAAATACTGATAAGATCTGCTTCTTGCAATTGTTGAAGTCATAGTACGCAAGTTCCGATGTAACATAGAAAAAATTAGCCTGATGCATTTCATTCACCTCAGTGCGCTATCGGATTTTAGGTCTGGCTGCGACTTCATCGGTCAAATTTTGTGCGGTCAAGTGTACAAGAATTTGAGGAAGTTCTCATTTATGCGACACTGACTGGAGTAATGATATTTTATAGCAACAGAGATATTGGAAAACGTTCAAGAAAATGTATCACATACACAATAGCTGCTCCGATTCAACACAATCCGATATGTGACTCTTCAAACTTTCCCGGCGGATGTGTTGTAAATAGTCTTCACGGGTTTGCCGCCGGATCACGTTGTGCAAATTCCACAATATTTCCTCGGAACAACTGTCCGACATCTTCAGGTGGTTCAGCCTTGCTCGTGAAGACTATTTATAATCTGAGATGTCCATCGATTATTTCATATTTAAATTGATTTCAGACAAGGGTACCAACCTTGGTCCCTCTCACGTGGAACATTCCATGTGGCTTTTCAGACACAGCAAGCACCCTGATATTAATAAGTTAATTTCATAATTTGTACTAGAATGTCAAACGAAATCTCTTCTGTGGTACTCGGAGAGGAGAAACGGACAATATAGAAACATTCGCTCAATGTGAGTGATATACGACTGGTTCCACACCTAACTGGTTCATAATAAATGATATAAAGAAATCGAAAAATTAATTGAGCAGTCTGCATCAAATTACCATCAAAACCGTTCTGTAACATTGTTTTAAGTAGAAAAGAAGACACTATGAAAACACCTCGGCCTGCAGCAAACTTAACTGACCTAAGAACACGTGACCCCTCATACAACGAAAATATTACAAATTTAAATAATTAAATCAGCAGTCAATATCAAAATAGCAAGGCAACTATAGCATTTTAGAGAGAAAAGGAGACGCTTGAAACATCCCTACTGGGAATGTAGAACATTTAACGGAGATAAGACCCACGTGTTTCATCATTCAAAGAAAATGTCACAAAACGGAACAATTAAATCAGCACTCCGTATCACGTTCTAACGACAGAAGGAGACAGGTTGAAAATGCTTACTCGAACTTTAGGACCTCTGACTGCTCTATGATCCAGTTGATTCGGCACACAAAGAAAATATCACCAATTTGAACAGAAAATTCAGCAATCTATATCGGAATAACTAGCAAAATATGTCCAGCATCGTGTAAGAGAAAAGGAAGTCCAACTACGCATTTAAACAATAGCTTGAGACACCTGTTGAAGATGTATCCGCTTCAAATAGGTCCTCAGCTATACAATTCATCTTGCGGAATTCCTGCTCTTGTATTTGCTGTGTTTGCGATTAAAATTATTGGATATAAGGTCCGCTGTTAAGTAAAACTATTCGTGTGACGGACCGATCAGCGAGCCGTACGCGTAGACTTCCTTTGGCTCTCAATAAAAGCTGAGCTGCCTCTTGATCCCTCATGGCCACCTACGTCTTTGTCCCATTATAGGCGAGAGAGAACCCCAGTACTGTTATTCCCTGAATGAAGAGACACACTACTCTGCTATACTGAAACGTCTGGCGGGACTACTGAAGATAGCTCAGAGACGACTTCAAGCACGATTATCATGTTCAGAAAGGAAGAACAATGGGTAAACATGCTTTTAAGACACGAAGTACTAGTTACTGTATCCAATGATGTAGATCTGCTTCGTCTTTATTCTGCATGAAAGCTTAATCTCTGTACTGTAACTAGAATTATAGTCTTCCTCGTGCCGTCAAATTGGATAGCTTTACCTGCCCACAACCAGTCTGCCACCTTTCATCCGAATCTAGGCTCTGGGATACACAGGAGAGCACTATGTCACCCTGAGTAAGGTTTCACATTGACATTCATTGGCTTATCCAATTCACACAAACTGTCACCTTAAAACGTAAGGTAGGCCTTTGGTTACGCCGCAGATCAATCTGTCGGCCGGCCGGAGTGGCCGTGCGGTTCTAGGCACTACAGTCTGGAACCGAGCGACCGCTACGGTCGCAGGTTCCAATCCTGCCTCGGGCATGGATGTGTGTGATGTCCTTAGGTGAGTTAGGTTTAATTAGGTCTAAGTTCTAGGCGACTGATGACCTCAGAAGTT
This sequence comes from Schistocerca nitens, assembly GCF_023898315.1. Classification (NCBI taxonomy): domain Eukaryota; kingdom Metazoa; phylum Arthropoda; class Insecta; order Orthoptera; family Acrididae; genus Schistocerca; species Schistocerca nitens. The sequence goes on from NC_064617.1 coordinate 859,711,893, forward strand.
AAGTCGCATAGTACTCAGAGCCATTTGAACCATTAGATCAATCTGTCACCTCAACTTATTCTCCAAAAATCAAAATCAAAGCAAAACAAATACACTCCTGGAAATGGAAAAAAGAACACATTGACACCGGTGTGTCAGACCCACCATACTTGCTCCGGACACTGCGAGAGGGCTGTACAAGCAATGATCACACGCACGGCACAGCGGACACACCAGGAACCGCGGTGTTGGCCGTCGAATGGCGCTAGCTGCGCAGCATTTGTGCACCGCCGCCGTCAGTGTCAGCCAGTTTGCCGTGGCATACGGAGCTCCATCGCAGTCTTTAACACTGGTAGCATGCCGCGACAGCGTGGACGTGAACCGTATGTGCAGTTGACGGACTTTGAGCGAGGGCGTATAGTGGGCATGCGGGAGGCCGGGTGGACGTACCGCCGAATTGCTCAACACGTGGGGCGTGAGGTCTCCACAGTACATCGATGTTGTCGCCAGTGGTCGGCGGAAGGTGCACGTGCCCGTCGACCTGGGACCGGACCGCAGCGACGCACGGATGCACGCCAAGACCGTAGGATCCTACGCAGTGCCGTAGGGGACCGCACCGCCACTTCCCAGCAAATTAGGGACACTGTTGCTCCTGGGGTATCGGCGAGGACCATTCGCAACCGTCTCCATGAAGCTGGGCTACGGTCCCGCACACCGTTAGGCCGTCTTCCGCTCACGCCCCAACATCGTGCAGCCCGCCTCCAGTGGTGTCGCGACAGGCGTGAATGGAGGGACGAATGGAGACGTGTCGTCTTCAGCGATGAGAGTCGCTTCTGCCTTGGTGCCAATGATGGTCGTATGCGTGTTTGGCGCCGTGCAGGTGAGCGCCACAATCAGGACTGCATACGACCGAGGCACACAGGGCCAACACCCGGCATCATGGTGTGGGGAGCGATCTCCTACACTGGCCGTACACCACTGGTGATCGTCGAGCGGACACTGAATAGTGCACGGTACATCCAAACCGTCATCGAACCCATCGTTCTACCATTCCTAGACCGGCAAGGGAACTTGCTGTTCCAACAGGACAATGCACGTCCGCATGTATCCCATGCCACCCAACGTGCTCTAGAAGGTGTAAGTCAACTACCCTGGCCAGCAAGATCTCCGGATCTGTCCCCCATTGAGCATGTTTGGGACTGGATGAAGCGTCGTCTCACGCGGTCTGCACGTCCAGCACGAACGCTGGTCCAACTGAGGCGCCAGGTGGAAATGGCATGGCAAGCCGTTCCACAGGACTACATCCAGCATCTCTACGATCGTCTTCATGGGAGAATAGCAGCCTGCATTGCTGCGAAAGGTGGATATACACTGTACTAGTGCCGACATTGTGCATGCTCTGTTGCCTGTGTCTATGTGCCTGTGGTTCTGTCAGTGTGACCATGTGATGTATCTGACCCCAGGAATGTGTCAATAAAGTTTCCCCTTCCTGGGACAATGAATTCACGGTGTTCTTATTTCAATTTCCAGGAGTGTATTACCAATATTCTATTGTATCTCTGTTTACACGCACAATGATTTAACAAAGCACTAGAGTGTTACATCATGGATCAACCCACCGCCAGTATCCGTAGGTCAACCCACTCGACTAGAATTTTTTCTCCGCCAGTGGCAAAAACAACGACAGCAGAGAATAATATGCTCTCTAATGACACAGGAATTCGATCCCCTTACTGTGTGTTAGGCTACTCAGCATGGCCACTGCTAGATGTCAGCCACGGTTCCGTGACGTTGGTTTTATACGTTAAATCCTTCGGTCTGGGCTAAAAAACATGTCTCTCAAGAATTTAACTGCAAGGAACAGTGTATTCAAGTAGACTACGCGGCTCTAATTTAGAACGCAATGCAGTAGCGATTCTGCGAGGCACGCACATGAAAAGTCCGGAAGTATGTGGCACCAGAGCACATTTCGCATTTCCCGTAAATTACCGGTAAGTGGTTTGTGGGCGCGGAGCTGACATCCGATAGCGTTCTCGATGCGTTCCACAGGGTTAAATTAGACGAATTTTGTGACCAAAGTATCATCGTAAGTATCGTGCCTTGTGACACGGATAGATATGCGGCTGGATAGTGCCATCATCGTTGCCATCAAGCAAGGAGGGATGCAGCTGGTACGCTGTAACGTTCACATCGTCCATAGCTGCCATGATGCCTTTGATCACTGAGACAGATCCCATGGAAGCCCAGGTGACTGTTCCCCATATCACAACACTGCCTCTACTGACCTGCGCCCATAAAGGTACGATTAACCTTTCTAACAGCTGAAACTTCCTGGCAGATTAAAACTGTGTGCCGGACCGAGACTCGAGGTTCACAGGAGAAAATGGTTCAAATGGTTCTGAGCACTATGGGACTCAACTGCTGTGGTCATAAGTCCCCTAGAACTTAGAACTACTTAAACCTAACTAACCTAAGGACAGCACACAACACCCAGCCATCACGAGGCAGAGAAAATCCCTGACCCCGCCGGGAATCGAACCCGGGAACCCGGGCGTGGGAAGCGAGAACGCTACCGCACGACCACGAGATGCGGGCTTCACAGGAGTGCTTCTGTAAAGTTTGGAAGGTAGGAGACGAGGTACTGGCAGAAGTAAAGCTGTGAGGGCAGGACGTGAGTTGTGCTTGGGTAGCTCAGATGGTAGAGCACTTGTCCGCGAAAGGCAAAGCTCCCGAGTTCGAGTCTCGGTCCGGCACACAGTTTTAATCTGCCAGGAAGTTTCATATCAGCGCGCCCTCCGCTGCAAAGTGAAAATCTCATTCTGTTTCTAACAGCTGTTCACCTGGATGACGGTGTATCCAGACACGACCATAGACATGGCGTAAAGGGAAGAGTGACTCATCCGCCAATGTGACCTGTTGCCGTTGATCCACAGTTCATTCTCGGTGAGGACGTGCCCACTTCAGTCATTAATAACGATAGCGTTGTGTCAACACGTGAACACAGGGGTCCTCTGCTGCAGAGTCCCATGTTCAGCTAAACGCCGTGCACCTGAAAACTTGAGCCTGCACCAGCAACGTACTCTGCAGTCTGCCACGGATCGCCTCCTAATCTTGCTGCACAGCTTCACAGAGTGAGTAAGTCTCCTGTCGCTACGTATTGTGATGAAGCGTGGACGTGCAGTACCTTTTCGCCTACTCGCCGTTTCAGCTCTATTCAACCACAGGCGACAAGCTTCGTCGTTTCCAAGATGCCCGCTCCCAGGTGCCGGGTCATAACAACATGCCCATTGTCAAAATCGCTAACGTAAGTGGATACCGTCAATTCCGGCCACTATATTCGCTAGAAAGATTCTCTATTCGTCTCGGCTCATCAAGGATCATAAAGTTTCTGCTTAAGTATCATGTCACTGAAAGGAAACTGAACCGCTTGAAACATATAACGCTCTAGATACAATGCAATTCCCAGTGGGGTAGAGAGTACTCTGCTGCTTTGGTCCCTTTGTGAGGTCATATTTATAATGATTCTCAAACACAGTGAAAAGTACCAAGCATTTGGGAAAAAGAGCAAGCAATGCCCACGTATAAAAGGAGCGAAATAGCAAAGGCACAAATCCTTAAACCAGCATCTTTAACGTCGGTGTGTTGCAGGCCGTAGTTCAAATTCTACCTACATTATGTGATCAGGAGTATCCGGACACGTGAATGATAATGACTTACAAGTTCGTTGTGCCCTCCATCGCTAATGGTCGAATTCAATATGATGTTGGCCCACCTTTAGCCTTGATGACAGCTTCCACTCTTGCAGGCATACTTTTAGTCATGTGCCGGAAGGTTTCTTGGGGAATGGCACCCCATTCTTTACGGAGTGCTGCAGTGAGGAGAGGTATCGATGTCGGTTGGTGAGGCCTGGCACGAAGTCGGCCTTCCAAAACATCCCAAAGGATTCAGGTCAGGACTCTGTGGTGGCCAGTCCATTGCAGGGATGTTATTGTCGTGTGACCACTCCGCCACAGGCCGTGCACTATGAACAGGTGCTCGATCGTGGAGAAATTATCATATGGAAACATGATGACGACCACATCCACCTCGTCCACGATTGCACATACTCCTCTAGACGATGTAGATGCCGATTTAGGGTTGACCCATTTATTGCCACCAGAATTAAGAAATGTCCACGACGAAGGAGAGCAATCACAGCCATGTCCGACCTCGACTGGTTCAATATACTCATATATTTCTTCTTGCAAAAAAGGCCAAGTCGGGGACAAGTTTGGATTAGAGGAACCCATAAGAGAGTGCCTGGTGAGTTTGAAATTGTACAATGGGTCAGTTTCATCGAGGGATCCCTCTCAGTATTGGAAAGGGAAAACCCTCGAATTAATGATCAGTTGCAACAAGAACTCACCAGAGATGGCTCACGTAAATGGCCTCATACAAAGCGCAAGCCAATCTCTGACTACCAATGGTGCAACCCTGAAACGACGGCAAAAAAGGTACTTTCCATATTAATGTCATACAATTGTATACCACCAGAAAATTTAGTGAATGTAATACCATCAGGTCATCCATATTTTATTAATTTGATTGACCCAAAATTCAAACGATTTTTGGATATGGGTTTAGAACTATATAAAAAAACCATAAATGATTTGGATTTACATGGTATAGAGAATTTATTGTGTTCTGGTTCTGAAGATAATATTTTTTATTCTCATTCCACAAATGTTTGGGAGTACTATTATACTCTTCAGGATTCTCTTGCTTGGCTAAATAAACTTTTATTGTTTCAATGTGCAGATGATACTGACGAGGTTACAAAATTTTTAACAAATCTTGTATCTTGGTTCAATAAAAAAGGATTGTATCAATGGCAAGAAAGTATATATGTACCAAATAAAAAATTAAACACATTATGTATTGTTGGCCCACCAAATAGTGGCAAAAATTGGTTTTTTGATTGTATAATTTCACTTGGTTTAAATGTTGGCCACATTGGACGTTGTAATAATAAAACAAATCAGTTTGCATTGCAAGATGCTGTAAATAGACGTGTCATTGTTGGTAATGAAATTTCATTAGAGGAGGGTGCAATTGAGGATTTTAAAAAAGTGTGTGAAGGAATTGCTTGTAATATTAGAGTGAAGTACAAAGGAGACGCTATATTAAGACGTACTCCGTTATTGTTAATTTCAAATTCACAACCAGTTATTTGTTCTCACCCAGATTTTAAAGATATTCGTGTACGTACAATTAGGTGGAAAAAGTTTGATGAGTTAAAAAATGCTTGTAAAAAGCCGTATCCTCTGGCTTTCTTTCAATTACTTCAAATGTATAATATTGATTATTAAATAAAAGAGAAGAATTTGTATAATGTATATTTTATTGACAATTATTACAACAAATACAAATAAAGCCAAACAGTGGGGAGCAAGAAGGTGCTTAAAACATCAGTGTAGGCCTGAGATGTGATAGTGCTAGGCAAAACAACAAGGAATACAAGACCCCTCCATGAAAAACACGACCACACCATAACACCACCGCCTCCGAACTTCACTGTTGGCACTACACACGCTCGCAGATAACGTTCGCCGGGCGTTCGGCATATACACATCTGCCATCGGATCGCCACATTGTGCACCGTGATTCGACACTCCACACAACGTTTTTCTACTATTCATTCGTCCAACGTTAAAGCTCCTTACTCGAAGCGAGGCGTCGTTTGGCATTTACTGGCGTGATGTGTGGTTTATGAGTAGCCAATCGACCATGAAATCCAAGTTTTCTCACCTCCCGCCTAGCTGTCATAGTACTTGCAGTGGATCCTGATGTAGTTTGGATTTCCTGTGTGGTGGTCTGGATAGATGTCTGCCTATTACACATTACGACCCTCTTCAATTGTCGGTGGTGTCTGTCAATCAACAGGCGAAGTCGGCCTCTACGCTTTTGTGCTGTGCGTGTCCCTTCACATTTCGACTTCAATATCAAATCGGAAACAGTGGACCTAGGGATGTTTATGAGTGTGGAAATCTCGATTAAAAACGTATGACACAAGTGACACCCAATCGCCTGACCTCGTTTGAAGTCCGTGAGTTCCCCGGTACGCCACAGTCTGCTCTCTCGTGATGTCTAATGACTACTGAGGTCGCTGATATGGAGTACCTGAGGTGGCAGAACAATACACCTAATTTAAAAAACGTATCTTTTTGGGGGTGTCCAGATACTTTTTATCATATAGTGTATGTGTTACATAATGAACTCCCAATAGAGGAAAAAGCTTCTGTGCATAAATGACCATGGAAAGAAAATGACATGCGGAACACATCTCTCCCTTTCCACATACGATATGCAGATCATAGATGAAGATCAAGAAGCAAATGATATATTTCTACAGTGTTCAACAGTGTACCAAACAGCAGTCCCTTGCACCTGGTTTAAAATAACTTTGTCACAGCGAATGAAGTTATATGAGCCAACCGCCAACCAATGGCAATCGCTTCGTGCTCACTGTGTTCCCTGTTTTGAAGAACTTTGCGAGTCGTGGTTGGCAGCACTGCCAGCAATCTTTGCAAACTGTCACTTACACATTTATTTTATTCGAGCTATAAGAAATATACGAGGATAGAGAACAGTTTCTGAAATCTGTGATTGTTTCGGTGGATATTTGAGTTACAGAACTCAGTATGTTGTCCTGTGTTTATCAGAAATAAAATTAACATCAGGACCGCAACTGCTCTCTATGTACATACAAGATCTGTTGGCGAGAACGAGCAACGATCCTAGACTGTTTGTGGATAACGCTGCTGTATATGGGAAAATGTCGTTGAGTTACTGCTGGGTGATTACGGGGGCGTTCTGGAAATTAAGTCCTCTGAATTCTTTATGTGAAAATTTTAAAGCTTTTTAAATAAAACAAACGATATTCAGATTCCACATCTTTATTCTTTATATCTAAATTTTTAGTTCTCAGCATTGTCTCAGTGGCGACGAATCCATTCCTCGCCATGAGAGACCAGTTTGTTAATACCGTCACTGTAGAGTGTTTGACTTCGTTGACGGAGCCACAACCTTACCTCTGCTTGCAACGCCTCATCCCTGTTAAAGCGAAGTCCTCGAAGGTGTTCTTGAAGTTTTGGAATGACATGGAAACCGGAAGGGGCCAAGTCAGGACTGTATGGAGGACGATCGATGACAGTGGACCCAAGGCATCGGATTGTTGCAGATGTCTTAGCGCTCATGTGTGCTCTCGCATTGTTACGGTGAAAGGGAGGGTGATTCGTGTGTGGGCCAACTCTTCGAAATCGATACTCGACAACAGCACGCTGTTTCTCACGTAGCGACATAGTTATGTTAGCGTCATGTTACACCCTACAATTTGGAGCCCTCTAATCGTAGAGGGCTGAAAATATGTAAACATGTAGAATTAAGAAGTAGGATGTTAACAATGTTTGTTTTATTTATCACATCAAAAATTCAGAGGCATTACTTTTCACCACGTCCTCGTAGAAATGAAATGAACAGAATTTCTATTAGTGCATTTAGTGGCAACTTCCTTTAAATGTGGATAAATGTAAGATGATGCAGTATAAATGATATGCTGCCTTTCTCAGTCACGGCGATTTAAGATCTAGGTGTAACGTTCCGAAGCGGCATGAAGCGGAAGGAACATGTAATGTCATGTTTTGGGAAGACGACTGACCGATTAATATCTCTTAAGAGATCTCTAAGAGACTTATAAATGAGACTTCGTGTAGAAGTCCTGTGCGAGCAGTACTCAAATGTTTGGGATCCCCACTAGGTTGGTTTTAACGAAGGCGTCGTAGCAATTGAGACGTATTCGATTAGATTTTCTAGGGGCCAGTGCTACGGGTTCGAGTGTCTAATGGAATTACTCTGTGAGCCCATATGAGGATCCTTTGAGAAAAGTAGGCGAATTTTTCTCTAGCTGCTATCGAGAAAGCTTAGAGTGCCAACATCTTTGACAGACTGCAGAAAAATCCCTGTAAGGAGTGCAAGGATGGTGTAAGGGTTCTGAAGACAAAATAATGGAAACTGGGGCTCGTACAGGGTTATAGGGGCAATCAATTTTCCTTCCATATGTTTGTGAGGGAAAAACAAAAGGCAATGACTAGTAATGGTACGAAGTACTCTCCGGAAAACGCTGCCCAGTAACGTGAAGACTATAGATGTTGATGTAGACGTAGACTGGCTTTCGGAACAGCTGGTATCCAGATCCACGTCCGCCATCAACAATTAAATTTTCCGTAGTTTGCCTAAATCGACCGGCCGTTGTGGCCGTGCGGTTCTAGGCGCTTCAGTCTGGAACCGCGTGACCGCTACGGTCGCAGGTTCGAATCCTGCCTCGGGCATGGATGTGTATGATGTCCTTAGGTTAGTTAGGTTTAAGTAGTTCTAAGTTCTAGGGGACTGGTGACCACAGTGTTAAGTCCCATAGTGCTCAGAGCCATTTGAACCATTTTTTGAACCTAAATCACTTTCGATGAATTCCAGCATAATTACTTTGTAAAAGACACGTCCTATTTCCTTCCCTATCCTTACGCAAGTCTATATTTCACCATATCTCTAATGATCTCTTTGTCAAAGGGACGTTTTTCTCTGCACTAGTTCTTTAACCACTGCGCCATTATGCAGTGATAAGCGTCATGTCGAGTTCTAATATTGGTTTCATGCAGAACCATTCCAATATGGGTAATTAGTGCAATCATTTAAATTAAATGCATTTTATCAACTTTGTTTCAGTGGAGATAGGGAGGGCGACAGGGTGAGGGCGGAAAAGGGAGAGAGAGAGAGAGAGAGAGAGAGAGAGAGAGAGAGAGAGAGAAGGGAGGAGGGCAGGAGAGACGGGGGAGGGAGAGAGAGAGAGAGAGAGTGAGAGAGAGAGAGAGAGAGAAAGAGATGAAGAGACAGAAAGAGAAGGGGGGAAGGATGGAGAGAAAGAGCGAGAGAGACAGACAGGGAAAGAGACTTCCAACTCTTGCTGCACTTGTCAGCTCTAGCCGGCGCACAATGGAGCGATGTCGGAGACGGGTGACACCAGAGCTCGCTTTGTGTCACAAGTTCGCCGGTGGGAGCACGTACTGCGTCCGGCGTCAGATTGGTTCGGCTGCCCTAACGAGGAGTCGTTAATTCTGACAGCCTGGGCAGAAGGAAAGCTCGGAGCTGCAGGTAGAATGCGGCGTGCGGCATGCGGCATGCGGCCTCTAATTGCTGGGGAAGCAGTTAGAGCCAGCCGCGTCCCCGCGTGCCATCTAATTCCTCTCCGCTCTCCGTCCTCGCAGGTTTGTTTTACTTCAAGGGGGAGAGCACCCAGCTTCCTCGTGCCCCTGCTGGAGTCTCTCCGCCACGACAACATGGAGGCGAAACATTTTTAGGAGCGTCCACCAAGTAACAAAGAGGATCTTATCGGGTGAGACTTTGGAAGGGCGACAGGAGGGAGAAAGTGTGAGAGGATGAGTGGGAACAGGTAAATGGAGAGAGACAGAACGATAGAAGGGAAGAAGAAGGGGAGAGTGCGAGAGGAAGTAATAAGAGAAGGTCAAGAGGTGTGTGAAATTGGAGGGAGGGATTGGATGGAGACGGGGTAAGAAGGAGAAACTTGGAGCATCAGAATGGGAGTTGTTAATTAAAGTTTACTGTTAGGAAACAGTTGCTCATTTTCTCGTGTTGCACACCGACGTTGGTAAAAATGCAGCACCTACAGCAAACGTCCGCAGCTCGTGGTCGTGCGGTAGCGTTCTCGCTTCCCACGCCCGGGTTCCCGGGTTCGATTCCCGGCGGGGTCAGGGATTTTCTCTGCCTCGTGATGACTGGGTGTTGTGTGCTGTCCTTAGGTTAGTTAGGTTAAAGTAGTTCTAAGTTCTAGGGACTGATGACCAATAGTGCTCAGAGCCACCTACAGCAAACTCTAACCTGGCGGTCAGTCCGTGTCCCCTGTTGCAGCATGGCTGGTTTACTTTGGAATGGCACGCTGACCCATGTTACACGGGACACGTGCCCGCAAACTACTTTATACAAGAATCTCCGAATTAAATCTAGACGTAACCCAGCCTGCTTCCTGCACAAATCCTCTAGAACTGTCCCGCAAAATTACCATGTCCGAGACCAGATCTTCATATCGCGTAGCTACACAATGGGGAAGTCCTAGGTGATGTGTAGCGGAGACAAAAAGTAACTATATCAAATGTTGGCGTAGATTCTAAATTAATTAAAGCATTCAACCTTTGATTCGATATAACAAACTAGAAATTTCAAAGAGTTTTGTCAACATACGTGTACATTTATATGATCTACGAAGAAAAATGGAAATAAATGAACATTTTAGTGTTCTGAATGTGATTCTAATCTTGAAAACTGATATAAAAAAGCCGGTACCATCTGACGTCAACACACAAGGTTTTTGGGTTCTCATATTATACTATGGGCAGCCGCAAAAGTGCGCTGTGTGTGTGTGTGTGTGTGTTGCAATTGATCATATACGTGCACAATACCCGAAATTCGGCAACGAAACGAAAACGGAGATACGGGTGCAGGTAATGGTAAAGATCAGAGAAACGACACTTACACGCGCATGCACAGCTGCAGGTCTCTACTAACAGATACTTAGCACCCACAGTGCAAGGCCTGTATTCAGTAACAATCTAGTGAACGAATTTCAGAGGCAATTGTTGTTTACAGAACTACCGAAAACATGAATAACACTGTGAGATCAGCTGATCAATATCGATTAGTGAAATCTCAAAACAGGAAAGTAAGAAGGCATAACGAAAAGAGAGAAGCAGAAAATAATAAGCCACATACTGCCACAACGATCAATCAGAACACATCATAGCTAGTTGTATGGCTCTGAGCACTATGCGACTTAACTTCTGAGGTCATCAGTCACCTAGAACTTAGAACTAATTAAACCTAATAACCTAAGGATATCACACACGTATCCATGCCCGAGGCAGGATTCGAACCTGCTACCGTAGTGGTCGCTCGGATCCAGATTGTAGCGCCTAGAACCGCACGGCCACTATGGCCAGCCATCTAGTCGAACAAATTAAAAATAAAATAAAAATAGGGTAAAAGGACCAGAAGTGTGACATCATGAACCAGGAGATCAAAAACATTACCTAAAACATATAGACTTAAGAATAAAATAAAAATAGGGTGTAATGTTGTTGCTTTAAATTGTTCTGAAAGCGGTGCTGATAGACAATAAAAGCGGGTTAAAAGCTGTGAGCTGTCTGGGGAAGTTAACCTTGCATTACTGAGCAACTGTTTCACCAGGTATCCAGTCTAGCTTACCAAATTCCCAACCAGACTAAGATTAATTATAATCTTTTAATAGTCATACGACAACCGGTGATATATATATATATATATATATATATATATATATATATATATATATAAAAGAGAATTTAAATAAAAAGAAATAAATCAGTTTATATTTGGAAATTTATTTTAACATTGATCATTGAAATTTCAGCATATTAAACTTGATTCATAACTAAACTGGTGCCTTATTTAGGGTTGTGAAAATGTGAGTTTGTAATCTTACGGAACACATCAAATATGGAGCCAAGATTGGGAGACTGCATACAACACTGCATTCATAAAATAACACACGAAGAACGCTGAAACATATGCAAGAGGAAATTAACCACAACCAACCGATTTAATTTTCAAACAAAGAAGTTACGTTCGTAGCGCAATCCTGTCCGTCATGTAATTACCACACACTGGTATACTGGCTACTTTAATGATTACACCATTTGCTTCACGTGGTCAACTTGGTTTACACAAAGAGTTTAACTCCACAATAATTTTGATGATTAAAATAAATTAGATCGAAAAGTAATTTACAAAAGAAAAACCTTGAACTGGTTACTATCGTCTTACTATTAACCTGATGGGTCAAACAACTGTATAAGCACGTGGTACTAGTCTCACAAAGTATACCCCACGTGGGCTGAACATAAAGAAAAGTTGCTATATTGAAAAATATTGTCAAGACGAGACGTTACATTCTCACGCACATTCGCATTTAAGATTGATGATCTTAGTTAGAGTTACTGATCAACACGTGGTTCCACTCTACTCACAAAGTAGTGACAAAGCAACTACTGTAAGATATTCTGAACTGTACACTCGAATCACACTGCGTTGCAATTTAAGATAACATTAGATATTTTAGAGCTAAACCTGAAATAAAGGTGATTAAATTTTCAGTTAGGCTGAACTTAAGAAATCCATTGTCCTACGGACTTAGCAGACACGCGCTTAGCCGGAGAACTTACCACTTCAGACGCTCGACGCGGACAGACTGACCTGGGCCCCTACCGAGCGTTCTTAACAGATACAAACGGAAGTGATCAGAGAGGCAGCTTCCTATACCAACATGACAAGGGACGGACAGGACCATACTAAGAATAGAAACCTCTGTGCTTTTAGAAAGCGTAGCTATCTGTTCTGACGTTGGTCCTACTGTTCTCTAGCAGACAGGCTTGTCTGCTACCATCCACCATGCAACTACAAATACATTTGCTCATTCATCCTCTCACACAGAAGGGAAGGGGGATGACAGTATCTTACCATTTACAGTACATAAAAGAAAGCAGATGTAGGTTCCGCATGAGACTGTGTGACATGAATTACATATAAACTGTGTTGTAAAGTGTAGTAGTGTGACAGAGCGTTCTTGTTTATGTGTAAAAGTAACACGTTTCACTGCTCAGTCTCCTCCCAGATAGTCAGAAACACCACAGTAAATTTAGAAGAGGAATTTATGCCGTAAATGACAACAGATTGAAGAAATTATCATGAAAGGGATCCAACAGAGATCTTTCAAGGGTAAAAGGACCAGAAGTGTGACATCATGAACCAGGAGATCAAAAACATTACCTAAAACATATAGTGATGAGGAACATGGAGAAAGAGACACATGAGAACTAGTCGCAGCCAAAGAAGATGGGTTAAACGTGAGACAGGAGAATCATCAGGGGAATATCCTCAAAATCATTATCTGCAAAAGGCTTTTAGAGGGAGAAGCGGACACAGCAGAAATTGTCACTCGTTTGTAGTAGTGACAGCGGCCGAATATTTTCAGTCAGTGTGGAGCAATCTAGTAAAGTAACGGAACAATTACAATACTCGAATTGAATGGTGTACAATTTTTGTGAAATACGAAGTCATTTATATCTGAAAGAAGTCTGTCGTTCGTTAGTGCTGTTCAAGAAAAGTAAGCCATGTGCTGCAACTAGTATTGCTCCTCTCCCTTATCCTATCATCTTACAGTTTAAATATGACGCCTCACTATACACACAAACATTACAGTGACACTCACAAGATACACTCAAGACACAGTTCTCATATTCCACACGGAAAGCACCATTTGAGCACGGAGGAAGAAAACCATCTCCTACTAGGCAGCAGCCGGCCGCGGTGGTCTCGCGGTTCTAGGCGCGCAGTCCGGAACCGTGGGACTGCTACGGTCGCAGGTTCGAATCCTGCCTCGGGCATGGATGTGTGTGATGTCCTTAGGTTAGTTAGGTTTAAGTAGTTCTAAGTTCTAGGGGACTTATGACCACAGCAGTTGAGTCCCATAGTGCTCAGAGCCATTTGAACCATTTGAACTAGGCAGCAGAACAACCCTTTGCGACCTACCGTACAATGGCGTACGTCTCTTTCTTTAATTTTCATCACTATACACTGCTCTGTTACGTTAAACAAAAGAACGCATGATCACGTGATACAATATACACCAGGACATCCATACTGCTGTGGTTTGGACAGGATCTGCAGTCCGCACAGCAAGAGAAAATCCGTGTGGTCTTGGTGCCTCTGTCACAGCCAGTCTCGCAGCGTGATTCTGCTTACGTTTCAACGAAAAAGTCTCAGTGCTAAAGCAGACTTTTGCACTTCGCTCTGGTAGCTGCCACGTATCTTTTCGCGTTATATGGACGAAAGGTAACTTCTAACTACTAGTGACGACTAATAATAAATGGATATACTTACAAGGAAACATTCCCAAATGCCAATAAACGGTTTTGATGGAACTTGGCGGGGGTGTAGAGGGATAAAAGTAGTACAATACGTATTTTTTTGTTTGTGCTCAATTTCACTTTTAAAAAGTCAGACACACTCCTAAAGGTAATCTGGTATTTTAGGTTTAGAGGGGATCTTTGAAACTACGAGGTATTAGAAATGTTTTTCATACAAAAGTTGATATGTGATTAATATTCTTGAAAATTGTGTAATAATCTGAAATTTTACAAAATACCGCATAATCATTAACTGATTTGGAAAAATGAAAGCTTTTGTTACAGCATAAATTAAGTTCCTGTGTATTCCTATGAAATAAAACTGCTCTCTGAAATAACATTTTTGAAAAATAAGCTGTACACAATGTGCTGTCGGAATACACCGAATTAAAATATCTCACGTTTCATTCCTATTCTAATTATTTATTTTACTTACAATTATGTTTTGAACTGGTGTTTTACGTTCTCCATTTATGCTTTCTTTTTGTTTTTTAGTTTACCGTTTCACATACTGGAGACTGAGATCATAATCATTCAGTAGAACTAGATCTGAAAGTCTTCCACCAAAGCTTTTCCAACAGCGAAGGCTGTATTCGTCCCAAGTCTGCACCTGTGCCATCGAGCTCTTTGTGATCATCAGATGCACAAGTCCCTTGTCCCCATGGAAGATACTCTGAACGGTTCTTTGACACTGACCACCACAAGAATCTAACAATCATATAAATATTTCTCCCTCACTTGGAAAGAAAACATATTTAAAATATATTTTTACCTCTGTATACCAGATCTCCATGATGTCACAAGCACATTTATGGATTCGATAAGAGAGTCTCGAATTCTCGGTCCAAACCTACCGTTAGTTTCTTTTAAAACTATGAAAAGGAGGCTGGTCAATATGAGAAAAACGATTCGAGCGTCGTACCCGAGTACAAGAAATATCAGGTACAGCCATGGAACCTATACGGCTTTCGTTGCTGGAAGGACTTCGTGAGAAGACCTTCAAATGTAGTTCTCTTGAATGATTATGATGTCAGTCGCCACTTGATTTTATAATAAAGCTGCAGTCATTAGCACACACTCAATTCTCTTCGCTAAGGCTTACCAATGCACTGTAATATGCCGCCAACAAATAAGGATATTCAGAGGATAACCAGTGACAAGTTGAAATCCTGCTGAATTTTGTTTTGTATTGTCTTCTCCGTAGTGTACATTACGTGATGAAATTTATTTCGTTTTATGTGCATGGTGTAAAAAAACATTACGCTTTAAGCATTTCCTTACAGACTCCATTATTTTAATGGTTTTCTATCACAATGATGAGTTACTCTTATTTCCAATTAACAAAATGCACGTATGTGAAACTGTAAACCAAAAAACGAAATGAAAGTATGAATGGAAAAGGTGAAACATCAATGTAAAATATAAAAAAAATAAGTAAAATAAATAATTAGACTAGTAATGAATGTTTAGATAATTTAATCAAGTATACCCCGACAGTATAATGTGTACCGCTTATTTTCCAAAAATGGTATTTTAGAAACCAGCTTTACTACACAGGGACCAATGTGGCTTGGAACTTTCTTCAATTTACGTTGTAACAAAGGTTTTCATTTTTCTAAATTAATTAATGCTGGAGGGTTTTCTTGAAAAATTTCAAAATATTACAAAAGTAAATTATACAATTTTCAAAAATATTAATTACATACCAACTTTCATATGAAAAACATATTTATATGTAATCATTTCGAAGAAATTCCCTCTAAACCTATATTGCCAAATTAACTTTCGGGTTCTGTTTTACCTCGTAAAAGTGAAACTGGCCATAAACAATAAAAAAAATTATTGCACTATTTTCCCCCTTGTACACACCCGCCAACTTTCACCAACGCCGTTTATTGACACTTGTGAATCTTCGCTTGGTACCCATGATCGCCTTTCTTTCCGAAGAATATATTTTTCCTTTGTCTGAAATCATATTAAATAAAAATCTGTGTACTGCCTGATTTTCGCAGCTGTTAGGTAGTAATAGGCGTCCGTTACTTATCAAAATTATATTTAATAGTGATGTCGGTTTTGCACACAAAACTCGTACAATCTCGTTACATGTTAGCACAAAGCGACTATGCGAGATCCACGCTGTGCCACCGTAGCAGCGTGAGGAGTCGCAAACCGACCCACGATTCAGCACTTCACATTACATTTTCAGTGAAATAATGAACAAAACAGATAACCAGCGTGACTGGAGACGTCACTCCAGCAGAAAGGTGGAAGAAGTAGATAGAGGGTCTATACAAGGGAGATGTGCTTGAGGGCCATATTATGTAAATGGAAGGAGTCATAAATGAAGATGAGATGGGAGATATGATACAGCGTGAAGAATTTGCCAGAGCTCTGAAAGATCTAAGTCGAAACAGACCCTGGGAGTAGAAAACATTCCATTAGAAGTACTGACAGCTTTAGGAGAGTTAGTTATAACAACACTCTTTTATCTAGCGAGCAAGAGGTAGGAGACAGGCGAAATACCGTCAGATTTCAAGAAGAATATAATTATTCCATTTCCAAAGAAAGCAATTGCTGACAGATGTGAAAATTACCTATCAGTTTAATAAGTCACGTTTGCAAAATACTTACGCGAATTCTGTACAGAAAAATGGAAGAACTGGTAGAAGTTGACCTCAGGGAGGATCGGTTTGGATTCCGGAGAAATGTAGGAACATGCGAGGCAGTACTGACCCCACCACCATGTATCTTGATGTAAGTTGTCACTCGCCGCTTCAGTGCATATACATAAAATCATATCTCTATGAGACCAGAAAAGCCTCTGAAATTGTACAGGTACCCGCACCTCGGTTTCAGGTTGGGTCCCCCTTTTAGGTTCTATATGAGTGCTATTCCAGAACATGTAGAACCTTGGCAATTCTGTTCATGTGTAAGAGGGAATTTAAAGTAGACTGCGGCGGCAGTGAGAATTTGCATCGAGTAGAAAGGCATGCCAAGTTAATCTGTGTAGTAGTGAGAACCGCCGTGCCGAGGTGGGCAGGCCGGCACGGTAGCTGAGCGTGTTCGGTCAGAGAGCTGACTGGTCTCTGTGATTAAAAAAAAATAGGAAGGATCAAAAATGAACTTCAACGGATGTCTGTGACGTCTGCTACGACCTAATACAGCTAAGAAAATGAAAAGAGAAAAAGTAGTGGCCTAGTGGCTAAGACACCTGCCTAGTAAGCATGAAACCCGTGTTCAGTTCCCGGCCTTGGTACAAATTTATAGTACACACAATATACAAATATACAAATACAATACACAATATACAAATATATAGTACACACATTAGTTGATTTTCCTTTTTTTGCGTACCCATAACAGTTATATTTACCAGACAGTCACGTATTATGCTAGGCAGTTGTCATCCACCGGATGATGTCGCAACGCGATGTTCCCTCTGATACTAGTATCGACTGTAAAACTTCCTCATGAATAAATATCATCACATAAGGTGCTCCATGCTTCAAACTTATGTCTTCTAAAAAAACACTTTACAAGTTCTGGAACTTCGGCTGTCAACACGGCGTTGATTTTAGCACTGAGATAGTCGGTGTAGACTGTTATTCATCTTTTAAAATTTATCGACTTTGTTAACCTCTCCAAAAGATCGATTCCATATCGGTGGGAATTGGTTCCAGATCTCTCCTTCTGTCTCTGCGGTAGTGTCAAATGTGTCCAGGTGTTCCACAGTAAAAACAAACCGGTGTGTAGTCTTCTGTCCTCTAAACGCTGCTCTACGTTGTACTGGGCGGAGGAGGTGATCGCACCTGTGTTGGTCGGAGCTGACTCTTAATCTGACGGCCGCGGCATAAATTTGCATCGGCCGAGTAATTTCTTTAAGGAACGTCCGACTTCGGCCAAAGATTGATGCTAAAGATCGATAGAACTCATCTTGAACATCTTATATCCATACTAATATCATAAATGTGGAAGTTACTCTGTCTGATACGCTTTCACGACTAAACAGCTGAACCGATTTTGATAAAATTTGGTTTGGAGATAGCCTTTACGCTGAGGAAAAAATAAAGATTTTATTGTTTGAAGAATATAAAGCGAAATGGTGAACAATAATTACTCTCTGAGAAAGCTATTAACTTTGGAACTTCATCATGTGTAAGAAAATGCTTTTATTGTTTGTTATATTCTACATGACATGTTTTGAGGCATCAAGGGATCACCAATTTAGTATTGGAGGGCAGAGTGGAGGGTAAAAATCGTAGAGGGAGACCAAGAGATGAATACACTAAGCAGATTCAGAAGGATGTAGGCTGCAGTACGTACTGGAAGATGAAGAAGCTTGCACAGTATAGAGTAGCATGGAGAGCTGCATCAAACCAGTCTCAGGACTGAAGACCACAACAACAACAACAACATAATACGATTCCATTTAATGAATACAACGCTTGCACAGTTCTCAACTTGTTTCATTCATACTTCCACATTAATATGAGCCACAAGCCCGTCCTGTTTTAGCCACTGAGCGTCACGCGACTCCTACACACTATGTGATCAAAAGTATCCGCACACCCCCAAAACCATACGTTTTTCATATTATGTGGATTGTGCTGCCACCTGCTGCCAAGTACTCCATATCAGTGACCTCAGTAGTCATTAGACATCGTGAGAGAGCAGAATGGGGCGCTCCGCGGAACTCATGGACTTCGAACGTGGTCAGGTGATTGGGTATCACTTGTGTCATACGTCTGCACGCGAGATTTCCATACTCCTACACATCCCTAGGTACACTGTTTCCGATGGGATAGTGAAGTGTAAACGTGAAGGGACACGCACAGCACAAAAGCGTAAAGGTCGACCTCGTCTGTTGACTGAAGAAACTTCTCACAGTTGAAGAGGGTCGTAATGTGTAAGAGGTAGACATCTATCCATACCATCACACAGGAATTCCAAACTGCAGCAGGATCCACAGCACGTACTATGACAGTTAGGAGGGATATGAGAAAAACTGGATTTTATGGTCAAGCGGCTGCTCATAAGCAACATCTCACGCTGGTAAATGTCAAACGACGACTCGCTTGGTGTAAGGAGAGTAAACATTGGACGACTGAACAGTCGAAAAACGTTGTGTGGAGTGACAAATCACGGTACACAACATGGCGATCAGATGGCAGTGTATGAGTATGGAGAATTCTCGGTGAACGTCATCTGCCAGCGTGTGTAGTGCCAACGGTAAAGTTCGGAGACGGTGGTGTTTTGGTGTGTTCGTGTCTTTCATGGACGGGGCTTACACCCATTGTTGTTTTGCTTGGCACTATCACAACACAGACCTACATTGATGTTTTAAGCACCTTCTTGCTTCCCACTCTTGAAGATCAATTCGGGGATGATGACTGCATCTTTCAACACGATAGTGCACCTGTTCATAAGGCACGGCCTGTGGCGGATGGTTACCCAACAATAACATCTCTGTAATGGACTGGCCTGCACAGATTCCTGACCTGAATCATATTGAACACACTTGCGATGTTTTGAAACGTCGACTTCGTGCCAGGCCTTACCGATCGACCTCGATACCTCTGCTCAGTGTAGCACTCCGTGAAGAAGGGGCTGCCATTCCCCAAGAAATCTTCCAGCACCTGATTGAACGTATGTCTGGGAGAGTGGAATCTGTCGTGAAGGCTAAGGGTGGGCCAACTCCATATTGAATTCCAGAATTACTGATGGAGGGCGCCACGAACTTGTAAGTCATTTTCAGCTATGTGATCGGATATTTTTGATTACACACTGTAGCATCTGAGACGCTTGAAGCCTCTCAACGGCGGCGTCATTTATGTGCTTTAGAAAAAACAGAGGAATGTCGTGGTTTTACATGTAGAACGTGGGAGTGTTTTAGTGACGCTGCATTTGATTTTTATACTCGACCTCACTCGCTGCTAACAGGCAGATATGTGAGGGCAGCTGACGGTCTTGCATGTACAAATATTATAAAATTTGCTCTGCGTCGAACTACAAATTATTTATTTTCTTTCTTTACCAGTCCAACGCTGTTCAGTAATTCTAGGAAGTCCACATTTTATTTTATTCCGATACCATTACTTATCATAACAAAACCACTGATCTGCGTCAAAGGTTGTGGTCTAGTGAATAATGCTGCTGAGTCTTGATCCCGCGGTCCTCGGTTCGATTCCCAATCGTACTTGTTTCTTCTTGCTTGAAACTCTCATTATCATGATCGATGGGCAAGACGTCGAAGTGTGTCTAACAAAAAGACTGCTACCAAGCGGCCGAACATCCGGAACAAATGGTAAGAACGAATTTCTTCTGAAGCCAAGATCGCTACATTCGATGACCTGTTTCTCCAGAAGCCTGCCAGTGAGCCGGCCGCTGTGGCCGAGTGGTTCTAGGCGCTTCAGTCTGGAACTGCGCGACGGCTACGGTCGCAGGTTCGAATCCTGCCTCGGGCATGGATGTGTTCAAAATGGTTCAAATGGCTCTGAGCACTATGGGACTTAACTGCTGAGGTCATCAGTCCCATAGAACGTAGAACTACTTACACCTAACTAACCTAAGGACATCACACACATCCGAGGCAGGATTCGAACCTGCGACCGTAGGGGTCGCGCGCTTCCAGACTGTAGTGCCTAGAACCGATCGGTCACTCATGCCGGCCATGGATGTGTGTGATGTCCTTAGGTTAGTTAGGTTTTAGTAGTTCTAAGTTCTAGGGGACTGATGACCTTAGAAGTTAAGTCGCATAGTGCTCAGAGCCATTTTGAACCTGCCAGTGATTGTGAAATAAATAATATTTTGCCATCTTGTCTTCAAAAGAAATTTATTTCTATTAAATAGACAGATCGTTCCCATCTCATAACATGTGTAACCTATCCCGAACGGGGTCACTCGACCAACAGAGCTTTGTGCACGTTTAAATTTACTGACATTTAAGTGCAGCCGCGTGTAACAGAATACAATCCTTAAACAGCCACCAACGTCTTTAAGTCATAATTCCTTACTAATGTTATTCAATGTGAAGGTGGCTCCGCTGGAAAAGTCTTCACGAATAAACCGATGAACCGATTTTGATGAAATTTGGTATGGAGATAGCTTGAAGCTGAGAAAGAACATAGGTTATTTTAGGGGGAAAAAGACAATACCATAATTCATCGTAACTAAGCTACTGATATTCAAACGTAGCCGAGGATAACAGCTAGGCCGGACGGAGTGGCCGTGCGGTTCTGGGCGCTACAGTCTGGAACCGGGCAACCAATACGGTCGCAGGTTCGAATCCTGCCTCGGGCATGGATGTGTGTGCTGTCCTTAGGTTAGTTAGGTTTAATTAGTTCTAAGTTCTAGGTGACTGATGACCTTAGAAGTTAAGTCGCATAGTGCTCAGAGCCATTTGAACCATTTGACAACAGCTAGTATATTACATATGCGAAAGTTCGTGTGTGTGTAGTATGTTTGCTACTCCTTGATGCTGAAATGCTTGACACATTTGGATGAAATACGGAACGGAGGTAGTTTATACCCTGAATTAACACAAGGGCTACCTTATATACTTCTACATATTAAAGGCGAGTGGGTGAGAAAGGCGTTGCGGACTTTCAAATCGACTACGCACCCTCCGACTAAGAGTTGCGACATTAAAAGTTTTGGCTTGTTTCGTTTTCTAGGGGCTGGGATACGTAGTTGCCGCATTATAAGCCAAATACTGCTGAGTCTACAGTATACGATAAGAATACACACATGAATCGAATGGTCAGAGGTTTCTATCACTCGACAATTGCGAATTATGAATGTAACATATAAATTTATAATTGAAAGACAGGAATTAAATAAAATTTTCAGCTACTATTTTAACGACTTTAAATGATGAGTACGATAGCAGAAGTACTTTTGAGACTGCCGTATATTTCTGCAAAACACTTATAGGTGTCGATGGTACTGCAATTAAATAAAATATAAGTTGAATAACAGGGAGCCCGCATCTCGTGGTCGTGCGGTAGCGTTCTCGCTTCCCACGCCCGGGTTCCCGGGTTCGATTCCCGGCGGGGTCAGGGATTTTCTCTGCCTCGTGATGGCTGGGTGTTGTGTGCTGTCCTTAGGTTAGTTAGGTTTAAGTAGTTCTAAGTTCTAGGGGACTTATGACCACAGCAGTTGAGTCCCATAGTGCTCAGAGCCATTTGAACCATTTTGAATAACAGGGGAACAACAGATTCCTACAGCACGTTATTACTTATGAACAACAACACAGCTCGCGAGATATTCACTTCTAAACGCACTCTACGTCTTCACTGTAGAAACCTCGGAAATCTCACAAGTTCACAAGACCGCACTCCGAAGTATTTCTATCTCTCGCGACCACGCGCAAACCGCTCCACACTCTCCAAGTCTCTTTCCCGCGACTGTGCGTCCGTCGCGCCGTCGCGTCCAGTACTTCCCGTGTCCAGTGCCGTACTGTCCAGAACTGCCCACTCCAAACCACCCTGTCCTCTCTCGAAACGATCCTCCTCCCCACTTCCATACAGTCTCATCATTAACGAGCGCTGTGATTGGCTAGAGCGCTCCCTCCGTGTCTCCTAGCCAATGCACACTCAAAAACCTAATGAAACATATTCGAAATACTGGATTTACATTTAAATAAATATTCCTACGGCATGCTGCTACCGATTATTCGTGTAACTATTGAGTACTTATGACCTGACGCGATTAGTAGTAATCGGCCACTTTGACCTCCAATAACTCATGTACTATTCAAGTTACATGCCTTTAATTCATACCAATTTAGGTTTACACTAATAGCTTTCTAAAGACACGTAGATCGACGAAATCGGATGAACCGTTTAGATTTTAGAAACTCGTTGCTGGGTGTTACTTGTATAATTTATCGTCAGATACTAAACTTTAAACTAATAAATATATTGAAAATCTGACTACTCCATCAGAATCGTGCAAGTTATGGTAATGTACAGGTTTCTTTTTGAGTTATCATGATTCATCTGGCTACTATTAATTTCTACACGAGCTGTGAAACGTCTGCCATTAAGGTTTCACGAAGTCCGCCATCTTTGGCACTCCCGGCATAGACATCTCCTTCATCGACCCAAAGTACCGTCATCGTCACAGCGGAATTCTCAGCCACGCGGCTGGACCATGCGTTGGGGCTACCCTCTCGTCTGGCTAACGTTTGGCACCACGTGTTTGCATGCGGGCCCCGGCTTTGACGAGCGTCTTGTGCGGCCGCCCCAATTCCGAGCATACAATATTTCCAAGGCGCCACAGCTCGCCTGTTACCTCACAGTGTCCAGCACATCACGTGTGAATACCAATACATCATTCTCAAGTATTTGAGAATAAGAGTATTCAGTTCTTGCAACAAACTTTTCACATAATTTCAAAAAAATGTGCGAAACTTTTTTTCGTTGACAACCCTCACAGAATAATGAAAGGATAAAAGCTCATCGCTTATTACATTTTCGCTGTTCATGCAACAAACCGCCGCATGAAGCATGACGTTTTAATTTATTACTTCGTTACTACCAACTATACTCACTACACATTTTGCAGACAGTACTCACATATACTCCTGAATGTACCAGCAGTGTTATTTCCTTGTACAACACATTGATCAGGAGATATGTTGTCATAAACACTGAGATGCCTCAAAAGCTCGCGCATCATATATCACATTTTAGTTTATTACTCCTTTACTACTAACTCTATTAAACACATTTGGCAGCCAGTAACGAAATATGCCACAGAATATACCTAAAAGAATCATTGTTCGATACGCAGATCAGAAGATACGACGTCAAATATCGAGATGTGTGAGAAACTGCAGTATCATGTACAACTTATTAATTTATTACTTCTTTACTATTGATAGGTGTTACGTATAATTTTGGTGCCTGAATCGATCGTGAGCGAGCAGCGATGTTGTAAAGCTGTATCGCAGAAGTTAAGTTCGTATCTCTGATTTGCGCGAGGGTGCTGTGGAGCAAGACTATGTTCAGCTGTGTTAGAGTGAGGAAGCAATGGCAATACTACATTTCAAATTTATAGTCTCAATTTATAAATTTGTTCAATCGACATGATTATATCAAGAATGTAACGGATAAATTTGTTCAATCGACATGATTATATCAAGAATGTAACGGAAAATGATTTCTGATGGAGGAAGTCTTATGGAAAGTCAAAGGTAAATATTATACTGATGTTACATTTCTTCCCCCCCCCCCCCTCCAAGAAATATAGACTTTGACGTTGGTGGGGAGGCTTGCGTGCCTCGGCGATACAGATAGCCGTACCGTAGGTGCAACACAACGGAGGGGTATCTGTTGAGAAGCCAGACAAACGTATGGTTCCTGAAGAGGGGCAGCAGCCTTTTCAGTAGTTGCAGGGGCAACAGTCTGGATGACTAACTGATCTGGCCTTGTAACGCTAACCAAAACAGCCTTGCTGTGCTGGTACTGCGAACGGCTGAAAGCAAGGGGAAACTACGGCCGTAATTTTTCCCGAGGGCATGCAGCTTTACTGTATGGATAAATGATGATGGCGTCCTCTTGGGTAAAATATTCCGGAGGTAAAATAGTCCCCCATTCGGATCTCCGGGCGGGGATTACTCAAGAGGACGTCGTTATCAGGAGAAAGAAAACTGGCGTTCTACGGATCGGAGCGTGGAATGTCAGATCCCTTAATCGGGCAGGTAGATTAGAAAATTTAAAAAGGGAAATGGATAGGTTAAAGTTAGATATAGTGGGAATTAGCGAAGTTCGGTGGCAGGAGGAACAAGACTTTTGGCCAGGTGAATACAGGGTTATAAATACAAAATCAAATAGGGGTAATGCCGGAGTAGGTTTAATAATGAATAAAAAAATACTAGTTCGGGTAAGCTACTACAAACAACATAGTGAACGCATTATTGTGGCCAAGATGGACACGAATCCCACGCCTAACACAGAAGTACAAGTCTATATGCCAACTAGCTCTGCAGATGACGACGAAATTGAAGAAATGTATGATGCGATAAAAGAAATTATTCAGGTAGTGAACGGAGACGAAAATTTAATAGTCATGGGCGACTGGAATTCGATAGTAGGAAAAGGGAGAGAAGGAAAAGTAGTGGGTGAATATGGATTAGGGGGAAGAAATGAAAGAGGAAGCCGCCTGGTAGAATTTTGCACAGAGCATAACTTAATCATTGCTAACACTTGGTTCAAGAATCATAAAAGAAGGTTGTAACATGGAAGAAACCTGGAGATACTGACAGGTTTCAGATAGATTATATAATGGTAAGACAGAGATTTAGGAACCAGGTTTTAAATTGTAGGACATGTCCAGGGGCAGATGTGGACTCTGACCACAAGCTGTTGGTTACGAACTGTAGATTAAAACTGAAGAAACTGTAAAAAGGTGGGAATTTAAGGCGATGGGACCTGGATATACTAAAAGAACCAGAGGTTGTAGAGAGTTTCAGGGAGAGCATAAGGGAACAATTGACAGGAATGGGGGAAGGAAATACAGCAGAAGAAGAATGGGTAGCTTTGAGAGATGAAATAGTGAAAGCAGCAGAGGATCAAATAGGTAAAAAGTCGAGGGCTAGTAGAAACCCTTGGGTAACAGAAGAAATATTGAATTTAATTGATGAAAGGAGGAAATAAAAAAATGCAGTAAATGAAGCAGGCAAAAAGAAATACAAACGTCCCAAAAATGAGATCGACAGGAAGTGCAAAATGGCTAAACAGGCATGGCTAGAGGACAAATGTAAGGATGTAGAGGCTTGTCTCACTAGGGATAAGATAGATACTGCCTACAGGAAAATTAAAGAGACCTTTGGAGAAAAGAGAACCACTTGTATGAATATCAAGAGCTCAGATGGAAACCCAGTTCTAAGCAAAGAAGGGCAAGCAGAAAAGTGGAAGGAGTATATAGAGGGACTATACAAGGGCGATGTACTTGAGGGCAATATTATGGAAATGGAAGAGGATGTAAATGAAGATCAAATGGGAGATACGATACTGCGTGATGAGTTTGACAGCGCACTGTAAGACCTGAGTCGAAACAAGGCCCCAGGAGTAGACAACGTTCCATCAATACTACTGACGGTCCTGGGAGAGCCAGTCCTAACAAAACTCTACCATCTAGTGAGCAAGATGTATGAGACAGGCGAAATACCCTCAGACTTTAAGAAGAATATAATAATTCCAATCCCAAAGAAAGCAGGCGTTGACAGATGTGAAAATTATCGAACTATCAGTTTAATAAGTCACAGCTGCAAAATACTAACGCAAATTCTTTACAGACGACTGGAAAAACTGGTAGAAGCCGACCTCGGGGAAGTCAGTTTGGATTCCGTAGAAATATGGGAACACGTGAGGCAATACTGACCCTACGACTTGTCTTAGAAGCTAGACTACGAAAAGGCAAACCTACGTGTCTAGCATTTGTAGAATTAGAGAAAGCTTTTGACAACGTTGACTGGAATACTCTCTTCCAATTTATAAAGGTGTCAGGGGTAAAATACAGGGAGCGAAAGGCTATTTACAATTTGTGCAGAAACCAGACGGCAATTAAGAGAGTCGAGGGGCATGAAAGGGAAGCAGTGGTTGGAAAGGGAGTGAGACAGGGTTGTAGCCTCTCCCCGATGTTATTCAATCTGTGTATTGAGCAAGCAGTAAAGAAAAAGAAGGAAAAGTTCGGAGTAGGTATTAAAATCCATGGAGAAGAAATAAAAACTTTGAGGTTCACCGATGACATTGTAATTCTGTCAGAGACAGCAAAGGACTTGGAAGAGCAGTTGAACGGAATGGACAGAGGCTTGAAAGGAGGATATAAGATGAACATCAACAAAGCAAAACGAGGATAATAGAATGTAGTCGAATTAAGTCGGGTGATGCTGAGGGAATTACATTAGGAAATGAGACACTTAAAGTAGTAAAGGAGTTTTACTATTTGGGGAGCAAAGTAACTGATGATGGTCGAAGTAGAGAGGATATAAAATGTATACTGGCAATGGCAAGGAAAGCGTTTCTGAAGAAGAGAAAATTGTTAACATAGAGTATAGAGTTAAGTGTCAGGAAGTTGTTTCTGAAGTATTCGTATGGAGTGTAGCCATGTATGGAAGTGAAACATGTACGATAACTAGTTTGGACAAGAAGAGAATAGAAGCTTTCGAAATGTGGTGCTACAGAAGAATGCTGAAGATTAGATGGGTAGATCACATAACTAATGAGGAGGTACTGAATAGCATTGGGGAGAAGAGGAGTGTGTGGTACAACTTGACTAGAAGAAGGGATCGGTTGGTAGGACACGTTCTGAGGCATCAAGGGATCCCCAATTTAGTATTGGAGGGCAGCGTGGAGGGTAAAAATCGTAGAGGGAGACCAAGAGATGAATACACTAAGCAGATTCAGAAGGATGTAGGCTGCAGTAGGTACTGGGAGATGAAGAAGCTTGCACAGGATAGAGTAGCATGGAGAGCTGCATCAAACCAGTCTCAGGACTGAAGACCACAACAACAACAACAACATTTCTTTTCACTATTGCTGCTGTAACGTTGTTGCTTTAATTTGCTATGAAAGCGGTGCTGATAGACAATAAAAGCGGGTTAAAAGCTGTGAGCTGTCTGGGGAAGTTAACCTTGCATTACTCAGGAACTGTTTCACCAGGTATCCAGTCTAGCTTACCAAATTCCCAACCAGACTATCATTAATTATAATCTTTTAATAGTCATACGACAACCGGTGATATATATATATAAAAGAGAATTTAAATAAAAAGAAATAAATCAGTTTATATTTGGAAATTTATTTTAACATTGATCATTGAAATTTCAGAGTATTAAACTTGATTCTTAATTAAACTGGTGCCTTATTTAGGATTGTGAAAATGTGAGTTTGTAATCTTACGGAACACATCAAATATGGAGCCAAGATTGGGAGACTGCATACAACACTGCATTCATAAAATAACACACGAAGAACGTTGAAACATATGCAAGAGGAAATTAACCACAACCAACCTACGTTCGTAGCGCAATCCTGTCCGTCATGTAATTACCACACACTGGGATCCTAAATTAATACTAACTCTCTGTGAGATCTTCCCGAAAAGATTAGCTGAGGGTTACTTTGATGATTACACCACAAGCTACACGTGGTCAACTTGATTTTCACAAAGAGCGTAACTCCACAATAATTTTGATAATTAAAATAAATTACATCGAAATGCAATTTACAACAGAAAAACCTCGAACTGGTTACTATCGTCTTACTATTAACCTGATGGGTCAAACAATTGTATAAACACATGGTACTTGTCTCACAATGTACACCCCACGTGGGTTGAACATAAAGAAAAGTTGCTATATTGAAAAATATTGTCAAGACGAGACGTTATAATCTCACGCACATTCGCATTTCAGATTGATGATCTTAGTTAGAGTTACTGATCAACACGTGGTTCCACTCTACTCACAAAATAGTGACAAAGCAACTACTGTAAGATATTCTGAACTGTACACTCGAATCACACTGCGTTGCAATTTAAGATAACATTTGATATTTCAGAGCCAAGCTTGAAATAAAGGTGATTAAATTTTCAGTTAGGCTGAACTTAAGAAATCCATTGTCCTACGGACTTAGCCGACACGCGCTTAGCCGGAGAACTTACCACTTCAGACGCTCGCCGCCGACAGACTGCCCTGGTCCCTTCCTGAGGGTGGCTCGCAAATACTAACGCAAGTGGCCAGAGACGCAGCTTCCTATACCAACATGACAAGGGACGGACAGGACCATACTAAGAATAGAAACCTCTCTGATTTTAGAAAGCGTAGCTACCTGTTCCTACGTTGGTCCTACTGTTCTCTAGCGGACAGGCTTGTCTGCTACCCTCAAACATGCAACTAGAAATACACTCCTGGAAATGGAAAAAAGAACACATTGACACCGGTGTGTCAGACCCACCATACTTGCTCCGGACACTGCGAGAGGGCTGTACAAGCAATGATCACACGCACGGCACAGCGGACACACCAGGAACCGCGGTGTTGGCCGTCGAATGGCGCTAGCTGCGCAGCATTTGTGCACCGCCGCCGTCAGTGTCAGCCAGTTTGCCATGGCATACGGAGCTCCATCGCAGTCTTTAACACTGGTAGCATGCCGCGACAGCGTGGACGTGAACCGTATGTGCAGTTGACGGACTTTGAGCGAGGGCGTATAGTGGGCATGCGGGAGGCCGGGTGGACGTACCGCCGAATTGCTCAACACGTGGGGCGTGAGGTCTCCACAGTACATCGATGTTGTCGCCAGTGGTCGGCGGAAGGTGCACGTGCCCGTCGACCTGGGACCGGACCGCAGCGACGCACGGATGCACGCCAAGACCGTAGGATCCTACGCAGTGCCGTAGGGGACCGCACCGCCACTTCCCAGCAAATTAGGGACACTGTTGCTCCTGGGGTATCGGCGAGGACCATTCGCAACCGTCTCCATGAAGCTGGGCTACGGTCCCGCATACCGTTAGGCCGTCTTACGTTCACGCCCCAACATCGTGCAGCCCGCCTCCAGTAGTGTCGCGACAGGCGTGAATGGAGGGACGAATGGAGACGTGTCGTCTTCAGCGATGAGAGTCGCTTCTGCCTTGGTGCCAATGATGGTCGGATGCGTGTTTGGCGCCGTGCAGGTGAGCGCCACAATCAGGACTGCATACGACCGAGGCACACAGGGCCAACACCCGGCATCATGGTGTGGGGAGCGATCTCCTACACTGGCCGTACACCACTGGTGATCGTCGAGGGGACACTGAATAGTGCACGGTACATCCAAACCGTCATCGAACCCATCGTTCTACCATTCCTAGACCGGCAAGGGAACTTGCTGTTCCAACAGGACAATGCACGTCCGCATGTATCCCGTGCCACCCAACGTGCTCTAGAAGGTGTAAGTCAACTACCCTGGCCAGCAAGATCTCCGGATCTGTCCCCCATTGAGCATGTTTGGGACTGGATGAAGCGTCGTCTCACGCGGTCTGCACGTCCAGCACGAACGCTGGTCCAACTGAGGCGCCAGGTGGAAATGGCATGGCAAGCCGTTCCACAGGACTACATCCAGCATCTCTACGATCGTCTCCATGGGAGAATAGCAGCCTGCATTGCTGCGAAAGGTGGATATACACTGTACTAGTGCCGACATTGTGCATGCTCTGTTGCCTGTGTCTATGTGCCTGTGGTTCTGTCAGTGTGATCATGTGATGTATCTGACCCCAGGAATGTGTCAATAAAGTTTCCCCTTCCTGGGACAATGAATCCATGGTGTTCTTATTTCAATTTCCAGGAGTGTACATTTGCTCATTCATCCTTTCACACAGAAGGGAAGGGGGATGACAGTATCTTATCATATACAGCATATAAAAGAAAGCGGATGTAGGTTCCTTATGAGACTGTGTGACATGAATTACATATAAACTGTGTTTTAAAGTGTAGTAGTATGACAGATCGTTCTTGATTATGTGTAAAAGTAACACGTTTCACTGCTCAGTCTCCTCCCAGATAGTCAGAAACACCACATTAAAATTTAGAAGAGGAATTTATGCCGTAAATGGCAACATATTTAAGAAATTAACATGAAAGGAATCCAACAGAGACCTTTCACTGCGTCATCGGACTAACTTGGTTATTGTATTGAGTCTTGCTAGAATTGAGAGATAGGAAAGTGCATTGTTTGAATGTTAAGAAGTTCATAAAATTTAAAATCTGCCTCAAGCACTTTTTCACAGTATACAAAAACACTTCGTGTTGTCATTTATGCGCATATTTCATTTTTTACCAACCTCTGTCTTACAATGTTAATGGATCATGGAGCCAAGTGTGTTCGAAAACAGTTCGATTTGTAATTAACAGAGAACTCATTGCACCTCTTGAGTGGCTCTTTGTAGATACAGCTTTAGCACAGCGGCACGCAAGACAGAGCAGTACTGGAACGTGTTATCCATATTTGCTCAGAATAGAGGTAAGGACAAAATATTTTGATTTCTTTTTGTTTATTCAATCAGGCCCAACTTATGTCATTCAGAAACAGTTTTTGTGATCAATTTTGCAAAACCATTAACTCTAGGTCTCACGTCATAGTTCATTATCCGGTAGTTTATACTGTTCAAAATTCTTGCAGTTAGATTGATAACTTTTACAGTATGAAGTACTTCCCTTTTCATTACGACAATAAGTTATTATTACAGTGCAGCTTTGCTTTCACATTACAATACAAATTTCATTACGACAATTCATTTATTATTACAGCTTAGAACTTACAATCAGAAACCGTACTTCATTTATATTATTTTTAATATTTGAAAGAGAACTTCCACTATATATTATTTTTAATTATTTTAAAAGAGAACTTTCACTGTTAACTCTATATGCAACACTTTTCGAACTAAGTATCCCCATATGCTGCTGACGGTCAGTATGCAGATATGCTGCTGAATATATCTAGAAAAATATATCAGTTTACGACACAGAGTTCAGGAGATATGACGTCATAAATACTGAGATACGTGGAAAACAGTGGCATCATGTATTGCGTTTTACTTTATAACTTCGTTACTACTAATTGCGTTCACAACAGATTTGGCAGCAAGTAGCCAATATATACCACTGGATGTACTTACAAAACTGTATCATTGAACAGCACGTATTTCAGGGTGTACGACGTCATAAACATTGAGCTGCGTGAAATTAATTGGAAATACAGGTGAAATATGTGTACAAAAATATGTGAAATATGTCAAAAATATCTTACTTGTGCGCACGCGGGCAAAGCCACGTACAAGAAGCTCATCCGGAGCCCCTGCCACTATTTCAACAAAATGTGGTGTACATTTCAGTTAAGATCTGGATACTGCGGGGTAACAACCACCAGCCCCTTATTGCGGTAGGGGTGAGAGATAAGGAGGAGCAGGAGACAGACAGACAGAGAGTGGAAAGCAGGTGATGGACATATACAGAGGGAGGAGGACATGAGCAGAGATAAGGGAAGGAGGAAATGGATAGTAAAAGGGAAGAGAGGGGGATGGACAAGGAGAGGGAGGGAGGAGACTGACAGAGAAAGGAATGAGGAGGAAATGAACAGAGATAGGAGGGAGGAGGAGATGAGCTGTGTGAGGGTGAAGAGGGGATGGACAGAAAGAGGTGGGAGGTGGGAGGAAGACATGGAGAGAGAGAGGGAGGAGGAGGCGCCAGCTGCACGTGGGCTAGCTTCTTCCCTGTATGTTCCACTCGTGTTTTCTAAACTACAAGCACGGGTTAGCCTTGAAAGACACAGATACTGATAGAAATGAAACACTTTATAACAATTCCGTCTGCTACTACTATACCATAACCTCCAAGCTGGATGCAATTCGTATAAAGAAATTATTTTTATTAAAGCAATTACAGAATAAAGAAGCAGAGCAGTGTTACGCTCTGAAAGCAATTTAGTTGTGTTGTCCGTGATATACCTAACGGAGGTGGCTTATCGGAAGTGAAAGTCAGAATTACGTAAATATTTAAACAGTAACAAACAATATTTTACCTATCTACACTGTTCAAAGAATGAAGAAAACGGTCACCAGCCTAATTAGGAATAAGAATGAGTAAGATTCTTGTTCAAGAAAATAGATGTCAGCAACTTAATTGGACAAACACTGCCTATACTTTTGTCACTCGAGAGTGCAATGAACTCTGACACGTGCATATGTTCACGGTAAGGTTGGAGCTGACAGAGCAGAACTAACTATTTGCATAAATATAACAGATAACAATACATACTATTACTTTCAGGGCTTTTTCAAACTGAATGGTCTTTACAACATTACTATTAATATTTACTGTAGAATCATAAATTGGACATAGGTACATTAGTACTGTTCGAACATTTTCCTATGAGACGAAAAACTGTAAATGTTGTTCACTGCAAAATTATTAACTGGTCATAGGTTAAGTCTCTCTCAGCTAAATACTTTTCTATTTAGAATGAAATTTAAATGGAATTCACTAACAGGTTACTTCTCACTGTCTTTTGAATAAAGAAATTATTGACATCTTGGGTTGTTGGGTGTTCTGCCGGATATCAGCGTCGTATTTGCACGATATTTCGGTCACGTAGCTCGTGACCTTCATCAGGTGCGACCTGAGACTGCTCCTCGAGTGTTTTTTTCTTTTCTTTTCTTTTTTCTTCAGATGGAGAAGGGCGGGCTGTTATAGAGCGTGCGTTGAGCTCTTTGCAGCCAAGGTTAGGGTTTATTCTGTTGTGGTACTCTTTATTTCTCTCGCTGGGATGCAAAAAGGGGGGGGGGGTTCTCCCAATTCGGAATTTATTTGCAGGAGTTTGTTGGGGACAGTTCCGGTATTTACCTTAGCGGCCAAGGAAAACCTGCAAAACCCGGCCAGAACTGCTTGTTATGGCTTGCCTTCTCTTTTCTTTATTTGCCGTGTCGCCAGCGTTGGCGTTGGCGTTCACGGCGGGCAAGGGCGGCTTCGCGTCTTCTGTCACGCTCCTCCTCTTGCTCTCTTCTGTGCTGCTCGTCTCGGGCTTCCGCCTTTCTTCTTATGAGCTCCTTGCTTTGCTAGTCTGGGTTGGTGACGTCCAGGATTGCGCTGTCCACAAGGGCGTCCCAGTGATTGACGAACTCCTTGGTTTGGACACTTGAGTCCTGACGTGCAGCCGGTTCTCCCTTGCCTTCTAACGAGGCCTGTGCGGCTCGACTAATAGTCATCTTCTTCGGCCAGGCCATTTGTGTAGCTTGGTCGCGACTGGGCTGCGCTGCATTTGTTGCCGGCCCGTCGTCTTTGTGCTGTTCGTACGTCTGCAGCGCCTGCGTCTCCTTGTTGGTATTGCGGCGGAGGGATTCACGGAGAGTGAGACAGGCGGCCTCCATCTCTGCATGGAGAACCATGCGGAATCGTGTTTCCGCCTCCTGGAGGGCCGAGTCGATGTCGGGACCAGCTGTCGCCGTCGTCTTCCCACACGCTGCGTCGCGCCGCCGCCCCCCTCCACCGCCTTTGCCACAGGTGGCGAGGGAAGGCGGCCGCACGTGAGCGGTGGCCGTCGTCGATTCTCCTCCGGGTGCCGCCGTTGTTCCCGCGGCGTTGCCTCCTCCTCTCGCTGTTGCCTCTGTCCCTCCGTTGCTCGCAGCGGCTGCAGAACGTTGCCGTCTCCTCCTTTTGCGGCGTCGCCTCTTTGCCTGGGGCGCCGTCTCCTGTGCAGTAGCGGGATTTCGGCCGCTGAAGGCCTGGCATCCGCGCCAGTCAGCAACGTGCTCCCGCCGCAGCGGGCGCACGTCGGTTGGACTTCTTTGGTGCTGGTACAGGAGCGGGTGTCATGGTCACGTCCGCACTTGACGCACCTGGCGACGTTGCGGCAGTGCTTTGCCACATGCCCTTCCTCCTGGCACTTGAAGCACTGTGGCTTCGTGTCCAGGTGGGGGGGGGGGGGGGGGAGAGTCTCCGGCTGCACGTGAAAGCCCAAGAGCTTTCGGATTTCGAGGATGTCCCCGCCGTTGCCGCCGGCGCCTGCCGTTGGTGTGGCGACAATAAACAGCGGCGGTTTCCTCTTATTGGTTTTGTTGTGCAACCTGACGGTTGCCTCAACGCTCCTCGAGTGGATCTGGTCCAGTATTTATGCCTAGGGCCTTCCCCCTCCACCAACGGCTGCAGGCGCTTCCTCTGTGGTCCGCGCCCATTCCCTGCGACCTGCTCGAGCGTTGCTGCTCCCTTTTCCGTCCGCTGCGGTTCTAGGTGTTCCCTCTGCGGTCCGCGCCCACCAAACCCGCTCCTGGGGGTTTCATCTACGGTGTGGAGTACTAAGTGTTCCCCCTGCGGTCCACGCCCGCTCACCACGACAACTCACCGCTGCAGTGCCGATGGCCTCTCCGGCCCCGACCGCTGTCAACACTCACCAGTTGCACCATGGGCAGCGTTAGAGGGCTCACGGTCGTCGCGTGGAATGCCAACAGCGTCCGCACTCAAGCTGGCGAACTTCGCCAATTTCTTCGAGAAGAAGCCGTCGACATCTGCCTTATCAACGAAACCCACCTGAAGTCTGGGGTCGACGTCAGGGCGGCCAACTACTCCAACTATCGCACCGATCGACTGACGGCGGGTGGTGGGACAGCCGTTTACGTCCGCAATGGCATTCGTCACCATGTGATACAACTTCCGCCACTGGCACCGCTGGAGGCCACTGGTGTCGTCGTTCGCACCTCGGCGGGCGCCATCACGTTCGTCGTTGCCTATCGACCGCCGTCTCGTCCACTGGACCCTGCTGACATCGATGCTCTGCTCTCCTTGAGGGGGCAGGTGTTCGTCGCCGGGGACTTCAATAGTAAACATGTCTCCTGGAACTCCAGGATCAGCAATGCCCCCGGCCGCTGCCTGTTCCGGGTAGCGGAACGTCACCATGCGCTTGTGGTGCGGCCGTACGACCCGACGATCTTCCCTGCCCGTGGCCTCCCGGATATAATCGACATAGCGGTCGTCAAGGGCATCCCTCATCAGATCACCGGCACAACGAGGACGGTACTGTCTTCTGATCATGTCCCAGTGGTTTTTGATATCGACCTAGACGCCCAACAGCACAGGAGAGGCATCTCACTTGCTGGCATCGACTGGGACAGGCTTCAAGCAGCCGTGACGGACTGACTCGCCGCCGCGCCGAACCCTGCGGAAGCTGGAGCGGACGCCGCACTTCTGCACTTCGCGGCCACCACGATCGACGCTGCCACTATAGCAACGCCGCCCCGACCTCGCACTCCGCCTGACTACTCCCGACAGCTGCCGCAGGACATCCTTGCGGCCATCACTGAGAAGAACCGGGTATACCGGGAGTGGCAGAGGACAAGAACTGCCGACACCAAGCGAATCCTCAACAGGATGCGTCAGGACATCCGGGCTGCCATTGACAACCATCGCAATCGCGAATGGAATAACAAGGTCGCCACCCTCTGTCTTGACGACGGCACGGCCTGGCAGACGACGAAGCGTTTCCTACGCCGCACGCAACGTATCCCTCCGCTGCTGGTCCATGGTCAGGCTGTCTGCAAACCGGCTGCGAAGGCTGATGCCCTCGCAGACGTCTTTGAGGCTGCGTTTACGCCGATCGCAGACCCGACCGACGCTGTCCACGACGACCTGGTTGCTGACCGGGTCCCACGCTACTTGGAGGCACGCGACGACGATGACGTCATTGAAGAGACGACGGCGGAGGAGGTGTCGTACGTCCTGCGTGCCCTGAACCCGAGGAAAGCTGCGGGCCCAGACGAAGTTTCCAACGCCCTACTCCAGAAGTTGCCGCCGGTGGCTGTCACTCATCTCGCCGACGTCTTTAATGTAATCCTCCGGTCCTGCAGTTTTCCTCAGTCCTGGAAGCATGCAGAGATCGTGGCGATTCCGAAGAATGGGAAGGATCTGCGTCAGCCTGCGAACTACAGACCTATTAGTTTACTGCCGGCCGTCTCCAAGGTCTTTGAAAGGGTGTACATCAGGCGGCTGCAGCGCCACGTTGATGAGGAAGGCCTCCTGCCCGAAGAGCAGTTCGGCTTTCGCAGGGGCCACTCGTCAGTTCACCAACTCCTTCGGCTAGTGGAAGATGTGTTCGTCGCCCTCGAGCAGCGCGAATTCTTCGGCGCGGTGTTCCAGGACGTGTCGCGTGCTTTCGACAGTGTGTGGCACCGCGGCCGCATATTGAAACTTTTTGAACTTGGGGTCCCGACGTCGCACGTCCGTCTCATCCGTTCCTATCTTGCCGATAGGATCTTCCATGTGCGCGCCGCGCATGGCCTGTCCTCCGTCCGCTGCATCAATGCCGGTGTGCCACAGGGCTCGGTCTTGGGGCCACTCCTGTACTCGCTGTACACTTCTGATGCGCCGAAGATCGACCGTGTGCGGCTCGCCCTGTACGCGGATGACACGGCTCTATATACGAGGAGCCTCAATGCCGCCGTCATGCGCCGACGTCTGCAGCTCGCCGTTGACACCCTGGCAGCCTGGGCCGTCAAGTGGCGTCTACAATTCAATGAGGCCAAGACGCAGTTCCTGATCGTCACCAGGCGACTCGTTCCTGCAGGTCTGCAACCGCTCACCGTCGGTGGCAGCCCTGTCCTGTGGCGTCCAACGGCGCATTACCTCGGCGTCACCATCGACCGCCGACTCACGTGGGTTCCGCACATCCGCGAAGTGAAGACCAAAGTGCGGAACAGGCTCCGCATCCTGTACCCGGTGCTGAACCCCGGCTCTCAACTACCACCGCGGCTGGGCATCACTCTCCACAAGGCGCTGCTCCGCCCTGTACTCCAATACGCCGCCGTCGTCTGGGGGAACGCCGCCGACACGAACCTGAAGAAGCTGGAGACACTGCAGAATCGTATACTTCGGCTGGCCTTACACCTGCCTTACGATTTCCCCACCGCTTATCTTCACGACATCGCGGAAGTACCTCTGCTCCGTACCTCTTCCAGGCGACTGCCCGCACCTTTTACGAACGTGCAGGCTGGTCACACAACGCCCAAATCCGGACGCTGGGCTGCAAACTGCCGCGCAGTGTCACCACCCGCTGGCCACACCTGCTTGCTGCATAGCTAGCACTGCAGAACTGTGCTGAGGAGACACCCAAGAAGACAATCTACATGTGAAGACGCATTACATCGGCATGCATGGGAGGCAAAGCAATAACTGCTGCGAACTCCATCACACATTGGAGAACAAGTTATCTCCGTGCTGATCCACGCGAGCCGCTCCGTTTTTCGTCCGCTGCGGCTCTGGATGCTCCCTCTGCGGTCCGCGCCCACCAGTCCCACTTCTGGGTGTTCCATCTTCGGTCTGGTGCGCCTGGCAGTCCGTCAGGGGCTCGTTTTCCATCTCCATGTCTCTGGTTCTCCTGTTTGTGTAGTGTTGCAGCTGGCCCCATTGCTCCTTTAACAATTCCAGAGCCGGATCCCAGGCTCTGCTTAGCTGGTACCCTGTGTCACGGTTCATAAGATCGTTAGCCATTTTAATTTCTATCGATTCTCTTATAACACTGTCCCAAAATCTGGGTGTTTGTACTAGAATCTTGGTATCCTCATACTTAATGGCATGATCTAGTTCTAGACAGTATTCAGCGATGGCTGCCTTAGTCACCTGTCTTAATCTAGTGTGCCTCTGATGTTCCTTGCACCTGATCCTCACAGTTCTTGTCGTCTGGCCAATGTAGGACATGCCACATTGACAAGGTATATTGTAAACCCCTGGTTTTCGTAATCCCAGGTCGTCTTTGACACTCCCCAGCAGTTCCCCGATCTTGTTGGATGGACAGAAAACACACTTGATATTGTGTTTATGGAGGATCCTACTGATTCTGGCAGAAATAGAGCCGGCATAGGGCAGATATGCCACCTTCTTTGCTTCATCTTCGTCTTCTTCAGGAACCTGTGGTATAGTGGCTGGTTGGAGTGCCCTCTCAATTTGTCTGTCCGTGTATCCATTCTTGGAGAAAACTGTTTTGAGACGTTCTATCTCTACAGGTAGATTCTCTTGGTCTGACAGGGCACGTGCTCTGTGGACCAAAGTCTTCAGAACCACATTCTTCTGTGCAGGGTGGTGACAGCTGCTGGCCTGCAGATATAAATCAGTGTGTGTTGGTTCTCGGTACACACTGTGGCCAATTGATCCATCTGCTTTCCTCTGGACGAGTACATCCAGAAATGGCAGCTGGCCATTCTTCTCCAGTTCCATGGTGAACTTGATATTAGGGTGGCATGAGTTAAGATGTCCAAGAAACTCATTGAGCCTGTCCATCCCATGTGGCCAGATCACGAAGGTGTCATCCACATACCTAAAGAAGCATGTGGGTTTAAATGTGGCTGTCTCCAATGCCCTCTCCTCAAAACTCTCCATAAACATGTTGGCAACCACAGGGGACAGTGGGCTGCCCATAGCTACACCTTCAATTTTCTCGTAATATTGGTATCTGTACAGGAAATACGTGGATGTCAGTGTATGACTGAACAGGTCCAACAGAGCACCGTCAAATTTCTCTGCAATCAGTTCTAGTGAGTCCTTCAGTGGGACCCTGGTGAACAGCGATACCACATCAAAACTAACCATTATGTCCGAATTTGTGATGTGCAGTTGCTTCAGGCGTTGCAGGAAATCTTCTGAGTTGCGGATGTGGTGAATACATTTCCCCAAATATGGAGACAGGAGACCTTTCAAGTACTTGGCTGTTGTGTACGTATGTGTCCCAATATTACTGACAATTGGATGTAGGGGCACGCCCTCCTTGTGTATTTTAGGCAGACCATACAGTCTAGGTGGCACTGGCGCTTTTTCCCGTAGTTGTCTGATGATCTTATTGGGTATCCCTGTTTCCTTCAAGAGAGCACTAGTCTTCTTGGCCACCTTGTCCGTGGCAGAATTCTGTATGCAGGGTCCTCCAGAAGTTGGCGTACTTTCTCATCATAATCCACACACTGCAAGATGACAGTGGAGTTCCCTTTGTCTGCTGGCAGTACCACAAGCTGTTGTCTTCCCGGAGTTTCTTGAGTGCAAGCCTCTCCTCGGTTGTGATGTTCGATTTCAGCGGCCTGGCCTTGGTGAGGGCCCTGCAGGTCTCTCGGCGGACTTCCTCTGCCACATTAGGTGGAAGTGTGGCTGCAACTTGCTGTACTGCACTGACGAAACCTGAAATGGGTACGTTTCTAGGGGTCGTAGCAAAGTTGAGACCCTTGCTGAGTACCTTTAAGGTTGTATCATCAAACTGTACGCCACTCAGATTCGTCACAGTGCGTGTCTCTTCCATTTGCTGTGCTTTCTTAGTCATGTGGTCAAACTTTGCAGATTGGCAAGATGAGGCATTCCTTCTAGCACACTCAGCTAAAGACCAGGAGGCACGGTCTACCCAATCCCAGTCTTCCCTTGTTAAGGAGGCTGCCATGTACAGATGAATCTAACCTGTGGCGCATATCT
The DNA here is from genome assembly GCF_023898315.1 of Schistocerca nitens. Taxonomy (NCBI): domain Eukaryota; kingdom Metazoa; phylum Arthropoda; class Insecta; order Orthoptera; family Acrididae; genus Schistocerca; species Schistocerca nitens. The sequence continues at coordinate 859,751,889 of NC_064617.1, forward strand.
CGAATCCTCTCTCTCACCAGTGCCATGCTGGCTCTGCGTTTTATCTTGTTCGCCGCTCTGGAGTTGATGTGATGTTTAATTCTGGCAAATACTGGTACCACTGCTCCATCTCGACACCTCAGCAAAAAACTGAGAGAACTCAGCATCTTCCCTTTCTTCTGCCGAAGCTTGTCCAGCTTCTTGATATTCTGATACATTTCCTCCCCGTAGAGACTTTTGATGTAACTCTTCAGGCTTTCCCGGCGATCTAATGACATCTTGGGTTGTGGGGTGTTCTGCCGGATATCAGCATCGTACTTGCACGATATTTCGGTCACGTAGCTCGTGACCTTCATCAGGTGTGACCTGAGACTGCTCCTCGAGTTTTTTTAACTTTGGATGGGGCCCCTCCACGCCCACACCAACGTGGTGACCAAAACAACAGTTCTACTATCACCTCCGTAAACATGTTAGTTTTTGAAACAGGCGTCACAGGATGCGGGCTGTGATGTTATCCATGCATCTGGGTAAGATTACTCATTAACATGGTCCATCAGCAGATAGAAGTGGTCGAAAACGATTGAAGGGTAGCGGTTGTAAGGGCAGAGGAAAAAAAGTGCCAAGGCCAGCGCCAAGGGAAAAAAACCTCTGCGACAGTAGGACGGGTAGTAAGGGCAGTAGCGGCTTGGTAGCTGTGACAGAGCATGCAAGGTGAGGTGAGGTTAGCGTGAGGTATCGTGCATTGTTACTCCTGGGCCGGCCGCAGTGGCTTCCTCCCTGTAACATAAGAGTTCGGCGCGGCAATGCATGCGTTGCTGTTAGCCCCTCTGCTGCGCCTTGTCGTCAGTGACTTGGTGCAGCTTCATCAGGCTGGTGCAGAACGGCGGCGATCGGCTACCGTTCAGCGTCCTCCTCTACTGCACGGCGCAGCCCTTCTGCAGCGTAGCTTCGAGCAGCTCCGCTTGTTCAGTGAGCAGCGCCGCTTGAGCGTCGGAGAGATTTATTTATTTATTGCCAAATTATAGACCTGTTACCTGAAGTTTAAAACAGGTCGTACATCTTACAATTTTCGTTTTTCATCTTTTTACAGTTTTCTTTCCTTTTTTTTATCTACAACATTTACAAAGAATGGTTCAAAATAACAATAATTTGAGGTTGAAATATAAATAAAATTTTGTTGTTTTTAAGAAGAATATAAAAAGAAGATAGGATAGATGAGAGATATGTTAGTACCATCACCGAGTGTGACTGACGGTGAATACCTCGGAATGGTTTCATCGAGCCGTTGACCGCCAGTCACACACAAATGGTTATTAATAAAGAAATATTGTTTCTTATCCTATTTGTTACTAATCCTATGTATTAACTACATTAGGTGTGCATCCATGTACAGCATTTGGTGTTTTCTTGGCTAGATTGCCATCAATTTGCTTATTTACTATCACATCTCAGCTTCCTCCTCTTGTTCCTCCTCATTGTCACTATTTTCGCTGTCACTGTAGGTATCGCTGTCCACCCTCTGGAGATTGTTGTTACGCTGCACATAGGCATGTCTGTGATGTCGTGTCCGCATATACTCTTCATGTGTTGTTTTTGAAATACTGTTTGTCAGTGCGTTTAATTGTGCCCATTGTTCTTCGTCTCTTATTGCGGTGTATATATCTATGTCTGTATCTGTGTAATCTAAGTGTAGTGTATGTCTATTGTTCGCGTATTGCCCGCAGAAAAAGACAGTGTGTTCTGGGGAACCTACTTCCCCGCATGTGCATGTAGGTGTCTGCCTCAGACTCACGCGGTTTAAGTGCGTGGGATAAGGTCCGTGCCCGGTTAAGAAATGTACCATACCGCGGCTGGGATCGATGTGTCTCATTCTCAACCGCTCCCTTATGTCAGGGAGGAAGTCGTGCAGTCTACGTCCCTTATCACTTACATCCCACTCACCTTGCCATGTATCCAAACGCCAACTTTTAAGGTGACGTATCGTCTCTATGGGCACACCGGTTATTGTGTGTACCTTATCTAGTCTCCCCACCTTTAACCAGTACCTTGCAGCTCTGTATTTGATCGTGATATCTATGGGGCATATTCCGAGCACCACACACAGTGCATCCGCTGAGGTGGTACCGAAGGCTCCAGATAGCCTAAGTAGGACACTTCTCTGCCCTCGTCTGACGGATGCTTTGTTGGTGACCAAGTTCAGTCTATGTGCCCACGTGCTAGCTGCAAAGCTGAGTACTGATTCGAAGAGCGCACAGTGGTATGTACGTATGACTGGTAGAGGTAGTCTGTACTGTTTTGAATTTAGCCTCACCAGTTTGTGGAGTATTTTTTCTGCTTTGTCTGTTGTTAGCCTTATGTGTTCGTGGAAATTCAATTTTTCATCTATGTGTACCCCAAGATAGCGCGTAATGCGTGCTCGTTTGATGTTTGTGTCCCCAATTTTAACCGAAGGATTCCTTTGGAGTGATCCTTTCAGTAAAGTGTATGTTGTTTTGTTTTCGGCTATCTTGAGTTTGTTGTTGTGACACCACTGAGTAATTGTTTGTAGTAATCCACTGGCTTTCTCTTCTAACTGGGCTCTGTTGTTTGCAGTGACTACAACTAATAGGTCATCTGCGTAGGCGACAATTCCGTCTGACCTGTCATCCCCATCCAGAAGTTGTAGGAGGGGTTTGATTGTTATGTCCCAGAAGATGGGGCCGCAGATCGACCCTTGAGGACAGCCTTTGGTAATTCTTTTAATTACTTTCCGGCTGTCCATCTGCCATTCGACTACACGGTCTTTACAGTAGTCCAGAAAACTGTTGTACAGTGATTGCGGTACCTCCAGATGTCTTAGCCTCTGAAACAGTGCTGGCCACCAAAGATTATCAAATGCTCCGGCAATGTCAATCATTATTGCCATGGCGTATTTCTGTTTTGTGGTGTTAACTATGTGCAGGGCCTGGTTGATGGCATCATCTATTGATCTGCCAGATCTGAAGCCGAACTGGTGTTGGCTCATACCCCTGAGAGCTCTGTGTGTTTGCAGGCGCTTACACAGTAGCTTCTCCTGAATCTTTGCTAGGGTGTTTATTAGGCATATTGGCCTGTAAGTCTTTGGATCTGAAGGATCCCTGTCCGCTGATTTCTTAATAATGACTGCTTTGGAGGTTTTCCATACTGTAGGTACCCTGCCCAGCCGCAAGGCGTCGTTCAGTAACGTTGTTAGGAACGGGGTGATCTGCGGTGCTAGTTTTTTCAGTGTTTCCGAGTGGATACCATCTGGTCCAGGTGCTTTTTTGTTTTTGAGCTCTGAGATTGCTAGCGCAACCTCTTCTTGCGCAAAAGGACAGGTGACAGTTGCAGTGTTGTATGGTGTGTGTAGGTTTTCTCTTAGTGTTGCATGATATTGTGTGTCTGTATCGATAACGTCGTCAGGGAGCAGTTTATACAGCAGAAACTCCGCTGTATTCCTCCATCCCCTCGTCATCGTGCCGTCATCCTGCCTTAGCGTTCCCAGAACTAGTGGGGTTTTTATCTTCTCTGCCAGTATTTTGTATGGTTCCCCCCATATATTTTGCTCTGTTTGTGTTGTTACAAATAGCTCCCATTGTTGTCTACGCGTGTTGTATAGGGTCTGTCTGTATAAGTCTTGTGCATGCCTATATGCTTCAAGTCTTATTCGTCGGTCCCTATCTGCTATCGCCCTTTGATATAATTTTCGTTTGCGTCTTGCGTCTTGTTTGAGTCTCGTAAGTTCGTTGGTCCATGGTACTGGTGAGCAATTTGTGTTCTTTGCTGTCGGTATTGATGTGTTTTGTGCATGTTGTATCACCTGTGTTAACTTGTGTGCTCTATAATCGATACTTCCATTGATGTTTTGTAGATCGTGTCGTTGGATAATTTCCGTTAATTTGTTCCAGTCTGCTTTGTGCAACAGCAAGTGTCTGGTGTGTGATTTGGTCATTGTGTTCTGAGTGTAAGTTAGTGTGTATGTTATGACATTATGATCACTACTGGTTATGTTGTCGTGTACAGTCCAGTTTGTTACGTATGCCATTGCTGCATTATTTGCTAGTGTGAAGTCGATATTACTGCTCGTACCATCGAACCCTGCATATGTTGGTATGGGTCCTTCCGTATTCATTACATGTAATTGTGTTTCTTGTATTAGATCGGTGATTATGCGTCCTCTGTCATCTGTTCTGTCTGAGTTCCAGAGGGTCGATCTGGAATTAATGTCAGCACTTATCACTAATTTTTTGCCTCTGGCATACATTACTAGGTCTCTGATGTAGTCTGCATACGGCTGTATTTGATGGCTGTATTGGGCGTACATGGATGCAATAACCCATGTGACGTTCCCGTTAGTTATCTCTATGGTAACCAAGTGTTGATTGCATAGCTGTGTTACCTTAACTATGTTATAAGTTCTATTTAGAATTACTATTGCAGCCTTACAGTCATTGCTGCCTGTTATTGTTGTAGCATGTTTTGGTAGACATATCAGTTGCCCGTTTCTGTTATAGGGTTCTTGTAAGCACATGATGTCTGCCTGCAGGTCTAGTGCTATTTTAGGGATTTCCGCGCTGACTGTCGTACTGTTTTTTGTATTATGTTGTAAGATATTCATTTTTTGCCTATGTGTTCTGGGTGTTTTACGTGTACAAAACATTTACTGCCAGTCTGTGAGTAATCAAAATATGTTCGTCCGTGTGCTCTTACATGATCTATATATATTTTGTCCAAGTCGAAAGATTCTGACCTGCTCAGGCAGAGCTGGAGCATGAGATCGAGCAGCGGCTCTGCTGATGTAGGAATATTTTCTGTCTTTAGGATGATTCTGTCTGTTTGCTCAGTTACTGGAAAACAGAGAGAATCTCCCTTTGGATGGCACAATCTAAGTAGCATCCGCTGCGCTGTCTGCAGTATCTCTTTTTTCTCTAGCCTACTTAAAAGTAAGTTAGGTTCTAAATTATCATAATTAGGTGCAGCTGGCTTGCTGTTGGTGCTGGTTTCTGTTGCGGTCTCTGAGGTGGTACTGGACGGATTGTGGCTTGGTGTTGGCCGCTGATTGGGGGACATTTTAAGACCTCTTTGGGATGTCACACGGTTACTTTTCGTTTTGTCACACGCCTCTTCAGTGCTGTTTGCCATCACACGTTTTTCACTGATGTTGGTGGTGCTTGCTGGCGTGGTGTCGGCGATGGTGGTGATTTGTATGGGACTGACTGTATGTGTTATGCTGTCTCTGTTTGTGTTTGGAGTGGAGGTTGTTGCTAGACGCACGTTGACATCGTTGCAAATGTCACATGTCTCTCCCTCAGATTTGTCCTCATCTAATTGGTCTACTTTTATAAGTCTGGGTCCAGTAGTTTTGAGTTTTGTATTGGTCTGTAGCCTGAGTGTTTCGATGTGTTTTGATTCAGGGACTGCATGCCTGTCTGTTCCTTGTTCCTTTTTCCCGGGGTGAAGAGTGCCTCCCGAGACAAATTTGACTGGTTTGATGTACTGTTCACATTTACGTGTGTCGTAGGGTTTTCCATGTGATGATGATTCTGGTTTGTATTCATCCTGTGTGTGTGTGGTGTGATGTACTTCGGCTGGGAGAAATTGTGAGGGAGTATGTCGGTTTTGTTTGTACATTTTCTTGTGCACAATACATGTAAGTTCATCTTCCAACTCATCTATCCTCTGCATTAATGTTATTTGGAGGTTTATCCAGTGGTGTAATTGTCTTTTAATTTGCTTTGCCACCTCGTAGTGGATGGAACCACAGATTGTCATGTCATCTATATATTCTATCGTATTAATGCAACTATCCTGTAACGTCGTTGAGTGTGTTAGGGGCGGGATGGGTTCACTATCGACGTAATTCTCCGGCAGAAGATTCATTTGTCTTCTCCAGGAAATTGCTCTTTGGTAGCTTCTCTGTAATGTTGACGGTGATTTGTATTTATGTGTTTTGGGTGATTGGCTTTGGGCGTTCGTGTTTCTTGCGTGTGTGCTGATTTTAGCTGCCATAGTCTATACTGTCCAGGAGCCGGTCATGCAGCTGTTTATAGGTCTGACAATCACCTCCTTTTGTTTTATTGCAGTCGCGGCCTCTGTATTTGCAGGGGATACAGACGCAAACCGCGGACCTGCACTCACTGCGCTTGTGTCCTCGGTTGCCGCACTTGGCACACGTGACGTCGGCTTTTCTGCAGGTTTTAGTCGTATGTCCTAGGTCGCAACACTTAAAACACTTGTTTACTACTGTATAGTCTTTCACAGAAAGTGATTCGAAGTCTATGTAGACTCTCTGTCTTCTTGTAAGGACTCTGTACAGGTGTGGGCTGACCTCCAGTATCTGGTGACTGAAACCCCTTCCCCTACGCCCTGTTTTGAATTTTATTTTGACCTCTCTGTCGAAGTCTTCTTTCATGGTGTCATCGCTTAGATTCTGCTCGTAAAGGCTTTCTAGAAACTCTTCGTCGGTAAGTGTATCTGGCACGTGATATACTGCCACGAGTGGCTTGCGTTTTCGCGGTCCTTCACAGACAATGGTGTGCAGGTCTTTAGTCTTTTCTATTATTTTTCGACAGTCCTCCTGTGTTTCCGTTTCTACTATAACTGCAGTCTGTGTAGTTCTGATTGATTTTATATGTATATTCTCTTTCCTGGGATTTATATTCTTGGTGATGGTCTGTCGGACAGCTTTGGCGTCTTGATTTTCTGTCGATTTGATATAGAGGGTTGTGGCCTGTTTTGTTTTAGCCTGTTCTATTCTTCGAGCCTCTTTGGTTTTGGGCTCTATAGTTAAGGCGGCAGCATATGTCAGTGTCTGTGCTTGTGTCTGTGCTTGTTGTGTGACTTTATTAGTTAGTTCTCTTACTTGTTGCTGCAAGTCTTGGTTCGCTACACTCAATTCCCTATTTTCGTTCTCTAATTTCTCAGCCTTCTCTTGCAAAGTTTGTATTTGTAAGTCTTTGACTGGATTCGAGGCTCTCTGTAGTTCTAGTCTTAGTCGCCTATTTTCATCGTTTACGTAGGACAGTTTAGCTTCAAGGCTAGTTATTTCGAAAGCCAAGGGAAACACTTTGTCTCTAATGACGGTTAACAGGGAAGATGAAACATGCTTAGCTTTTAACTCTGCTCCTATTTCACTCAATATTTTGTCTATGGCTGCTATCTTTTGACTGGGGGACATGGGCACAAGTTCTTCCTCCGTGTGTTCCATACCTGGAGTGACGTTGATGGCTCTAGCTAGCGTCTTACCCCATGCTTTCCCTCTTCTTCCTTCGGCCTCTGGTGTGGTGGTGTCGCTGCTTCGTCGGCTGGAATCCAGGGCCGAAGGTAGGCAGGCGGTTGTTTACCAACAGCAGGGAGCACAGCTGGTGGCCGCTACTGCTGACGTCGACGGCGGGGCGCGGGGCAGCCGGTGGCCGCTGCCGACGCGTCGGATTCCGCTGCGGCTGGTGAGGAGTCGGAGTGCTGACACGCGAGAGCCGACGCGGCTGACTGGCGAAACCGACACGCGCTCGGCCTGCGGGAGGGCGACGGCCTCTCCTTTGACGCGTTTGACACGACGATCGCACTAGAAGCACTTTAATCACTCTCTCTGTTTTATTTACAGTATTTAAAGAGTAAACGAGGACGGACTGTGTAAGATAACACTCCCGGTACACGATAATTAAAAATCAGTGTCCACAATCAAATTTTTACCGAGAAAATCTGCATCTGAATGCGGAGCCACATCACACTGCAACCTACTCAGCCGCCATCACGGAGAGATGCACGCCGTTCGCTCGCGCTTGCGCGATGAGGGCTGCCTTTCTGTCTTCTCGGTCCCTTGCAGGGGCCGCTCCCGCAGCGGTCGGCGTCGCCACCGGTTCCGCTGGGGCGGCGGTTTTCTTCTTTGCACCCTTCACCTGCGGCGCTGCTGGGGCAGCCGCTGGGATAGGCGCGCGAACGTCCTTCTGCGAGGTCGCAGGAGTGTTCGCAGGTACGACTGCGCTGAGGCCTTGGGCGAAGTCTGCTCGCAGTTGCCTCGAGGCCTCTTCCTTCTCTGCAGTCACGGCAGCTGCGATGGCAGCCCTCTCCGCCGCCATGACAGCTTTGAGAGCTGCTGTGGCCTCCTTCACGGCGGTGCCGAGTTCGAGGTCACATTTCTTCACGGGAGAACGAGCTGCATCCTGGCTGCTCGTTTCCGAGCGGTCGTCCCTGCCCCTGGCAGGTGGATCTGCTACTGCGCCGTCCCTCAGCTGCGCCGGGCTATTCTGCGCCCTACGCCGTTTCCGGCGTCGTCTTCGCTTCTGCCGCTGCGTCGGTGCGGCCGTGGCCGCCTCGCCGCTCCCGGCACGGCTGCGGCTTGAGAAAGCCGCACAACCGCGCCAACTGGCGACGTGCGGGCCGCCACACCGGACACAAGTCGGCAGAACGTTGCTGCCGCGGTCGCAGGCGCGGCTGTCGTGCTCGCCTGAGCACTTGACGCACCGCGCCGCGTTGCGGCAATACTTCACAATGTGGCCCTCGCCCTGGCACCTGAAGCACTGGGGCTGAGGGTCCGTGGCGGTCGGGAGAGCCTCCGTCGTAACCGGGAAGCCCAGCAACTTCCGCAAGTCGAAGATGTCGCTCCCGCCGTCGACCCTTTGCACGGTCACGGCATAGAGCGGCGCCCTCTTCCTGTTGGTCCGGTTGTGCAACCTTGCGGTTGCATTACCAAACCCGGCTCGCAGCAGCCCTTCCCGGACCGCTGCCTCATCACAGCACCAAGGTAACCCCCTGAGGAGTGCCTCGGTCATCTTCATCCTTCCTACGGAAGAAGCCTTCTCACGCGCTGGCGGCGCGTCGACGATGTGGTCGGCCACTGCGACCTTGATCGTCCTGTGGTCGGCCACGTTTGCAGCTCGAACGCAGATCAGCGAGTCTGTATCGACAGACTTGTAGACCACCTCGTTCCGAGCGCAATTCGTCATGGTGTCAAACAGCGCTGTCCACCCGCCTTTGCACTTGACGTACAAAGGGGAGACAGGCCGCGACTCGTCTTCTCGGGAGTTCCTTGCACGGTCGGCAGACTCAGTGAGTTGCACAACCGAAGGACCCTTCGTAGTGGCAGGTTTCCTCTGCGCCCCCTTCTTTCCCATGCTGCGGGGCGCGGAACACGACAATCTGCACGCGTTGTGAAAACAACGCACGACGATTTGCTCTCCGCGGCGCCCCTCCACGTCCACACCAACGTGGTGACCAAACCAAAAGTTCTACTGTCACCTCCGTAAACATGTTAGTTTTTGAATCAGGCGTCACAGGATGCGAGCTGTGATGTTATCCATGCGTCTGGGTAAGATTACTCATTAACATGGTCCATCAGGAGATAGAAGTGGTCGAAAACGATTGAAGGGTAGCGGTTGTAAAGTGCCAAGGCCAGCGCCAAGGGAAAAAAAACCTCTGCGACAGTAGGACGGGTAGTAAGGGCAGTAGCGGCTTGCTAGCTGCGACAGAGCATGCAACGTGAGGTAGGGTTAGCGTGAGGTATCGTGCATCGTTACCTATGTGCTCCGTGTTCGTTAGCTGGGTCGGTCCGGGTGCTGCGGCTGGGCTTGCTTGTAGTCTCCTGGGCCGGCCGCAGTGGCTTCCTCCCTGTAACATAAGAGTTCGGCGCGGCAATGCATGTGTTGCTGTTAGCCCCTCTGCTGCGCCTTGTCGTCAGTGACTTGGTGCAGCTTCATCAGGCTACCGTTCAGCGTCCTCCTCTACTGCACGCCGCAGCCCTTCCATAATGTAGCTTCCATGAGCTCCGCTTGTTCAGAGAGCTGCGCCAATTCAGCGTGATAGGAAGTATTACTGCACGCTCGCGCTTGTGCGATGGAGGCTGCCCTATTGGCTTCTCGATCCCTTGTGGGGCCCGGTCCCGCAGCAGTCGGCGTTGCCACCGGTTTCGCTGGGGCGGCGGTTGTCTTCTTTGTGCCTTTCACCTGCGGTGCTGCTGGGACAACCGCTGGGATAGGCGAGCTGACGCTGACGCTGACGCTGCAAAGGTGGCGGTGGACCCTCGGCTTGAGACGGAAGTTCTAGCGCTGGAGCGCTTCGCCTTCCTCATGGCGGTGTGCTGAGTGGAGTCTTGGCGGTAGAGAATGGTTTGGGGGTGTGCATGTGTGACATCCGGAGGACCACGATGGGGGAACATGGTGGGGTCGAATGGGCTGACGACGGGGGCACCATGTGCCTCGACCACGCGAAGGAGGCGACGGCCATGGGTGTTCGTGAGGAGGCTGTGCTAGGCAGTATGCTTGGCGTTGCAGTCGCCCCCAACGAAGAGGTCGCCGCCTCAAGATAGGACTGTGGCGAAGTCAGGGGCATGGAGGACACCACGGGGCCGACGGTAAAGGGCCACAAATGTTATAGGGCCTCGCACAGTGTGCACGACGATGCCGGTGGCCTCAAGGGTGGCAAGGGCGGGGAGAGTAATCGGGTGGTGGCGGAGGGATGCGCGGACATACGCTGAGGTTAGCCGATCGGTCCGGTAGCACCAGAGGTCAAAGCATCCACGACACTGGAGATAAGGTCTCCAAAGTCCGGGGGACAGGGGAGGCGGGGAGAGGGTGGGGCAAGCACCAGGATGGGCACGGGGAAGGAGGGGAGGGGGCTGGGGGGGAGCTGGGGTGAATGGGGCTGACTGGGGGTAGGGGGAGTGGGGGAGGTGGTCAGGAGTGGGAATGGGGGTGGCGAGGAGAGGGGTGGGGAGCGGTGGGAAGGTTTCGGGAGATTGTGGGGGGCGGGAGGTAAGATAGGCCGTGTGGACATAACCATGTAGGGGGACTCGCAGAGCCAACCTCGTGGCGCTCCACGAGGGAAGGGGCCGCAGAGCGTCGCTGATGGGCGCGAAACGACTTAATTTTGGGACAGCCCTGGTAGTTACCTGTGTGGGCGCCACCACAGCGAGCACAGGTGGGGGGGACTTCCCGAGGTTTAGAGCAGGAGGTGGATTCATGTCCACTGGCGCATTTGACACACCTCACCGCACGAGTGCAATCACTCGCATAGTGCGCCAGGCCCTGGCACTGGTAGCAAATGAGAATGAGGCGCCGGGAACGGGGCTTCTCGATGGTGACCGAACATTGGTCGATGGCAGGTAGAGTCAGGAGGACTCTATTTTCCGGTGTGTCGTCGGCAGAAACAAAGTAAAGGGGGGTGGGGAGTTTGGCGCGGGGAGAGACGACACGGGAGATGACAGCAGGGGTGATGTTGAGGGCAAGCAGCGCCTCCCGGAGGTCGTCGGCGGCATATTTGAATGGGAGGCCGCGGACAACAACCCGGAGCCGCCTCAACTTCTGGGGGGAGGTGGAGCAGCCGATGTTCTGGTCTCCAAAAACATGAAGTACCTTCACGAGGTCGGCGGGGGATTGTAGGTAGAGGCGGTAGAGGTCTTCGCCTGTCTGCCTCACACGGTAGTCGGATTCAGTGATGTGGTCCAGGAGTTTTCGGAGATTTGTGTAAGGTTCTGTATATTCCACCAGAATGGGAGGGGGCGGTGGAGGTTTGGGTTGGGAGGGCTGGGAGGGGGGGGGGGGGAGGAGTGTCTGCCGCGCCGTCAGAAATCGGCGCAAACTGGTTGTGCACCAGGACTGTCGGCGGCACGGTAAGGTGGCGGCGGGGCGCCGTCTTGCGGGGGATGGTGAATCCCTCCGCGTCAGATGCTGCCTTCTGCTTCTTGCCCCGTGCAGCGGCGGTGGGGGTGGCTTCAGAGTCGGAACAGGCCGCAGCAGGCTTCCTCTTGCGAGACTCCTGCTCGACCTGCATGGTGTCGTCTGCATCGTCGGCGGCAGCAGCGTGAGGGTACAGAAACCGCCGAGCTCCCTAAGCGGGGTCAAATGGGTCCTCTCCCTCCTCTGCAGCGTCACTGAGAGCGATGAGATGTTCCTCCAGGCCCTCCGCGATGTCGCTGTCGTCCATGAAGCCGTCATGGGAGTCGCAGTCTGACTCCTCGGGGACATTGACAGCGTCGGAAATGTCCGCCATGTCTAGGGCGGACGAGAGACGAAGGAAAGTGGAATCCTGCCTTTGCCTCGGCGCGCGCGGGCTGGTCCCACGTGAAGGGGGCCCTGACGCGCCATGTGCCCTATCTAACCGCCTAAGGGCGGCGCCATTGATTCTCGAATCGATGCCACATCGCCCAGAAGAGTCAGCAGTAGAGGACGGAGTCGGCGGCAAGCCGCCAGCGGAAGTGACAGCACTCTCAGGCGAAGGTGGAGAGTCCAAAGGACGAGCCATCTCAGAGTCCGGTTAAATAGGCCGGGTTGTCGTTGGTGGGGGGCCGGATGGGGCCGCTGACGAAGCTAGCTCCGCCAGGCGGCGATCCGCCACACCCTCAGCTCCAGAACACACGTCGCAGGTGACATCGCAGCTTGAAAGAGGGGGATAGGCGTGCTGACGCTGGCGCTGCACAGGTGAGGGTGGACTCTCGGCTTGAGACGGAAGTTCTAGCGCTGGAGCTCTTCGCCTTCCTCATGGCGGTGTGGTGAGTGGAGTCTTGGCGGTAGAGAATGGCTTGGCGGTGTGCATGTAGCTTTTTTTTTTAACCCAAAGAAGACAGGAGAGTGAGAGAGAGACAGTAGAAGTGGAGGAAAACGAAAGGCCTCATGTGGCTGGCCCGGTGGGGGTATTTTTTTTCTTTTTTTGAAAGAAAAAAGTATAGTAGAAGGGACAGTAAGATAAGCAGGAAGACGACAGGCTCAATTGACAAGCTGGTCGTTTATGAGATCCAAGAGAAGAAGCAGAAGAGAGAATGAGAGAAGAAGATTAGAAAAACGAATACCAACAGAGCCGGTCGTTGACTCGGACGGCGAGGCAGACACGCAGAGAACGAGGGGTTGGAGAGCTTATAAGTGGGAGGGGAGCGGTCCTGGAGGGAAAGCATATGGAGGGACTGGAGGACTAGAACAAGGAGAAAAAGAAGGACGAGAGAAGGTAGAAGAGGCATGGGGCAGCCGGAAATGATGGGGGGAGATGGAAAGGAGGGGAACGTGGGGAGCGAGGAGGGGAAGGGAAAAAGGGGCGACCAGGGATCAGTGGGCAAGGAGGTCAGGCCAGCGGGTGGTGCCAAGGGAAACGATGAGAGGATTGGCGGATTGGAGGGAGTGGTGATAGAAGGAAATGGCAAAGGAGCAGAAACGGTCGTGAAGGAGGGGGATATCAGCCAGCAAATGAAGTTCGCAGGTGGAGAAACAGTACGGGAGGCGTAGGGCAAGCCGGAGAGCACGGTTCTGCACCGTCTGGAGACGGTGGAGATGTGGAGGGGCGGCATTGCCCCACTCAATGGAAGCATATCCTAGGATGGGGCGGATCAGGGACGTGTAGAGGAGGACGCCTAAATGCTGGGGAAGGGAGGAAGACGGATTTAGGAAAGGATAGAGCTGACCGAGGCGCCCTAAGGCCTTGCGCCGTATGTCCTCAATGTGGGGACACCAGGTGACGGCCCTGTCCAAGGTGACCCCCAGATATTTGGCGGTCCCTGCCCATGGGGTGGGGGTGCCAAGGACAGTGATGGGGGGATAGTTGATGGGCCACCGGCGCCGACACATGATGAGAGCCTGCGTTTTTGCAGGGTTAAAGCCCAGGCGCCATATTTTGGCTTACTCCATGAGAGTGTCGATGGCTGATTGAAGATGCTGTCTGAGGAGGGCCTTGCTCCGGGAGCGAGCATAAACCGCTGTATCATCGGCATACAGGGCGAGATGAACCTGCGGAGTGGTGGGTGTGTCGGCCGTGAAAAGGCTGTAGAGGACATGGCCGAGCACACTCCCCTGCGGAACTCCCTCCCTGAAGTGCCGCGTGGTGGAGGTACTTCCCGGGATTCGAATATGGAAAGTGCGGCCTTCAAGGTAGGTGGCGATGAGACGGACATGGGAGGTGGAGAAGCCATGGTCAGAGAGCTTATACAGCAGACCCTCATGCCAGACTGAGTCGAAGGCCTGGGAGACGTCGAGGAAGATGGCCCCGAAGTACTCCCGACGCTCGATGGCGTCCAGTGCTTCCTCAACGAGGCAGAGGAGCTGGTGCGTGGTGGCATGGCCACTGCGGATGCCAAATTGAACGTCGGGGAGCATGCGCTCCCAGGCGACATGGATTAGGACTCGCTTGAGGTACAGCTGCTCAAACAGCTTGGAGAGGGCGGGAAGGAGGTTGATGGGACGATAGCTGGAAGGGGAGCGAGGGTCTTTACCAGGTTTAGGGATGGCAATCACCTCCGCATGTTTCCAAGCAGAAGGGAATTGCCCGGTGGAGAGGATGGAATTTAAGGTGGAGGTAAGGATGGGAACAGAGGGTCGGGGAAGTTGTTTGAGAAGCTGGTTGGTCAAGGTGTCAGGGCCGCCAACTTTCCGAGGATGGAGGTACCGAAGCTCCCGGGCGACCTCCTCATTCGTGACGGGAGTGATGATATCGTCAGGGTCATGGGTGTCGAGGAACCGGTGGACACGGGTTGTGACCAAGCGGACATGGGCGGGGTCAATGGGGTCATCGACCGGTGTGAAGCTGTGCGCGAAAACGTCAGCCAAGGCGTTGCCCTTCAGGATCGCACACAGCCTCGGCACCGACCAGGAGGGGGGGAAGACGGGGACGCTTCCGGAGGAACTGGGAGACCAGGCGCCAGGCAGATGTTTCGTGGAGATTGAGAGCGGAGAGCTTTGACTCCCAGGCTGCATTGCGATGGGCTTGAATAGCGGCCCGTATCTCGTGCTGCACTCGATTCACATGCCGCTTGGTGGCAGGGTCGCGGGTGCGTCGCCAGTCCCGGATGGCCCGGTTCTTAGTCATGACGAGGGCATGGATAGCCGGGGGTAGAGGACGCAAGTGGGAGGGAGGATGAGGGGGATGGGGAGGGCTGGCAGCAACAGCAGCAGCCACGGCAGCATCCGTGAAGTGCGCAAGGGTGAGGTCAGCCCCCACCCTGGCGGCGTCGGGGATAGTGGGCAGAGCCGCATCGACGCGCCGCCGATAGGAGTCCCAGTCGATGCCCTGCAAGTCCAAGGAGGCGCGGAGTGGCTCCAGGGACCCGACAAGGTCGATGGAGTAGATGATGGGGACATGGTCAGAGGCTAGGGCGGCACTGGTGGCGACGATAGGGAGGGGGAGACCTTTTATGAGGGCGATGCCGAGGACATCCAGAGGGCCACGATGGGGGAAGATGGTGGGGTCGAATGGGCTGACGACGCGGGCACCATGTGCCTCAACCACGCGAAGGAGGCGACGGCCATGGGTGTTCGTGAGGCGGCTGTGCCAGGCAGTACGCTTGGCGTTGCAGTCGCCCCCAACGAAGAGGTCGCTGCCTAAAGATAGGAATGTGGCGAAATCAGGGGCATGGAGGAAGCCACAGTGCCGTCGGTAAAGGGCCACAAATGTTATAGGGCCTCGCACAGTGTGCACGACGAGGCCGGTGGCCTCAAGGGTGGCAAGGGCGGGGAGAGTAATCGGGTGGTGGCGGAGGGATGCACCGACATACGCTGAGGTTCCGCCGAAGGCGGTTGGTCGATCGGTCTGGTAGCAGCAGAAATTGGGGACCCGGACACTGACCCCCGGCTTAAGATGGGAAGATGGGACTCAGTGAGGAGGCAGATATCGACCCCTTCGTCAAGCAGAAACTGCCGGAATTCCCCTTGCAGGGTGTGGATGCCATTGGCATTCCAGACGAGGACGGTGAGGCCATGGAGTCTAACAGCCATGACGGGGGTGGGGGAGGGTGGCGGTGATGGGGGAGAGAGAGTGGGAAAGGGCGGCTGCAATTTGTTGGGGAATGGAGTGTAGGAGGGCGTCAAGTGCCCCAGTGATCGCAGAGGTCGAAGTGTCCACGACACTGGAGATAAGGTCTCCAAAGACCAGGGGGACAGGGGAGGAGGGGAGAGGGTGGGGGGAAGCACCAGGATGGGCACAGGGAAGGATGGGAGGGGACTGGGGGGGAGGTGGGGTGAATGGGGCTGGCTGGGGGTAAGGGAACTGGGGAAGGTGGTAAGGAGGGGGAATGGGGGTGGCGAGTAGGGGGGTGGGAAGGGGTGGGAAGGTTGCGGGAGATGGTGGGGGGCGGGAGGGCGGGAGGGAAGACGGGGCGGGTGGATGTGACCATGTAGGGGATCCGCAGAGCCAACCTCGTGGCGCTCCACGAGGGAAGGGGCCGCAGAGCGTCGCTGATGGGCGCGAAACGACTTAATTTTGGGACAGTCCTGGTAGTTACCTGTGTGGGCGCCACCACAGCGAGCACAGGTGGGGGGGACTTCCCGAGGTTTAGAGCAGGAGGTGGATTCATGTCCACTGGCGCATTTGACTCACCGCACCGCACGAGTGAAAATCACTCGCATAGTGCTCCAGGCCCTGGCACTGGTAGCAAATGAGAATGAGGCACCGGGAACGGGGCTTCTCGATGGTGACCGAACATTGGTCGATGGCAGGTAGAGTCAGGAGGACTCTATTTTCCGGTGTGTCGTCGGCAGAAACAAAGTAAAGGGGGGTGGGGAGTTTGGCGCGGGGAGAGACGACACGGGAGATGACAGCAGGGGTGATGTTGAGGGCAAGCAGCGCCTCCCGGAGGTCGTCGGCGGCATATTTGAATGGGAGGCTGCGGACAACAACCCGGAGCCGCCTCAACTTCTGGGGTGGATGTGGAGCAGCCGATGTACTGGTCTCCAAAAACATGAAGTACCTTCACGACGTCGGCGGGGGATTGTAGGTAGAGGCGGTAGAGGTCTTCGCCTGTCTGCCTCATACGGTAGTCGGATTCAGTGATGTGGTCCAGGAGTTTTCGGAGATTTGTGTAAGGTTCTGTATATTCCACCAGAATGGGAGGGGGCGGTGGAGGTTTGGGTTGGGAGGGCTGGGAGGGGGGGGGGAGGAGTGTCTGCCGCGCCGTCAGAAATCGGCGCAAACTGGTTGTGCACCGGGACTGTCGGCGGCACGGTAAGGTGGCGGCGGGGCGCCGTCTTGCGGGGGATGGTGAATCCCTCCGCGTCAGATGCTGCCTTCTGCTTCTTGCCCCGTGCAGCGGCTGTGGGGGTGGCTTCAGAGTCGGAACAGGCCGCAGCAGGCTTCCTCTTGCGAGACTCCTGCTCGACCTGCATGGTGTCGTCTGCATCGTCGGCGGCAGCAGCGTGAGGGTACAGAAACCGCCGAGCTCCCAAAGCGGGGTCAAACGGGTCGTCTCCCTCCTCTGCAGCGTCACGGAGAGCGGTGAGGTGTTCCTCCAGGCCCTCCGCGATGTCGCTGTCGTCCATGAAGCCGTCAAGGGAGTCGCAGTCTGACTCCTCGGGGACATTGACAGCGTCGGAAATGTCCGCCATGTCTAGGGCGGACGAGAGACGAAGGAAAGTGGAATCCTGCCTTTGCCTCGGCGCGCGCGGGCTGGTCCCACGTGAAGGGGGCCCTGACGCGCCATGTGCCCTATCTAACCGCCTAAGGGCGGCGCCATTGATTCTCGAATCGATGCCACATCGCCCAGAAGAGTCAGCAGTAGAGGACGGAGTCGGCGAAAAGCCGCCAGCGGAAGTGACAGCTCTCTCAGGCGAAGGAGGAGAGTCCAAAGGACGAGCCATCTCAGAGTCCGGTTAAATAGGCCGGGTTGTCGTTGGTGGGGGGCCGGATGGGGCCGCTGACGAAGCTAGCTCCGCCAGGCGGCGATCCGCCACACCCTCAGCTCCAGAACACACATCAGTCGCAAGTCACATCGCAGCTCGGAATGATAGGGGCCCTGGACCTGGTCCAGTATTTATGCCTATGGCCTTCCCCCTCCACCAACGGCTGCAGGCGCTTCGTCTGTGGTCCGCGCCCATTCCCTGTGACCTGCTGGAGCGTTGCTGCTCCCTTTTCCGCCCGCTGCGGTTCTAGGTGTTCCCTATGCGGTCCGCGCCCACCAGTCCCACTTCTGGGTGTTCCATCTTCGGTCTGGTGCGCCTGGCAGTCCGTCAGGGGCTCGTTTTCCATCTCCATGTCTCTGGTTCTCCTGTTTGTGTAGTGTTGCAGCTGGCCCCATTGCTCCTTTAACAATTCCAGAGCCGGATCCCAGGCTCTGCTTAGCTGGTACCCTGTGTCACGGTTCATAAGATCGTTAGCCATTTTAATTTCTATCGATTCTCTTATAACACTGTCCCAAAATCTGGGTGTTTGGGCTAGAATCTTGGTATCCTCATACTTCATGGCATGATCTAGTTCTAGACAGTGTTCAGCAATGGCTGACTTAGTCACCTGTCTTAATCTAGTGTGTCTCTGATGTTCCTTGCACCTGATCTCCACAGTTCTTGTCGTGCGGACAATGTAGGATATGCCACATTGACAAGGTATATTGTAAATCCCTGGTTTTCGTAACCCCAGGTCGTCTTTGACACTCCCCAGCAGTCCCTCGATCTTGTTGGGGGAACAGGCTGTTTGCGTTGAAGCCGCAAACGGTCAGTCCATGGATGAGCAGATTATCCATGGTGCGGCTTCATGGTGACGGTAGCAGCCTGGAGGGCCTCCGTGACTGCCGTGACTAGCACGGGCAGTTGTTGGAGCAGGGCAGAGAGCACAGAAGGGCTCCTGGTCTTGTTGATGGTGCAGGTACAGCCGCAGCGGCGGGCGCGGGGACGGCCGGGCGCGGCGTCGCCGTCGCGTCCGTTCGCTGGACCGCGCGCCGAGCAGCCTGCGGTGCGGGAGTGTTGAGTGGACGGGCAGGGCGTCGTCCACCCTGGTGGTGGTCGGCCTGGGAGGCAGCCTGTGGAGCTGACGAGCCAGGCGCGGTGGATGGTGCGGTCTCATTCGAGTCCCGTGACGGAAGTGGCGGGAAGGCCGCTTGTCGTCTCGTGGTGGCGTCAGCGGACTCCCCCTTGGTGGCGGAGGCGTAGCTGGTGCCAGGTTGCACATTCCTGGCAGGTGCTGATCGTCCGTTCTGCCGTGGGTGGCGGCGGAATGCAGCGCAGCCTCTGTAGCTCGCCACATGTGGCTCGCTACAGTTGCAGCACTTTGGCGCCTCTTCTCTCTTCTTCGTACAGTCCCGACTGGTGGGAGTCGGCGCACTTGACACAGCGGGCCGGCATGGAGCAGTAGCGAGCCACGTGGTCAAGGCCCTGGCAGGAGAAGCACTGGGCGCGCCTCCCCATGGCCTTGAGCGGCTCCACTTCCACCCCAGTGCGGGCCACCATCTGCAGCTGGAAGATTTTTCGGTTTTCGAAGTTGCCTGGGAGGACAACTAGGAAAAGAGGCATGTCTCGCCTCGTCCTGGGCGACTTCATGATGGTCACGGAGCTGGCAATGTAGCCCAGCCCCGCCAGTTCTGCTTTGAGGTGCGAGGGCTCCATTTTCAGCGGGAGGCGGCGGAGAACCACCTTCAGCTGCTTCACGGGCTCCGAATTATGTGTAAAGCAGTTTAGCTTGCCGGTCTCAATGATCTTAATGGCTGTGCGGTAGTCATACATGGTGGCGGTCGAAACCCGGTATAGGTCTCGCCCGACACATTTGACCTTGGCAGCGGACGCAACTGTCTCAAATTTATCAAGGAAGGAATTGTAAGTGCCCGTCCATGAGACAGTTATCGGCGGTGGGGCGGGTGCCCGCCTCTTGGGTGGCTCAGTGGCCTCCATGGCCTCTGGCTCGTCGACATCGATGAATGAGTTCGTCGTCGGGAGCGGCTGCACTGTCTGGAGCTGTTTGGCCCGAGCAGTGTGCCGCCGCTTCGGGACTGTGAACCCGTTGTCTGGTGTCTGGTCTGCCTCAGTGGGGGCAGGGCTGTCTGCCATCTTCTGCTTCTGGCTTCTTCTGCAAGCAGACTGAGAGAATGTGGAGGAGTTGTCCTCCTCTAATGCTGCCGGCCTCTTCCTGGAGGGCTGCGGTGTGGCCATGGCTTCGGCCTCGAGCAGGTCGCCAAGGTTGGCCTCTACAACAGTGTCGTCACGTGGCAGGACGGTGACGTCTTCTCTCGTCACGCCTGGCGGTACAGCTTCCGGTATATCTGTGGCCTCTTCACTGGAAGAGATCGGAGTGGCAGCCAGCAGTGCACCAGTTTCTTCTGGAACTGGGACTGGTGGTGCAACACTCATCGGGGCCGCCACTGACAGAACAGTGTCGTCTGTATTGAACACGCCTGTCAGGGCTCCCGACGATACTCGTTCCTCTTCATTGACCACGCAACCGAGTGACTTGAGGTACTGGTGGAACAAGTGGAGAGCTCGTTCGTCGGCTGCTCGTTCCCAATAATCAGTATCCCGTGACATTCGGTGCAGGATGACGTACAATTGCGCCGCTGTAAGCGGGCCTGTTTCCCTAGAGTATGCCGTCTCGTGGTCCATTGTCGTTTGCTGCGTCGTCGTACGTGGGGGGCCGGATGGGGCCGCAGATGGGGCGGACTCGGTCGCCCGAGCCCGTCCCGCCTGGCGGCGATCCGCCACACCCTTCGCTTGAGTAGGATGGTCCTGCTTGCACTGCATCGCTTACTCGAGTGAAAAACGGAGCGGCAACGCTCCAACAGGTCGTGGTGAGCGGGCGCGGACCGCAGGAGGAACGCTTAGTACCCCACACCGTAGATGAAACCCCCAGGAGCGGGTTTGGTGGGCGCGGACCGCAGAGGGAACACCTAGAACCGCAGCGGGCGGAAAAGGAAGCAGCAACGCTCCAACAGGTTGCAGGGAATGGGCGCGGACCACAGAGGACGCGCCTGCAGCTGTTGGTGGAGGGGGAGGGCCATAGGAATAAATACTGGACCAGGTCCACTCGCAAAAAAACGACAAGACGACAACGACATCCGACTAAGACTATGGAACACGCCACTTACACTGACCAACTCAGCCAGATACCTTGGAGTATATTTAGACCGACACCTGAACTGGAAAACGCACCTAAATCACCTTCTGAACAAAACACGACTACGACAAAACTTAATAAGACAGGTTCAAGGACGCTTCCACGGATGCAGCGACGAAACAGCCCTACATACATATAAAACATTTATAAGACCAGTACTCGAATACGCAGTCGCCCCACTCGGGGGAATACAGGCCCACGTAGCGGAAAAACTGTACAAAACGGAAAGGAGGTTAATACGCAGCATCACCAAGTTACCCCCTACAACCCCCAGCAACGAAGTATATACGAGCTCTGGTATAGAGCCACTCCAAACCAGAATGACCAAACTGAGGGCGAGACATGGAAACCACATTATCCACAACAGACCGGACATGGAGGACATTCTTACCATAAACGCAAGAGAAAACAGAAAACCGAAATACAAATACATTCCCCCATCACGCACAATAGCCCAAAACACAGCCAAAACATTCCCTGACCTCATCCCGATCCTACTACCCTTAACCGCAGACACAACGACACCAACTCACCTTGACGAAAGAACAACAGATTAGCCACAAACACACTCACACCCGCACACACACACACACACACACACACACACACACACATCACACACACAACAATCCACGACAGGAAACACAAACAATCCAAACAACACCAAACAGCGCTCACCCCCTCTCAGGGAAAGAAAAAGAAGAAACAGGATAAATGATGTATCACATACACCTATTCGTTATGTATTCTTCAAATTAAACTATGGGAGAATATATATATATATATATATATATATATATATATATATATATATATATATACCTGTAAAGCCAGCTACGCTCGGAATCTGTTATAGACACAGACTAACTATATATATACATGTATCAACTTCACACACCACAATATCAACCACACACACAAGCACAAGACATGCATCAATCATCCAATAAATTCCCATAATCTTAACATAGATTTACATTCTATATGTCTTTTGTACCCCATTTATTTTGTATTCTATATATCTCTACTCTTTCACTGCTAATAAACCTGGTTATTTTATCCTCATTCAACTTCACTTATCTTCAATTCTTGTAAATTTAAATTGTACAATGATATCAAAATTGTTTATGTCACTTTCATTATCTTTTCTTTTACTGTAAATTTAAATTTTATTATGTTAAAATACTTGTTTATAATGTCTTCATTCTGCTAAAAACCTGCAGAAACAAAATTGTCAACAAATTACGAAAATGCACTTGCAGGAAAAATAAATTGTACCAAATAAAAAAAAATAACCATGTAAAAACCCAACGGCTGAAAAGGGACGTCAGCATGCCCGAAAACAGCCCGCCCTCCTCCATCAGAGGAGGGAATGAAAAGTGCAAAAAAAAAAAAAACTCGAGGAGCAGTCTCAGGTCGCACCTGATGAAGGTCACGAGCTACGTGACCCAAATATCGTGCAAGTACGACGCTGATATCCGGCAGAACACCCGACAACCCAAGATGTCATTAGATCACCGGGAAAGCCTGAAGAGTTACACCAAAGAAATTATTGTTTACATAAATAGTGGTCTTTCTATTAATCGTTATCTAGAATGAGCACAATAGACAAACTGTTGGCCCTGTTACACCATTAATATGCACTTTTAATACACAAGAGGAGCCCAATATTGTACAGAATTTCATTTGAATAGCAAGAGTAATTGAAACTTGCTATAATTATGTAACATTGTGCATTTTAACTACTTTCAATGGAGGGGGCCCTTAATCTTGACCACTGTAGCAGAGCAAACTAAACACACTTTCAATACACTGGAGAAACAACTACTTAGCAAGTATGAACATATAACTCTCAACAGGTGCTGTTCTTAACTTTTACTGCAATGAAACACAAATTTGAGATATTTGTAAGATCCTTTCAACAAGCAATATTAATTTTAGCACACTCTAATGCCATATTAATTTTAATATGCCTTAAATAAAGAACAATCGATAAACACTTTAGTGTGGGAGAGACCCTAAGTGGATATGTGATTGAGGATAAATCACGGTAGGTACAAGAGTTCACTCATATTTTACCTTATATTTGCGCACACTAAAACATCCAATGAGCTAATCCTTCATTGTACATTACTATAGTGTTCCATTACAGTGATTGCGCAATGTGGTGGCGATTGTATGTTGGTAGGTGGATTTGCAGGTAGAATTGCTGGAATCTGTCATTTCTTGGTGGCGATGATAGATACCAATTCCAGAATAGTTCCAGCTCTTTATCCATGCATCCGAGGTATTGGAAAGCGTCAGGAAGACCTCTCTTGGAACCAGCACAATACACAACTTTTACATGAGCAGTTGATAGTTTGGAAGCTCGTACCCGACTGACTCTTTGTTGCACCTTTCTATCCATACCAACCACAATTTGCGCGCGCTACACAGTTCCGTTCCCGAGGGAAACCACAACAACTTTTACGTACAAAATAACTAAGAACACTAAGTGAAGGTCAGCAGTTTACATAACAGCAAACAAACATTTTAAATAAAACAGAACATTTACATATATTGGTAGTTCTACACAAAATTATTAAAATAAAATTATTTAATTTTAAAGGTAACCAAAGAGATTATATAAGGAAGATAAAACATATAATTTGCTCATAGATTACACTTCCTACACTCTAAAAGACATCAAAGTTTTTACAAAGAGAGGAGTATACAATTTTGTGTCATCGATTCAATCAAATACATTTACAGAAGCTTAACGATGTAACATTAAAATAAACCAAAAAGGCAAAATAAATCAGTAGAGCATTAGAGCTATGGTGTTACAACTTCTCCCTAATTACCCTATTTCTAACCTAGACATCTCACGAAATACAATGAAATGTTACTAAAAATACTACAAAACTGACTAACTCCGTCCGAACAGGTCATGAAGGGGAAGGGTACTGACCGGCCGCCGTGTCATTCTCGGCCCACAGGATTCGATGGATGCGGATAACGAGGGGCGGTCAGCCCACCGCTCTCCCGACCGTATGTCAGTTTACGAGACCAGAGCCGCTGCTTCTCAATACAGTAGCTCCTCAGTTTGCCTCACAAGGGCTGAGTGCACGTCGCTTACGGACAGCGCTCGGCAGACCGGATGGTCACCCATGTTAGTGCTAGCACAGCTCGACATCGCTTAACTTCTGTGATCTGACAGGAACCAGTGTTACCACTGCGGCATGGTCGTTGCCGCTAAAAAACCACATACACACCAAATATGTCCCCAAAATTGCGATGTCGGAACTTACGACAACGACTGACTCTACTCACCTGCCTTCTTGCTGTAAGAGAAACACAAATTAGCACAGCGGAAACGGCTTATGTCTTGTTTAAAATTTTGAAGTTCTTTAATATAGTGGTGCTCGAGTGCACTTTTCCGGTTAAGATAATTAATAAGCAAACGATTTAAATCGTAAGCGATGAATTCTTACGTGCTGACCTATAAAAGTCACTTCGTAAATCAGAGGATCGCTGGATTTGGAAAAAAAGATTCTGGACAGAAGTCGTGAAGTGCGGGTGAGCTGTTTAGCATACTCCTAAAATACTACAGACCGAATATATGGAAACCTATAGGGAAGGGAAGCTTCCCATAAGCTCAGGCAAATTTAAAACAAACTAGGTCGTAAAGCGGATAACGTCATACGAAATGACAATTAAACACGAAATACAGGTACGACAGCTAACATAGACATACGAGGGCGTACTGAACAGTAATGCCTACAAATGGTTTACGCGAAAACTCTTAAAGTTTGTCAAATAAATCAAACTTCATTAACATTCTACGTCTTTATTCTTAATATCTACATATTTATTTCTCAACATCATCACCGTGCTGACGAGCACATTTCTCCCAACGAGAGACTAATTTGTTGATACCGTCACTGTAGAATGTTTGCCGGCCGTAGTGGCTGAGCGGTTCTAGGCGCTTCAGTCTGGAAGCGCGCGACCGCTACGGTGGCAGGTTCGAATCCTGCCTCGGGCATGGATGTGTGTGATGTTCTTAGGTTAATTAGGTTTAAGCGGTTCTAAGTTCTAGGAGACTGATCTCAGATGTTAAGTCCCATAGTGCTCAGAGCAATTTGGACCGTTTGTAGAATGTTTAACTTTGTTGACAGGGCAAAAGACACACCTTTGCTTGCACCACTTCATCACTGTCAAAGAGGAGGTGTTCTTTACGTTTTGGAAACAGATGAAAATCAGATGTTACCGAGTCGGGAATGAATGGAGGACGACCGATGAAAGTTAGTCCAAGGTGTAGTATTGTTGTAGATATCGTAGTGCTCGTGTGTGCTCTCGCATTTCCATGCTGAAGGATAGGATGTTCCATGTGTGGACAATCTCTTCAAATACGAAACTCGGTCAAAGCACGCTGTTTCTCACGCGCTGACAGAGTTGCGATAAACAACGCCATATTACATGCTACATCCCCTTTAGTACCACAAGGCTTTAAATATGTAGAGACGAAGAATAAAGATATAGAATGTTAGTGTAGTGAAGTTTGTTTTATTTAAAAAGTCTTAAGAATGTTCCCATAAAAACTCGGTAGTTTTATTTTTCAGCACAACCTGGTATTAATGACTATTAGACTACGAGAGGAAACTAGTGATCACTATAATAATTTTGTTTGTTGTCGTAAGACATCATACAAAATATGAATATGTAGACTTTCCTGGTGTAGTATACCAAATTCTTGTAGGGGTTTCCATCCGGATCAAACTGTCATCTGAGCACAATATTTCAGCCGTCCACCTGGCCGCCATCATCAGGTGAGAAAAGCTACGCTGCTCTCGCCGATAACTGATTCTAGTCACAAATGACTGCACCGTTATATGCCTCGGAAGTGCAAAAGCTCATGCTCTAGATACAGTGCGCACGCGCTCAATCTTTCCTGCTGCCCCTATAATCAAAAAGAGTTGCAGCGCCTCCGGTGGTGAATACTGTTGAGAACGATACGAGGTGTGGCTAGAAAAAAACCGGACTAGTACTGGTGAAACAATAAAACGAATCCAATAAGGCTGAAAGTCGCGTGGACTGTCACGTGACTCTCGCTCCGCCTACTGCTCGAGTTTCATCTGCCTCCTGCACTCAGTCTGCCCGTGGCGTCTGTTTTAAGTAGTTGACGTTTTGTCTGTGCGTCGGAAAATGTTGAGTGTACAGAAAGAACAGCGTCTTAACATCAAATTTTGTTTCAAATTAGGAAAATCTGCAAGTGAAACGTTTGTAATGTTACAACAAGTGTACGGCGATGATTGTTTATCGCGAACACAAGTGTTTGAGTTGTTTAAACGATTTAAAGATGGCCGCGAAGACACCAGTGATGACACTCGCACTGGCAGACCATTGTCAGCAAAAACTGATGCAAACATTGAAAAAATCGGTAAACGTGTTCGACAAGATCGCCGTTTAACAATCAGAGCAGTGTCTGAGTTAACAGGAGTTGACAAGGAAAGTGTCGAACAAGTTTACCGATTTTTTCAATGTTTGCATCAGTTTTTGCTGACAATGGTCTGCCAGTGTGAGTGTCATCACTGGTGTCTTCGCGGCCATCTTTAAATCGTTTAAACAACTCAAACACTTGTGTTCGCGATAAACAATCATCGCCGTACACTTGTTGTAACATTACAAACGTTTCACTTGCAGATTTTCCTAGTTTGAAACAAAATTTGATGTTAACACGCTGTTCTTTCTGTACACTCAACATTTTCCGACGCACAGACAAAACGTCAACTACTTAAAACAGACGTCACGGGCAGACTGAGTGCAGGAGGCAGATGAAACTCGAGCAGTAGGCGGAGCGAGAGTCACGTGACAGTCCACGCGACTTTCAGCCTTATTGGATTCGTTTTATTGTTTCACCAGTACTAGTCCGGTTTTTTTCTAGCCACACCTCGTATATCGTTACAAATGATTATTCATAGCCGGCCGATTCAGATGCCGTTGTTTCTTCATGTCGGATAAAACAGGATTTCACGTTTTAATTAGCGGGTATCCATTATCACGATTAATGATATTATCTGCTAGTCTGATTTCAACAGATTTTTTTAAAAACAGTATCCCAGTAACGACAAGCATTTGCAACCACTTGCGTCTCATTGTATAGCATCCTGTGTCCCTCTGTAAGGCATTGCTCAGCCACCGCAGATTTATCTGGTTCTAATAACCGCGTATGACGATGATGTTCAATACACCTGTTGTTGACGGTACGAGTAGTTTGGCCAATGTAAATTCTGTAAACGCCAGACTTCCTCAAACCTAAATCATCTTTGACAGAGCCAAGAAGTGCTCGAATCTTAACTGGCGTCAGATGATGATTTAGGTTTGAGGAAGTCTGGAGTTCACAAAATACCGTGTGGGTGCGGGAAAATTTAGACTGGCCAAACTATTCGTACCGTCAACGACAGGTGTATTGAACATCATCGCCATACGCGGTTATTACAACCAGATAATTCTGCGGTGGCTGAGCAATGCGTTACATACGGACACAGGATGGTATATAATGAGACGCAAGTAGTTGCAAATGCTTCTCGGTACTGGGATTGTGTTTTAAAAGAATCTGTTGAAATCAGACTAGGAAATAATATCATTAATCGTGATAATGGATACCCGCTAAGTAAAACGTGGAATCCTGTTTTATCGGACATGAAGAAACAACAGCATCTGAATCGGCCGGCTATGACTAATCATTTGTAACGATATATCGTTTTCAACAGTATTCACCACCGGAGGCGCTGCAACTCTCTTTGCGTCAGGGGGCAGCAGGAATGATTGAGCGCGTGCTCATTGTATCTAGCGCATGCACTTCCGATGCATATAAAGGTGCAGTCTTTTGTGAGTGGAATCAGTTATCGTCGGGAGCAGCGTAGATTTTCTCACCTGATTATGGCGGCCAGGTGGACCGCTGGAATATTGTGCTCAGATGACAGTTTGATCAGGCTGGAAAACCGACAAGAATTTGATACAAAATGATTTAACCCCTGCGTCCACTACACAAACATTTAATATCTGGACAAGGGATCGCAAATACGAACTATAGCCTTGGCACCGGTGGGTGGGCAAGTAAATGAACAAAATGAAACTACGTTGCGAATACGGCCAATGATTGCGAAAGATTTTGTAAACCCTCGTCGCCAGTTTTTTAAAGGCTTCGTCGCTATAGCTGTTGAGGCCGAGTTGCCACTGTTGTTACAGTAGGCCGAATTTGTGAGTTTGTGAAATGGCTTCTGGTGTAGTACACCGCTAAGGCAATATCTCCCTGTAACTATTACACAGCTGTGCCGCAGGGTCAGGTAACAGGATAGGAGAACGAAGGTTCCACAACACTCCAACAAATTTGTAACAAAGCCACACAAATGTGTTAAAAAAGTTTGCTTATCTTTATGACTTGTCCGATAGCGAAGTTTGTAACACTGCATGTAGTACAACACACAAAAGGACGTCAATGGCTAAGTGCAAATAATCGTTGATAAATTTCACAGTACATACCGAATGAAATTCACGACAACTGTATTTTCACTTCCAAGAGTTCATTAACCGACGTTCCCTGTCTAAGTCAGCTCTGGACGACGATTAAGTGGGAGAGAGCAGCTCTTCTATCTTCCGAGTAGGCTTCTGTCCGTTGTCGTCCGATCGTTGGCGGATTGTACTCGCCGGTAATTGGCCGAGGTGAAGTCGAATCTTCATCCTCAGCGACGCCCGTGGTCTGTATGACACTGGCACCAGCTCGCATCTTTGCGCTTGTGGTGCTTTTGCGCTGGCTGTGCTTGTTCGGATGACACAGCAAAAAAGGTTAGTGATTTAAAGAAAAGTTCCTGGGGAAGCATGAACGAATACCTATACTTTCGCCAAAGCTCGTGATGGTTGCCACTTGCCGACTGTAGTAATTAGATCTCAAAAATGAAACTCTCATTTAAATAAACTATCTTTGCACTACCCTTGCGTCGGTGGTGGCAACGACGGTGGACGATTACCACTCAAAAGTGAAACATCCCCTTAGAGAAATTTATGAATTACTGTGCTGATAAACCTCTTACATTATTTGATTTTCAAACAGCTGAGCAAAACTGAACGTACTCAGACATTTCTCTCTTTACTTGTTCTCATAATCACTAAACTGACACACAATCTTTTTAGCTGAACGCAGTCTGGCTTTCAATAATCTCTACAAAAGAATGGCCCTGACTAACAATAACCTATACCTTTCATCAATCACTTACCTCACAAAAATCTTCGTTACTCGAACTACTGTAATACAGCGAGCACCAATACTGCCAGCTAAATAAAAGATTCTAACTACTGAAGGCACTAACTACTGATAGGCATACTTAGCAATTGAAGTACTTTGATAGAGAACAAACAATGTATTCACCTTAATAGTGTTCAAAAGTCATAATTATTATATAAGTTCATGACATCCAGTGTTACAAATTTACTGTCTCTGGTGGACACACGTCCAGATCATCCGCTCTCAAAACTCCGCCATCTCTCATCTCTCTCCCCACATCCACCACTGCTGGCGGCTCACCTCCAACTGCCCAACGCTACGAGCTGTTCACATCCAACTGACCAACAGTACAATAGCGAATATTGCAACAATGCCAATTAGCCACAGACTGCACACAGCACAGCCAGTGATTTTCATACAGAGCGCTACGTGGTGTTACCAATGTAAAAACCTAAACAGCCTACTTACGTAACCACCATGCTCCCCACAAAAAATTTTACAGATTGTTTTGGGCAGTGGCAAATACAGATTTGAAAAAAATTTTCATAATTACAATAACAAAGAAATTTAATGCACACACTTATTGATACAATGTTGTTCAAAAGCATAAATTGTTCTCATAAAGACAGTCCTGATCATTCATCACAGTAGTAATTGCATTGCACAAAGTATGATCAGAAAAAGAAAATGCACACGGAAGTCGTGGATCTTCATGCAGTTTTGAAGAAGTAGTGTTGTCCTTCCAATGGAAAGACAGTGCTGACTCTTGACATGCAGACATGCCACAACAGAGGAAACCCACACCAGAGTCAGCTGAAGTTTTGAAGAATATTGGTCATCACAGAGTAGACCCACTGTAGACCTGGTAGAGATTATGGTATTGGTGGGCCACCAGAGGTGCAGACCCACTGCAGTCCTTGCAGAAATAATGGTATTGGTGAGTCATCAAAGTTGTAGACCCACTGCAGTCGTTGCAGAGATGGCCACCAGCCATATGTTGCGACTGTGCTGGTGCCCAATGACCATCGAAAAGTCTTGCGTACAATATAGCAAGTCCATAAACCACCACTTGTGCACTCATAAAGTTTTTGAAATTGTCCTTAGAAACAGCAATGCTATTAACGAGTCTCATGCTGAATTATTATCACACCTGCAAACACTAACAGTCCCAACTTCTCACGTATTGTGCATATACTATGTCCAACAGAAATATGTGCAGTGAAATGAATGCTTACAAGTTACTTAATTTGATGAACTGGTTTCAATTACAATTTTATAACACGAGAATACAATAACAAAGGTAAAAAATGCATCATTAAAGAATATAACAATACAGATAAAATTTGTAGTAATACGGGCTTTACAAAAGAATAGAAATAAGCATATACATCAGTGTTACAGGAATTATGACAGAAGTAAATAAATAAAAGATCAGAATAACTTTCGAAAATTGTGTCTGAACATCTTTACAAAGTAAATAACATATTATTAATGCAAATTATATTTGAACATAACAGTATTCCTCATCATAGTGAATGTAGCTTAGTATTAGAAAAATTCTACAGCATAACTCTCATCAGATAAACACATAAGGACAGGATGAACACAAATACACAAGAGTACGCAAACACATAGCGAAATAACACAAAAGGAAAGGACAGGGTTCGCTTTTAGTGTAACATTTGGTACTGCAGTCCAACCCAAAACTTCATTCCACAGATCTTTCCTCTTATTTCAACATTTGTTTCCACCAAAAAAATCTACCCAAGCATGCTTTCTGTATTTGATGTTCACTTATTTCTTACCTCATTACTT
Organism: Schistocerca nitens; assembly: GCF_023898315.1. Classification (NCBI taxonomy): domain Eukaryota; kingdom Metazoa; phylum Arthropoda; class Insecta; order Orthoptera; family Acrididae; genus Schistocerca; species Schistocerca nitens. The sequence continues at coordinate 859,782,721 of NC_064617.1, forward strand.
ATTTCCCATTATCTTACCTCATCAATTATTTCCAAGAAAATCCTACCTAAACCTGTCGTCCCTAAACCCTACTGTTTGGTTCATATCCCCTTTCAAAAAATTATTTCTCATTGTATAATACATATTTTGGCCCAAATTTTTTTCATATAACTTCTCAATGCGTTCTTTGCCTATTCTCCATAGTTAGTTCCGTATATAGTATCCCCCCCCTTTTAAGCTAACTTAAATCTACTGAGCTCAGATACATAAACTAAGGGACGAGGCAATGCAGCAGTACAACACAATTAACACAAACAGCAATGACAAAAAAAAAATGCAAATTCGCAAAGCAAGCAGCAGTATATCTAAATTAGCAAAGCAAATGCAACATTATAACTAATATTGCATGGGGGCTTAATTAAAAAAGATGAAAATAATTTTAGTAGCTGTATGTCCGATTACGAAGTCTCGTAAACGGTTGGCCCTGACTCGTATTATTACGCAATCTGACTGCATTGAACAACAACAATGAATGAAATGGAAATTTTCATTAACACAGTTAATTAATTAAGTCCCCAGCAACTATAAAACCAACGCAACAACAAGCACAAGAGTAACTGTTCTGTGTGTGGGAGTGTGACTCAACGTACGCATCTGGCACGGTTCTTCTTCAACAACACAAGAATTTTTAAATAACATTTATACTGAATTAATTAAAGAAAATACAAATACCATAATTACTCAAGAGATCCACAATTACACTCTAATCCAAGAACACAAGCCAGATGCTTTGTTGACTGAACCTGTAATGACACATTATTTAAAACATGGAAATAATGAAAAATAAATCAAGTTTCGTTACCTTCATATATTGACCAAAATCACTCTCATAATTACAATATAGCTCCACACCGCCTCGCTATTACCACATCTCAACAAGAACTTTTCAGTATCACATCTCAGCAAGCACTCCCTACTAGCACATCTGAACACGAACTGACTACTACCAGTCCTGGACAAGCACTGCCTTCTAGCACATCTCAATAATGACTGCCCGTGGAGGCGGCGGAACAATGCTCTCTAGCGATCTCTGTCGCTGTGGCTCAGTGTAGCCACCTTTCATATGCCCTTCCTCCACGGCTAGAATTTGATGGTATTTTTGCCAGCATTGGTGGTGAAAATACCACCAAATTCGTCAAAAAATACAGACAAAAATAAAAGATAATATTAATACGTAAATATCATATAACTAGATAAAATTTTGGCTTTGCACTGACCTTTTAATAACCTATTATATAGAATACAGTAAGCAATACAAATTCTGTCATACATGTGACTTTACATAACAGTTTACACAAGTATTATGTGGTTAAACAGTTCAATCAATAGCGTCAGCAATGACGAATATGTGCAGGTAAGAGTCTCTTAACTTTTCACAAACAGTAATACACAAAAATCAGTTTATACAAATATTCACATAAACGCTTTCCATAGCTCAAGAATAAGTAGTTGACAGTTCCAGCAGTAGCACCCAGCAATGGTCAACAGGTGCAAAAACCAATAAGTAACATTTTTTCAATAGAAGCAGTCCATCAGTGGCACCCGCAATGTTGATCAGGTGCACACAGCAACAGGTGACTTCATTTCAGTAGAAGCAATCCATCAGTGCACCCAGCAATGTTGAGTAGGTGCAGACACCAACAAGTAACACCATTTCAGTAGAAGCAGTCCATTAGTGGCACCAGCAATGTTGAGCAGGTGCAGACATCAACAGGTGACATCTTTTCAGTAGAAGCAGTCCATCAGTGGCACCCAGCAATATTGAGCAGGTGCAGACATCAACAGGTGACATCTTTTCAGTAGAAGCAGTCCATCAGTGGCACCCAGCAATGTTGAGCAGGTGCACACAGCAACAATTGACATCATTTCGGTAGAAGCAGTCCATCAGTGGTACCCAGCAATGTTGAGCAGGTACACACAGCAACAAGTCACATTTCTCAGCAGAAGCAGTTCCATAAAATACACTGTCACTGATCACACTGTTCATCAGAGTTTATAAGCAGAAATTAAACATGTCCTAGTGGCACCAATATTGTAGAAAAGGTACAAGTAACAGTCCATAATTTTTTTACAATCACTGATCACACAGTTCATGAGCAGAAATTAAACATATCCTTGTAGCACCAATCATGTAGAAAAGGTGCAAGTAACAGTCCATACTATTCACCATAACTACTGAGACAGTTCAGTCATGAACAATAGTTTGAATGCACATACAATTTCTTTAACAAAATATAATCAATGCTCTTACACTAAACATACAAATCATAATAAACACACAAATGATATCAGTTAATTGTCACATTAACTATTACAGTACACAATAACAGTTAACCTATAATATTTATGGGTGTCAGTGCAAGCCACAACAAACAAGTGAAATAATATTTAGGAGATAGGTTGGGATCACTTCTCTGGGATTATAAAAGGAAAACACACAAAACACACTCACTCATCTTTCATCCACATTAGTGCTACTGTGTAATTGAATAGTGTTAACTGTGTAAATGCAATTCTGTCAAAATTTTATGTTCATCATGTGTATCAAGTAGTAGTGGCAGCAATGTATAACAGTCAATAATAGTTAAGTCAACGTCATAGTCATCATGTCAAGACCAATGTTTGCCAAGCCAGATCAAAATGTACGGTTGCTGAACAACTGTCAGTGAGCCAAGATATGCACATGCTTCCTCTCTCAAAAAAAAGTATATACTGCTTAGTGATTTAACAAGTGCGTGTATAGACAATCTTCGTTCCACTTTAGTGTTCTAGTCTGCCATCTTCATCCTCCTTGTTCCATATAAACCAACAAAAACAATATGCTCCTCATTTACTTTACCTCTTATCCACCAAAACTCCAATAATCATCAACTTCACCTAAACTCAATACCTCAATAATACGTCGATACATATAAACCTCAGCACCAATATCATTTCACTTCCATAACAACTCTTTCCTCTAGTCAGTCTCCTCGAACAAGTACAGACAAAATCCTAGTGCAACTTCAATTCATCATCCCATACAATCCGAAGACACAGTGTCCACACACAACCTCTGTGTAATCCATCTGACCAAAATTTTCTAGTCATTATAAATTATAAGATACATTTTGGTTCCTTGTCCATCATTAAATAAAAGAAATGCATACATGACCTCTAACAGACTTCAGTTCGATTAACTCTCAGTAATTAAGTGCGATTACGGAGTGTGAATGATCATAATATTTCACAGTCTGTACACCACTTCAAGAATCAAAGCAGAAGCAAACATGTGGAGTATTTTTTGTGTCAAGTGTCACTTCTTATTTCAATTGCTCACGAAAAATGCAGTGTAATACTGTCAATGGTCTAAACCTAGTTTTGGTATGTCATGTCGTTAGCTTCCTTCCTATTAGCATTAATTTATACAGCTTCCATAAAACCTCAGCTCATGTGACTTCTATGACTTTCTTGTACTAATGTCGTTCGTCGAATTATAGCAGTTCATTTTCTTATCTTAAAAATATAAGGCACTGAGCGTAAGCAAAACATGCAATAGCGAGTAAATATACCAGTAGAGAACAGAATGTCAACAAGTGGATGCAGCACAATTCTTACAACGAGGCTCGGCCAAGTGAACAATCTATAATTAATACAATAGTGTGACCTAAACTCTATGTACGTACACAGTATATCAGCATTTCTATATTCTAAATTGAAGAGTAGTTATGACAACAAAACAGAAATGTGTAAATATGCAATCCATAAGCAAGGCAGCAAATATGTTATCTATCATAATAAACAGGTCATTAGCATCATATCAGCATAAGCAAATAAATGTTTATATGTAATCTTAATAAGTACACATGAAGGCGCAAGCAGATAAATCGCAAAGTATAACTTACATATCTAACCACATCAGCACAATTAATCAGGTGACAATTATAATTTAAATAAATAAGCACAGCAGGCACATAATAAGAAAAATATGACATCAGTGAAAAAGCATAGCAGCCAAGCGATGCATAATATACACAAGTAATAACACTGTTCATTAATCAATAATTGTCAAAATCAGCAAATGTACACAAGCACGTCGCTTCACAAGTAAATTCATAGAACATAAAATTTAGCACAAAGTATGAGTCACGTAATCGCGAGCAGCAAATTACGTCTAAAGTACGTACCTAAGTGGAATTATGTTACCTGAAAAATAAACTCAATTAACCGTTACCTTTTTTTGTCTATTACTTTCTTCTTCGAAATGACATTCTTCCTGAAAATTTTCTCCAAAGCAAGTCGTCTTAACGTCGGACACGCACAGAATTTACCTGAAGGTCTTAAATACTTTATACAACCGTATCCTGAAAAATAGTGAACGTTAATAACATAATTTATAAACTCACCATAGCTTTATACAGAATTTAGTCGGAGAAATTAGACTGTGTATTTGTTTACGTCTGTCATTGCATTCACACTGGGCGCTCGATCAGCTGTAGGCGCGTGACGTAAGAAGTGATTGTTGGCGGTCAACGACTGCCTTGTGCGGCGCGCCGACTTGACTGTTGCTTTGAGTACGCGCCGCCGCCAAAACACAGCGCGGTATCCTTGTACTCTCCGCATGTTTACATGTAGCTGTTAGTTTCTCTAAAGTATGTCATTCCACAAAAATGTTTCAAAATTATATCATTCCACAAAAATTTTAACGTTCGATATATGATGTATTCCTTTAGAGCGTCGAGATTTAAGAGTTTCTACTTCAACAGTGTTATCATGAATAATTTTGCGAACTCTATAAGGACCGTTATAAAGCAGAAAAAATTTGCGACATAAGCCTTTTCCTTTATGAGATAAACGGTGGGACTTAATTAACACCTTCTGTCCAACTGACAAGATTTTTAAACGACCAGGACGCTTCGCTGATTTTTCTCTTCTAGCAGCCGCAGATGCAATATTTCGTAGAGCCAGGTTGACAACTTCAGAATGCCGCAGTTTCCGTGAAGGCGGAAAAGGAACAATTTCAGAAATGCGATTAGTCGGTGTTTTGTTTTTTAATATCAATAGAGGCGGTAAAGAAGTTGAGTCATTAGGAAGTTCATTCAGAATGTTTTGAAAAATATGAAGATACTGATCCCACGTTCTGTGATTCTGATGACAATAAAGACGGCACAATTTATTGATTTCCTTCATCCATCTTTCTGAAGCGTTAGATTGAGGGTGAAAAAGTGAAATAAAAATTGGTTTAATCTTACGACGCCGTAGAGTACGAAGCCAAATTTTAGAGCGAAACTGTGATCCATTATCTGATATAACCTTATCAACATGACCAACTTCTTTAAGAAAATGTTTGATGAAAGCGTTAGATACTGAACGAGCTGTTGCTTTGCGTAACGGTGTAAAACACACATATTTTGATGTCAATTCCACTGCTACGAAAATGTACGCAAAACCATTAGTAGAACGAACCACTGGACCGAACAAATCGACTGCAGCCATCTCCTTTAATTTCGCTGGAATGATAGGAAACAACGGTGCTCTGTGAGAAACTGTTGGCGGCTTAGCCTTTTGACATAATTTGCGTTTGGCAAGAACAGATCGAATACGTTTTTCCATATTACTGAAGTAACAATTTTCTCGCAATTTATGAAAGCATTTTCTGGGACCAAAGTGCGCATAACTGAAATGTGTGTACCAAATCAATTTATTGACCCACTCATCAGGAATACAAACTAACCAAACAGAGTTGTCGACCGATTTTCGTTTGAAAAGAATGTCATTGCGAACTAAATAATGCTGTCTAATCGCTACGCTTTCCTTTCTCCTCCACTTCTCCTTAATGTCCTTCCAGATTGGATCCTTATTTTGCTCCTTAGCGATGTCCTGGAGCGAAGACGAAATAAAGTTCTCAAACGCAACACCTTGAATGTACATCAAACAATAATGGTTTTCTTTGCAGTCCTCTTCAGCACATTGTTTCAAACCCATAGGTGCACGTGATAAAGCATCAGCAACAATATTTGAAGATCCCTGTATGTAAACAATACGAAAATCAAATTCCTGTAGGTACAACGCCCATCGTGACAATCTGCCATGAGTTAATTTTGTCGACATAAGAAATTCCAGAGCTCGATGATCGGTGTAAACCTTAGTATGTCTGCCAAACAAAAATGTGCGAAATTTTGTGAAAGCCCAAACAACAGCCAAAGCTTCAAGTTCCGTAATCGAATAATTCTTTTCGGATTTAGAGAGAACACGACTTCCAAATGCAATAGTCTTCTGTACTACAACGCCGTTTTCTTCTATCTCTTGAAATAAATGTGCACCTAGGCCTTTGTATGATGAGTCCGTCGCCAAACAAAAATCTTTAGATAAATCCGGATGTGAAAGAAGTGGGGCAGCAACTAAAGCATCACGAAGTTGTTCAAATTCTGACTGAGCTTCCTCATCCCAACACCAATTAGAATTTTTTCCAGATAATTCACATAAACGAGGTGTGGCCAAATTGTCCAATCTAACAAAGCGTCTAAGAAAATTACAGACACCAAGGAAACTACGTACATCACGTTTTGTGGTAGGAACAGCATAATTACGAATAGCGTCTAATTTTTCTGGATCAGGAAGAATACCTTCTGTAGAAATAATGTGACCGAGAAATTTCACCTGAGATCGACCAAATTCAGATTTTTCCAAGTTCACTGTCATGCCAACTCGTGCAAAAATACGTAATAATGAATCCAAAATTTTGTTGTGCTCACTCCAAGAACGTTTAGCAATAAGAATATCGTCAACATATAAAGTAATATTGTCACGAAGATAAACAGGTAAAATTTCATTTAAACTACGAATGAATGCTGCAGAAGATACAGTAAGTCCAAACGGTAATTTCCGAAACTGGTAACAGTTACCAAAGGCTAAAAAGGCAGTATATTTTCTACAATCAGGGTGGAGTTCTATTTGCCAAAAACTTGCGCGCATATCAATCGTGGATAAAACTTTAATTCCATGGAAATGTTGAAGAAGTTCATCTAAATTTTGTGGACGGTCAGTTTCAGGAATAATAATATTATTTATCTGTCTGGAATCCAGAACCAAACGAATTGACCCATCCTTTTTAAGAACAACGTGTAATGGGCTGGTATAAGGGCTGACTGCTGGCTCAATAATGCCCTGATCTAACATGTATTGAAGTTCATTCTTAACCTTGTCTCTGTAAGCCAAAGGAATAGCGTACGTTTTCCCGCGAAATGGTGTGTGTTCTTTTACTTTAAATAAATATTGTAAGCCTTGTATAGTTCCTGTGTGATGACTAAACACTGTAGCATGTGAAGTCAAAATATGGTGCAGCTCTTCTCTTGCAACGTCATCTGGCACTTCAGCTTTTTTAACCTTTTCATTAATTAATTCTTCGCTACTAATTATATCCTCCATCGCGTCTCTGTATCTATTGTCACTGTCATGAATAAACACACTGTCGTCATAATGCTCAACGAAAGCATCAGAAGTAAGAAACCTTAAACATTTTGTATCTGATTCAGATCTTGCTAAACACTCGAAAAATTTCAAACATTTCGGCATTCCGGCAACAGTCAAATTCACACTTCCTTCTTTAAAGTTCAAAATTGCCTTATGTGTGTTAAGAAACTCCATACCTAATATAATCTGTGTACTGAGTAATGGAACAATAATAAAATTAGCCGAAAATTCGTATCCTTGACAAATGAAATTTAGGTTGGTCTGTTGTTTAACTTCCACACCTTTTCCAGAAATCGCTCCTCGAATTGTAGTTTTAGAAATAGGTAACACAGGACAGGCAATAGTTCTTTCACATATACGAAAAACTGATTCACTAATGACGTTCAATGGGCTCCCAGAATCTAAAACTGCAGTGAACTTATTCTTACCCACACATACTTCAATAACAGGATGTAAAAATGCGTCTACATTATTTTCCTTTTCATCTAGCAAAATGTCTCTCATGTCTTCCAGGCGTACGTAGTGTAAAGTCGTAGTGTCATTACTTTCTGAACCGTCTATATTGCTGCCAGAAGCCGAAGCTGCTAGTCATTGTCGATTGTTTGCGTCACGTCTTTGATTATTCCCGACATTTCGCGGATCAATTTCTACTATTTCCACTTGTCTCTCTGAATTTCTGTCACGCGGAGGATGCCAATTAGGTCCTTCCTGTCTGTTAGATGCAAATTCTTGGTTGTGTCTGTTATTAAAATTTCTGTTTTCCTGTCTGTCTGCATAACTACTTCTTGTATAATTTCGACTGTCACTTCTGAAATTATTGTTAGACCTACTACCCTGGTTATTTCTGTAGTAAGAGTTTCTATTATTGTATGAATAATTTCTGTCTTGATGATACCGATTACTGTTTCCGTATGATTGATCATTCCGGTAAGAATTACCGCTATTATAATTGTCTGTGTAATCTCTGTTAGAACGTCTGTTATTGTCATAAGGCTGGTATCTATTGTCCTGTCTGTTACGTCTGTCATTCTCAAAGTTACCCAAATAACGTCCGTTCCGATCACTATCCCTTTTCTCTGAAAATGTATTGTAATTACTGCTACTGTAAAAATTACAAGAAGTCCCGTCGTCGTTGTCATACTCAAGTTCTTGTAGCAAAGTCTTAAAAGTCTCAATGTCGTCTTTACATCTTCCGGCTAAAGCAATTTGTCTTATGGATTGTGGCATCTTAGTTAAACAAATGCGAATTAATTCAGTCGGGCTATAAGGGTTGGACAAGAACTGATTCTTTCGAATCATGTCTTCAAAGTATTCTGCCGGCGTGCGGAACTCAGACTGTTTAAAATTACGCTGCATAATCAGACTATGTTTGACTCTGTCTTGTGTGTTTTCGGACCAATATGCCGATAGAAATGCATGATAAAAATCATTCAGATTATTACACTCTCTAATGAGTGCGCGCATCCGCGTCGCCGGTTCGTTTTCTAAATATCCACACATAAATTCCAGTTTGTGACTTAGTGGCCAATTTGGTGGGAGTGCATACATAAATTGATCTAACCATGCACATGGATGTATGTCATTCTTAGAATTGCGGAAGATCTTAAATTTCCGAACAGTCAAAAAGTGTTTATAGTCAAAGTTTTCGCCTCTTGGCGACAAAGACCTACCGCGTCTGTCCCAGTTTGAATGTCGATTATTGTCAAGTTCGCGCGCCTGGCGCTCTCTTGTTGCGTCCCGTAAATGAAACAAATTATCTTCTTCAAAGCCCTCTGCTATCTGTGATTCTAAATTTCTTCTGCTGTCTTTTCCTACGATTTCGCCTTCAATTTGTTTGACTTGCTTTCGTAATGCCTCAACTTCCCTTTTAACGCGTTCATTAAATTTTCCCTGATTTTCAACATGCTTATTTATGTTCTGGTACTCTTCGGTTTCTGCAAATGGTAATGGAGCTGTATCATCTGAATCTCTGTCCCCATGTAAACTAAGATTTGTCAATTTATCTGAAATCTCCTCAACTCTTTCCGATAAGTCACCTATTTTTTCTTTCTGTTTACCTACGTCTTCCGTAAGTGTCGCGACTCGGGTTTCAGTGTTGACACATTTGGTAGTTAACTGTTCATATTGTTGTGTTAGGTTATTTAATCTGTCATTTGGTACGGATTCCTCGATTCTCTCAAATATCTCTTCCTTATCGTGTGCACATTGTAAATTTAGCTCTGAAAATTTTTGTACTATCACGCGATCTCTTTCTTCCTGTTCTCTATCCTGTTCCCTTTGTCTAATCTCTACTGCAATTAATCTATTATTGTGAGAATTCAAAATCGATTGTACTTCCTCTCTAATTTCTTTCTTTAATTCATCTTTCATGTTTTTGAAACATGTCCCTATTCGTGAATCTAACCGTGTTTCCATTGTTTCTATCTCTGTTTCTAGCCGTGTTGCCACTGTTTTCAGTTCAGATCCTAACTGTGATCCCAGTGAGTCTAACCGTGTTTCCATTGTTCCCATATCAGTTTTTAATTCAGATCCCAAAGTTCCCATCTCTGTTTTAATTGTTCCTATCTCTGTTTTAAATTCAGATCGAAACTGCTCCATTGTTCCCATTTGTGTTTTAAATTCAGATCGAAACTGCTCCATTGTTCCCATTTGTGTTTTAAATTCAGATCGAAAATTTAATATTGCACTCATCAACTGCTCCGTATTAAATGGTTCAAAATTCTTTTCGCCCCTAACATTTCCCGCAAAACTAACTTCCTTCTGCATAGCCATAAAGCTATCTGTGTTCGATACAATTCCAGAATCTTCTGCCGTTAATCTCGGATTCTGTGAATTTTCTGATTGAGAAAAATTTTGAAGTGGTTCCGGACTATTTTCCCGACTTATTACATTGTTTTCAACTCCATTATTCATGATACTGTTTTCCTCTGTTGGCGAGTTCGCCATGTTAACAATTTCGTCATTCTCACTATCCATCATTTTTGCCTTTATCATCGATCGCGTAATCATTTACAAAACATACAAAACTCGACACTATATGAAAATTACACACAATGACACTTTATCTCCAACAATACCATTCACACGAAATGTTTCCCTCAAACACGATTAATCGAACAATTGAAATAATTGCACTAAATTGTCAAACGCGTATACAAGACAACAAAATTAAATTCTGAAAAAAATACCATTATAAGAATGACAATTACCAAATCTACACATGCAAAACAGACTATAATTACTAAACTACAAATTGCTACAACAATCCTACTGTCTACTATTTCTACAATCAGAAGATTCCAAGGGACGATCCGAAGCAGCGGTCGCCACGTGCATGGGGGCTTAATTAAAAAAGATGAAAATAATTTTAGTAGCTGTATGTCCGATTACGAAGTCTCGTAAACGGTTGGCCCTGACTCGTATTATTACGCAATCTGACTGCATTGAACAACAACAATGAATGAAATGGAAATTTTCATTAACACAGTTAATTAATTAAGTCCCCAGCAACTATAAAACCAACGCAACAACAAGCACAAGAGTAACTGTTCTGTGTGTGGGAGTGTGACTCAACGTACGCATCTGGCACGGTTCTTCTTCAACAACACAAGAATTTTTAAATAACATTTATACTGAATTAATTAAAGAAAATACAAATACCATAATTACTCAAGAGATCCACAATTACACTCTAATCCAAGAACACAAGCCAGATGCTTTGTTGACTGAACCTGTAATGACACATTATTTAAAACATGGAAATAATGAAAAATAAATCAAGTTTCGTTACCTTCATATATTGACCAAAATCACTCTCATAATTACAATATAGCTCCACACCGCCTCGCTATTACCACATCTCAACAAGAACTTTTCAGTATCACATCTCAGCAAGCACTCCCTACTAGCACATCTGAACACGAACTGACTACTACCAGTCCTGGACAAGCACTGCCTTCTAGCACATCTCAATAATGACTGCCCGTGGAGGCGGCGGAACAATGCTCTCTAGCGATCTCTGTCGCTGTGGCTCAGTGTAGCCACCTTTCAATATATGGCAATGTGCAGCAAACAAGAAAAATAAATCAGTAGTAAAACTGGCTTGACAGAATAATAAAAAGTGAAATTCAGTAGCACTATGCCTGGCAAACAGCAGCAGCAAATGCAATAACTTATATCTAATCATGACAAACCCACAAGCAGAAAAAATAGTACACTAAAGACAACAATGCGGATAAGGGAAATGTCTATTCACATCTTAAGGTCTATGTCATTAAAGTGGTGCAACACAACAACTAATTCTATAAAAAAAATTACTAAGTAGTTGAAAAGAAAATTATGTATGCAGTTACTGTTATTAGTCACTTCTTATAGTTCTTTTCTTTCCAAGTGCTCCTTTCTCGAAGAACGTGGAACATAAAATTATTATTTAATAGATCTGTTGACAGAATGTGTTCACATTAGCAAATGCATATAATTTTATTTTATAAAACCAATGCTGCAACACAGCCGGAAACCAGATATCAAATTAAATAAGCAACTATGTAAAGCAAAGCATAATAATATCATTCAATGGTCATGTGGCATTTCATAAGTTAGTAGAAATTCTCTCAACTCTCGTAGAAAGACACTTGTCATAATCAGATGTGCAAATGTAAGAATATTTCCCATCAATTCATAAGCATTTCAAGTACGCGCTTCATAATATAATCATATGTTTCCAAGTAATGAGCGTGTCGTATTTGCGATGCTTTCTGTAAAGGAATGTCAATAGCGAGGGTAATGGCCTCTTTTTTTCTCCACCTAATGGCTTTTTCTCCAAGTGACTGGCACAGCTGGGCGCCCAAAACACATTACGTCAAGGTCACTTACCTTTCTTACCGAAATATTTACGACAGCAGTTTGCACTACAGTGACAGTCTGATATATAAAAATTTCACAGATCGAGAATTTGCGTTACAAATGTGTAGGAACAAAATCCTATAAATATAACAGTTAAAAAAAAAATTTCTGTGGCATTGTGGTACATACACGCATGTACACATATTTCATAACTCTTAAAGTACGATTGTTGGTTTCCAACATCCTTTTTCACAAATCAGAGTCCCTAACCACTATAATTATTCCGTACCTTATTGCACATATACATAGTCGTCGACACTTCTTCAATATTTTATCATAATAAATGCATAGAATAATCAGATTCCTCATATAGCATCAGCTAATTGATCATAAACATACCTCAACAGCATAATACATATCATTGTCATAATAATAACATCATAACACCTCAGTCAAATCTCATAAACGTCGTAGCTTTCTGCAATAATTTCAAATCCGAAAAAAAATTCTCTGCTCCTTTCAGTAGCGTCATCTACCTTAAACGTACTTTAAAAGTCATGATCCCATACCAAATACATCATTCAAAGATCTCATAGTATCATCATGGTTCCGAAAAAATATGAACAGTTCACAAAGTACAGACAAAATACAATTTCATAAAAGTGAAGTTATCCAACTGTGTAATTGCGTAAACATGTGTCACTGACGTAGTAAAATAAAATGTTTGTCTCTCTCAGCTAAATGATCAGATAGCTGTGTAATTTATGTGTTAGAGAAATATGGTACTGATGTGTAAAGCTGTATAAACAAATACCATATTAGCTAGGGCTCCTAGCACTCACTACACACTTCGTACACAAAGAAGGCGTGTACCCCCCTGAGGATTAATGTAATTATACCGTTAGGTCTTACAGATTACAGCAATGGAATGAAATGTATCACAGGAAACCTTTGTGTCTTTGTAATAGAAAAATCTTTAAAAATAAATTTTTTAAGTACAAAATTAATCACTCAAATTCGTCGACTGTAGCATTAAACTGTGCGTCTTGTTGTAAAATAATCTCCGTCATTATTTAAGAGTAAAAAATGTGCCAAGTGTCGTAATTATCGTCGTCTGCAAGCAAATGTTCTGTAGAAGTCAATGTACAGTCATGCTCAAAAGTATCCGAACGACCTGAATTGCATTTCGTCTGATTCGCATGCAACCGGCATAACGCAGCTGTCTAGCCGGTCCTCTAATCGCTTCTTGGTACAGTCGTTTGACTATTGAAAATGGTTCCAAAAAGTCACCACTAGAAAACACTGCTCTGTATCGCGGTAACTCAAGATGTTAAGTAATATCACGATGCTACAAATATCAGGGAACACCTTATCACAGATAAGACTGTCCTTAAGGCTTGTAAGCTCACATTTATTACAATAAATTACATACCTGAAGTGTTACCACTCTCATTATTACGTCAGATAGGTAATGCACGTAGTAATTTCGTCGTATTCATGATTTCCTCTTCAAAGTAACATACTGTACTTAATATTTAACACAAAATGACATTAAAAATTTAACTTATTCTCGAGCAGCTAGTTGAGAATATGTATGAACTTCAAATGACACGACGAACCGTCTCGTTCTGCATATGGATTCAACCCCAGGTCATGCAGAATAAGCAAAGATTTCCTAACTGGAAAACAGTCATTCCTGATTAGGCATACAGAGAGTGATATACCTCGATTTTAGACAGTATCAGTTAGCAAATATCAACTTTAAATTACATAACGCAAACTTTTTAACAGACGCAAATTCCTACCCAGCATCTACTGTCCCTGTTAACGAACTACGAGAGATATTACTATTGCTTCTTCACAAGTAACTTACTTGAAATGCCGTGAGGTAAAGCTTTGTGTTGTACAGGGATTCGAAACCAGAACATAATCGGATTGATATCGAAGCACAGTCAACTGTGACATATCGGATTTTCGCGGCAGTAGCTAGATGTTTTAACTGAAATTACGTGACGAAACATTAATTTTTTCCTTCCCAGGACTCCAACCTGGCACCTATCGCTATTATATTCTAGAGAAAACGAACGTTAAATATGGTTTTGTTGGACCAGCAGCGACATGTGAGCATGTTTAAACTAGTAATAATAAGACGAAGAGTTTAGTGCTCACTGGGAATAGTGCCCCACACATAATGCTGCTGTCTACATACAAAGAGACGTCAGCTACCGAATTTTTCTCCCCCAGCTGCTCGGAATAACATCTTGAACTTACAGTCATCTCGCAAATAGTTCTGTTCCTCACTGGGAGTTAAAAACGTCAGATATCGTTAGTGTTGACAACGAATGAAAATACATATAAATCAAAATTTTTATCCACCAGCAGATAGGTGTTCTTATGGTAGAGCTTGATAATACATAATGAAATCTTTAGTGCCGGGCCAGGATTCGAACCCATTCACGTGTAATATGTGCAGATGTTGAACAAACAACAAATTGTAGCCGAGCTGTATTGTCACGAAGGGATCAAATTCCACATTAAGGGCGGTCTGAGTTGCATTCCCAGTTCAGAACCAATTTTATCGACATACAGAAGCCCAGATAAAAGATGGACAGTACATAGCGTTTGTTTCGTCACTAGAAATAAATAATTAGTATAAGAAACGCTACTGGTGATAGAGATTCTACATGTCGCCACTCCAGACTTCACTGTGGTTCAACCTAACGTCTACTTGGTAGAGAAGGAATTATATCTTCTTCACTTGGTGTAGCCAGAAGAGAATGGAATCTGTCTCGCCCTATCTTAAATCATTGACAGAAGTGGGAATCGAACGCAGACCATAGGTATAAGAACATACGATCAGTCCAACAGACCACCAAATCCTCTTCTCTGTGACTCATTTTTCTATCGTAATGCAGTTGCGCCACACTGGATGGGAATTCTCACACACAGACTCCCTGTAGTAATTTGTAGCATGTTCAGCAAATTCATTTACTTGGTATCTGTACACAAGGGTGCCTCTATCGACACGAATTAGTAAAATACTACTCACTTAGATTTTGATTGGGTCTGTGTTTAATTGGTATGCTGTGTCATACTCAAGAGGTATGCAAATGTGGCATTTCATAAATATAGTTATGTATTCCTAGAAACCCAAAATTTGTTTGTCAACAGCGGAAAGAGGCGTTACCTGTTGTGCAGCATTGTAAGTTTTTCACCATTGCACTATGAACCGAAAGTATTTTCTTGCGATTTCGTTATTCATGTTTGATCTGACCGCTTGTAGCTCTTTCACAGAAGGGATAAAAAAGTTAAAGTCAGTGAGACTGTATCTGAGAACCATAACAGACGCTTTTTCACAGGCCAGCAAGTTACCATAGAGCTGGCGAAGAGGTATGTGCCTTGGTTTCCTCTTACGCGGCCAATAGTGGCTAGAACTCGTAAACCGCTATTTAAAGGACGACATTAATTGCGATTTCCACCTGCAACGACTTTCCTGGGCTGAAAACCGTAATTTTACAATCTTTTGTTACACCTCAAGCGATAATAACTTAGATTATTTAATGGAAATGACAGGTAAAATCAAGTGAACTTTGAGGCTAAATTCCGTGAGCACCAGGAAGCAACTCGTCGATCACAGAGTTGCCAAACATACGTTGCCTTGTTGCCAAATCTCAGTTACAGTTCCAGCAGGAGGAAGACGAACCGATGTGATCCCACATCGGGCTGGGAAGTGACCATAACTGGTGTCTCCAAGTCGCGGCTGCTACGACCTGGAATACGTAATGCGTCTGATTCGCATTTCTGTAACTAGGTTCAGGGACTGGAGCGTCGTTACTAATAATACTCTGAACTGACTGCAAACTAAGCATCATAAGTCAGTAACTCTCATAGTTGTTTTTATATTTCTTTCGTAAGTGCACTCAAAACTAAGAAACTCATTCACAGGCGTTTTCGTGCCTCGCGGATAGTCAAGCACAACAAACAAATAAAAATAAATAAAGAATGTGTGTGTGTGTGAGAGAGAGAGAGAGATAGAGAGAGAGAGAGAGGGAGAGAGAGAGCGAGAGAGAGAGAGAGAGAGAGAAATAAAAAAGAATGAGAGAGAGAGTGTAAAAAATTGTTGTAAAGAAATTGAATCATGGTATGTAAAGAAATCTTTCATTAGTATGACACATTCCACATCATTACGAAATGTCGTATTCATGATATATGGTACAAGAATTAATCTAATGTAATCTAACCTAATCTAATCACATCATATTGATGACTAGCCATGAAGAGTCATGAATTACCGAAAGTTTTGCCAATACCAGTAACCAAATCTAAACTTGAAAATAAAAGACGACAATTTTTGTAATAAACCGTGACTCCTATCAAGACCCTTTCGTCCCTGTTAGCTAACCACTAAAGATGTCTGATATACCTCCATTCTGAAGTAACAAAGTGTGCATGCTTTTAAAGATGAAGTGCATGATGTGAAGTTCTGTGACGGAGATACAAACCCAACACGTAATCGGATTGTTCGCTAAGAAAAATCAAATGTTACGTATCGGTTTTTCTTACGAGCTGCTAGGTGTTTGAATCTAAAATAAGGATACAAACTTTTGTGCCTAAGCGACACTCTAACTGCACACCTACCGTGAATCCACGAATATAGCTTAAGTATCAGTTGCTTACTCACCAACAGTAAGATGTGTGCGTGTTTGACCAGAAATAACGACACCTGTTGCGATTGTTGGCAATACATGAACAGACATTAAAAATGCGCGTTTATTTTCACTAACAGGTGGGTGTGCACTTGATAGAGCTTGAAATGAAATTATGAGTATTTTTATACTGGATCAGTCTTCAGACCCACATACTTACCTTTGGAGGAGACCTAGAGAAGATTACAGTCTTGGGAAAAGGAATGAAATGATTGAACTATACTGTTCCGAGAGATTCAGATTCTCGAAAGAGGAGATAAGAATTCGAATCACAATCCAGCACCAAATTTTTCAACTCTCTAGTTCAATCAATTATAGAAGCGAATATTAAGTTTGAACTAATATTGCGAAAATTTTGTACTTTTGTAGCTTAGAATGAAAATATTTCTGTTTACTTCAAAGGAAAACAATTGTTTTCTAAAACATTGTCTGTCATACAGAACTTGAAATAGGTCATGTAGACCAAATCATGTGGAAGAATTGACAGTGACGTGTATCGGGATGCAGTAGGATCTCTTGCCTTTTGGTTTGTGAGTACTCGATAGCCATTTCTAGGCGTGAGTAAATGAAGAAAGGCAGCGCGTTTTTGTTATCAAGTCTTCGTCAATTACTTTAGTTTTAATGTAATCTACGAGTAATTGCTGATATTTGATATTAACATGAAAAGGATTCCGTAGACAGGGAAAGAACCTGTTCTTGGGAAACCACGTCTATAGTGACCAAAAGGCATTAAATGATCTTCAAGCACATGTATTCCAGCAGCGGTATGAATAAAATTATAGTAATAATGACAGTAATAATCGAATTATCCGGTAACTTCACACTTCACAGTGGATTTTCTCGAACTAAGAAATTTGCTGAATTTGTGGAAAATAAAAATGGCTTCACATCGAGCCTATGATGCCTAGAAGAGTCTTTACATCCTGCTGACGTGAGAATAGCATAATCTCCGCGTCAGGAGCTTGCTTCTACTTCACCATTTAATAGGCTTGCATTTTTTCCAAAGTGACTAATTTTGTAAGCTAAGCACATCATCCGTTACAGCACACTACTGGGGTTGGGAAATGTGGCCACAATGGTCTGGTGGAACGAACTATCACAGGTGCAATGAGTGGGTTCAGACATTTACTTTTAAGAGGCACAAACAGATTTATTTTACCTCTGGTGACCTCAAGAGAAAGACGTTCTAATCCAGAATCCGCATTAAACATTACGTTCATTCATTACCAGCTGGGCAGAGCCGATTTACGTTGGGAAATGACATAGCGGAAGTCATGGTAAACAGAAATATAGTCGCCAGTAAAATTACTTACATTAGAAAATTTTATTTTATTTGATGAACCGATAGCCATTTAAAGGAACAGGGCTCTTATTTTACTTGTACCTGTTTGAACTAGAGAGTTGAAAAATTTGGTGCTGGATTGTGATTCGAATTCTTTTCTCCTCTTTCGAGAATCTGAATCTCTCGGAACAGTATAGTTCAATCATTTCGTTCCTTTTCCCAAAACTGCAATCTTCTCTAGGTCTCCTCCAAAGGTAAGTATGTGGGTCTGAAGACTGATCCAGTATAAAAATATTCATAATTTCATTTCAAGCTCTATCAAGTGCACACCCACCTGTTAGTGAAAATAAACGCGCATTTTTAATGTCTGTTCATGTATTGCCAACAATCGCAACAGGTGTCGTTATTTCTGGTCAAACACGCACACATCTTACTGTTGGTGAGTAAGCAACTGATACTTAAGCTATATTCGTGGATTCACGGTAGGTGTGCAGTTAGATTGTCGCTTAGGCACAAAAGTTTGTATCCTTATTTTAGATTCAAACACCTAGCAGCTCGTAAGAAAAACCGATACGTAACATTTGATTTTTCTTAGCGAACAATCCGATTACGTGTTGGGTTTGTATCTCCGTCACAGAACTTCACATCATGCACTTCATCTTTAAAAGCATGCACACTTTGTTACTTCAGAATGGAGGTATATCAGACATCTTTAGTGGTTAGCTAACAGGGACGAAAGGGTCTTGATAGGAGTCACGGTTTATTACAAAAATTGTCGTCTTTTATTTTCAAGTTTAGATTTGGTTACTGGTATTGGCAAAACTTTCGGTAATTCATGACTCTTCATGGCTAGTCATCAATATGATGTGATTAGATTAGGTTAGATTACATTAGATTAATTCTTGTACCATATATCATGAATACGACATTTCGTAATGATGTGGAATGTGTCATACTAATGAAAGATTTCTTTACATACCATGATTCAATTTCTTTACAACAATTTTTTACACTCTCTCTCTCATTCTTTTTTATTTCTCTCTCTCTCTCTCTCTCGCTCTCTCTCTCCCTCTCTCTCTCTCTCTATCTCTCTCTCTCTCTCACACACACACACACATTCTTTATTTATTTTTATTTGTTTGTTGTGCTTGACTATCCGCGAGGCACGAAAACGCCTGTGAATGAGTTTCTTAGTTTTGAGTGCACTTACGAAAGAAATATAAAAACAACTATGAGAGTTACTGACTTATGATGCTTAGTTTGCAGTCAGTTCAGAGTATTATTAGTAACGACGCTCCAGTCCCTGAACCTAGTTACAGAAATGCGAATCAGACGCATTACGTATTCCAGGTCGTAGCAGCCGCGACTTGGAGACACCAGTTATGGTCACTTCCCAGCCCGATGTGGGATCACATCGGTTCGTCTTCCTCCTGCTGGAACTGTAACTGAGATTTGGCAACAAGGCAACGTATGTTTGGCAACTCTGTGATCGACGAGTTGCTTCCTGGTGCGCACGGAATTTAGCCTCAAGGTTCACTTGATTTTACCTGTCATTTCCATTAAATAATCTGAGTTATTATCGCTTGAGGTGTAACGAAAGATTGTAAAATTACGGTTTTCAGCCCAGGAAAGTCGTTGCAGGTGGAAATCGCAATTAATGTCGTCCTTTAAATAGCGGTTTACGAGTTCTAGCCACTATTGGCCGCGTAAGAGGAAACCAAGGCACATACCTCTTCGCCAGTTCTATGGTAACTTGCTGGCCTGTGAAAAAGCGTCTGTTATGATTCTCAGTTACAGTCTCACTGACTTTAACTTTTTTATCCCTTCTGTGAAAGAGCTACAAGCGGTCAGATCAAACATGAATAACGAAATCGCAAGAAAATACTTTCGGTTCATAGTGCAATTGTGAAAAACTTATAATGCTGCACAACAGGTAACGCCTCTTTCCGCTGTTGACAAACAAATTTTGGGTTTCTAGGAATACATAACTATATTTATGAAATGCCACATTTGCATACCTCTTGAGTATGACACAGCATACCAATTAAACACAGACCCAATCAAAATCTAAGTGAGTAGTATTTTACTAATTCGTGTTGATAGAGGCACCCTTGTGTACAGATATTCAGTTTTATTAAAACAGACTTTCGTCATAAGGTTATCGTGGGTAGTTTTATTTCATTTCTTATAATACAGTGCACAATTTTCGTAAGGTTTCCTTTAGTGTTGTTAAAACAGTTGTAAACCTCAGAGAGAAATTAATCATCAACGATATATGCGACTTCTCTGATGTTATCTATAACAGTCTGACAATGCACATGCAGGTTATTGATTACATGTATGTAGAAGACGTGTTCTGAGTTAAAGCTGTCTAAAAAAGGTTTGAAGAAGAATAAAACGCCATTACCACATGAGAACTAATGTAGAAAATACTTTTCTGACATATTATGGCACGATGCGCTCACCCTGCACATCTTTGAGATGCATCTGCTGCCTGGCTGTCTATTAAACCTGAAAAGAACAAAATGTCGCAGAAATTAGCCCTTTTTCCAAATGTGACTACTTTGGGTTGAGACGTGAAGGGAATTATGTCCAAAGTTGCATTACATTGATAACTTCAGCAGCCAGCAGAACTGCGTTTTAAAAAATGTAGCAGTGAATGTATTCGAACTCGGGACATCTTATCTACGCTACTAGCGGACACGTAGCTACAACAGCTCCACAGCTCGACAACAATTCCTCCACAACTTCTGCATTCCACAGCACTGTCAGATAATGCATATAGCTAGGTCTTGACTTCTGAGAGACAAACAGTTACAGCTTTTCTTTTGCACTAAGCAACGTTTTCTACAAACAGATAGCGCAATAGAACAGCGCAAGTGGAAAGGAACGCTTCCTATTTAAATTTCTGCATCCTACACTGTTGGCAGTTCTGTGTAGGTGGCAGTTCCGTGATTTTATTTCGGTGATTACAAAATAGAGTCAAATGTATGCACTGCGTAGCCGAGGCAGCTAGTTCATGGTGATTCGGTCAACCAAGTAAATGAATTTACTGAACATGCTGCAAATTACTACAGGGAGCCTGTGTGTGAGAATTCCCATCCAGTGTGGCGCAACTGCGTTACGATAGAAAAATGAGTCACAGAGAAGAGGATTTGGTAGTCTGTTGGACTGATGGTAGGTTCTTATACCTATGGTCTGCGTTCGATTCCCACTTCTGTCAATGATTTAAGATAGGGCGAGACAGATTCCATTCTCTTCTGGCTACACCAAGTGAAGAAGATATAATTCCTTCTCTACCAAGTAGACATTAGGTTGAACCACAGTGAAGTCTGGAGTGGCGACATGTAGAATCTCTATCACCAGTAACATTTCTTATACTAGTTATTTATTTCTAGTGACGGACCAAACGCTGTGTACGGTCCATCTTTTATCTGAGCTTCTGTATGTCGATAAAATTGATTCTGAACTGGGAATGCAACTCAGACCGCCCTTAACGTGGAATTTGATCCCTTCGTGACAATACAGCTCGGCTACAATTTGTTGTTCAAATTGCAGATTCCTCAACATCTCCACATATTACGCGTGAATGTGTTCGAATCCAGGCCCAGCACTAAAGATTTCATTATGTATTATCAAGCTCTACCATCAGAACACCTATCTGCTGGTGGATAATAGTTTTGATTTATATGTATTTTCATTCGTTGTCAACACTAACGATATCTGACATTTTTAACTCCCAGTAAGGCACAGAACTATTTGCGAGATGACTGTAAGTTCAAGATGTTATTCCGAGCAGCTGGGGGAGAAAAATTCGGTAGCTGACGTCTCTTTGTATGTAGACAGCAGCGTTATGTGTGGGGCACTATTCCCAGTGAGCACTAAACTCTTCGTCTTATTATTACTAGTTTAAACATGCTCACATGTCGCTGCTGGTCCAACAAAACCATATTTAACGTTCGTTTTCTCTAGAATATAACAGCGATAGGTGCCGGGTTGGAGTCCTGGGAAGGAAAAAATTAATGTTTCGTCGCGTCATTTCAGTTAAAACATCTAGCTACTGCCGCGAAAATCCGATATGTCACAAAGCTTTACCTCACGGCATTTCAAGTAAGTTACTTGTGAAGAAGCAATAGTAATATCTCTCGTAGTTCGTTAACAGGGACAGTAGATGCTGGGTAGGAATTCGCGTCTGTTAAAAAGTTTGCGTTATGTAATTTAAAGTTGATATTTGCTAACTGATACTGTCTAAGATCGAGGTATATCACTCTCTGTATGCCTAATCAGGAATGACTGTTTTCCAGTCAGGAAATCTTTGCTTATTCTGCATGACCTGGGGTTGAATCCATATGCAGAACGAGACGGTTCGTCGTGTCATTTGAAGTTCATACATATTCTCAACTAGCTGCTCGAGAATAAGTTAAATTTTTAATGTCATTTTGTGTTAAATATTAAGTACGGTATGTTACTTTGAAGAGGAAATCATGAATACGACGAACTTACTACGTGCATTACCTATCTGACGTAATAATGAGAGTGGTAACACTTCAGGTATGTAATTTATTGTAATAAATGTGAGCTTACAAGCCTTAAGGACAGTCTTATCTGTGATAAGGTGTTCCCTGATATTTGTAGCATCGTGATATTACTTTACATCATGAGTTACTGCGATACAGAGCAGTGTTTTCTAGTGGTGACTTTTTGGAACCATTTTCAATAGTCAAACGACTGTACCAAGGAGGGATTAGAGGACCTGCTAGACAGCTGAATTGTGCTGGTTGCATGCGAATCAGGCGAAATGCAATTCAGGTCGATCGGATACTTTTGAGCACGACTGTACTTACCTTGTAATAAACAAAAGTGAAACGCTATGTGTATAGAAATCGTAGTTATTACGTACGTTACCGTGATCAAGAAAGTACTATACTGTAACGTATTGTTGTGCTACGGAAAAGGCTGTCTCATTGCAGCTATACCACAAAAGTTACTACTAAAACATGTTTTACTTTGCAGAAGAGTTCATAATAACTGCGCAGATATAAAACAGTTATACCGCAAAAGCAATAATATAAATTGTGTCACTCGTTGGTAGCGTCGTGATATAATCATGTAGCTGTCAAATAAACTAACTACTGTGTCATCTGGTAACTCTCAGAAAGCACTTTAAATCCATAATGTATTTTCAAGTAAACCAAAATCTTGCATTAAAATCTCATTAGCAGTACTAGTATATGTTCTAAGTATGTAGGCCTTATAGTCGTTACGTAATCGTTCAACTAACAAGCAAGAATCTACGCACACAATAACACTGTGTCGTCTGTTCACTATAAAAATGCATTCGTAATTACTGTCTAAATATGTTCCCTAGGTTCTAGACTGGATAGTTTACTTCAAAACATTGTTGCATGTTAATAGTTTCTAAGTGTGATAAAGTATACTAGTAACGTGAAGTGAAAAATTTTGTAGCAAAGACTAAGTTAAAAGCCGGCCGAAGTGGCCGTGCGGTTAAAGGCGCTGCAGCCTGGAACCGCGAGACCGCTACGGTCGCAGGTTCGAATCCTGCCTCGGGCATGGATGTTTGTGATGTCCTTAGGTTAGTTAGGTTTAACTAGTTCTAAGTTCTAGGGGACTAATGACCTCAGCAGTTGTGTCCCATAGTGCTCAGAGCCATTTGACTAAGTTAAAAAGCAGATTATTTCTCAATAAACGGATTTACATGTGAAATATGGTGTAAACATTTACTCTTTCTGGTACGCAGAGTTTCAGTTTCAACGCAATTATCATGTGGTATACGCCGGTAAGGAATACTGGAATTTTTCACAAGGTTAGCTTATGTTATTTTTCTCATGCCCAGCCGGCTCACGTGGCTGCCTGCGGTGCGAGTCATTGTCTGTTTCTTTGTTGGCACGCGTCGTTATTAGGATTAGGAGGCGTAACTTCTACAAATTCACCTTGTCAAGAGTGCCCTGCTCTGTTTGAATCCCACCAGTTCTGATGAAATTCAAGTCTGTCGTTACGATTATATCGTCTGTCGTCATGTCGGTAGATTCCATAGTTTCTTTCTTGTCGGTCACGTGGTGGAGAATTTCTCCCTGAATCGTAACTGCGCGCTAAACCGTTGTGTCTGAAGTTATTCTGTCTCCCTTGCTAATAATTATTTTGGTTACCATATTGTCTGTTTCTATGGTTATCACTGTCATATTCATTACTATGGAAATGCGATCTTTCTCTGGAACTATTATTCTGCCAACGGTTGTCATACGGCTGGTGTCTTTTTTGGTCACGATTTGCGTTGTAAGAATTGTCGTGTCCAGTTATTATTTCTGTCATTGCGGAATTGTGATGGATGTGATCTGTTATTGTTGTGTTCCTGTTTTCGCGTCCCCCGAATGTCGGTGTCAATTTCCAATTCTTGTAAAAGTCCCTGAAAAGCATCAATATCGTCTTTTCCACGTCCTGCCAAAAATAATATGTCGTCAATGTTCAGGTAATTTGATTAAGCAAATGCGGATGAGTTCTGAGGGGCTGTATGGGTTTGACAGGTACTGATTCTTGTGCAACATGTCTTCAAAATATTTGACAGGTCTGGAAAATTCAGATTGTTCAAAGTGTTTCATTATCATGATGCTATGTTTTACGCGATCTTGAGTAGCTTGAGACCAATATGCTGAGAGGAAGACATGATAAAATTCTCCTTCACTGTGACAATCGTGAATGATCGATCGCATTCTTACAGCTGGTTCATTCTCTAAATAGCCACACATAAATTCTAATCTATGCTCTAATGACCAGTTGGGAGGAAAACAATGATAGAATTGATGAAGACAGGCTTGTGGGTGAATGTCGTTGCCAGAATTCTTATATGTTTTGAATTTACGTGTAGTAATGAACAGCTTATAGTCAAAGTCATCGTGTCGGCGAGTCGCATGTCGGTCATTGTTACAACGTGTCGGCGTTTCCATCTCAAAATTCGGGGCACCTTGTCAATTTTTTTCACAATTTTCGAAATTTCCTGTGTTATTATTTTGTGACTTTTCCGTATTTCTAAGTCCCTCTTCCCGTGTTGGAGCGCGAGTCTCCTCTGAAATATATAACTCTTGTATTACCTACGCCAACTAATCTTGTACTTCCCGGATTTCTCTTTCGTGCTGCGTATTAATTTGATTCTGATTTTGTTTGAATTTCCTAATTTGTTCGTATTCTTCTGTGTCATTAAAGACTACCGGTCTTGTGTCATTCAGATTATCATCTACCTTCGTAGATACGAGGGCTATCCACAAAGTACATTACGTTTTCGTTTGTGTCCGTTAGGGGCGGGGCTAGCGCGGCCATCTTGGTGTCACGGCATTCCGCCGTTCAGTCGGCATCCTGCCGTGCTACTAAGAGGTTCGTGCTGTACTCCGTTGAGTTACTGTGACAGGTTGAAATGTCAGCGTTAATTGAAAATGCCGCGAAGTGTGAAGTGCGTGCTGTAATAAGGTTTCTGACTGCAAAAAACTGTACACCTATTGAAATCTATCGGCAGCCTTGTGAAGTGTATGGGGACAACATAATCAATGAAGGTGGAGTGTGTCAGTGGGTCATAAAATTTAAAAATGGCCTAACTAACGTTCACGACGAAGAACGAAGTGGAAGACCCAGCATAGTGACTGCTGAACTTGTCGAAAAAGTCGATGCCGCGGTCCGTGAAAACCGTAATTTCACAAAGTTTGTTGCTCGGAATCATTACCGAAAAGCTTGGTTTCCACAAGTTTTGTGCAAGATGGAT
Source organism: Schistocerca nitens (assembly GCF_023898315.1). Taxonomy (NCBI): domain Eukaryota; kingdom Metazoa; phylum Arthropoda; class Insecta; order Orthoptera; family Acrididae; genus Schistocerca; species Schistocerca nitens. The sequence goes on from NC_064617.1 coordinate 859,808,810, forward strand.
ACCAAAAATCTTGACAGAGATTCACAAAAATCAGCGAATGGCTGCAGCGTTAAAGTTTTTGGACGCTTACGAGAAACATGGCGACTCATTACTCGATCGCATCGTTACTGGTGACGAAACATGGGTTAAGCATGTGAACTGCGAGACAAAATTGCAGTCAATGCGTTGGGGGCACACAAATTCCCCCCAAAAACCCAAGAAATGCATGAAGACAATGTCGGCAAGGAAGGTGATGGCGACTGTCTTTTGGGACAGAAAAGGTGTGATTTTTGTAGATTTCCTGGAAAGAGGCACTACAATAAACTCTCAAAGGTATTGCCAAACTCTACAAAACCTCAGAAGAGCAATACAAAACAAGCGCAGGGGAAAGTTGGGCTCAAAGATCTTGCTGATTCACGACAACGCCTGGGCCCACACGACAAATGCCACTCGTGAAGTTCTCGAATCTTTTAAGTGGGAGTTGTTTCCTCATCCGCCGTACAGTCCCGACCTGACACCGAGCGACTTCCACTTATTCCCAGCAATGAAGAAGTGGTTGGCTATGCAGCGTTTTGATGACGACGCACAGCTTCAAGAAGAGGTAACCACGTGGTTGAAGGCGCAGGCGGCCGAATTTTACGACGAAGGAACTTCCAAGCTCGTCGATCGCTACGATAAGTGCCTTAATTGAAATGGCAACTATGTAGAAAAGTAGTACTTAAGTGTGGCTTTCATCTGTATATAATAAAAAACAATTTCCAATACTTTATTTATTTTTAATTCCAAAACGTAATGTACTTTGTGGATAGCCCTCGTAAATTATTTAGCTGATCCGAAAGCTCGACTGCTGTGGTGTCACCGCCAGACACCACACTTGCCTTTAAATCGGCCGCGGTCCGTTAGTATACGTCGGACCCGCGTGTCGCCACTATCAGTGATTGCAGACCGAGCGCCGCCACACGGCAGGTCTAGTCTAGAGAGACTCCCTAGCACTCGCCCAGTTGTACAGCCGACTTTTCTAGCGATGGTTCACTGCCTACATACGCTCTCATTTGCAGAGACAATAGTTTAGCATAGCCTTCAGCTACGTCATTTGCTACGACCTAGCAAGGCGCCATATTCAGTAATTAGAATGAATTCTGAACAGACAATATTGTGAATCATGTACCGTCAAGAGCGACGTTCATCATTAATGGATTAAAGTTAAGTAGCAAACTAATTACGTCGGCTTTCTGAATTCTAATTCCTCGACATGTTCCAGACCTCACGTCAGTGTAGTCCTCCCCTCCTCACGCCAGCCTGCGTGAGCTAAAACGCGTGCATTTCGGCCTCCTCTAGTAACACAGTGTTGGCTCTTCTGCCAACATAACTACTTTCTCTGATAATGAACTAATTTCCTCCATGTGTCTTTCTGAACCAATTTTCAGAGTATCTACTGTGTCATTTCAGTTTTCCTGAGCTTTTGCAAGTAGCGTAACCGAATCGGTAGATGCAACTGAGTCAATTTTAGCCCGCAAGGTCTCGTGATATTCATGAACAGTAGTTTGCAGTTCTTTTATGGCTGCTTCGTGATTCTGCAATGCATTTTCATGACGCGAAAAGTAGGTGAAAATGCTCACAAATATGTGTTTTTACGTCATTACAGACTTTTTGACATTTCGATTCGATTTTAAGTAACTCTGCAGTTAAACCTTCATGTGTTTGTTCAAGCGTGGAGTCTAACTTCTGCAGATTTTGTTCCATTGCGTCTAACGTTTGAAGATTTTGTTCCATTGTGTCTAACTTTTGAAGCTTTTGTCCCATTTGTTGCATTCATTGTAATAACAGTGTATTGGTGTATGAGACATGTTCCTCAGTGCTATTCGGCAGTGCATTTGAACCGGAAATATTCGCATTTTGAAAAGCAGAAAATGTGTCTTAACTTACTTGAGGAAACGGTGAGGACGCAAAACCTGAATCTACAGTATTTGCAAGATTGTGTCCTGTCATTTCGGATTCCTAAGGCGAGCTGTTGCCGACCGATCGAACGATAATGCTTCCCTGTACACTAATTGCTTCACTGTCCACACCATTATTTGCCGCCCGCTCAATATCCCTATGCACAATTACCAAATTACTACTTTGAATGTCTGTTAATTCATTACACGGTGGTGCTGATAAGTTACGCTCGTCGTCACTATCATTTCTTTGGAGCATAGTGTTACGTTTTTCACACGCCATAATTATCACGCATTTCGGACGATAACAAGAAAAGCACAATTTGAAGAGCAAAAGTAAGAAAACACTTTAACATAGCACTGAAAATAATATTTAGTTAATTGCAAAACGCAGCTGCGAAATACCTGGTGCAAATCTACATGCATGCCTCAACGGTTTTACTGTACAACAATGAAAAACTACAACTACAAAGGAAATTCTCTCTACAATTACGTAGTAGCAATAAACAATAGAAAATTAACCAAACTACAAGAAAAAATCAGAAGATTCCAGTGAGGTATCCTCGGCTAAGGGTCGACATATGAAACATCCCCTTAGAGAAATTTATGAATTACTCTGCTGATAAACCTCTTACATCATTTTATTTTCAAACAGCTGAGCAAAACTGACCGTACTCAGACATTTCTCTCTTTACTTATTCTGATCATCACTAAACTGACACACAATCTTTTTAGCGCAACGCAATCTGACTTTCAATAAGCTCTACAAAAGAATGGCCCTGACTAACAATAACCTATACCTTTCATGAATCACTTACCCCACAAAAACCTTAGTTACTAGAACTACTGCAATACAGCGAGCACCAATACTGCCAGCTAAATAAAAGATTCTAACTACTGAAGGCACTAACTACTGATAAGCATACTTAGCAAATGAAAGATTTTGATAGAGAACAGACAATGTACACTCCTGGAAATGGAAAAAACACATTGACACCGGTGTGTCAGACCCACCATACTTGCTCCGGACACTGCGAAAGGGCTGTACAAGCAATGATCACACGCACGACACAGCGGACACACCAGGAACCGCGGTGTTGGCCGTCGAATGGCGCTAGCTGCGCAGCATTTGTGCACCGCCGCCGTCAGTGTCAGCCAGTTTGCCGTGGCATACGGAGCTCCATCGCAGTCTTTAACATTGGTAGCATGCCGCGACAGCGTGGACGTGAACCGTATGTGCAGTTGACGGACTTTGAGCGAGGGCGTATAGTGGGCATGCGGGAGGCCGGGTGGACGTACCGCCGAATTGCTCAACACGTGGGGCGTGAGGTCTCCACAGTACATCGATGTTGTCGCCAGTGGTCGGCGGAAGGTGCACGTGCCCGTCGACCTGGGACCGGACCGCAGCGACGCACGGATGCACGCCAAGACCGTAGGATCCTACGCAGTGCCGTAGGGGACCGCACCGCCACTTCCCAGCAAATTAGGGACACTGTTGCTCCTGGGGTATCGGCGAGGACCATTCGCAACCGTCTCCATGAAGCTGGGCTACGGTCCCGCACACCGTTAGGCCGTCTTCCGCTCACGCCCCAACATCGTGCAGCCCGCCTCCAGTGGTGTCGCGACAGGCGTGAATGGAGGGACGAATGGAGACATGTCGTCTTCAGCGATGAGAGTCGCTTCTGCCTTGGTGCCAATGATGGTCGTATGCGTGTTTGGCGCCGTGCAGGTGAGCGCCACAATCAGGACTGCATACGACCGAGGCACACAGGGCCAACACCCGGCATCATGGTGTGGGGAGCGATCTCCTACACTGGCCGTACACCACTGGTGATCGTCGAGGGGACACTGAATAGTGCACGGTACATCCAAACCGTCATCGAACCCATCGTTCTACCATTCCTAGACCGGCAAGGGAACTTGCTGTTCCAACAGGACAATGCACGTCCGCATGTATCCCGTGCCACCCAACGTGCTCTAGAAGGTGTAAGTCAACTACCCTGGCCAGCAAGATCTCCGGATCTGTCCCCCATTGAGCATGTTTGGGACTGGATGAAGCGTCGTCTCACGCGGTCTGCACGTCCAGCACGAACGCTGGTCCAACTGAGGCGCCAGGTGGAAATGGCATGGCAAGCCGTTCCACAGGACTACATCCAGCATCTCTACGATCGTCTCCATGGGAGAATAGCAGCCTGCATTGCTGCGAAAGGTGGATATACACTGTACTAGTGCCGACATTGTGCATGCTCTGTTGCCTGTGTCTATGTGCCTGTGGTTCTGTCAGTGTGATCATGTGATGTATCTGACCCCAGGAATGTGTCAATAAAGTTTCCCCTTCCTGGGACAATGAATTCACGGTGTTCTTATTTCAATTTCCAGGAGTGTATTTACCTTAATAGTGTTCAAAAGCCATAATATATATGTAAGTTTATGACATCCAGTCTTACAAATTTACTGTCTCTGATGGACACACGTCCAGATCATCCCCTCTCAAAACTCCGTCATCTCTCTCCCCACATCCACCACTGCTGGCAGCTCACCTCCAACTGCCCAACGCTACGCGCTGTTCACATCCAACTGACCAACACTACAATAGCGAATATTACAACAATGCCAACCAGCCACAGACTGCACACAGCACAGCCAGTGATTTTCATACGTTACCAATATAAAAACCTAAACAGCCTACTTACAAAAGCTGTGTCAGCGTCAAACACGGCCGCAGTAGTGGCTAAAAATTCCAAGTTAAGATGAGCCTCTGTACTATTCTCTACGTCGAAGACACTTCTCTCTGTAGTACCCTGTGACGACCTGAAACAAGTGTGTTCTCGACGGCATCCCTAAGCGAATTGTGTCTTGATTTTTCTCTGTGATATCCAACTGGTTCTGTGAATGGCCAGTTGCAACAGACCTTACGATTACCGATAAATGGTAATTTTATAACCAAGTTTAGCAATTTCCTACTGTTCTTGGGGATGAAGGCAGAAAATCTCTGTTATGGCGAAGGAATTTCTCATTCGAGCCCAACCGAAAGCCCTGTTCATCCACACGCATAGGAGCTCGCCCCTTCTACCAAAACAATTACTACGAGCCAATCAGAACGCTCCATCCAGAATTTGAACAAACGTTCCAGCAAGGGACACCAGAACTCAAGGATTGCTGCCACGCTTCAGAGTCTCATGTTTTCACTCCGCCCTCAGATTGTTATCTACCTAGAATGGATTCCTTTTCGCCTCTCACACAATGCAGATTTTATGGCAAGCCTCTGCGACTCTCCTGCTGAGGGGACACAGCAGACTGCGATCGCTGTTCTTTACCTGCAGGGAGAACGCCTTTCAGCGCCTAACAACTATATGACTCTTTTGTTCACTTCCCTTCTGCGAGGTAGCTAAAAGCCCCCTCAAGATTTCGGAACTAATAAGACTACGTCACTGTATCTATAGGACGGGAGACGCAGAAATAATTATCAGTGCAGACACTGGCAGTAATGAATGTTGCTAGCAGTATTCATGCAGCTTAAATGATTTGACTTTATGGACTTTCGGGACCTGCATTTTAATTTATGAAACAGGCTACATGACAATGTGGACATAAAGTGCCACATAACATTTTACTTAATATTGTCCTTACACACATATAAACGAATGTTTTGCACCACCCCAGTTCCCAGAACTCCTGAAAATAGACTTTGACTGTGGATATTGTTTCACAGACACAGTCCCTTTGGCTGTTCAGAGATGTCACTAAGCCCGCCCAAAGATGTAAACAACCATGCATGGGCAGCGCCTATTAGACGTAGGGGTCCGACAGCCGATCAGTTCCAGTCATTCCACCAGGAAGAAGGTACACGTCTCGTGTTATCTGTAATCCAACCAAGCCTAGACGGTCCATACCGCGGTTCGATCACGTCCGCATTGTTACTTTGTGCTAGGAAGGGCTCTCAACAGAGGAACTGTCCAGGTGTCTAGAGTGAACCAAAGCGGTGTTGTTCGGACATGGAGCAGATAACAGAAAGACATTAACTGTCGATGACATGCTTCGTTCAGACCGCCCAAGGACTACTTCTGCAGTGGATGACCGCCACCTACGGATTATGGCTCGGAGGAACCTTGACAGCAACGCCACCATGTTGAATAATGCTTTTCGTGCAGCCACAGGACGTCGTGTTACGACTCAAACTGTGCGCAATAGGTTGCTTGATGCGGAACTGCATTACAGGCGTCCATCTTTGCAACCACGACACCATGCAATGCGGTACAGATGGGCCGAATGGACCGCTCAGGATTGGCATCACGTTCTGTTCACTGATGTATGTCGCATATGCCTTCAACCAGACAATCGTCGGAGAGGTGTTTGGGGGCAACCCGGTCGGGCTGAATGCCTAAGACACAATGTCCAGCAAGTGCAGCAAGGTGGAGGTCCCCTGCTGCTTTGGGATGGCATTATGTGGGGCCGACGTACACCGCTAGTGGTCATGAAAGACGCCGTAACGGCTGTACTATACGTGAATGCCATCCTCCGACCGATAGTTCAATCAAGTTGGCAGCATATTGACGAGGCATTCGTCTTCATGGACGACAATTCGCGCCCCCATCGTGCACATCTTGTGAACGACTTCCTTCAGGAAAACGACATCGCTCTACTAGAGTGATCTTATGTTCTCCAGATATGAACTCTATCGAACATTCCTGGGATAGATTGAAAAGGGCTGTTTATGGACGACGTGATCCACCAACCACTCTGAGGGATCTGCGCCGAATCTCCATTGAGGATTCGAACAATCTGGACCAACAGCGCCATGATGAACTTGTGGATAGTATGCCACGACGAATACAGGCTACAACAATGCAAGAGGACTTGCTGCTGGGTATTATAGGCACCGGTGTCTATAGATATCTTGACCACCCCCTCAGCAGGTCCCGCTGTATGGTGGTAGAACATGGAATGTGTGGTTTTCATGAGCAATAAAAGGGGCGGAAATGATGTTTATATTGATCTCTATTCCAATTTTCTGCACAGGTTCTGGAACTCTCGGAACCGAGGTGATGCAAAACTGTTTTTGATGTGTGTAATTATGACGATGTAACTTCTGCCATTTCTGTAGTATAACTATCATTCAAGTGACAATGTACGCACCTGACTGTCGTGATCACCGTGATGTGTTTAGATTTCTGGTAGGATGTATCGCCTCATCCTACAGGTTGCAGTGTCCACTATATTTCCACTGAAGGATATAGGGGATGAGTGGTGGGTCAAAGTGGGCCACGTATTTATAAGTTGTGGTACTGACCAGCGGTGACGTGTGGGTGGCGACGTCTGCACGGAATGCTGTCACCGCCTGGTGATGCTGATGGAAGGTGCGTGGACAGCCTGATGCCTAGTAGGCCATGTGTGTGAAGTCTCTCGATGACAGCGGCAGTCCCTTTAGACGGCCTCCCCTGGCCTCACGCGTTCGCCGTCATGGGGCTTGGAGACTGCTCTGCTCGGGATTCGACCCGCTGCCCCTGGGCCGGAGTTGGATGGCGGCTTGCACCGTGGCACCGAGTGCCGCTTGGAACTCAGTGGTGATGGCAGCAGCCGATGGCCGTAAGGGTGGCAGCGCTGTGGCGCCAAGTCCCACCAGGAACTTAACATTGAAGGTAGTGGGTGCAGCCCTGACTGAAACCCATGTCTGCTCTTGGCGATAATTCATTCTTCCATGGTTCAACGTGGCTCTGGCACTGGGTCGGTACTGCAGAACTCGGCAGCGATACGGAGAAGACGACTGGATCACGAGTCAATGAAGAATCTGTCCTGCCGCAAAATACTAAACTACTCATACCTCTTTCCAGAAGAGTTCATATCAAAGATGGTGTGATGACGTCGCCTCAGCCATTGCGGCAGCTGTTGCTGCGCCACGCTGTTTCCTGGTGCGGTCAGCTGCCTTCGCTACGCAACCCGTTTGCCTGTTAGTTTATACTGTCCTACATGTCACCACAGAGGTAGCTTCCGTCATTACTTCCACCAAAGAGCTCTGGAAAAGCCTAGCCGACGTCCTTTGCAAACCAACTTGCTAGCTGGCTGTTGACAGCTCTGCCCCCTGGTAGTTTCTCTCTCACGTTTGGGAAACACGACCTGTACCAATTCGTCAATGTGTATTATCTTAAAAGTATTTAATTTATTATCTGACTAGAGAAATATTTTAGCGTTTACTCCTTGACAGAAGAGCATACCAGTTCATGTGGCTTTCTGGTCATGTAGGTTATGATCTTTGGTCAGAGGTTACTGCTTAATCCTCAACTGTTAAATAACAAAGTACACTTTAATATTTATTATTGTGACCCAAATATATAATGAAATTAATCAGAAGTTGTCTTATACTTTTATGTTATTAAAATTTCGTAGTTTTGCTTTTACACATGCCAAAGACGTCAACAGAACAAAGAGTACCTCACGTTCTCCACTGTCGTGACAGAGTACATAGTTCCTACGAATGTTTAACTTACTAAGCACAGTACTAGGCGCAGCTCCAAAGTTACTGACAGAGGAAGGATGCTATTAAAAATAGGTTTCTAGAGTAACTGTACGACGCAATATACGTCTTTACAACCAAGTGTCATTCAAAACAATGTGAATACATCTGCAAAACAAATTATTCACGACTGAAACGCTGTTGTCAATCCTGCTGTACTGAATACAAATGAGAGGTTTCTGCAGTGGTGGAGGCGTCATGAAGCACAATAAATATGTTAAAAATCAAATAACTCTACATTTAGACTGAACGCTGCTGTAGGTTTTCTTTCTGCGTGGAGAATGCAAAGGAAAGCTTACAATGTGTACTGTCTTCTTGTAGCTGTGAAGTTTGGTCGCGGTTTTGCAATGGTTTCGGCAGTTACATCGTTTTCCACAGTCATGCCTATGGCAACAAACAGCGGAAAATAAACTATTTCATGCAACCACTTACTTTCTTCGTAGCTGTGTGTGCATTTTCCAACACAATAATGTCACGACTCTCACGGTGGAAACTTTACCTACTACGAGAATTAGATTAAGCGTTTTCTCTGGCCACCAAAGCGTGATACTTTAATCTGCTGAAGCTACTGTATCCTCCTCAGTCATCCTCCATCATATTTCAGGGAATAGAAAGAGTTTCCTTTCTGACAAAAGGTGGATAGGGGAAAAGGCAACTCTCGCTGTTTCAGTGGCATTCGTGACTCCTTCGTGTTAAATGGCGAGAGATATCGGCCCGTCTCGACTTGGTATGGTTCAGCGAAACTAGAATTGCCAAGCTGGGGACTAGTGAGCACCACCAGCCCTCTATAACTGTAAACTCTGTGCGTATTTCGGCGACCACTGTTTGACGCAGTGGTGGATCTTTGTGTCTCACAGGGAATACGGATAATGGCTGAACCACCTGAATCGCCAGGCTGACACAAATCTCTATATAAAGAAACTTCTGTGTCAAGGTGTAATATATGTTGATGTGATGAATGTCTGTTGATGAGAAACAATCATTAGCCAACTATATGACTGGTACCCGCCGCACGCCAGGACTATAAAGCCTACCCACGCAAACGCGGTGCTGTCTGGACGAATGTTTATATTCGTAGCAGTACCAGGAACCTCATGGCGGCCATGGATTCCCGATAAACACATTCTCAGTGGTTCAGGTCGTCTGATCGTCTGTAAAAACGCTCATTCTAAGACGAGAGCGCAGCAGGATTTTCCTTCTGTGGAGGCAATTTCTGAGGTGGAAGTAACGTGCTATGACAGGGAATGCGCATTGTGTCTTAATATGTCTATCGTGATTGTCAGCGGAGAAGGTACCTAACGTAAATATATCATCGTCACATATTAAAAAATGGGTTGAATGTTTGACTAGGCCACTAATATCAGTTGAGCAACTGTAATAGTTCATTATTTCTAGAAACAGCGACATCATTGCAAGCTAACAGCTCCTGCAATCATAGCACTTGTTGAAGTACCACATTGTAGTGTAACTACAGCATACTGCAAATGGCTGGAACGTTTTGCGACATTATGCATAAAGGAAGATCCAGCTAAGTGACTGGCATCGGTTAAGTCTCTGTAAATCTGTTTTCACCCCTACAAATAAGGAGTAATTCCTGACTGAACGACATATAGTTGCTTTTCATAGCTGTAGTTATTACAAAGCTATCGGTATCAATTTCGCTTTTTCAGATGGAAATATAGTGAATTCTGCTGCTAGTGTCATAGCTCAGATGAATCGAACGATGTGTTGGTACCTTCCAAGGCGCAGCTGATTCAGTGGAGAAGCAATTTGCTCAGTGTTGTAATAAACTCAATGTAATAAGTTAAGTTGCCTATGACGGCCTGTGGATCGTTGATTTTACTTGCCGCCGGAAAATCATTAACTGCAGACAAGCGTCAATTAGCAGGATGAATAACCGGTAAATTTACAACATAAGCTAAATATTCAAGTTCTTCGAGGAAGAAAGAGCACTTTTCCTTGTTACACGTTAAGGCAGGCACAGAAAACATGTTAAACAAACATTCTAAATTTGCCAAACGTTCAGCAAGCATACGACTCATAAGAACAACATCATCCAGATACTTTATACATGAACGGACTTTGGATCTTAATTGTTCGAGGAAATGTTCAAGAACAGCAGGAGCTGAAGCACTTCTGGAAGGTAGTCTTTGAAATTGGAAAAAAAAGAACAGGCGAGTGTCGATCACAAAATACTGCCTGGGCTGCTAGACCAATGGCAACTGTAAGCATCCCTCACGTAAATCAGTATTGGGAAAGAATCTCACTTTTCCCAATCTGTCCATAAATTCCTCCAGTCGTCATGGAGGAAATGAATCCACGATAGACTGTGGATTTACTGTGACTTTGAAATTGGCACAGACGTAAACCTCCTGATGGCTTCTTAAGTGAAACCTATGGAGATGTCCACCAACTAACAGAAACTTGTTGTATCACCCCATTGTCTATCCATTGTTACAGTTCTTTGCAACCTGTTCGCGTTTAGCATGGGAGACAGGCTTAGAGCAATAAAATATTTGTTATGGATTATTTTTAACTGTAATATCCACCTCAAAATTTTTTGCCCTTCCTGATCCTGGTTCAAAAAGCTCACAGTACTTATTTCACAAGTCAAGGACATAAGAATTAGGCAATGAAAGACTGATTTGTAACACACTGTCTTGTATGCACACGCTGAACAAATCAAAGAAGAACACACCAAAAAATTTTGCACTGTTTCTAGAACATAGTGCATGAAATGAGACACTCTTGAAAAGTTACTGGTAAACTGTACACTCCAAGTACTTTTGTGGCGATTATATGCAGACAAAACAGAAAATGGCTTCTGCAGCAATGGGCTACCAAATATTTCATAGGCGTCTTCATTGATATGGAAACAGATCCATCTGTGTCTGATTGTAATTTGAAACCACTCTTAATTCGACAAAAGCTTTGTTCTTCTGTGTGTGGACTACAACAGAAGGTTTCTGCGAAGTGGAAAAGCGAGCCCTAGCTGGTGACAGCTGTAATAGCAGTGCTAACACAACATTCACTTGCTGAAAAGCTACACTGAAACCATACGGTAAGCCAGTGCCTTATCTGGTTGCGGCGTAAACAGACAGTCTGTACTTGACATTGTCACATTGGCAAAACTGTTCTTCACGACGAGGACAAACTTTTCTATCATGTTCTGAAAAACACTCAAAACAAGACTTCCACGCCTTATTCTGACGTACACGTCATGTACCATATGACTGAAACGTTTTTCCTTTACATTTACTGTTAATCTGAGCCATGCTTCTATTAATTTTAGCATTAAGCACACACTGAGATAAAGTGCCTTGTACGTTATCAACAAGAGACACTGACACAACCTGAAAAATAACTTCACTTGTGCCTACGATTCTGTGACACTCAGCAAGAGACAAAACTGTTTTCAGTTCCGGATATGGCAATTTTGGACAGCAGCTTATGTGTGTGCATGTGAAACATTTTGCATGATTGCATCACATAATATAACACCACTATAACTTAGTCCACAAGCGCCCCTGAATCTACAGTACCTTCTCAGCCCTTTAAATTCAGCAATCTAGTGCTTTAATAACTGTTCGCTCTGCTTTCATAGACGACAGAATTTAAGTCTCGTCGAACGAAATGTGTCTGTGCCTTGTAATACTCGTCGCTTTTAATAAGTAGTTCATCATATGCATAGTCTTCTGGCCGAGAGTCGGGCAATAACTTAATGCATAGACGGTACACGTCGGCTCCGCCAGTGGACAAAAGGAAAGAAATGCATGTCGTACCTTTAATGTTGTATGCTGTGAATTGTGCTTCGAATTTGGTATAGTATTCCAACTAAACGTCTTCTTTACTGTTACTGGTGAAACTTGAGGGCAGCAACCGGCTGAGGAGTTGTTTGTTGCGACTGTAAAGTTGTCATCTGTTGTACACTACCAGTCGTTCTAACTTCTGCGCCTGAATCTGAACAACTTCAAATGGCTCTAAGCACTATGGTACTTAACACCCGAGGTCATCAGTACTCTAGACTTAGAACTACTTAAACCTATCTAACCTAAAGACATCACAAACATCCTTGCGCGAGGCAGGATTCGAACCTGAGACCGTAGCAGCAGCGCGGTTCCGGAGTGAAGCGCCTAAAACCGCTCGACCACAGTGGCCTGCTGAACAACTTCATTTAGAGAGAATTCCTGTACGGGCTCAGACATGGTCAAGCACTTTCTAGGACATGCTATAATATAAAAATACACTCATGCTCAAAAATTAAGGATAATTGCAGAATGTGGTGCCACACAACGCGGCACTACACAAAACTGGCGCTAATAGTATAGGCACATAGGAAACATACGACAAACATCTGTAAGTCCACGATAATGGTGATAAGTTGAGAGAACCGCCCCGAAACACATGTGCTACAAAACGCCACTGTTCCCTGCGCATGTACCCCGACATCAATAAGGCATGTGATCACCAGGAACACGTACACAGGCCGCTCAACGGGTAGCATACCCTCGATCAGGTGGTCGAGCAGCTGCTGGGGTATAGCCTCCCATTTTTGCACCAGTGCCTGTTGGAGATCCTGAAGTGTCGTAGGGGTTTGGAGACGTGCAGCGGTACGTCGACCGAGAGCATCCCAGACGTACTCGATGGGGTTTACGTCTGGAGAACAGGCAAGGCACCCCATTCGCCCGATATCGTCTGTTTCAAGGTACTCCTCCACGATGGCAGCTCCATCAGGAGGAAGGTGCGACCCACTGCACCCCTGAAAAGGCGGACATACTGGTGCAAAATGACTTCCCGATACACCTGACCTGTTACAGTTCCTCTGTCAAAGACATGCTGGGGTGTACGTGCACCATAATCCCACCCCACACCATCAAACCACGACCTCCATACAGGTCCCTTTCAAGGACATTAAAGGGTTGGTATCTGGTTCCTGATTCACTCCAGATGAAAGCCCGTCGCGAATCACTGTTCAGACCGTACCCGGACTCGTACGTGAACATAAACTGGGACCACTGTTCCAATGACCATGTACTGTGTTCTTGACACCAGACTTTACAGGCTCTCCCGTGGCCAGGGGTCAGTGGAATGCACCTTGCAGGTCTCTGGGAGAATAAACCATGTCTGTTCAGTTGTCTGTAGACTGTGTGTCTGGAGACAACTGTGCCAGTGGCTGCAGTAAGGTCCCGAGCAAAGCTACCAGCAGTACTCCGTGGCCGCCTGTGGGCTCTGATGGTGAGATATCGTTCTTCTTGTGGTGTTGTACAATGTGAACGTCCCGTACTGTAGTGCCTGGACATGTTTTCTGTCTGCTGGAATCGTTGCCATAATCTTGAGGTCACACTTTGTGGCTCACGGAGGGCCCGTTCTACGACGTGCTGTATTTGACCAGCCTACAGGAGCCCTAGTATTCTGCCCCTCATAACGTCATCAATATGTGTTCTTTGAGCCATTTTCAACACACAGTCACCATTGGCACGTCTGAAAACGTCTTCACACTTACTCACTGCACCGTACTCTGGCATGCACCAACACACCTCTGCGTATGCTGCCAGCGCCACCGTGCGACGACCGCAGGTCAGATGCACCGCATGGTCATACCCCGAGGTGATTTAAACCCGCAAACCGCCCAGCAGAGCGTTGTTTCACCATGTATCAGCATTATCCTTAATTTATGAGCATGAGTGTATTATTGTCGCTACTTCCAACAGTACACTAGCTGTTCGTGAGAAGTATGGGCACTTCATCGTCGTTATGTGAGGTATATGGGGGATGGGGCAATACACTGGAGTACAAAAACAACCAATGTCATCGACATTGTAGATTTTGTAGCATTCCCAGATTTACTACCAGCGGAAGTCGAGCGGATACTACAACACACTCAAAATAGTAGATCACTTTATCAAATTTTGAACAATCTAAAACAGTTAACTAGGAAACAATTCATGTCCACAGGAACGCCCTATGTATTTGTTACTTTGGCTGAACACTATAGCGGTTGTCATTTGATGCAATACAGAATTATAGTGACATCTCAATGTGCAAAGGGCTATAAACTTTCCCACACAGTTCTGACTATTAGTTCTGTTAGTTAGCAGTCCGATCTGAGCTAAAACGATGCTGTCGGCGAATGTAAACTCTGGAGGGCGTGCCTGCACTGACGTTTTTCATTCATTGTTTCATCTGGCAACGACTGTCTGTAATATGTGTTGCTGTTGTGAGGTATCAACGCAACCTGGGACCTCATTCTTCGGACGACACCACAGACGCGTTATATTTTGTGACTGTTCTAGGAATGTACGCTCTCTTTAACAATAAACCATGTCATGATACAGAACGACTTTCTTGCAACGTCTGCAACTAGAGTTGGTTGATCGTCGCTGTGGAATATTCTTTCTTACTAAATGAACCTGAGCCTGCCGCTGTGGCCGAGCGGTTCTAGGCGCTTCAGCCTGGAACCGCGCTGCTGCTACGGTCACAGGTTAGAATCCTGCCTCGGGCATGGATGTGTCTAGGGGACCGATGACCTCAGATGTTAAGTCCCATAGTGCTAAGAGCCATTTGAACCATTTTTTAAAATTAACCTGTAACGAAACGCGCTGATCCTATTCGGATATTCTCTGTTTCCAAGATCAGTCCTATCTGGTACAGATATTTTAGTGACAAGCAGTATTCAAGTATTGATGGAACGAGTGTTTTGTAAGCTACTTACTTTGTTGGTAGAGTTCATATCCTGAGGATGCTTCCAATGAATCTCAGACTTGCATTTGCCTTACTCGTGATTAATTTTATGTGATAGTTCCATTTCATATCGCACTGTACTGTAGCATCACTACCTAGTTTTAAGTGAAACTTCTGAGAGAGTCACCATGGGGTATTGGATTAGCTACCGCTGGCACGTAGACAGTGTAGCGACACGAAGGTTATATCAACATGTATTCAAAAGGGATGTCAAGGAAAGCGTTTCTGAAGAAGAGAAGTTTGTTAACATCGAGTATAGATTTAAGCGTCAGGAAGTCATTTCTGAAAGTATTTGTATGGAGTGTAGCCATGTACGGAAGTGAAACATGGACGATAAATAGTTTGGACAAGAAGAGAATAGAAGCTTTCGAAATGTGGTGTGTGTGGTGTGCGTACTGTAAGATCTTCAGTACACACACCATCAGATTATTTGACTTGTCGCTCTAACGAAGTAGGCGAGTGTTAGCAATATGTCTCGTGGTCTTATCGTGGCGTGTTTATCTTCTCGTACAGACTGTTGAAGACAAATGCAGACTGACTGATCGGAGGTCTGTACACTCGTTATAATATCTCGCGCGTTCATGTATCACTGCACGAGTGTGATCTGCGAGGAGAAAAGGTTCTACGTTAGCAGCAATCTCATTGGCTGCGTTACATATTAATAGGCGGATCGGCGGAAGCAGGATTTGGTCCGTCTCTATGTCAGCGCCATCTCGTAGTGCGGTGACAGACGAGCGCTGCGCCTGCACTGTTGTGCTTAGTGGGGCGCGCTCTAGTGGGAAAGTTGTGTACGCACTGACTACGTGGAACTATGTACACAACATGGTGCTACAGAAGAATGCTGAAGATTAGATGGGTAGATCACATAACTAGTGAAGAGGCATTGAATAGAATTGGGGAGAAGAGGAGTTTGTGGCACAACTTGACAAGAAGAAGGAACCGGTTGGTAGGACATGTTCTCAGGCATCAAGGGATCACCAATTTAGCATTGGAGGGCAGCGTGGAGGGTAAAAATCTTAGAGGGAGACCAAGAGATGAATACAGTAAGCAGATTCAGAAGGATGTAGGTTGCAGTAAGTATTGGGAGATGAAGAAGCTTGCACAGGATAGAGTAGCATGGAGAGCTACATCAAACCAGTCTCTGGACTGAAGACCACAACAACAATTCAAAAGGGTTCCGAGACAGGCTAGCTGTGCTCTGCAAAATCTGTTTCACGCAGCAGTAGTAGCGGGAGTGGGCAGCACAGAGTCACCACACCAGGGTCAAAACCACATTATAAGCTACCTGATCGAGTGCTGGATAACAGTGTAAAAAATGCGTCCCAGGGCGGTATAAATTCTTCTGCATTTTGAAACAGATTCATTTGAAGCACAGCAGCACTACTAGAACGCTAGAGCTACACTAGATGACGAGATGATTGGGTGCTACCGTGGGCTCACGACCGGGTAGGGGCAGCCACCTCTCACACTTGATGCCTCAGTGCAGTAGCCTACAGTCTGCACCTGCCGCCACCAGGGGGCAGCGGGTCATGTCCTGTGCACGGCAGTCTTCCCTCTCCACTGTACAAGATGTGCGCCTCACGTGAGTCTCCTTGGCACGGGCATTCAAGAACAGATGCAGCAAGAAGAAATAAAGCACCGCTGACGTCAAGGAAGACTGTTTCTTGGAAATTGCATTGAATAATTAATTATGTCATTTTATGCTCCTAACGCGACTATTTTTCTTTTGAACTTCAGTATTCTTCTATAAAAACAGAAATTAAACTCATATAATTTGAAAGCCCGCTAAAGTGCTACTTTCGAGTCTTGTGATGCCTGTGACGTCACTGGCTAGCTCGCCGAGGCCCACGAGAAAGACAGGCCGCGGCGCGTACGTCTCGAAGGTAGTCCTGAACTCGCTCGCTCGCTCAGCTCAGATGCGTTTCTAAACCTGTTAACTAGGAGCTGGGTGGGTAAGCACTAACGAGAATTGCATCTTTCACTGGAATCTGCTATTATCAAGTCTTACTGATTAACAGTACAACAGCAAAATTTAATTTATGATCAATACTCGATATAAATGGTATAACGGCGTGTTTATAGCATTTAGTCTCTTCTGCTTAACAGTACTCATTACATGCTGGAAGTGGTGCCTTATGCAACTGATAATCATTTTAGCATGATCTTATTTTATTCTACGCCAGTACAGCCGTAACAAATTATAAGTAGGCCCATGGACTTCCCATCATTAGAGGACTAATAACAGTAAGATTCCATAATAGCGGATTCCAGTAGAAGATTCAGTTTTAGTTTGTTCGGACACCCCTAGTTACGAGTTAACAGCTGTGGAAACGTAGTTTATCTGCTGATTTGAGCGAGCGAGCACAGGACTACCTTCGTGACGTACGCGCCGCGGCCTGTGTTTCTCGTAGGCCTCGCTAGCTCGCTGCTCCTACTGTCATAGTGCTAATTCACAGTGATGTCTTGTTTTGGAATTTACGATCGGAAAACTGGGGTTTGTACTGTACAAATACATCTATAAAACTCCTGAAAAGTAGTTTCTGAGTGTCCCAGGTAATGAGAAGATGCACAAAATGTTTTTGTACTGTACCGGCAAATTGCCACCACATCGACGCACGTGTTCACTAACTTGATTACAAATATGATGCAGTGTGAAGTTAACATTAACTTACCTCCGAGATACGCTCTCCCACTGTCACAAAGAAGGATAGCGTCTTTGAACGAAATTAAACTCCTAGAGAAAATTGTCTTTTTATTCAGCTGCGTGTCAGTTGTTCGGTAGTTCAGTACTTAGAGCGGTAGACAGTCGAATTTTACGAGTTGATGTCCATAGATCGTTGGTTCTAATCTAACCCGAAAGAACATTTTAACTTATTTGTACAACGACCTGACAGTTCTCTCATGTGAAAACCAAATCACAATCACAAAACTTCACCACACCATTCAGAAACAAAACATTGTTAGGTTTTCCTTGCTGTTTACATGCGCTTACATTTGCAATCGCTCTTCATACACTTTATGTTTGCAAATATATTTACTAGTTAAGCGGGAACGACAGAGTGACGGGCTAAAATATTGCTCAAACTCAGCATTTTTTTCTCCTTACCTGAATGTAGTAGAGAAATGGGGTTTGCTGCAATGAATAAAGTCTACATTGAGGTTTTTATTGGTACTTTTTTATTTGAAAATATTAATATCTTCACTATATAATTGGAATTTTCCCGAAACAGCTCTGAAAGGAGGTACATCTACGCTTGAGGTTATCTGACAAATGAAATCAACATCACCCTGATCCTTACGGATGCAATTTTAGTTAATGGTAGGGATTCGCCCAAAAAAAAAAAAAAAAAAAAACCGCGAAATTATAGATATTTGAAAAAATTGCGTTTTTTGGGCCCTTCGTTTTTGGCCGAAAAATTACGAAATATCAACTTAAAAAGATCGGCTATAGTGAACTGAAGAGAATTCAGTTTGCTTCAAGGGAGAGCAATAATTATTAACATCGGATGAAAATTGTAGCGTGGTCGACGACAACCATGCCGAAAAACACGGTTTTGTGAAAAATGCGTCTAAAGCTTGACAGTTGTTTATCATATAAAAAAGGGACAAAACTTGAAACTTACGCGTTGTCACCGATGCCTGGTCCATAATAACTGAATGGCAGATTTCTGCTACATTGACCTGATAAGCCATTATTTTCGTCCTGAAAGCCCTTTTCGTCGCTGAGCTCATCTCCACTGGCGTCTCTGTCTTCACAGAATCGTCGCATGTCGTCACTGATTTTGATTTTAAGGGCAAAATACCAAACAAAACTGATTTTCATCTTACGACGAACCATAAATCCACTCGTCTCTGGGTGACGCTGATTGATGCCAACTCAGCCATGTAACAGCTGACTGGACGCCTACCAGGTGGACAACAATAGAATAGCGGAAGTCTACTATGTATTCGAGACACTGGTAAACATTTGCACCATTATAATTAGTCCAAAACATCTCACGGACGCAACGAAGGGAGCATGAGCGCGAAGCCGGTTTCTAACGCCGAGGCGTGCCGTCCATACTCGGTTTCACACGCTCATAGAACCGTTAATTTTTGTTCACGCACAATATTTTGGAGACTAATTCTTCAATGTACGTACATTCGAATTCTGTAATAAAAATTCTATTTTTTTCGCCCATCAGTATGTCGTTCCCAGTTAATGTGCTCACACACTTTTCACTTTATTAGAAACAATGTTTTAACTTCGTACTATCCACCTAAGATCCTGATTGTTTGAACTTTTACAGTTTCATCATCTTGCATAAAGATGAAGTAAATCTACTTCAGACGCCAACGTTAGTTTGCACTCACAAACATCACAGCCCTTACGTTTGTGTCACCTGCATGTTGTACACGATTTATATCTAACCTTATAACCTCATCGTCCTACACCTCGTTGTACCGTGGGCGTTTTGTAGGTGTAATCCAATGATAGAAATCATGGGATACCGCCTAATATCGTGACTGACCTATTGCCCGGTTTAGTGCAGCAGCTGGACGCGACATGCACTCATCAAGTTTATGGAAGGCCACTGCAGTAATACTGAGCCACGCTGCCTCTATAGCGTCCGTAATTGTGGATGTGTTGCCGGTGCTGGATTTTCTGCACGAACTGACCTCTCGATTGTTTCCCGTGAATGTTCGTCGGGATTCATGTTGGGCCATCTGTGTGACGGAATCATTCTCTCGCATTGTCCAGAATGTCCTTCAAACCAATTGTGAACAACTGTGGCCCAGTGACACAGAGAATTGTCATCCATAATACTTCCATCGTTGTTTGTGAGCATGATGTGTCCATGAACAGCAGAAAATGGTCTCCAAGTACTCGAACATAACCATTTTCTGTCAATGATCTGTTCAGTTGGACTAAAGAACTCAGTCCATTCCATGTAATCACAGCCCACACCATTAAGGATCCCTCACCAGCTTGCACAGTGCTTTATGGACAACTTGGGTCCGTTGTTTCGTGGGGTCTGCCCCGCACTCGAACCCCACCATCTGCTATTACCAACTGAAATCGGAATTCATCTGACCAAACCACAGTTTTCCGTTTGTCTAAGATCCAACCGATACGATCACGCCCCCAGGAGAGGCGCTGAAGGCGATGTCGTGCTGTTAGCAAAGGCATTCGAGTCGGTCGTCTGCTACCATAGCCCATTAACGCCAAATTTCGCTTCATTATCCTAACGGATACGTTCGTCGTACTTCCCACATTGGTTTCTGTGGTTATTTAACGAAGCGTTGCTTGTCTGTTATCACTGACAACTCTACAAGCACCGCTGGTGTCGACCGTTAAGTGATGCTGTCGGCGACTCCGTTGTCCGTGGTGGAGGTAATGCTTGAAATTTGGTACTCTCGGTACACTCTTGACACCGTGGACAGCGGAATATTGAATTCACTACCGATTTCCGTAGTGGAATGTCCAATGGGTGTCGCTACAACTACCGTTCCGCGTTCAAAGTCTGTTAATTCCCGTTGTGCAGCCATAATCACGTGGGAGACCTTTTCACCTGGATCACCTGAGTACGAATTACAGCTCCACCAATGCGTTGCCCTTTTATACCTTTTGTACGCGATAGTACCGCTATCTATATATTTGCATATCGCTATCCGTGACTTTTGTGATCTCATTGTGTTTCCACAACTGTGCAAATATCGACGATATGCACAATGTCATTTATTCGGAAACAAATTTGTTACATTCATTCATTGTACTTGCTGAAGTCAACTCCAATTCCCACTTCCGTCTATGTTCTTAAGATTTCCTTCAGTGCTGTTCAGTTCTGCCACGCGTTTGTTCTTCCGGCAATGTCCTTTATTTATTAAAAGTGAAACGCAGCAGAATCAAATAACTATCAATAACACACATTGCACTACCAGATAGAATACGTCATTCATCTTGGTTGTAGGAGCAGTGTGGCGAAATGGTTAGCAGCTCACTGAATACATATACATTTGAAGTGTTACGCTGCAGTTCATAATCGAATGCCTCCTAGAGGGTTCATCGAACCACCTTCAAGCTATTTCTCTACTGTTCCACTCTCGAAGAGCGTGTGGGATAAACGAACACTTAAATCTTTCCGTGCGAGCTCCGATTTCTCTCATTTTATTATGATGATCCTTTCTCCCAATGAAGGTGAATGAGAACAAAATACTTTTCGCATTCGGAGAAGAAAGCTAGTGATCGAAATTTGATGAGAAGTTTCTGCCGCAACGAAAATGCCTTTATGTTAACGACTGCCACCCTCATTCACGTATCATATCCATGGCATTCTCTCCCCTATTTCGCAATAATACAAAACAAGCTGCCCGTCTTTGAACTTTTTCAGTGTCCTTCGTTAATCGTATCTGATGCGGATCCCATACCGTACTTCACTTCCATACATGGCTCAGAAAATACTTCCTACGTTTCTAGGCGCTACAGTCTGGAACCGCGCGACCGCTACGGTCGCAGGTTCGAATCCTGCCTCGGGCATGGATGTGTGTGTTGTCCTTAGGTTAGTTAGGTTTAAGTAGTTCTAAGTTCTGGGGGACTTATGACCTCAGCAGTCGAGTCCCATAGTGCTCCGAGCCATTTGAGCCAATACTTCCTAACACTTAGGTCTACATTCGATGTTAGCAAACTTCTCTTCTTCAGAAATGCTTTTCTTGCCATTGCCAGTCTACATTTTATATCCTCTCTACTTTGGCCATCATCAGTTCATCATCAGTCTATATTTTATATCCTCTCTACTTCGGCCATCACTAGTTCATTATTTTGAATGAAGACTTTCGATATGTTTAGTTTTTCCCATGTGTGTAAATCTTTGTAAAATAAATATGTAGTAATCGAATTCTTATTGGTATAATCTCAACCGTTAACTGATCACGCATCACTTGAATATAGATCAGCCAAGGGCATCCGTCATACTTATATGTGAGGAACATGGTTTCTTATGATGAATCCATGGTGCAAGTCTTCTTTTAAATAATAGGTAGCTGCCGATCAGCCTAAAGCCCATTTGCTATATTCCTTTATTATTTATTAATCGATTATGCTCAGGAATCTGTCGACAATTGTATTGAACCGTTACTAGAAACAGCCAGTAATGGTTTACTTATTTCCTCCCCGCATGGGGAGAACACTTTCATTTACCTCACCCTTCCAAGATATTTTTCCTTACATAGACACCCCCATAATAGACTAATTTGAGTTGCGCAAAAAGAATTCGGATCGTTCAGATACTTTTGAGCACAGCCAAGACAGCTGCTCTTGTGCTACTTCATTTTAACGACCTGTAAAGTCACTTTAATTGTACAAATCCTGCAAGTTAAACCATTTACGTAAACTACTGGTCATTAAAATTGCTACACCAAGAAGAAATTCAGATGATAAACGGGTATTCATTTGACAAACATATTATACTAGAAGTGACATGTGATTATATTTTCACGCAATTTGGGTGTATGCATCCTGAGAAATCAGTACCCAGAACAACCAACTCGGGCCGTAATAACGGCCTTGATATGGGCATTGAGTCAAACAGAGCATGGATGGCGTGTACAGGTACAGCTGCCAATGCAGCTTCAACACGATACCACAGTTCATCAAAAGTAATGACTGGTGTATTGTGACGAGCCAGTTGCTCGGCCACCATTGACCCAGGGCAGGTCTGGCCAGGGCAGCAGTCGAACCTTTCCTGCATCCAGAAAGGCCCGTACAAGACCTGCGACATGCGGTCGTACATTATCCTGCTGAAATGTACGGTTTCGCAGGGATCGAATGAAGAGTAGAGCCTAGGGTCGTAACACGTCTGAAATGTAACGTCCACTGTTCAAAGTGCCGTCAATGCAAACAAGTGGTGACTGAGACGTGTAACCAATGGCACCCCATACCATCACGCCGAGTGATACGCCAGTATGGCGATTACGAATACACGCTTCCAATGTGCGTTCACCGCGATGTCACCAACACGGATGCGACCATCATGATGCTGTAAATAGAACCTGGATTCATCCGAAAAAATGACGTTTTGCCATTCGTGCACCCAGGTTCGTCGTTGAGTACACCATCGCAGGCGCTCCTGTCTGTGATGCAGCGTCAAGGGTAACCGCTGCTATGGTCTCCGAGCTGATAGTCCATGCTGCTGCAAACGTCGTCGAACTGTTCGTGCAGATGGTTGTTGTCTTGCAAACGTGCCCATTTGTTGACTCAGGGATCGAGACGTGGCTGCACGATCCGCTACAGCCATGCGGATAAGATGCCTATCATCTCGACTGCTAGCGATACGAGGCCGTTGGGATCCAGCACGGCGTTCCGTATTACCCTCCCGAACCCACCGATTCCATATTCTGCTAACAGACATTGGATCTCGACCAACGCGAGCAGCAATGTCGCGATACGATAAACCGCAACCGCGATAGGCTACAATCCGACCTTTATCGAAGTCGGAAACGTGATGGTACGCATTTCTCCTCCTTACAAGAGGCATCACAACAACGTTTCACCAGGCAACGCCGGTCAACTGCTGTTCGTGTATGAGAAATCGGTTGGAAACTTTCTTCATGTCAGCACGTTGTTGGTGTCGCCACCGGCGCCAACTTTGTGTGAATGCTCTGGAAAGGTAATCATTTGCATGTCACATCATCTTCTTCCTGTAGGTTAAATTTCGCGTCTGTAGCACGTCATCTTCGTGGTGTAGCAATTTTAATGGCCAGTAGTGTAATTTTTTGGATGCAAAATAAATTCAAATGTGTCGAATACTTCTGAATATCAATAACATGACTGCTATGGTGCTGCGTTCAGTTTACCTGTTTCGTTTTTCACGAAAGCTAAAAAACCATAGTCAGTTCTCATATTTTTAAATTTCCTGCCCCACAACCGCCTTACATTTTTTTAAATTTCCAACCAGCACTATCTTTGATTTGGAAATTTCCCATCATCTGCCGTTTTGTATTTTCAAGTTTCCCACCATCCGCCCTTTTGGGTGTTTTAAATTTCCAATCCTACGCCACCTGAACTTTTTGGACACTGCAGTACTTACTACTGGCGATACGCTTGAACTATGGGACAGAATGCCTGTACGCATACTACAAGCTACTAAATTCCATTGCTGGATTTTACCTCGAGACCCGCAGAATGCTATCTTTATCAGTAATTCTAAAACAACGGATTTTCGGCCATATGTTAACATGCATTTACTTCTTGTTAAAGTTTGTAAGAAACATCCATTGCCTTGTGAATAATAAAATACAGCAAAGACTTATACCATCTGAGGTCGTGAGCTTGGGGGTAACCTGTAGTATTTTGGACACTGAATAAATTTTCAGCAGTGAAGGACGCTAAAACATTTATTCATATAGATGACCGGTTTCGGCAATTCTTTGATATATTCGAAGATCGCAACAGAGAATTACTGACACAGAAAATCTACACGAATAAATGATTTTATCGAGGTCGTCAGTTGAAAATTTATTCAGCGTTAAGGATAAAGGCTCTAAATTACTGTAAGGAACCCTTTCAAATAATACAATCCGTGTGCCATTGGAAATGGTTTACGTTTCCATTTTAATATGTGAGCATTACATTCACACATTTATTTTTTTATTAAGAGTAATAAAAAGAACATCGGCGACGTAGCATATTAGTTCAATAGGTATAACGTCAGTGTAAAATGTTTCTGCTTCTAGTGTTCACGGTGCGATTGCTGTAGTTAATTTCAGATGAGGTCATATTATTCATCACAGGCTCCTTGAGAGAGCATTTATTGCAATGATTGCCATGTTAGAATTGTGTAGTACTTGAAGAGCAGCATGCATATGATCCGCGGATCATCTTTGGGAATCGTTCTTCTGGCCCTTTCCCCGTCAATTAGGATTCTTTTTTAATTAATTGAGATATTTAAATATATGGCACCGTAGTATCCAATTCAATGTAAATGAGAAAATAATTTGCTTCTTCGCATCATTGTCAGTGTAAGCTCTTTGAATCCCAATGAAAAAACAAGAATACCTATTTTCTGCATTATCTCTAGAATATGATACATTATTATCCACTTCATGGTCTTCGCTCCAGTAGAGGTTGGTAAAAGAGTAGCTATATTTATGTACCATACAAAACACAATAAAGCAACATTAATTCATAGACATGTATTCCGAGAGTCAGGCTCCCATCATCAGACTGTTCGTGCTTAGATCATCGATCAGTAGTACTTGAATTTTTTGTAGTATCAGTAATAAAATAACGTTATCTGGATAAAAGGACTATGTATTACTTTAAATTTTCTTATGTGTGTCCCACTTTTATGTCGCATCGCTCTTCCGCTCATTCACTAGAGTTTCGTAGTAGTGTCTCCTACCGTGATCACTTATTGTCACACCACCTGACTTCTAGTTTTGGTTTGTCCAGCGGGCATTCAGTGCATGACATCACCACAGATAAAAGTCGCCTGCTTTAACAACAAGTAAACGTTGTTAGAGGCGCTGATGAACAAACGGAGACACATTGCTGAACAATTTGAAGTGTTATGCGACAGAAGAGTGGAACGAAAGTTGGAAAGTTCAAAGTTGGGCATGAACTTTTCTACCCGGATAACCTTATTTTGCAAGTGCTGTTTTGAAAAGTACAAGTACTGCTGAAAAAAATGTTCAAATGTGTGTGAAATCTTATGGAACTTAACTGCTAAGGTCATCAGTCCCTAAGCTTACACACTACTTAACCTAAATTATCCTAAGGACAAACACACACACCCATGCCCGTGGGAGGACTCGAGCTTCCTCCGGGACCAGCCTCACAGTCCATGACTGCAGCGCCCAAGACCGTTCGGCTAATCCCGCGCGGCAAGTACTGCCGAGTGAAGATGTAAACACGGACAGCCAGATGATAATAGATTAAATTTGATTAATGAACAAGAGGATATAATCGACATTCTTGCCTTCAACCTATATTTACTCCTACTGAATTGCCAATTTTGAACTATCATCTGTCACAATCTTCATGTTTTCATATATATTTACAGTTGCTGACGTATGGTATTTTATTATAGTCAATAGATTTTCTTCATCAACATTGTCGAACATTTTCTCATAGACTGCATTTTTCCGAGGCAAACTGGGGGACTGAAAGTGATGAAGTGATATTATATTGCCATTGATGTACATAAGACGGGGATTTAAAAAAATAGCACAAGACTTCAACTAAATGACTCATCGCTGCTGAATTCTCTTCGCTACACTGATGCGCTCTCTCAGATTTTTATAAAAGCGAATAACCTGCAAAGAGCTATTAATGGACATACCAAATACGTACTTGATCCGTTCAGTACGAAACAGAAACAAGACATCACTGCAAGCATGGAGAGCTGCATCAAATGAGTTTTAGAACTGAAGATCACAACATAAGCCTATAGCATTAGAAAAAATGGCTTTTTTAGGAAAAAACTCTATATTCTCCTTTATATATATATATATATATATATATATATATATATATATATATATAGAATGTAGCCGTATATATATATATATATATATATATATATATATATATATTCTCCTTTACATCTAACCAGGCATTGTCCATGTTTTGCATTATATTCGTTACGATGAAGGTAAGTTACATCTAATGCGCAACATTATTGTAATGTGTAAAAGCTGGCTGGTAGGAATTACTGGCTCACAACTGTATTTTAATATGAAAACTTGAAATTTTCAGTATGTAGCCGTATTTACAAACTAATATGGAATGTGAATGTAAAATGACGCATTCCACATTATTACGATTTATCTTGCAAATCATCCATGGAACACAAAACTAACTAAATAGCTATAAAACATTTAATAGCTACAGAAGTGCAGAAAGAAAAAAAGTTTTGCGTAGTTTAAATTCTTCCATGAGAACAGCAATGTTGACATGTAGTTTTAAACTATGAGGACTAGCAGCAACGAACGTGAGAGAAAGAGGAACGTAATGAAACACAGTGTTACAAAGATAGGGGAAAAGAATGTGAAGTTATTAACTGAGAAATGATTATTGGAAGAGGCGTAAATGGAAGAAGATGGGAGCACTTGCTTTGCTGTTTGAGAAAGGGATAAATGGAATTACCCGTTAATTTCTGGTAAATGTAATAAGAATGGCATAGGTAGATTCTTTTATGTGTTTGTCTATTTTTTGTTTGTCTGTTGTCGATGTATTATGCTCGCAGTAAAAGGTCGTAACAACGTGATAAAATTGTCTCTGATAGTGCTGTTAAAAGAATTACTGTTTGTTGCGCGTATGAAGAGCCTTGGGAGAGACGGCTGGATATTTTTAGCAACTATTTATTCATGAGATTACAGGTTTGAGTGCTGTTGTCCACGTCTCTTCCCGTACACGTCGCATTCAATCTGAAACAATTCTGCTACTTCAATACTTCCAAAAATACTAATAAAGGTCGTGACGCTCACCTTTGTTCTCATGAAATGATAACGGTTTATTGTGTCTCTTGTACAATTCTCCACATAACATGAAAAGAAGCGAAGAGGGCATTTAATTGTGCTCAAAATTCACGATAGCTTGTTTCAGAGGCCGATGGCAGCAACAGAGCAAGAGGTTCCGAAAATATTTCTTTGTAGATGGGCACAACTGTGGTACTAGGTAAGTGAGATCTTATGTTAAGATTATGATGAGACTAAAGGCACTTACATTCCGATACAAAGAACTGGAGAGCTTATGCGCTGAGACGCCAATGAAGCAAACGAAGCATGTGGAAGCCATGCAACTTGTCTGGCCCACAGCCAACTTAGCAGGGTGTATGAAACACTGGGGTGGTCATATAGATAGATTTTACAGATGTAACGCACACAAATAATTTCGATTGGTTCTAACTGACCGGTATCCTCACTAGTCGTGCAATGCTGAGTTACATCGCCATAGAGGAGGATCGATAGAACGAGTGATGGCAAAAGTTTACGTTTCACGTGCTGTGGAAATACTTTCTAAAAAACTGGAAGGGCATAGAGGCAATCAGAAGTCTTCCTGCTTGTGGCGACAGTATTCTCAATGCAGTCATGGTGTTCATCCAAGGTCTATTCTCAAGTTCTTCACTGTTCTATGATACGCTATTGAGTCCTTTCAAGGCAATTAATGGCTTGACACGGGAAGTAAAGAAACAGAAATTAAGATATTTTTCCCCAAATATGGTATTTTTTTAAGTTCTTATGTTGCAGTATACTGTCAAACTACAAGGAGGGTCTCTCACCGTGCCATGCCACTGATACTCAAAAGAGACTCAATACAGCGAGTAGTTTGCGAAGAATCGGAATAAGTTAGTGTTAAGTCAAACCTGGAGTTACTTAGTGTAGAGGTTGGAGAGGCAAAACAGCTCTGTCTCCATTCCAGCCCCGATGTAGGGTGCAGCCCTGAATCGTCGCAACTGGGCAAAGTAACGATTTTTTCACCAAGAGCAACCAAGTTCACGTCGCATTATCTAGTTTACAGATATTGGCAGTTTTTCATACATATCCATTGCCTGTAAGGGAGGTTTCCAGTGAGCTGTTGTGGGGTCTATATGGAGCAGCCGGCCGGTGTGGCCGTGCGCTCTAGGCGCTTCAGTCTGGAGCCGCGTGACCGCTCCGGTCGCAGTTTCAAATCCTGCCTCGGGCATGGATGTGTGTGATGTCCTTAGGTTAGTTAGGTTTAAGTAGTTCTAAGTTCTAGGGGACTGATGACCACAGATGTTAAGTCCCATAGAGCTCCGAG
This sequence comes from Schistocerca nitens, assembly GCF_023898315.1. NCBI lineage: Eukaryota > Metazoa > Arthropoda > Insecta > Orthoptera > Acrididae > Schistocerca > Schistocerca nitens. Next base: position 859,837,737 of record NC_064617.1, read on the forward strand.
CCATTTGAACCACTTTTTATATGGAGCAACGTAGCAGAGTTTAATATTCAGTTTCACGATATTCGTGTCCGCTTAGTATAATGAATGGCAGGTCCTTTTAAATGTGGAAACAAGGAAGATAATACCAGAACCCGATAGCATCGGATTAAATCGTGTAAATACACGACGCAGTTACTTTAATGTGACCACCACGCATGTTCGACGTGAACGTGCAGTAACCACGCACAGACGGCAGATGGCAGCACTAATACCGGACGGTACATAAATTGTGTTGGGAGGACGCAGGAAACAGTGCAGTCGTTGTCGTAATTCGGAAACGAAACGATTTCTCTGACGTCCAAATGGGCATATCACTGGCTTTTGGTCCAACAGTGAAAGTATTTCCGAAGTGGCTAAGTTTATAAAATGTTCGCATACCGTCGTCGTTAAAGTATACTCTCCATGGCAAAATGACGCTGTCCAAAACCTGTTCCGAGGCAACTGCGGTGCACCACGGGCCAAACATGACAGGCGTGAACGACAGCTGCGGAGGTGTGTACGGGTGAATAGACGTGCAAATGTTCAACAGCTGACCGTCGAGACGAAAAATGGTGCTACCAACAGTGTCTCCTTAATGAGCTTTCACCGAATGTTGGTGCGAATGGGCCTCCGCAGCAGGCACCTGTTTCATGCACCCATGGCGATTGCTGTCATCGGCGACAAAGGCTGGAATTTGCACGCCAGTACCATAACTGGACGTCAAATGAGTTATGAGCGGCCTTTTCAGATGAATCACGTTTTGTGATCGATCGGACAGACGGCCGTTGGCGTGTATGGGGTGAAAAGTCTTAAAGCAAAAGCAAAAGCCAGAGGAGAGAGTGTTGTGGTAAGGGGAATGTTTCCGTGGCATTTTCTGGGTGATCTCGTCATTCTGGAAGGAACAAAAGCTAGACGCAAGTATGCACCTATCCTTGGTGACCATGTCCACCCCTACATGCCGTTTGCTTTTTGTCGGCACGATGGCAACTACAAGTAGGGCAATGCAAAGTGTCACACAGCTCTTAGGGTAAATTCGTGGTTCGGAGAGCACCAGGATGAGTTTACCGTTCTCCCCTGGCCACAAAAGTCTTCAGATTTAAACGCATTCGAGAGTCTATGGCACCACCTCGATCTAGCTATTCGAGCCATGGATCCCCAACTGAGAAACCTATCGCAGCTGTCAACGGCCCTGGCTCCACATCCCTATCGGTACCTTCCAGAACGTCAATGTGTCGCTTAACACACGTTTCGTAAGAGTCCGAGCTGCAACAGGTGGCTATTTAGGCTTTTAACAGAAAGTCACATCAATGTGACTGGACAGTGTATTTAGGCAATATAAAATAGACCGGGCACGTAAATTCAGTAGGAGGAAAAGACGATGGAAGACTTAAATTTGTTGGACGGCTCTTGCCAAGACGTATTGTATCTTGAGACTGTATTTTTACTGTTTTGTTGTAGTTAACTAAAATTACAGAGCCCCTTTAATTGTTGTACACTTCACTGAAGTCTCGGTCATTCGCTAAAATTGAGTAATTCATTTGTTGTCTCCAGTTGATGTCGCCATGGGGAACAAGAAACGAATTCAATGCAAAGTAGTGCTGATTAAAGTGAAAAATTTTAAATATCGGTAGTATGGTCTTGAAAAAAAGTGAAGTTCTTTCGATAGCTATATTTTATGTCACAGTTGTACATTTCAAGTTCTTTCGACATGAGAATTCCATTTACTGTTACTCACTTTCACACTTAATTGCTGATAAAACGAGGAGTAAAATATGGTTGTTAACCAACGCAAACAAGTACTACGTCTCGTGATATAAGGCAAAAAAAAAAATACCAAAACTCCTGCTAAACGTGCAAAACACTCAGAAGTCTGAGATCCCTGAATCTGCACCATGTCCGTTGGAAATCGACCTTCTGCAGCCAAGACTCTACAGATCGTAATACAGATCGATCGATAGGAAGCCATACTATTATTTCACAACCTCTAATGGCAGCAGCATTCAAGACGGTAGTGTTAATAATTCTAGGATAGTGCTCCATCATTTGTAGTTGTTATTAAATAGGCAAGTCAGCAGATCTCTAACGAATTTAGAAATGTTCTGTAAGGATCGTAACAAGTCGACGTAGCCAGTACAACAGTTGTAATGGCCTAGGGGTTATCTTTATTACTATGGCACTTACATACGTTGGCTGGTGTCTCAGGTTTAAACTTAAATCAAAACAGATATGATAAAGTGTCAGTGGGCAGCAACTACGTAGAGACATGTCCTGATTTAACACGACACTCTAAATTTAAATATAATAACTCACAAAATAAAATTGCACAAGAAAGTTTTTTTAGTAACAAGCATTAAATTACCAAGAGCTGTGACTTGAAAAGGCTATATTTGTTACTCGAAGACCTGTCGTAATTCCTTAGAAGCTAAAACGTACCTACATCGTCGTTTCTAAATCACACTGGCATTGCTACTTTCGCTGACTATATATAGTTGGTGCTGTGGCCTTCAGTCCTGAGACTGGTTTGATGCAGCTCTCCATGCCACTCAATCCTCTACAAGATTCTTCAGCTCCTAGTACCTACTGCAACCTACATCCTTCTGAATCTGCTTAGTGTATTCATCTCTTGGTCTGCCTCTACGATTTTTACCTTCCACGCCGTCCTCCTATACTAAATTGGTAATCCCTTGATGCCTCAGAACATGTCCTACCAACCGATCCCTTTTTCTAGTCAAGTTGTGCCACAAATTTCTCTTCTCCCAAATTCCATTCAATTCCTCCTCATTAGTTATGTGATCGACACAAATAATCTTCAGCATTCTTTTGCAGCACCACATTTACAAAGCTTCTATTCTCTTGTTGTCTAAACTATTTATAGTCCTCATTTCACTTCCATACATGGCTTTCAGTAACGACTTCCTGACACATAAATATATAAACGATGCAAACAAATGTCTCTTCATCAGAAACGCTTTTTTTGCCATTGCCAGTCTACATTTAATGATCTCTCTACTTCGACCATCATCAGTTATTTTGCTCAACAAATAGCAAAACTCATTAACTACTTTAAGTGTCTCATTTCCCAATCTAATTCCTTCAACATCACCCGATTTAATTCGACTACATTCCATTATCTTCGGTTTGCTTTTGTTGATGCTCATCTTATATTCTATTTCAAGACACTGTCCATCCCGTTCAACAGCTCTTCCAGATCCTTTGCTGTCACCGACAGAATTACAAAGTCATCGGCGAACCGCAAAGTTTTTATTTCTTCTCCATGGATTTTAATTCCTACTCCGAATTTTTCTTTTGTTTCCTTTACTGCTTGCTCAATAACATCGGGGATAGGCTACAGCCCTGTCTCGCTCCATTCCCAACGACTGCTTCTCTTTCGTGACCCTTGAGACTTATAACTGCCATCAGGTTTCTGTACAAATTTTATATAGCCTTTCGCTCCCTGTCTTTTACCCGTACTACCTTCAGAATTTTAAAGAGAGAATTCCAGTCAACGTTGTCAAAAGCTGTCTCTCAGTCTACAAATGCTAGAAACGTAGGTTTGCCTATTCTTAATCTTTCTTCTAAGATAAGTCGTAAGGTCAGTATTGCCTCACGTGTTCCAGTATTTCTACGGAATCCAAACTGATCTTCCCCGAGGTCGGCTTCTACCAGTTTGTCCATTCGTCTGTAAAGAATTCGTGTCAGTATTTTGCAGCAGTGACTTATTAAACTGATAGTTCGGCAACTTTGACATCTTTCAACACCTGCTTTCTTTGGGATTGGAATTATTATATTCTTCTTGAAGTCTTAGGGTATTTCGCCTGTCTCATACATCTTGCTCACCCGATGGTAGAGTTTTGTCACGGCGGGCTCTCCCAAGGCTATCAGTAGTTCTAAGGAAATGTTGTCTTCTCCCGGGGCCTTCTTTCGACTCGGATATTTCAGTACTCTGTCAAACTAGTCAAGCAGTATCATATCCCCAATTTCATCTTCATCTACATCCTCTTCCATTTCCATAATATTGTCCCCGAGTACATGGCACGTATAGACCCTCTATATACTCCTTCCACCTTTCTGCTTTCCCTCCTTTGCTTATAAGTGGGTTTCCATCTGAGCTCTTGGTATTCATACTAGTGGTTGTCTTTTCTTCAAAGGTACCTTTAATTTTCGTGAAGGCAGTATCTATCTTACCCCTGGTGATATATGCCACTACATCCTTACATTTGTCCTCTAGCCATCCCTGCTTAGCCATTTTGCACTTCCTGTCGATCTCATTTTTGAGGCGTTTGTATTCCTTTTTGCCTGCGTCAATTGCTGTATTTTTATATTTTCTCCTTTCATCAATTAAATTCAATATATCTTCTGTTATCCAAGGATTTCTACTAGCCCTCGTCCTGTTACCTACTTGATCCTCTGCTGTCTTCACTATTTCATCTCTCGAAGCTACCCATTCTTCTTCTACTGAATTTCTTTCCCCCATTCTTGTCAATCGTTCCCTAATGCTCTCCCTGAAACTCTCTACAATCTCTGGCTCTGTCTGTTTATCCAGGTCCCATTTCCTTAAATTCCCACCTTTTTGCAGTTTCCTCAATTTTAATCTGCAGTTCATAACCAATAGATTGTGGTCAGAGTCCACATCTGCCTCTGGAAATGTCTTACAATTTAAAACCCGGTTCCTAAATTTCTGTCTTACCATTATATAATTTACCTGAAACCTTCCAGTATCTCCAGGCCTCTTCCATGTATACAACCTTCTTTCATGGTTCTTGAACCAAGTATTAGCTATGACTATGTTATGCTCTGTTCAGAATTCTACCAGGCGGCTTCCTCTTTCATTCCTTACTTCCCCTCCATATTCACCTATTACGTTTCCTTCTCTTCCTTTTCCTACTATCGAATTCCAGTCATCCATGACTACTAAATTTTCGTCTCCCTTCACTATCCGAATAATTTATTTTATCTCAATATCCGTTTCATTAACCTCTTCGTCATCTCCGGAGCTCGTTGGCATATAAACTTGTGCTAATGTGGTAGGCGTGGGCTTCGTATCTATTTTGACCACAATAATGCGTTCACTATGCTGTTTGTAGTAGTTTACTCGCAATCCTATTTTTTTATTCATTATTAAACCTACTCCTGCATTACCCCTATAAATCTTCAATTGAGTAACGTTCCTTTCAGAACTGCCGTGCCAGTACTTATGACTTAGAATGAGACTTGAGGAGATTATCATTGAGTAAATCTGTTATATTTGAAATCGGTCGATATTCCCATTTCTTTTCTTCTTGTACCATATGGTTTTAAATATTTTCTTTCCTGCAACATTTTTCTTATTTTAGTAACGACCAAGATGGTGAATCAAGTAGTTGTTTCCAAACTTTATATCAGCACCTAATAACTTTCCCCATTTAAATACATCCGTACATTCTGAAAGGAATTAATCATCATATAAATCGTTTATGAAATATACGTATACAAAAGGAGCATTCCTTCTACCAGTTTCTTGGAATACCTAAGTCAAAGTATTAGACTGCCACTAAAACACTAGAAAGTGTGTTGTAATTGTACATCACAAATAAACTCGTGGTTAAAAAGAATTGAAAAAGGGAGAATTGTAAGGTAAAACCATTTCTCAGTGATTACAAACACACTTATAATGTTACAATAAACATGTTTTCTTTTTCAGACAATAAAAGCAAGAAAGCTAATCTTTCTTTATAAAACTAGAAGGAAAATTGTATGATCTTACTTTATTAAAGTGAAAAATATTATACGGCTATGAATCTGCAGTTCGTAGTCCTCCAGATCCTTCATAGCACACCATTTTCCGGCTCAGCACTACTATCTGGTGGTATCCAACTCGTGGCATTGCCACCGTATTAAACTTGGCCATTCATCACCAGATCGCGGAACGACTTCCAGAAGTCTTGGTTGCTCTTCTATCCGAAGCCAGGGCAGAAAACGTGGACACCCTGAACAATGGTACTGTCTGGCTAGACATCATCACAGTAGTTCTAGCATACACCATACGTGTTATCAGTGAGTTTGACAAAGGAAGCTTATTCCGTTATTTCTAAGTCAAAACTTTCATTATTATCAGTCGTCTGGAGTAAGGTAATTCATTTATATGACATTTTCACCTCACTTGTACGTAGAGCCACAGTTTAAATGCTCAGACAACGTCTTTTGGTCTACAAATGTAGTTTCTTTCGGTTTCACAGTTTCATTTGCGAAACACTAATGACGACATGACTTCAGATTTGGATGAAGCGGCTACAGCACTAGTCGGGAAAAGTTGCAAAGAATAAGCTATTCCCATACATATCAAGGTAGGACTCGAAATAACGACGTCAAAACTAGTTTAAATACAAAGCTACTATCCGTCATTCTGTCCCTTTGTGATGATTTTGTATTAATTACTTTAGTTAAAAATATCTGTGTTCTGTTATATTTGGCCTGATACAAAGTATATGTACACTCCTGGAAATTGAAATAAGAACACCGTGAATTCATTGTCCCAGGAAGGGGAAACTTTATTGACACATTCCTGGGGTCAGATACATCACATGATCACACTGACAGAACCACAGGCACATAGACACAGGCAACAGAGCATGCACAATGTCGGCACTAGTACAGTGTATATCCACCTTTCGCAGCAATGCAGGCTGCTATTCTCCCATGGAGACGATCGTAGAGATGCTGGATGTAGTCCTGTGGAACGGCTTGCCATGCCATTTCCACCTGGCGCCTCAGTTGGACCAGCGTTCGTGCTGGACGTGCAGACCGCGTGAGACGACGCCTCATCCAGTCCCAAACATGCTCAATGGGGGACAGATCCGGAGATCTTGCTGGCCAGGGTAGTTGACTTACACCTTCTAGAGCACGTTGGGTGGCACGGGATACATGCGGACGTGCATTGTCCTGTTGGAACAGCAAGTTCCCTTGCCGGTCTAGGAATGGTAGAACGATGGGTTCGATGACGGTTTGGATGTACCGTGCACTATTCAGTGTCCCCTCGACGATCACCAGTGGTGTACGGCCAGTGTAGGAGATCGCTCCCCACACCATGATGCCGGGTGTTGGCCCTGTGTGCCTCGGTCGTATGCAGTCCTGATTGTGGCGCTCACCTGCACGGCGCCAAACACGCATACGACCATCATTGGCACCAAGGCAGAAGCGACTCTCATCGCTGAAGACGACACGTCTCCATTCGTCCCTCCATTCACGCCTGTCGCGACACCACTGGAGGCGGGCTGCACGATGTTGGGGCGTGAGCGGAAGACGGCCTAACGGTGTGCGGGACCGTAGCCTAGCTTCATGGAGACGGTTGCGAATGGTCCTCGCCGATACCCCAGGAGCAACAGTGTCCCTAATTTGCTGGGAAGTGGCGGTGCGGTTCCCTACGGCACTGCGTAGGATCCTACGGTCTTGGCGTGCATCCGTGCGTCGCTGCGGTCCGGTCCCAGGTCGACTGGCACGTGCACCTTCCGCCGACCACTGGCGACAACATCGATGTACTGTGGAGACCTCACGCCCCACTTGTTGAGCAATTCGGCGGTACGTCCACCCGGCCTCCCGCATGCCCACTATACGCCCTCGCTCAAAGTCCGTCAACTGCACATACGGTTCACGTCCACGCTGTCGCGGCATGCTACCAGTGTTAAAGACTGCGATGGAGCTCCGTATGCCACGGCAAACTGGCTGACACTGACGGCGGCGGTGCACAAATGCTGCGCAGCTAGCGCCATTCGACGGCCAACACCGCGGTTCCTGGTGTGTCCGCTGTGCCGTGCGTGTGATCATTGCTTGTACAGCCCTCTCGCAGTGTCCGGAGCAAGTATGGTGGGTCTGACACACCGGTGTCAATGTGTTCATTTTTCCATTTCCAGGAGTGTATATATAAATAGTCAACTGCAGGAATTCGGTTTTTTTTCAGATACTGGGGCGACAAGTTGCCTAGAAAATATGTGGGGCAATCAGAACAATGAATGTGTGATCCTGCTGCTATGACATTCGCATTGCCTCCTCAGGTAGGGAGAAGTGCACTCTATATCCCTTCAAAAAGATCCGCACAGTTCCTGTATAAGCGTATTATTTTCTTTCTCTCTTAAAATGACTTGGTTCGATACCTTACGATATACAGCTCGAAAACGTTTAAGCGGCAAGCTTCTATCAATACCCATGGTTTGATGAAAATTCAATTTCTCTTACAGTATCCACATTACCATGTCTTATCCCGCTTTCCTTGTTTAGTAGTAGTAGACCACGTTCTAAATACAGTGGAGTTTTTTTGTCAGGGAATAACAGTTGGTATAGAATTGCAGTAACTATGTAGCTACGATACAGTTTCGTAACAACTTTCACAACATTTCTCGTCAGCGTAGAAGCAATAAATTAAAACTTTATTGATACAAGCAGCAAAACACGCAGCGCATAGTATACAATCACACTAAAACGTTTAAATAGAATATCGTCATACTAGAATAGACAATGTCACCTATTTGCTGTACTTGGACGTAGTGTTGTTACGTTACGTAGTACAAAAGAGACGATCAGAGTTTTCAAAGGGTATCTGTGGAGGAAAATTGACACAATTCTTCTGCAGCCGTGTTGTGTTATTTTAGATAAAGGGTATTCGAGGATTGCCGTATCACAGTTCAACATCATTTACATCGTATCTATGTAGAAATCCAGTTCTAACCAGCTCAGTACCAGAAAAGATTATGACATGAAATCACTGATACTGATACGAGGTGTTTGTCGACCACAACATTATTGCACCTGACAGTAGGTCACTTCATTCGGCTTATCATGAGTCAGTAAGTAATCGGGATTGATAGGATACGAGGTGTGGCTAGAAAAAAAACCGGACTAGTACTGGTGAAACAATAAAACGAATGCAATAAGGCTGAAAGTCGCGTGGCCTGTTACGTGACTCTCGCTCCGCCTACTGCTCGAGTTTCATCTGCCTCCTGCACTCAGTCTGCCCGTGGCGTCTGTTTTGTGTAGTTGACGTTTTGTCTGTGCGTCGGAAAATGTTGAGTGTACAGAAAGAACAGCGTGTTAACATCAAATTTTGTTTCAAACTAGGAAAATCTGCAAGTGAAACGTTTGTAATGTTACATCAAGTGTACGGCGATGATTGTTTATCGCGAACACAAGTGTTTGAGTGGTTTAAACGATTTAAAGATGGCCGCGAAGACACCAGTGATGACACTCGCACTGGCAGACCATTGTCAGCAAAAACTGATGCAAACATTGAAAAAATCGGTAAACTTGTTCGACAAGATCGCCGTTTAACAATCAGAGCAGTATCTGAGTTAACAGGAGTTGACAAGGAAAGTGTTAGGCAGATTCTTCATGAAAGTTTCAACATGAACAAAGTGTGTTCAAAAATGGTTCCAAAGTGTCTCACAATTGAACAGAAGGAACGCCGAAGAATGATTTGTTCTGACATCCTGGAAAACATTAAAAGTGATCCCACCTTCTTACAAAATGTTATTACTTGCGATGAATCGTGGTTGTTTACTTACGATCCCGAAACTAAACGCCAATCGATGCATTGGAAAACTCCTGGTTCTCCACGACAAAAAAAAGCACGAATGTCAAAATCGAAATTCAAGGCAATGATGATTGTTTTTTTGACATCAAAGGGATTGTGCACATTGATTGGGTACCAGAGGGACAAACAGTGAATCAGCATTACTACATTAGCGTCCTGGCTACCCTACGTGAGCGAGTACGGAGAAAACGGAACGATTTGTGGAGAAAAAAGTCATGGATCCTTCACCAAGATAATGCCCCAGCTCACAGTGCGTTGTCAGTGAAGACGTTTTTGGCAAAACACAACATTCCCATCTTAGATCATCCACCCTACTCACCTGATTTGGCCCCCTGTGACTTTTTTCTTTTCCCTAAAGTCAAGTCAGCTTTGAAAGGAACTAGGTTTGAGACTGTTGAAGCAGTAAAAGAAAAAGCGACGGAAGTAATGTATGGACTTACCGAAAATGATCTGCAGCATTGCTATGAACAGTGGAAAATTCGTATGGAGCGGTGTAGAGACCGAGGAGGAGAGTACATTGAAGGAGATAACATGAAATTGTAAATAATTGTAAATAAATGTTTTTTCCAGCATCAGTCCGGTTTTTTTCTAGCCGCACCTCGTATGCTCAGCTGACTTGAAAGCATTGAGGGTGTGATGTATTTTCCTTGTTTTCGGTAACATCACTACCTGTTTCCGATAAGGGCCAAGTGCAGTAGTACCCTCTGACACGTAGTGTTCAGCAGCTCGCGAATTATTTATGTCGATATAGATTATGTTGTTCTAGCTGTTGTAATTGTTGCGCCGGTCGCGGTGGCCGAGCGGTTCTAGGCGCTTCAGTTCGGAACCGCGCGGCTGCTACGGTCGCAGGTTCGAATCCTGCCTCGGGCATGGATGTGTGTGATGTCCTTAGGTTAGTTAGGTTTAATTAGTTCTAAGTTGTAGGGGACTGATGACCTCAGATGTTAAGTCCCATAGTGCTCAGAGCCATTTGAACCATTTGTAGTTGTTGCAACACAATGTTACTATTGTTACTTACTGTAAATAAGTGTATATTAATTAAATAGTAAGCTAAGTATTTCTTGAAGATTAACATATCATACGGTGAAGAAGGAAATTAAGTCGCCGTGGCTACAGACGCTCTACTTTCCCAAATGCTTTAGTGCTGCCTGGCTGATGGCCGCGCACGCACATTTCGCCGAGACTGTTCGCAGCCAGTCGAGAGCGGGCATATTTACTGCGGATCGAAACTCCGACCGCTGCTTCAACGATACCATAACCCAGGCACAACGCATTAGGGCACGCGTTTTATATACACAACATGTCATTTGCCTTAAATGAAGCCGAACAGCTGGCGGACCCAGGCGAGAGCGCTCCGTAGGGCTAGGAACAGCATAGGCAATTTGATTCATTTGGCAGTGCTTTTGTCTCGTCACGTGCGCTTATATTTAGCCGCCCTCATTAGGCGAGCGGGAAGTACCTAAGCGGACCAAGGCCGTTTCTGTCACACTCCCTTGATTGCTGGCAACTCTTTGTGTTGATAGTTTGGTTACGCCTACAAATCTCGGTTTTTGTCTTCCAACAGCAGTTCCTTTTGCCGAAGCAGAACTCTTGTTAATTAGTCCATGGGCTGAAGAAGGGGCGGGAAATGTGGCAGCAAAAACGAGAAGTGCAGTTTCGAACGTGGCGACATGCACAGCTACGGAGAGGAGAGGTCCGTTCCTTTGTTTATTCCTCAGGAAAAGCGTTGTAGCTGCAGACTGTGGAACTGTAAACGTGTTGTTTGAAGGTGTCGTGGATGTCCAATTTGTTCTAAAGACGTCCGTTATTTAACACTTTGTGTACTGTTAATTATTTGCATACGCTCCTACGGATGCCCATTCTTTACGTTAAATGGAATACTGCGGAACTCCTTTGCGACTTAACTGATGACTTATGGAGCAGCGAAAATAAATATAATCTTATGCGCGCATGTGAGCGAAAAAATCTGATAGCGTTCGATTACAGGACCGTTGATCAGTCATTGGAATAAGTCAAAACCCCAAAGTATCAGGGTGTTGCTGTCCAGAATGATTTTAGGTTTAAAGCGTACTTAAATACGCCTGCGGAGAAGGTACGGCGGACTCATAGTTGCTGTGAAAATCCTAAGGATGTAATTCATGCACGAAAGATGTATCTTACAAAACGCTTAAACGCTTGTTCGACCAATTCTTGAATATTCTTCGTCGGTGTGGCGCTTTTATGAAGCTGTATTAACGGAAGAGAGAGATAAGATTCATACAAGAGCGGCAATAATTGTTATTGGTTACTTTAGTCAGTGTGATGTCGCAGAATTTCACATGGCACTGCAGTGGAAGAAGACGCGAAGTACTTTATCCGCAAGATTCCATAATGAGTCATGTGAGGGAAGGGGGGGGGGGGAGATATGATGCTGGTACTATACTCTCCTACGCACGCCGTGCTATGGCCTGCGGAGTACAGAGACAGACGATGTAGATGTAGAAAACTGCAGAGTGTCCGCAACTGAAAAATCATCCCCATCAGACACCAAGCAGCGAGCCCCGACATAGATTTGTGTGAGTTTCTGGAAAAAAACAAACTATGGCCAATTAATAGGATCTGATATGACCAAATTAGTTACTAGGTTCATTAGAAGAAGTAAAACTTTCGAGATGAATCAAAGGTGTTAAGCTGATTCACAATAATACGACGTAACTTGTGTGCTTGTTAGGGATAAATCCTTATAGGTCATTTAACTTCTGTTTCTAAACTTACTGCACTTAGTAATGACACCCTTCAATATAACTGATGTTGCGATTTTTCATTTCAACCTCATTCAGTGCCTATATTTTAAGCGGAAACTGTTAATGATACTAATCGTCTTACTTCAATATGTGTTAAATACGTGTAAGAATCTTATGCTAGTAATAACAAATACGGGAAATTATTCACATCTCAGTTTCAAGCAGTTAACGGGACCAACACGACCGTTATCCAAGAAACTTCCGTGAAGATGCGTACATCGTATCCAAGCCTCGAAGCAGAAATGAAAGACAGTGTAGCTTTTTCGAGCTACAACAACGAGAAACCGCTCGAATCAATTGTAAGCTTTCGTTCTTCTCACGTAATATGTGTTACCTTCGGAAATAATTACAAATTATTACCGTAATACCAGAAGATTACATTTTAGAGCATCTACGGCTTTTTGGATCTCAGCAATCTAAACAAAATCGTTCCAAAGGAAAATTACTAACAAATTTTCGATGTATGCTTCGCTTTCGCTGGCTGGGCAGACGCACGAAACAGTGCTGACTGAGACCAAAGCCGGAATTCAGCCTATTGTGGGGCAACACCACTTGGGAAGGCGACAGGATTCTGCACTTACGCTGCGTACGTTTTCGACCGCACCAACCCAGCTGCGAGCACTGTCGGTTTCACAAAAGGCATAAATTCTCTGCTCAGCAAATATTACATTACACAGTCCTCCTGTCATGTACATACTTGCAGCGCTTCTTCTAAAACTTATAATACTTCGCCGTCGGATGTAATGGATAGGAGGTACGTTTAAGCAGCAGCTGATGCGTACGCCTCAGGGACTTACGAAGTGTTTGGCTCGTTTGAGAAGAGTTGCATGAAGAGTAAGCTACCAGTTACAAACGAGGAGGTTTGTTGTCGTGTGACTGCTTTTTGGACAATTCAGGAATGCACACAAACACTCGAAACAATCCGCTGTGGTAATCGCAGCGAGTTCTGGGAACTGCCATGACGTGGAACAAGCGTGAGTTCCCGAGTCATATGCCAACATGCACGAAGACCGGGAGGCGTGGTCACGAAACATTGGTCAGCCCCTGGATGGAACAGAAAAACACAGAAAAAGATAAACACTTAACCTGCAGCCAGTGATCATGCGCTTTTCGACGTCAGATAATTTGCCCCGATTTGGCGTTACGACAATGACTGCGGTGTTTCCGTGTCCTCCCGGCACGCTTTGCATCCCCTCCACTGATAATGTCGCCACCTGCATCTGTGTGTGGTTATTGTACATTGACATAAAAAATAGGCGGTATTCTCATTAACGTGACTGGATCGTCTGTTTGAAAGACGTAACGGAGTGCAGACATCTGTCTTGTAATCAGACGCTATCTGTGTAGGAGAACTCCTCTAATTCGAAACTCAATTACGGCATGCCGTTTCCCACGTACCGACATAGTTACCTTACACACTGTCTTGTTACACGCTACAGCTCAGAGCCCTTTAGCGGCAGACGGCTGAAAATATGTAGACTTCAGGAATAAAGTGTATAATGTTACTGACGTTTGGCCTATTTAAAAAGCGATTTTCCATAAAAAGTTACAGATATTTCGTTTCGGAACGTCTTCGTATGAATACAGAGAGAGAGAGAGAGATCCAACGGCTAATCTTACCTTCTTATGATTGGTGGAATCACGATGCCAGATGCTGGCGGTGCAAATGGCGTCATTGCACAATAGCAGTTAACGTGGCTATTGGAAACTTCCTATCGTAGATCATCCTGCCTAACCGGACGGTCTTGAAACGCAAGGCTGATCGCAAGGTTATGGAAGGGAACGGTTGCTTATCAGAATAGTGGTAGCTTCTGCACTGGTAGTGTCTGTAACGTGAAAACGTCTTGCATCAGCTACACAATGGGGCTGTAAAGTGACTCTCAGCACACACCACAGCCAACATTACAGCAGTTGGTGGTATAACCAATGCTGCTGGCTACTACTCGGCCCAGTGGGGCGACATTGTCTGTGGGTGCTCAGCTTGGGACACCTGTTTCAGTAACGGAGATCTGGACAAGGGAGCAATTAGTGTGCCTCCACCATACTGTGGCATCGACATAAACTCGAAAGTAATACCCTGAAACTTTGCCGAGTTTCGTTATGTTGTGAACTTTCTAAATTAACTGATGAATATGGAAATCACTTCATCACACCCAATCGATGGTCCTCCTAAGAGAAACGGGGTAGGGGAGGGAGAAATTTGGTAACAGTGCATTACATTATCAATGACGTCACAGAGGGAGAGGGAGGGGTTAGTGGGAAATTTGGTAACGAGCAAGCAGCGTGTTGATCGTATCCATTTTCCAGGGAAAGCTACTTTAATTACATAAACTGAGTGTTTCATTTTTTGACTTTCATTTAATGATCCATCTGGTCTGGGATTACTATCAATCAACTGAGGATTTTGCAGGCAGCCCGAATTGATGACTGAAAAAGTGTGAAATTAATTTTCTTCGACTTTCTTTGTTTGTGACGGGGCCTAGTGACGGCAGCCGTTGTGGCCGAGCCATGCGCGTTGTATGCCTTGAAAAAGTCTCCGTGTCGTAACCTAATCCTTCATAGGTCCCAATTGGGAAAACGGCTGTCTGTGAGGGAAACACGAGCCCTCCCCAATCATCATACACAATCACTACCAAAATCAGCACAGATTTAAATGGACAGATAAAAAAGCCACAAAGAGATCAAATATTTAAACAATTAAAATCTTGTTTCCTTCAGGGCTAACTCTGTACATAAGCACACTTAACAAAAGTCCATACCTAATTACAATGGTGGACGCATGTCCTGTTGGTGGCTTTTTCCAGATCTGAATTTTTTTATTCACAAATGAAGTTCTCTTCAAAACAAGACAAAAGTTCCTTTGAGGTTCTTTAATGTGTGTACTATATACACTATGAGATATGATTATTAATCTGATAAGGACAGTTTGTCCCGAGGGAGACTCTTACCTAAGAAATAACAAAACTACACTGACTCTACTGCACATGTATAATTCACTGAGAAATAACTCTCCTGCAGTCTTTTCTAGTCCAGAATCCTGGTCTACCCCACACCAGGCGTGCTTGTGTGGTCACTTGACTGGCGGTTTAAATTTCCCTGCACACTGACACTAACGGCACACGGTCATGTACTAGAGGAGCTTGGCCGCTCTGGTCGACCAACTGTGTAGTTTCCAAGAAAGTTAGAACAGTTTTAATACAATTTTACGTTCGTATTTTGAGTAATATTACAATACACGCACGCTACTCGCAATGTTTTGGTCGAAAACATATCACGGACTGCGTTAAATTGCTGGCTTTACGTTTCCGTAGATACTAATCTCGCTGGTAGTCCCAACGGCAACGATGAAGGCTGCAGGGGCTGTTGTTTCAGCTGACGAGAAAGGGAGACCGACCGAACGACTAGAGCCGACTGTACGGTCAGAGTAGCCTTTGCTGGCTGGCTGACCCACGCCCTAGTCGCAAGGAGCTGCGACCACAGAGGTTGGTTGGTTTAAAAAGAGGGGAGGGGGTAAGCGGGAGGGGAGGGGGGAGGGAAGGGACAAAACTGCGAGGTCATCGGTCCCCGACCACAGAGTTTATGCTCTGTATCTGCGAACGGTTTTGAGCAGTGGTCAATGCAGCAAACGTTTGGTGCCTCAGCGAAATGTTTTTTCCTCGCCTAGCACCTTGAAAGGCGTCCGCTCACACCCGCGTGTTGTCATGTTAAACTATTCAGTCCCTGTCAGCTGACTCAGTCATTGCAGGTGAATTGGCAGTGGCTTGAAAACAGATGTCAATGGTGGAAAGCATGCATGCGAAGTTTCAAGAACTGATATTAAGCGAGTAACCGTGGAATGTACTACAACTTACTAAATATCACTCACGTAGAGAGGGTGAAAACGGGATTAGTTAACTACAGTGTGAACTGTGGCGTTTCCGCCCTCTATACGCGAGTGAGCTGGAAAGAAATCCTAATAAATAGTACTTCCGCAATGAATTTAATACTAGGTTGTATATTTTGGTTGTAGACGTACACTATGTGTTCAAAAGTAACCGGACACCTGGCTGAAAATGACTTACAAGTTCGTGGCGCCCTCCATCGGTAATGCTGGAACTCAATATGGAGTTGGCCCACCCTTAGCGTTGATGACAGCCTCCACTCTCTCAGGCATACGTTCAATCTGGTGCTGGAATGGTTCTTGGGAAATGGCAGCCCATTCTTCACCGAGTGCTGCACTGAAGAGAGGTATCGATGTCGGACGGTGAGGCCTGGCACAAAGTCAGCTTTCCAAAACATCCCAAAGGTGTTCTATGGGATTCAGGTCAGGACCCTGTGCAGGCCAGTCGATTACAAGGATGTTATTGTCGTGAAACCACTCCGACACAGGCAGTACATTATGAACAGGTGCCCCACCGTGTTGAAAGGTGCAATCACCACCCACCAATTACTCTTCAACAATGGGAAGCAAGAAGGTGCTTCAAACATCAATGTAGGCCTGTGCCGTGATAGTGCCACGCAAAACAACAAGGGGTGCGGCCCCCTCCAAGAAAAACACGACCACATCATAACACCACCCCCTCCGAATTTTACTGTTGGCACTACACTCGCTGGCAGATGACGTTCACCGGGCATTCGTCATACCCACACCCTGCCATCGGATCGCCACAGTGTGTACCGTGATTCGTCACTCCACACAACGATTTTCCACTGCTCACTCGTCCATTGTTTACGCACCTTACACCAAGCGAGGCGTCGTTTGGCATTCACAGGCGTGATGTGTGGCTTATGAACAGCCACTCGAGCATGAAATCCAAGTTTTCCCACCTACCGCCTAACTGTCGTAGTACTTGCAGTGGATCCTGATGCAGTTTGGAATTCCTGTGTGACGGTTTGGATAGATGTCTGCCTATTACTCATTACGACTCTCGTCAACTGTCGGCGGTCTCTGTCAGTCAACAGATGAGGTCGGCCTGTAAGCTTTCGTGCTGTACGTGTCCCTTCACGTTTCCACTTCACTATCACATCGGAAACAGTGGACCTAGGGATGTTTAGGAGTGTAGAAATCTCGTGTACAGACGTATGACACAAGTGATACCCAGTCATCTGACCACATTCGAAGCCCGTGGGTTCCATGGAGCGCCCCATTCTGTTCTCTTACGAAGTCTAATGACTTCTGAAGTCGTTGATATGGAGTTCCAGGCAGTAGGTGGCAGCACAATACACCTAATATGAAAAACGTATGTTTTTGGGGGTGTCCTGACACTTTTGATCACATAGTGTGTAGCAGTCGTGTGACGCTCAGTGGCTAAAACAGGACGGGTTTGTGGCTGATATGTAGACTGTATGGACTGACCGTTTGCTTACAAAACTATTAAGTGTAAAACAAGTGTAAAAAATTGTTTACTGTTGTATCGTCCAAAGATGGCAGTGCCACACCAAAGTCGTCAACGCGAATCGATACCACGGATATTAGGGAGGACTCGTTGCAATCCGCAACGAAGTGTGAGAGGCTCTCCGGACGATCACGCCACCCTCTCAGCAAAGCAGCGCCCTCACGTTGAGGTCAGTATAGTGTCGAGCATGATCTACGCCCCAGTTTGTGACTTTTGCTTCAGCAGTCAACATCCTGTAGGTGTACATTATCAGTCCATGCCTCTGCGGAACGTGTAGTTCGGTTAATGTTGCACGGTGTACTTCAGGAGACCTGTTTGTGACTGTATGCTTTAGGGGATGCTTTCATAGTCATTGACAGCTGTAAATACTCTACGCTCTCCTGAAGCAAAGAACCGTCTCAAATTAGATAAATCTTTTTATTCACTCATGTAATACAGTGAACAATTATTTCATCTGTTCGAATTAAAAATGAACCATCTCCTAGAACACTCAAAGACCCCGCAGTTGAGGTCGGACGAAAGTAGTTTCGTCTGGTCACAACATTTACAATAGTAAAAAAAGGTGTTAAATGTAATGGAGTTAACCCCCAAAGGGGAGTGTGACGGAGGTGGTGGTGTTACGGCATGGGTGTGTTTTTCGTGGGTAGAATGTGCTCAGCTTATTGCGTTCAAGGAAACGCTAAATGTGAAAGGATGTGAACACATTTAAATCGCTGGTGTACTGCGTAGAGTAGAAGAACAGTTCGGAGGTGCTGACCGTTTCTTTCAGCAAACAACGCACGCTGTCATGAAGCATCATATCTGAGGCAATGGTTTGTGGAGAACAACATTCCTAAATCAGACTGATCTGCCCAGATCAGCGACCTGAACCCAATGGAACACCTCCGGGATGATTTAGAACGCCCACTTCGGTCCAGACCCCTGCGTCCAACATCGCTGCCTTCTCTGGTTTCAGCTCTTGAGAAAAAATTGGCTGCCATTCCTCCACAAACATCCAGACACCTCAGTGAAAGGATCGACAGTAGACGCCAATTCACCATAAAGGCTAAGCATGGACACACCCCATATTAATATCTACTAATAGGTGTCCGGATACTTTTGATCAGATACTGTAGATTTTGTCTTGTGTTTTCCTCTTTAAAAACACCTATTGTAAATGAGTATCTTTCTCTTAAAGACAAGTTTGAAACGATAAACTGTAACAATGAGACCCGTGTCTAGCATACAATTTTTATCAATAACTGTATTTTTTTCTATCAGTTCGAATATTTGTCCTTCAATAGTGACTTTTTGTTTGCTTTTGTTCTCAAGTTTTCTCAAGGAAACGTGATGTAGAAGCTGCTCCTAAAGTTTTCATTACCAACTTCAAAAACTAAAGTTAACCCCGTAACACGTCGGTAGAGGAGGCAAAGCCAAATGTCACATACCATTGATAATGTGGAGTATGGTGCTTTAATTGTTATTCTTCATTCGAAGGGGATCAACGGTGCGCCAATCCTTTCTGAGTTGGAGTAAGTCTACGGCAACAATGTACCATCATACGAGACAGTCTATAGGTGATGGAGACACTTAGAGTCTTGACAATCAAATCTGAACTACGAACAACAAAGCACCACTCCATTTGTCTGTGAAAAGCCGGGAATCGAAAAAAAAGTTGAGGCTGTGTTGGTCGAAGACCGTATCAAGATGGAGGCGATGTCGGAAAAAGTGAAAACCAAACACGAATCAGTTTTCAACACCTATGAAGACACTTTCTACACGACAAGTGTCACTACCTGTTGGGGAACGCAACGGAAACTACGATCCCGAAACAAAGGCGCAAAACAAGCGACAGAAATATGTGAATCATCGCAGTAGTAAAAGGCGAAGAGGCCGGCCGAAGTGGCCGTGCGGTTAAAGGCGCTGCAGTCTGGAACCGCAAGACTGCTACGGTCGCAGGTTCGAATCCTGCCTCGGGCATGGATGTGTGTGATGTCCTTAGGTTAGTTAGGTTTAACTAGTTCTAAGTTCTAGGGGACTAATGACCTCAGCAGTTGAGTCCCATAGTGCTCAGAGCCATTTGAACCAGCCAAAAGGCGAAGACCCTACAACCCTCGAGTAAGATGTTACCGAGTGGTTTTTCGAACTGCCATGGTATGGCGCTAACATGTTACGATCGAAATGGAGTTACTGTCGCAGTGGTTTACTACCGCAATTTTGGGAGGAAGTTGCGAGAAGTCGTCAAGATGAAGCGAAGGGGGTAACTGTTCAAAGGAGTGGTTTTGTTCCATGAAAATGCTCCATGCCATTCTGCACAAGACACAGTCACACATGCTGCTCCTGTAGACTTTAAAATTTTGCCTCAAGCTCCTGTATTCTCCTAACATGGCACACAGGGATTTCTCCTTCCTCCTTCAGATGAAGAACGATTGTGTGGCAGCCATTTCCACAATAACGACGAGTCGATTGTCGAGGTGGAACACTCCCTGAACAGCCAAAGTGCAGACTTCACAACAAAGATCACTGTTTAGTCATCCACCTTTGGGAAAAATGTGACACATCGAAGGGTAAATACGTACTGAGGGGCTAACACAATCACCGACTTAGTGGTCACTGCTCGATTTTTTCGAGGTGAAAATGAGTGCTTTATGAATACCCCTCGCAATTCCCATATTTCGTACAGTATTCAATATAAATCCTTGTGTGTATGACAAAAACTTGAAGTTATCAATAGCTCTCTGTACAGTCGGTAACGATAATTTTGTTCTGATGTTTTAGGTACTATTTTCAATACCGTAAAACGTTTCAAATCCTGTGTCGCCCCGTCCCTGCCGGAGAGATCAGCGTTGGAGGGGGAAAGCAGGTATTAGACGAGAAATGTTCTCACAGGCTTTCATTTTTAAAATTAATAGCGATCGACAAGATGAGCCAGGATTGTGCGTTAAACGTGTTTCTAAGTCACGGTTGTCTTCAGCAATTAAGAAAATCTCCGGGACAGAATTAATGGACGGCTCTGGTCGTAAATCGTGCATGCCGTGGCCTCCAACGGCTCATAGGAACTCCTTCCTGCTCCCACATCTTCGCGTCTA
The DNA here is from genome assembly GCF_023898315.1 of Schistocerca nitens. Taxonomy (NCBI): domain Eukaryota; kingdom Metazoa; phylum Arthropoda; class Insecta; order Orthoptera; family Acrididae; genus Schistocerca; species Schistocerca nitens. The sequence continues at coordinate 859,858,540 of NC_064617.1, forward strand.
CAGGCAAAGCCTTCTAGATACAACGCCTACGCACTGCGGCCATATTGGCACGTGACGTCACAAACTGTTGGTCACCTTATCTGTAGTCGGCAGTCATGTCGGCGTGTATGTGTAAGTAGGCTGTTTAGGTTTTTTTATTGGTAACGCCACCTCTGTATAGAAAATCACTGGCTGTGCGGTGTGCAGTCTGTGGCTGCTTTGCATTGTTGTAATACTCGCCATTGGAGTGTTAGGCAGCTGGCTGTGAACAGCGCATAGCGTTGGGCAGTTGGAGGTGAGCCGCCAGCAGTGGTGGATGTGGGGAGAGAGATGGCGGAGTTTTGGAATTTGTCATGAACTGCTATATATATATATATATATATATATATATATATATATATATATATATATATATATATATATATATATTGTATTGCAGTAGTGGGAGTAACCAAGATTTTTGTCAGGTAAGTGATTTGTGAAAAGTACAGGTTAATGTTAGTCAGGGCCATTCTCTTGTAGAGATTATTGAAAGTCAGATTGCGTTGCGCTAAAAAATATTGTGCGTCAGGTTAAGCACAGTCCTGTAAAATTATTGAAAGGGGACGTTTCATATGTCGACCCTTAGCCTAGGATACCTCACTGGAATCTTCTGATTTTTTTCTTGTAGTTTGTGTAATTAGTGTAGATGTTGTTTATTGCTAGCGCGTAATTGTAGAGAGAATCTCCTTTGTAGTTGCAGTCTTTCATTGTTGTACAGTAAAACAGGTGTGGCACGCATGTAGATTTGCACCAAGTATTTCGCAGCTGCAATTAACTAGATGTTATTTTCAGTGCTATGTTAATGTGTTCCCCTATTTTTGCTCTTCAAATTGTGTTTTTCTGTGTTGTCGTGTGAAATATTGTGACAATAACGGCGTGTGAAAAACGTAACACTAGGCTCCAAAGTAAATTGGGAAATGACAGCGAAGACGAAAGCAGTGTGTTAGCGCCACCGTGTAATGAATTAACTAATATTCAAAGTAGTAATTTGGTAACTGTGCATAGGGAAATGGAGCGGGTGGCAAACAATGGCGTGGACATTGAAACAATTAGTGAAGAGGGAAACATTATCGATCGATCGGTCGGCAACAGCTCGCCTCAGGAATCGGGAATGACAGGACACAATTTTGCAAATATTGTAGACTCAGGTTTTGGGTCCTCACCGTTTTCTCAAATGAGTCAAGACACATTTTCTGCTTGTCAAAATGTGAATGTTTCCGGTGAAAATGCACTGCAAAAAAACATAGAGAAACAGATTCCAGACACTAATACATTATTATTGCAATTAATGCAACAAATGGGACAAAATCTTCGAAAGTTAGACACAGTGGAACACAATCAGAGACAAACACAGCAAAAGCTTGAAAAGTTAGACACAATGGAACAACACCAGAGACAAACACAGCAACAGTTAGACGCAATGGAACAAAATCTTCAAAAGTTAGACTCATTGGAGCAAACTCTTGAACAAACACGTGAGGATTTAACTAATGAGTTACATCACATTGAATCGAAATGTCAAAAAGTCTGTAATTACGTAAAAACACAAATTTGTGAGCATTTCCAACCTATTTTTTCGCGGCATGAAAATGCACTACAGAATCACGAAGCAGCCATAAAAGAACTGCAAACTACTGTTCATGAAAATCATGAGACCTTGCAAGCTAAATTTGACTCAGTTGCATCTACCGATTCGGTTACGCAACTTGCAAAAACTCAGGAAAACTTAAAGGACACAGTAGTTACTCTGAAACTTGGTTCAGAAAAACACACTGAGGAAATTAGTACACTATCGGATAAAGTAGCCGAACTTTCAGATCAGTTCACTAACTTATCTACAAAGGTAGATGATAATCTGAATGACACAAAACCGGTAGTCTTTAATGACACAGAAGAGTGCGAACAAATTAGGAAATTCAAACAAAATCAGAATCAAATTAATACGCAACACCAAGTAGAAATCCGGGAAGTACAAGGTCAGCTGACACAGGTAATACAAGAATTACGTATTTCAGAGGACACTCGCGCTCCAACACGGGAAGAGGGACTTAGAAATACGGAAAAGACGCTAAATAATAACACAGGGCATTTCGGAAATTATGTAAGAAATTGGCAATGTGCACCGAATTTTGAGATGGAACCGCCGAAACGATGTAACAATGACCGACATGCGACTTGCCGACATGATGATTTTGACTATAAGCTGTTCATTACTACACGTAAATTCAAAACATTTAAGAATTCTGGCAACGACATTCATCCACAAGCATGGCTCCATCAATTCTCTCATTGTTTTCCTCCCAACTGGTCGTTAGAACACAGATTAGAATTTATGTGTGGCTACTTAGAGAATGAACCAGCTGTAAGAATGCGATCGGTCATTCACGATTGCCACAGTGAAGGAGAATTTTACCATGCCTTCCTCTCAGCATATTGGTTTCAAGCCACACAAGACCGAGTAAAACATAGCATCATAATGATGAAACGTTTCGAACAATCTGAATTTTCCAGTATTATGAAATATTTTGAAGACATGTTGCATAAGAATCAGTATCTTTCAAACCCATACAGCCCCTCAGAACTCATCCGCATTTGCTTAATCAAATTACCTGAACATTTACGACATATTATTTTAGCAGGACGTTGCAAAGAAGACATTGAGGCTTTTCAGGGACTGTTACAAGAACTAGAAATTGACACTGATAATCGCGGAACGCGAAAACAAGAACACAACAATTACAGGTCACATCCGTCGCAATTCCGCGATGAAAGAAATAATAACTGGACACGACAAGGCTATTCTTACAACGCAAATCGTGACCAAAACAGACACCACCCATATGACAACCACTGGCAGAGTAATAATAGTTACAGAGAAAGATCGCATTTCCGTAGTAATGACTATCACAGAGACAGCCAGAGACACAGACGATATGGAAACCAAAACAATTATTATCAAGGGAGGCAGAATAACTTCAGACGCAACAGTTCGGCGCACAGTTACGATTCAGGGAGAAATTCTCCACCACGCGACGGACATGGAAGAAACTACGAAATCTACCGACATGACGACAGACGAGATAATCATAACGACAGACCTGAATTTCATCAGAACTGGCGGGATTCAAACAGAGCAGCGCACTTTCGACAACGTGAATTTGTAGAAGCTAGGTCTCCTAATCCCAATAACGACGCGCGCCAATAAAGGAACAGACAATGACTCGCGCCGCAGGCATCCACGTGCGCCGGGTGGCTCAGAGAAAAATAACATAGAAGCTAACCTTGAGAAAAATTCCAGTATTCTTTACCGACGTATACGACATGATAAATGCGTTGAAGTTGAAACTCTGCGTACTAGGAAGAGTAAAGGTTTACACCACATTTCACATGTAAAACCGTTTATTGAAAGATAATCTGCTTTTTAACTTTGTCTTTGCCATATAACTTTTCACTTTACATTACTAGTAAGCTTTGTCAGACTTAGAATCTGTTAACATGCAACAATGTTTGAAGTTAAATATCCAATCAAGAACCAAGAGAACTTATTTAAACAGAAATTACGAATGCATTGTTATTGTGAACAGACGACACAGTGTTATTGTGTGTGTGCATTCTTGCTTGTTTGTTGCACGATTACGACTATAAGGCTCACATACTTAGAACATTTACCAGTACTGTTAATGAGATTTTAATACAATCTTTTGGTTTATTTGAAAATACATTCTGAAATTAAAGTGCCAGATGACACAGAGGTTAGTTTATGTGACAGCTACACGATTTTATCACGACGCTACTAATGAGTGACAATTTACAATGTTGCTATTGCGGTGTTTCTGTTTTATATCTGCACAGTTTTTCTGAATTCTTCTGGAAATTAAAACACGTTTTAGTAGTAACTTTTGTGGTATAGCAACAATGAGACAGCCTTTTTCGTGGCACAACAATACGTTACAGCACAGTACTTTCCTCATCACGGCAATAAGCGTAATAACTAAGATATTTATACGCAAAGCATTTCACTTTTGTGTATCATGAGGTAAGTACATTGACTTCTGCAGAACTTAGCTTTCGGAGGACGATAACTACGAGACTTCCACAGAATTATCTTACAGCAAGATGCACATTTAGCGCTACAGGACACGCATTTGAGTGATTAATTTTGTACTTAAACCATTTATTTTTCAAGATTTTTGAATTACAAAGAAAGTTTTCCCTGATACATTTCATTCCATTGCAATAATCTGTAACACCTGCGGGTATAATTACATTAATCCTCAGGTGGGTACACGCTTACTTTGTGTACCATGTGTGTGGCAACCACAAGGAACCCTAGCTAATATGGTATTTGCTTATACAACTTTACACATCGGTACCGTATTTCTCCAACACATAAATTACACAGCTATCTGATTATTTGACAGAGAAATAAACTTTCTTTTTACTATGTCAGTGACAGATGTTTACGCAATTACACAGTTGGATAACTTCACACTTACGAAATTGTATGTTGTTTGTACTTTGTGAACTGTTCATATTTTTTCAGAACCATTGTGATACTATGAGAGCTTTGAATGATATATTTGGTAAGGGAGCATGATTTTAAAGTACGTTTGAGGTAGGTGACACTTTTGACATGAGCAGAGAATTTTTTTAAGTTTTGATATTATTGGAGGAAGCTACGACGATTTTGAGAGTTGACTGAGGTGTTATGATGTTATTTTTACGACGACTATGTGTATTATGTTGTTGCGGTATGTTTATGATTAATAAGCTGATGCTATATAAGGAATGTGATTACGTGTTTATATGTATATGAATAATGGATAGAAGTTAGGGACTCTTGACTTGTGAAAAAGGATGTTGGAAACCAAGAATCGTACTTTAAGAGTTATGAAATGTGTGTAAATGCGTGAATGTATCACAATGACGGCGAAAATTTCTTGGACACTGTTATATTCATAGGATTTTGTTTCTACACATTTGCAACGTAAATTCTCGACCTGTGAAATTTTTATATGAGACTGTCACTGTAGCGGAAACTGCTGTCGTAAATATTTCCGTAAGAAAGTTAAGTGACCACCTGCACGTAATGTGTCGCGGGCACCCAGCTGTGTCAGACGCCTGGAGAAAAAGCCATTAGTGTGTGCCAGAGGCACAGGTAGAAAAAAAAGAGAGGCCATTATCCTCACTATTGACGTTCCTTTGTAGAGAGCATCGCAAAAACGACACGGTCGAACTTGAAAACATATGTTGACACTGTGGAGCTCTTAATTTATGATATTTACAGAAATGCCTAATGAAATGACGAGAAATATTTTTACATCTGCACACCTGATTATGACAAGGGTCTTTCTACGAGAGTTGAGAGAATGTCTACTAACTTATGAAATGTCACATGACTATTGAATGATATTTTTATGCTTTGGTTTGCGTAATTGCTTATTTCATTTGATATCTAGTTTCTAGCTGCACTGCAGCATTGGTTAAAATAAAATTTTATAGATGTACTAATATAAATATTTTCTGTCTACAGATCGAGTAAATAATAATTTTTTTTAAAAAAAATGAAGGAGCACAAAAAGACATTTACCTTCACAGGAACTGCAATCATAGTTTTCTTTTCAAGTACTTGTTAATTTCTTTTGTAGAATAAATTGTGATGCATCACTCTAGTGTTAAGATGTGACATAGGTATTAGACATGGCCATTTTTAGTGTAATATTTTTTCTGCTTGAGCTATGTCATGTTTAGGTATAAGTTGCTGCTGTTTGCCAGGCATAGTGTTATTGAATTTGACTTTGTATTATTCTGTTAAGCCAGTTTTACTAATGATTTATTTTTATTGTTTGCTGCACATTGCCTTAGATTAGTTGTAATATTACAATTGCTTTGCTAATTTCTTAATGCTGCTTGCTTCGCAAATCTGCGTTTTTTTCATTGCTGTTTATATTAATTGTTTTATGCTGCTGCATTGCCTCGTCCCTTAGTTTAATATCTGAGCTCAGTAGATTTAAGTTAGCTTAAGAGGGGGTAGACTATATAAGAACCTAACTATGGAGAATAGGGAAAGAATGCTTTGGAGGTTATATGAAACAGATTTGGCAAAAATGAGTATTGTGCACTGAGAAATAATTATTTTGAAAGAAATATGAATCGAATACAGAAAGCAGGTATAGATAGGACTTTTTGGGAATAATGATGAACGAAGGGAGATCTCCAAGAACAAAATTGGTTTTGTTCGCAAAATACTGCAGTACCAAAAGTTACACTGAAAACGAACCCTGTCCTTTCCATTGTGTTATCCCCCTATGTGTTTGTGTACCCTTGTATATTTGTTTTCTTCCTGCCTCTGTGTAGTTTCATAGAATTTTTTTTCTAATACTATTCACTATGATGAGGAATACTGTTATCCTCAAATATAATTGGTTTTAATAATATGTTATTTAACTTGTAAATATGCTTAGACATTATTTATTCTGTTTTGTTTTAATGCTCATGTGTGAAGTTGATGTTTCAAAATTTATTCTGATCTTTATGTATGTACTTATGTCATTATTTTTGTAACACTGATGTACATGTTTATTTCTATTCTATTGTAAAACCTGTACTACAAATGTTATCTGTATTGTTATGTTCTTTAATGATGTATTTTGTACCTTTGTAATTGTATTCTTCTGTTATAAAATTGTAATTGACACCAGGTCATCAAATTAAGTAACTTGTAAGTTACATTTCACTGCACACGTTTCTGTTGGTCATAGTATATGGACAATATGTGAGAAGTAGGGACTGTTAGTGTTTGCACGTGTGTTAATAATTCAGCAAGGGACTGGTTAACAGCATTGCTGGTTCTAAGGACAATTTCAAAAACTTTGTGAGTGCACAAGTGGTGGTTATGGACTTGCTATATTATCCGCAAGACTCTTCAATGGTGATTGTGCACCTGCACAGTCACAACAGATGGCTGCTGGCCATCTCTACAAGGACTGCAGTGGGTCTGCGCCTCTGGTGGCCCACCAGTACCGTAATCTCTACAAGGACTACAGTGGGTCTGCGTCTTTGCTGACTCACCAGTACCATTATTTCTACAAGGACTGCAGTGGGTCTGCGCCTCTGGTGGCCCACCAATACCGTAATCTCTACCAGGACTACAGTGGGTCTGCTCTGTGATGACCTACCCACCAATACTCTTCAAAATTTCGACTGACTCCGCTGTGGATTTACTCTGTTGTGGCCCATTACCTGTCTGCATGTAGAGTCAGCACTGTCTTTTCGTTGGAAGGACAACAATACTTCTTCAATACTGCATGGAAATCCACTACTTCCGTGTGCATTTTCTTTTACTGCTCAGACTTTGAGAAAAAGACTGATATTTTACTGTGATGAACGATTAGAACTGTCTTTATGGACTGTGAGAAAATTTTAGCTTTTGACCAACATTGTATCAATAAGTGTGTGCATTTGATTTCTTTGTTATTGTAATTATGAAAAATTTTTTCAAATCTGTATTGGGCACTGCCCAAACCAATTTGTAAAATTTTTTGTGGGGAGCATGGGGGCTACGTAAGTAGGCTGTTTAGGTTTTTTTATTGGTAACGCCACCTCTGTATAGAAAATCACTGGCTGTGCGGTGTGCAGTCTGTGGCTGCTTTGCATTGTTGTAATACTCGCCATTGTAGTGTTAGGCAGCTGGCTGTGAACAGCGCATAGCGTTGGGCAGTTGGAGGTGAGCCGTCAGCAGTGGTGGATGTGGGGAGAGAGATGGCGGAGTTTTGGAATTTGTCATGAACTGCTATATATATATATATATATATATATATATATATATATATATATATATATATTGTTCTCTATTAATATCTTTCATTTGCTAACTATCCCTATCAGTAGTTAGTGCCTTCCATAGTTTGAATCTTTTATTTAGCTGGCAGTAGTGGCGCTAGCTGTATTGCAGTAGTGGGAGTAACCAAGATTTTTGTGAGATAAGTGATTTGTGAAAAGCACAGGTTAATGTTAGTCAGGGCCATTCTCTTGTAGAGATTATTGAAAGTCAGATTGCGTTGCGCTAAAAAATATTGTGCGTCAGGTTAAGCACAGTCCTGTAAAATTATTGAAAGGGGACGTTTCATATGTTGCGTTGAAAGTATGTGCCACGTGAAAGTGACATATACTTCATAGACTATTCGCCTACACTTCTTCGAAGTATGGGATACAAGTGTTGCGTTCCCTTTTGCCAGGGATATTATAAATCCCAAAAAGGCATGAAAGTGCACATGTTTCGATTTCCCAAATGTGTAAAGTTGAGAAATCGCTGGATTGCAGCTATTCCCAGACAGGAATTTGTGTCTATGCATCATTCAAGGGTAAGTAAATGACAAAATTTTATATCGTTTTATTTGTTTCCATTGCACCACATTTGCCAATTGTTCTTAAAAGCAGTTATGTATTATGTAGGAGTATAATTTGTTTCTTAATTCTGGACCATTGCTGCGAGGTTAATACGAAGCAACTATTGTCACACAGAATAGTTATATTAATTAGTGTGGCTCGAAAATGTTTAGTATTCCTTAAAACTCCTACCAGATTATTGAGTTTCCAGCACTTTTATTTGGAAGAGCTACAGAATGATTTTGTTCATATACAACTATTCGGAAATAATTTCAATTTGAGTAAACTACCTTAGAAAATTGCTTTAATTAATTCAGTCTTCAACAGATTAAGCAGTATAGAAAACAGAATTTCGATGTAAGTGCATTGTGATTAAATTAACAGCACTCTGTGACACGGATTTCAGTCAGGGATATAGGAGCAACAATCTTTTCATGTTTAAAGTTCTAAAGTTCTGGAGAGACAGGGAAATAAAATATTTTTTTTTTTTTTTTATTAAACATTACATCAGGAGGTACTCCATTTCGTCGAATGATTTGAGTTTCATGTGAGGTCAGCAAATGTTGCAGTGGAGAGGAAAATTTACGAAAATAACCAGGGAAAAAAATTGTTAAATTCTATAGGAGCTCCAGCTGCTTTATTTAAAACCGAAACCGTCTGCTTGTTATTGCATGTTGCCGATTTTTTACTGCAAGAAAACATAGCTTCTGAGGTTGAGAGGCACCCACTTGCCTTTCTCATACTGTGGCATCAAGCAGTCAGGCCTGCAAGATGAGTGGCTTGCCAAGCGAGTGGATTCTTCCTTAATTTATCGGGTAACATGAATTCTCGTATCTTACTATTTAGTTACAAATTATCCTCCTGTATGATTAACACGCAACGGAAACACGCATCTGACTATCAGTGATTTATAGAACACTGACTGCACACTACTCACTGGCAATACCACATTTACTTTTTGTCTTTGATTTAACGGCTTTTATATAAATTCGGGACATTATGACAACATACAATTTAATGAAAAAGGCCACCAATCTCTTTCTTTTCACTATCTGGTTTATTCCTAAACACACAAATTCTACAACCTACAACAATATCACATGAGAAATTCCGCCCAGTGGGCATGGCTTTACATTAGTGAATCTCGATACTATGGTCTCGTAATCTATTTACCGCAACAGTGCACTTCCTGGATAGGATGGTGGATCTTTTATTATACCTCACACTTCGACTCTCACAATCATCCTCACGAAACTTTCCTCCAGATCGAGCGATACAGAAGGAACAAGCATAACCCACAAATCTTTCGAAACTACCTTGCTACTCCCATGCAAAACACACATACCCAAATTACATGACATACGCAACACAACAATATGAAATATTACACAAAGAACGGTTACAACTTCATCACTTTCCGCTTTCCCACTTCAATCAATATTTATCCCAGTTTCACACGACACTGCCCCACTTTGTAATTCTACTTTCCTACTGTGAACTCTGGAGATAAACGCACGTCTTCCTGTGCAATGCAAGCCAAGTGGCGTTGCTGGAAAGATGGCCGACTCACCTTGATTCTCTCTCAGAGTTTAAATTTAGCGTCACACGGAATGATATTTCTTAAATATTTCAACTTATGATACACACGCTATTTCTTAAATATTTCAGCTTATTGTACACACGCTATTAATTCAGCTTAACTTAAGCACACGGAAGTATCTCAACTTACAACTACACGTGGGCTCATTGTGACCGTTGGTTTACTACAACCCCCTTAAAATTACCTGCCTCACATTTAATTCTCCCCACAAAAGTTCCTGAGGAAGAGAAATTATTAATTCTAACTACTCTTAAATATTCCACATCCATACCATGCCTCCACTCTTTCATTACGGAGCACAACAAAAAACAGATCTTTACAGCAGAAGGTCCAGCGGCAGAGTGCTGAAACATGGCCGTATTCCAGTTCTCTCGCACCTCTGTCGAAGTGGGAGAAGCACCTTGCTACCTTATTGGTCAGCCACATTTCAGGCGCTCAAAGCTCTGGTAAAATTTTCATCTCTTTGGTCTCACCAAAGGTAGCCAAAAGATCGACTCAAAGATGATCATATATTCCCATTCACTATCTGTGGTTAGCAGACGACCATACATTCATTCATTTCACAGATCTCACCAAACTGGATGTAGGGATTTATTTTGAGGGAGTGCACATGTGATCAATTAAATAAGTTGTCATTCTTTCCCACACTGGTATCCGGCTTCGCTGTATTAATTGAAATTGAGTTACTTTACAAAAAAAATGTGTTGTTCTGACAAAAATATCGAAGTATTTCGTACCTATTTTCAATGTCGGGCGGTACTGTACCCTTTCACCACCGGATACCCATGCAGAAAAAAATGACACGGTACTACCCTCGCAATCCACATGACAAATAAAACATCACATCATAGAAATAAAAAAATAATATTGAGATAAAAATTTGCTTTAGATACTGGGATCTTCGTTATTTTTATGAGTAATCCAAATTTCAATAAGTCTAAAACAAATAAAAAATACTAATTGTACTCATGAGATTTTAAATAGCTCACTGTCCAAACACAGAGCAAGTAATCTGACATTCATAAATTGCGTTGTAAAAACCTTTACACAGCAAAGTCTAAATACAAAAGAAAATCAACACAAGGAAAAAATTTCGTACACTAGTTACACGTAGAATGTCAGGCTCCATACCATTACTCTAAAATATACCTCAAACCTATAGAGAAATAAAACTGAGAAGAAAAACAATGAAATATACCACAAGTTACATACTGGTTACGTAATATAGTTCGTCTAAGACATCATGTCATACCTCATTAACTGTCATCACCTAAGCAATTGCCACAACTACTCGACAGTGAGTTTAACCTTATCCTATACCCATCAGTACAAATACCTGCTGCTGAGCTAGTCAGTCCATCAACTTTGATCAATACACGCAATAAATAGTTAGCAATAAGTACTTGAATCTACCAGTAGCTCTCTTATCTTACTCTACTGCTTATTTCTCTGTTGTCACACATTTAGACGACAAGAACTTGCATTTCGACTAGCCTTCGTTACACTTTAATGTGAAACACCACCACTGTGATAATGAAAATAAGTGGCTTCAGTCAAAACACCAACAAGATTATTACTATGCACGACATCAAAATGCATCAATTAATTCCGATATTCGTTGTGCAATGCAAACTCTTCTCCCCTGTGACAACCTTACTGATCAATGCTACAAGAGCCGCTACGTTAGTATTACGCCACTGGCTAATAATTAGAGCATCATTGTACCAAATATTCTAATAAACATGCTACGTGAACTTGATAACCCAGAACAGACAAAAAACAAACACTAACTATTCTAAACACAAATGTTAATTAGATACAATTACACTTGCTGTCCCTTCAGGAATGAAACATACAAAAAACATTTACACAATTACAAATACATTATTCCCTATCTTGCGAGTCACACGGAAACATTTCATTCTGTGATTTTCTTGAGGTCAAAAAGTTGCTGATAGTTTTCCTAGAACCACTGTCTCGGTGTCAAAGCTCTCCCATGGTTACCCGGACGAAAGTCTTTGAGTCACTCAAATCGGCATTTTGAACACGCACTGAACAGTAAACTGTATCTCTCATTAAACACAAATGTCATAGTCACTCTCAGAGTACCATCCACACGAATCTGTTCGTCCAAAAAATGGCCCTACAACTACTATTACCCACGGTTCTGTCCTTTCAGTTCATGGTGTAATTAAAAGTCGTAAGTTTCAACAAACAGCACTTATTCCCGCGCCAATTCAAGAAATGTCTCCTACTACAGACGCAAATGTCAATGTACCACTCTAGTTTCTTGCCTTCATACAATAATTGTTCACCAAACGACAACTGTCCTCTAAGTATACCAAGTGTCCCACATGCAATTCACAAAGCACACTTAACAAGTCACTGTCAAAAGTTTATGGATCCCACCATTCAGTGGTCGAGACAAAACAAAACGATCGTCCTGTCTGCTAAAGACAAAATCTTTTCCACCACTCACAACGTGGAAACACCAGTCCTTCACTTTCCACATTATGGAAAGTCGCAGTCATCTTGTTTCACGGCTCCACAGTCCAGTACTAGGTAATAGTTGCTGGTAACAAATGCTCGCCGGGCTCTGCCGCGCGCCATCCATTCTGCCGTGGCGCCGCTGCACGCGCCGTTGAGCAGAAAAAACCACCCGCTGCTGCCTCCGCGGGATACCTTCCCCAGTCGTAAGGGTGTCGGAACTTATGAATGGCCAGTGGTACGCGCGTGTCGCCCCAGGCCGTTGACCTGCTGTAGCGGGCGCGTGGAGTGTACCTCGTCTGACAGTGGAGTGGGGAGTGCCGCGGCTGTGTCGCCCATTGCCATGGCAACGTCAGCTCGGCCCGCTAGCGGTATGGGCGTTACGACACCCAATCAGTCAGAGCCTTCCGTGCATCTCGCAACATTACAGACAAAAGGATATTCTTACATTATTTAAATACTCATTGATCACATGTATGATCTATTAGATACATTGGTAATAAAAGAATCTTTGTCCTAAAAAAACATAAAATTATACGCCCTAGTTTTCTTACACATACAACATCGACATTTATCTCTTTTCTATAGACAGCCCACACTCATGCTATTCATTGTACCTGTCGTCCCTCATACAAAACATGAAAGTGTAAAAAAAAAAAAACAAAAGGAATAATAAGCAATCTATACTGCTCATAATTACAATATCAAATAGTAGGCTACCCTAACATCCTATCACAGTGAAAATATTAGAAATTTTATTCTAAAACTACAATATACAATGAACTTTTGTGCTTGTGACAGATTGAAATTAATACCCCTTGAAAGTGTTCTAACAATAAATAATAATAATCTACACCGCTCACAATTACCTACCACATGTTATTAAATAGTAAACTACTTCATAACACAACAAACATTTTAGAAACTGATGACTCTAAATCTACAACAAACAATGCACCTTTGTGCTTGTGACAGACTGAAATCAGTATCTCTCTATATATTTTACCTTTTTATTATATATAACAACATTCCTAGGACATGTATGAACCATCCACATGATGTCAGATCCTGACCTGCCATCGAGGTTCATCCCAATCAAACAATACATAATGATGTTTTAGTTACAGATCGGTAGCATCCCCTTTGCAGGAGTGTGCGCATTGATCACACTACACTACGACTCTCACTCACCAGACATCACATTTTCCTTCTCATTCAATCCATTAATACACTAACAGAATAGGTATAGAAGTCAGCTAACCTTAAAACCACCACACTTACGACAACATACCATACCTTTGCTCCCTTATACTCAACCACATAACACATGAAGCTGCTTCGGAGATAGCTTCCCAGTCTCCGAATTCGTCCTTTCACTCTGGCACCTCTCTCCATCGGCTTACCTCCGCATTCGCTTTACCCATTAATCATTCTGCTAAACACCAACTTAGAACTGCGACATTTCATCTAAGAACAAAAAATACACAAATTAATCAACCTGCAAAATAACTGTACACATTCTTGGTACCGTTTTGATTGGTTATACTGGTACCAGGCTTCAACAACAACAACAAATATTATTTTTGCCAAATCGCAAATTTTATGCTAAGAATTAGATCTACACTTATATCACATCTTACGTCAGTATTCCACAACGTTCACCATCTGGGTCTCATACTCCCTTTACGTCCTTTCACATTGTGCAGTTGTCCTCATCTCTTCATTCGTATTTCGGCTCTCCGTCCGTCCATTACTCCATCATTTCCTGGTCTTCCTTCATCATTGGCATCAATCTCTATTGCAGCATACACAGGCCTCTCTATAACATACATCTAAGACATCTCCACAGTATTCAATTCTACTCACCTTTATTTACCACTGTTTCATCACGTCGAATCTCTCTTTATTAGTCACACTGCTTCACGTCGCTTTTCTCCTCATATACCACCTTTATCCACTACTATTTATCACGTCGCTTCTCTATCTACCATCTTTAACAACTCATTAATCATCACGTCGTTTCTGCTTGATCCTTATTCATACGACACAAAATACGTACATACACCACTCTGTCGACTCCCGTTCATGACTCATTTGACCAGTCTATTCCGTCATACTTCCTGACATCCCGCCTGAAAATTCTTATGTTCGATTTGACCCTGCACAACGCTACACACCACAAATAAATACACTGATTATCTACCATAAATTGCCTACTTTCGATCTATCCTTAACTTTTCCATAATTTGATGTTAGAAATGTGATGAAGCCCACGAGACTGTTTTCCCTTGATCGTCTCAATCAGTACAGCATTTTCATGGACAATCCGCCTCACTCTGAATGGTCCACTATACACAGTAAAAAATTTGCTAGTTAGGAATCTGTGCTTACTTGAAAATTAAATGTGTGCAGAGAATATACAAGCTGGGAGAAATGGGCAGCCAAAGTGTTAGAAACTTAAGTGCTAATGGCCTCTTTCACTAACACCAGATTCCGAACAACCATACACAGCACTTCATTATAACTGTCACCACGACAATGACATACTATAGATCAGATGGCATCTAATTGAAAAACTTCGATCGCATTACTGATGTTACCTGTAACAGCAGTATAAACGTACCCTATTCCATACAGATCACAATGTTTACTTTTTCCATTATGTGTTAATTACCTGCAATTGGCAATAGTACATAACATTTTAGCAACTGGTTTCTTTGAAGAAACCGCTCTTTTACTTTACTGTTCGGAATAAAACTTTGCAAATTTTGCTCTGAGAGAGCAGCTTAACAGATGCCATTACTGGTGTTTTATTCTCTGATCAGAAGTATGGTATTTGCATTCCTACATATTAGTAGAGTTTGTCTGCTACATAGACAATTTTCAGTGCCAGCTGCATGTGTTTTAAGGTAAGATGCTAAGGGCTGATATGTTGGATTAGTTTCTCCTATTCTTGAATCCATTATGACAAGAATGAAATGCCTGGATTCCATGCTCTCCTGTCATTCTGATAGTTTCTACCCTCGACACTATCTGACCTGTCTCCGTTCACGATATCGCTCTCATTACCCAAGTGCTGAAATGACGCAGAATCGTCCACACCTCTGCCTGCTATCACTATATCTCTGCGCAATTTCACTGGCAACTTCGTTATACAGATCCTAATGAGCTCCCCAGGTTCGTATGTCACATTCAAATACCTGTTTCGTCTGAACATTTCCTGATAGCACGACACTGAATCTCTTACACCACCTTCGTTACAATTTGGCATCATCAATATGCTTTGCTTAAGCTGGTCCTGCTTACTTTTCGACCAGAATTCATTTAAATAGCTACTACAGTCTTTAAGGTCTTCCTGCATTTTCGCTCTAGCCTCGTCCCTCAAATAGTTATACACAAACTTCGTTTTGAGGAGCAGTCCCCACGTTGAAGGTAATGAATCGTGAAATTGAGACAGCCTTGGACTATACCCAGTTGGGTCTGGCACTTGTTTTATCCGACACAACCGTTCTTCTGACTCTCTGTATTCGTCTTGCTCTTTCTGCCTATTTCCGCCTTTTGAGTTTATCTCACTCTCCCCCTGCAATCTACCTGGTGGTGTGTCACCTTCGCTACTGCACGCTAATTGCAACTGTGCTATTTCACTATGTTTCCTACTTATTTCTAATTGTACCTCTTTAAACTGTAATGGTGGTTGTATTTCCTCCTGATCGGCATAAACCTCTCGCTGCGTACTGTCAGAACCTGTCTCGCCTCTTGTACTGATCTTTTCTGCATCCGCACTAATCGTATTCATTCTGGCCACTACCTCTTTGATTCGTTCTCCCGGCAACACGTCCCTACGCTCAGTAGTATCACTCTCTATTGCAAATACTTGTACCTCCAAATTATTAGCTTTTTCTTTCACGGCATCACATACTTGCTTCACCGCACCCAGATTCTTCTCCCCCTCATCTATCCGATTATTAACTGTGGACAGACGCTCATCGATAACTGAGTGTAGCTTCTTCATTGCCTCTTTATTTCCCTTATCCATTGCCTCCAATTTTTCCTTATTTGCTTCCAATTTTTCCTTAGTTGCTTCAAATCGTTCCTTATTCTCCCTATCTCTCTCCTTATTATCTCTATTGATTGCTTCTAATCTTCCGTTATTTGCTTCCAATCCTTTCTTAGTCTCCCTACTCATCGCTTCCAATCTTTCCTTATTATCTCTATCCATCCTCTGTAAAAACTGCAGTAGCCCACTGTCATTTGCTACTGTCGACGCGCTCACCTCGTTCGCCTGAGAAACCGTAGCTTCGCTAAGGGTAGCTGCACTTTCACTGAATACCTGAAATAGTCCCGAGCCCGCGTCGTTGGGAAAAGCCCGCGTTTGTGGACAAAGCCCGCCGCATAAAGGATCACCTTGCAGCGGTCCACTGAACAATACAGCCCCTTCGGAGTGTTTGCCGTCCCCGCTCATTAAGCCATGGTCAACAGCTACTTCCTGCTGCACTACTACGTTCGCCCCAGAATCGCTATTCTCCATGGTGGCTACACTTTTCAACTGCGATGTAGTTACTACGGACATTGCGCAAAAAAAATTATACAACGATCTTCCAACCTTAGATGAAGTAGCAAGCATTACATAAAAAACATAAAAGATCCTCACCAATCCAGAAAGAAATTGCCAACAAAAAAAATTTTTACTTTTTAGCGCTATCACAATACATTCCATAAAAAAAATCTTAACAGCAAACCCTAACAGCAGAATCCTGGCATAATATCCTGGCAAAATTATCCTGGCAACAAATTAAATATCCTGGTAACAAAATTATCGTGGCAAAAAACGGAATCCTGGCAACAAAATATCCTAACAAAAATAATCCTGGCAACAAAATTATCGTGGCAAAAAAAAAAAAAAACGGAATCCTGGCAACAAATTAAATATCCTAACAAACGGAATCCTGGCAACAAAATATCCTAACAAATGAATCCTGGCAGGGTCGAAATTATGAGACGCACCCACTTGCCTTTCTCATACTGTGGCATCAAGCAGTCAGGCCTGCAAGATGAGTGGCTTGCCAAGCGAGTGGATTCTTCCTTAATTTATCGGGTAACATGAATTCTCGTATCTTACTATTTAGTTACAAATTATCCTCCTGTATGATTAACACGCAACGGAAACACGCATCTGACTATCAGTGATAAATAGAACTCTGACTGCACACTACTCACTGGCAATACCACATTTACTTTTTGTCTTTGATTTAACGGCTTTTATATAAATTCGGGACATTATGACAACATACAATTTAATGAAAAAGGCCACCAATCTCTTTCTTTTCACTATCTGATTTATTCCTAAACACACAAATTCTACAACCTACAACAATATCACATGAGAAATTCCGCCCAGTGGGCATGGCTTTACATTAGTGAATCTCGATACTATGGTCTCGTAATCTATTTACCGCAACAGTGCACTTCCTGGATAGGATGGTGGATCTTTTATTATACCTCACACTTCGACTCTCACAATCATCCTCACGAAACTTTCCTCCAGATCGAGCGATACAGAAGGAACAAGCATAACCCACAAATCTTTCGAAACTACCTTGCTACTCCCATGCAAAACACACATACCCAAATTACATGACATACGCAACACAACAATATGAAATATTACACAAAGAACGGTTACAACTTCATCACTTTCCGCTTTCCCACTTCAATCAATATTTATCCCAGTTTCACACGACACTGCCCCACTTTGTAATTCTACTTTCCTACTGTGAACTCTGGAGATAAACGCACGTCTTCCTGTGCAATGCAAGCCAAGTGGCGTTGCTGGAAAGACGGCCGACTCACCTTGATTCTCTCTCAGAGTTTAAATTTAGCGTCACACGGAATGATATTTCTTAAATATTTCAACTTATGATACACACGCTATTTCTTAAATATTTCAGCTTATTGTACACACGCTATTAATTCAGCTTAACTTAAGCACACGGAAGTATCTCAACTTACAACTACACGTGGGCTCATTGTGACCGTTGGTTTACTACAACCCCCTTAAAATTACCTGCCTCACATTTAATTCTCCCCACAAAAGTTCCTGAGGAAGAGAAATTATTAATTCTAACTACTCTTAAATATTCCACATCCATACCATGCCTCCACTCTTTCATTACGGAGCACAACAAAAAACAGATCTTTACAGCAGAAGGTCCAGCGGCAGAGTGCTGAAACATGGCCGTATTCCGGTTCTCTCGCACCTCTGTCGAAGTGGGAGAAGCACCTTGCTACCTTATTGGTCAGCCACATTTCAGGCGCTCAAAGCTCTGGTAAAATTTTCATCTCTTTGGTCTCACCAAAGGTAGCCAAAGGATCGACTCAAAGATGATCATATATTCCCATTCACTATCTGTGGTTAGCAGACGACCATACATTCATTCATTTCACAGATCTCACCAAACTGGATGTAGGGATTTATTTTGAGGGAGTGCACATTTGATCAATTAAATAAGTTGTCATTCTTTCCCACACTGGTATCCGGCTTCGCTGTATTAATTGAAATTGAGTTACTTTACAAAAAAATGTGTTGTTCTGACAAAAATATCGAAGTATTTCGTACCTATTTTCAATGTCGGGCGGTACTGTACCCTTTCAAGGTAAAAGACAGAATTTAAAATTACAGTTTGTATTCGAGCCTAGAAAGGCGTATATAAGGCAAATCGTCAAAATAATTTTACTTCTTGAAATACCATAGGGCAGTTTTGTTCAGTTACTTTACTCAATGATATAAATTTCCATACTTTCATTACAAGGCCATGTAGAAGCCGGCCGCGGTGGTATCGCTGTTCTAGGCGCGCAGTCCGGAACCGCGCGACTACTACGGCCGCAGGTTCGAATCCTGCCTCGGGCATGGATGTGTGTGATGTCCTTAGGTTAGTTAGATTTAACTAGTTCTAAGTTCTAGGGGACTCATGACCAAAGATGTTAAGTCCCATAGTGCTCAGAGCCAGCCAGCCATGTAGAAGAGGGAAGCACGAGAATCCCTATGCGGTCTCAGCTCTAAAACTCGTAAAGTTCGTATAGCTGCAGAGTGCTTAATAGGAGCGTTCCGATACAGACTCGGCCATCAGTATGTGACGTCACAAGTATGCGCGCAGGCCTGTAGTCTAGATGGTGTTGCTACAGGACGCACGCCCAGCGCTGCACCTTGTGTTTACTTACATGACTCGGCCTTGGGAGCTGTGCAGCCAAGGTATCTGAAGGTCCCGATAAATACTTGAATCCGAGTACAATCTAGGCTATTTCTTAGTGGTAGAACTTGAAATGGCTGTTCTCAGCTTAGTGAGGATAATTTTGAATCTTTCTAGACATACAGCAGAGTTACATTAACAGGAAGAAAGATTTAGAGTTTAACGTTTCATCGATAGCAATGTCGTTAGAGACAGAGTACAAACTCGGGCTGGACAAGAAGATGAAAGAAGGTCGTCGGATCTCTTACAGTAGTTCTACAGACCACTCACTCACGCACAAATATAACAGAAAGCACACTGTTAAGAAAAATTACCACTAATGTTATTGTTTATATTCTATATTTAAATTAAGAGCTTCATATGTTTCTCCTGTCATACCAGGAAGTATACATACTGACCGAGCGAGGTGGAGCAGTCGTTACACAGTGAACAAGTGTTAGGGAGGATGGCAGTTCAAACCTATTTACAGAAAGCCAGCTTTACGTTTCGAGTGATATCCTTAAATCACTGAAGGTGAATGCCGGGATGATTCCTTTGAAACGTCATCGCCGCTTTCCTTCCTAATTCCGTGCTTGTGCTCCATCTCTGGTGTCCACGTTGTCGACTCGACGTTAATACCCATTATTTCTTCCTTTTAGGTACCGGTCTCGTATTTAATAGACTACACACAGAGTTAGATTCGTTTGCGGATGACACGAACATTGTAGTAGACTTACAACAATAACGACAATAGTAAATATGGTCCTTAAAAGAATTTAACTAATTTTATGCCGTAAAAAAATCCGTAATAATGGGTTAAAAGTATCTAAGCAGTGCAGTGCTAATGAGGATGTTTATATGTCCACTCAAAACTACAAATCTTCAGCGAAATTACCTACGTTGCTCTAAAGATCCTGGAAATAAAAGGTTTCCTGATATACACATGCACGACTGATAGAACACGTAAAACCTAACGAACGTCATCGTCACGAGTAATATTAACGCCGGCCGGAGTGGCCGAGCGGTTCTAGGCGCTACAGTCTGGAACCGCACGACCACAACGGTCGCAGGTTCGAATCGTGCCTCGGGCTTGGATGTATGTGATGTCCTTAGGTTATTTAGGTTTAAGTAGTTCTAAGTTCTAGGAGACTGATGACCTTAGAAGTTAAGTCCCATAGTACTCAGAGCCATTTCCATTTCAGTAATGTTAACGACTGATAATGGATTAACAACAGTGCAAGATATTTTCAATGACAAGATATATGAAGTGCTTCCGAGATTATGTTACAAACTTTCAGTGACAATGCAGGAGGGTAAATGTAAGTATTAACTTGAGGTAAGGGATCCCGGTCAGGAAACGGCCGAGTCGGAAGTTATAAGCTCTGACAGTTGAATACACGTACCGACACTGTTTTTGTTAAGATTGCAGGGTAAGCAACATTCAGAGATGCTAGTAAGGACCAAAACAAGAAATGATGTCCAATAAACATGAACTCTAAAATGCATACCTTAAGAGCTGTGAACACTTGTTCATTTTCGATACTGTGAACGAGTTCTCTTCCACTTAAGAGCCGAACCCGGAGGAGGCAGTGACGTTGGACGCTGGGCGTGAACCCAAGTCAACGATTTAACTAATCCAATAGGTACCCTGCTGGGTTCAGGCCGGAACTCTGGGCAGGCCAGTCCATTTCAGGAATATTATTGTCCACATACCATTGCCCCACAGATGTTTCTTTATGACAGCGTGCACTGTCTGCTGATACAAATAGTCACCGTCTCCTAGCCATTCTTCTACTGTACACAATATCCAATGCTTTCAGATGTGTTCATATCCTTCCGGATTTAGAGTTCTCTTTAGCGCAATAAACAGTTCACACCACATCAACAAAAAACACTCCCATATCGTAACACCAAGACCTCTGTACTTCTCTGTTGTCACAACATAATTTGATGGCAGATAACATTATACAGGCATTCACTAAAGCCAGATTCTTCCGTCGGAATGCCACATTGTATTCTGTGATTCATCAGTCCAAATCAATCGTTTACAGTCGCTCTTTACACCATCTCTAGCGTCGCTTAGCGTTGACTACATGAATGTGTAGCCTAAGAGGAGTTACTCAGACATTGTAACCCATTCTTTGTAACTCCCTACACGTAGTCAGTGTACTGGCTGGACTGTTGGTATAACATTGGAACTATTGAGTGAATTCATGCGAATGCTTACAGTTACCCTTCGCAATGCTCGACTTTTGCTGCCCAGTAGTACATGAGGTGAGCCTAATATTGATTTACCTGTGAGTGTTCCTCCGCATTTCCACTTCACAACCACATCAGTTACAATGAACTTGGAAACTTTCAGAAGGGTTGAAATGTCCTTGATGGATTTGTTACTCAGGTGACATTCAGTGATTAGTTCCACGTTCGTGACCGACCGATTCTGCTGTTACTCTGCTGACAACACAATACTTGCCACTTCCTTTTGTGCTGATAGATGAGCCTTTTGCGACATTAGTGGTCAGTTCATCATTATGTATTGGTGCGCAGATACCTTTGATTAGATAATCTACATTTCGATCTGTCGCCTCGTAATCACGACCAGCGAAAGGTGAAATATTTTCGAACTTCTTCTGCCTGTGCCAAAGAGTTTGAACTTAAATCGTTAATTTGTAAAATGATGTGGGTGCATCACTACACACAAGTGGGTTTTGTTGTATTTAGATAAACCTTGCTGTTAAGTACTTACATTTTTTAAACGTTGCTGTGAATTTAACATCCCGCAATATTTAATTTATGTATATTCAGTACCAGTAACAACATCACTAGCAGTCACAATAATTTGTCCTCTACAACCACATTTACGTTTAGATCCATACTCTGCAAACCACTGTTAAAAGCTTCGCAGAGGTTATATGCCATTATACTAGTTTTTAGGGTATTTCCCGTTTCATTCAAGTATGGAGCATGGGAAGAATGACTTTTTGAATGTCTCTGTGTCCTTACGATCCCTACAAGGGCGATAAGCAGGTAATTGTAGTATTTTCCTAGAGTCATCATTTAAAGCCATTTCTAGTCATTTTGCAAGTAGATTTTCTCGGGTTAGTTTACAACTGTGTTCAAACATCTGCCAGTTCAGTTCTTTCAGCATCTCTGTGACACTCTGTCACATGTCTAACAAACCTGTGACCATTCTTGCTGCCCCTTTCTGTACACGTTTCCTCTCCGTGTTAGGACTATTTGGTATGGGTGCTACACACTTGAGCAGTATTCTAGGATGGGACACACGAATGATTTTTAAGAAATAACCTTTGTTGACTGGCTGCATTTACCTTGCGTGCCACCAATAAACCAAAGTTTGCCAACTACTTTGCCCATTACTGAGCCCACGTGATCGTTTAATTTCATACCTACACGAAGCGTTACCCGCCGGTATTTGTATGAAGTGACTGTTTCCAATTGTGACTCATTCATATTATAATCACAGTTTACTATTTTTTTCGTGTTGTGAAGTGTACAATTTCTCATTTCCGGAAGTTCAAAGAAAACTGCCAGTGTTTGCATCACGTCGAAATTTTATCAAGAGTTGACTGAGTATTTATATAGCTTTTTTCTGACAGCACTGTATTATAGATGACTAATTGATCTGCGAAAACTCTGAGGTTATTGTACATATTGCCCGAGAGGTCATTAAGATACGATGTGAACATCAAGGATAGCAAAACACTTCCCTGGCGCACTCCCGAAGTTACTTGTGAATCTGTTCATGACCCACCATACCAGATAATATGTTGTGTCCTCCCCACCAAGAAATCGTCAGTCCCATCGCAAATTTTGATTAATACCCCATACTATCGTGCTTTTGATAAAAGCGCAGACGTGGTACTGAGTCAAATACTTTTCGGAAATCGAGAAATACTGCATCTACGTGACTGCTTTGATCCATGACATTCTGAGCGTCAAGTGAGAAAAGTGTGGGTTGGGTTTTCGGAATCCATGCTGATTGGCAAGGAGGTGATCATTCTGTTCATCTCGTTTGAACTCAGAGTATGTTCTAAAATTCTACAACAAATGGACGTCAATTATATTTTACTATAGTTTTGTGGATCCTTTCTGCAACCCTTCTTCTAGACAGGTACGACCTGTGGTTTCTTACAACTCTCGAGCATCGAGGGATGCACGACAGAGTGTAGTTCGAAGAGGAGTTAGCTCGGCCGCCATTTCAGTGTAGGATCTGATCGGGATTACATCGATCTCTAAGGCTTTCTTCAGTTTTAAAAGTTTCAAAAAAATGGCTCTGAGCACTATGGGACTCAACTGCTGAGGTCATTAGTCCCCCAGAACTTAGAACTAGTTAAACCTAACTAACCTAAGGACATCACAAACATCCATGCCCGAGGCAGGATTCGAACCTGCGACCGTAGCGGTCTCGCGGTTCCAGACTGCAGCGCCTTTAACCGCACGGCCACTTCGGCTGGCTAAAAGTTTCAGCTGTTTCTCATCACCACTGATACAAATATCTACACTGCGTAAAAAAGTAATACATCTGAAAAGACGACGTCGATTTTGATCCTATGACGGCAAATGCCACCTGGGTGATAGTAGGTATGCTGATAATGGCTTCAACGTCGTCCACCAACAGATAGCATAGTGGCATAGCTACCAGAGGGCCTTCAGTGTCTAGCTTGAATGGGGAATACTCACAGCCAGAAGTCTGAGTCTGGTGCACAGAGGCAACCAAGCCCACGGGAGGCACTCGAGCTGCCTACAGCCAAATGAGTGATTCTGTGGCCTTTCGAGTGGTTGGATGATGATTTCGGAGAACTGCCACACAAGTTGGACGTGCTGGTATCAGTAGTCGCCTGAACATTTTCACTTCAATAGAAGAGGTTCCGGATGTCCACGCAGCACAGACGCCAGCCAGGGTCATCGTATTGTATCTTAATTCACTTTTTGTCATCACACATACATGTAATCATTCAAGCTTATCATGTCTGTAAGTGCTGATATAAGATTTCTGGTGTATGTAATGTGTGTAGATAGTAGTAATGTGAGCAATACACAATACTCTGCCCATATCACTGAAAATCTTGTATTATCTTTGTTTCACTGTCCCTCAAAAAAGTTCTTCAGTATGACGAGTATTCCTCAGATGACCTCTTCAAGCCTAAATTAGCTTAGGACTGTCTCTATTGAGTACTTATATACATTCTTTGTCGAGAATATTAGTCATTGTTGCTGTTCGGACAGATTAATGGAACAGTAGGAGAAAACTTAACCATACGTAAAACGAAAATAAAAGTAATACGCATAGTTACTAGGGTCTTTTCACTTGTAAATCTCATAGCTTGGACATTTGGAAACTCCTTGAGCTTTGTTTCATTTACTATGACATCTCGTAACGTTTACAGTGTTATACAGTCCATTGCTTTGATTGCTCTAGTGGCTTAAATTTGTCTTATGTAGAGTCAGTGATTAGAATCACTTTATATGGTTCTTCACGTATTTTGTAAAACTGTTTGATTTCTGCATTAATACTAGATGACTTGTGGCTAATTTTAACTAACACCAAATTACCTATGTAAAACATTACCTGAGTGCTCTCTTTATGATAACATATTTTTTTAATTTTGTCAGCCCTGTCCTTAAGTTTTTGCAAAGCCAAATTTCTTTTCTAATCCATTGTAAGGTGATGCTTTGCATAGAAGGATAGTGACTCTGTTATTAGGTTAGGTTGTTTTTTGTTTGTAAAAACTTTAGAAGGGAGATGTTACTGCAGTGGAAAATGGTATTTTGTTCATGTCTTCCTCGAAATATTTTAGACACGTGTGACAACTATAATACTTCTTGGAGCAATAGGTTCTGCAGGGCCTATCAAACTACGCCACAACTTGTTCCTGTAGGAGTGTGTTGGAACCAAGGGGGCACTTGGAAATATACATTACGTTTATTTCTAAACTCATAAGGATTCTTTCCATAGTTTGGAATGCAGCTGAGGCCTGTTACCGCTGATGATACGTAACAATTTACTCAAAACATTTATGTAACAATTTATCTTGTTAGTCAACACTTCCCATAGCTCTTTCACAGGGGACTGAGTTTAGCAAATTTAGAAAAAATATCCAGTAGAATCAACAGGTAGATCAATCCTCCCTGTAATTTAGGTAGTGGGTCATATAAATCAACATCAGCTTTGTCCAAATCTCTATCAGGAGTGACGAAGTGGAGTTCCCATGTCGGATATACACTCCTGGAAATTGAAATAAGAACACCGTGAATTCATTGTCCCAGGAAGGGGAAACTTTATTGACACATTCCTGGGGTCAGATAAATCACATGATCACACTGACAGAACCACAGGCACATAGACACAGGCAACAGAACATGCACAATGTCGGCACTAGTACAGTGTATATCCACCTTTCGCAGCAATGCAGGCTGCTATTCTCCCATGGAGACGATCTTAGAGATGCTGGATGTAGTCCTGTGGAACAGCTTGCCATGCCATTTCCACCTGGCGCCTCAGTTGGACCAGCGATCGTGCTGGACGTGCAGACCGCGTGAGACGACGCTTCATCCAGTCCCAAACATGCTCAATGGGGGACAGATCCGGAGATCTTGCTGGCCAGGGTAGTTGACCTACACCTTCTAGAGCACGTTGGGTGGCACGGGATACATGCGGACGTGCATTGTCCTGTTGGAACAGCAAGTTCCCTTGCCGGTCTAGGAATGGTAGAACGATGGGTTCGATGACGGTTTGGATGTACCGTGCACTATTCAGTGTCCCCTCGACGATCACCAGTGGTGTACGGCCAGTGTAGGAGATCGCTCCCCACACCATGATGCCGGGTGTTGGCCCTGTGTGCCTCGGTCGTAAGCAGCCCTGATTGTGGCGCTCACCTGCACGGCGCCAAACACGCATACGACCATCATTGGCACCAAGGCAGAAGCGACTCTCATCGCTGAAGACGACACGTCTCCATTCGTCCCTCCATTCACGCCTGTCGCGACACCACTGGAGGCGGGCTGCACGATGTTGGGGCGTGAGCGGAAGACGGCCTAACGGTGTGCGGGACCGTAGCCCAGCTTCATGGAGACGGTTGCGAATGGTCCTCGCCGATACCCCAGGAGCAACAGTGTTCCTAATTTGCTGGGAAGTGGCGGTGCGATCCCCTACGGCACTGCGTAGGATCCTACGGTCTTGGCGTGCATCCGTGCGTCGCTGCGGTCCGGTCCCAGGTCGACGGGCACGTGCACCTTCCGCCGACCACTGGCGACAACATCGATGTACTGTGGAGACCTCACGCCCCACGTGTTGAGCAATTCGGCGGTACGTCCAGCCGGCCTCCCGCATGCCCACTATACGCCCTCGCTCAAAGTCCGTCAACTGCACATACGGTTCACGTCCACGCTGTCGCGGCATGCTACCAGTGTTAAAGACTGCGATGGAGCTCCGTATGCCACGGCAAACTGGCTGACACTGACGGCGGCGGTGCACAAATGCTGCGCAGCTAGCGCCATTCGACGGCCAACACCGCGGTTCCTGGTGTGTCCGCTGTGCCGTGCGTGTGATCATTGCTTGTACAGCCCTCTCGCAGTGTCCGGAGCAAGTATGGTGGGTCTGACACACCGGTGTCAATGTGTTCTTTTTTCCATTTCCAGGAGTGTATATATTCTATATCTCAGTTTTGTGGCTTTTATCGCAGGTTGCTGATAACTTGCTAATTTTCCTTTCTGAACCACACTCATGATGGAAATTTATTAGGCCTAATGGCACCTTATGACCAGACCTCTTCGACGATGTTCTCATCACTGGTCTCAGTGATTATGAGGCAGTTCTAGACACAATGATTGCCAAAGTACAGAGGGCAACTAAAACCAGTACAAAGTTCTATAAACTAGATAAAGAAGCAGTAGATGTTAAATAAAATAAGACTAATAAATGTACATTGAATAACCATGTTACTTTAATGTTTTAGAACGAAAATTTCTGTGTTACTTGAAAGTGAGCAAGTATGAAATAGAAGCACTGCTGGCTCGCGTGTTTGTTAAGGACGATGGCCTTAGACACAGCCAAGCATTTAGTGTGGAGAAGGAAAGTGGTCAGACCCTTGCGCAAGCTGCCACTCTCCAGAGGCAGACCGACTAAAACTTTAGGCCTGCTCTAACAGCTCTACTACCCACAATGTCAGATCCACACTCACAGTTTCGGTCATCCCTCACATCCCAGGATGCCACTCCTCATTTCTTGGAATGGTGATAACCAATGCAAAGATACGTCCAGTCGCGCCTCAGTACTTTACAGTCCATTAAAATGAGTAGTTTGTCGCAATGTAGCCCCAGGGAAGACAACATGGCACTGATAAAAGGTATCATAAGGAGCTGAATTTTTTTCGCTAAATTCAGAGAATTTTACCAAAAGTTTACGTAAAGAATGTAAATTGCACTATTTTCAAATCCAAAATACGTCAATAAATCAGACACACACACACACACACACACACACGCACAAACAAACATGTACACATATGCTCACACAATGTTTATGACACGAACTTGCAGGTCCAGCAGCATCTCTATACCATACTTGGTGTAACGCACAACAAACCCTGAAATTACATAATGTCCATATCTAGTTTGTTGTATGGTGCTTTGAATGCGTCTCAATGTTCGTTCAATATCTAAAATGTCTGAGCCAACATATGCCAGTAACACAAAAATACAACGTTTGTCTTAAATGTGACAATGTTATCTTACAACCGCACATATCCATCAACATTCCTGCCTAAAACAACATTATAATATCTCAAATTAAATCTCCCAATGCTATTTCTATGCCTAAATGGTTACCAAATACATGTGGCTAAACACAACATGCTAAACAGACAGCTGACATTTCATTTTTAGGCCTAAATGTGGTGATGTACCAAAAGAACCTGACGAACATGTTGACTGATATATTATACCAACCAGGCAAACAGAAAGATAGTCTCAATTACTTCTAGCTTTTGGAAGAATTCAGTTAATTCAATTTTTGTGCCTACACGTGATATAAGGCAGAATGGATACTAAAATTAAATATATCCTCAACTAAATTGGTCTATAATGCTTGTCAAAGGCCACAGTACTCATTCAACGACTGAAATGTCTGCAGAAATGTTTATGTGAATGTTACTTACTTATCTGGTCAAAGAAAAAGTAGACCAACAACACACACAGTGTTTATATCAAGTGCTCCTATGATTCCTCAACATCTAAAATACGTAAAGGGTGTTAACATTTCGAGCTGAGAATGTCTCTATGGTGGTTAACCAAAAGAACTGAGGTTTTCAGAACTTTTGCAGTATTATTTCACCTTAGGAGCGGAATTATAGGGGAAAAGAAGATAACACATAATTGTCCATATTAGAAACAAAATACAATGATTTTATTAACTAGCTAATATTGTTATTCACTTGAATTTGAATTAAGGGTACTTGACATTACGTACAAAACGAACTTCGGAGGAAGGCTGCAATATTTACCGGAACTATGGTTCCATGGCTCTCTAAAACTCCTACACACTGTCTTTCCCAAGATCAGCTCCTAACTATTTCCACAAATATAATGAATGTACGTGGCGTAAATACACAAAATATAGTCAAAAGACAAAGAAACTGACTGAACATCATTTTAGGAAGGAAGAAGGTATTTCGGCAAAATCTTTATTTGTGATGTAATACTTAAACTGCACAATTTGGCAATACCCTAGGACGAGTTCATAATAAGAAATTTTTACATACAGCACGACCAAAGACAGTGGTGGAACGATATGTAGAAAAACAATGGTGCTACAAGACAGACATGGAAAGTCGATATCTTGAAAAGTATTTTCCGAAATAAATAAAGATTTCAGTAATCTCTCTCTCTCTCTCTCTCTCTCTCTCTCTCTCTCAAAAATGTTCAAATGTACGTGTGTGTGAATTTCTAAGGGACCAAACTGCTGAGGCCATCAGTCCCTAGCCGGCCGAAGTGGCCGTGCGGTTCTAGGCGCTGAAGTCTGGAACCGCGAGACCGCTACGGTCGCAGGTTCGAATCCTGCCTCAGGCATGGATGTGTGTGACGTCCTTAGGTTAGTTAGGTTTAACTAGTTCTAAGTTCTAGGGGACTAATGACCTCAGCAGTTGAGTCCCATAGTGCTCAGAGCCATTTGAACCATCAGTCCCTAGACTTACACTCTGCGTAAACAAACTTAAACAAACTTATGCTAAGAACACACACACGAGGGAGGACTCTAACCTCTCTCTCTCTCTCTCTCTCTGTCTCTCTCTCTCTCTCTCTCTCTCTCTCTCTCTCTCTCTCTCTCTCTCTCTCTCTCACACACACACGCACACACACGCACACACACACACACACACACACACACACACACACACGCACACACACACAGCAACAAAATTTATCATAATACTCAAATATAAGTACAGATCTCAGATCGTCAACGAAGTATCAGCTTTGCACCAAAATAAAACTGCATTATTTTAAAACATTTGTTTCGAGTAAAAAATACACATGGCACTAATCAATTTAATTGTTATGTAGCATAAAAGAAACTACATATGGTTTCCGTATTGGCACTGGTGATTTAATTTATAAGTAAAGCAACATTTCTGAAAGTTAACAGTTCATTCTTTGTACCAAATATTGAATGCGCAATGTATTCTCAGATTAAATATTTCTACATCCACGTTTCTGACATTAAAAAAGACACGATTCTCTTATTGGAAGTAATGAAATAAATTATACATTAGTCGGCGAGCGTGCTTCAGTCTTTGTAACACGCATTACATTCAATAAAATATCAACAATATGGTTGTGCGTCATTGAAAAATACACATGGGTACTGCTGCTAATCTAACTTACAGCTTAAAGTGCACTTGTCGACAAGAATTACTAGAGTAAACAATGTTTCCCTACAGTGCTGGCATTGTCACCATCTTACACTCGCAAAAGCAATTTCACCATTCATCCATACATCTTCATATGCTTGAAATGCATTTAACATAGCAACGTGCTCACGCTAGTGATAAATACCTCTGGGTAGTTGCAGCTGTTGAAACATGTTTGCCAGTTTCATATTCTGACATAATCTCGGTTCAGTTGGCCACTTACAAGGGATCCAGCTCAATAGAACAAGTTCTTCATTACTTGTCTAAGAACTTCATTACTCTAAGTAGGAAGTTAGCGAAATAACATATTAAGCAGTTTAATACACAATGTCATAGCCTAAGAGACGAGAATTGCTATGCTTTCAGCTACCCACTTTGAAAGATGTTCAAGCATTATCGTGACCTCACGTTACTAACTTTGTCTTGTAGTACAAATCCTTTTGCGTTTTCTGCTTATACTGCTAAATATTGCTGTCACTGAAAACTATATGACATTTTGATGAAATAGAATACTGAATACATTCCTCCCATTAAATTTGTTGGAAGGAAAATACTGTTTAGTTAAATGCTCATCACAGTGGTATGATGTAGAACAATACAGCAATGTTTCTTTTTCCTTCTTTCTACTACTGTGGCGACTCAGGATCAAAAACGACTCCAAATGACGAAAAAAAATTACAAGTGGCCTAGAAGCTCTACTGTTCTATTACCCATGACACCACAAGCCAGGCCCCCTTATACTTAACGTGATTCACATTCCAAGAAACTGCATATAATTTCATGGAATGGTGGCGTCCATTAAAATTAAACATCCAATACAATGTAGCCTCAGAGCAGCCGGTTTGGAAGTGAGGCAAGGTATCTGAACGATCTGAATTTTTTGCGTCCTATTCAAAGCATTTATCGTAAAATATTACAGCTTGTAACATTGATCGCTCATTGACTGGATGCAAGCCGGCCGGAGTGGCCGCGCGGTTCTAGGCGCTACAGTCTGGAACCGTGCGACCGCTACGGTCGCAGGTTCGAATCCTGCCTCGGGCATGGATGTGTGTGATGTCCTTAGGTTAGTTAGGTTTAAGTAGTTCTAAGTTCTAGGGTACTGATGACCTCAGCAGTTAAGTCCCATAGTGCTCAGAGCCATTTGAACCATTATTGACTGGATGCAAACTGTAATGTTGCGTTGTAGCATATTGCGTCGTGATCAGTAGTTAAGGCATGGCTGTTCAAGTGGAGACAGGAACTCCACGTCTCATTCGTTGAACGTACGATATCATATGGTAACATGGCTTTTCCTGGCCTCTTATTGGCCAGAATGTAGAGACGGAGACTCAGCTGCAGCTTAAAAAGAAGCTAGTTGGTGGCCGCGGCCGAGAGCCGTCGTGATTCGGGCTGCACTGTTCACGGCCTGAGCAAAATTTTGTTTACTGCTCAGAATACTTGTGATTCAGCATCATATTCATTTCAACAAGTTCGCTTCTTCCATTCGGATAAGAAGGTCGAAAGGAGCAGTCATTTATGTGATGATACAGTATGATGCACTAATTTGGAAGTGTGTACCAGGAGGCAGTGGCCAGTGTGTCAGTAAAAGTGAAAAGTGAAAAGCTTTGCAACTGCGATATAAATTCCTGGCATCACTCACATCCATGCCCGAGGCAGGATTCGAACTTGCGACCGTAGCGGTTGCGCGGTTCCAGACTGTAGCGCCTAGAACCGCTCGGCCACCCCGGCCGGGGAAATATCGATTAAAAACGTCTTTTTTGCTTAACGTTAACCTTGCATCACACAGATGCTGAAAGGTTCTGGATGTTGACGGGAGTAATTAACTGCTCCACCTCATTCGCTGCTTCAGTGACTAGATTCTGAAGGCGGCGATCTCTTGTGGAAAGAAGTAAGTTGTCGGGGCAAACAATTTCGGTCCGTTAACCAGCATGCATAGAAAGTGAGAAAGTGCATCATGAACAGCTTTTTGTTGTGACAGTGCCTCCATCACCAAATAAAACTAAATTTCTTCTATTGCAAGGACGTTAGATTAAGTTATGTTATGGGCATCACTTGAAACACGAAAAATACTCTAACTAGCTACACTTTTTTATTTATCCACTATTGTTTTCCAAGGACTATATGTCTATCATAATTATGATGAATTTATTTAAAGTATCGTAACATAGGTTGTATTATGGGCATTCAGTGTCACTGTCTATGAGGCTGATGTTCCTAATCGTATTTGCATTATGCTGGCAGAAAGTGCCTCTGCGTCCCAGACAGTTATGGGTAGAAACCAACTAAGTTACGTTAATTTTAAATAAATGCGCAGTATGATGGATGTATAACACTCTGAAACGTTTGGTTCAGTGACAAATAAAAGTGGTTATATTTATTTGTGTATATCGGAAGCAGCAGCACCATTCAGAAGTCTCTTCGCTCTAACCCCTCTTAGTCAAACTTTCAGTGCACGTAAACTTGCTTCTTTACAGTGCAAGGTTGTAAAAATTCAAAATATAAGGGTTAGATATTGTTGTGGATTGGCCAGAGCGCCAACCCACAATGAGAGGAGACCGAAAGGCACGCGTTTAAGCTCACGCAGGCTGGCGTGAGGTCTGGAAAATGACTAGGAACTTAGAACTTAGAAAAACGGACGCAGATGGTGAATACTTAACTTTAATCCATAATTAGTGAACATCGCTCTTGATGATACATGAATTACAAGATCAATAGCAAATGATAATGGCGCCTTGCTAGGTCGTAGCAAATGACGTAGCTGAAGGCTACGCTAACTATCGTCTCGGCTAATGAGAGCGTAACACCTAGCAAGTGTGGTGTCTGGCGGTGACACCACAGATGTTTTGCATAAAATACCACATTCGTCTTTAGCTAACAGACAGGAATGTTTCATGTGATGTCTACAGGCAGGACTATCACGGATACGTGTTGAGGTTTCACACGGAAGCGTCTAAGGATTTCCGACAGTACATTGAAAACTGTGACAGCTAGCCACTCTCATTATGTGCCTATGTTGCTTCGTCGAAACGAAATATGAATTATGACAATGATTAAGTCACTTTTTCGTCGCCGAAACTAAACTTTATAAAATGCTTTTGTGAGACATACTGAAATAATGAGGCACCGGCCTTTTTTCCTCTCCAGCATATGTTTAACATGTTACTGCAACATGCAGATGACTGTGATGCTTCTCGTAATTATGGAAAATAAGGCAAACGAAAAATTAAAAAAAAAGAAGTGCTGGCTCATAGTTTATTCCACCTGAGTAGCACCACAGGATCCGTAGAAATGGAAGTCCCCAACAAAGGAAATGATTATCGTCAGGAGTCTCAAGTGTCAGAAACTTTGTCTTTGAAAACTGGTGTTTGACTCACATCCTGAAAGCTGAAGGGGAAATAAATAAATCATTGGGAAATACCGTCGTTTTATCTTTAATTAGCTTACTCGAAAGTAGACCTGTGCATGAACGTTTACTGACATCTCATGGCCTTTGCAACCTGTGTTACGGATATTTGACAGTCAACCTATCAGGTCAATAAGTAAAACACAGCCATGCAATAACGTATAATAGTACCTGTCGTATGAAAAATTAATAAAAACATTTAATTATGCTTGAAAACAGAATCACTCTCCGATGGGTACTGGCCATCGTTCGTGATGTGAAGCCTTTCGTATGAACTTGTGAGCGAACGTGCTCAGAGACGTTTCCACCCACTCTTACTCTGTGCCTCCTACGCCGAAGAAACTTCTGACGCAAAACCTCCATTCTTTAAAACTGTTATGAAGCCATTTGACTTTTCAGTGTGTGGATTATTAATTCGTCTTTTGTAGTAATGGCGCAGTAAAAAGAAGTGCCTCTTAGAACCTAAGGACCTAAACTTGAGTTTAAGAACTTCACGCGGATTCGAGATGGCGAAATTTTTCTCAAGCATTACCTGAAATTCATCAGCGAGTCACCTCTGTCGGCTGAGTTTATCTTGGCTTTTCTTTCTACTCGTGAGAGTCCACCACCGTATTAAAAGAACTATAGCGAACTGAACTTAGGTATCAGCTTTTCTGCCCTTTAGCCAGAATCGCTACGACATTCGTGACCTGTTCTCAACAGTTTTGAACCACATTTAACGATACACGTGTAAACCGCCATATTTTTTGCATCCACGCAACAGTTGTAAATACCTTGCTCAATATTCATATAACTTACGGAATTCAGTCTGGTAGCGTCCTCGACAACAGTCAATATTTTGACACGTGAAAACACCGTCACTTTCAAGGCACGAATCAAGCGGCAGGTTGGTTAACACGGCAACGTAAATACTCGATGGGTGAGTTTAGTCACCCAGGAAGCAAAAGACGGCGTATGCAGAAAGACATCTTAGTATAGAGCTAGTGCCACGACACAACCAACGGTATCCAACTCCAGACGTCGTCCATGGCCAAACATTAACGAGTGAGAATGTAGCGGTGATTCTGTTGTCTTGCCGCGGTGATTGGTCTCGTCCACCGAGGGTTTAAGTAGCCATGTACAGTGATCTGTCATGTAGTGTGTGCTTTGAAAATGTTTAAGAGGTTTTCTCTTTCGGCGGCTGTCGTGGTATATATCTGGCCTTATGGCCTTAAGTTAAATGATAATTCGATACGCCTGGAGAAGTTCAAGTTTCACTTACTTCCTCATTAAACTCACTAGCTTAGTCTGAAGTTGCGTCTCCGTTCATATATGGATTACTGATTTGACCTTATGGGTGGCTATTTATTAATGAAACAGTTCAGGTAAACAAACAGATATATGTCACTACAGCTCACATTCTAGACGAGACGTGGTTGACATGGTGTCGATTTAAATTACTGAATAATTTATCTACGATACGGTGGTAGCTGCCACACACATGTTCGTACGAGAGCTCGGCACCAACTAACTTTCCACCAGAAGTTATTCTACTCAAAAGAAAACCACTGATTAAGTTGTAGTTTATAGCTTGAAATACATTTCAAGTAATTTACTCGTTGCCTGAAGGTTATAGTCAGATATTTAGAAATAGAATACAAATATAAATAATTTTCTTTCGCATTTCCATAAAATTTAAAGAAATTATCAGAGTAATGTGATGGTTCACATAATTCCCTTGCGTTATTTGTGTAAAAATTCTTCCTGGTGTAACAATTTCCCTGTAATATATGTACATCCAATAGTATATAAATTACTTCAGTAGTAGTTAAATGTAGCCTTTTACAATTATCCGATTGTCTTCTGAGAGTCGTATGACAAACTGCGTCGTCTGTAAAACCATAGTAACTCTGCCAAGCGATGGAAACAAAGCTATACCGTTCAATATGTCATAACCACGCCATATCTTGTGTGACGGTGCGTCTTAATAAAGTAGCCCCAACAAAGTCTGTTATGTCACCGAGTATAATATGCAGTCCCGTCATTTAATAAATGTTAAAACAGTCTCTCTTGTATCGAAAACAGAGAACTGGAAGCATTATACGTACCGGATTCGCTCATAGATATCGATACATATGAAAATCTACCAAGAGTGATCAGTATCAATCAACTCAGAAAATGAAGAGGTATGGTTCTTATCATATTCACAGATTTCGCGCATTTCAAATTTAACACATGTAGTGCAATAATTTTGTGTAGGAGGATAATACATCCCAGTTTGTAGGAGTCGGTCAGTTTAGGACTTTCAGTTTCGAACGATATCTTATGCGTAAAAATAAGCAGGTGATATAGATATATCTATACATAATCATAATAGTATCGCAGATTTGGCAGGAAACTCACTAAATGTAACTTTTTTTCCGAAGGAAGGAAGATTGTGGCCATACTTCCCGCCGACGACGACGCCATTAGAATTGGATCACATTGTCAGATATTGGAAATGTGAATCAAATCGGTTGTATTGGTTTGGAAAGAGCTATTGTTAGTAAGTTAATTATACATGTTCCATAGATCATTTAAACGATTTTCTTACAGAAATGATGAAAAACGAGAAGGTTTAAAATATGTATGTACGATTAATGTTGTCTGCATCTACATCTACGTGATTACTCTGCTATTCACAGTTAAGGGTCTGGCTGAGGGTTCAATGAACCACCTTCAAGCTGTCTCTCTACCGTTCCACTCTCGTACGGCGCGCGGGAAAAACGAGCACTTAAATTTTTCTGTGCGAGCACTGATTTCTCTTATTTTATCGTGATGATCATTTCTCCCAATGTAGGTGGGTGCAAGCAGAACGTTTTCGCAATGGGAGGGAGGAGAAAACTGGCCATTGAAATTTCATGAGAAGATCCCGTCGCAACGAAAAACGACTTCGTTTTAATGATTGCCACTCCATTTCACGTATCATATCTGTGGCACTATCTCCCCTATTTCGCGATAATACAAAACGAGCTGCCCTTCTTTGAACTTTTTCAATATCATCCGTCAGTCCCACCTGATACGGATTCCACACCGCACAGCAGTACTGCAGAATAGGGCGGACAAGTGTAGTGTAAGCAGTGTCTTTAGTAGATCTGTTGCACCTTCTAAGTGTTCTGCCAATGAACCGCAGTCTTCGGTTTGCTCTACCCACAACATTATCTATGTGATCGTTCCAATTTAGGTTATTTGTAATTGTAATCAGTTGAATACCTTATTTTTTTAGTCCTACTGATGCAACTACACTTAAAAGCAGGGCCTTTTTTTACACAGACTATCAGATTTTAAATAGTAATTCGTCAATAAAATACAAGGAGTAATCTAGAAGAAATGAGTTTAGGTTATGTTTAAAACTTGCTTTGCTACCTGTCAGACATTTTATGTTATTCGGTAGATCATTCACAATTTTTATAAATATATATTCATATACTGAACTCCTTTCTGACGCTCTGACAGCTTTAGTAATGAAGAAAAGAGGTCATTTTCTTTCTCTAGCGTTGCAGGTATGGACATCACAGTTCTTCTCAAATTGAGATGGACTATTGACGAAGAATTTCATTAGTGAATATATATATTACGACGGCGCGGTCAAAATACCTAGCTCCTTGAAGATTTACCTACACAACGACTGCAGGTGAACACATCTCATTATTCACCCTGCTCGCATTTGTGCTATCAATACTTTTTTTCTGAGCTGTAAGTTACCTACAGAATAGTTCCATAAAACAACACTGAGTGGAAATTTGCGATATACGTATGTAGATTAGATTATATTAGAGATTACATTAATACTTGTTCCATAGATCATGAATACGACACTTCGTAATGATGTGGAACGTGTCAGGTTAGTAAAAGATGTCTGTACAAGATATTACATTACACAAAATATTGCATGACACTAATGTTTAAGTAGTTTTTCTTTCCCTTAATATATATCTAAAAATTCAGCTAATGAGTAGAAGGAGTTGTCATCTAGAAATTCTTTTAATTTATTTTTAAATGTTAGTTGGGTATCTGTCAGGCTTTTGATGCTGTTTGGTAGGTGACCAAAGACTTTTGTGGTAGCATAATTTTCCCCTTGCTGTGCCAAAGTCAGATTTAACCCTGCATAGTGAAGATCATCCTTTCTCCTGGTGTTATAGCTATGCACACTGCTATTACTTTTGAACTGGGTTGGATTATTGACAACAAATTTCGTAAGTGAATATATATACTGTGAGGTTACTGTGAGGATCCCTAGATCCTGAAATTGATGTCTACAGGATGACCGTGGGTGCGCACGAGCAATTATTCAGATTACACGTTTATGAGCAATGGATACTTTCCTACTCAACGATGAATTGCCCCAGAATATGATGCCATACGAATGCAGTGAATGAAAGTAGGCATAGTAAGCTAATTTACTGAGATTCTTATCACCAAAACTTGCAATAACCCTAATAGCATACGTAGCTGAACTCAGACGTTTCAGCAGACCATCAATGTGTTACTTCCAGTTTAACCTCTCATTAATGGACACACAGAAAAATTTTGAAAATTCTACCTTAGCTACAGACTTCTGTTGAAAGTCTATATTTCTTACTGGAGTTGTGCCATTTACTGTATGTAACTGTATATACTGTGTTTTATCAAAATTTAAAGAGAGTCCGTTTGCTGAGAACCACTTAATAATTTTGTGAAAAACATCATTTACAATTACATCACTTAGTTCTTGGTTTTTGGATGTTATTATTATACTTGTATCATCAGCAAAAAGAACTAACTTTGCATCTTCATGAATGTGGAATGGTAAGTCATTAATGTATATCAAGAACAGTAAAGGACCTAAGACCGAACCCTGTGGGACCCTGTACTTGATAGCCCCCCCAATTTGAGGAATCAGCTGTTGTTTTAACACTACATGAACCACTTATTTTAACTTTCTGCATTCTTCCAATTAAGTATGAATTAAACCATTTGTGCACTGCCCAACTCAAACGATAATGATTTAGCTTATCTAAAAGAATTCCATGATTAACACAATCAAAGGCCTTTGAGAGATCACAAAAAATACCAATGGGTGATGTCCGGTTATTCAGAGCATTTAATATTTCATCAGTGAAAGCGTGTATAGCAATTTCTGTTGAAAAGCCTTTATGAAAACCAAACTGACATTTTGTTAGTACTTTATTTTTACAAATATGAGAGGCTACTCTTGAATACATTACTTTCTCAAAACTTTTTATAGAACTGTCAGAAGAGAGATTGGGCGCCAGTTGTTGACATCCGACGTATCCCCCTTTTTATGCAATGGATTTACAATGGCATATTTCAGTCTATCGGGGAAAACACCGTGCTCCAAAGATCTATTACATACGTGGCTGAGAATCCTACTTATCTGTGGGGCAACAAGCTTTAAGTACCTTGCTGGAAATGCCATCAATTCCGTAAGAGCTTTTACTTTTCAATGAGTTTATTATTTTACTGATTTCACAGGGAGAGGTTGGTGGAATTACAGTTGTTTCAAACTACACAGGTATGGCCTCTTCTATTAGTAGCCTTGCCTCTTGTAGTGAAGATCTAGATCCTATTCTCTTCACAACATTTAGAAAATGATTATTGAAAATATTTTCAATTTCTGATTGTTTGTTAGTACACTTGTCATTCAGGAGATTAGTTCGTTTGTTTCCAAAACTATCAATTATACGAAGAGCAAAAGTAGTTGAACTTAGTTACTTGAAGTGCACAGTGATATTAATTCTCCATTTTAAACTTTTATCACGATATACCCCCACAATTTGGAGTACTGTACCATATTTATGGACTCCTGTTGATGTGCTACACCAGTTCTTGGTATGACTATTTGTTGTACAAAACTGAATATATTGCACTTCTTTGAAAACTAAGGGTAGTTCCATTTTGAGATAACGACTCAGTAATTCTTTGAAGACCATTTTTAACCACCTCTTTTGTTACTTACTCTCTAATGGGATTTGTTATAACATTAGTGTCCTCTTCAGAAAGTATTAATTCAGTTTCTTCGGTGTTAAGTGGGAGGTCTTTCTCATAAATAAGGAATATGAGTGGACCTAAAATTGAACCCTGTCCGGCTCCCTTTGTTATTTTTACACAATCACTAAAATTTTCTAGTCTTCCAACATTGTCTTATTTACTCAGTGTTTTGGTTGGCAGGAGAGCCAACACCGTGTTACTAGAGGAGGCCGAAAGGCACGCGTTTTAGCTCACGCGGGCTGGCGTGAGGTCTGGAACAGGACAAGGAAATTAGAATTTAGAAAAAAGGACGTAGCTGGCAGAATACTTAACTTTAATCCATTAATGGTGAGCGTCGGTCTGGACGGTACATGATTCACAATATCAATAGTAACTGATAATAGCGCCTTGCTAGGTCGTAGCAAATGACGTAGCTGAAGGCTATGCTAAACTATCGTCTCGGCAAATGAGAGCGTATTTTGTCAGTGAACCATCGCTAGAAAAGTCGGTTGTACAACTGGGGCGAGTGCTAGGAAGTCTCTCTAGACCTGCCGTGTGGCGGCGCTCGGTCTGCAATCACTGATAGTGGCGACACGCGGGTCCGACGTATACTAACGGACCGCGGCCGATTTAAAGGCTACCACCTAGCAAGTGTGGTGTCTGGCGGTGACACCACACTCAGCCCAACATTTTGCATTCAAAATGTTAAGTATGATTCCGACCAGCTATGTTTAAAGCCATAAGTTCAGCAAGAGTTGAGTTTTCGTAACTGTGAAGCATAATTTACAAAATCAAAAACCTTGAAAAGAACACAGAAAATACCAACTGGGGCTATTTTATTATTTACGTCTTGTAATATTTGATGAGTGGAAATATAAATAGCATTTTCACTCAGCAACTCTTCTGGAAACCAAATTGCGATACGCTAAGCAAATTGTTACTGCTTCAAAGGGAAACTACTTATTATTGCATTACTTTCTCGAATATTTGGAAAAGATGTCAGTATGACAACTAGAGGATAATTATTTTAGGTTCTTGGCGCTTCAGTCCGGAACCGTGCAGCTGCTACGGTCGCCGGTTCGAATCCTGCCTCGGGCATGGATGTGTGTGTCGTCCTTAGGTTAGTTAGATTTAAGTAGTTCTAGGTTCTAGGGGACTGATGACCTAACAAGTTAAGTCTCATAGTGCTCAGAGCCATTTTAACCAATTATTCTTGGCATCTGTCTTACGAAGAGGTTTCACACTTGTACATTTTTCCGTCTGGAAGAATTTCCTGTGGTGCATTACATATATTATTAAGAACATTAGTTTTTCACTCAGAAAAACCTTTATCAAATTTCATCAACACCATAGGAGCTTTTGTTTTATGGAGTTTTTATAACTATGTCAATTTTAGTGAAGGGTATATTGTTTTGTAAGAACCTGTCTCTGGACTTTAGAGTGCTGTATTTGTTATTCCCATTAATTGCGTATCATGAGCGGATAAAA
This sequence comes from Schistocerca nitens, assembly GCF_023898315.1. Classification (NCBI taxonomy): domain Eukaryota; kingdom Metazoa; phylum Arthropoda; class Insecta; order Orthoptera; family Acrididae; genus Schistocerca; species Schistocerca nitens. Next base: position 859,900,066 of record NC_064617.1, read on the forward strand.
AATTGGACACACATTAAATGTTTCAGACCGAATACTCACTATAAAAACGTTATCAGTCAGTGTCCTACTACATCGCTGCACACAAGTTGAAAAAACGAGCAGTGAAATTTTATTGAAACAGCCAAATAGTGATTCCAGTTCGTTTTTGTTGTCCGTACCTTTTAAACAATCCAAATTGAAATTTCCACAAACTAATAACTGTTCCTTCTTGTCTGACAGATAGCTCAATAATGCATCTAGATTTCTCAAAAATTGTTTATAGTTTCCTAGAGAGGATCTGTAGATCGTTCCAAACGCACAGAAGAGAAGCATTCTGCAGTAACAACTCACAAGCATCTGTTCCACTCTACACGAAAATGATGTTAGTTTATAACCTTTGATATTCAACCTCCCCATCACTGTTCAGAGCGGCAAAAAATATCTAACACTTCAGAATTTTCCACATCTTCGAGGCATACAGCAAGCTCATCTATCACGTTTTTCAATCTCATAATATTCTAATGGACAAAATTTCTGCTGTAATTTCTCTCAGTACTGTCTGTCTGTAACATCACTCTACCCTAAAAAAGTGTACCCATCTGTCTCTAGTAATCACAGGTATTTTGTGTTACATGCTTATGCCCTCCCTACCTCTTACACATTCTGAAAGTCGCTAAGCTAAACATTCCTTCCCCCTCCTATTAAGCACTGTTATTTGTACCAACGCAGCCTTGCTGTTATTTGTACCAACGCAGCCTTGAAGTTGTTATTGCGAGTCTGCTGCTCTACTTTGCTCAAAAACTAGTTGAGACTCTCTCCTCCTTCAGGTACAATCCCAAATGATTGCCAAGCGGCTATCTAATTTTTTTTCTTTTTTTTCTTTATTGATTTTCAATTCCCCCCGAAGGGGGAGGGCTGGCAGCAGCTTACTACGCTGCTCTACAGCCTATGGCTATCTAATCAATGCGAGATACTTTTAATAGTTTCATTCTCTCAAAATATGGTAGAAAACTCAAAGAGATTCTGGTCGTATTTAAGTACACCAGTGGCAAAAAACAGTCAATACCGTCACTGCATGATAGTGATGGAAATGTTACCGATGATGGTGCCACTAAAGCGGAGTTACTATATACAGTTTTCTGTAATTCCATCAGGAAAGAGGACGAAGTAAATGTGCTGCTCGGGGGGAGGGGGGGGGGGGACAATGGTAAGCGCCATCGCCGTGTATTTTGCGGTGGATGGCTAAGGACACCACCTGTGGGACGCATAATGCAGTAAACTTACTAGTAGTTCCAAATTCACTCAACAGATGTCAGGGCCGAGCTTAATGGTAAGCGCCACTGTCCGTCTGTTGCGGAAACATAGTGGTAAGTGACAGAGAGAATGGCGGCAAGTAAAAACATCTCCGAGACTACGGCAACAGTGAACATGGCAGAAGACGAGAAATATACTTCTAATGATACTAATATCTTCGAGAGGGATCCAGAATACATTCCTAGCGATTCATATGACTGAGGTATGTTATTTTGTAAATATACTGTCTTTAGTACGTTTCACGAACATAATGGTTCAAATGGCTCTGAGCACTATGGGACTCAACTGCTGAGGTCATAAGTCCCCTAGAACTTAGAACTACTTAAACCTAACTAACCTAAGGACAACACACACATCCATGCCCGAGGCAGGATTCGAACCTGCGACCGTAGCGGTCGCGCGGTTCCAGACTGTAGCGCCAGAACCGTTCGGCCACCAGCGGCCGGCGAACATAATGGTAAGTGTATGTACATACCATTATGTTCCTGAAGTACGTTAATTTTGAGGTTATTTTAGAATGGCTACATTTTTTTGGCTAAGTGGTGTGTGAAAGCGCATTTCTCATTTATATTGTTACATGTAATAATAATAATGGTAACGGCAGTAGTAGTTTTCGTCGTTATACAGGTTAATAGCGAATCAGATCATATTGCCCAAAACAACGAACAGTGTATCGCTCCTGCAGAAACCATTCAGGAACAGACAAAGAGGTCGTCTCGGAAAAGGTGCTGCTGTGGCCAAAATAAGAACTGGAACATGGTACTGTTTCGGAAATATCTAATTTCAACTGGTAGATTTCGTGTGATTGAACACCACTTCCCCGTGAGCGGGCACACAATGTTGCCGTCCGATAGAGATTTCACGACAATTTAAAATTACGTTCGCCGACAAGTACAAGACGTGTACAGTCCAGATCAGTGGTGCGAGATCATCAAGAAGTCGGCTAAGAAGAATACATTGCTCGCATATAATATGAAAAGAGAGGATTTCTATCAAATACGATACTCTAAAGAAGCGTTTGTCTTCAGAAAGAAGACAGTTGATGGTCGAGATGTCAACCTAAGGAAAGTATGTAGATGGAAGGTGACCTCCGAATATCCATCATCTTTATTCATCAGCGAGACATTTTGACATGACATTTGGCATGAAAGAAGCTTCAGGAAACTTTGAAGGCAAGGACCAGTTCCTATGCTTCGACTTAAATACAATGTGCAAAGGCTTATTGAAAAGAAGAAAGTTGCTGACGTCCTGTCGCTCCTAAATTACATACCTGCTGTCCACCATGGATTTATCCTGTCACTAAAGCCAACAGTTTTGGATGAAAAAGACATTAGTAATGAGAGTGGTGAATGATTTTGCAGTTTCAGGTAAGTGTTGACGACTTACTGTAAAATTTAATATGTAATGTTCTATCACTATGTGTTGTTAATGGTGTATGGTAATGTAATAATTTTTGTAGATTTCATTTGCTTTAGTCAGTTCTGAGTTTCATTTATGTCCGTATAGGAGATGATAGATGTTAGAATCACTACAGAATAAAAGGACTGTTCAAAAAAAATTATTCAGATTTGCAGATCAATTGAAACTTTAGATGCGCTGTATCTCGAAACTGTGATTCTGGCGCTTACCATTTTGTTCCCCCGAGGAGCTCAAATATTCCAGAATTCGAAACCAGAACAGCTGTTAGCATGAGTGACATAAAAGTAGATATCTTAGGTGTTGCGAAACAACTCAAATCACTTAAGGGAGGCAAGTCTTCCGGTCCAGATGGTATACAAATCAGGTTCCTTTCAGAGTATGCAGACACAAGAGCGCCTTTCTTAAAAATCATATAAAACTGCTCATTTGACGAAAGGTTTGTTCCTAAAGACTGGAAAGTAGCACAGGTCACACCAATATTCAAGAAAGGAAATAGGAGTAACCCATTGAATTACAGGCCCATATCACTGAGCTCAATTTGCTGTAGGATTTTGGAGCATATACTGTACTCGAACATTATGCATCACTTGGAAGAAAATGACTTCTTGGTATATAACCAACACTGATTCAGAAAATATCTTTCTTGTGCAACACAGCTAGCTCTTTATTCCCATGAAGTAAAGAGTGCTGTCGACAAGGGATCTCAGATCGATTCCATATTCCTAGATTTCCAGAAGGCTTTTGATACCGATCCTCACAAGCGACTATTAATCAAATTTCGTGTATATGGAGTATCGTCTCAGTTGTGTCTCTGGCTTTCTGCAAGGTAGTATCATAGCCACTCTGCTGTTCCTGATTTACATAAACAATCTAGGTGATAATCTGAGCAGCCCCCTTAGATTGTTTGCAGATGACGCTGTAATTTACCGTCTAGTAAAATCATCGGACGATCAATTACAATTACAAAATGATGTAGAGAGAATTTCTCTATGGTGCGAAAAGTGGCAGTTGGCACTAAACAAAGAAAAGTGCGAGGTCATCCACATGGGTACTAAAATAAATCCGATAATTTTTGGGTATACGATAAATCGCACAAATCTAAGGGATGTCAATTTGACTAAATACCTAGGAATTACAATTATGAGCAACTTAAATTTGAAAGACCACATAGATAATATTGTGGGGAAAACGAAAGAAAGACTGCGCTTTGTTGGCAGGACACGTGGAAGATGCGACAAACCCACTAAAGAGACAGCCTACGTTACTCTTGTCCATCCTCTGCTGGAATATTGCTCCGCGATGTGGGATCCTTACCAGGTAGGATTGACGGAGGACATCGAAAAAGTGCAAAGAAGGACAGCTCGTTTCGTGTTATAGCGCTATAGGGGTGAGAGTGTCACTGATATGATACGCGAGTTGGGGTGGCAGTCACTGAAACAAAGGCGGTGTTCTTTGCGGCGAGATCTACTGACGAAGTTTCAGTCACCAACTTTCTCCTTCGAATGCGAAAATATTTTGTTGACACCCACCTACGTAGGGAGAAATGATAATCATAATAAAATAAGAGAAATCAGAGATCGAACGGAAAGATTTAGGTGTTCCTTTTTCCCACGCGCCATTCGAGAGTGGAATGGTAGAGAAGTAGTGTGAAAATGGTTCGATGAACGCTCTGCAAAGCACTTAAGTGTGAATTGCAGAGTAACCGTGGATATGTAGATGTAGATGTAATTTAAAATACGCTATTTCTAATTTTATCTCTACGACACACATATTTCTTTCCTGTGTTATGATTTTCTTGTCTCGACTACGTAATCTACAGCACCATGGGAAAGCCTCATCCGACACCTTAGTGGTTTCCCGGTTACAATCACACCAGTGAAACATAAACCCACAGTCCTAAAATGTTGCTACGTTGCTACCTAACCTACGGCAACATACAAATTTATCACTGATGGCGCTGCTCTTACAATAAATTAAAAAGCGCTGCAACACACTTAAAATATAATAAAGTAATTATGAAAACTTATCATTCGGTGAGTTTTGCAGATAGCTTCTAGGCATAATATAAACCAGACAGAGATGTTCGCTGAACGTACGTTTCTGGCAGCAGAAGGGACGAAATAAATAAAAACTGCAAAGCACGATATTTTCTAATAACAGTTTCAAACAGACACTGTCAGGAAGTCACTGAAGGAATTCAGAGATCAGTGGTGGGCTGCTAGACTTGTAACTTGTAGGTTCAATCAACACGTGAGTATTACGGAAATGCTTCGTGAACTTAATCTGGAATCCATGGAGGGAAGATGACGTTCTTTTCGCTGAGTACTAGTGAGAAAAGTTAGAGCACCGGCGTTTAAAGGTGACGGCAGAACGATTCTACTGACAGCAACGTGCACTTCGCGTAAGGACCACGAAGTTAATATAACAGAGATTTTCCCTTGCTTTGTTTGCGAACGAAATAGGAAAGGAAATGACTGATTGTGGTACAAGGCATACTCCTTCCGCACACCATACAGCGAATTGTGGAGTATGTATGTAGATGTAGCAAATTACGTAAAGCATTGAAATGACTGCAAAACAACAAGGCAAGCGATTTTGAGAAACCACACAAAACATAAACTTGGATGGCGGCTCTGGGATCTGAAACGCCGTCCAATGTCTCAGCTACTGCATCGCCTCTCTTGGTAACGTTTTCGATGGCCTAAAAGCAGAAGCGCAGATACTTAAAAATACAATAGTACGAAATGCAAAATTAGTATTTCTCTTCATATATTATACATAGCTGGTACACAGTTAATCACTAGCTCGTACATGCGTGGATTAGACTGTTCTGGAACCGAATTTGCCTCTCTCCTGTATCCCTTTGTTGCTGCATCAATGCGAGTTCCCTCTGTCACATATCATGAGTCATATTTTGTATCGTACACTGAGGTCTGTAGGTCGTGTTACGTCCCTCTATTTACACACTACGTTTGTTTTCTTTCTTTTCAGACGGCGTATACACCTACCTACAGTGGGAAAGAACGTGTTCTGGCAAGTGCATGGGCTCATGAACGTGCACGCACAGGGAGAAACATAAGTGGTATGCAACGGGATTTTGTAGCACGATTCCATAAAGAAGCTCCACCAAATCGAGCACCACTGCGATAGCAACAGTCTTCAGAACTTAATCCATTTTTGATGGAAATGGGGCAGGACGACCGTGAACACGATAATAAACTTTGATCTCCCATAAAATCATTGCGGAAAAGATCTGCTGAACTTGGAATTCCAAAAACCACTATGCCAACACACATGTAAAAACATATGGAATTGAAATGTTGTAGGTCAACATTCGCAAATGGATTGAGTGAGGAGGACATGCGACGAAGACACGAAACTTACTCAAGATTACTCGATGCGGTTGTGACTCTGAGCAGTCCAGATCTGACATCAAACGATAATTCCATATGGAGAATAATAAAGCATCATTTCGCGAAACAACGATACCAGGCAATTGTAGAATGGAAGCAAGCCGTTAGCGAAACATTCAAGGAAATGACAGTTCTTGTGCTTCGGAAAATTTCACGCAGGGCATGGCGCCGCATAATTTTCTGCCGTGACAATAATGGTGCCCATACTGATGTTCTGAATCACTAAACTAGCTGGAACGTAAGAATCAACATTTGTCACTCATCTGGTATGACACAGAAGATATAAATAAATCAATAAACAAATAACTAAATTCACATCATGACCAAACACCGTAGAAATGACAAGAGTTTCGGGCCAGAATGTAGAGCATATTGTATCGCTTCAGTGGGAACCGCACCTATGTCTCAATGACATCATCGAAGTGACCATGCAGTGAGTTCTACGTATTCATTGCTGTGCCATATAGCTGAACCTTAAGTTCAGGGTGGCTATATTGAGACTTCTCTTGCAAGTGCAGACGGAACATATTCAACTGTGGAATAGTTAGGGTTTGATTGCGGCCAATCCTTGACCTGTTTACTTCTGTGCATGTTAGAGGAAGTTATCTCTTCCTAGACCTATTCCAGGGTTCCGACAGCATCTTTTAAGCAGAGTGTTCCTGTATCATATCTACATCTCCTTCATACATAGCTCTCTGGAAGAACGTGCCACTTGCACTTCCTGTATGAGACACAGCGGAAGATGAACGCCGATGTCTCCATGACGTGGTTGATCGCATAACCACGCACGTCTTAAACCAGCCACTGGAACATCTCGGCCAACCCACAAGAAGTCCACGGTCATATAAAATCAGCGTGATGCACAATTCCACATTACATTGGCCACTAGTTTTACCTGGCAGTAACACGAACAGTAACTGTAGAGGAGTTTGCAGCATTACCTCAAGCGTTCCAGCTCATTTTACTGGAAAACCTCGCCCTTATCCTGAACAAGTAACTTCTCCGAGTGTCCTTGCAATAAGCTGGGGTAGTGTGGGCAAACACTCCCATCTAACACAGTGCGTCCAGAAACATCCAGTACGGCTGGCACAGTGCAACTCAGGGCGTTCCTCCTTCGTGAAAGCAGCACGACAGCCCAGGACCGTCGTGATAGCGATGGTCACGCACTTCGACACGACACCATCGTACTGCCAATACAAGACGGCCAGATTTTTTCACAAGAATATTAAAACCACATTAATGAAATGGTTAAAAGTTATAAGAACAAAAGACTATCAAATGTAATACATTTATGGTGTAATAACCAAAATGGAAGAAAAACTGAAAATGCTGACTTAAAGACGACCACGGCAGCACGGCAGAAATAAGATTACCCTGGATGGTCTCCTGGCTGTAAACCCAGAATTGTTGAACAAGTCGGTCTTTCTGTGGTTATCTTTGTTCCTCTGAGTGGAGTCAGTAAGTAAGTCATTCATGTTATTTCTCTTGTCAGTGGATGAGTTGCTAACGTGCCTCTCCGAGGACATACATTAATGTTTCTCAAATTTCCATGTCTTTATACAGTACATGTGTGTGTATGTGGGAGTGTGTGTCTGTGTGTGTGTGTGTGTGTTGGGGGGGGGGGGTTCTGTTTAGGGTCGACAACGGTTTTCTGTTTCAAGATCTGAATTAATGCATTAAATTTGTTTAAAATCACATACTTTCATACCAGAAATTAGATGTTTGTAAAACATTGTAATCTATACCTGTCCCATCAGTATCTCCCTCAGAAAATGTATTTGTCGTCAGGACATAATCATTACAAAGGTTACTATGTAGCTTGATTGTCAGTTTGGTATGCGTAATACGGAATGTGAAACGCGAAAAGGTACCTGCCTATTATTGCAGTTAACATGGTAAATATAGTGTCTGCCAGGCTATCACAGTATTAAAAGAAGCGGTATTCATAGGATGACTGACGCTAGAATATAAGTCTGCCCATCTAGATTTCTACGTTTTCCGACACAAATGATTTAGAGACCTTGTTCACTGCCTGTAGGATCTTAGTCTTCAATTGAACGGTAAATCCAGTTCTTCTTCTCTCCTCCCTTATTTTTTCTACTTGCATGCTGTGGCTGACGCAGGAAAAGTGAATGTTTATCGGAGCCAACGGGTTACTGAAGGAAGCGCTCAGCTTCTACCCCTTTTCGCATCCGCACGAGGAAACAATCTCTTACTGCTTAGTCGGAAAACAGGTTGCATCGACTTGCGAGCGGCGTAGATTGAATCTGAAGCCCTCCCGGATGGAATAAGTCACGTAGTTAGTTCCAAAGCTGTTGTGTATACGCAATGTAAAAAAAAAAAAAGGTTTTTACCGACACACTTCCTTACACCAAAACCACAGGTAGTACGTAAAAGTAACTGGCATTTCCAGAAATGTGAGAACACTACTGGGGCGCACAGTAGTACCTCCCTTCCAAACATTTTTTCAGGGAACTCTATTTTCCGCTCCGAATCGCAATGACCCACTTCAGCAAGTTATTTGTGCACCGCTTGTTGACGATTTAACGTCACAACAAATAATATGACATTCAGAGAAGAGGACTTCAGCAATCTCCACCTGTTGAAGTAATACACTGTAGCCGTTTTCTGTGTGTTTAGGATTAATGTCTCCTCTTTTTGTTACGCAAATCGGGAAACAAGTGGAGGAAGGCCGTTACTAGTATAGGCCCACCTCACCTCAAACCTGTTCATGAACATTCGTACTTCAACACAACTAATATTCGAAGGGGGATCCTCTGTGCATTAATGAGGACTTAAAGTAAATGGAAAGATATTCAGCACCTTTACACAGTGACTTTGTCCTTTACTCCCTTCGACCTCTTCAACTACAGGTCCACACAGCATATAATAATCAAATATTTTGGCTAATGGGAGTACATTGATGCTGCTTACAGACCCTCTTCTCCAGTCTCCTCTATCTACTCCACCTTTATTCATCACGGGTATTTTCCTACTTCATCTTACATTACGCGGTGAATGAATGCTTCTGCACAGCAAGTAGTCCAGCCCTTACCCTTTTCAACGTCATCGCCCAAAGAAACGTCCTTCTCAAGATGTTTTCAGCACACATAACTTCCCTCTTGCGAATCGCAGCTGTTGTACACAACTGGCCATTGAAATTGCTACACCACGAAGATAACGTGCTACAGACGCGAAATTTAACCGGCAGGAAGAATATGGTGTGATATGCTAATGATCAGCTTTTCAGAGCATGCACACAAGGTTGGCGCCGGTTGCGACACCTACAACGTGCTGACATGAGGAAAGTTTCTCATACACAAACAGCAGTTGACCGGCGTTGCCTGGTGAAACGTTGTTGTGATGCCTCTTGTAAGGAGAAGAAATGCGTACCATCACGTTTCTGACTTTGATAAAGGTCGGATTATAGCCTATCGCGATTGCGGTTTATCCTATCGCGACATTGCTGCTCGCGTTGGTCGAGATCCAATGACTGTTAGCAGAATATGGAATCGGTGGGTTCAGGAGGGTAATATGGAACGCCGTGCTGGATCCCAACGACCTCGTATCACTAGCAGTCGAGATGACAGGCATCTTATCCGCATGGCTGTAACGGATCGTGCAGCCACGTCTCGATCCCTGAGTCAACAAATGGGCACGTTTGCAAGACAACAACCATCTGCACGAACAGTTCGACGACGTTTGCAGCAGCATGGACTATCAGTTCGCTGACCATAGCCGCGGTTACCCTCGACGCTGCATCACAGACAGGAGCGCCTGCGATGGTGTACTCAATGACGAACATAGGTGCACAGAATGGCAAAACGTCAATTTCTCGGTTGAATCCAGGTTCTGTTTACAGCATCATGATGGTCACATCCGTGTTTGGCAACATCGCGGTGAACGTGGAAGCGTGCATTCGTCATCGCCATACTGGCGTATTACCCGGCTTGATGGTATGGGGTGCCATTGGTTACACGTCTCGGTCACCTCTTGTTGGCATTGACGGCACTTTGAACAGTGAATGTTACATTTCAGATGTGGCTCTACCCTTCATTCGATCCCTGCAAAACCCTACATTTCACCTGGATAATGAACGACCGCATGTTGCAGGTTCTGTACGGTCCTTTCTGGATACAGAAAATGTTCGACTGCTGCCCTGGCCAGCACATTCTCCAGATCTCTCACCAATTGAAAACGTCTGGTCAATGGTGGCTGTGCAACTGGCTCGTCACAATACGCCAGTCACTACTCTAGATGAACTGTGGTATCGCGTTAAAGCTGCATAGGCAGCTGTACCTGTACACGGCATACAAGCTCTGTTTGACTTAACGCCCAGGCGTATCAAGGCCGTTATTACGGCCAGATAAGGTTGTTCTATGCACCCAAATTGCGTGAAAATGTAATCACATGTCAGTTCTTGTGTAATATATTTGTCCAATGAATACCCGTTTATCATCTGCATTTCTTCTTGGTGTATCAATTTTAATGGCCAGTAGTGTATATCTACTATCCTGAACCCTTCTGCCCACAGCTTCGTTTGAGAACGTAACTGTACATTTTACTTGTTTCCCTTTATCTTCATTACTATGTCTGACAAATTTCCACGCGTTTCCTTTCATTTCTCCTCCGGGACAAAGTTTCTGACCCACAAACCAAAATGCTCCACATGTAACTCTTTCTTCTTCTTGATGAATACAGATTTTATGATGACAGTTATCGATGCTCTGCTCTTGGTACAACAGGCATCTGTAGTTACCAAACCCCCTATTTAAAGAAAATGGTTAAGGTGACCCAAATCCATATTTTCCAGTAAGACTTGTAGTACTGTTCGGCACTTAAGTATTCATAATTATATGAGACAGTTGTAAGTTGAAAGCTGTCTATCGCATTTGAAATTTTCACTCCTAAATTATTTGTCATATTATTAACCCACAGGGGCACTGTAAAGATACATTGTGTACTGAATTATTGATATATACGAGCAGTAGCTGCTACCTACGCCTGCTATCGCATATTAGTAGTTTTGTTATGATAAAATATGGCGATGACGAGTAAGTAAAATATTGGTTATGCAATAACATCAGCTGCTCTCACGTGTCTGTCTGTCGGTTTCCTTTTCTTTTTCCTTTTTTTTTGCCTTCTTAAATAATCTGTGTTCTTCCTCCGAATTCATGATATTTCTATACCAAATTTCATCGAAAGCGGTTCAGTGGTTTAGTCGTGAAAACATGAGCTACTTTCCAATTTATAATAACAGTATAGATAAAATTCGATATCTTCATTCTCCGTGATCCAATTTAAATGAAATCAAGTCTATACATTGCCCCTAGCTAGGCTCAAGTTACCTGTGAAATTCCCATGAATACTTGACACTTCAGGCGTTGGAGCTCTTTCCCGCATCAGAACGCTCAGCGTCACGCCGAGACTATTTGCTATAGCCAAACCGTCACAAAAATGGTCAGTTCACTTCCAGTTCACTTTCAGTTCCTTATCTGGCTTTTCACTCCCAATTTCTTACCTGTTTTTTTTTTTTTTTTTTTTTTTTTTTTTTTTGTGTCCCGAATCCTGGGCCTGGACATTTTATTTCGCATTTCATCTCATATTATGATAACCACACCAAAGACAACACACACACGTACACTCACAAACACATACACACACACACACACACACACACAAACACACAAATGCTAACGAAATACACTGAAGCCATTCAGCATGACATATATATTATAACCGCATACATCAGCTTACATTCGACAAGCTTCATACGACATTCCTTGAAGCCAAACTTTTTGAAGAATACAATTCAGCATTTCGGCTGGGTCAGCAGGGTCATAAATGTAACAGTATACCGTATTGTGTAATGGCGTAGCGCAGTGCTAAGCGTACAAACGTGACATGTAAGAGGTTGTGTGTTCGAGCTTCGTCAACAGCTAAGCAGTTTTTTTTTTTTTTTAATTTCTAAATCTAATGAAGATGACTTTGATTACTATTTTTATTCTGTTAATTGATTTAAATGTAACTTTTTATTTCTAATACTTCGCTGTGTCATTTTCATCACTGTACTGACTTTTTATTTGGTTTTATTTTTCTTCTTATGATTCCTTTTTGCGTTTGCAGTCTGCCTGTGTTGCCTATAACCTGTAATAAAGTGCAAACCAGGACTGCTCACTGGTTGCTAACAGTTTCAGGTAACCCCTGATGGCGAGAAAGTTCGGTCTGTTTTTAGCTCTGAAACTGAAACTTTCTGCCTTGAGTTTACTCGTAGGTAGAAATGAGCTTCAATCTCCGTGAACAAAGCGAACATGATTTACGTTATGTTGCAGACTATTGGCCGCTGACACTCGGATGTATTGCACATCACGGGGTTATGGTTAAGTTGCGACACGAGTCTAAATTCATGGCTACAAAACGCGCCGTCTGCCGCAGTTCAGTCATCTCGCACTTCCGTCATACCTCGCGGCGGCCTTTTCCAACATTGCTCCGCGTTACTCATTAACAGTATTTGTGAAGTTACCCGCCTTGTTTATGTGCTGCCTATAGCCGAGCGACAGCCGGCAGCCAATGTGGCAACACTGTAGCAACAAGCGACAGACATCAACTGTCGAGTAATTTTAATGGGACTGTGTTAGCTTTGGAGATTAGTGTGTTCAAACAGACAGACATACACTACGGTTTTACAATCTTATTATTATTAGTATAGACAGTTGTCTTTGTCACAGTCTGTAGGGTGTTCAGAAGGACTCTTTGAGTGTCCGGTGCCACGAGCCAATCACACCGAAGCGCACCTCGTGGCGAACGCTGGCCAACACGTTTGAAAGAACAGTAATGTGAAGAATCTAGTCCAGTCTCGTCTGTCGCTTTCGATGGTTTGTGAATCGGGTGCTGTCGTTATGGTAAGCTATTACATTATACTACAGTGGAATCTGAACATATTTGACATCCGAGTCTGTCGACCACTCGCGGGTATTGCGCAATTAACGTGTATTTATTTTTCTGATTCTTATTGCAGGACTTTAAGTAGAGATTTTCGCGAAATCTTTCGGGACTTTAAAGCATGTCTGGCATGTGGCGGTGGTAGTTCAGTGCTTTGGGAAAACATCAGCTTTAGAAGCCGTTACAAAATATGTTTGGTATAATCCATCCGAATAGTAAGATATTTAAACTCGTCACATTTCCACCCAATGAGCGTTTTCATTATTTGTCGACATATATAGACTTAAATTAAATGAAACAACAAGTTTACTGTTATCAGTCACCGTTTTATTTATTTCCACGACGCGTTTCGAAGGTTTAATCCTCCATCATCGGATGGATTTACATTACTTAGTATTGCATTTGTGTGTGTGTTGTGTTATGATTTTTGGAGGAACTTGTGGCACTGCCTATTGGAGAAACAAGACACTATTTCAGAATATGGTTTAGGATAACTTTTGACAAAAAATTAAACTGGTATCTAATGCTAAACCTTAAATAAGTAAACTAGAGTACCTCCAGTGGTCACAGGTTCCTTTGCTGTCGTAACACATCACATGTATACTGCCACATTTGTAAACAAATATGGCGTCTGGAATCAGCTGGGTGCAAGGTTCGTATAGAAGAAGAGAAGACATAATCGCAAAGTGCAAAGAATATACATCGTAACAACATTATTACAGAATAATTGTTTAAAGCATTTGAAGGTGTTTGTTTTGAGGTGTCGAATATATATGTGTGTACTTCAGTGGTATATAAATCCAATTTTGACAAGTTAAAACAGCTAAACATTCGTACTCTTTTATACAGTCAGGTGAAATGTTAAAATGGCTTAAACTTCATACTTGTTAATAACAATTAGGTGAAATGTTACAGACTTGATTTGCAATGATCATATTGGCTACAGCAGTAAAATCATACACAGATGACACTCTTTGAAGAGAGAGAGAGAGAGAGAGAGAGAGAGAGAGAGAGAGAGAGAGGAAAGAGTGATTGTATGAGAACAAACATTTACATGGCAAGGAGTCTTAAGATTACATGTTGCATATATTAGCTGCCTAAAGGTTGGGGTAATACATTGGTTAATGCTATAAAATATGCAGATAGATATACATTTGTGCCAGTAGTTGATGTACATACGGTTTTAATCTGACAAGGGGTACAAGCTGTTGGTGTGATGAATTATCTGTGAATGATGTCAATCTCTTGTACTCTTGGCGGCTGTCAATATTTATGGTAATATTAGGAAGTGTGCACATGTGTGTGTGTGTGTGTGTGTGTGTGTGTGTGTGTGTTTATTTTTAAGAGTGTAGGCAGTTGCTGAAAACAGAGATTATACTATTGTAAATATTGTCATTTTTGTCATTTTAGATGGATTCTGGTTGTTTCATTTGGTGTTTGTATATTTGGAGTGTTTCAAGGATGTCTAGTTTTCTGCCTTTTGGTTGGATGTGTAGGATGCTAATTCTTGTGTTGTTAACATGGTGTTTTGTTTCATGCACATGGGTAGCTATTGCTGATGTGTGGTATTCTTAGTTTTTTAGTGCTGCCGTGTGTTCCTTGAACCTAATCTCAAATGACCTGCCTGTCTGGCCTATGTAGAAGCAGTCACAGTCCAAACATTCAATTTTGTACACACCTGTGTGATGAAGTGGGTTTCGTGTGCCGATGTTGTGGGGTAACTTCTGTCCAATCTTGTTGTCTGTTGTAAAGGATATGCTTATGCCTTTCCGTTTGAAGACATTGGCAATCTGGTATGAAATATTATCCAGAAAGGGGATTGCATGGAAGATGTTATCTTCTTTTTGTTTTTTGTGTTGTGATTGCTTTGCCATTATTGAGTGTTTTAGGGTGTCTACTATGGAGCTGTTATAACCATTTTCAATAGCTGTTTGTTTTATTATTTCAATTTCTTGATCACATTTATCTTCTGAGAGTGGTAGTTGGATAGCTCTATTAATGATGTACCGGAATGCTGTCATTTTGTGTGCTGTGGGGTGGTAGGAAGAGTTCTGGATTGTGGTATGTGTTGTGGTAGTTGTTGTGGGAGTTGAAAAACTGATTCAACTCACTTATGTCATCTTTAGTGCCTTTCATTAAAATGATGGTATCATCTACATATCTGCAGTAGTAGATGATATTTTTGGGGAGGTGGTGGTTGGAATTCAGGATTTTGTCTTCTAGGTTACTTGTAAATATTTCTGCTAGCAGTCTGGAAAGATTTGAACCCATTGCCAGACCATCTGTTTGTTTGTAGATTTTATTGTTAAATTTAAAAATAGTTGTGTGAAAGTGTGAATTCAAGAAGATCCATTAGTTCGTTAATGTGAGTTGAAGGGATTTTTTTGTGTTTATGTAGGCTGGCATTGATTATTTGTAGTGTGGGATCTATTGGCACAGAGGAATAAAGGTTTTGTATGTCAAATGAGGCAAGTGTGGCTCCACCAGGTACTTGTATGTTTCTGACATATTGTGTGAATTCTGTTGTGTTTTTAAGTGTTCTCTCATTATGGAATGTGTATGCTTGTTTGAGAATTCTGAAGAGTATTTTATTTAGCTTGAATGTTGGGCTGTTCCTACAGTTCACTATGGGCCTGATGGGGGTCTCATTTTTGTGTATCTTAGGTTGTGACCTGAGGCAAGGTGCTTGTGGGCTCATTGTTACAATGTTTCTTGCTTCTTGGATGGTGAGTAGAAAGTTAATGTTGTTTCAAATGTGTTTAATCTCCTTTTGTATTCTGGCTGTTGGATCTTTATGTATTTCAGTTATGTTGCTGGTTTGGAAGAAGTCTAAAAATAAAACGGTGACTGGTAACAGTAAACTTGTTGTTCCATTTAATGTCAGTAACAGTCACGGTAAAGCCTAACCTAAAAATGTTCGCATTTAAAGTACGTAGACTTTCTTTTGTTTCAAGTTTTCAGATGTTGTTACCTCCTCTACTATGTTTCCTGAAGAATTTTATGAGTACCATTATGGCGTAGCTACGTTCTGGAAGCTTTTCTACTCAAATATTTTCGAAGCCAATCGAAATCCATTTTCATCATTTTCGTATTCAGACGAATCTAGCCTGTGTTGCTCTTCGCAAATACAACGAAGTGTATTGTGCCAACGGCAAATATAGCTATTTTCTTAAGTTTTTCTAGGATCAACAACAAACCATTCAACAGATATGGAAACGTTACGCATCGTCATAATATGAATGGTTTTCAGAAGAAAACGAAAGTTACGGAGCTGACGAATCTAATGAAGTTGCAGCTCGTAACTTTGTATAAAAGGTGAGTATTTTACATGTAGCATTTCCAGTTATGCTTAACAGGCTGGGTATAGCATACCCTTTGCGCACAACATGGCTATGAACACTCTTTCTTACTCGTCTTCTTCTTCTTCTTCTTCTTCAAGGCTAGGCACTCGTGCGTTTTCAGCCTTCACTTTTCACTGCCACGTCATTCCAGATCTGCTTATGTCCCTTCTTCCTGTTGGCTGGTACAGCATGGCCAAACGTGGGATTCTCTCTGCACTCATTCTTTCTAGGTGATGTTTCCGTAAAGTTTTATTTCCTTAAATCTTTTCAGTAATACTAGGTGGTTATTAATAACTGACGGTATTCAGATTGCTGCTATGCGGGCTGCATACATCACAGGACACTGAAACATCGTAATTATGTTTATTAACTGGTGCACTCAGGGAGCATGCTGAAGAAAATAAAAGTTCCATTTTCTGTAACACTATTTGATGCTACATGGCACTATAGCTTGTAATTTATTAAAACCTTATTGTAACATGACTATGTTTCATGGTAAAGTTTCATGTAGTATATACTGTGCGATAGATAGCTCTGTACTGTAAGACGAGGTCAACACCTTAAGATGGAGTCACTATAATTTTAGGTGACATTCAATAGAAGCTGAAAATGAATATTTGAAAGTACAGCACCAACACTTCTTACCTATATGATTGTGTCCTACTGCAGTTACGAATGCTGTTTCAGAGTAGTGTCATTTTATCTCCACTGTATCACAGTGTAAGTCAGCACTGTCAGACGAAGATGTCGAATGTTTTTGTACTGAAAGATAAAGTTAATACTGAAGCATGGTGTCACTATAATCTTCGACCCACTTCATCATTTTTAGGTGAACCAAGATCGGTTTTCACAAGTAATACAGACCATTTAGACGATGGAATAACACTACTTACTGTGATATCAGGATTATATTATTCTCATCAACAACTAAACGCTAAATACAGGGTGTTTCACAATGAAAATACGGGTTTTATCACTTTGTAGAATTTATTATATTCACCTACAACTATAAATAGTACATCAGATGAAAGAGCACCTCGAACAGTTTTGTTTGTATATCTTTGCGCAAAGGGAAGAGTATGGAATAACCAAGAGTAACTGGAGAACGCGTTGAACGGGTGAGAGTCTTTCGCGCGGAGAACCAAGAAACCCCTTCGGATGGCTAGTCGTGAATTAGCAATTCCATTGAGTCTATGTGGCAACTTTTAACGAGACGCTTAAACAAAGTCCTTATCGTTCTCAGTTCTTACGAGTTCTAAAGCCTACAGACTACAGTATACGTGCCAACTCTGCATATGAAATGTTGCTGCATGACGATGAAGATCTGGATCGCGTCGTCTTCAGTGATGAATCGACACTGCGCTTAAGTGGAAACATACACAATGTGCGCAACTGAGGGTCACTCAGTTGCGCACATTGTATGTGTTTCCCCAACTCCAGTCAGTGTCCCATGTACTTCACTTAGAAAACAAAGGCCATAAACGAAACCTGCTGGAAGCCCTCGAAATTAACAAACATCTTGCTCACAGTCCAGATCTCATCCTAAATGACCAGACACAGCTCAACACTTCCCCTCTCCTAAACTTCATATAATCACCTCTGTTGTTCATTACTTCCCACACTCTCTCTCTTCCTACATATTCCCATTTCCCTGTACTCATTAAGTTGTTTTGTTTTGTTGAATTTGTCTCTGTATTCCATACAGAGTGTAGTTTCAATAGTTAGGGCTTTCTTTTAACTGGAACTTTTATTACTGTCCACGTCTAACACCCCTTGTTGTTGTCTCATCAAATACTGTTCATATTTTACTTTGTTGATTTATTTAATGAAAACTGTTACACAGCCTTTGCTTTGGTTATAATGTTAATGTTAAAATGTAGTACCACCACACTCTCAAACTGTGGGTTCCCTCAAACACCTCCATTTTCCTGCATTTATTTATTTCTGTTTATCTTATTGATATTGCTTATGTCCCTTATGTATTCTGTATTTACATTGATAATTGCCTCTTCTTTCAATTGATTTGTGTACCACTCTCCATGTTTCACACCTCCTGGTGTAGCCTTGTCTAGTACTAATTTTATTTTATTTTATTAGTTTTGTTAGTTAATCGAAAATGTTATGTAGGGATGCTATTCCTATTTTGTGCTAAAGGCTTTCCTGTCTACTCCATTCACTTCGCCTCGTACTTGATTCGCGTCACATCAATGGCATTATTATTAATGAAACAGATCGCCCACAGACACTAGAAGAACTTCTACAGAAATTTCATGGTACTGCTATTTATTCCACATTAGATTTGAAATCGGGATTTTGGCAAATTCAGCTCCATCCGAACTGCAGAAAGTACACGGCTTTTCTCTGTTTTGGTGACTGTTATCAATTTTGTAAATTACCGTACGGTTTAACTATTTCTTCAGCAGCATTTATTCTCGGTTTGAATACTATACTTCCGACAGAACTAAAAGACAGTATCACAACGTATGTAGACGACATTCTTATTGCAGAAGCAAACTGGTCTGAACACAATCTGATTCTTGAACAACTGTTGAAACCTTTTCGTGCACAAGGATTCACAGTTAGTCTTAGCAAATCACACTTCGGCAAAACTTCCATAAAATTTCTTGGACATGTAATTTCAGCAGAAGGCATTGCGCCTCACACGGAAAAACTTCAAGCTTAACGTGACATTACTGTACCTACGACGAAGAAACAACTACGCAGCTTTTTCGGTTTAATTAACTTTTTTCGTAAATTTATTCATTACTCTGCTTTAGACACCCCTAGATTATGTCAATTGACAGGTAAAAACACTATTTCGTCATGGGATAGCCAAGCGCAGCCTGTATTTGTCAATCTGAAACAAGCTTTGTTGAATTCACCACTTTTATCACATCCAGATCTTAATAGAAATTGTTCCATTGCCACCGACAGTTCTAACACCGCTTTAGGCGTACACATTTTTCAGGAAATTGAAGAAGATGGTTCTACAGCAATTAAAACCATCGCCTTTGCGAGTCGCATTCTGTCACCTGCTGAACGTAATTATTCTGTCACAGAACTTGAAACATTATGTGTTGTATGGGCATTTGCGAGATTTCGGCATTGTCTTTATGGAAGACACACTACCGTTTACACGGATCATAGAGCTATACAGTTTTTACTTTCAGCAAAATTTACACATGACAGGTTAAGCAGATGGGAACTTTATTTACTGGAATTTAATTTTACAATTGTTCACATTTCCGGTACACAAAATATTGTAGCAGACGCACTATCCCGTTCTCTCAGCAACAATCAGCAAGACATCGCAACCAACTTCTGCCAAGCAAATTTTAGCTTCATGTATATTCAACAAGTTGCATTGCTTTGGCAAGACAAGAATAATGTTACCATCAGAAACCATTACACTGTACGCAATAACATTCTGTTTCGCCGCTCTCACCCTGACAGCAACAATTGGTTACTGTGCACTCCTGACGAGCTTGGTAACAAATTAATTTGGTATACTCATTTAAGTTACGTACATTCCGGAGCCAGAAAATGTTTTCGTATACTGAGACAGAACTGTTATTTTGCCAACATGGAGAATCGTATTCGACGAGTTTTAGCGTCATGTAAAATCTGCCAGAAAGCTAAGTCAGACACAACTTCACACATTCCTCCGTTGCATCCCATTGTACCTGTTAAATTGAGACACATGGCCGCTGTAGACATTTTTTGCTCCGATTCCCAGAACTAATAGAGGGTTTTGTTAAATCTTTGTCGCTGTTGAACTCACTTAAAAATTCGTTACCTTCACTCCGTTACGCAAAGCTACTGCTAAATCTGTTTCGAAAGCATTTGAAAAACGTTTTCTATTTCATGTACGGCATGTAATGAAAGTAATTTCCGACAATGGACCACAGTTTCGATCTGCTATATGGACACGTATGTTACGAACAAGTAACATTTCTCCGATCTATATATCCAAGTATCACGCTTCTTCGAACCCTTGTCTACGACTAATGAAAGAAATTGGTAAACTATGTAGAATATACTGCCATAACAACATATTGATTGGGATACACACATACTGTCATTCCAGGATGTAATTAACTCAATGCCAATTGATTCTACTATGCAATCTCCGACTGTTATACTGAAAATTGTTGAACCACCTAACAAAATTAAAGAATTAGAATCTTTTCCTACATCTCGTCGACTGCTACACCATGAAATAATTAACATTGCGCTGAACAACATCAAACGTACCGCAGAGCGCCGGAGAAGACAGCAAAAACAGGTTTGTACACGCCGTGACTTTCACATTTGACAGAAGATATTAGTACGCAAACACTATTTATCTAACAGAGGAAAGAGTAGATGCAGTAAATTTGAGCTTCTATATGCAGGTCCATACAGAATTTGCAGCATTCCTCATCCCAATGTAGTACACGTAGAAACTCTGAGAACCAGAAAAAGTAAAGGCAATCACCATGTCTCGAATATTAAACCCTTTATCGAATGAATATACTTTATGATTTATCACACTGTAATGCCATTTGCAGATATTTATATGAACACTTACTGATGATTATCATATTTTTTCTTGGCAAGTGCCCGGCAAGGTAAGGTTAGCAGGTCGCTTTTCTTGTCGTTACACATCAGACCATGCACATTTTCCATTTTCGTGTATGTATGATTGTTTTTCTGTTTTGTTTGTATGCACTAGGAAATCTTTAAGATATAACAAACACCAGTTGACTTCAAACATTTTTCCTTATGATATCTCAATATCTTGACTATTCTACACTTTTGGCTACTGCATTATGAGACTCTGTGTACATTTTTGCACCTGAACACTCTCTATGTTTTTGACTTAACACTCTAAGCGCCAAGCCCGTAAAATTTACGGGCCTGGGATCGCGCGAAAATCACCAAGCCCGTAAAATTTACGGGCCGCTACATTTAATTTCATTCAAAACACTGCAACGTTATTTCTACGGGTTTGGCCAGCGCTATACGTTTTTCAGATGTTTATTAACAAAATGCGTCCATAGATGTCACGGCAGCGCTGTAATTCATGTTAAAACTTATCTTTGCGTTCTCAGTCTGTATATCATTCAGTTGTTTGTCATCATGTTTCGGCGCGGTTTATCAGACGCAGAAATTGCGGATTTGATCAATCATAGCGACACTCTGGATAATGTAGAGAGTGATTCAGACGATTCTGAATGCAATGGTGTGTTTGAAGGTACGTATTTCCGAATTTTCCACGTAATTGTGCAGTACGCACATATCTGTTGAACATGTGTAAACGATGTATGTAGTTACACATAATGTGATATTCTTTTTAGAAGACGAGATTGATGACAGTTTGTCTTCAGATGAAGACGAGAATGATGTTGAAGGTGTTGCTTCAAATCCAGCAGCTGTGCCGTATCCGAAAGACAGTGAGTGGACTGCAGTTGACACCTACCGACCTCTGCCTGTCAACACGACACCCAGGCAGATACTAGTGGATATTGATGAGTCGAGTTCTGTACTGGATTGCAGTAAAGTGTTCCTTACTGACAGTGACGTAAATGAACTCAAGAGACAGACAAATTTGTATGCATCACAGACAATACAGAAGAAAAGAAGAGGAAATAATCTGAAGCCCCATTCAGTTTTGAGTTCGTGGAAGCCAGTGACTATAAGTGAGATGAGGCGTTTCTTGGGTATTATTTTCCACATGTGTGTTTCGAAAAAGCCAAAAATTGCGGACCATTGGAGCACTAATCCTGTTCTTAGTTGTAACTTTTGTCCCCATGTCATGAGCCGTTTGCGTTTCACTCAGATACTGTCATGCTTGCATCTTGTTGACAATTCAAATCAGAAAAAACCAGGCGAAGATGGATTTCATCCACTTTACAAAGTTTTGCCATATTATAATAATTTGAAGGAGCGATGTATCCAGGCATATCGTCCCTCAGAAAAAGTGACAATTGATGAAGGAATTTGCCCATTTCGAGGTCGTGTGAGTTTCCGTGTTTACATGCAAAATAAGCCTCATAAGTATGGACTGAAAGTATATGCTGTTGCTGAAGCCAGTAGTGGCTATGTTGTAAATTTTGAAGTTTATGCTGGTAAGCATATTGTTGACAATTCTTCGTCTGCGGTTATTTTGCGATTGTTGTCTGACAGCAGCTTGCTGAACAAAGGCCACACTGTGTATTTAGATCGATTTTATTCCAGTCCAGAGCTATTTCAGCAACTGGCAGAGAAAGGCACTGGAGCTGTTGGTACTGTGAACAAATCCAGGAAAGGATTGCCTAAAGATTTAGTATCTGCTAAGCTGAAAAAGGGCGAAATGTCTTTTCGGCGTAAAGATAATGTATTGGCAATGAAGTGGAAAGATAAGAGAGATGTGTATACATTGTCTACAAGGCATCAAGCAACATTTGGTACGCATACTAAGAGAAATGGGTCTGTAGTATTGAAACCACTTCAGGTACTTGATTACAACCTCAATAAAATTGGAGTGGATATTGGAGACCAACGCCTGCAGTACAATCCGTTCCAGCACAGAACTGTGAAATGGTGGCGAAAATTATATTTCCATTTGCTGCTTATGGGAGTATCAAATGCATTTTGGCTGTACAATGCAGTGCACAGGAAGAATATTACAATAACAGACTTTATAACAGTGCTTGCAGTTCAGCTTGTTGAAGACGACACACTTGAATTCATTCCAAGAAATGAAGGAACTGTAGGTCGGCTAACAAAGAGACATTTTTTGCAGCACATACCTGCAACTACTAAGAAGTATGCTGCTCGTGTGTGTCACGTGTGCAGTTCCAGGAGCAAGAAACAGAGTGGCAAGGCTTCTCGCAAAGAGACACGATACGAATGTGAACAGTGTGGCGTTGCACTCTGCCTGGAACCTTGCTTTAAAATTTTCCACACTAAAAAACAATATGATTCTGTGTGAAATTTATATGTAATACTGTATACTATCAGAAACATGTAATGTAGTGCCACAATTTTGGTTAAAAATAAATCACAATTGTATTCCCTTATTCGTATGACTTTTTCTAAATTCTTAAAACATCTAAGTGATTTCTATAACTGTACCTTAAAGCTGTGCATTGTAAAGTAGTTTCTTTCACTCAGAATTAAAGTAGAAATGTGCAGCTTCAAGATGGTACCAAATTTGCCACAATCCAAACAGTAGATTTGATGCAGTAATTTTTTTAATATTGGTAAAATTGCCCGGTTTCTAGGGACGGGTGCATAAAATAGGCCTGGTACAGAGAGTGTTAATATGTTTTCTGTCATGCTATGCTGTATGCTTAATTATATCACTAGAAACAAGTTTTTATTTAATTGGTATATGATTTAAATGCAAGATGTTAATCCTTATTCATTATTTTCAGAAAGCAATAACGTGTAAAAGAAATAACTCAAACAAACCACAGTGGATTATTATGAAATGGGAATTTCACCTTCGTAATTAACGAAAGAAAATGCAATACCATGTCACGAAGAGTAAATGGATCAGAATTAACAAGCATTAACAAGAATATACTATACACATCGTATGATAGCAGTCTTAACTAATATATTTTTTTTTCTTTCAGAATACGAGGCGATTGATGCAGGCTGTCAGACAGAACTACACATCTTAGTTTTAGTGATGAAATATGCTAGAAATAAGAAACTCTATACTATGAATAGTTGTATGAGTAAATGGTAATACGAATAATGAATAATGAAGTGTCTTTTTTGCAGATGATAATGAATGATGATGAATGGTTATATGAAGAATATGCTAATCTGAATAATGAAGTTTTTCTTTGCAGGTGATGATAGTAATGAAGTTATGGTAATATGAATTATGAATTTTTTCTTTGCAGATGAGGGTAATGATGAAGTTTTATATTTATGCTATGTAGTTATTTAAGTATTTGTTGCAGTTCGTTTTGACAGTATGTCTTATATCACATGGTATAATGACTGAATGTTTTGGAAAGGACAGCTAGAGTACATACATATTGAGTACACGTTTCATTACCTGTTAATTCGAAGTTCACTACTTTTCAGCTTAATATGCGTTTCTTCTTTCAGCTCAATAATCCATTTTGTATTTTTTCCATGAGGAGCTATTCATGAAATTAATGTGCTATAAGCAGTTAGTCATTAAACCTGTTCTAGTACTTGCATTTTTTTTTACCCATTTGTGTGTGTCATTCATGAATGTGATCACATATACTCTACTTGTTTCGTAACCTTGCTACAGCTGACTCATGACGAATGACGTTACTAATTCTTATTTCCAGCAATAAGTCAAAAACAAATATTATCATGCAATTAATTATCGATCCCAATGCAATGCATTGCTGGCACAAAAAAATGTATTACCAGTCCCAAATAATGCTACTAGTTTAAGAGATATTTATAGTACTAAATACAATGCAGATTTCTCAGATGTATTAAATCCATTACATCTATGTATTATTGGACCACAGACCTTGAGTAATAGTTATAGTGTGTTGCATTTTAAATATGTCTTATGTCACTTGAATGATGAGTTCTGAGTAATACTGAATGATGTTTTCTAACCACAGACCTTGAGTAATAGTTATAGTGTGTTACATTTTAAATATGTCCTGTGTCACTTGAATGATGAGTTCTGAGTAATACTGAATGATGTTTTGTAATAATGCATAAATGCTATGCCAATAATTTCTGTAAATAATATTTTTGTTATACTCTATAAATGCTATCCCAATAATTAACTCTCATTTTTAATGATGACTTCTGAATAATGATGAATAATGTTTTATAAAACTATATGAATAATATGTAACTGGCCAATGAATGCCACTGTTTCTTATATTTTAAATTTGTCTTATGTCACTTACATGCTTTTATATATGAATACCAGTAGCTTGATGCTACACTCATTAGCTCCTGTTTTCAATGATGACTTCTGAATAATGCATAAAAATGGGTTGTAACTGGCCAATCAGTGCCAATGATTACTATAAGTAGATGAATTATGTAAATGGTATGCCATTAATTAACTCTTGCTTTATATGATCACTTCTGAATAATGCATAAAAAGGTTTGTAACTGGCCAATGAGTGCCAATGGTTACTATAACTAGATGAATTATGTTAATGCTGTACCATTAATTAACTCTTGCTTTGAATGATGACTTCTGAACAATGCATAAATATGGTTTGTAACTGCCCAATGAGTGCCAATATTTACTGTAATCAGATGACTTATGAATGATGTTCTGTAATGCTCCATACATAGTACAGAAATGTTTAGTAACTAGGCAATGAGTGCCAACAATTACTCAAATCGGTTGATAGACTAGTGTAATTCTCTATGATGACTAGCATAAGACTTAATGTCTTTCACCTTCAGACCTAATTACCAGAAATTACTGCAATATCCGTTTGTCCTGTCTATTCTCATGATCATGGAGCACTATATTTGGTTTTTGCACTAATTCTACGTTGGTGTACCTTACAAGAATGTGGTGTTGACACATCATGCTGTCCATCACCTTGAACAATGGAGATGTTATTATGGTCCCACTGTTTGGTGTACCTAATGTACTACCAAAATGGTAACATTGAATATTAATACGACATTTCAGTGTCTTGGCTACACTGATTAATACTTCAGGGAAGAGAACTTCAGATTGTCTCACTTCGTGTTGTGCTTCTGTAGAAAGATATGGACTTTCAGTGCAGCTACGTGCAACCTACTGTGCTACAACCATGATGCAATCCTTCCCTTTCGTTTCCTAGTTCTTATAAAATGGTAAAAATAATATATATATATATATATATATATATATATATATATATATATATAGTTCTTGTAAAAAATATATACAGTGCGTGTGCACTTTGTCATTTGTTAATGTGTTTTGTACTCATTGCGTATACATTTTCTCATTGCTTGATATGTTCTGTACTCAGTGCATGTGCACTCTATTTCATTTCATGTTCTACACTTATATATATATGTACATACTCTGTCACTGTAAACTTAGTTAATTAAGTAGATTTTAGAAAAATTTGTTGCTCATGGGAAGTCCAATTGACTCACCAACGCTGCCAAATTTTGCCCCCCCCCCCGCTCCCCCCCAGTGGAGGGTTATGTAAGAGGTCCGAGCAGATGTAATTTCGATGTATTGCTCATGTGCTGCCTGCGATATGCAAGGTGTCTGACCAGAGAGCAGTGTTGACTGCAGTAGGAACTGTGTAGCTGTAGCAGTAAGTTGTTGCTAGTCTGGAGTCTGCTCTGGTCTGGTATAGTGTATCGTCTTGGCTGGCCTGGTCGCGGTGCAGCGATGCTGGAGCCTGAGTATTATTGTATAAAGCAGCCTCGCGCATATGTAGTAATGTTATCTCAAGTCGCATGTAAATGTTTTAAAACTCTCGTAATAATAATCTTCCTCATAAAAAGTAACTTTTAACAACCATTCATTTCAATTTAAAGAATTTACTATTTTCTCCCATCCATGATCATCCCGATTATTGCAATAGAAAAATCAGTTGCTTCCTTTCATAAATGACAGATAGGTCGGCAAGCATTGCACAGAGCTGTGCCGGAAAAATTTATTGTAAGAGCAGATATATTCGGCGACTTCATTGAGGTAAGAATTTTCCCTTTTTTTTATTCAGAATGGTCTTTCAGGGCCATGACGCAGCACTGCTGTCGTCGTCCAAAATTTACCAGGTTAAATTCACAGTGAATTATTGAAAAATCATAAATGAGCGACAATTTAATTGAGAGGTTAGTTACATTGTATTGTTACCAGGTTACTGAATTTATTTATTTTTATTGGGACGTTACACTGAATGTGAACGACATAATTATAATTTTTAGTGTTGAGAGGTTTAGGAATTTTTCTGTTTTGAGGTTACGCTAAATGTGAATGAATTTTGAGCTTAGATTAAATCAGAAAGAATTTTGTGGGGAGATTAAATGAGAATGAATTTTGTGGGGAGGTTACACTGTGAAAGAATTTTGTCTTGAGGTTACACTAAATTAGAATCATACTCATATTATTATTTATTAAAATATTCTGGGCAGGTTACACAGTTTTTACTTTTTCATTGCAAGGATGTTACTTACTGTAGGTTTCTACTTCAGTCTAGAAGTGTTACTTCTCCTCCAATGTTGTTTGCAAACATTTTAACTTCTTTGGTGATAATACTCAGTAAATGTCTGAAGATGGCCTTGTAAGCCGAAAACCGGTTAACAATAAAACTAATATTGTAGAACAAAAGTGAACTGGTGCTTTTCATTTATTATGTCATAAGGATGATATGACGCTGGAGAAATATGCTACCACAGGTAAGTCCTGCGTTACGTAGTTGGCACATTATGATTATATGTTGGTATTATTTCGTTGATAGTTAGGGAAACTAAAGGAAACACAGTCTGTAAACTTTTTAGAGAGCACTGACATCATCGTTTCAATCGGTAAACATTACAAATGTTCAAATTTGTGTGAATTCCTAAGGGAGCAAACTGCTGAGGTCATCGGTCCCTAGACTTACACACTACTTAAACTAACTTATGCTAAGAACAACACATACACCCATGCCCGAGGGAGGACTCGAACCTCCAGCGAGAGGGGCCGCACAGTCCGTGACATGGCGCCTCAAACCGCGCGGCCAATACGCGGGGCTGTAAACATTACAGCCGTCCTCGGAAGATCGTTTTTATACCACCAGTGGAACGCAGCCTCGAAGTAGGCCTATGTTCCAATCAGTAACATTGATTACCTGCTTCCTCCCCTAACATGGTGCTTGGTTAGGTCAAGCATTACTGAAAAGCTGTAAAAGCCTCAGGAGATGAAAGTTCGATCTCTGTACAATCAGTAATGTGGCCTCAAGTAGGTCTAAAATGTATATGCCAATATCTATACATATTTAGATAAATATTGCAGACAGTTTAGTCCAGGGAATAGCATTATGCTAAATACTTCGACAGTACAGTCATGTTTAGGTATCAATTATAAGTTACACATTGACTGCACTATTCCAGTAGCTAATAATTATAGAACAGAAATTAAGACTGGTTTCTTGTTCCTGAGAAAAATCACCGCTTGCCTGCTTATCTTCGTATTTTAGTGAAATTGAGTTTCGTAGAGCGATAGGTTTGGTACATGTTTCAGTTAGACTTAACCAAAGTTCAATTGCTTGGTAGGATTGTTTCTTTAGCCACATGAGTTTTCCACTGTTGTAGAACAGTCTAGCAATGATAATAGCATTGTGGCAATTAATTTGAGGGTCCATGGTCATGTTTTAGGCCTCAGGTGTAAGTTACGCATTCATTGCATTTTTCAGTACCTGACAGTTGCAGAAAAGAAGGTGAGACTTCCAAGTAGTTTGCTGCTTGGCTTTTTAGAATTGTGTTTTAGCAAGCATGTGCATTGTAAAGTTATATGCTTGGTGCAGATCGCTTTTTTTACATAGATTCGTTTAAGCCTAAAACAAAGTGTTAGCTGCCTGCTCAGCATATTATTTTTAGCCGCACGTTTTTTGGACTGTTATAGAATAATTCAGATAAGGGAATAGCACTAGGGCGCTTGGAAATAATTAATATGAAGGTCTGTTCTGCCTTACACCATGTACGATACAATAATCGAACTGTGCTCATTGAGAGATGCAGCTTCACCTGTAAGTTCGATCAGCAGCAGAGTCATGTGTATTATGATAAATAATACAAACAGCTTAGATATAGAAATATTTAATTTTAACGATCTATTTTGCCTTGCCCTAGGTGTGGTACAGTAATCAAACTATACTCACTGACAGTTTTGGCCACTGGTGCATAGTTACACCAGAATAATCAATACGTTATGCATTTTTGATAAATAATGTCATTCAGGTACTTTTGCACATTGCACAAATTTCAAATTGTTGGGATGATTTTAACATGGAATCATATTAGCCACTAGCACAAGTGAAGTAGTGCCGCCATCTTAAATATTTAAATTTCTAAGGTGGCAGATTAAATGAATGGCAATTTCGCACCTTATATGAGAGTTTTTATACATTGTAACAGGTAGGTGAATATGTCTCCTGACATACTTAAGCGAAAATGACCAGATTTCCCTATTAAAATGTATAGTATGCAATGCAAAGGGATGACACTCAATTGATGGTATTAACACACCAAACCTAAATCCTGCAAGTCAATGAGCAAGAGGTGAAACAAGCTGCTGGAGGAAATGTTGCATTTGGGAGCAGATGCGAGGGGCGAAATCACGGGCTGAGTACAATGGAAAGCTCTTAAAGCGACCAGTGGCGCAGGACAACAAACGGACCAGGTGACTCATGCAGGAAGGCAAGTAATGGGCCACCGGAGTGGTATGGAAAGAATCTTTAGAAAACTTCATTGGGGAATTTCCAGATCGATACGAACAAACCGGTGACGCAGTCGATCACGTGAACTGTGCGTGGTACCCTCATGAAGTACACATATAACTTATAGGTGTCTGGAGTGGGCACAAAAGGAGTAAAGTGCCAAAAGTTTGTCACAGTTGGATGGTAGGCCCTTTGCAATTTGCAGAGATAGTTTCCAAAAAATAAAAGAAACACTCCTATTGGTCGGAAAAAGCTATGACGTGGAGCACGAAAGGACCCAGGTGGGGGACAGTTTTGCTACGAGAGACACAAGGCCGATAATTTCGTAATTTCGTGGACTCTCCTCTGAACCAGTGTCAATTGCACAACTGGGCGTATAATGCTATGTACTACACAAAGAAGGAATTTTCACTGAACACTACGTCCACTTTGGCTGACATTCAGCTAGATATTAGCTGTAGCATCTTTGTGCTCCAACGGTGGAGAAACGAAACAGCCACATAATTAATTGTTCTTGCGAGAACTGAGAGGGCATTGTAATATGGACGCTGCTCCATGTATGCACGTGCATATCACCATATTTCACGACTAGGGATGAGTGCATGATTTCTCTCCTAATGAGAAACATAGGAGTGTTTCTGCTGATAAAATCATCAAAGGTTTTGATAAGCTTTTATAGGACTTTCAGAAGGCGAGAGTAGCCATGCAGCCAAAAGCTCATCGCAGATAAGGTAAATACCATTAGCAGAGGCATAAACTTTTTGATTCACCAGCTTGCGTCCACTGTGAACTCGAGCAACCTTGAGTAATCTTTTGCTTAGCTTGTCACAAAAACTAACCATCCTCTGTAGACTTGATTGTCATCCTAATTAGTACCAAACTTAGAACTGGAATCAGATCATTTGTTGTAATAGTGACCAACTTCGTGATGTAGTAGTAAGAATAATTTTGTAAAGAACCTTCTGGTTAAAATTTGATATTGTTGTGTCTGGAGTTATTTCGATTAATCAGGACGAAATGCGTTATCTTGACAACTGCCCTAAACTTGTCACGTTACAGCATATGTAAATTCGTGTTTTTCTTTGATAATAATTCTGAATTAAAAACAATTTGCGTACAGCTTAAACACTGTTGTGCTCTGTCATAGAATAAGAGTCCACTCCTTACCCCAGTCACTTATTGTATAGACACTAATGCACTCACAGGGTGTTTATGCTGATGTCTGACGAAAGAGAAAAGGAGTGGAGTGTCAGAATTTTTTATTTTTTTAATTTCCGTTTAGCACAACTTACTTAGCTCTGCCAACTTGGATTTTTTATTTCCCTGCCACCACCATCTTACATTTTTGTGTGTCCCAGCAGTGTTATCTTAGATTTTTCAATTTGAGAGAAGGACTATCTTGGATTCCGCAGCTGCATCACTATGACTGCAGTATTGACTAGTGGCACCCATTTGAACTATGTGCTGGAGGCCCCATAGTCATTCTACTCATTAGACTCTTTTTTCTCTTTTAAAACTGGCATCAGTTTCTAGCTGTTGAAAGTATAGAAACATTGTCAGAAATCAGTCCATGATTTCTTGCTGAGTGTCAGTCTGCATTCCACGGTTCACCTTTTAGCTCTTCAGAATGCTTTTCTTTTCACAGAATATACATTCGTTATTTTGTAGCTGTAACAACGTCATTGGTGATACGTTCTGAAGATTGCGGTTGAAAAATAGAGTAGATGTACAGTTAATAATACACTGAAAACCTGTTACTGAATTTACTGGTAAAATTCTCGTATTATATCTGTATCAACCTACATTTCTCACTAACCTTTTAGTAACAACCTATATTTGCCTTTTCTTGTTACTGAAAACTGTGGACAGTATTTATGCACCATTTCATGAATACAGCAGCGTTCAAGTTGTGGTAAGTAACTCAGATCAAGTTTAGATATATTCTTGCATCTATCGCATCAGAATACTGGGGGTTCCACAATCATCAGATTTTACTCGTCATTAATGAGCCCTAGTAATTATCACGTTTCTTTTATTTTACAGTCTGCAATTATAGCGGTTACTAAGGATAGGCCTACTTGATTTGAGTTTATCTTGCGTTGCTCTTCAAAAGTTCCAATGAAATTAACAGTGTGAAACAGATTAAGCTTATTCCATCTTATTGTACTTAAAACGAGATTTTGTATATTTACAGTGACCATTTTTACAGAAGTCAGTAAGCGATTTCTTTGTACTACCCTTGCACTTTTATGCGTATTCTCTTGAATAACTGGATTATTCCAGTCCATGACTTTTCGGCAAGCTTTCAACAAATGTGTAAGAAGGCTAAAGGATTACGTATTGTAAGATTTCTACAGCAAGAAATAAACTTCTTTCGCTTCTCGTATCTAGACAAAGCAGAAGCAACAGATGCTCATGAGTGGAAGTCTGCTAATACGATCTTTTAACTAACATCTTCTATTTATAATATTTCAACCGTTTCTTCTGTAGTTTTTTTGTCATTGTGAATAAAGTACTGCATCGTTCATCGTTAACAGTACATAATCGAGTAACTTTACGTCGTATGGTCCCACGGAAACCGAGAACAATAAATAAATAAACTGCGGCATGTTTGCTTTATAACAGAAAACCTGTTATTTTTGTCAAATTTTTGTTTGTTTTATTATTACGAAGAGAGGGACAACATCAATATTAATTGTTTCAATTGAGGGTGCGTATTTTAACTATGCATTCAGTTAAGCTTGGAGAATTTTACGGTAGTGCAGTGTAAAACGTAATATTTGAAATATTGTATTCGTGTAAATTTCCGCAGCGTGCAATAAAATCTTTCGTTACAATCGCCCTCACTATACAGAATGCATTTTCTCTCCTTCCATTTACTGCCAGGCACTTGCGCTGGAGACAGAAATGAAGAATATGTTTCTCGAAACATTGCAGATAACACACGGATTGACTCGGTTAGAAACCAGGGAAGACTTTACTGAATTCAAATACTGTAGGTAATTCAGATGAAGCATTCCGTGCTAATACAAGACTGTAATACAATCCGTATTCTTAATGGTTTCACATCTAATTGATCCAAAACTTGTCGGAAATCACTGTCCTACAATTGTTCCTCAATGAACAAAGATCCCTCACATCTGATGGTAGCTGAAAACTAATAGTAGATTGCGCCTGAGTGCATCTGTACTTCCTCTACACACCTTGCTGAAGTTACAGGAAGTTGTGAGTTATGAAATGACACCTGTACTCAAAGAGATGTGTTGTTAAGAAGTGCGCCGTGAGTGGTATAAATATTCCTATGTAAAAGATAAGTCACTGTTTAAAGTTGTTACCAAAAACACTGAAAAGAGTTTGACCGATTTACCTTCAATTTTTGCACGATGTTCTAACAATCATTCGGGTGGACATAAACTGTTTATTTTTCAGTTTATATGGTAAATAAATATAAATGTGAATGTAACACAAAAACTGGAAACGTGTTTTTAAAAAATCTCAAAATTTCTTGATCGACTTACTTCAAATTTTTGCACGATACCCTAATCAATGTTTATTTTTTTTTAACACGCAATCTATAACCATACATACAATACCTGAAGAAGAAACGTTGTTAACAAAAATATCGAAAAGTGGTTGACTAAATTACTTCGAATTTTTACATATAGTCGAATAAAATTTCAGATAATGAATGAAGGAGAAACCTTGTCAACAAAAATTTCAAAGAATAGTGGGCACGGAGAGGGTGTAGGCAAGGAAATGGACGCTGAAAGGATGCAAGGAGAAAATGAGCAGATGATGCACAGAGAGAGGGGGGGGGGGAGGCGGAAGAGGAGGAGATGGACAGAGAGAGGCGGGAAGGCGTTTATCGTGTAAATTCAATCGCGATACATATTTATCAGTTGCGAAGCAGTGCAGGGTTCGCTCGTAGTTATATAAATTTAACCTTAAATTTTGTTTGTCACTGAAGCGTTAGGAAATAAAGGAATGGATTTTGAGACGATATTGATGCTAATAGAGAAGCCTTTTGTTCTCAGTGAGCGTTTTAATTTGTCGTCAAATCCAAGTTCTAGTCTATTTAAAGACATACTGATAAATACAATAAATAATTTTGCACTTGGATTTGATTTGGAACCTGACATGATATTTCACCTTTTTGGTTTCATCTACAACGACAATAATTTCAGAGGATATACATATCCAAAAATTATGTTGTGCAGTAAATTAAATACTTTGTCACATTTTTTAACATTATTATTGAGGTGATTAGGTCAACATATGTGTAAATACGTAGTGCTCACATATCGTTAGTTTGAGAGGATTTTGACACATTTCTCCGTCCTTTTGTACCATATATAACATACATTTACCTCGAGAGCGTGAGCTTATATATTAAATCGAGATGAATAACGCAAAGACGTAACGTGGATATCTGAAGTCACACTTATTTTGTATAGTCTACCGCCAAGTCTTTCCTCAAACCTAGAAGAAGGGGCAGCAAAAAATTCTCAACAGGTCCGAGAAGTGTTGTAGCAAAACGATTGCTATCTCGCCTTAACCGAGTGACCTTGCTCGTAGGAGGGGTTGCTCGGGGGAGAGCACTTATCGATTGAGTCTGGGATGGTCTGCAGCACGCACGAAAATTAAAACACGGATGTTAGAAAGCGGGCGCCTTCGCCCGCAGCCACGGGCGCCCCGGCTGCTGCCGACAATGGTGGATGCGATCTTCCTTCCCTCCGGAGGGCGAGGGTTGCCACGGCCCAATCGATAAGCGCCACCTATCAACTGCCACTCGGAAATCGCAATTGAGCGCCTCTCCCCCTGCAGTAGAATCGCTGTGCTCGCTCCGACTCCGAATCCACCTACAGTCCGCAACTTCCATGCCAACCATTGGAAACCGGAGTTCTCATCTCAGCCTGCGCACCGCCTTACTGACAGCTTCATATTCGATGCAAATGTGCATATCATGAGTCTTCCGAGATGTCTGCATCTACATCTGCGTATACACACTGTAACCACCGTACGGTGCACTGCGGAGTGTACCTTGTATCACTTCTACTCAGTTTCTCTCATATTCCACTCTCAAATAGAGCGTGGATAAAAATGGCTGTAAAAAATCCTCCGTACGAGCCCTGATTTCTCACATCTGACATTCGTCGTTCTTAGGCGGAACATACGTTGGCCTAAAATGCCCTTCTCTAAATGTGTGCATCTTTTTGCCTCCAGGGATATCCGTATGAGTTCATGAAGCATGTCCGTAGTACTTGTTTCCTAATCGATCCTGCCGTGGACAAATCTAGCAGCCTTCCTCTGAATTGCTTCGATGTCTTCCTTTAATCCGACCTGGTGGGGTTCCCAAACACTCAAACATTACTCAAGATTGGGTCGCACTAGCGTTCTGTACACTTTTCCAAAATTGTCATAGCAAAACGATGCGGGCCATTTACTTCCCCTACACATCCGACGTGCTCATTCCATTTCATATCGCTTTGCAACGTTACACCAAGATTTTTAATGGAAATGACTATGTCCAGCGGTATCCTACTAATGTTTTATTCAAACATTACAGGACTGTTTTTCTACTCATCCACATTCACTACAGTTTTCTTCATTTAAAGGAAGCTGCCATTCATCACACCAACTAGAGATGTTGTCTAAGTCATCTTGTAAATTACTAAGACCACTCAACGATGACAACTTCCCGTACACCACAACGTCAAAATGGCTCTGAGCGCTATGGGACTTAACTTCTGAGGTCATCAGCCCCCTAGGACTTAGAACTACTTAAACCTAACTAACCTAAGGACATCACACACATCCATACCCGAGGCGGGATTCGAACCGGCGACCGTAGCGGTCGCGCGGTTCCAGACTGAAGCGCCTAGAACCGCTCGGCCACTTCGGCCGGCACCACAACGTCACCAGCTATCAGCGTAAATTGGTGCTTACTCTGTCCGTCACGTCATTTATGTATATGGGGAATAAAAGCGGTCCTGTCACGCTTCTGACGATAGCCTTGTCTCTGATGAGCTCTCGTCATTGAGGACAACGTAGTGGGTTCTGTTACCTAAAACGCTTCGAGCTACTGGGAACCTAAGCCATATGATTGGACCTTCGTCAACAATCTGTAGTGGGGCTCCGTGTCAAATACTTTCTGAAATTCTAGGAATGTGGAATCTGCCTGTTACCCTCCATTCATGGTCTCTGGGTTATCGTGTGAGAAAGGGACATGTTGAGTTTCACATGAGCGATGATTTCCGAACCCGTTCTAATTTGTGGACAGAAGTTTTTCTGTCTCAAGGAAATTTATTATATTTGAATTCAGAATGTGTTTCAGAACTCTGCAGCAAACCGATGTTTTGGATAATGGTCTTTAATTATGTAGGTCAGTTCTTTTACCTTTTTTATGTAAAGGAGTCACCTGTGTTCTCTTTTTCCTTTTTTTCTTTCCGCTTGGGACTTTTCGCTGGGTGAAAGATTCGCGATAAATGCAAAATAAGTAAGGGTCCAACGTCGCCGAATGCTCTCTGTAAAACCGAATTGGGATTCTGGTCTGCATAGAAGCGAACCGCATGCTACTCGAGTTGCAATCGCGAGGAAGGACGTCATCATCGGTTTTTGTCATATCTAGAAAACAGGACACACAAAACTGTTCTCTTCCGTTCACTTTTCTTAACATACCACGAGAGACACGTGGAACAAGTCACGTGAGCTACACTGCCACTTTACGACATGGACAAAATGATTCGTACCAAAGTTGCTGGGCAAGAAGACATAAAAAATGTGTTAAGAACAGTCTGTATGTACTTCCAAGGATAGAATGAAACTATGTTGTGTTTTCAGCCCAAAATAGCAATTATCCTACACAAAAACTACTGTCGCTTATCTTCTGTGTGTGCTGTATTTCTCTGGCTTTTCCCGTTATGTTAGGTTCAAGGTATGCGTGTGGAAGGAAGTTATGTGTTCCTTGACTCTTATTGCAGCAGAACATCTTTGAATTTTAACTATAAACCTCTCCGTGATCCACAGCGCGTGTCTGCTACTGGAATTTGATGAACGTCCCCGCGTTGCTGTCGCGCTTAGCAAACAGCCGTGTGAGGAAACTTGTTGTCCTTCTTTGGATCATCATCTGCTGTGCTATTACGTTTTCGTGCAACTCCCAAACTGTGAACGTCACTCAAGAATAAGCAACGGGGGTTTATTAAATTACCTTCTTAAAATATAATTCTTCACGTTTCCACTGTGAATCACTACGTACCACTTGTAACTCCTACGATTAATGTACATAAATGGTTCCACTTCAGATCACCCCGAAAGTATAATCCTAGATTTTTGGGTCTTTTTAATGTGATGAGTCTTGTCATCTATTTATAAGCAATACATTACGGTGGATTACGTTTAGGCACAACTGTCAGTACCTCAGTTAAGCGATGATTCCGTGCAGATATTCCTGCATTTCATTGCCGTTTTCAACTGAAACTACTACCCGTTATACAGGGTGGTCAGCAACCTCTGAAAAACTTGTAAACGTGGTCCAGGATAGGCTGTGCTGACAAATATATGTTAAGAAAGAAGTTTGATACATTGCGCCATTGCCGGCAGGATTGGCCGAGCGGTTCTAGGCGCTACAGTCTGGAACCGTGCGACCGCTACGATCGCAGGTTCGAATCCTGCCTCGGGCATGGATATGTGTGATGTCCTTAGGTTAGTTCGGTTTAAGTACTTCTAAGTTCTAGGGGACTGATGACCTCAGAAGTTAAGTTCCATAGTGGTCAGAGCCATTTGGACCATTTGAGCCAGTGCGCCATTCATAAGATAATGAGCATTTAACTTAGTCAATCATGTAGTTACGTGGGCAAATTCAACCTGTCCACTAGAGACGGTGTCAAATGGCTTCAAATGGCTCTGAGCACTATGGGACTTAACATCTTAGGTCATCAGTCCCCTAGAACTTAGAACTACTTAAACCTAACTAACCTAAGGACACCACACACATCCGTACCCGAGGCAGGATTCGAACCTGCGACCGTAGCAGTCTCGCGGCTCCGGACTGCAGCGCCCAGAACCGCACGGCCACCGCGGCTGGCCACACTGCTAATCTGTTAATGAACTTCCGGAAGTACATTTCGTTCTCTTCATTGAGGAAGAACGTTTCTCTCAGAAATTTGTAGGTCCAAACATCGAGATAATCGTAGCTGCAAACTTGTGAAGTTGCGGAAATTTATCTTGAAAAAAGGTTTATACTAGTCTACAACACTTCTCACTCAGATGCCTGTCACACTGAAGGTCCTTAAGTTCTAACTGTTGTAAGTAGCCTGTTCGAATGTTGGCAGCGTAAAGTGAAATGAAGTGATGCGTTTACAAGAAAATATGGAAGGCAATGTATGATGATGGATGTTCTTGGTAATGTTTGGGTAGTGGAATTATTGACAACTATATAATTTTTGGAACTGGCTGTCACATGGCTAAGGTAAAATTTTCTAAATACATTGTTTGCTCTTCAACAAAATCTGTCTTTTTGTTAACCATATCCTTCCTAGTAGTTAGAGTCTATAGTAGTTAGAATCTTTTTATTTAGCTGCCTGTTGTTGCTACTTGCTGTAATTCCTGTAGTTCGCGTTATGAAGATTTTCTGTGAGGTAAGTGACTTATGAAAAAGAATGCGGTTTCCACTATCGGGATTGGTGTTTGGAATGAGTTTAGGCAATTAACAGAGTTGGAAGTAGTTTCATATTTCTTTAATTTCATATTTTCTGGAATTGTATTATTGTTAGGATTTCTTTCAATTCAGGGCCATTCTTTTGTGTTAATTATTGGAAGTCATGTTGTCAAATGTACAGCAGTCAGATTTAGTTTGGCATGTATATTGTGGGTAATAAATGAATAGGCTAAGTCTGCGTTGTCTTTGTCAGGGAAAATTCTGTAGGTCAGTGTTTACTTAAAGAAATAATTAAAGGGGTAGTTTCACCGTATCTATTCGTCCTGCTCTGACGTGCTATAAACTGATATTGGATTGCCTCACCTTCGCTTCAAGTTGCTAACCCTGCCATAATACTGCTTTTCGTAGATTTTAAAAGAACTGCTCACCATGTTATGCTTTGCACCATTAAGTAGAGAGACTTTAGTTTAAAACTACGGCGAACGTAACATATTGTCATTCCTATGAAGAGAGCACACGGTTTGCACTTTCCTGCGCTAAGAGGTTCACGCCTCCACAATACTCCACACCCATACAAACTTGACCTGAATCACTCTTTGAAATGCAAATGTTGCGTGGATTTCGCTCACTCCTCCTAAGTACTATAAGTCCCTCCACATCCTACAACGTCATGCATTCTGGCTTGCCTTCCGCATCCGTCTACCTTCCACCACATGGATCCTTTACGAACTCGTCAAATCTTTGCTCTTCTCACTCACTTTGAACATCTCTGAGCAACCTACATGCCTCACAGAAACCTCTCCAATAATCCTACAGTTTCCCCTCTACCCTGCAGCTCTAGTATGCTGCCGCACCTCTACCAACTCAGCGCACGAACCCTACATCTATACACACCCTCGATATATTCGCTCAAAGGAATTTTAACCGTTTCACCCTCCCAGACAGTGCCTTCCATCACGACATTTACCCCTCCTACTAACTTTAAACCCACCCCACCCGTTCCACCTCATCAGGGCTCCCTCTCCGTCTCTTCCCCAAATGTATCCTACCTCCCTCTTTTCCCCTTCCACCCTTCTTCCCCTAGCCCATTTTTCTCATCAAATTTTAGACTCACTAATACCCACTTTACTCCAACCCCTCTTGTATCCCAACTGCCACTTCTACCCCATAAATACATCCGCATCAGTCCTCCGTCCATATACCACCTCCATTCTACTCTCCTCAGCGACCAACCCTTCCCTTTCAGCAACAGACTGCCTACCCCAGATCCGGTACTTCCAGCTTTAGTGCCAGTCAAGTGCTTCTGCGTCAGGGTTTTATAAAACGTTTTTACTTGTTTTAATATGTAATCTTATTGTGTATCTGCTTTTTATCTCTTATTACAACTGTTTTTAATTAAAAGAGAATGAACGAAGGAAATCAGGTATCTTTTATGCAAAAACTTCCATTTGGTTTTCACCTTTAAAAGTTTTAAATTCACTGAAAATACCTCAGATTTCTGTTTATTACTCTTTCATCTCTTTTACATTAGCTTGTCAATTGGCTGAAGAGCTGGTTGACTCTACCGTTGAAAGAACCAGTGGGGATACATTAGTTTGAGGAGCATGATAGGGAACACACGTTGATGCCTTGGTCATCCAATACGTCTGATCTGAACCCGATGGAACACTTCAAGGACGCTATTGGGGCCAGCTTCACACCCAGAAATAACAAATCCGTAATTTATGGGCAGGGCGAGACTTGTTTGTAGATACTTGGCGCCACGTACCTCTAAAAACTTATCAAAGACTTGTCGAATCTATACCAAGCATATTCGCTCCCGTATTGCGTTCAGAAGGTAGACTAACACGCTATGAAGCAGGTGTATATTGTATGAACATGTAACCGACAACGCTTTATACTGATGTTAGAACTAATGTCATATACTACAACTCTCCATAATAAACAAAGTGCGAAAAAGTCACGAGAAGGCTGGTCTCATATGAAGATGTGTCTAGTATGACTCCCGAATGTTGCGGATAGATTCGATGTATTGCACGAGGGTAGTCATGAGTGTGACCAGCCTGTTACAGACAGGTTTGTTGCGAACATGGCAGCCCTTCTCGAGCTAACCGACCTACAACGTGGGGTGATAATCGGGGAAAGTATAAGCAAAAATTATAGCATATTAAACATTACCAAGGAATTCGGAATTCTGTGTTTGAATCTTCCGTATCACAAAGACAAAGAATCCACATGCGTTAAACACCGCACGGGACGACCACTGCGAAGTTTCCATGAAGCGTTTAAAACACGGGAACAATATGAAAACTGACATTTTAGTTGTGCTCACAGTTTAGTTGCACAGTTTCAAAAGTCACAGTGATCACCATTATCCAGATCGTTTCAGTGAGCTGCTAAATCCTGTAGTGCTTTAGTCACTTCTGTAGTGGACTGACAAGGCAGCCAGTCCACAGTGAAGTAGCCGAAAGGGCACGCGTCAACTCACGCCGTCTGGCGTGAAGTCTGGAACAGGATAAGTTATGAATGTGATAAAGAAAAGAACGTAGCTACTAGAACACTTAACTTTTATATTGTCCTTTGGTATACAGCATTCTTGATGATACAAGTGACTATCTTGAGATACATGCAATGGTACAATTGGCGCCTTGCTAGGTCGTAGCCATTAACTTAGCTGAAGGCTATTCTAACTGTCTCTCGGCAAATGAGAGAAAGGCTTCGTCAGTGTAGTCGCTAGCAACGTCGTCGTACAACTGGGCGAGTGCTAGTCCGTCTCTCGAGACCTGCCTTGTGGTGGCGCTCGGTCTGCGATCCTGACAGTGGCGACACGCGGGTCCGACATGTACTAATGGACCGCGGCCGATTTAAGCTACCACCTAGCAAGTGTGGTGTCTGGCGGTGACACCACAACTTCAATGACATTTCAGAGCTGCAAATCAGTGGCGAATAAGGAAGGAACCTAAG
Source organism: Schistocerca nitens (assembly GCF_023898315.1). Lineage (NCBI taxonomy): Eukaryota > Metazoa > Arthropoda > Insecta > Orthoptera > Acrididae > Schistocerca > Schistocerca nitens. The sequence continues at coordinate 859,941,464 of NC_064617.1, forward strand.
ACACCACAGCATTTTCTATTTTGGCAGATATGACTCTGTAAATGCTGCGTGTTTTAATATGTATTATTTGAAGCAAATTTTCATATTTTTACCAAATAATACATCTCTTATAAGCCTTATGAATCTGATGGTCATTACAGTACTATTATTTCAGAGACATTTGTTTCCACAGTCTTCAGATTATTCACCTTGATTGTGCACAACTGTAAAGTTTTATTGATAAATGCCTTTGATAGGTGGTAGAACAGACATATCACCGTATTCTAAAATCATTTTATTTGACTTTAAGCTTTAGAACTAAAGCACTTTTTTGGTACAAATGCCTGATGGAAAGAGGGTAAATGGCGTCTGAACAACACAGGAGCATGCTGGAAATGTACTAATAAATACTAGAAAGCGTTGCGAGGAGTGGTGGAGAAGTTTATGTAGCTCTCAATATCCAATAGCAGCTACTAATACGAGATGGACTTTCAGTACACTTTAGTGGATATTATTGTATGTGGCGTGACTCGCGTTGATACGAGGATTTCTGCAGTGTTAGCGGGACGCTACAGATTAAGTTACCATCGTACAGTTCAGCGGGAATGTAACACATATAAATGGACTAGTCTTGTGTGCCGGAATAACTGGCCAGGATACCGAATTATTTTCTCCGTTTGGGTCTGGAAGTATGCTTTTTCACCAGCATATGACCCGTGGTTGTTGATTCATAATCAAAACGTCTTCGGTCCCGGGTTCGATCCCCGCCACTGCCTAAACTTTGATAAATAATCAGCATTGGTGGCCGAAGACTTCCGGCATAAGAAGTCAGCCTCATTCTGCCAACGGCCTTGTCAAAGAGGGCGGAGGAGCGGATAGAGTTTAAGGCACTCTCTTGTCCTAGGGGTGGGAAATTGACCCTAAAGGCGGAGGAATCAGCAATGATCAACGACATGAGGATGTAGAAGGCAATGGAAACCACTGCATTAAAGACACGTAACGTGTACCCACAGGACATGTGGCCTGTAATTGAAGAAGTGTGGCAAAAGATTCCGGAATAGTCCCCCATTCGGATCTCCGGGAGGGGACTGCCAAGGGGGAGGTTACCATGAGAAAAAGATTGAATAATCAACGAAAGGATAACGTTCTACGAGTCGGGGCGTGGAATGTCAGAAGCTTGAACGTGGTAGGGAAACTAGAAAATCTGAAAAGGGAAATGCAAAGGCTCAATCTAGATATTGTAGGGGTCAGTGAAGTGAAGTGGAAGGAAGACAAGGATTTCTGGATGAGTATCGGGTAATATCTACAGCAGCAGAAAATGGTATAACAGGTGTAGGATTCGTTATGAATAGGAAGGTAGGGCAGAGGGTGTGTTACTGTGAACAGTTCAGTGACCGGGTTGTTCTAATCAGAATCGACAGCAGACCAACACTGACAACGATAGTTCAGGTATACATGCCGACGTCGCAAGCTGAAGATGAACAGATAGAGAAAGTGTATGGGGATATTGAAAGGGTAATGCAGTAGGTAAAGGAGGACGAAAATCTAATAGTCATGGGCGACTGGAATGCAGTTGTAGGGGAAGGAGTAGAAGAAAAGGTTACAGGAGAATATGGGATTGGGACAAGGAATGAAAGAGGAGAAAGACTAATTGAGTTCTGTAACAAGTTTCAGCTAGTAATAGCGAATACCCTGTTCAAGAATAACAAGAGGAGGAGGTATACTTGTAAAAGGCCGGGAGATACGGGAAGATTTCAATTAGATTACATCGTGGTCAGACAGAGATTCCGAAATCAGATACTGGGCTGTAAGGCGTACCCAGGAGCAGATATAGACTCAGATCACAATATAGTAGTGATGAAGAGTAGGCTGAAGTTCAAGACATTAGTCAGGAAGAATCAATACGCAAAGAAGTGGGATACGGAAGTACTAAGGAATGACGAGATACGTTTGAAGTTCTCTAACGCTATAGATACAGCAATAAGGAATAGCGCAGTAGGCAATACAGTTGAAGAGGAATGGACATCTCTAAAAAGGGCCATCACAGAAGTTGGGAAGGAAAACATAGGTACAAAGAAGGTAGCTGCGAAGAAACCATGGGTAACAGAAGAATTACTTCAGTTGATTGATGAAAGGAGGAAGTACAAACATGTTCCGGGAAAATCAGGACTACAGAAATACAAGTCGCTGAGGAATGAAACAAATAGGAAGTGCAGGGAAGCTAAGACGAAATGGCTGCAGGAAAAATGTGAAGACATCGAAAAAGATATGATTGTCGGAAGGACAGACTCAGAATACACGAAAGTCAAAACAACCTTTGGTTCCATTAAAAGCAACGGTGGTAACATTAAGAGTGCAACGGGAATACCACTGTTAAATGCAGAGGAGAGAGCAGATAGGTGGAAAGAATACATTGAAAGCCTCTATGAGGGTGAAGATTTGTCTGATGTGGTAGAAGAAGAAACAGGAGTCGATTTAGAAGAGATAGGGGATCCAGTATTAGAATCGGAATTTAAAAGAGCTTTGGAGGACTTGTAACGTGCGCGTTTGGCACACGATACTCATTAATGCCTGTACTATGGTAAGTGAGTGGGGTTTACCTTACGAGACAGGATATTTGTATAGATATTGACCGCGTGTACCTGAATGGAGGCAAATCAGACTTACACCCACTCTGTAATAACAATGACACGCCAAATAAGTCCGAAATGCAACTACACGTCAGGACGGACAAAAAGCAACACAGAAAATGCTACCAATTTGTTAATAATACGGTCACCAGCCTAATTAGGCATTAACTGAGTTTATTCCCTGTACAAGTTGATGTACATTCATGCAAAACAACACGTAGTAACACTGCATAATATAGTAAATTTTAGAACCAGAAAATCTATTGAACTGATAGTTTCACGTTCTGTACTGATATGGAAAAACCACGAATACATAACACTACACTATAATGTTTACTACAAAACTTCGTACTGTCTATTGATCTGATTAAAATCGGGCATAGGTTACCCCAGAAATAGCACTTTCGAATCACACACACAATGTCAATTTTGATAAAGATAAAACACTGATAACTTTTGGCTTTTATATTGACTGTAACTTTCGCTAGTTAAATCAATTTAGAACACTTCAGAATTCAAACGAATAAAAAGGGGGGAGGGGGAAACCTTGAAACTGTTATGATCACTGTATTAAAAAATTTGATTATTGAAATCATTATGCGCTCAAGATTTCCAATATATGAGTTACTACTCTTTTTTATCTTATTTCCTGCTCATTTAAATACCATTATATCTGTCTCGAAATAATTAAACTTGATTACTATATCAATATTAAAGTTATCTTTCAACTTCGTTAGACCTTCGTTATTCATTTACTGGTTCATTAACAAAACAGTTCTTTAAACACCATTCTAACATAGTTAGGTCTGCAAGTAATTATTATTAACACAAAATTTAATTTTTCATTTCGGGACACTCGGATTGCACAACATTTGGAAAGGACCCTATCTAGGTTAGTTGTGAGGATAATTAAATGCTAGGAAAGTTCTGGTAAAATTTAAGTTGTTATTGAACAGTATGGAACAAAAGTAACACTGGTCCATACGAATACAGTACTAAAAGTTTCAACCTGTTTGTATCGATGCGGCGGTTTGCCAGCGGCGACATGGCGAAGCACAGAGCACACATACAACCACAGCTATGGCTCTTGACGTATCAGCACTTTATTTCTTCATAGCGTCGCAATACTTTTCCATTTAGTGCCTATGGAATTTTGCCATGCTGTATGGGCGTTGGAACGGCATACCCGAGGCTCAGTGAAACTACGTCTTCCAGGAGAGCTTCCTCGCTCCGGAAGGTGTTACTCAAACCAGTGCCAAACTCCAACTACTACTGCTGAGCCCGTTGTGCCATGCAGTGCCCATGCGCATTTTCCCGTGCTCGCCTGCCATCCACCTTTTACCGTTCCCTTACAGACAGGGTATTCACCCGAGGTTTTGCATTCTACTCATCCTAGCACTTTGCCTACGTATGGACCAGACGCACAGTTACAATTTTAAACATCTTACAATAGTTTCAACATTTGTTAAATTTCAATTCTATTACAATATTGTTTGACATTTGATATAAACATTAATATTCACATTGAAAATTGTTTACAGTTCCCTTAACATAATGGCATGAAACAAAAAAGAAATGAAATCAGAACATCAATTACACTAATTTATCGAAAATTCAGATGAAAAAAAAATTTACTTATCTGTACAATAGTACAGCGTCGTTGTCGTTACACATGCCCCTGTTTCCAGTAAATTTCACTAAGTGCAAATTTGATGGGAACACTGAACTTTGTATTTATGCAGGGGTTCCGAATCTTTGTGTTAATGTGCCATCATAAAATTTTATATCACAAAACTTCCTTTCACTCACATCATACAGGTCTATACTTTTTAATATACCGAGAACATTTACCTATCACTTACTTAAGTGCCTTTGACACAGTCCAACCTCCTATCGGAACATGATTTAAATTTCTCAGAAAAATAAATTCAAAAGCTGAATCACAAACACTTGACTACAAAGCATATACAAATACCTATATACACTGTAAGACAATTTGTTGCTGCTTGCATTGAATGGCAGTCCATTTCCTTACTTACTAATAAACACACAATAATATTTAGAAAAATTATGACACGTATTTGCTGCCTATTATTCAGATTTTGGCAGTCCATTTCGCATCATTTTATCACATCTCCTGTACCACACTTACAATTCTCCTTTGACTATTTATCTGCCCTCTTTGGTGTTTGGCAGTCCTTTATATTATGACTCATATACTGCCCACTTTGATTTTTTGGCAGTCCCATCTTTTATTTGGCTTGCAGCATTTGCTTTTTTCTTTTCAGGCCTTTTTTCCATACATCTTTACATTTATAGACTATTTGGTAATCTGAAACTTACATAAGTACATTAGCACACTGATATTAGTATACATACATTTACAAAGATTTGTTACATTTAGAATAAAATAGTTTCAGCATCAGATACAGCACATTTACTGCAAATTGCTTTCTGATTGTACTTAGGTTACTCACTCCTAGGAACATACAGTTTCAGGTCCACAACGTTTCTTACACCTAAAGGTCTCTTGGATTTTGGGTAGATCAGGTAATAAGCATTATTGTGTGGAATGTTCTGTATTATATACGGTCCATTATAAATATATTTCAATTTGGAAATTTCATGGTTCAGTTCACTAGATTTTTCGTGGGTTTTTAAAAGAACATAATCCTCAATTTTAAACTTTGAAACTTTCAGGTTTTTTTCATGACTTTTAGATCTAGATTCAGCTTTTTACTTTGCCCTTTTTCTGACTAATTCTTTCTTTTGACTCAACCTCAAGCTTGTACAAGGTGGAAACTCTAGTTTTTCCTCAATTAAACTTTTACTTCTGCTGCCTAACAAAATTTCTTCCGGTGGGAACCCAGTAGTTTCATGATGTAAGGTGTTCATGACATTCTCAAAGTCTAATATAAATCTGCCCCAGGCTCTAAATCATGCCCCTTCCTGTTTTTTACCACAACGCACCTTGGTCAACTGTGACATCATCCCAAGATACATTCCTGACCTGTGAATCATTTATATCTGGTGGTTTCCTAGGTTTCTGGAGTTCAAAGTCTTTGCTTACTTGAACTCTTTGCAAAATATACATTGAGTCGTCAGGTGGCTCCTTTTTTCTGTGTTCAGTCTCAACATCTGGGTTTGGTTTTGAAACTTCGTCATCAGTAGGTACAACATCGCAATTAGCTGTATTCCCATTATTTTCACTAGTACCGAAATATTCGTCATCTGAACTATCGTCAGAATACGACCATTCTGCATCGCTTTCAGGTTCTAACATAAAAGCTTTTCTGAGACAGGCACTAAGTTCTTCCTCTGCATTTTCGTCACGCTTTGATTTTAACTCAGTATCCTCTTTTGACAAAACGACTTCATTATCAGCTTTACTCACATCCACTGTTACTTCATATTTAGCGTAATCCTCGTGGACTTCCGTTACTCGTAGGTAATTACCTGCCCCTTTCCCACGGTGCCTTTCGGTAACAGCTTGTACTGTTGGCGGATCATTAACAGAAGTTACTTCCTCGTCAATGCTTAGGATTTCATCCTCGAATTCCTTTCTATCTTTAACCATCGTCCTATCGGCAGCACGCGTACTTTGCGTGGCGCTATTTACTCTCTCCTCTTCAAATTCGGGCCACGTCACCTTATCGACGTCCCTACTATCTCCTTTTTCACTAATGAACCTCCTTGCCTCATACTCCTTCTTAAAATCCTCCCACTCACACTGCTTGAGGCCCTTGTACAGATCGTCGATCTGCACATGCCAATCAGTTACTTCTGCTAATTCATTCTCGCCATTTACTTCATTGCTAACACTGCTAACTGCACCTCTCTGTGTATCCACTGTTCCATCTACTATTTCCTTCGCCACGGAATTACCACTCGTGATGTATTCGCCAGCTCTTACAGCAATGTTCGTGCCTAATTCTGTCGCCTCGCTAGCGGCTTCTCTCTGAACAGCTGTTCTGCTAGGCTGGGCCGTTGCCCTTTGATGCTCCACTCGCCTGTTAACATGTAGCGCAGTGCGCGGCGAAGATGAGTCATCTGTGCACGCACCTGACGCTTGCTTCGCCACAACACGCCTGTCCCTAAGCTGTCTCATAACTTCACTGTCAGTCTGGTAATATTTCTTAAATCGGGGCCGGTATGTTCTGTCCGCTTCCGTTTGGCCCGCAACGTTCGCGGAAATCAGCTTCCCACGTCGTTACTATTTTGCGCGGTGTACCCTCTATCGCGACCTAGGTAACTCCCTCTTCCTCTTCCTCTGCCTCTACCTCTCTGTATCATGTTGACGCGAAACGCATCGCCGTCATTTCTCTCGTCATTATTGCGGTTATTCCTGTTACTAAAATTCTGATAATTGGCACGACTTTCGCGCCAATGATCTTCGTCTTCGACCCTTTCGAGAAACGCTTGGAAGCTACGATGATTGCTTCCCACATATCTCTTCAAATCTTCTGGAAGCTTTTTATATAGCTCCCATATGATTTCAGAATCGGATCTTCTCCCTCTTAAATGTGTCAACTTTCGGTACCAATATTCGCAGAAATCTTTCAAAGAATTCCTGCCCCTGTTATCATGAAGTTTGGCCATGATAAACTCGCGCCACAAATGATCCTGTTTTTGTTCGGACCACTATTCTTCCGTAAACTGTTGTTTAAACACTTCGAACGTCATTAGTTCGGTATTCAAGTTAATTCCCCAGCGCTTAGCATCACCTGCTAAGGCGCTAATTACTACGTTTATCTTTTCCTGACCAGACAAGTGTTTAGGAAACATCCTCTAGCAATTTTTGATGAAATCTAACGGATGCCATCCGTTATGTTTCTTGGCGGGATCGAAGCGCTCCTCACCTTCCAACAACTTCGTAAGTGGCATGCCTTTACAGACAACACCAGGCCTATCTTTGATTTTACTCTCGAGATCGAAAATTTTGCATTGAATTTTCGATGTATTTTGTACACACTTTTGTACACATCCGGTAACTTTTTCTCCTAAATTTCTTTCTGTATCTGAAACTGCCTTTTTCAACTGTGATATTCCATGTTGGCATTCGTTTACGAACTCACATTTAAGACCGAAAACTTTTTCGTCTACTTTTGTTTCAACTAGAGGCTCTACTTTCTCTTGGATGTTCAGAATTTCAACATCAAACCTACTGTTAATGTTGTCAATATACCTCTGCATAGTATTCATATTTTTATTAATTGTGTCAATTTCAAACTTCACAGTATTTACTACAGAGCTTAAATTACCCACTTTTTGTTCTACTTGTTCTATTTGTTTACTAATTTTAATTCCTTGTTCTTCGACCTGTGCTTTAAGCTGACCAATGTGTGTTTTAAGCGGATCATTCTGTCCTGCAATTTGTTTGGTTAATTGTTCAAATTAATCGTTCATGCTTAAAATTTTCACGCTGTTTTGTTCTACGAAATCGGTGTGTTCCGATACTACATCAAAATTTTCTTTCGGTTCTTTCTTTATCTGTGGTGAATCAACTATGTCAGTGGATTCGTTCACATACCCACTGTCATCTACAAAGTCATCCTCTACTTCCTGTTTTATTCCTTGCTGTGTTCTAGGCAATCTCGACATTTCAATCTGTTCGTTAATATGTTCGTGATATTGTATGTACGCCAATTGTCTTCCGCTAACGCCATCTGTTATCTGGCCACGTAAACACCTGTCATTGCCAGCTACATCTTTCATTACGCTCGGCACATCTACTGTGTCTACGTTCTTGTCCATACTGAACGCAAATTACTCCTCACTACCGTACTTGACGTTCACTGCTGTTTACTTTACTGAATATTATTACAATTCGTGCCACTGAACATCCACTGTTCGGTATTCACGTAAATTTGTGACCGAAAACAACTGGATGTCCTGTCACCGGGAGCCACTTGTAACGTGCGCGTTTGGCACACGATACTCATTAATGCCTGTACTATGGTAAGTGAGTGGGGTTTACCTTACGAGACAGGATATTTGTATAGATATTGACCGCGTGTACCTGAATGGAGGCAAATCAGACTTACACCCACTCTGTAATAACAATGATACGCCAAATAAGTCGAACATGCAACTACACGTCACGACAGACAAAGAGCAACACAGAAGATGCTACCAATTTGTTAAAATACGGTCAACAGCCTAATTAGGCATTAACTGAGTTTCTTCCCTGTACAAGTTCATGTACATTCATGCAAAACAACACGTAGTAACACTGCATAATATAATAAATTTTAGAACCAGAAAATCTATTGAACTGATAGTTTCACGTTCTGTACTGATATGGAAAAACCACGAATACATAACACTACACTATAATGTTTACCACAAAACTTCGTACTGTCTATTGATCTGATTAAAATCGGGCATAGGTTACCCTAGAAATAGCACTTTCGAATCACACACACAATGTCAGTTTTGATAAAGATAAAACACTGATAACTTTTGGCTTTTATATTGACTGTAACTTTTGCTAGTTAAATCAATTTAGAACACTTCAGAATTCAAACGAATAAAAAGGGGGGAGGGGGAAACCTTGAAACTGTTATGATCACTGTATTAAAAAATTTGATTATTGAAATCATTATGCGCTCAAGATTTCCAATATATGAGTTACTACTCTTTTTTATCTTATTTCCTGCTCATTTAAATACCATTATATCTGTCTCGAAATAATTAAACTTGATTACTATATCAATATTAAAGTTATCTTTCAACTTCGTTAGACCTTCGTTATTCATTTACTGGTTCATTAACAAAACAGTTCTTTAAACACCATTCTAACATAGTTAGGTCTGCAAGTAATTATTATTAACACAAAATTTAATTTTTCATTTCGGGACACTCGGATTGCACAACATTTGGAAAGGACCCTATCTAGGTTAGTTGTGAGGATAATTAAATGCTAGGAAAGTTCTGGTAAAATTTAAGTTGTTATTGAACAGTATGGAACAAAAGTAACACTGGTCCATACGAATACAGTACTAAAAGTTTCAACCTGTTTGTATCGATGCGGCGGTTGGCAAGCGGCGAGATGGCGAAGCACAGAGCACACATACAACCACAGCTATGGCTCTTGACGTAACGGCACTTTATTTCTTCATAGCGTCGGAATACTTCTCCATTTAGTGCCTATGGAATTTTGCCATGCTGTATGGGCGTTGGAACGGCATACCCGAGGCTCAGTGAAACTACGTCTGCCAGGAGAGCCTCCTCGCTTTAGAAGGTGTTACTCAAACCAGTGCCAAACTCCAACTACTACTGCTGAGCCCGTTGTGCCATGCAGTGCCCATGCGCATTTTCCCGCGCTCGCCTGCCATCCACCTTTTACCGCTCCCTTACAGACAGGGTATTCACCCAAGGTTTTGCATTCTACACATCCTAGCACATTGCCCACGTATGGACCAGATGCACAGTTACAATTTTAAAAATGTTACAATAGTTTCAACATGTGTTACATTTCAATTCTATTACAATATTGTTTGACATTTGATATAAACATTAATATTCACATTGAAAATTGTTTACAGTTTCCTTAACACAATGGCATGAAACAAAAAAGAAATGAAATCAGAACATCAATTACACTAATTTATCGAAAAATCAGATGAAAAAAAATTTACTTATCTGTACAATAGTACAGCGTCGTTGTTGTTACAGACTTACGGTCAAATAAGGCAGAAGGGATAGATAACATTCCATCAGAATTTCTAAAATCATTGGGGGAAGTGGCAACAAAACGACTATTCACGTTGGTGTGTAGAATATATGAATCTGGTGACATACCATATGACTTTCGGAAAAGCATCATCCACACAATTCCGAAGACGGCAAGAGCTGACAAGTGCGAGAATTATCGCACAATCAGCTTAACAGCTCAAGCATCGAAGCTGCTTACAAGACTAATATACAGAAGAATGGAAAAGAAAATTGTGAATGCGCTAGGTGACGATCAGTTTGGCTTTAGAAAAAGTATAGGGACGAGAGAGGCAATTCTGACGTTACGGCTAACAATGGAAGCAAGGCTAAAGAAAAATCAAGACACTTTCATAGGATTTGTCGACCTGGAAAAAGCGTTCGACAATACAAAATAGTGCAAACTGTTCGAGATTCCGAAAAAAGTAGGGGTAAGCTATAGGGAGAGACGGGTCATATACAATATGTACAACAACCAAGAGGGAATAATAAGAGTGGACGATCAAGAACGAAGTGCTCGTATTAAGAAGGGTGTAAGACAAGGCTGTAGCCGTTCGACCCTACTCTTCAATCTGTACATCGAGGAAGCAATGATGGAAATAAAAGAAAGGTTCAGGAGTGGAATTAAAATACAAGGTGAAAGGATATCAATGATACGATTCGCTGATGACATTGCTATCCTGAGTGAAAGTGAAGAAGAATTAAATGATCTGCTGAACGGATTGAACAGTCTAATGAGTATACAGTATGGTTTGAGAGTAAATTGGAGAAAGACGAAGGTAATGAGAAGTAGTAGAAATGAGAACAGCGAGAAACTTAACATCAGGATTGATGATCACGAAGTCAATGAAGTTAAGGAATTCTGCTACCTAGGCTGTAAAATAACCAATGACGGAAGGAGCAAGGAGGACATCAAAAGCAGACTCGCTATGGCAAAAAAGGCATTTCGGGCCAAGAGCAGTCTACTAATATCAAATACCGGCCTTCATTTGAGGAAGAAATTTCTGAGGATGTACGTCTGGAGTACAGCACTGTATGGTAGTGAAACATGGACTGTGGGAAAACCGGAACAGAAGAGAATCGAAGCATTTGAGATGTGGTGCTATAGACGAATGTTGAAAATTAGGTGGACTGATAAGCTAAGGAATGAAGAGGTTCTATGCAGAATCGGAGAGGAAAGGAATATGTGGAAAACACTGATAAGGAGAAGGGACAGGATGATAGGACATCTGCTAAGACATGAGGGAATGACTTTCATGGTACTAGAGGGAGCTGTAGAGGGCAAAAACTGTAGAGGAAGACAGAGAGCGGAATACGTCAAGCAAATAATTGAGGACGTAGGTTGCAAGTGCTACTCTGAGATGAAGAGATTAGCACAGGAAAGGAATTCGTGGCGGGCCGCATCAAACCAGTCAGTAGACTGATGACGAAAAAAAAAAATGTCCTGTAACATAGACTGTCAAATAGCAAAACGTATCTACTACTTCGTCTCATTTCTCTTAACATCACCTGATTTAATTCGACTACATATCATTACTCCAGTTTTGCTTTTGTTGATGTTCATCTTACGTCCTCCTTTCAAGACCCTGTCTATTTCGTCCAATTGCTCTTGCAGGTCCTTTGTTTTCTCTGAGAGAATTACAATGTCATCGGCAAACCTCAAAGGTTTTATTTCTTTGTCCTGAACTTTAATCCCTACTCCATTTTTTTTGTTTCTTTTACTGTTTGTTCAATGTAAATACTGAATGACATCGGGGATAGGCTACAACCCTGTCTCACTCCATTTTCAATCACTGATTCCCTTTCATGCCCCACGACCCTTACATGCTTCTGGATCCTATACAAGTTGTAAATAGCATTTCGCTTTCGGTATTTTACCCCTGCTAGCCTCAGAATGTCAAACACAGTACTCCAGTCAACACTGTCTAAAGCTTTCTCTAAGTGTACAAACGCTATAAATGTAGTTTTACCTTTCCTTTAGCTGTTTTCTAAGATAAGTCGTAGGGTCAATATTGCCTGTCGTGTCCCTACATTTCTCCGGAATACAAGCTGATGTTCCCCGAGGTCGGCTTCTATCAGTTTTTCCATTCTTCTGTAAAGATACGTGTTAGAATTTGTTCTCTATCCATTTTTGATTATCCATCTTGCACTTCCTGTCGGTCTCAATTTTAAAAAGTTTGTATTCCCTTTCGCCTGTTTCATATGCTGCATTTCTCAATTTTCTCCTTTCATCAATTAACTTCAACATCTCTTGTGTTATCCAAGGATATATACTAGGCTTTGTTTCTTTGCCTATTTGATGCTGTGTCGCCTTCACTATTTCATCTCTTAAAGCTATCTGTTCGGCTTCTAATGTATTCCTTTCCCCTGTTCTAATCAACCGTTGCCAGATGCTCCCTCTGAAACTCTGAAAAACCTCTGGTTTTTTCAACTTATTCGGGTCCCATATTCTTAATTTCCCATCTTTTTCCAATTTCTTCAGTTTTAATCAACAGTTCATAACCAGGAAACTGTGATCAGAGTCCATATCTGCCCCTGTAACTATCTTACAATTTAAAATCTGGTCCCTAAATCTCTGTCTAACCATTAAATAATCTGTAAGAAACCTTCAGTACCTCCAGGTCTCTTCCACGTACACAACCTTCTTTTACGATTCCTAAATCAGCTGTTAGCAATGATTAAATTATGTTTCGTGCAAAATTCTGCTAGGCGGCTTCCTCTTTCATTCCTTTCCACATATTCACGTACAGTTTTTTTCTTCTCTTCCTTTTCCTACTATCGAATTCCAGTCTTCCATCACAATTTAATATTCATCTCCCTTAACTATCAGAAAAATTTCTTTTATCTCATGATATACTTCCTTAGTCTCTTCATCATCTGCAGAGCTAGCTGGCATTTAAACTTGTCTACTGTGGTAGCATTGACTTCGTGTCTATCCTGGTTACAATAATACGTTCACTATGCTGTTCACAGTAGCTAACCCGCCTTCCTGACTTTCTTATCCATTATGAAAAGCACTCCTGCAGTACCTGTATTTGACTTTGTCGGTTGGTTGGTATCAGGAGTCCTGTAGTCCTGGTAGAGATTACGGTATTGGTGGGCCACCAGAGGTGCAGACCCACTGTAGTCCTGGTAGAGATTGTGGTATTGGTGGGCCACCAGAGGAGACCAGAGAGCGTGGTCATCGGTCTCATCGGGTTAGGGAAGGATGGGGAAGGAAGTCGGCCGCACCCTTTCAGAGGAACCATCTCGGCATTTGCCTCGAGTGATTTAGGGAAATCACGGAAAACCTGGTAGAGATTGTGGTATTGGTGGGCCACCAGAGGAGACCAGAGAGCGTGGTCATCGGTCTCATCGGGTTAGGGAAGGATGGGGAAGGAAGTCGGCCGCACCCTTTCAGAGGAACCATCTCGGCATTTGCCTCGAGTGATTTAGGGAAATCACGGAAACCCTAAATCAGGATGGCCGGACGCGGGATTGAACCGTCGTCCTCCCGAATGCGAGTCCAGTGTCTAACCACTGCGCCACCTCGCACGGTTTGACTTTGTTTTTATAACCCTGTATTCATCTGACCATAAGACCTATACCTGCTGCTAAATTCACTATATCTAAATTCAACCTATCCATTACCCTTTTTAAATTTTCTGACCTACCTGCCTGATTAAGGTAGCTAACATACCACCCTCCATTCCGTAGAATGACGATTTTGTTTCTCCTGATGACAACATCCTCTCTGAGTAGTCCCCACCCGGAGTGAAACGTCCTGTTTGAACAATTATACATGACTGTGCTTAAACTGACACACAATATTTTTAGCGCAACGCAATATGACTTTCAATAATCCCTACAAAAGAATGGCCCTGACTAACATTAACCTATACCTTTCACAAATCACTTACAAAAATCTTCGTTACTCGAACTACTGCAATACAGCGAGCGCCACTACTGCCAGCTAAATAAAAGATTCAAACTACGGAAGGCACTAACTACTGATAGGCATAGTTAGCAAATAAAAGATTTTAATAGAGAACAAACAATGTATTTACCTTAATAGTCATAATATACATAGCAGTTCATGACATCCAGTCTTACAAATTTCAAAACTCCGCCATTTCTCTCCCCACATCCACCACTGCTGGCGGCTCATCTCCAACTGCGCAACGCTATGCGTTGTTAACATCCAGCTGCCCAACACTACAATGGCAGACAACAATTCAAACTAGCCACAAACTGCACACAGCACAGCCAGTGATTTTCATACAGAGCGCTACGAGGCGTTACCAATATAAGAACCTAAACAGCCTACTTACATAGCCCCCATGCTCACCACAAAAAATTTTACAAATTGTTTTGGGCAGTGGCCAATACAGATGTGAAAAATGTTTTCATAATTAGAATAACAAAGATATCAAATGCACACACTTATTGATACAATGTTGGTCAAAAGCTAAAATTTTCTCACAGTCCATAAAGACAGTCCTGATCGTTCATCACAGTAAAATGGCAGTGTTTTTCTCAATGTCTGAGCAGTACAAGAAAATGCACACGGATGTAGTGGATTTCCATGCAGTCTTGAAGAAGTAGTGTTGTCCTTCCAACGGAAAGACAGTGCTGACTCTTGACATGCAGACAGGTAATAAGCCACAACAGAGCAAACCCACAGCAGAGTCATTCGAAGTTTTGAAGAATACTGGTAGGTAGGTCATCACAGAGCAGACCCACTGTAGTCCTGGTAGAGATTACGGTATTGGTGGGCCACCAGAGGTGCAGACCCACTGTAGTCCTGGTAGAGATTGTGGTATTGGTGGGCCACCAGAGGTGCAGACCCACTGCAGTCCTTGTAGAAATAATGGTACTGGTGAGTCAGCAAAGGTGTAGACCCACTGTAGTCCTTGTAGAAATAATGGTATTGGTGGGTCATCAAAGATGCAGACCGACTGTACTCCTTGTAGAGATGGCCAGCAGCCATCTGTTGTGACTGTGCACGTGCACAATCACCATTAAAGAGTCTTGCAGATAATATAGCAAGTCCATAACCACCACTTGTGCACTCACAAAGTTTTTGGAATTGTACTTAGAACCAGCAATGCTGTTATTCAGTCCCTTGCTGAATTATTAACACATGTGCAAACACTAACAGTCCCTACTTCTCACATATTGTCCATATACTATGACCAACAGAAACGTGTGCAGTGAAATGGAACTTAAAAGTTAATAATATGATGAACTGGTGTCAATTACAATTTTATAACATAAGAATACAATTACAAAGGTACAAAATACATCGTCAAAGAACATAACAATACAGATAACATTTGTAGTAGTACAGGCTTTACAAAAGAATAGAAATAAACGTATACACCAGTGTTACAGGAATTATGACATAAGTAAATATATAAAATAATGAGAATAGTTTTCGAAACATTAATTTCACGCATGAGCATTGAAACAGAACAGAATTAATAATGTCTAAGCATCTTTACAAAGTAATTAACATATTATTAATGCCTATTATATTTGAGGATAACAGTATTCCTCATCATAGTGAATGTAGCTTAGTATTAGAAGAGAAAAAAATTCTATGAAACTGTACACAGAGACAGGAAGGAAACAAATACACAAGGGTACACAAACACATAGGGGGATAACACAATGGAAAGGACAGGGTTCGTTTTCAGTGTAACATTTGGTACTGCAGTATTTTGTGAACAAAACCTATTTTGTTCTTGGACGTCTCCCTTCGTTCATCATTATTCCCAAAAAGTCCTATCTATACCTCCTTTCTGTATTCTAACCATATTTCTTTCAAAATAATTATGGCTCATTGTACAATACTCATTTTGGCCCAAATCGTTTTCATAAAACTTCTCAATGCATTCTTTCCCTATTCTCCATAGTTAGGTTCTTATATGGTCTACCCCCTCTTAAGCTAACTAAAATCTACTGAGCTCAGATATATATACGAAGAAACGAGGCAATGCAGCAGCACAAAACAATTAACACAAACAACAATGACAAAAAAATACAAATTGGCAAAGCTAGCAGCAATAAATCTAAATTTGAAGAGCAAATGCAACATTATCACTAATATGAGCCAATGTGCAGCAACAAGAAAAATAAATCAGTAGTAAAACTAGCTTAACAGAGTAATACAAAGTGAAATTTAGTAGCACTATGCCTGGCAAACAGCAGCAGCAAATGCCGTAACTTATATCTAACTCTGACAAAGCTCAAGCAGAAAAAATTGTACACTAAAGACAACAACGCGGATAAGGGAAATGTATATTCAAATCTTAATATGTATGTCATTAAAGTGGTGCACCACAACTTATTCTACAAGATAAATTACCAAGTACTTGAAAAGAAAATTATGAATGCAGTTCCTGTGAAGGTAAATGTCTTTCTGTGCTCCCTAATTTTTTTGAAAAAAATTATTATTTACTCGATCTGTAGACAGAAAATATTTATATTAGTACATCTATCAAATTTTATTTTAACCAATGCTGCAGTGCAGCTAGAAACTAGATATTAAAGGAAATGAGCAAATATATACAAAGCAATGTGTGAAACGATCATTCACTAGGCAAATGGCGTCTCCAAAAGGCAGTAAAAAACTCTCTCATATAGAAAGACAATAGATGTAAAAATGTTTCTTGTCATTTCATTAGGCAATTGAGTAAATATCATAAATTAAGAGCTCCACAGTGTAACCATACGTTTTCAAGTTCGACCGTGTCGTTTTTGCGATGCTTTCTACAAAGGAATGTCAATAGAAAGGATAATGGCCTCTTTTTTTCTCCACCTGTGCCTCTGAAAGGCACTCACTAATGACTTCTTTCCAGGCAACTGTCGCCCGTCTGGGTGCCCACGACGCATTACCGCATTACGTGAAGGTCACTTAACTTTCTTACCGAAATATTTACGACACCAGTTTGCACAACAGTGACAGTCTCACATAAAAAATTTCACGGGTCGAGAATTTGCGTTGCAAATGAGTAGAAACAAAATCCTATGAATATAACAGTGTCCAAGAAATTTTCAGTGGCATTGTGATGCATCCACACATGTACACACATTTCATAATTCTAAAGTACGATTCTTGGTTTCCAACATCCTTTTCCACAAATCAGAGTCCCTAACCACTACTCATTATTCCCTACCTCATTATACATATACATATTCGTCGACACTTCTTCAATATTTCATCGTGAGAAATACGTAGCATAATCAAATTCCTCATATATGGTATCATCATCGTATTGATCATAAACATACCTCAACAGCATAATACATAACCTCGTCGCAATAATATCATAACATCTCAGTCAATTCTCAAAACCGTCGTAGCTTCCTCCAATAATTTCAAAACCTAAAAAAAATTTTCTGCTCATTTCAATTGTGTCATATACCTCAAACGTACTTTAAAATCATGATCCCATACCAAATGCGACATTCAAAGCTCTCGTAGTATCACAATGGTTCTGAAAAATATGAAGGGTTCACACAGTACAGACAAAATAGAATTTCATACGTGTGAAGTTATCCAGCTGTGTAATTGCGTAAACATCTGTCACTGACGTAGTAAAAAAGACATGTTTGTCTCTCTTGGTTAAATGATCAGATAGCTGTGTAATTTATGTGTTAGAGAAATATGGTACCGATGTTTTACACATCGGTAATACCATGTTAGCTAGGGCTCCTTGTGTTTGCCAGACACATGGTACACTAAGTAGGCGTGTACCCCCCTGAGGATTAATGTAATTATATCCTCAGATGTTACAGATTACAGCAATGGAATGAAATGTATCACGGAAAACTTTCTTTGTAATTCAAAAATCTTGAAAAATAAATGGTTTAAGTACAAAATTAATCACTCAAATACGTGTCTTGTAGCGCTAAATGTGCGTCTTGCTGTAAGATAATTCTGTGGAAGTGTCGTAGTTATCGTCCTCAGTAAGCAAAGTTCTGCTGAAGTCAATGTACTTACCTCATCATAAACGAAAGTGAAATGCTTTGCGTACATATATATCGTAGTTATTGCGTACCTTACCATGATCAAGAAAGTACTATAATGTGACGTATTGTTGTGCTACGAAAAAGGCTGTCTCATTGTAGCTATACCACAAAAGTTACCACTAAAACATGTTTTACTTTCCAGAATAATACAGAAAAACTGTGCAGATATAAAACAGATACACCGCAAAAGCCACAATATAAATTGTGTCACATATTAATAGCGTCGTGATATAATCATGTAGCTGTCAAAGAAACCAAATGCTAAGTCATCTTTAATCCCACAGAAAGTACTTCAAACAAAGAATGTCTTTTCAAGTAAACCAAAATGTTGCATGAAAATCTCATTAGCAGTGCCGGTATATGTTCTAAGTATGTGAGCCTTATAGTCGTTACGTAATCGTGCAACTAAGAAGCAAGAATGTACACACAATAACACTGTGTCGTCTGTTCACTTTAACAATGCATTCGTAATTTCTGTTTAAATAAGTTCTCTTGGTTCTTGACTGGATATTTAACTTCAAACATTGTTGCATGTTAACAGATTCTTAGTCTGACAAAGCATACTAGTAATGTAAAGTGAAAAGTTATATGGCAAAGACAAAGTTAAAAAGCAGATTATCTTTCAATAAACGGTTTTACATGTGAAATGTGGTGTAAACCTTTACTCTTCCTAGTACGCAGAGTTTCCGCTTCAGTGGAATTATCATGTGGTATATGGTACATCGGTAAAGAATGCTAAAATTTTTCTCAAGGTTAGCGTCTATGTAATTTTTCCCTGAGCCAGCCGGCGCACGTGGCTGCCTGCGGTGCGAGTCATTGTCTGTCTCTTTGATGGCGGGCGTCGTTATTGGGATTAGGAGACCTAACTTCTACAAATTAACCTTGTCGAGAGTGCACTGCTCTGTCTGAATCCCACCAGTTCTGATGGAATTCAGGTCTGTCGTTTTGTCGGTAGTTTACATAGTTTCTTGTTTGTCGGCCACGTGGTGGAGAATTTCTCCCGGAATCGTAACTGCACGCTGAACTGTTGCGTCTGAAGTTATTCTGTCTCCCTTGATAGTAATTGTTTTTCTTCCCATATTGTCTGTTTCTATGGTAATCTCTGTCATATTCATTACTACGGAAATGCGATCTTTCTCTGTAAGTATTATTACTCTGCCCGTGATGTCATATGGGTGGTGTCTGTTTTGGTCACGATTTGCGTTGTAAGAGTAGACTTGTCGTGTCCATTTATTATTTCTTTCATCACGGACTTGTGACGGATGTGACCTGTGGTGAATTTTTTCCTGTTTTCGCATCCCGCGACTGTCTGTGTCAATTTCTAATTCTTGTAAGAGTCTCTGAAAAGCTTCAATGTCGTCTTTGCAACGTCCTGCCAAAATTACATTTCTTAAATGTTCAGGCAATTTCATTAAGCAAATGCGGATGAGTTGTAAAAGGCTGTATGGATTTGAAAGATATTGATTCTTATGCAACATGTCTTCAAAATATTTCATAAGACTGGAAAATTCAGAATGTTCGAAATGTTTCATCATTATGATACTATGTTGTACTCGGTCTTGTGTAGCTTGAGACCAATACGCTGAGAGGAAGGCATGATAAAATTCTCCTTCACTGTGACAATCGTGAATGACCGATCGTATTCTTACAGCTGGTTCATTCTCCAGGTAGCCACACATAAATTCTAACCTGTGCTCCAATGACCAGTTGCGAGGAAAACAATGAGAGAATTGATGAAGCCATGCTTGTGGATGAATGTCGTTGTCAGAATTCTTAAATGTTTTGAATTTACATGTAGTAATGACCAGCTTATAGTCAAAATCATCGTGTCGGCAAGTCGCATGTCGGTCATTGTTACGTGGTGTCGGCGGGTCCATCTCAAAATTCGGTGCACCTTGCCAATTTCTTTCATAATTTCCGAAATGCTCTGTGTTATTATTTTGTGGCTGTTCCGTATTTCTATGTCCCTCTTCCTGTATTGGGGCGCGAGTGTCCTCCGAAATATGTAATTCTTGTATTACTTGTGCCAACTGATTTTGTACTTCCCGGATTTCTCTTTTGTACAGTGTATTGATTTTATTTTGGTTTTGTTTGAATTTTCTAATTTGTTCATACTTTCAGTGTCAGTGAAGGCTACATACAAGTCTTGTGTCATTCAGGTCATCATATACCTTTGTAGATAAGTTAGTGAACTGATCTGAAAGTTCGGCTACTTTATCCGATAGTGAAATTATTTCCTCTGTGTGTTTTTCTGAACCAAGTTTCAGAGTGTCCATTTGTGTTGAAATCGTATCTACTGTGTCCTTTAAGTTTTCCAGAGTTTTTGCAAGTTGCGTAACCGAATCAGTAGATGCAACTGAGTCAGTTTTAGCTTGCAAGGTGTCGTGATTTTCATGAACAATAGTTCGCAGTTCTTTTATGGCTGCTTCGTGATTCTGTAATGCATTTTCATGACGCGAAAAAATAGGTTGGCAATGCTCACAAATTTGCGTTTTTACGTCATTACAGACTTTTTGACATTTCGATTCGATTTTATGTAACTCAGTAGTTACATCTTCACGTGTTTGTTCAAGTGTGGTGTCTAACTTTTGAAGATTTTGTTCCATTGCGTCTAAATGTTGCTGTGTTTGTCTCTGGTGTTGTTCCATTGTGTCTAACTTTTGAAGATTTTGTTCCATTGTGTCTAACTTTTGAAGATTTTGTCCCATCTGTTTCTGAGTTTGTTCAAGCGTTATGTCTAACTTTTGAAGATTTTGTTCCATTGTGTCTAAGTTTTGTAGCCTTTGTCCCATTTCTTTCATTAACTGTAATAACAATGCGCTAGTGTCTGAAACATGTTCCTCAGTGCTTTTCGGTAGTGAAGTTGCACCGGCAACATTCACATTTTGAAAAGCAGAAATTGTGTCTTGACTTATTTGAGAAAACGGTAAGGACCCAAAACCTGAATCTGCAGTATTTGCAAAATTGTGTCCTGTCATTTCCGATTCCTGAGGCGGGCTGTTGCTGACCGATCGATCCATAATGCTTCCCTGTTCACTAATTGTTTCACTGTCTACGCCATTATTTGCCGCCCACTCCATTTCCCTATGCACAGTTACCAAATTACTACTTTGAACATTAGTTAATTCATTACACGGTGGCGCTTACACACTGCTTTCGTCTTCGCTGTCATTTCTCAGTTTACTTTGGAGCCTAGTGTTACGTTTTTCACACGCCATTATTGTCACAATATTTCACACGATAACACAGAAAAGCACAATCTGAAGAGCAAGAGTAAGAGAACACATTAACATAGCGCTGAAAATAATATCTAGTTAATTGCACGCGCAGTTGAGAAATACTTGGTGTAAAACTACATGCATGCCACAACTGTTTTACTGTACCACAATGAAAACTACAACTACAAAGGAAATTCTCTCTACAATTACGCGCTAGCAATAAACAAAAGCTACACTAATTACACAAACTACAAGGAAAAAATCAAAAGATTCCAGTGAGGTATCTACGGCTAAGAGTCGACATATGAAACGTCCCCTTTGAACAATTATACATGACTGTGCTTAAACTGACACACAATATTTTTAGCGCAACGCAATCTGACTTTCAATAATCCCTACAAAAGAATGGCCCTGACTAACATTAACCTATACCTTTCACAAATCACTTACAAAAATCTTCGTTACTCGAACTACTGCATTGCAGCGAGCGCCACTACTGCCAGCTAAATAAAAGATTCGAACTACGGAAGGCACTAACTACTGATAGGCATAGTTAGCAAATGAAAGATTTTAATAGAGAACAAACAACGTATTTACCTTAATAGTCATAATATATATAGCAGTTCATGAAATCCAGTCTTACAAATTTCAAAGCTCCGCCATTTCTCTCCCCACATCCACCACTGCTGGCGGCTCACCTCCAACTGCGCAACGCTATGCGTTGTTAACATACAGCTGCCCAACACTACAATGGCAGACAACAATGAAACTAGCCACAGACCGCACACAGCACAGCCAGTGATTTTCATACAGAGCACTACGTGGCGTTACCAATATAAAAACCTAAACAGCCTACTTACAGGAGATCCAAATCGGAGACTATTTTAGCTGCAAAATATTTTACCCAAGGGGACGCCATCGTTATTTAACCACAGAGTAGAGTTGCATGCTCTCGGGAAAAATACGACTGTAGTTTCCTCTTGCTTTCTGCCGTTCACAGTAGCAGCTCAGCAAGGCCGTTTCGACTGGTATTACAAGGCCAAATCAGTCAGTCATCCAGACTGTTCGCCCTGGAACTACCGAAAAATCTGCTGCTCCCTCAGGAATCACACATTTGTCAGGCCTCGCAACAAGTATACCTCCGTTGTTGTTGCACCTACGGTACAGCTACCTTTATCGCTGAGGCACGCAAGCCTCCAAACAGACGTAAGGTCTGTGGTTTATGGTGTGGGTTACGTTAATCAGGATGGGTGAAATGCCAGATACGATGACTTTCTCTTAACTGTATTTAGTTTCTTTACTATTATACCACGGACTTAGATAACAGTAAAACATTCATTACCACACACTATCAGATAAAAAGTATCCGGACACCCATGTCTAATGTGGATGTCAGGGGGGCGGACAAACCAATATGGAAGGTGTAAGAGGTATGCGCTGCCTGCGATATGCAAGGTATAAGAGAATCGCTGACCAGAGAGCAGTGTTGACTGAGTACGAACTGTGTAGCTGTAGCAGTAAGTTGTTGCTAGTCGCTAGTCTCAGGTAGTCTGCGTTTGTCGCTAGTCTGCTCTGGTCTGGTGTATCGTGTTGGCTGGGCCGGTTGCGGTGCAGCGATGCCGGAGCCTGAGTATTATTGTATAAGGTAAAAAGCAGCCTCGCGCATATCTAGTAATGTATGTGAATTCCCATGTAAATCTTAAAAAAAATGACCTAATAATATTCTTTGTGATATAAAGAATTTAAAGAATTTTTGCTTTTTTATTCAGAATCATCTTACAGGGCCATAACGCAGCACTGCTGTCGTCCTAAAATTTACCAGGTTACTGAATTTATTTTTTTTATTATGAGGTTTAAGAATTTTTCTGTTTCGTGCTTACATTAAATGACAAAAGAATTTTGTGGGTACATTAAATGTGAATGCATTTCGGTACGGAGATTATAAATGGGAACCAATTTTGTTCTGAGGTCACACAAAAATTAGAATCATTAACCAAAAATTTATTTATATACAAAAATTTTGTGGGGAGGTTACACTCGGCGAAATCCGGCCAGTATCGTATTTCTTTGTGAATTTCTGAGAAGTTGTCATATATCTGCTCTTATTTACCTAAATATAGTTTGCATCTGGCGCAACGCATTTACTAATTTGTCACTCCTTCTTTCACAGATCATCGGCAATTTATTGCTCTTTGTTGTAATTGTGTTTGTTCCTTTTTTTTTGCTTTGTCGTTGTTTCATTTTTATGCTTAATTTTGATTCGTGGAAAATGTCGCGAAAAACTGTTAACAGTACATCGTGATGTGCAATGAGTGAGATAGCCGACTCGAATAATTTGTCCGTTAATACTTGCGACACTCAGTGTAATAATGATAATCCTCCATTTACAGACAATCAGTGCGTACCGATCACTACCATTGATTTTGATCCTAATGATGAGCAAACTAATGCAATTATGTCCAGAGTAAATGTAACAATTGATGACGCGGCACGTTCTGTTACAATGAACGCTGCCCAGTTTAACACACCTGATTTGCAGAAGTTACACAGTGAACAGATAATTATTTCTAATCAAGATGAACAATGTAGTCAAAATACGTCAGATCTATTTGATTCCGAGGTAGTGACCCACAGTGCACACCCGATTGGCAAACCTTTTCAAGAATTACAAAAAAAAATGGTTCAAATGGCTCTGAGCACTATGGGACTCAACTGCTGTGGTCATCAGTCCCCTAGAACTTAGAACTACTTAAACCTAACTAACCTAAGGACATCACACACATCCAAGCCCCAGGTAGGATTCGAACCTGCGACCTTAGCTTCAAGAATTACAGAATGACCAAATGGTTACAGAAAACGTGACACATATTGATACACCATCTTACAACATAGAAAATAGAATGGCTAATTTTGGGTTGGATCAAATTATGGCAGTATTGCTACAGTCTAAGAAAGAACAAGACAACAAATTCAAACAACTTAATGAACAGAACAAACAACTTAATGAACAGAACAAACAACTTAATGAACAGAACAAACAACTTAATGAACAGAACAAACAACTTAGTGAACAGATTACAGCCGTTGCTGCTCAATGTCATGATACTAAAGAACAATTACATGAGGAAATTAAGGCTTGTGCTAGGAGCAGTAGTGAAGAAATTAGACCTGTGGCTCAAGAATTAAGTAACACACATGCAGCCACAACTAAATTACTTAGAGACGAAATTAGTGCAGTCGCTAAAGAATGTTCTGAGAACGCAACACAGTTACGCGACGAGTTTAAATTAATGTTAGCAGAACTTTCACGCACACTGGATGCAAAAGTAGACGCGTAATTCGACCAACAGAACAGCCAAATTGACGAACGTTTTAATCACCACCTACAAAACAGTGAAACGCGTTACCGTAAATTTATACAGGAAAAGAATAAAGTAAAACGACAAGTCATGGAAACAATTACTGCACAGAGACAGGAAGATAAGCGTAAATTGTTTACGAAAGCAGAAACATACGTAGACAACAATATTGCTACAGTATCAGACGAAATTAATGCTATCAAACAGTTGAACACCGAATTACATGATGAAATCTCTGATCTTAAAACAAAAACAGACACAAACACAGTAGACTTTCAGATAGTGCCCGACAGACTTGAACAATTAGAACTAATACAGGATCCCGATGCCATCAAAGCAGACGTTAAGAAATTAAACAAAACCACACATAAAATACAAGAACAAATTAATGCTTGCGATACTAAAAACGATGATCAGGTAAAAATACTGACTGAAAAATATGATGAATTGGCCAGTCGTGTTGATGTTATCGAAAGTAATAATGACACCAAATCAGACGATAGTTCACCAATATCGTTTAATCAAACAACCGAATTCCAAAATTTACAGCAGACGATCAGTGAGATAGGTTCGTCCAATAATACATTACGTAGAAAAATGTCAACTTTACAGCAAGAAGTGACAGAGATGAAAAATGTTTCAGCTTTTAATACATCACAGCATATGCCACTCTCCGAACATCTGTCAGACTCACACAGCCAGTATAATTTAGGTAATTTACAGAGATTACATGACTTAGATTCCGAACAGTCACAGACAAACAGATTATCATACAACCCTGAACCTGTTCAGACATACAGAGACGATAATTTTGATTACAAGCACTTTCTATCCGTGAGAAAATTTAAAGTATTTAAAAATGACAGAACACAGAGTCACCCCTTGGATTGGATACAACAATTTAGCTTTGCATTTCCACCGACTTGGCCCGTAACACACAAACTTGAATTTATTTGCAGTTTTTTGGAAGGCGAACCGGCAACTCATATGAGACCGATCACGAGACAATGCTGTTCGGTAGAAGAATTTCAGAATGCTTTTCTGTCAGCGTATTGGTCGAAGACGACACAGCGTGGAATCAAGGATCAACTAATTAGTTTACCGAATTATGAGAACTCAAATTTTCCCACTGTCACGCAATTTTTTGAACACATGGTCCAACAAAACCAGTAAAGTGAACCATACAGTGAATCTGCACTTATTCAATTATGTATTTCTAAATTACCACGATCATTAAGAGTGTCACTTTTAACGGGTCAGCAGAAAGAAAATATTTCGGCATTCAGAGATATGTTACAGCTTTTGGAAGTGCAGCAATCGGATTATTCCTACATAAACAAATATTTTTCATATAATAACCAAGGTCAACAAGGATACAGCGGTTACGATCAGCCACGCTATTTCAATAGCAAAGGTAATAGACGCTCCAGGAACGACAACCACCAGAATTTTATTAACAGACAAAATATTAATTATCAGTATCGTCAAAATTATCAGCAACAGGAACCACATTTTGGTAACAATAGACGCTTTTCATCGCAACAGCATCAAAGCCAGCCGGTTAGCATACCTAACCAACAATGTAATGTACCAGGTCAACCAAGCTTTAATGTTTCGCCGCCTACACGTATAGCGTCAGCTCCAACAAATAATAACGCACAGCAACAAGGAAATAACTACGTACAGAAAACACACTATTTCAGCTCATATCGCAATGCACCGTATTGAAATGACTATTATGACAGACGTAAAAGTAATGAGCACAATTTTCAGCGTACGTTTAATAACAGCCGGTCTTACCAACAACAAAATCATCCGCAACAACAAATTATCATGAATGAACCAGACAGTAGACATCATCCCGAACGTAATACGTCAGGACGAAATAACAGAACAGTACAAATAGTGGAAATGCCACAGCATCCTCCCGAAAATAATAGCAAGTCAGATAGAATTTGACTAGATACAGTACAGGTTGCATCTTCCAGCAACGCAAGCAATACTTTTCACACACAGAATCTTGTTCACGAAAATGTTATTACTTTTGACGACATCCGAGACACTCTTTTGCAGGAAAGACCAGTTATTCAAAAAACCGTTTCACAGCCTATCATTGACGTAAAGATTGGATCGTCCAAATTTTCAGCAGTAATCGATTCTGGTTCACCTATGTCAGTTATAAATGAGGAAACTTTCAACGAATGTAACAAAGAGAATACCTATCCTACATTACCATTAGGCAAAACGAAAGTAAAAGGAGCAGTATCTGGTAAAGGAGTAGATGTAAAATTACAGACACATTTATCATTTTGTATTGCAGGTCATACATTTCACTCAAATTTTTGGATTGTTCCCTTATTGACGACAGACGTTATTTTAGGTACGAATTTTCTGGTACAACACGACGCAATTATTGACTTTCAAAACTCCTATTTAACGTTAAAGGACGAAAATGTACAACTGGCTTTAGAATTTCAGCACTCTTTATCTGCAGAAGAACAAACAATTAATCGTACAGAGGTCATTTCCGCATCACGTAACATAGACTGTCATTCCATACTGTTCACAGATACGAGGTGTGGCTAGAAAAAAACCGGACTAGTACTGGTGAAACAATAAAACGAATGCAATGAGGCTGAAAGTCGCGTGGCCTGTCACGTGACTCTCGCTCCGCCTGCTGCTCGAGTTTCATCTGCCTCCTGCACTCAGTCTGCCCGTGGCGTCTGTTTTAAGTAGTTGACGTTTTGTCTGTGCGTCGGAAAATGTTGAGTGTACAGAAAGAACAGCGCGTTAACATAAAATTTTGTTTCAAACTAGGAAAATCTGCATGTGAAACGTTTGTAATGTTACAACAAGTGTACGGCGATGATTGTTTATCGCGAACACAAGTGTTTGAGTGGTTTAAACGATTTAAAGATGGCCGCGAAGACACCAGTGATGACACCCGCACTGGCAGACCATTGTCAGCAAAAACTGATGCAAACATTGAAAAAATCGGTAAACTTGTTCGACAAGATCGCCGTTTAACAATCAGAGCAGTGTCTGAGTTAACAGGAGTTGACAAGGAAAGTGTTAGGCAGATTCTTCATGAAAGTTTCAACATGAACAAAGTGTGTTCAAAAATGGTTCCAAAGTGTCTCACAATTGAACAGAAGGAACGCCGAAGAATGATTTGTTCTGACATCCTGGAAAACATTGAAAGTGATCCCACCTTCTTACAAAATGTTATTACTTGCGATGAATCGTGGTTTTTTACTTACGATCCCGAAACTAAACGCCAATCGATGCATTGGAAAACTCCTGGTTCTCCACGACAAAAAAAAGCACGAATGTCAAAATCGAAATTCAAGGCAATGATGATTGTTTTTTTTTTGACATCAAAGGGATTGTGCACATTGATTGGGTACCAGAGGGACAAACAGTGAATCAGCATTACTACATTAGCGTCCTGGCTACCCTACGTGAGCGAGTACGGAGAAAATGGAACGATTTGTGGAGAAAAAAGTCATGGATCCTTCACCAAGACAATGCCCCAGCTCACAGTGCGTTGTCAGTGAAGACGTTTTTGGCAAAACACGACATTCCGATCTTAGATCATCCACCCTACTCACCTGATTTGGCCCCCTGTGTCGTTTTTCTTTTCCCTAAAGTCAAGTCAGCTTTGAAAGGAACTAGATTTGAGACTGTTGAAGCAGTAAAAGAAAAAGCGACGGAAGTAATGTATGGACTTATCGAATATGATCTGCAGCATTGCTATGAACAGTGGAAAATTCCTATGGAGCGGTGTAGAGAGCGAGGAGGAGAGTACATTGAAGGAGATAACATGAAATTATAAATAATTGTAAATAAATGTTTTTTCCAGCATCAGTCCGGTTTTTTTCTAGCCGCACCTCGTACGTATGTACACAATTGTAATACTCCAGACGAAGCCGCCTATGGCGTTATGCAAATGATTTCTGATAAAGTTATACAGAACAGTGCAAATACAGACGACGAACGCACACAACTACACAAAATTCTTTTACAGCGAGCTCCAGTTTTTGACAACGTTCCTGGTACTATGTCCGGTTTTATGTATGAATTTCAAGTTAAACAGCACGACACATTTAAAGCCAAACATTATCCCATTCCGTATATTCACAGAGAACAAGTTAAGAAAGAATTGCAAGCTATGCTTGACCAAGGAATTACTGAAACGGCAGTTAGTCCGTACATAAACCTGCTCCATATTATTAAGAAAAAGGATGGTTCACTTCGCCTCGTACTTGATTCGCGTCACATCAACGACATTATTATTAATGAAACAGATCGCCCACAGACACTAGAAGAACTTCTACAGAAATTTCATGGTACTGCTATTTATTCCACATTAGATTTGAAATCAGGATTTTGGCAAATTCAACTCCATCCGGACTGCAGAAAGTACACGGCTTTTCTCTGTTTTGGTGACTGTTATCAATTTTGTAAATTACCGTTCGGTTTAACTATTTCTTCAGCAGCATTTATTCGCGATTTGAATACTATACTTCCGACAGAACTTAAAGACAGAATCACAACATACGTAGACGATATTCTTATTGCAGAAGATAACTGGTCTGAACAGAATCTGATTCTTGAACAACTGTTACGATCTTTTCGTGCACAAGGACTCACAGTTAATCTCAGTAAATCGCACTTTGGCAAAACTTCTATAAAATTTCTTGGACATGTAATTTCAGCAGAGGGCATTGCGCCTGACCCGGAAAAACTTCAAGCTTTACGTGACATTACTGTTCCTACGACGAAGAAACAACTACGCAGCTTTTTGGGTTTAACTAACTTTTTACGTAAATTTATTCATTACTCTGCTTTAGACACCCCTAGATTACGTCAATTGACAGGTCAAAACACTATTTGGTCCTGGGATAGGCAAGCACATTCTGAATTTGTGATCCTGAAACAAGCTTTGTTGAATGCACCACTTTTATCACATCCAGATCTTAATAGAAATTGTTCCATTGCCACCGACAGTTCTAACACCGCTTTAGGCGTACACATTTTTCAGGAAATTGAAGAAGATGGTTCTACAGCAATTAAAACCATCGCCTTTGCGAGTCGCATTCTGTCACCTGCTGAACGTAATTATTCTGTCACAGAACTTGAAACATTATGTGTTGTATGGGCATTTGCGAGATTTCGGCATTTTCTTTATGGAAGACACACTACCGTTTACACGGATCATAGAGCTATACAGTTTTTACTTTCAGCAAAATTTACACATGACAGGTTAAGCAGATGGAAACTTTATTTACAGGAATTTAATTTTACAATTGTTCACATTCCCGGCACACAAAATATTGTAGCAGACGCACTATCCTGTTCTCTCAGCAACAATCAGCAAGACATCGCAACCAACTTCTGCCAAGCAAATTTTAGCGTCATGTATATTCAACAAGTTGCATTTGAAAATTTCATTTCGTCGTCATTACGAGACATAGCGCAAGAGCAGAGTAAAGACAACGTGTGGAAAGAAATTAAAGAGCTTTGGCAAGACAAGAATAATGTTACCATTAGAAACCATTACACTGTACGCATTAATATTCTGTTTCGCCCCTCTCACCCTGACAGCAACAATTGGTTACTATGCATTCCTGACGAGCTTGTTAACAAATTAATTTGGTATACTCATTTAAGTTACGCACATTACGGAGCCAGAAAATGTTTTCTTATACTGAGACAGAACTGTTATTTTGCCAATTTGGAGAAACGTATTCGACGAGTTTTAGCGTCATGCAAAATCTGCCAGAAAGCTAAGTCAGATACGACTTCACATATTCCTCCGTTACATCCCATTGTACCTGTTAAATTGAGACACATGGCCGCTGTAGACATTTTTGGTCCGATTTCCAGAACTAATAGAGGTTTTTGCTACATGTTTGTCGCTGTGGAAGTCACTTCGAAATTTATTACCCTCACTCCGTTACGCAAAGCTACTGCTAAAACTGATTCTAAAGCATTTGTAAAACATTTTCTATTCCATGTAGGGCATGTATTGAAAGTAATTTCCGACAGTGGATCACAGTTTCGATCTGCTATATGGACACGTATGTTACGAGCTAGAAACATTTCTCCGATCTATATATCCAGATACCATGCTTCTTCGAACCCTTGTGAACGACTAATGAAAGAAATTGGTAAACTGTGTAGAATATACTGCCATAAAAAACATATTGATTGGGACACACACATATTCTCATTCCAAGATGTAATTAATTCCATACCAAATGAATCCACTATGCTCTCTCCGTCTGTTATACTGAAAAATGTTGAACCACCTAACAAAATTACAGAATTAGTAAACTTTCCTACATCTCGTCGACTACGACACCATGAAATAATTAACATTGCGCTAAACAACATTAAACGTGCCGCAGAGCGCCGGAGAAGACAGCAAAAACAGGTTTGTACACGCCGTGACTTTCACATTGGACAGAAGATATTAGTACATACACACTATTTATCCAGCAGAATAAAAGGTAAGTGCAGTAAATTTGAACTTCTATACGCAGGTCCATATCGTATTCGCAGCATTCCTAACCCCAATGTAGTACACGTCGAAACTTTGAGAACCAGGAAAAGTAAAGGCAATCACCATGCCTCCAATACTAAACCCTTTATTGAATGAACATATTTTATGATTTATCACACTGTAATGCTATTTTCTGATTTTTATATGACCAATGATGCAATTATATTTATGTGACTACTTACTGATGATTATCGTATTTTTTCTTGGCAAGTGCCCGGCAAGGTAAGGTTAGTAGGTCGCTTTTCTTGTCGTTATATATCAGACCGTGCACATTTTCCATTTTCGTGTATGTATGATTGTTTTCCTGTTTTGTTTGTATGCACTATGACATGTTTAAGATGTAACAAACACCAGTTGACTTTGATATTTTGCCTTATGATATCTCAACATCGTGACTATTTTACAATTTTTTGCTACTACATTATGATATTCTGTGTACATTTTTGCACCTGAACACTGTCTATGTTTTTGACGTATATGTTTTCTGTCATGCTATGCTGTATGCTCAATTATATCACTAGAAACCAGTTTTTGTTTAATGGGTATATGATTCAAATGCAAGACATTAATCATTGTTCATCATTTTCAGAAAGCAATAACGTGTAAATGAAATAAATTAAACAAACCACAGTGGATTACTATGAAATGGGAAATTCACCTTCGGAATGAACGAAAGAAAATGCAATACCATGTCACGAAGAGTAAATGGATCAGAATTAACAAGCATTAACAAGAATATACTATACACATCGTATGATAGCGGTCTTAACTAATTTTTTTCTTTCAGAATACGAGGCGATTGATGCAGGCTGTCAAACAGAACTTCACATCTTAGATTTAGTGATGAAATATGCCAGAAATAAGAAACTCTATACTATGAATAGTTGTATAAAGTAAATGGTAATTTGAATAATGAATAATGAAGTGTCTTTTTTTCAGATGATAATGAATGATGATGAATAGTGATGAAGAATATGGTACTATGAATAATGAAGTTTTTCTTTGCAGGTGCTGATAGTAATGAAGTT
Organism: Schistocerca nitens; assembly: GCF_023898315.1. Taxonomy (NCBI): domain Eukaryota; kingdom Metazoa; phylum Arthropoda; class Insecta; order Orthoptera; family Acrididae; genus Schistocerca; species Schistocerca nitens. Next base: position 859,973,975 of record NC_064617.1, read on the forward strand.
ATGCTAATATGAATAATGAAGTTTTTCTTTGCATGTGATGATAGTGATGAATTTTATATGGCCACTTAACGCACCACTTTTAAGTTTTTATTTGCAGATGAGAAAAATGATGAAGTTTAATATTTACTGTTAGTTAAGAAATCCTATGTAGTTATTTAAGTATTTGTTGCAGTTCGTTTTGACAGTATGTCTTATGTCGCATGGTATAATGACTGAATGTTTTGGAAAGGACAGCTAGAGTACATACATATTGAGTACACGTTTCATTACCTGTTAATTCGAAGTTCACTACTTTTCAGCATAATATGCGTTTCTTCTTTCAGCTTAATAATCCATTTTGTATTTTTTCCATGAGAAGCTATTCATGAAATTAATGTGCTATAAGCAGTTGGTCATTAAACCTGTTCTAGTACTTGCATTTTTTACCCATTTGTGTGTGTCATTCATGAATGTGATCACATATACTCTACTTGTTTCATAACCTTGCTACAGCTGACTCATGACGAATGACGTTACCTATCCTCATTTGCAGCAATAAGTCAAAAGCAAATATTGTTATTGCCCAGCATTTAATTATCGATCCAAACGCAATGCATTGCTAACATTTATTACCAGTCCCAAATAATGCTACCAGTTTAAGAGAGTTCTGAGTATTACTGAATGATGTTTTCTAATCACAGACCTTGGGTAATAGTTACAGTGTGTTACATTTTAAATATGTCATATGTCACTTGAATGATGAGTTCTGAGTAATAGTGAATGGTATTTTGTAATAATGCGTACATGCTATGCCAATAAATTCTGTAAATAATATTTTTGTTATACTCTATAAATGCTATGCTAATAATTAACTCTCTTTTTGAATGATGACTTCTGATGGTTTGTAACTGGCCAACGAATGCCAATAATTATTTTAAATATGTTGTATGTCACTTGAATGATGAAAAATGTTTTGTAATATTCAATACTTCCTATATGTTTGGTAACTGGCCAATGAATGCCACTGTTTCTTATATTTGTATTATGTCACTTACATGCTATATATATGAATACTAGTAGCTTGATGCTACACTCATTAGCTCCTGTTTTGAAGGATGACTTCTGATGGTTTGTAACTGGCCAATGAGTGCCAATGATTACTATAACTAGCTGAATTATGTAAATGGTATGCCATTAATTAACTCTTGTTTTGAATGATCACTTTTGAATAATGCATAAAAATGGTTTGTAACTGGCCAATGAGTGCCAATGTTCACTATAATCAGATGACTTATGAACATTATTCTGTAATACTTCATACGTAGTACAGAAATGTTCAGTAACTAGGCGATGAGTGCCAACAATTACTCAAATCAGTTGATAGACTAGTATAATTCTCAATGATGACTGGCATAAGACTTAATGTCCTTCACCTTCTGACCTAATTACCAGAAATTACTGCAATATCCGTTTGTCCTGTCTATCCTCATGACCATGGAGCACTATATTTGGTTTTTTCACTAATTCTACGTTGGTGTACCTTACAAGAACGTGGTGTTGACACGACATGCTGTCCATCACCTTGAACGATGGAGATGTTATTATGGTCCCACTGTTTGGTGTACCTAATTTACTACCAACAGATAACATTGAATATTAATACGACATTTCAGTGTCTTGGCTACACTGATTAATACTTCAGGGAAGAGAACTTCAGATTGTCTCACTTGGTGTTGTGCTTCTGTAGAAAGATGGACTTTCAGTGCAGCTACTTGCAACCTACTGTGCTACAACCATGATGGAATCCTTTCCTTTCCTATCCTAGTTCTGGTAAAATGGTATATATATATATATATATATATATATATATATATATATATATATATACAGTGCGTGTGCACTTTATGTCATTTGTTAATATGATTTGTACTTATTGCGTATACATTTTGTCATTGCTTGATATGTTCTGTACTACAGTGCATGTGCACTTTATGTCATTTGTTAATATGATTTGTACTTATTGCGTATACATTTTGTCATTGCTTGATATGTTCTGCACTCAGTGCATGTGCACTATATTTCATTTCATGTTCTGCACTTATATATATGTATCTATTCTGTGACTGTCAACTTAGTTAATTAAGTAGAATTAAGAAAAATTTGTTGCTCATGGCAAGTCCAATTGACTCACCATCGCTGCCAAATTCCCCCCCTCCCCCCCCCCCCCCCAACTGGAGGGTTATGAATGAGGTATGCGCTGCCTGCGATATGCAAGGTATAAGAGAATCGCTGACCAGAGAGCAGTGTTGACTGAGTACGAACTGTGTAGCTGTAGCAGTAAGTTGTTGCTAGTCGCTAGTCTGAGGTAGTCTGCGGTTGTCGCTAGTCTGCTCTGGTTTGGTGTATCGTGTTGGCTGGGCCAGTTGCGGTGCAGCGATGCCGGAGCATGAGTATTATTGTATAAGGTAAAAAGCAGCCTCGCGCATATCTAGTAATGTATGTGAATTGCCATGTAAATCTTTAAAAAAAATGTAATAATAATATTCTTTGTGATATAAAGAATTTAAAGAATTTTTGCTTTTTTATTCAGAATCATCTTACAGGGCCATGACGCAGCACTGCTGTCGTCCTAAAATTTACCAGGTTACTGAATTATTTTATTTTATTATGAGGTTTAAGAATTTTTCTGTTTCGTGCTTGCATTAAATGAGAAAAGAATTTTGTGGGTACATTAAATGTGAATGCATTTCGGTACGGAGATTATAAATGGGAACCAATTTTGTTCTGAGGTCACACAAAAATTAGAATCATTAACCGAATATTTATTTAAATACAAAAATTTTGTGGGGAGGTTACACTAAACTAGAATCAAATTCATTATTCATATTTAAATTCATTTGATAATTTCGTGTGGGGAGGTTACAAAGGAAGTGGTCTGTATTGTGTATTCAGTCGAGAAGAGGTAACTGCAGATTGGGTCGATTCTGAGGGCATTCGAAAGTGGACTAGTCACTAGAAGTCACCCGATTAACAGATCAATCAGGAATATCTCAGCCCTTCTAGAGCTGCTCAGGTCGACTGTTAGTGATGTGTTGTTGAAGTGGAAACACGACAAGAAAGACGCAGCTAAACCATGACCGTGCAGCCCTCAGATACTGGCGGACAAGCATCGTCGCATCACATCAGCAGAAATAAACATTCGTGAGTTCCAAAGTGAGCAGTCCAGATACTACAATACTGTGCATAGGGATGCAACTTCACAGAGGCCACTGTAACAAATTAAAGGGGAAAAATTAATTGCCTGTCAACCTTAATTCTTTGCAGCGTAACCATCAAAGGGCAGGTCCTCTACCTTAAAACTAAATGTTGTACGTCTGAACAACAGGGTACTGTATTGTGATGATGTCATGAACCCTTACAGACATGTCTCAGATACGAGGCACCTTAATTGAGTATAGCCATAGCAGTAAATTATATGAAAAAAATTAGAAACTGCTACAAATAATGAAGGAGAAAATATTCAAAAAATGGTCAAATGGCTCTAAGCACTATGGGACTTAACAGCTGAGGTCATCAGTCCCCTAAACTTAGAACTACTTAAACCTAACTAACCTAAGGACATCAGATACATCCATGCCGGTAAGATTCGAACCTGCGACCGTAGCGGTTACGTAGTGAGTCAGCTTAGGGACTATTGACCTTAGCAGTTAAGTACTATAAGATTTCACACACATTTGAACTTTTTTTTTTTTTTTTTTGCATGTCAAATTTGCTAGATATTTTGCGATCGCTGTCGATATTCTATACTTCCTTGTGAAATGATGAACCAGTATTAATTTCGAATGTACACCTCACTGGTGTGGTAATATGTTGCCACTATAACGCAGCATGGACATTAACGAGGCGAAAGTGTTGCCAGAAATTACTACCTTGCTGTGTACGCCGAGAATGCCCGATGTGATACTTAGCCATATTCCGTGCCAACAGTTTCGTTTTGTTCACTGTACCTGCCTGTAGTTTGTTTTCATTATTCCACTTTTTCTGATATACAGAGTGTCAACCATTAAAGTTCCAGTTTCAAAACACTGTAGACAGAGAACCACTGCTCATAATGACGTCAAAATTGAACAGCGCGTTATTGCTGCAGCAGGATAAATCACTGGACAAATTAATTTAACGAAAGTCTTATCAGTAGATTGCGCTGTAATCGTTTTAACGTACATCGTGTCGGCTACCAATGACACCTGAAACGCAGTACGACGTCTATGGGCTGAATTGCACATTACACCATATGTAACGTTCAATTTGCTTGCTACACAAGTTCAGCAGTCAACAATTGTGACAGTGTTACTTAGGTCAACCACATTAAGGGCATACCATATCGGATAGATAATATGGGTTTTTGATTGTCCTGAGACCAACAAACTCATAAAAAGCAAAATTGCATCGGTTTCCAATTGTCGTGAGTCCGTTGCAAGATATGCTGTCCACTATTTTATGTCGCAAGTGGAAATCAAGAAAATGGATGTTCCACAAGATATGGGGGTATCACGAGGGTCGCGTTGAGAATACATGTCTTCTCCAGTTCAGCTACGTTCGTAATAGGACCACTGAACACAACACCTTTCAGTTCACCCCACAGCCATAAGTCACACGGATTGAGATCAGGTGATGGATAGACTCAAGGAAAAATGACGGCTGATAATCCTAGCATTTCAGAAACTCCCCTGAAGCAGTCGCTTCACTGACTGTGCAATGTGTGGAGGTTGACCCTGCCCATACATATACACAGTTGATGGGTTGGACGCACAAAAGACTCTTATACTGTTAACCTATGACGGCACAGTTAACAGGACCCCCAGGACTCATCTCCTCGAAAAAATACGGCCTTACGATAAACGATCCCGTCAACCCCCACTACAGGTATCTTTGCGGGACGAAGTGGTGCCGATTGATGTGCGTGCGGATTTTCTGTCGCCGATATCTACAGTTATTCTTATTGACATGTCCCAGGATATGGAAGTGGTCTTCGTGTGACCACAGAATGTCCTGTGTCCATTCATTGCCCACGTCCATACTAGCAAGAAATTACAGAGAGGACGTTTGTCTTGTTGGAATGTCAGCAGGAAGCAACTACTGAACATAGGTGATTTTTAAGGATAGGAATGCAATGATTCGCAGGATTTTATGCACCGTTCGACCCATCCTACAATGCTGTGGCCGCGGCTTTTCTCCTTCCACCACATTAAACTTTAAAAGAATCTATCTTTTCGTATTTTATACTCATTTTGTCCAGACCTGTAGCTGATATTGCACAATGCATTTTTTCATACCCTTGAGCGTCCGGGACTTCTGCAGGGTTACCGGCACACGGTCACTGTTCTTGTAAAAGAATTTTACCAGCAACGTGCGAAGCTTCATTGAGATAGTCATGTTCGGCGTCTCGGATGCAAACTGTGGAACAGCATTGTGTCACTCGTATTTTCTTGTGCGTGTTTTGACACTTACAGTGCCATCTATTGGCCAAAGTTTCGTTCGTTATTTTGTTTTTTCAATTACGTTTCCCCCTGCGTCAATAATATGCATTTATATGCATTTCAAATTTGACATTCTGAGCAGTGGTCCTCTCTTTACAGCGTTTTAAAACTGGAACTTGTATTGTGCACACGCTGTATCTATTACTGTTTGCACTGTTTATTTCATAAATACTTCCAGTTAAATGTTGGATATGAAAGCTTCTTATAATGCGTGTATTGTTTATTTTTTAAGTCCTCAGCCTTTCGACTGGTTTTTTTGATGCTGTCCGTATCTTTTCCTCCCTTGCGCTAGTCTCTACATATCTGCTGCATTACAAACCCCCTCTCATGTGTTTTCCCGACTCCAGCTCCTTCCAGGGCCAAGTCAACTATTACCGGATGCCGTACCAGATGTCCTCCTACGATGCTGCTTCCTCTGGCGTTTTCTTAGATTCCTATCCTCACCTATTCTTTTTAACATTTTTTTTTTCATTTCGTGCATTATCTGTCCACTTAATTTTTAATTATCTTCGGTAGAACTACGTTTAAAAACCTTCCAGTTTCTTCTTATCTGCATTTTAAATGCTCCACGTTACACTTTCATGCACTGCTGTGCTTCAAATGTAAGTTTTCAGAAAATTTCTACCCAAGTTCCGTATCACTATCTGATATCGGTGGATCTTATAACCGAACCCGTCGATTTTTCCGTTTGCTCTCTCTGCTAAATTCTTACGTAACTTACCTCATGGAACCGAACGTATAAATTTTTCATAATAGGCACTGCACTTTTTAATTACGAAAATAACAGGTATGAGTTGATTGGTACTACTTCCTTTTACTTGCAGCAGTGTTTAGATGCAGTAATGACTCAGTCTATTAACGTCTGCAGTCTAGCTGGCTGACTGTTGGTTGCCAATCGGCTGTTCGACTGCCCGTGTCTGTGCTGGAACGTTCCGTAACTCGTCTGGACGTTTGCAGTTAGAATCAGTGCAATTCGTGACATACAGTTTCCAGCAACGCTAACACTTTTGCTTAGTAGAGTGGTAGCAATTGTTCTACACGTTACAAACACCCTACTGACTGTATTCAAAACACATTTAACTAATATGGACTATGTGGAATTTAATTGGAATTTACTTTATAGTCAAGGGCATCAAAAACTATCGCCGACATCTTTACAAAAGCGCACTGAGGATAAGAGGTTCGATTTATATATGTGGAACACATATAAATTACACTTCATTGCACTTCCTACAGCGTTGCATTCCTTACAGCTTTACTTTATATTCAAGGCAGCAGCATGCAGTTTTGTAGACTTGAAGAGAGCTGATATCATCTTACAGTACAACAAGCCCTCCGTAAAAAATGTTATTCCATGAATATGACGGTGCCTAGCTCTGAAGGAGAAATTTTAATGTAATGTTTCAGTAACAGTTACTTTTTTACTGAAATAAAGTTAATTATCATTTGTCAAATTGGCTTTTACTTAGAGGAAAGATGGATAAAAACTGTGAAATAACAGAGGAGCACAATGACTACCATCTGCAAAATTTCTGAATTGACTTAATTTCTGAAAAACTGTTACACTACTTTGAAGCAAAATCAGGTATCAGGAAATTAGTAAAGCCACTATGTTTGGATGAAACGATAATAACTCCTTAAGCTGGGAAACAGTTATCTAGAACTTACGACAAACAAACATGTAACATTTTTCACTCAAAATATTGATCAGTTGAACATCGGTAACTGAGTAACATATTAATAGAATAAAAAGCCGCTACAGCTGCCAGTAATTTCTTATTTATTGTTCGACCAGTTCCGAAGCCTAAATCTTCATCTTCAGGTGCCACCAAGTAATTATGGTAACATAAATGTGTGGCTGTCGAGCCACTCAGTCATGGGGCGTCACACCCACGCCACACAATGGATTTTTTGCCGCCCATAATGGACGGGACCGACCGCCTCAAATTTATGTTTCGTAGTTATTTGGTGGCATTTGAAGATTTAGTTCTCGAAAACGGTCGTACAATAAATAAGAAATTATGGGAACTGAAGCGTATTTTTTATTCTATTACTTTTTCACTCACATGCAGTATTATAAATCGCATAAATTTACTTAGACATGTTTTTTATGAAATAAAGGATCAGCAATTAGGATTCCGTAAGTACAACTCGATAAAGAATTGACGAAGGCTTTTGAATATCTACCGCTATTCAACACAAGGTACAATAATAAGTGACAGGCATATTTTACACATTAAACATTCACGATTACCATAAACTAGTTATTAACAAATAGTTGATTATGCATCTTCATTCAGGTGTTATTGTAGACTTGAAAATTGTCCGTAAAATCCATATTTATATATCGTCTTTCTTGTCCACGGGAATTTTTTTATCAATTTCTATCTCATATAAAGCTGTTAGATTACAGTATCTTTTCTTGACGAAAACTTCTTCACTTGCACAAATATGCTTCTTCTATATTCCAGGATTTTGCCATCCTGGGTAATTTTTCTTCATAGACAGTAGAACTCTTCCACAATTGTGTCGTACCCAATGTTGATGTTAAGGCTGTAATTCATTTCAAGCCTACTATTCTTCATCACCTTTGCCTTTGCTCTGTTTATGCCTCATTAGCTGCCTCCCTAATAATCTTCATCGCCTTTGTCCTTACTCCCTCCATCCTTACAAGTAAGTCATTCATCTCCTGCGTACTACTCTCCATCGCATTTGTCTTTGCTCTGTTTATCCTTAAGTGTTATTTGGTGCTAAGTATATTGTCGATTCCAAAAATGGCTCTGAGCACTACGGGACTTAACATCTATGGTCATCAGTCCCCTAGAACTTAGAACTACTTAAACCTTACTAACCTAAGGACATCACACAACACCCAGTCATCACGAGGCAGAGAAAATACCTGGTCCAGCGGGAATCGAACCGGGGAACCCGTGCGTGGGAAGCGAGAACGCTACCGCACGACCACGTGCTGCGGATATCCAGTCCTTTCAATAGATCTTCTAAACGCTGAAATTATGTTACAGTATGAAGAATGCTATGTTACATGTAAGAGAAGACATAATAGCCAGAAACTTACAGGATAACTCAATAAAAACCAATGTCTGGGTAAGCCATTTAACAAGTCGGAGAAAGTAAGACTATTATATACAACAAAGTCATTGCTAATGATCTCTGCGTGGAGATTTCTGGCCTTTGAACTTAAAACTACCACGTGCGTCCTGGTTCTTGTCGTATACATCATGTCTTAAGGCAAAAAGTTTCCATTAAGTATGTGCTTAATTAACAATTATTTAGTACTTCATAATCACAAACGTTATGCCCTTGACTGTAACCGTATCTGAAGTAAAGTACTATCAGGTTAGCGTAGTACTGCAATACCTCATTAGACAACCCCTAGATAAACAGAATTTTTAATCGCTCTTGTAATTTTGTTTCTGCTAATGGTAAAAGGAAATCATAACAAACTTTCTTAAGTTAAAGCTGTGAAGTCGTATTTACTGAGTATATATGCAGCAACATGACGATCATCTGCAACACTGTTATGGAACCTCGTGATGTGCTACGTTGAACATGTCAGTCTTCTGCGAAAACAGACCACATGTAATATTCCGAAGTACGGATTATCTCTTGGATAAATCGGCATTTAGTGTCGTATTGAGAGAAATACCTTGCCCGATACGCAGTACGAGTCTGTAGGACACTGAAAGGCAGCACAGGAACTGATATGCAATGGATCACTTCAGAGACCAATGGTGTGTTGTGCTTTAGATCTAGAAGTAGTTCCTCTCGCACAAGCTAATACCAATTTTCCACTTAGCGAAGTTCATTCGCAGTTTTGAGCCATGAGCAGTGGCATATCTGAGCAAACGATGTCAAGAGGCGTTTACGTTTTTCGGACATTTAATTTTGTGAATTGCACTTATTAATTTATCGGTTTCTGCCGCATGTCATGGTCCTGCTTTGCTTCACATTGGAATGAAGAATGAAAACGTAAGTGGAGATGAATCAAAAAGAATTTTCAAGTCTACCTATCAATGTCAAGTGCAAACTAGAGTTTTAAAATGACACAGCACAATTGCTGTTTTTGTTTTAATTGTACTGAAACTGATTATTTCGTTCTCTATCAATTTGGAACACGCAGTGTAATGTATACACCTGTGCCCATATTCGGAAAATATTTGCTTTCGCGTTGTAGTGACGCTCGGTTATCCCATGCTGTAGCTAGGAAGTTTGAGGATCGTGGCCGGAACGCTGCAGTTCGACATCCCGTTTACGTAGAGGCAGTGCGTTGTTGATAGCAACCTCGGAGTTTACGCTCAGTCAACCAGAAGGCTATAACAGCTGCGCCCCTTTGCGCGCGGCCGCCCAAACAAAACGTGCTGCGGCTGCGGCCGCGCGGCTCAGGCAGGTGAATTCGCTATTGATCGCAGCCATTCCTCGCGCTTCTTCATCAAAACGCGCTCCCACAATCGCGTGTGCTCCGCCGCACGCCTGCTCAACGCTCAACCCCTCCTACGCATTCGACTCCCCTCCCCCCTCACAACCCCAACACCCTCACAACTACCGCCTACAGACGCACCGCACACCCTCCTTTATAGAAGAAGGCGTTTCTCACTGCCTTTACAACTTCCTTTTCTTAGCGAGACCTAGGCATCGACATCAACTCGTACTTGCAAGTGTAACTAACACTGACCTCTCGCTTACTCGCTGTGAATATGATAACGCTGTATGTACGAAGGGTGTTCAGTAAGTAATGCTTCGCTTTTTTTGTCGGCCAGTTTCGGCTGAAAAAATGTGAAATTTGTTGTGTGACATCGTGGAAGATTCTCACTTTAACCCTTATAGTTTCATAAAGTTCCGATTGGTGGTGACCCTATATGTATCCTTCAAAATGGAGTCTGTAATGGAGATTCGTTCGAAGCAAAGAGCTGTCGGTGACTTTCTTTTTGGCGGAAAACAAAAACATCGCAGATACTCATAGGCGCTTGCAGAGTGTCTACGGAGACTTGCGGGTGAACAAACGCGCGGTGAGTCGTTGGGCGAGGCATCTGTCGTCATCATCAGAAGAAAGCACAAACCTGTCCAATCTCCCGTGTGCCGGCCGGCTGCACACGGCTGTGACTTCTGCAGTGTTGGGAAGTGAAGACACTCTCCTTCGAGGTGATCGACAGATCAAAATTAAGCACCGCGCTGTACAACCGGACGTCTTCGACTCTGAAAGGGTTTTTCTGTTTGATGTCCTCCCTAATGTTGCAACGAGCAACTTGTAACTGTATTTTGCCACCCTCAGGAAATAGAAGAAACGCTTCAGCGTGATCGTCACCACAAAACTACAAACGAACTTCTCCTTCTCCATGACAACGCAATGCCTCACCCAATCTGCGCACCCGAGAGGATCTCACAAAACTTCACTGGACTTTTCTTCCTCATCCACCCTACAGGTCAGATATCGCACCTTCCGACGTGTATCTGTTTGGCCCAATGCACTCCGCGGGAAGCACTGAGTGGATGATGGCGACGTCAATGATGCAGCTAGACGTCGACCAGTAGAGTGGTACCTTGTGGGCATACAGGCCCTCCCAAAACGGTGACGTAAGGCCGTCGCATTGAACGGAGATTATGTTGAAAAACGTAGTTTTGTAGCCAGACGAGTGGGGAAAATATGATGTAATGGAATCCTGGATAGAACTAACCTACTTTTAGAAGAAATAGTGTTGCATTACTTATTGAGCACCTCTCTTAAAACTTAAGGACAAGTGGGCAGATTTCGACGGTAAGTGATAGTCGTAGACAGGCGCATATAAACAGATATATTGATTAAAGCTCTCAGTTACAGATAAAGGGAGCACTCGTTATCAGTTGATGCAATAGCACTGAGATGAGTGGAAAATTGTGCTTAAACGGTTATACTTCCACAGGTTACGATCCAGCAGTCACTGCTTAGTCAACAGGCGGAAAACACATACAAGAAATATTGAACTTCTCAAGTAAATTATGGGAAGGGAGGGAAAGATCCTGTCACGCCACGATATGATGGCAGCAGTACATTCAGCGGCAGATTGACTTTGTGGATCGGTTTCAGTCGTACTTCCGATCCGTCATGGTAATGTCTGTTCATCGAGCTGTAGCTACACGCAAGCGAATAAATGCTTAAATGATTTTCCCGACGAAAACTAGCAGGCTTCTCTAAACCGCTGAATATTCTGGGTCAGGAACGGTGCTACAATACGAAGCCTAAAATGCAAGTGCATATGGTGTACAGTTTGGTTGGTTGGTTTGGGAGAGGGAACCAACCAGCGAGTTGATGATGATGATTTTTGGTTTTGTAGGCCGCTCAACTGCGCGGTCATCTGCACCCGTACAAAATCCCAATTTTTTCACAGTCACGAATGATGATGATTAAATAATGAGGACAACACAAACACCCAGTCCACGGGCAAAGAAAATCCGCAACCCGGAAAACGGTCATCGGATCCAGCGGATTGTGGAACAATGGGGAAGGAAGTCGGTCGTGCCCATTCAAGGGAACCATTCCGGAATTTGCCTGAAGCGATTCAGGGAAATCACTGAAAACCTAAATCAGGATGGCCGGACGCGGGTTTGAACCGTCGTCTTCTCGACTGCGAATCCGGTGTACTAACCAGTACGCCACCTCGCACGGTGTCTACGAGTTGTCTGTACCTACCTCAGAAGTGTGTGTTGACCTCTTCGTGGCGACTAAAATGTGACAGCCTCTGCTCGCCATGGGAGCTGTTTAAAACTTCTGCTTCCACGGTAAAGGATCGGCAGATCATAGTGGCATTACCTTTTATGGCGGACGTAACTGTGTCTTTTGCAGCAGTTCTGGAAGTCAAACACTGGAACATTAAGTTATCAGCAGAAAGCACTGAACTTCAAACAATGGCTTGGTTTAAAAAAGGGAATCGTCATCATGGCGATAAGTAGTGACATTTTAATGCAACTACCTATCGACTTGCCAGATCAGGTTAAGATATCTCTGTACCTATGTATTATCATTATGTGTACAGGTTGTTTTAGTATGACAGGTATAAACGAAAGGGAAAATTAAACGATACCGAAACAAGCAAATATTACTAATAAACATAGGCCTAGAAACCAATAATTCCCCGATACGATGTTTTACGGGTGAGAAAACGAACATCTTATAACAGATTGCTTGGATGAGATTCCTTATGGTGAATGGTTTCGTATGTTAGTACATAAATGATGGTAATGTGGCTTCGAACTGGGGTACGGAGCCGTGGCCTTCCAGGTCCCCTGACTTGAATCCACTGTATATTTTTGTTTGGGGGTATTTAAAAGCTTTGGGGTATTACAGCCCAGTTGATAGCATCGATGGACTTCGTGAGCACATTGTCGATGGATGCAAATGCATTCAAAACTTGCATTTCTGAATGTATTTGGGCAACGATGATGAAACGTGCTGAAGCTTGTCTTCTCATGAGAAGTGGCTATGTGGAACACTTGATGTAATGTGTCTCTCCTGAAATGCATATTTGTAGTTTGGATCCTCGAGGAATCTGTTACCAGGTCTTCATGTACGAAGTCGTAATACGACGGTTATTCGAAAAGTAAGGAACGATCGGTCGCGAAATGGAAACCAAACTCAAAATCCGATGAAGGTTTGCATAGGTGTGTTGGGAAGTGTCTCTAATATGCCCGTCGATCGCATTACGTCGTTCATTTTAGTTCTGAGCACACAGGGGGCACATAAAGATACCTAAAACAATAGTTTCTCCCGCCAAGTACGAAGGCCTGGTGAGAAATTTTGCCTGAAGCAATGCAGCCAACATTAGATAACTGTCGTTCGTTTTCTTGTTCAAGACAATTCTCAGCCGCATTCTGCATGGGCAATGAGGATGCTTCTGCATCGTTTTCAATTCGAAATGTGTGATTACCCACAATACAGCCCGTAATTATCTCCCTCTGAGTTTCATCTCTGCTCACATGAACCGCTGGCCTGAAGACAACATTTTGGCACAGACAACGAGCTGTAGACCAGCGCAGAGAATTGGCGGAAAGCACTGGCGGATGTCTTCTATATCGAGGGTATCGGAAAATTTCTTACAGCGCTACGACAAACGTCTGAGTCGGGTCGACGACTATGGAGATAAGTAGCTGGAAGTTGTAGCTAACTGTTGCAAATAAAACAATTTAGATTTTCACTGTGGTTTCCATTTCGCTACCTATCGTTCTTTACTTTCCGAATAGCCCTCGTATGTCATTCGGGGAAACGTTTGGATTCCAGATCTGTGTTTCTTAGGTTTCTTGGCTTGTTTCATTGTCTTTTACTGTCTCCTTTCGTTTCTACCAATAATGATGAAACAACCAGTACACCTTGCCTCGGCCGCCCTTCGAACACACATAAAATGTATGTACAACTTAGTACATTCATTAATTGCGTAAATTTCAGGATAGATTTTCAGCCTTAAGTGCTTCACTTTCTTTAATGTAAGCAGTTATACACTTTTAGCTTTTTATTGCCATTCACTGAGAGTATTTATCACAAGACGACAACAGAAATTTGAAAAGACCGATTTTCGCTATCGTGTTTATATGTCAGGCGTACACCACTTTTAGCAACCTGGTGAAATGCCTACACCAACATACATAGTCCAGAGGCCACTGTAGTCTGTATGTATATTATTAAATTTCTGTCTTATGCCATTTTTCCTCCCCTCATGAGCCATGGACCTTGCCGTTGGTGGGGAGCCCTGCGTGCCTCAGCGATACAGATAGCCGTACCGTAGGGGCAACCACAACGGAGGGGTATCTATTGAGAGGCCAGACAAACGTGTGGTTCCTGAAGAGGGGCAGCAGCGTTTTCAGTAGTTGCAGGGGCAACAGTCTGGATGATTGACTGATCTGGCCTTGTAACACTAACCAAAACGGCCTTGCTGTGCTGGTACTGCGAACGGCTGAAAACAAGGGGAAACTACAGCCGTAATTTTTCCCGAGGGCATGCGGCTTTACTGTATGGTTAAATGATGATGGCGTCCTCTTGGGTAAAATATTCCGAAGGTAAAATAGTCCCTCATTCGGATCTCCGGGCGGGGACTACTTAGGAGGACGTAGTTATCAGCAGAAAGAACACTGGCGCTCTACGGATCGGACTGTGGAATGTCAGATCCCTTAATCGGTCAGGTAGGTTAGAAAATTTAAAAAGGGAAATGGATGGGTTAAAGTTAGATATAGTGGGAATTAGTAAAGTTCGGTGGCAGGACGAACTAGACTTTTGGTCACGTGAATACAGGGTTATAAATACAAAATCAAATAGGGGTAATGCAAGAGAAGGTTTAATAATGAATAAAAAAATAGGAGTGCGGGTAAGCTACTACCAACAGCATAGTGAACGCATTATTGTGGCCAAGATAGACACGAAGCCCACGCCTACTACAGTAGTGCAAGTTCATATGCCAACTACCTCTGCAGATGATGAATAAATTGACGAAATGTATGATGAGATAAAAGAAATTATTCAGGTAGTGAAGGGAGACGAAAATTTAATAGTTATGGGTGACTGGAATTCTAGAGTAAGAAAAGGGAGGCAAGGAAACATAGTAGGTGAATATGGATTGGGGGTAAGAAATGAAAGAGGAAGCCGTCTGGTAGAATTTTGCACAGAGGATAAATTAATCATAGCTAACACTTGGTTTAAGAATCATGACAGAAGGTTGTATACATGGAAGAACCCTGGAGATACTAAAAGGTATCTGATAGATTATATAATCGTAAGACAGAAATTTAGGAACCAGGTGTTAAACTGTAAGACATTTCCAGGGGCAGATGTGGATTCTGACCACAATCTATTGGTTATGAACTGTAGATTAAAACTGAAGAAACTGCAAAAAGGTGGGAAATTAAGGAGATGGGACCTGGATAAACTGAAAGAACCAGAGGTTGTAGAGAGTTTCAGGGAGAGCATAAGGGAACAATTGACAGGAATGGGGGTAAGAAATACAGTAGAAGAAGAATGGGTAGCTCTGAGGGATGAAGTAGTGAAGGCAGCAGACGATTGAGTAGGTAAAAAGACGAGGGCTGGTAGAAATCCTTGGGTAACAGAAGAAATATTGAATTTAATTGACGAAAGGAGAAAATATAAATATGCAGTAAATGAAGCAGGCAAAATGAAATCGAAAGGAAATGCAAAACTGCTAAGCAGGGATGGCTAGAGGACAAATGCAAGGATGTAGAGGCTTATCGCACTAGGGGTAAGATAAATACTGCCTACAGGAAAATTAAAGAGACCTTTGGAGAAAAGAGAACCACTTGTAGGAATATCAAGAGCTCAGATGGAAACCCAGTTCTAAGCAAAGAAGGGAAAGCAGAAAGGTGGAAGGAGTATATAGAAGGTCTATACAAGGGCGATGTACTTGAGGACAATATTATGGAAATGTACAAGGATGTAGATGAAGATGAAATGGGAGATACGATACTGCGTGAAGCGTTTGACAGAGTACTGAAAGACCTGAGTCGAAACAAGGCCCCGGGAGTAGACAACATTCCATTAGAACTACTGACGGCCTTGGGAGAGTCTGTCATGACAAAACTCTACCATCTGGTGAGCAAGATTTATGAGACAGGCGAAATACCCTCAGACTTCAAGAAGAATATAATAATTCCAATCCCAAAGAAAGCAGGTGTTGTCAGATGTGAAAATTACCGAACAATCAGTTTAATAATTCACAGCTGCAAAATACTAACGCGAATTCTTTACAGACGAATGGAAAAACTAGTAGAACTCGACGTCGGGGAAGATCAGTTTGGATTCCGTAGAAATGTTGGAACACGTGAGGAATACTGACCTTACGCCTTATCTTAGAAGAAAGATTAAGGAGAGGCAAACGTACTTTTCTAGCATTTGTAGACTTAGAGAAAGCTTTTGACAATGTTGACTGGAATACTCTCTTTTAAATTCTAAAGATGGCAGGGGTAAAATACAGGGTCGTGAAAGGCAATTTGCAATTTGTACAGGAACCAGATGGCAGTTATAAGAGTCGAGGGGCATGAAAGGGAAGCAGTGGTTGGGGAGGGAGTGAGGCAGGGTTGTAGCCTCTCCCCGATGTTATTCAATCTGTATATTGAGCAAGCAGTAAAGGAAGCAAAAGAAAAATTCGGAGTAGGAATTAAAATCCATGGAGAGGAAATAAAAACTTTGAGGTTCGCCGATGACGTTGTAATTCTGTCAGAGACATCAAAGGACTTGGAAGAGCAGTTGAAAGGAATGGACAGTGCCTTGAAAGGAGGATATAAGACGAACATCAACAAAAGAAAAACGAGGATCATGGAATGTAGTCGAATTAAGTCGGGTGATGCTGAGGAAATTCGATTAGGAAATGAGACGCTTACAGTAGTAAATGAGTTTTACTATTTGGGTAGCAAAATAACTGATGATGGTCGAAGTAGAGTGCATATAAAATGTAGACAGGCAATGGCAAGGAAAGCGTTTCTGAAGAAGAGGAATTTGTTAACATCGAATATAGATTTAAGTGTCAGGAAGTCGTTTCTGAAAGTATTTGTATGGAGTGTAGCCATGTATGGAAGTGAAACATGGACGATAAATAGTTTGGACAGGAAGCGAATAGAAGCTTTCGAAATGTGGTGCTACAGAAGAATGCTGAAGATTAGATGGGTAGATCACGTAACTAATGCGGAGGTATTGAACAGAATATGGGAGAATAGGAGTTTGTGGCACAACTTGACAAGAAGAAGGGACCTGTTGGTAGGACATGTTCTGAGTCATCAAGGGATCAGAAATTTAGCATTGGAGGGCAGCGTGGAGAGTAAAAATCGTATAGGGAGACCAAGAGATGAATACATTAAGCAGATTCAGAAGGATGTAGTTTGCAGTAAGTACTAGGAGATGAAAAAGCTGGCACATGATATAGTAGCATGGAGAGCTGCATCAAACCAGTCTCAGGACTGAAGAGCACAACAACAACAACATGCCATTTTTGTACTGAACACGCACGCATCCAGGATATTGAATATTTATTCCATTGGCAAACGCTGGATCTTATGAAAACGTGACTTTTTTTCTCATTTTATTTACTGTGCGTAAATACCTTAGAAGCATTAATACACAGATAGATACACAAAATACTTAAATAAAGTCTTACTTTAGTTCCTACATGTAGGAGAGCAGAGTTGTGCATATTCAGTATTTATGCACTACACACATTGGAATGTTGTGTTATAGCCACCTCCGCAATCTGTATGTTTTGATGTGCAAGGCGCACCAAATCCTTCCATAACTTCTCATTCAAAACATGTAAATGTTGTGACCAGCCAAAGTGTTCATATGCTCCACACAGGATTGGATAGCTGGCATACATTAAGTTATTAAATGTATGTTCTTGTAAATGAGTTCATCGATCACTATCTGCTGTATTGTAGATTTTGGCAATTCGTGGAAGGTCGCCATTGCATAGTGTGTGCTCATCCAGTAGCACTGTAGTCGTTTGAACAATGCTGCTGAATATTTCCGTATTGTGCATTGAATTGTCGCATAGGTCGCACCACATGTTGCTAGATAAAATCACTTTGCCGGCCGGGGTGGCCGAGCGGTTCTAGGCGCTACAGTCTGGAACCGAGAGACCGTTACGGTCGTAGGTTCGACTCCTGTCTCGGGCATGGAAGTGTGTGATGTCCTTAGGTTAGTTAGGTTTAAGTAGCTCTTAGTTCTAGGGGACTGATGACATCAGAAGTTAAGTCCCGTAGTGCTCAGAGCCATTTGAACCATTTTTAAAATCACTTTATTACCGCTATATAGACAATTTTCGAACACCACCACTGTGTACTCTCCGGATTACATACTCGGCTGTGATGATCACAAAGCTGCTTATTCTACTACAGTAGATTTGGGTGTACAGACCACATGGATCGAGATAACGGCAGTGGATTTTCAAAGCAGTCTGCGGGAACTGCTGCCAGCTATTGATCAGTAAACAGTGAACCACACGCACCCTTGCTTATATTGTTTGAATAAGGCGACAGAGCAGCAAATCTGCGCAAATAATAATATCGTGAGAACCTTACACTCATAGTAATAACTCGTTTAAATAAAGGGGTAGGGCAATAATGCTATATACGTTGTTTAACCCTAATGGTTTAAATAACGTAGATGTACACCGCTCATATTTGTGCCTTCGCGAATTACAAGGATAATAAAGAAGACAGGGGTCGATCCTGCAGCACGAAGGTAACATCCTTCGGAAAGGGAAGAAAGGGAAGAGGGAAACGGTTGGCCGGTGATTACGAGGAAGTGTACAGAAGAGGGGTGCTTGCTCATTCCACATATGTAGACAAACCCTAAATTGTTAAAAAAAAATGCTCACTTCCACTAGTTACTCAGTTCTGTATTGGGAAGTCACAGCTTTAGAAAATTGTAGCGAAATATAGGAAGATTACGAATGAAATGCTTGGTGCAAAGTCTGGCTGCTGTCTCTCAGTAAAAATCTAAAGTAATGTCTTACCGCTAAGACGACTAAGGAATTTATATTATTCGACTGCAGTAATCGATCGATTGCTGTAATCAGACCCCCAACAGATGAACATGGGTCCAGAGAGAAATAAGGATGAACGATTACTAAATATAGTCATGAGATGTTAATGCCATGCTCCGGGTTACTGTCAAAAAATCAGTACAAGTACAATTCATTCTGTAAAAGTGTTATTCATCCAAAATTATTCTTGGGTATTGATCGTCTGTCAGCGGTCCTTACGAGTTTTTACTAGCTGAAGATGTAGAGGAGATTCAGAGAATTTCTACAAGATTCCTTCCTGAAATAATGGTAGCTCTCCCTTCGCTTCTCGCAGAAGTGACGCACATAGTAATTTGCAGTCTCAATTTTTTAACCAAAGTCTTACACATGATTTACTCAGTGTTTCCTTTCTACACTTTTTTTTCTTATTCTCTTCACAAACTCAGATTTTGTTACAGTTATCATATGTGAGGTTGGTATTATAACAAAAAAAGATAGCCATTACAAGGTAAGAAATGACAACAATATCAAACAGCACACACATTTTTGATGTCTTGCAAAAACTTATCTATTTGATTACGAAGGTGTATTAGGCATCTACGGTCATTTTTGGGTGAAAAATGGATGTCGCGACCAAAGATAAAATGCTGTACGACTCAAAAACATGTTGTTGATACTCATGCAGAAGATAAATAAGTAAAGAAAATTATAAATTTTTTTATTTCCACCGAAATCGTTACGCCCAGCGAAACATTAAAAACAAGTATTATTTATAAATTACTACAATTTACGAAAGTTGAAGATTGAAGTTGAATTACACCAATTCAGAACCATGGCTAACAGGAACAAGTCAACAGTTACAAACGCTAGTGAACTAACCTATTTGTTTGCAAATTTTCTGATATCCTTGGAAAAAAATTAAAGTCTAGCAACTAGGAAGCTTCGATTTACAGCAAAAACAACACACCTAAATTAAATGTGATTACTTCCACAGAAACACTTTGTATCTCATCTTGTTAACAATATGTATCAGTAATGTCTTTGTGAGTCGGACGTCATTTTATCCGTGGTTGCGACATTCAGTTGGCAGCTGACCATAGTCTAAGAGGCCGAATGCCAATATGAGATCGCCTAATAATATTTTGTTGAACATTAGGAAAGTGTTTCCAGTTAAATAATGCCTGGAAATGAAGACTGAGTGTGAGCACTTAGACAAGCGTCCTGGTCTCTAGCACACATGAAAGTGTTAAAATACAGGCCGTAAAACGACAGTTTGTTCAACTATTCTTCACGTATTAATCGTGGGAAACAGACAGGAGCAGGCCCTACCGACGCACTATCATGCTCAAATGCAACAGACCGACCCCAGTTGCGTTCCGCCTGAATTTGATGCAACCCAATAACGTAACGTTCTTCAAGCTCCTATAGACTGTTTTTATACTGTCATTTGACCGGCCGCTGTGGCCGAGCGGTTCTGGGCGCTTCAGTCTAGAACCGTGTGACCGCTGCGGTCGCAGGTTCGAATCCTGCCTCGGGCATGGATGTGTGTGATGTCCTTAGGTTAGTTAGGTTTAAGTAGTTCTAAGTTCTAGTGGACTAATGACATCTGATGTTAAGTCCCATAGTGCTCAGAGCCATTTGAACCATATACTGTCATTTGCCTCTATAAAACTGCTAGCGCAAATCACAGTGAGTACATTGATATGTGTGACAAACAGTCCACATGTTAAATAATACCACGATACTGCGAATATCAGGAAACACGTTATTAGAGATGAGACAGTCCTTAAAGTTAGTAAACTAAAATATTTTTACAAGTGTTATTTCAAAAAGGTTACGTCTCTCATTAGTTCTAACATGTGTGAGACTGGCTCTGATCTATCTTCCTACCACAGTTGCGAAAGGACACTCTGTGAGCGTTTTAGGAATTTGTGGTGAACTGTCTGCATGGTAAGAAGAAACAATCGGACACATGCAGAGTTCGGAGGACTGCAATAGTATGGAAAGTGATGTAATCAGACAACGATATCAATGTCGCTTCCACTACACTCCTCCCTGTAAAGGAAACGTTATCACTAACCGAAATTAGTGTACGGCTTCAGGAATAACTAAATGTTAGCACAAATGAAAATCTTAGATTTTCGTTATTAAGGTTTATTTTTACTCTAAATATGACTTTATGACATATCAATCATAAATGTGATACGTACAGGATGGTAAAATATTGATACTGGGTGTTCACAACTATGAAGCGAAATTCCTAACTATTCTAAGGTTCTTTAATAGTAAGAGTGTTGATGACCATGTCTGGTGGTCGCTAAAATACAAACAAATTAAATACAATTGGGGCCATAGATACGAATTAAGCAAAAATACACAATTAAAATAACCAAATGATGGATGGGGATCGGTAAAGAGCAATCAGAAAGAAGTACACAATTAAAACAATTCAATAACTTCAGAGAATAAAGCACTCTACAGTGGCTGATAAATTCATTTCGTTAAATCGGATGTTTCGCGGGCCTGCTTAAGTTAAGCCTGACAACCGTGAATATGTTTAACTAAAGGTCATGGCTGAATGTACAAAAAAGTAGGAGAGACAGAGACGACCGCAGTTCTGAGCGTCAGTTGAATATCACTTGCTGGCGTAGCGTGACCGCGCTTGTTTACCTTTCGTCGGCGGCGGCAGTGGCTGCTGTCGGTGCGAGCTGTGAACATGAGAATCTGTTCTAAATCTCTCTCGACTGTTAAACACCAGTCTGATACATTTGTTACGCCTTCGGTGAAGCCGAGTCTCCTGGTTCTTCCCTAGCTAAGTTAATTGGCACGGTACATGCCACTTGGATGGAATAGCAAGCACGTCGTTGCCCTCGGTGGTGTAAACCTCTGTTCTTCACTCGGCATTACCAGAAGTGAAGAACTCGTGTTCATGAATGTTAAAAATCGTCGCCTGAAGGCTGAACTGAAAGTAGACCTTCCTCTTCCTCTGTCCAACAGACCATCAGGCTACGCATTAGGCTCGATCCTTTTTCTCATAAATCAGGATAAGCCTCATTGCATGACAATTCTGAGTCCTTGGAGATGGATCACAATATGTTCAATAAATTCATTTCGCTATTCACTAGTTGCCTACCCAACGTATACTTTCAGCTTGATTCACTAGTTACTGAAATAAAATCGTTAATGAACATCTGCTCAAGCTGACAGAACTGTAGGCTGCAGGAGTTCCTACAAGAAGTGTTGTTTTCCACGTGACCTGTTGTGATGCTGTGGAAGAATTCGCTGTGAACGTTACGCGTTGTAAATTCGTAGCCTAGAAAATGAGCCCATCCCTTCAATTATATTTAAAAGTTCATATTGCCAGTTCATTGAGATCATTAACGTCTTTTTATAACGCGCTAATAGTAGCGACAATGTGCGAAAACACTACTGTGAAAGAGCTCGTCGACAGACAGTAAAGATGAGAACAGTTTGCGAGTACTGGCCGTTGACCATATGTTGCCTGTCGTTATACTTACAGGGCACTTTTCTGCACTGGCATTGACAAGTATAAAATTATTTCGTATTTTATATCATGTAATATTGTAAATTGTTGTTCAGTATCAAACATCTTCGATAAACCGAGTTAGCAACATGCAGTAATAATAGCGCTGGTATCATTGCTCATGCAACATATAAAGTGAATAATACTGAAGTATGTAATCTACCAATGATCAAAGTTCATCTGAAGAAGTCTGGTTGGTGCATGAGTTCTTTTCAGTTTTGTCTGGCATATTATCATGTATTCACACAGGCTGCTATAACGTATTTACCTGTCATTGTTTATGTGAGTTTCTGGTACTGATCTTACAGTGGGTCATTGAATGTTGCATTTTTGGGGGTTATGAGAATCGTTTCTTTGCAATTAGAAAACGGAGCGTATAAAGGAAGAGCCCTTTTCTGATTTATTATAGAAGTGAAGGCATTGGAGGCTAGTCTAAGCATTCGTGCCGTTCACGGCGATTGTAGAAAAGAAGAAATCAAGTCAAACACTAGTTTTCTCCAGGCAAGTATAGTCGTATTTGAGTGAATTATTTGCTACAAACACGGACACCAATGAGCTTTGATAAGCTACTTCTTGAAAGTCCACCATCACGGCCCACGTCAATATACTCTACAGATCTGCATTCAATGGGCACTGTTGGCGAAAAAAGAAAAGTAGGAAGTTTAAGATCAAACGTAGATCTGACAACGAGATCCTTAGATATACAATGGAGGCTCAGTTTGGGAAGGTTGGCGAAGAAATTCTGTTGTGTCCGTTTCATCATACTGAACAAAAATTACTACGAATTGTGCACTACATTAATACAAATAGATAGCAGCTTATCATGAGAACGTCGTAAGGAACGTCGATGTTTATTAAATATAAAGTTTTAAAAATAACGTATTGAACGTGAAGTTAACAGGTTATACAGAGCCACAGTTTCATAAGTAAAATTTTGTACTTTCAAATTCTAAAAATGTTGTTGACGGAAGAAGAAAACTGGAGGCACTATGAAGTTGGCAGTTACGCAATATCATAACTTTTTAGTCTTTAGATCTACTGATCACTGAAGATATAAAAATCTCTTAACGATGAAAAATCTTCCAAATTTATCTTTACTGAGCTTCGATTAGTGTGCTTGTAGCTCTGCCACAGAAGAGGAAACCATCTGGCCTCTTGCCGGAATTGAACCGATAGTTTAATATCGCTCCATGCACAGCGCAACAGTATTACCCCACGGCTTGTGAACAAGTAGTTGTCAACACTCTCTTATTTTCCTAATGATGGCTGACGCAGAAAATTAGCTACTTAAGAAACCAAATTAACTGCACAAGGTACAGGCCACAGTAGTACTGCCGGTCCGTAGTGTCCAATGGGCACAGTGTTTCGTGGATCACTCGTGTCGTCACCATCAGATGCTGACGGCCCACGGCTGACTTACATCGGTTCCCAACCGAAGCTGTTCCCTCCGCGGTCCTCGCCTGAGGGCGCGCGTCAGCAGTCGCGGAGACGCTTGCGTCAGCGTCTCTGGTAGCGCCGATGTACTTGGTCGGGCGCATTCTGAAAAAGCGTCGCCTAACAACTGTCTTTTTCCCGTCCAATAAAACACGGGCGTTATTACGGAGTGACAAAGACTGCCCCGGTTGGCTGAAGGCCGGGATATATAAGATTCCATGCAACGACCTGGTGACCAGGGCGGACAAGACACCAACCGAAGCTGTTCCCTCCGCAGTCCTCGCCTGAGGGCGCGCGTCAGCAGTCGCGGAGACGCTTGCGTCAGCGTCTCTGGTAGCGCCGATGTACTTGGTCGGGCGCATTCTGAAAAAGCGTCGCCTAACAACTGTCTTTTTCCCGTCCAATAAAACACGGGCGTTATTACGGAGTGACAAAGACTGCCCCGGTTGGCTGAAGGCCGGGATATATAAGATTCCATGCAACGACCTGGTGACCAGGGCGGACAAGACACCTGCCTATGACACTGATAACGTCAAAAAAAAAAAAAAAAAAAAAAAAAATAGCTGAGCAATTATACAATCGATTACTTTATAAATTCTAATATTGTACACAATAAACCCAGCACTGTATCTTCGAACCAGTTCGAACTCCCAAACATACCCACCCCATCACACCATTGTACTAGAAAATATAGAAATTAGAAAATAATCCCTATTTGTAAATACTCCTCCAAGTAGCATAAGCTTCTCCTTATTATAGGTAATTACGTTAAGACTCGCCGACACAGCGTGGTCACAACATCCAGACAGAAAGACAAGAGTAAAGAAACCAATCGTTTTGTATACTTTTTGTAAATTTGTAAATATTTCTCCAAGTAACACAAGTGCCCTCTTGGCGTAAGTAGTAGTATAAGAAAGTACCGTAAGACACTCTCCTTCAGAGGCGGCACAACATATAGGGAAAAAATATCAACAAACTAAATCTATCGTAGCCGGCCGGAGTGGCCGAGCGGTTCTAGGCGCTACAGTCTGGAACTGCCCGACCGCTACGGTCGCAGGTTCGAATCTTGCCTTGGGCATGGATGTGTGTGATGTCCTTAGGTTAGTTAGGTTTAACTAGTTCTAAGTTCTAGGGGACTGATAACCTCAGCAGTTAAGTCCCATTGTGCTCAGAGCCATAAATCTATCGTAACTAAATGTAAGCATAATAATAAGGAACAGTGTGTGGTGTCACCGCCAGACACCACACTTGCTAGGTGATAGCTTAAATCGGCCGCGGTCCAGTAGTACATGTCGGACCCGCGTGTCGCCACTGTGTGATCGCAGACCGAGCGCCACCACACGGCAGGTCTCGAGAGACTTACTAGAACTCGCCCCAGTTGTACGGACGACGTTGTTAGCGACTACACGTACGAAGCCTTTTCTCTCATTTGCCGAGAGACAGTTAGAATAGCCTTCAGCTTAGTCCATGGCTACGACCTAGCAAGGCGCAGTTATCCATATCTGGAGAGAGTCTCACTTGTATTATCAAGAGCAATGTACAAGAAGGCATTAAAGTTAAGTATATGAGAAGCTCCGATCTTTTCTTTATAGCTTTCATCACGTATCCTGTTTCAGACTTAACGCAAGACGGCGTGAGTTGACGCGTGCCCTTTCGGCTCCTTCACTTTGGACTGGCTGCCTTGTCAGTCCACAACACAGTGTATACTTAAAACTTGTCAATAAAGAAAAAAACCTACAACGTAGGTTATGAACAGCGTGCGAACTCCCATTCGGCTCACCCTTCCCCTAAGGGAAGGGTATGAGAGGTAAAAAGAAGAACTCAGGAACTCATTTCGTCAGCGCACATCGAGCTATTCCATGTGAAACGGCAACTTCTATTAACAGCTGGAAGGCATCGCCAGTGGTAGTCCACTTAGCAGAGTGGTGACCAACTTCTTCATGGAACATTTCGAACCAAAAGCTCTGGACTTGGCGCCTTTTCAACCTAATGTGTGGTACAGATACATCGCCGATACCTTCGTTGGGTAGAGCCATGGTGAGGAACGTCTCGGGGACACCTGAAGAGCCTACATGTCATCATAAAATTTACCATGGAGGCAGAAAAGGACTAACGGCTACCCTTTCTGGATGCGCTGGTAACAATCGATGGTGAAAACCTAGGACACAACGTGTATCGAAAATCGACACACACGGAGTGATACCTACACAGACTTTCAGATCACCAACCGAGCCAGAAAAGAGCCATGATTAATACGCTCGTAACAGGAACAAGACGAATATGTGAACCTCAGCATTTCAGACACAAGATGCAACACCTGGGAACGTCCTAATGACCAATGGGTACACCATCAATTACGTAAGAAGTGTCACAGATTCAGACTTTTTCCGAAGTGACACATCGGAGAAAGAAATGTCGATTACGGCCTTCCTGCCATACATTTCCAGAGTGACGGACAGAATCGGCCGTATACTGCGCAAACATGGAGTAAAGACCATTTATAAACTGACAAGGAAGATCAAATAGTCTATCAGATAGGCAAAAGAGAAAAGGGACCCAAGTCAACGCTAAAACACACAGTCGTACACGGATTGCTGCTGGGTCTGAGAGTGAAAGTTAGTCTGTTTAAACACACAAGCCTCAGTTACGTTACTTTGTGAGACGTCTTCCCACAGTGGGCCCACATAGTCCAGAGCAGGTTCGGGGAATAGGTGTTCAGAAGTCATCCGAAGGTGTATCCGTTAGTAACACGCAAGGAATATGGGCGTGGATCCACCGTCGTTAACTCCAGGGTAATGTCCGACAATGATCCAGTACCATTACGCCATTGTTTAGCGTGGATCCACCTGCGTTACGTCTGAGATGGATCCACACAACTGAAGTTCGACGTAGCTCCAAAATGTGGATACATCTCGTGGTACGTCTGAAGCAGTGTCAGGAACAGGATACTCTCACATGTAATACAGGATAGCTTCTGATGGATGATGCATTGCAGTTGGCCTTGGGGGAGGGGTGTAGGAGTGTGTGATTTTCGTGATAATCTTAACAGTTTCCATTGCTTTTCTGGAAATGTAGTTGTTC
The DNA here is from genome assembly GCF_023898315.1 of Schistocerca nitens. NCBI lineage: Eukaryota > Metazoa > Arthropoda > Insecta > Orthoptera > Acrididae > Schistocerca > Schistocerca nitens. The sequence goes on from NC_064617.1 coordinate 860,001,055, forward strand.
ATTAGGTTTTAAAAAATCGTTTTCAAAGTCAAAAGTCATGAGAGCCCTCTCTTAAGTGTTTACATGAATGTACTGTAGGAGTGTGTTCTGCATGGGAAAACATCACACAACATAGCGTAACTGAACTATGTGTGTGTTTGTATGGACTGTTGACCAAAGCTGACATGCTGCTCATCGTCGAACATGGGATTCGCCGGGAAGTTTGCTAATGCATGCTAAGGTGCTCACGAATGGGTGAGGAAGAGTACAGGCTATCTGACAATTTAAGCTAGATACTTAACTTGAATGTAAAAGACAACTATGGGGAAGCCATGCCTATGGAGAATTCCGATGGATTCCCAAGGACGAAATCGCCAGATTCAAGGAGAATATCTATGATGTAGCTAGTGATAGAGATGTTCTGGAGGTAGAATGGCCATATCTTACCCATTTGCATGACATGTACAGTGACTTACCGCTGTGTCTGGAGTGCCTAGTCCCACGAAAGCGTTACGTCCCAAAGCTGTTGACAACAATGAGGAACAAGCAGCGATAAATTCGGTACTATAGAAACCTCTAGCAACATCTCAGATTGGGCTTGGAACTTTTTGGGATGACCCGCAGTGTTGCTGGCTGAAGCAGTACATTCATGTAAACACTGAGGAGAGGGCTCTCATGACTTTTGACTTTGAAAACTGTGTTTAAAAAACTAATGAACAACTAAATTTACAGAAAAGCAATGGAAACTGTTAAATATTATCACGAAAATCAGTTTAATTTAGAGGTAGAGCAGTAGATATGGTGCAAGAGATTATATCGCCATGCCAAATTTAAATTGGGTCATCATCTTTTAAGAAGCCAGTGCAGATCCGAAGCCTGTCTCTAGCGCTGTGAGTGTTCTGGACCTTTCCACACTCCACATATACCGATCGCACTATTGGTTTCCCAAGTCAAACTTCACTGATCCCAAGTTACTTTACTCACATGGAGTAATTAAATACCATCATAAGGAATTAGACATGTCCAAATATGTGGTCGATAATCCTTTCGGACTAACATCACAAAACAAGAAGGGCATTGGCCTGATGAAAGATAAAGCGAATGGTTCACAGAATGCAGTATTTGTGGGGCTCCAATTCAATATGTATGCATACTGCAAGGATCCAGGAGTCACCCAGAGGCAGGTTAAGGATGTGCATCGTGCGGCCTCAAAGGCTCTCATAATTGTGGATTACAAGAGGTGCCTACTCTAGGACGTTGGCGCCGCTCCACATACGGTGCGCCAGGTAGTCTTTCTGTCGTGAGACCACCAGTTACATAATGCACTGCAGCTGAAAGTCAGGCTGTCGTATCGTGACGACAAATGGTTCATCTGCAGGGATGGTTGGAACAATCCCGTGCTAATACTATTCATTGAGTCACTGAGCGCTTCAGTGTGGCTGGTTAATTTATTAACAAATAGTGGATGTATGTGCAGAAAAATTGGATGAACTGATTATCATAATTGTGTGTGTGAGTATGCATGCCTGATTCCACGCTTTGTGTGTGTGTGTGTGTGTTTGTGTGTGTGTGTGTGTGTGTGTGTGTGTGTGTGTGTGTAAATAGAATGACAGAAATGGAATGTAAATAATGAATATGTAGAATGCAAAAAGGCTTAAAATGGGAAATACAGTATTTAAGTTTTTAGTTTACCTAGTAGTGTTAGAAACAAAAAATAATAACTTTATAAATAGAACAAATAACTGCAAGTAAGAAAAAAAGGATGTATAAATAGACAAACAAAAAATGTAAAAAAATTAGCTTTGCAAGTTATTGATATAAAAAATAGGTTGATAAAGAAATACCACTGTGTTTACGTCATCAGAAACAAATAGCTAATCAAATAAAACTATGAAGCAAAGAAATAGCTAATAAAAACAAAAAATTACTTCGCGAAAATTTATAGCAAAGGAAACTGTTAATAATATGCCTTTTGTTAATTTTATATCATCGGTATTTCCAAAACCAATCAATAGAAAATTACTGTTAATAATACGAGGGTTGTCCAGAAAATAAGTTCCGACCAGTCACGAAAAGGAAACCACTGGGAAAATCCGGTAAAGCTTTGCACAGATGTGTTGGGCAGTGTCTCTAGTATGCACGTCGATCGTGTCGCGTCGCTCTTTTCTGTTTTTAGTGAACAGTGAGCACGTAAAGATGCGTAGGGAATAGCGTCTCCCTCCAAATACGAGGGGCGTTCAGAAGGTAAGCTCCGATCGTTCGCGAAATGGAAACGACTATGAAAATCCGAAAACGCTTTGCACAGATGTGTTGGGTAGTGTCTCTAGTATAACCCCAGTTAGCATCACGTCGCTCTTCTCATTTCTGAGCTCGCAGTGAGTGCGTAAAGATGTCTAGAAAATAGTGTCTGCCGCCAAGTACGAGGGCCTGGTGAGAAATTTCGCCTGAAACTATGCAGCTAACATTACATAACTGTCGTGCTGTTTCGTCTTCAAGACAATTCTCAGCCGCATTCTGCAGGGGCAATGAAGATGCTCCTGCATCGTTTTCAAATGGAAATGTTAGATTGCCCACAATACAATCCGCAATTGTCTCCCCCTGAGTTTCATCTCTGGTCACATGAACCGCTGTCTTTGAAGACAACATTTTGACACAGACAACGAGGTGTAGGCCAGCGTGGAGAATTGGCGGAAAGCACTGGCGACTGCCTTCTATGATGAGGCTATCGAAAAGTTGGTACAACGCTATGACAAAAGTCTAAGTCAGAACGGCGACTACGTAGAGAAGTAGCTGAAAGGTGTAGCTAATTGTTACAAGTAAAACATTTCTGATGTTCACTGTGGTTTCAATTTGGCAATCAATCGGAGCTTACTTTCTGAACAGGCCTCGTATGAGGGCCTGGTTAGAGATTTCGCCTGTGTCATGCAGACCACATAACACAACTGTCGAGCTGTTCTTTCTTCATGCCAATTCTCGGCCGCATACTGCAGGGGCAATGAAGACGCTCCTGCAGCCTTTCCGATGAGAAGTGTTTGATCACCGACAATACAGTCCGCAATTGGCTCCCCCTGCCTGAGTCTCATCTCTATTCACAAGAACCTCTGACTATGAAGACAAAATTCCTCCACAGTCAACAAGCTGCAGACCAGTGCAGATAACTGGCCGAAAGCACATGCGACTGCTTTCTATGACGAGGATATTGGAAAGCACGACAAAACTCGAAGTTGGAGCGGCGACTAGTAGGTGGAAGGTGTACCTAACTGTTGAAAATAAAACGTTTCTGGTTTTCCTGTGGTTTCCATTTCGCGACCAATGGGAACTTACTATCTAGACAACCCTCGTAATCTGGTTATAACAAACATGAATTTCTTCCTATGACGCACAGACCTCGAATGAAGAGGTCTGCACAACTGAAGTAGTTATAAAGGATGATAAGGGACAGGGCGAGACTGAATCTTATTGGCACAGTGGGGAGGGGAGGTATTCCAGCCATTTTAATGTGTCTCCAATTGGTACAGGAGATACACACCATTTTATACAGATGGAAGCTGTGAAACTTAAGTTGCTTAAGTTAAGTTGAATTACTAGCGTGTGTACTATAAGTTGGAAGTATTTAAGAAATGGCGTGTGCAGGACTTGAAATTAGAGACGAGTACTTACAAGTGGTGAGTACTGTGTGATTCTCAATCTGTGTATGAGACAAAGGACAAAGAGTAGTACTCGTCCATGGTATCAGTTGAGCATGAACATGTTCTTAATATTACTTTGCATGTTATGTTTCTGTGTGACGCTTGATTCAAACTATAATACTGTGAGAGAGAAGCAAGGTGAGTCAGCCGTCTATCAAGCAACGACACTTGGCTTGCATTGCACAGGAAGACGTGCATATATCCTCCAGAGTTCGTAGTAGGAAAGAAAAGTTACGAAGTGGGGCAGTGTCGTGTGAAACTGTGATGAATACTAATTGAAGTGGGAAAGCTGAAAGTGATGTGATTATAATGTTGTGACTATTCCTTGTGTTGTATTCCATGTTGCAGTGTGGTGTATGTCATGTAATTTAAGTATGTGTGGTTTGCATGGGAGAGTAGCAAGGTAGTTTCAGAGGTAGTGGGTTATGCATGTTCCTTTTGTACCGCTCGGTCTGGAGGAAAGTTTCGTGATGATGGTTGTGAGAGTCGAAGTGTGAGATATAGCAAAAGATCCACCATCCTATCCAGAAAGTGCAATGTAGCATTAAATAATTACGAGACCATAAGATAGAGAATGACCAATTTAAAGCCACGCCCATTGGGCGGAATTTCTCATGTGTTATTGTTGTAAGTTACAGAATTTGTGTGTTTAGGTTACAGAAATTATCGGAATAAATAAGGTAGTGAAAAAAAAAGATTGGTGGCCTTTTCCTTCGAATTGTATGTTGTCATGATATCCAGAATTTATAATGTGTGCGCCATTCATATTCAGTGCGATGGCCACGTGTTAATGAAAGCCATTAAATAAGAAAGAAAATGTGGTATTGCCAATGCGTAGTGAAATCAGTGTTGTGTAAATTGCTAATAGTCAGATGTGCGTTTCCGTTGCGTAATATTGAGACAGGAGAATAACTTGTAACTTAATTGTGAGTACTAGAGTTCATGTTACTCGATAAATAAGAATGAACCCAGTCGCATGGCAGACCACTCACCTTGCAGGCCTGACTCCTTGATGCCACAGTGTGAGCAAGGCATGTGGGTGCCTCTCAGCTGTATGGAGTTATTTCCTAGATCAGTCCACTTGCTAAAGCTGTGCAGGTAATATGGAAGTTCGTGTTGGTGACCTTGATCAATTTCCAGTGGTTTCCTTTGAGGAGGGGAGAGGGGTTCACCTTAATACACCTAGAACAAGTGTGTAGCCCTACAGCAGCAGTCCTTGTGAGTGACTTTGAGATAAGATCGTTATCTGTCCTCGTATTGGCACTACTTATCTACTGCCCTTTTAAATCACATTATTTGTACCTTCAAATCACGCCTCTTTAAACAGCGTTTCTTTAAATCATGTCTCTTTAACTCTAGAAATGCTACTGCTGTTCCATTGACCCAAAAAGCGGATCCCGCTCCAGCTAAGAAGAAGAAGAAGACGAAGAAGAAGAAGAATCAGAGCAGTGGCTCCATATCTACCTACGCAACTTTTTAATAGCTTCATATCACTTATCTTTATCATGTTTTGCATAGATTTGACAAAAATACTACCATTCATAATTTCTAGAAGTTTTTTTCGAAATAGAATTTGCATTTTTTATTTTGTTGGAGGAACAATTGCCGCCCATTGACGTGTTGAAAAGCTTGTTGACTGGTGGAACGACATTCAAAGAATCGGATTAGCGAAGAGCCTGCAAATTTTGGAGTTTATTTGGATGCAAGACATTAGGATATTACTGCTACTTATGTTTGAAAACTGAAGTTTTGCTTTGACTAATGGAGAGTATTATGTGTCTTTACTCGGGTTGGTATGGGATGCATTAGTGGAAACTTCTACTGTAAAACTGCAACTTGTTATGGACATAAAAAAATTGCAATTCGCTAACCGTGGCGTTAGTGGTAGTATTGTACAGTTTTCGCATAGATATGCAGCTGCAAACAATAGGTTGTTGGCTCACTTTGCTGAAGTGTGTGTGTGTGTGTGTGTGTGTGTGTGTGTGTGCGTGTGTGTGTGTGTGTGTGTGTGTGCATGCGTGTCCACGTATATGCGCGAGAGTGGGTACACAGGTGACAATTTATGCAATTCAAATGAAATTTACGTAATTTTGTGTATTTGTGTGTGTGCGTGTGTTTTATGATGACAATTAATGCAGTTCAGGTGAAGACGTTTATGTAATTTTTTCAGGCAATTCAAGTGAAGCCTATGTCATTTTTTTGACATAGAGACATTTTATGCAATTCCGATTTTTCGATATGAAAATACTGTATTTCTTTGAGCATCATGATACTATTACAAAATTCAAGAGAGGCTACGTAATCATACAGGTACTTTGTCGTGGATACGTCACTTTAATGACCAGTAACATACACTGGTGTCCAAAATTAAAGCAACAAACCACTGTTTCTTCGTCCTGTGTCTGATTCACGATATAACCATACAAACTGTCAACAGACGTCCGTACTATAGTGTTCTGCACGGTAGATGGCATCCGTTCAACGGACAGCAACGACATGATGTCTGGTCACCTATGGAATAGAGTAGTGTTTACGAGGTAGTCCTACATCCTCAGTCGCTGTGTACGCAGTCACAGACGGTGCAGTTCTCGGATGTGGCGTCAGTGTATAGAGACCGAAACAGTATACCGAAGACCAGAGCAGGGCCGACCAAGTATGATATCAGAAACAGAGGACCTTTATGTAACTGTAATGGCACGTCGGTACCGATTTAGTACTGACCTGTCAGCATCCACCGGACGTGTTGTATCGAGGCAAATGGTGAACAGAAGGCTTCGGCGGAGTGGCCTCTACTGTCGGAGACGTGCTGTATGTCTACCTCTGATGCGTCTTCACAGAAGGTAACGTCTAGAGTGGAGTCTTCAACATGCCACCTGGACGGGTCGAACAGTGGATCAATGTTCTTTCCGCAAATGAGTCCCTGTTTGGTCTGGAGACTGATTCTCGACGAAATTGCATCTGAAGGGAAAGTGGAATACGATTTCGCGACCCAAACATTGTGGAAAGAGACTGATATTTAGGAGGCTCCCTAATAGTGTGGGCAGGAATTATGGCGAGCACTCGAACACCTCTTCATTAAAGGTGAACCAGCATGGTTTAACTGCTGTCGGATATCGTGACGAGATCTTGGGACCTCATGTTTGGTTGTTGCGACGTGCCTTGGGCCCAGACTTCGTACTGACGGATGATAATGCTCGACTTCATGGAGTAAGGGTGGTTGATGTTTTCTTGGAAACGGAAGATATTGCATGCAAACGGAAGATATTGCGTGGCCTGCTCGCTCCGCCAATTTGAATCCCACAGAACATGTCCGGGATGCATTAGGGAGACGGGCTGCATCACGTCAGCGCCCACTCTCCAAGACCTGCCAGCAGATCTGCAGGAAGAATGTGCGTTATTGCCACAATACGAGACTCGTGACGTCATTCACAACATGCACCGTCGTCGTCAGGCCTGTATTACTGCCAGAAGTGGTCCCACCCCCTACCAGTTGTCAGAATGTGTGGGCAAATCCATTAAGTTGGAAAAAAAGCTATAACATTTTCCTCTACCATTATGTATGTTGCAGTTATTTACGTTTTGTATTCTTCACATTGTTTCTAACAAACTATCGACTGTGTATACTGTTTTGTGGCAATCTTGCAAAATTTCCGCTTATTGCTTCAATTCTGGACACCAGTGTACAACACTGTTATTGGCTGGAGACGGGAGCACAGTGGAGAGGGGGAAGACGAGAGCCAAGGGGTGTGGGACGACAAGTTGGATGGGAGGGGTACAAAGAACAGCTCGGCTAGTTTTATCATTTGTGACTTTCTTTTTAAATAACGTTCCACTGACATATTGCATTATTTAGAATTTCCAACAGCTGACATCTAGCGCTTTCCAATTTCCCACCTCGTACATCGTGCATTTTTCAGTATCCTGCTTCCACTATCCCGCACTTTTTGGCGGCTGCACTGCCGACTAGCAGCTACCGTTTGAAGTATGTGCCAAAGGTCCATAGACGCGCTATTTGAATAAGATGAAGGTAGTGACAGTTTGATTAGATTATCAGACGCCTTTCTACTGATATTCAGTTAGCCAGTGTTTACAAAATACATAGCTAAGATTCATTCGCGTTCAGGTGCATCCCAGCATTCCAAAGTCGCTATGCTGCTATAAATGTCTTAATTTAGAACATAGCAAATTGGCACGTTTTGGATACGCTGCCGGTGGGAAATGTGGTAACCCCTTCATGAATTTTGGTGGAACTTCATTGACCCACCTGTTACGGTAACTACTCAAGTAACTGTCCAGATTAGAAGCGTGACTTTTCTGTTTGTGTTGAGGAATCGAAGGTCCAAGAAATCGAAATACCATCCCTGGTGAAGGAATTGCGTAGGGCACAGAGACCAGTCGTGTTATTATCTTTCACCCACTATGTCACGCCATTGGGCCCCAATGTTGATTCTGTAGCTTGCACATATTATTCAGAAACTGTTAATGAAGTCTGTGTATCAATATTCAAGTTCAAACGAGTAGAAAGTATTAGTTTCCTAGGAGCTAATGTCGAACAGAAGTAAAGACAGTTAATAGAGACATTAATCCATTACCACAATATAACAGCGGGAAACGGTTAGTCCCCATCCAAAACTATAGTTTATTCCACTAAAAAAGTAACAGTTACAGAAAATAAGTCTGATATTGTAAAGGGGACGGGTTTCAATCATTCGATGGAAGAAAATTTCTGCGAAAGACACCTGATCAGATACCTACACCACAGCATCATCAGGAAACAGCAGCACGGTGATGCTCACCCTGTCTGTCACACTCATAGATTTTATAGCTGAACTCAAATGGGTTCACGGCCCGCTAGGGTAGCCGAGAGCGCTAATGCGCTGTTTCCTGGACTGAGATAGGCGCGCCGGACCCAGATCGAATCCGCTTGGCGGATTAACGACGAGGGCGTTTTTAGGCCGTTTTCCACATCCCGCTAGGTGAATACTGAGTTGGTCCCCACTTTACGCCTCAGTTACATGACTCACAAACATTTGCAGACGGTCGCACTACTTCATGGCTTACACGAGACACAGACAACTGTGGTACACTACTTACATCCCAGGGGGTTTGGGGTGGCGGCAGGAAGGGCATCCGGACACACTCTGTCACTGACACTGCCAAATCCGTAATAGCTCGGCCGACCCCAAGTGAAACAGGACAAGTCCCAAAGAAAGAAAGAAAGAAAGAAACTCAAGTGAGTTCACGATCCATGTGGAGGAATTACGGCTCCTGATGAAAACAACGATATTTTGAATTTGTGTCAAAGTGAACAGCTGCAAACCCTTCACTGCTCCTGCAATAAAGGATTACATTTTTCACAATACGGAAACATCACAGGCGAGAGAGCTATCATGTCTCACCTGTCTCCCTCACCGAAGATTTCGAAGTTGTAGTAGTAGTAGTAGTAGTAACAGTAGTCGTTGTTGTTGTTGTTGCCTTCAGTCTGAAGTAGTAACAGTCACAATTTGAAGCCACCAGTTAATACTGTGAGTGAGGCCTCAAAACTCACAGATAAAAAAAAAACCTGTCCTTGCTTCTGTGGATGGAGGAGGCGTTAATGCAAGAGATGTGCTTAGGTTTGTACCTCTGTCTCGGAGGAAGAATTATTGAGTTTTCACCAGTCTGGGGACTTATGCCTCACAAATCCAGGTCATACGATTCACTTGAGTACTTCTTGGAGGTAGTCATTCGGTATTGCCAAATGATTAATATCTCCATCCCTCCTCAACGGGGCCGGCCGCGGTGGTTTAGCGGTTCTAGGCGCTCAGTCCGGAGCCGCGCGACTGCTACGGTCGCAGTTTCGAATCCTGCCTCGGGCATGGATGTGTGTGATGTCCTTAGGTTAGTTAGGTTTAATTAGTTCTAAGTTCTAGGCGATTGTTGACCTCAGAAGTTAAGTCGTATAGTGCTCAGAGCCATCTGAACCATTGGATACTATGTATTGAGCTTTTTGTTGGAAATAGGGGCGTATTAAATGCAACAAATTTCATTAATTAATATATATATTGATAAGCAGTGGTTAAAATACAAAGTTCCTTCAACAGGTTTCTACATGATATTCTTGAATTTACTCCACAAATCAGTTGTTACACGCTTTTACACGCTAAACATTTTTGGTCTCTTTGAGGAGTTATCCCAGAATATGATTCCATATGACATATTAGAATGATAGTAAGCAAAGTAGACAAACTGTTTAAATTTGGAACTGAAAGCTGACTTTAGTACTGTAGAAAGGCAAAGGGGTGGAATTTTCAATGCAGAGTACATATAAGTGGACAACATTCTATTAGAACTACTGATAGCCTTGGAAGAGACAGCCCTGACAAAACTCTACCATCTGCAAGATGTATGAGTTACGCTAAATTCCCTCAGACTTCAAGACGAATATAATAATTCCAGTTCCAAAGAAAGCAGGTGTTGACACATGTGAAAATTACCGAACTATCAGTGTAATAAGTCACGGCTCCAAAATACTAACGCGAATTCTTTACAGACGAATGGAAAAACTGGTAGAAGCCGACCTCGGGGAAGTTCAGTTTGGATTCTGTAGAAATATTGGAACACGTGAGGCAATACTGACCGTACAACTTATCTTAGAAAATAGATTAAGGAAAGACAAACCTACGTTTGTAGAGTTTGTAGACTTAGAGAAACCGTTTGACAATGTTGAGTGGAATACTCTCTTTCAAATTCTGAAAGTGGCTGGGGTAAAATACAGCGAGCGAAAAGCTATTTAAATTTTTTGCAGAAAACAGATGGCAGTTATAAGAGTCGAGGGACATGAGAGGGAAGCAGTGGTTGGGAAGGGAGTGAGGCAGGGTTGTAGCCTATCCCCGATGTTATTCAATCTGTATACTGAGCAAGCAGTAACGGAAACAAAAGAAAAATTCGGCGATGGAATTAAAATCCAGGAGAAGAAATAAAATCTTTGAAGTTCGCCGATGACATTGTAATTCTGTCAGAGACTGCAAAGGACCTGGAAGAGCAGTTGAACGGATTGGACACTGTCTTGAAAGGAGGATTTAAGATGAACATCAACAAAAGCAAAACGAGGAGATGGAATGTAGTCGAATTAAATCGGGTGATGCTTTGGAAATTAGATTAGGAAATGAGACAATTAAAGTAGTAAATGAGTTTTACTATTTGGGGAGAATAATAACTGATGATGGTCGAAGCAGAGAGGATATAGAATGTAGACTGGCAATGGCGATGAAAGCGTTTCTGAAGAAGTGAAATTTGTTAACATCGAGTATAGATTTAAGTTTCAGGAAGTCGTTTCTGAAAGTATTTGTATGGAGTGTAGCCATGTATGGAAGTGGAACATGGACGATAAATAGTTTAGACAAGAAGAGAATAGAAGCTTTCGAAATGTGGTGCTACAGAAGTATGCTGAAGATTAGATGGAGGGATCACATAACTAATGAGGAGGTATTGAATAGAATTGGGGAGAAGAGGAGTTTGTGGCACAACTTGACTAGATGAAGGGATCGGTTGGTACAGCATATTCTGAGGCACCAAGGGATCACCAATTTAGTATTGGAGGGCAGCGTGAAGGGTAAAAATCGTAGAGGGATACCACGAGATGAATACACTAAACAGATTCAGAAGGATGTAGGTTGCAGTAGGTACTGGGAGATGAAGAAGCTTGCACAGGATAGAGTAGCATGGAGAGCTGCATCGAACCAGTCTATGCACTGAAGACCACAACAACTACAATACACATAAAGAATGGAACAGCTGGCTGGAGGATCACATCAAGAACCAGATGATAATGAGCTACAGTCCTGGAATTTAGTCTCAAAAATACTTGAGAAAAGGGATGAATCTCCAAGGGGTCGTCGTGTCTCACTTTTTGGTTGGCTGTAGAACACTGAACATCCACAGAATACTGTCTGAATTTATAGAGAAAGTTTGGTCCAGGAGCTTTCTCCGATCATTATACGTCGTATGAAGACGTCTGACTAGGATTTACACTTTGCTTCGCCGTACCGGGCTTGCCACATGGCGCCAGCGGCAGTGGAATGTTAGTTGACATATCGAGTCATCACTTAAAAATAAATAACTATCCAGAGAAAATACAATCAGTGATTTCCAGCTTTAAATGGTGTGGGAAATTTTCCTCTTCCTTATTTTCCTTTCTAATGTCTCGATACTGACAAGGACAATTTGCTTTACGTAAAGGGCTGTTCGTTGATGAAACTAACTATGGATACTTGTCTTGCTGTCACCCATAAGGCAGAAACTAAAAACTATTCTACCTAACTCATTTTACTCATGAGAAATATAATTTGGATCACCACTTGGAAGCGTGCAGCATACCCTATTGGGGGCGACACACAGACTTTGTGAAAACAAGACGGTCCCCACATCTCTGGAGATAGCGTCCGAGGTGTCCACTTAACTCCTCGTGGCTTCCCGCGTGTACTCAGAACGACTGTGATCTGGTCAGCTGACCACAGACATTCCCAGTGACCAGGTAGTGCACTGGTTAGCACACTGGACTCTCATTCGGGAGGACGACGGTACGAACCCGCGTCCAGCAATCTAGGTTTAGGTTTTCCGTGATTTCCCTATATCTCACCAGGCAAATAAAGGGATTGTTCCTTAGAAAGGGCACGACATATTCCCTTCCCTATCCTTGACATGATGAGAGGCTGTGCTCTGTCTCTAATGAGCTCGATGTCGATGGGACGTTAAGCCCAATCTTCCTCCCTTCCACAGACGCTCCTGGAGAGTTCTTCAAACAGTTATGTCTCTTTCAGTGTGATGGTGTGGTCCATTGTCGGGATGAAATTACAGGCCTCACAGCGGGTGCTCTAGCGGTACGAACGAGGGGAGCGCCGTTCACCAGTGGGAAGTGATAGCGAACGTATCAGGGCCCTATTTAATCCTATGTAAACATCAATCAGTCGAGTACATCTGTGGCATCTCCCTGGACAGTACCCAGTTTGCGTGCATATTGCGTCGCTTCATGTGGTTTTCGACGTACTATTATTTTGCTATCAGAGTATACCTATGTGCACTGCGACTCGTCTCGTTCATTTTTGTTATCTTTGGAGGTTTACTCTAGCTTTCAAAGTAACCTGGATGGGACAGTGTCCGAGCAAATCCGAATCAGTATCCACTTCCAAATCAGTAGCGTTGACGAGGTTCAAATGGTTCAAATGGCTCTGAGCACTATGGGACTCAACTGCTGAGGTCATAAGTCCCCTAGAACTTAGCACTACTTAAACCTGACTAACCTAAGGACATCACACACATCCATGCCCGAGGCAGCATTCGAACCTGCGACCGTAGCAGTCGCGCGGCTCCGGACTGAGCGCCTAGAACCGCTAAACCACCGCGACCGACCCCGTTGACGAGGGATGGAGATATTAATCATTTGGCAATACCGAATGACTACCTCCAAGAAGTACTCAAGTGAATCGTATGACCTGGATTTGTGAGGCATAAGTCCCCAGACTGGTGAAAACTCAATAATTCTTCCTCCGAGACAGAGGTGCAAACTTAAGCACATCTCTTGCATTAACGCCTCCTCCATCCACAGAAGCAAGGACAGGTTTTTTTTTTTTTTTTTATCTGTGAGTTTTGAGGCCTCACTCACAGCATTAACTGGTGGCTTCAAATTGTGACTGTTACTACTTCAGACTGAAGGCAACAACAACAACAACGACTACTGCTACTACTACTACTACTACTACTACTACTACTACAACTTCGAAATCTTCGGTGAGGGAGACAGGTGAGACATGATAGTTCTCTCGCCTGTGATGTTTCCGTATTGTGAAAAATGTAATCCTTTATTGCAGGAGCAGTGAAGGGTTTGCAGCTGTTCACTTTGACACAAATTCAAAATATCGTTGTTTTCATCAGGAGCCGTAATTCCTCCACATGGATCGTGAACTCACTTGAGTTTCTTTCTTTCTTTCTTTGGGCCTTGTCCTGTTTCACTCGGGGTCGGCCGAGCTATTACGGATTTGGCAGTGTCAGTGACAGAGTGTGTCCGGATGCCCTTCCTGCCGCCACCCCAAACCCCCTGGGATGTAAGTAGTGTACCACAGTTGTCTGTGTCTCGTGTAAGCCATGAAGTAGTGCGACCGTCTGCAAATGTTTGTGAGTCATGTAACTGAGGCGTAAAGTGGGGACCAACTCAGTATTCACCTAGCGGGATGTGGAAAACGGCCTAAAAACGCCCTCGTCGTTAATCCGCCAAGCGGATTCGATCTGGGTCCAGCGCGCCTATCTCAGTCCAGGAAACAGCGCATTAGCGCTCTCGGCTACCCTAGCGGGCCGTGAACCCATTTGAGTTCAGCTATAAAATCTATGAGTGTGACAGACAGGGTGAGCATCACCGTGCTGCTGTTTCCTGATGATGCTGTGGTGTAGGTATCTGATCAGATGTCTTTCGCAGTAATTTTTCTTCCGTCGAATGATTGAAACCCGTCCCCTTTACAATACCAGACTTATTTTCTGTAACTGTTACTTTTTTAGTGGAAGAAACTATAGTTTTGGATGGGGACTAACCGTTTCCCGCTGTTATATTGTGGTAATGAATTAATGACTCTATTAACTGTCTTTACTTCTGTTCGACATTAGCTCCTAGGAAACTAATACTTTCTACTCGTTTGAACTTGAATATTGATACACAGACTTCATTAACAGTTTCTGAATAATATGTGCAAGCTACAGAATCAACATTGGGGCCCAATGGCGTGACATAGTGGGTGAAAGATAATAACACGACTGGTCTCTGTGCCCTACGCAATTCCTTCACCAGGGATGGTATTTCGATTTCTTGGACCTTCGATTCCTCAACACAAACAGAAAAGTCACGCTTCTAATCTGGACAGTTACTTGAGTAGTTACCGTAACAGGTGGGTCAATGAAGTTCCACCAAAATTCATGAAGGGGTTACCACATTTCCCACCGGCAGCGTATCCAAAACGTGCCAATTTGCTATGTTCTAAATTAAGACATTTATAGCAGCATAGCGACTTTGGAATGCTGGGATGCACCTGAACGCGAATGAATCTTAGCTATGTATTTTGTAAACACTGGCTAACTGAATATCAGTAGAAAGGCGTCTGATAATCTAATCAAACTGTCACTACCTTCATCTTATTCAAATAGCGCGTCTATGGACCTTTGGCACATACTTCAAACGGTAGCTGCTAGTCGGCAGTGCAGCCGCCAAAAAGTGCGGGATAGTGGAAGCAGGATACTGAAAAATGCACGATGTACGAGGTGGGAAATTGGAAAGCGCTAGATGTCAGCTGTTGGAAATTCTAAATAATGCAATATGTCAGTGGAACGTTATTTAAAAAGAAAGTCACAAATGATAAAACTAGCCGAGCTGTTCTTTGTACCCCTCCCATCCAACTTGTCGTCCCACACCCCTTGGCTCTCGTCTTCCCCCTCTCCACTGTGCTCCCGTCTCCAGCCAATAACAGTGTTGTACACTGGTGTCCAGAATTGAAGCAATAAGCGGAAATTTTGCAAGATTGCCACAAAACAGTATACACAGTCGATAGTTTGTTAGAAACAATGTGAAGAATACAAAACGTAAATAACTGCAACATACATAATGGTAGAGGAAAATGTTATAGCTTTTTTTCCAACTTAATGGATTTGCCCACACATTCTGACAACTGGTAGGGGGTGGGACCACTTCTGGCAGTAATACAGGCCTGACGACGACGGTGAATGTTGTGAATGACGTCACGAGTCTCGTATTGTGGCAATAACGCACATTCTTCCTGCAGATCTGCTGGCAGGTCTTGGAGAGTGGGCGCTGACGTGATGCAGCCCGTCTCCCTAATGCATCCCGGACATGTTCTGTGGGATTCAAATTGGCGGAGCGAGCAGGCCACGCAATATCTTCCGTTTGCATGCAATATCTTCCGTTTCCAAGAAAACATCAACCACCCTTACTCCATGAAGTCGAGCATTATCATCCGTCAGTACGAAGTCTGGGCCCAAGGCACGTCGCAAAAACCAAATATGAGGTCCCAAGATCTCGTCACGGTATCTGACAGCAGTTAAACCATGCTGGTTCACCTTTAATGAAGAGGTGTTCGAGTGATCGCCATAATTCCTGCCCACACTATTAGGGAGCCTCCTAAATATCAGTCTCTTTCCACAATGTTTGGGTCGCGAAATCGTATTCCACTTTCCCTTCAGATGCAATTTCGTCGAGAATCAGTCTCCAGACCAAACAGGGACTCATTTGCGGAAAGAACATTGATCCACTGTTCGACCCGTCCAGGTGGCATGTTGAAGACTCCACTCTAGACGTTACCTTCTGTGAAGACGCATCAGAGGTAGACATACAGCACGTCTCCGACAGTAGAGGCCACTCCGCCGAAGCCTTCTGTTCACCATTTGCCTCGATACAACACGTCCGGTGGATGCTGACAGGTCAGTACTAAATCGGTACCGACGTGCCATTACAGTTACATAAAGGTCCTCTGTTTCTGATATCATACTTGGTCGGCCCTGCTCTGGTCTTCGGGATACTGCTTCGGTCTCTATACACTGACGCCACATCCGAGAGCTTTTAGCCATTGGGCAGCATCATTTTGCGACTGTCCAGATTCCATTCTTCCTATGGCCAACCACCGCAGGGCGCCTGGTGGACGTGTCCTATGTGCCTTACTGCACCGTCTGTGACTGCGTACACAGCGACTGAGGATGTAGGACTACCTCGTAAACACTACTCCATTTGATAGGTGACCAGACATCATGTCGTTGCTGTCCGTTGAACGGATGCCATCTACCGTGCAGAACACTATAGTACGGACGTCTGTTGACAGTTTGTATGGTTATATCGTGAATCAGACACAGGACGAAGAAACAGTGGTTTGTTGCTTTAATTTTGGACACCAGTGTATGTTACTGGTCATTAAAGTGACGTATCCACGACAAAGTACCTGTATGATTACGTAGCCTCTCTTGAATTTTGTAATAGTATCATGATGCTCAAAGAAATACAGTATTTTCATATCGAAAAATCGGAATTGCATAAAATGTCTCTATGTCAAAAAAATGACATAGGCTTCACTTGAATTGCCTGAAAAAATTACATAAACGTCTTCACCTGAACTGCATTAATTGTCATCATAAAACACACGCACACACACAAATACACAAAATTACGTTAATTGCATTTGAATTGCATAAATTGTCACATGTGTACCCCACGCTCGCGCATATACATGGACACGCATGAACACACACACACACACACACACACACACACACACACACACACACACACACGCACACACTTACACACACTTCAGCAAAGTGAGCCAACAACCTATTGTTTGCAGCTGCATATCTATGCGAAAACTGTACAATACTACCACTAACGCCACGGTTAGCGAATTGCAATTTTTTTATGTCCATAACAAGTTGCAGTTTTACAGTAGAAGTTTCCACTAATGCATCCCACGCCAACCCGAGTAAAGACACATCATACTCTCCATTAGTCAAAGCAAAACTTCAGTTTTCAAACATAAGTAGCAGTAATCTCCTAATGTCTTGCGTCCAAATAAACTCCAAAATTTGCAGGCTCTTTGCTAATCCGATTCTTTGAATGTCGTTCCACCAGTCAACAAGCTTTTCAACACTTCAATGGGCGGTAATTGTTCCTCCAACAAAATGAAAAATGCAAATTCTATTTCGAAAAAAACTTCTAGAAATTATGAATAGTAGTATTTTTGTCAAATCTATGTAAAACATGATAAAGATAAGTGATATGAAGCTATTAAAAAGTTGCGTAGGTAGATATGGAGCCACTGCTCTGATTCTTCTTCTTCTTCGTCTTCTTCTTCTTCTTAGCTGGAGCGGGATCCGCTTTTTGGGTCAATGGAACAGCAGTAGCATTTCTAGAGTTAAAGAGACATGATTTAAAGAAACGCTGTTTAAAGAGGCGTGATTTGAAGGTACAAATAATGTGATTTAAAAGGGCAGTAGATAAGTAGTGCCAATACGAGGACAGATATCGATCTTATCTCAAAGTCACTCATAAGGACTGCTGCTGTAGGGCTACACACTTGTTCTAGGTGTATTAAGGTGAACCCCTCTCCCCTCCTCAAAGGAAACCACTGGAAATTGATCAAGGTCACCAACACGAACTTCCGTATTACCGGCACAGCTTTAGCAAGTGGACTGATTTAGGAAATAACTCCATACAGCTGCGAGGCACCCACATGCCTTGCTCATACTGTGGCATCAAGCAGTCAGGCCTGCAAGATGAGTGGTCTGCCATGCGAGTGGGCTCATTCTTACTTATCGAGTAACATGAACTCTAGTACTCACAATTAAGTTACAAGTTATTCTCCTGTCTCAATATTACGCAACGGAAACGCACATCTGACTATTAGTAGTTTACACAACACTGACTTCACTACGCACTGGCAATACCACATTTTCTTTCTTATTTAACGGTTTTCATTAACACGTGGCCATCGCACTGGATATGAATGGCGCACACATTATCAATTCTGGATATCATGACAACATACAATTCGAAGGAAAAGGCCAACAATCTTTTTCTTTTCACTATCTTATTTATTCCGATAGCCAAAACATACAAATTCTGTAACCTACAACAATAACACATGAGAAATTCCGCCCAATGGGCATGCCTTTAAATTGGTGATTCTCTATCTTATGGTCTCGTAATTATTTAATGCTACATTGCACTTTCTGGATAGGATGGTGGATCTTTTGCTATATCTCACACATCGACTCTCACAACCATCATCACGAAACTTTCCTCCAGACCGAGCGGTACAAAAGGAACATGCATAACCCACTACCTCTGAAACTACCTTGCTACTCTCCCATGCAAACCACACATACTTAAATTACATGACATACACCACACTGCAACATGGAATACAACACAAGAAATAGTCACAACATTATAATCACATCACTTTCAGCTTTCCCACTTCAATTAGTATTCATCCCAGTTTCACACGACACTGCCCCATTTCATAACTTTTCTTTCCTACTACGAACTCTGGAGGATATATGCACGTCTTCCTGTGCAATGCAAGCCAAGTGTCGTTGCTGGATAGACGGCTGACTCACCTTGCTTCTCTCTCACAGTATTATACACTGCTGGAAATGGAAAAAAGAACACATTGACACCGGTGTGTCAGACCCACCATACTTGCTCCGGACACTGCGAGAGGGCTGTACAAGCAATGATCACACGCACGGCACAGCGGACACACCAGGAACCGCGGTGTTGGCCGTCGAATGGCGCTAGCTGCGCAGCATTTGTGCACCGCCGCCGTCAGTGTCAGCCAGTTTGCCGTGGCATACGGAGCTCCATCGCAGTCTTTAACACTGGTAGCATTCCGCGACAGCGTGGACGTGAACCGTATGTGCAGTTGACGGACTTTGAGCGAGGGCGTATAGTGGGCATGCGGGAGGCCGGGTGGACATACCGCCGAATTGCTCAACACGTGGGGCGTGAGGTCTCCACAGTACATCGATGTTGTCGCCAGTGGTCGGCGGAAGGTGCACGTGCCCGTCGACCTGGGACCGGACCGCAGCGACGCACGGATGCACGCCAAGACCGTAGGATCCTACGCAGTGCCGTAGGGGACCGCACCGCCACTTCCCAGCAAATTATGGACACTGTTGCTCCTGGGGTATCGGCGAGGACCATTCGCAACCGTCTCCATGAAGCTGGGCTACGGTCCCGCACACCGTTAGGCCGTCTTCCGCTCACGCCCCAACATCGTGCAGCCCGCCTCCAGTGGTGTCGCGACAGGTGTGAATGGAGGGACGAATGGAGACGTGTCGTCTTCAGCGATGAGAGTCGCTTCTGCCTTGGTGCCAATGATGGTCGTATGCGTGTTTGGCGCCGTGCAGGTGAGCGCCACAATCAGGACTGCATACGACCGAGGCACACAGGGCCAAGACCCGGCATCATGGTGTGGGGAGCGATCTCCTACACTGGCCGTACACCACTGGTGATCGTCGAGGGGACACTGAATAGTGCACGGTACATCCAAACCGTCATCGAACCCATCGTTCTACCATTCCTAGACCGGCAAGGGAACTTGTTGTTCTAACAGGACAATGCGCGTCCGCATGTATCCCGTGCCACCCAACGTGCTCTAGAAGGTGTAAGTCAACTACCCTGGCCAGCAAGATCTCCGGATCTGTCCCCCATTGAGCATGTTTGGGACTGGATGAAACGTCGTCTCACGCGGTCTGCACGTCCAGCTTGAACGCTGGTCCAACTGAGGCGCCAGGTGGAAATGTCATGGCAAGCCGTTCCACAGGACTACATCCAGCATCTCTACGATCGTCTCCATGGGAGAATAGCAGCCTGCATTGCTGCGAAAGGTGGATATACACTGTACTAGTACCGACATTGTGCATGCTCTGTTGCCTGTGTCTATGTGCCTGTGGTTCTGTCAGTGTGATCATGTGATGTATCTGACCCCAGGAATGTGTCAATAAAGTTTCCCCTTCCTGGGACAATGAATTCACGGTGTTCTTATTTCAATTTCCAGGAGTGTAGTTTGAATCAAGCATCACACGGAAACATAACACGCAAAGTAATATTAAGAACATATTCATCACACACGTGAGTCCTCAACTGATACCATGGACGAGTACTTCTCTTTATCCTTTGTCTCATACACAGATTGAGAATCACACAGTACTCACCACTTGGAAGTACTCGTCTCTAATTTCAAGTCCTGCACACGCCATTTCTTAAATATTTCCAACTTATAGTACACACGCTAGTAATTCAGTTTAACTTAAGCACTCGGAAGTATTTCATCTTATTGCTACACGTGGTTTCATTGTGACCGTTGGTCACTTCCGAAGATAACTACGATCCCCTTAATATTACCTGCCTGACATTTAATTCTCCCCACAAAAGTTCCTGAAATAGAGAAATTATTATTCCAAACTACTCTTAAGTATTTCACATGCACACCATGTCTCCACTCTTTTGTCTTTACGGAGCACACCTAAGACGGGTCTTACCAACAGTAGATCCAGCGGCAGAGTGCTGAAAGATGGCCGTTCTTCAGGTCCTCTCGCACCTCTGCCGAAGTGGGGGAGCATCTTGCTACCGTATTGGTCAGCCACATTTCAGGCACTCAAAGCTCCGGTAAATTTCATCTCTTTGGTTCCACCAAAGGTGGCCAAAGGATCATCTCAAAGATGATCATATATTCACATTCACTATCTGCGGTTAGCAGACAACCATACATTCATTCATTTCACAGATCTCGCCAAACTGGATGTAGGGATTTATTTTGTGGGAGTGCACATGTGATCAGTTAAGTAAATAAATTGTCATTCTTTCCCACACTGGTATCCGGCTTCGCTGTATTAATTGAAATTGAGTTATTTTTACAAAAAATATGTTGTTCTGACAAGAATAATGAAGTATGTTTTACCTATTTTCAATGTCGGGCGGTACTGTACCCTTTCACCACCGGCTACCCATGCAGAAAGAAATGTTACATTACTATCCTTGTAATGCGAGGGTAGTTCCGAACATTTTTTTTTAAGAAAGCTGTATTAGAACAAACGTAGCAAGTCATCATAATAACCACGAGGAGACCTTAGCCCCTGGTGACCTCAAATAGACGACCAAATGCTGTTACTTTACCAAATTATTGACCCAGTTATTGCATTATTGTACTCTCCACAATTCGGAGTAACGTACACATACAAATTTACAACAATCCATATGACAAATAAAACATTACATCATACAAATAAAAAATAATGTTGAGATAAAAAATTTGCTTAGTTACTGGGATCTTCGTTATTTTTATGAGTAATCCAAACTTCACTAATCCTATAACAAATTAAAAAAATACTAATTGTACTCATGAAATTTTAAATAGCTCACCGTGCAAACACAGAGCAAGTAATCTGACATTCATAAATTGCAGGGTAAAAACCTTTACACAGCAAAGTCTAAATACAAAACAAAATCAACAAAAGAAAAACATTGCATACACTAGTTACATGTAGAATGTCAGGCTGCATACCATTACTCTAAAATATACATCAAACCTATAGAGAAATAAAACTGAGAAGAAAAACAATGAAATATACCACAAGTTACATACTGGTTACGTAATATAGTTCCTCTAAGACATCATGTCATACCTCATTAACTATCATCACTTAAGCAATTGCCACCACTACTCGACTGTGAGTTTAACCTTATCCTTGTCCACCAATACAAATACCTGCTGCTGAGCTAGTCAGTACATCAACTTTGATCAATACACGCAGTAAATAGTTAGCAATAAGTGCTTGAATCCACCAGTAGGTCTCGTATCTTACTCTACTGCTCATTTCTCTGTTGTTACACATTTAGACGACAAGAACTTGCATTACGACTAGCCTTCGTTACACTTTAATGTGAAATATCACCACTGTGATAATGCAAATAAGTGGCTTCAGTCAACACACCAACAAGATTATTACTGTCCATGACATCAAAATGCATAAGTTAATTCCGACATTTGTTGTGCAATGCAAACTCTTGTCCCCTGTGACAACCTTACTGACCAATGCAACAAGAGCCACTACGTTAGCATTATGCCACTGGCTGATAATTAAAGCATCATTGTACCAAATATCTAATAAACATGCTATGTGAACTTGATAACGCCGAACAAACAAAAAAAAACACTAACTATTCTAAACACAAATGTTAATGAAATACAATTACACTTTCTGTCCCTTCAGGAATGAAACATATAGAAAAGGTTACACAATTACAAGTACAAATACTTTATTCCCTATCTTGCGAGTCACCCGGAATCATTTCATTCTGTGATTTTCTTGGGGTCAAAAAGTTGCTGATAGTTTTCCTAGAAACACTGTCTCGGTGTCAAAGCTCTCCCATGGTTACCCGGACGAAAGTCTTTAAGTCACTCAAATCGGCATTTTGAACACATTGAACACAAATGTCATAGTCACTCTCAGAGTTCCATTCACACGAATCTGGTCGTCCAGAAATGGCCCTACAACTACTATAACCCACAGTTCTGTCCTTTCAGTTCATGGTGTAATTAAAAGTCGTAAGTTCCAACAAACAGCACTTATTCCCGCACCAAGTAAAGAAATTTCTCCTACTACAAATGCAAATGTCAATGTCCCACTTTAGTTTCTAGTGTTCAGACAATAATTAGTCACCATACAACAACTGTCCTCTTTACGTATAACAAGCGTCCCACATGCAATTTACAAAGCACACTTAACAAGTCACTGCCAAAAGTTTATGGATCCCACCGTTCAGTGGTCAAGAGAAAACAAAACAATCGTCCTGTCTGATAAAGACAAAATCTTTTCCACCACTCACAATGTGGAAACACCAGTCCTTCACTTTCCACCTTATGGAGACATATGAGCATTCATCTTGTTTCACAGCTCCACAGTCCAGTACTAGTTAATAGTTGCTGTTAAAAAATGCCCGCCAGACTCTGCCGCGCGTCGTTCATTCTGCCGTCACTCCGCCGCCACGCGAGCCGTTTAGCAGAAAAAAAGCACCCGCTGTTGCCGCTGTGGGATACTGTCTCCAGTCGTAAGGGTGGGGAACTTGTGAATGGCCAGTCGTAGGTACGTGTCGCTCCAGGCCGTTGACCTGCTGTAGCAGGCGCGTGGAGTGTACCCCGACCGGCAGTGGAGTGGGGAGTGCCGCGGCTCTGTCGCCTCTCCCATGGCGGCGTCAGCTTGGCGTCCCGCTAGCGGTATGGGCGCGTTCCGCGTAGCACCTCAGTGCTACAACACCCAATCAGTCAGACCCTTCCGTGCATCTCGCAACATTACAAAGGATATTCTTACAGTATTTAAATACTCATTGATTACATGTATGATCTATTAGATACATTGGTAATAAAAGAATTTTTATTCTAAAAAAACATAAAATCATACACCCTACTTTTCTACACATACATCAACATTTATCCCTTTTCTATATACAGCCCACACTTGTGCAAATGGTTGTACCTGTCGTCCCTCATACAAAACATGAAAGTGTCCAAAAAAACAAAAAAAAAAGGAATAAGAAACAATCTATACAGCTCACAATTACAATTTCAAATAGTAGACTACTTTAACATCCTATCACAGTGAAAATATTAGAAACTGTTGATTCTAAAACTACAATATACAACGCACCTTTGTGCTTGTGACAGACTGAAATTAATACCCCTCGAAAGTGTTGTAACAAAAAAAAAAAAAATTAGAAATAATCTACACAGCTCACAATTACCTACCACATGATGTTAAATAGTAAACTACTTTAACATCCTAACACAATAAACATTTTAGGAACTGATGACTGTCTACAGCTCGTGGTCGTGCAGTAGCGTTCTCGGTTCCCACGCTCGGGTTCCCGGGTTCGATTCCCGCCGGGGTCAGGGATTTTCTCTGCCTCGTGATGACTGGGTGTTGTGTGCTGTCCTTAGGTTAGTTAGGTTTAAGTAGTTCTAAGTCCTAGGGGACTTATGACCATAGATGTTGAGTCCCATAGTGCTCAGAGCCATTTGAACCATTTTTTGAACTGATGACTCTAAATCTACAACATGCAATGCACCTTTGTGCTTGTGACAGACTGAAATTAGTATCTCTTTATATATTTTACCTTTTATTATATATAACAACATTTCTAGGACATGTACGTACCATCCACATGATGTCAGATCCTGACCTGCCATCGAGGTTCATCCAAATCAAACAATAAAGCACAATAATGTTTTAGTTATGGTTCGATAGCATCCCCTTTACAGGAGTGTGCGCATTGATCAAACTACTTTACGACACTCACTCATCAGACACCACATTTTCCTTCTCATTCAATCCATTAATACACTAACAGAATAGGTCTAGAAGTCAGCTAACCTTAACACCACCACACTCACGACAACATACCATGCCTTTGCTCCCTTCTACTCATAACGCCACCACACTCACGACAACATACCATACATTTGCTCCCTTATACTCAACCACATAACACATGAAGTTGTTTCGGAGATAGCATTCCAGTCTCCGAAATCGTCTTTCACTCTGGCATCTTTCTCCATCGGCTTACCTCTGCATTCACTTTACCGATTATTCATTCTGCTAAATATCAACTTAGAATTGCGAAATTTCATCTAAGAACAAAAAATACACAAGTTATTCATCCTGCAAAATAACTGTACACATTCTTGGTACCGTTTTGATTGGTTATACTGGTACCAGGCTTCAACAACAACAACAAAAGTTATTTTTTTCATATTGCAAATGTTATGTTAAGAATTAGATTTACACTTATATTACATCTTACGTCAGTATTCCACAACGTTCACCATCTGGATCTCATACTCCCTTTATGTCCTTTCACGTTGTGCAGTTGTCCTCATCTCTTCATTCGTATTTCGGCTCTCCGTCCGTCCATTACTCCATCATTTCCTGGTCTTCATTCGCCATTCGCATCAGTCTCGATTGCAGCATGCACAGGCCTCTCTGCAACATACATCTAAGACATGTCCACATTATTAATTCTACTCACCTTCATTTACCACTGTTTCATCACGTCGAATCTCTCTATATTAATCACACTGCTTCACGTCGCTTCTCTCCTTAAATATCACCTTTATCCACTACTATTTGTCACGTCGTTTCTCTCTCTATCTACCATCTTTATCTACTCATTAATCATCACATCGTTTCTGCTTGACTCTTATTCATATGACAAAAAATAAGTACATACACCACTCTGTCGACTCCTGTTCATGACTCATTCGACCAGTCTATTCCGTCATACTTCCTGACATCCCACCTGAAAATTCTTATGTTCGATTTGACCTTGCACAACGTTACACACCATAAATAAATCCACTGACTATCTATCATAACTTGCCTACTTTCGATATACCCTTACCTTTTCCATAATTTGATGTTAGAAATGTGATGAAGCCCACACGATTGTTTTCCCTTGATCGTCTCAATCAGTACAGCATTTTCATGGACAATCCGCCTCACTCTGAATGGTCCACTATACACAGTAAAGAATTTGCTAGTTAGGAATCTGTGTTTACATGAAAATTAAATGTGTGCAGAGAATATACAAGCTGGGAGAAAGGTACAGCACAAGTGTTAGAAACTTTTGTGCTAGTGGCCTCTTTCCCTAACACCAGATTCCGAACATCCATACGCAGCACTTCATTATAACTGTCACCACGACAATGACATACTATAGATCAGTTGGCAGCTAATCTAAAAACTTTGGTCACAATGTTGACTTTTTAAATTACGTGTTAAGTACCTGCAATAGTCAAATCGCTCTAATTAAACTGGACTCATTGGCATTATTACATAATATTTTTAGCAACTGGTTTTTGAGGAAACAGTCCTTTTACTTTAGTGTTCCAAACCAAAATTTGCAAATTTTGCTCTGAGAGACCAGCCTAACAGATTCCATTACTGGTGTTTTATTCTGTGATCAGAAGTATGGTATTTGGACTCCTGCATATCCGTGGAGTATGTCTGCTGCATAGACAATTTTCAATGCCAGCGGCAAGTGTTTTAAGGCAACATGCTAAGGGCTGATATGTTGATAAGTTGGATCCATCAATCTATTACGAAAACAAAGAAATGCCAGGATTCCATGCTCTCCTGTCATTCTGATAATTTCTGCTGTTCCTATCCTCGACTATGTCTGACCTATGAGTCGTATTTCCGTTTACGATGTTGCTGTCATTACCAAGTTCCTGTAACAAGTGTTGAAATGACGAAGAATCGTCAAAGCCTCTGCCTGCTATCGCTATATCTCTGCGCAGTTTCACTGGCAACTTCGTTATACAGGTCCTAATGAGCTCCCCAGGTTCGTATGACACCTCCAAATACCTATTTCGTCTCAGCATTTCCTGATAGCACACCACTGGATCTCTTATACCACCTTCGTTATAATATGGCATCAGCAATATGCTTTGCTTAAGCTGGTCCTGCTTACTTTTCGACCAGAATTCATTCAAAAACTTGTCACAAAATTTCTTGTAGCTACTACAGTCTTTAATAACTTCCTGCATTTTCGCTCTAGCCTCGTCCCTCAAATGATTACACAAACTTCATTTTGAGGAGCGGTCCCCACGATGAAGGTAATGAATCTTGAAATTGAGACAGCCTTGGACTATACCCAGTTGGGTTTGCCACCTGTTTTATCCGACACAACCGTTCTTCTGACTCTCTGAATTCGTCTTCCTCTTTCTGCCTATATTCCTTTTTTGAATTTATCTCACTCTCCGTCTGCAATCTACCTGGTAGTGTGTCACCTTCGCCATTGCACATTATTTGCAACTGTGCTAGTTCTTCCCTATGTTTCCTATTTATTTCTAATTGTGCCTCTTTAAACTGTAATAGTGATTGTATCTCCTCCTGGTCGGAATAAACCTCTCGCTGCGTACTGTCAGAACCTGTCTCGCTTCTTATACTGATCTTTTCTACATCTGCAATAATCTTATTCTTTCTGACTACTACCTCTGCAACTTCATCCATGTGTTTATTTAGCGCCACTTCTTGCCGGGTGACTTGAGCTTCCGCGCTGTCTAATACTCCTTGTTTATCTGCAAGTAAGTCCTCCACTACCTCTTTGATTCGCTCATCTGGCAACACGTCCCTACGTTCTGTAATGTCACTCTCTATTGCAATTATTCGTACCTCCAAATTATTGGCTTTTTCTTTCACGGCGTCACATACTTGCTTCAACGCACCCAGATTCTTCTCCCCCTCATCTAACCGATTTTTAACTGTGGGCAGACGCTCATCGATAACTGAGTGTAGCCTCCTCATTGCCTCTTTATCTCCATTATCCAATGCCTCCATACTTTCCTTACTATATTTATCCATCGCATCCAATCTTTCCTTATTATCTTTATCCATCGCTTCCAATATTTCCTTAATCTCCCTATCTCTCTCCTTATTATCTCTATCCATCGTCTGTAAAAACTGCAATAGCAGATTGTCATTTGCTACTTTCGGTGCCCTCACCTTGTTCGCCTGAGAAACCGTCACTTCGCTAAGGGTAGCTACACTTTCACCGGACGTAGTCCCAGCTCGCCCGCATCGTCGGGAAAAGCCCCTGACTGTGGACAAAGCCCACTGCCTAAAGGATCACCTAGCCGCGGTCCGCTGACCAATTCAGCGCCTTCCGAGTGCTTTCTGTTCTCGCTCATTAACCCAAGGTCGACATCTACTTCCTGTTCCACTGCTACGTTCACCCCAGAATCACTCTCCTCCATGGTGACTACACTTTTCGACTGCGACCTAGTTACTACAGACATGACGCAAAAAAAATTATACAACGTACTTCCAGTCTTGGACGATATAGCAATTAATTACATTAAAAAAATATAAGATCCTCACCAATCCAGAAAGAAATTGCAAACAAAAAATTTTACTTATTAGCCCTATTACAATATATCCTATCAAAAGAAATCTTAACAGCAAACCCTAACAGCAAAATCCTGGCAAGGTCGAATCATGAGAGGCACCCACATGCCTTGCTCATACTGTGGCATCAAGCTGTCAGGTCTGAAAGATGAGTGGTCTGCCATGCGAGTGGGCTCATTCTTATTTATCGAGTAACATGAACTCTAGTACTCACAATTAAGTTACAAGTTATTCTCCAGTTTGAATATTACACAACGGAAACGCACATCTGACTATTAGTAATTTACATAACACTGACTTCACTACGCATTGGCAATACCACATTTTCTTTCTTATTTAACGGCTTTCATCAAAACGTGGCCATAGCACTGAATATGAATGGCGCACACATTATAAATTCTGGATATCATGACAACATACAATTCGAAGGAAAAGGCCACCAGTCTTTTTTTTTTCACTACCTTATTTATTCCGATAAATTCTATAACCTAAACACACAAATTCTGCAACTTACAACAATAATACATGAGAAATTCCGCCCAATGGGCGTGGCTTTAAATTGGTCATTCTCTATCTTATGGTGTCGTAATTATTTAATGGTACAGTTCACTTTCTGGATAGGATGGTGGATCTTTTGCTGTATCTCACACTTCGACTCTCACAACCATCATCACGAAACTTTCCTCCAGACCGAGCGGTACAAAAGGAACATGCATAACCCACTACCTCTGAAATTACCTTGCTATTCTCCCATGCAAGCCACACATACTTAAATTACATGACATACACCACACTGCAACATGGAATACAACACAAGGAATACTCACAACATTATAATCACATCACTTTCAGCTTTCCCACTTCAATTAGTATTCATCCCAGTTTCACACGACACTGCCCCACTTCGTAACTTTTCTTTCCTACTACGAACTCTGGAGGATATATGCACGTCTTCCTGTGCAATGCAAGCCAAGTGGCGTTGCTGGATAGACGGCTGACTCACCTTGCTTCTCTCTCACAGTATTATAGTTTGAATCAAGCGTCACACTCAAACATAACACGCAAAGTAATATTAAGAACATATTCATCACACACGCGAGTCCTCAACTGATACCATGGACGAGTACTTCTCTTTATCCTTTGTCTCATACACAGATTGAGAATCACACAGTACTCACCACTTGGAAGTACTCGTCTCTAATTTCAAGTCCTGCACATGTCATTTCTTAAATACTTCCAACTTATAGTACACACGCTAGTAATTCAGCTTAACTTAAGCACTCGGAAGTATTTCAACTTATTGCTACATGTGGTTTCATTGTGACCATTGGTCACTTCCGAAGATCCCCTTGATATTACCTGCCTGACATTTAATTCCCCCCACAAAAGTTCATGAAATAGAGAAATTATTATTCCAAACTACTCTTAAGTATTTCACATGCACACCATGTCTCCACTCTTTTGTCTTTACGGAGCACACCTAAGACGGGTCTTACCAACAGTAGATCCAGCGGCAGAGTGCTGAAAGATGGCCGTTCTTCAGGTCCTCTCGCACCTCTGCCGAAGTGGGGGAGCATCTTGCTACCGTATTGGTCAGCCACATTTCAGCCACTCAAAGCTCCGGTAAATTTCATCTCTTTGGTTGCACCAAAGGATCGTCTCAAAGATGATCATATATTCACATTCACTATTTATGGTTAGCAGATGGCCATACATTCATTCATTTCACAAATCTCACCAAACTGGATGTAGGGATTTATTTTGTGGGAGTGCACATGTGATCAATTAAATAAATAAATTGTCATTCTTTCCCACACTGGTATCCGGTTTCGCTGTATTAATTGAAATTGAGTTATTTTTACAAAAAATATGTTGTTCTGACAAGAATAATGAAGTATGTTGTACCTATTTTCAATGTCGGGCTGCACTGTACCCTTTCACAGCTTCCATCTGTATAAAATGGTGTGTATCTCCTGTACCAATTGGAGGCACATTAAAATGGCTGGAAGACCTCCCCTCCCCACTGTACCAATGAGATTCAGTCTCCCCCTGTCCCTTATCATCCTTTATAACTACTTCAGTTGTGCAGACCTCTTCATTCAAGGTCTGAGCGTCATAGGAAGAAATTCATGTTTGTTATAACCAGATTATGTGGGTTGTCCAGATAGTAAGTCCCCATTGGTCGCGAAATGGAAACCACAGGAAAACCAGAAACGTTTTATTTACAACAGTTAGGTACACCTTCCACCTACTAGTCGCCGCTCCAACTTCGAGTTTTGTCGTGCTTTCCAATATCCTCGTCATAGAAAGCAGTCGCCTGTGCTTTCGGCCAGTTATCTGCACTGGTCTGCCGCTTGTTGACTGTGGAGGAATTTTGTCTTCATAGACTCAGGCAGGGGGAGACAATTGCGGACTGTATTGTCGGTGATCAAACACTTCTCAGCGGAAAGGCTGCAGGAGCGTCTTCATTGCCCCTGCAGTATGCGGCCGAGAATTGGCATGAAGAAAGAACTGCTCGACAGTTGTGTTATGTGGTCTGCATGACACAGGCGAAATCTCTAACCAGGCCCTCGTATTTGGAGGGAGACGCTCTTCCCTACGCATCTTTACGTGCTCACTGTTCACTAAAAACAGAAAAGAGTGACGCGACACGAACGACGTGCATACTAGAGACACTGCCCAACACATCTGTGCAAAGCTTTACCGGATTTTCCCAGTGGTTTCCTTTTCGTGACTGGTCGGAACTTATTTTCTGGACAACCCTCGTATTATTAACAGTAATTTCCTATTGACTGGTTTTGGAAATAACGATGATACAAAATTAACAAAAGGCATATTAGTAACAGTTTCCTTTGCTATAAATTTTCGCGAAATAATTTTTTGTTTTTATTAACTATTTCTTTGCTTTATAGTTTTATTTGATTAGCTATTTGTTTCTGATGACGTAAACACAGTGGTATTTCTTTATCAACCTATTTTTTATATCAATAACTTGCAAAGCTAATTTTTTTACATTTTTTGTTTGTCTATTTATACATCCTTTTTTTCTTACTTGCAGTTATTTGTTCTATTTATAAAGTTATTATTTTTTGTTTCTAACACTACTAGGTAAACTAAAAACTTAAATACTGTATTTCCCATTTTAAGCCTTTTTGCATTCTGCATATTCATTATTTACATTCCATTTCTGTCATTCTATTTACACACACACACACACACACACACACACACACAAACACACACACACACACACAAAGCGTGGAATCAGGCATGCATACTCACACACACAATTATGATAATCAGTTCATCCAATTTTTCTGCACATACATCCACTATTTGTTAATAAATTAACCAGCCACACTGAAGCGCTCAGTGACTCAATGAATAGTATTAGCACGGGATTGTTCCAACCATCCCTGCAGATGAACCATTTGTCGTCACGATACGACAGCCTGACTTTCAGCTGCAGTGCATTATGTAACTGGTGGTCTCACGACAGAAAGACTACCTGGCGCACCGTATGTGGAGCGGCGCCAACGTCCTAGAGTAGGCACCTCTTGTAATCCACGATTATGAGAGCCTTTGAGGCCGCACGATGCACATCCTTAACCTGCCTCTGGGTGACTCCTGGATCCTTGCAGTATGCATACATATTGAATTGGAGCCCCACAAATACTGCATTCTGTGAACCATTCGCTTTATCTTTCATCAGGCCAATGCCCTTCTTGTTTTGTGATGTTAGTCCGAAAGGATTATCGACCACATATTTGGACATGTCTAATTCCTTATGATGGTATTTAATTACT
Organism: Schistocerca nitens; assembly: GCF_023898315.1. Taxonomy (NCBI): domain Eukaryota; kingdom Metazoa; phylum Arthropoda; class Insecta; order Orthoptera; family Acrididae; genus Schistocerca; species Schistocerca nitens. The sequence goes on from NC_064617.1 coordinate 860,033,018, forward strand.
CCATGTGAGTAAAGTAACTTGGGATCAGTGAAGTTTGACTTGGGAAACCAATAGTGCGATCGGTATATGTGGAGTGTGGAAAGGTCCAGAACACTCACAGCGCTAGAGACAGGCTTCGGATCTGCACTGGCTTCTTAAAAGATGATGACCCAATTTAAATTTGGCATGGCGATATAATCTCTTGCACCATATCTACTGCTCTACCTCTAAATTAAACTGATTTTCGTGATAATATTTAACAGTTTCCATTGCTTTTCTGTAAATTTAGTTGTTCATTAGTTTTTTAAACACAGTTTTCAAAGTCAAAAGTCATGAGAGCCCTCTCCTCAGTGTTTACATGAATGTACTGCTTCAGCCAGCAACACTGCGGGTCATCCCAAAAAGTTCCAAGCCCAATCTGAGATGTTGCTAGAGGTTTCTATAGTACCGAATTTATCGCTGCTTGTTCCTCATTGTTGTCAACAGCTTTGGGACGTAACGCTTTCGTGGGACTAGGCACTCCAGACACAGCGGTAAGTCACTGTACATGTCATGCAAATGGGTAAGATATGGCCATTCTACCTCCAGAACATCTCTATCACTAGCTACATCATAGATATTCTCCTTGAATCTGGCGATTTCGTCCTTGGGAATCCATCGGAATTCTCCATAGGCATGGCTTCCCCATAGTTGTCTTTTACATTCAAGTTAAGTATCTAGCTTAAATTGTCAGATAGCCTGTACTCTTCCTCACCCATTCGTGAGCACCTTAGCATGCATTAGCAAACTTCCCGGCGAATCCCATGTTCGACGATGAGCAGCATGTCAGCTTTGGTCAACAGTCCATACAAACACACACATAGTTCAGTTACGCTATGTTGTGTGATGTTTTCCCATGCAGAACACACTCCTACAGTACATTCATGTAAACACTTAAGAGAGGGCTCTCATGACTTTTGACTTTGAAAACGATTTTTTAAAACCTAATGAACAACTACATTTCCAGAAAAGCAATGGAAACTGTTAAGATTATCACGAAAATCACACACTCCTACACCCCTCCCCCAAGGCCAACTGCAATGCATCATCCATCAGAAGCTATCCTGTATTACATGTGAGAGTATCCTGTTCCTGACACTGCTTCAGACGTACCACGAGATGTATCCACATTTTGGAGCTACGTCGAACTTCAGTTGTGTGGATCCACCTCAGACGTAACGCAGGTGGATCCACGCTAAACAATGGCGTAATGGTACTGGATCATTGTCGGACATTACCCTGGAGTTAACGACGGTGGATCCACGCCCATATTCCTTGCGTGTTACTAACGGATACACCTTCGGATGACTTCTGAACACCTATTCCCCGAACCTGCTCTGGACTATGTGGGCCCACTGTGGGAAGACGTCTCACAAAGTAACGTAACTGAGGCTTGTGTGTTTAAACAGACTAACTTTCACTCTCAGACTCAGCAGCAATCCGTGTACGACTGTGTGTTTTAGCGTTGACTTGGGTCCCTTTTCTCTTTTGCCTATCTGATAGACTATTTGATCTTCCTTGTCAGTTTATAAATGGTCTTTACTCCATGTTTGCGCAGTATACGGCCGATTCTGTCCGTCACTCTGGAAATGTATGGCAGGAAGGCCGTAATCGACATTTCTTTCTCCGATGTGTCACTTCGGAAAAAGTCTGAATCTGTGACACTTCTTACGTAATTGATGGTGTACCCATTGGTCATTAGGACGTTCCCAGGTGTTGCATCTTGTGTCTGAAATGCTGAGGTTCACATATTCGTCTTGTTCCTGTTACGAGCGTATTAATCATGGCTCTTTTCTGGCTCGGTTGGTGATCTGAAAGTCTGTGTAGGTATCACTCCGTGTGTGTCGATTTTCGATATACGTTGTGTCCTAGGTTTTCACCATCGATTGTTACCAGCGCATCCAGAAAGGGTAGCCGTTAGTCCTTTTCTGCCTCCATGGTAAATTTTATGATGACATGTAGGCTCTTCAGGTGTCCCCGAGACGTTCCTCACCATGGCTCTACCCAACGAAGGTATCGGCGATGTATCTGTACCACACATTAGGTTGACAAGGCGCCAAGTCCAGAGCTTTTGGTTCGAAATGTTCCATGAAGAAGTTGGTCACCACTCTGCTAAGTGGACTACCACTGGCGATGCCTTCCAGCTGTTAATAGAAGTTGCCGTTTCACATGGAATAGCTCGATGTGCGCTGACGAAATGAGTTCCTGAGTTCTTCTTTTTACCTCTCATACCCTTCCCTTAGGGGAAGGGTGAGCCGAATGAGAGTTCGCACGCTGTTCATAACCTACGTTGTAGGTTTTTTTCTTTATTGACAAGTTTTAAGTATACACTGTTCCTTATTATTATGCTTACATTTAGTTACGATAGATTTATGGCTCTGAGCACTATGGGACTTAACTGCTGAGGTTATCAGTCCCCTAGAACTTAGCAAGGCAAGATTCGAACCTGCGACCGTAGCGGTCGGGCAGTTCCAGACTGTAGCGCCTAGAACCGCTCGGCCACTCCGGCCGGCTACGATAGATTTAGTTTGTTGATATTTTTTCCCTATATGTTGTGCCGCCTCTGAAGGAGAGTGTCTTACGGTACTTTCTTATACTACTACTTACGCCAAGAGGGCACTTGTGTTACTTGGAGAAATATTTACAAATTTACAAAAAGTATACAAAACGATTGGTTTCTTTACTCTTGTCTTTCTGTCTGGATGTTGTGACCACGCTGCGTCGGCGAGTCTTAACGTAATTACCTATAATAAGGAGAAACTTATGCTACTTGGAGGTGTATTTACAAATAGGGATTATTTTCTATCTCTATATTTTCTAGTACAATGGTGTGATGGAGTGGGTATGTTTGAGAGTTCCAACTGGTTCGAAGATACAGTGCTGGGTTTATTGTGTACAATATTAGAATTTATAAAGTAATCGATTGTATAGTTGCTCAGCTTTTTTTTTTTTTTTTTTTTTTTTTTTTTGGACGTTATCAGTGTCATAGGCAGGTGTCTTGTCCGCCCCCGTGTTTTATTGGACGGGAAAAAGACAGTTGTTAGGCGACGCTTTTTCAGAATGCGCCCGACCAAGTACATCGGCGCTACCAGAGACGCTGACGCAAGCGTCTCCACCCACGACTGCTGACGCGTGCCCTCAGGCGAGGACCGCGGAGGGAACAGCTTCGGTTGGGAACCGATGTAAGTCGGCCGCGGGCCGTCAGCATCTGATGGTGACGACACGAGTGATCCACGAAACATTGTGCCCATTGGACACTACGGACCGGCAGTACTACTGTGGCCTGTACCTTGTGCAGTTAATTTGGTTTCTTAAGTAGCTAATTTTCTGCGTCAGCCATCATTAGGAAAATAAGAGAGTGTTGACAACTACTTGTTCACAAGTCGTGGGGTAATACTGTTGCGCTGTGCATGGAGCGATATTAAACTATCGGTTCAATTCCGGCAAGAGGCCAGATGGTTTCCTCTTCTGTGGCAGAGCTACAAGCACACTAATGGAAGCTCAGTGAAGATAAATTTGGAAGATTTTTCATCGTTAAGAGATTTTTATATCTTCAGTGACCAGTAGATCTAAAGACTAAAAAGTTATGATATTGCGTAACTGCTAACTTCATAGCGCCTCCAGTTTTCTTCTTCCGTCAACAACATTTTTAGAATTTGAAAGTACACAATTTTACTTATGAAACTGTGGCTCTGTATAACCTGTTAACTTCACGTTCAATACGTTATTTTTAAAACTTTATATTTAATAAACATCGACGTTCCTTACGACGTTCTCATGATAAGCTGCTATCTATTTGTATTAATGTAGTGCACAATTCGTAGTAATTTTTGTTCAGTATGATGAAACGGACACAGCAGAATTTCCTCGCCAACCTTCCCAAACTGAGCTTCCATTGTATATCTAAGGATCTCGTTGTCAGATCTACGTTTGATCTTAAACTTCCTACTTTTCTTTTTTCGCCAACAGTGCCCATTGAATGCAGATCTGTAGAGTATATTGACGTGGGCCGTGATGGTGAACTTTCAAGAAGTCGCTTATCAAAGCTCATTGGTGTTCGTGTTTGTGGCAAATAATTCACTCAAATATGACTATACTTGCCTGGAGAAAACTAGTGTTTGACTTGATTTCTTCTTTTCTACAATCCCCGTGAACGGCACGAATGCTTAGACTTGCCTCCAATGCCTTCACTTCTATAATAAATCAGAAAAGGGCTCTTCCTTTATACGCTCCGTTTTCTAATTGCAAAGAAACGATTCTCATAACCCCCAAAAATGCAACATTCAATGACCCACTGTAAGATCAGTACCGGAAACTCACATAAACAATGACAGGTAAATACGTTATAGCAGCCTGTGTGAATACATGATAATATGCCAGACAAAACTGAAAAGAACTCATGCACCAACCAAACTTCTTCAGATGAACTTTGCTCATTGGTAGATTACATACTTCAGTATTATTCACTTTATATGTTGCATGAGCAATGATACCAGCGCTATTATTACTGCATGTTGTTAACTCGGTTTATCGAAGATGTTTGATACTGAACAACAATTTACAATATTACATGATATAAAATACGAAATAATTTTATACTTGTCAATGCCAGTGCAGAAAAGTGCCCTGTAAGTATAACGACAGGCAACATATGGTCAACGGCCAGTACTCGCAAACTGTTCTCATCTTTACTGTCTGTCGACGAGCTCTTTCACAGTAGTGTTTTCGCACATTGTCGCTACTATTAGCGCGTTATAAAAAGACGTTAATGATCTCAATGAACTGGCAATATGAACTTTTAAATATAATTGAAGGGATGGGCTCATTTTCTAGGCTACGAATTTACAACGCGTAACGTTCACAGCGAATTCTTCCACAGCATCACAACAGGTCACGTGGAAAACAACACTTCTTGTAGGAACTTCTGCAGCCTACAGTTCTGTCAGCTTGAGCAGATGTTCATTAACGATTTTATTTCAGTAACTAGTGAATCAAGCTGAAAGTATACGTTGGGTAGGCAACTAGTGAATAGCGAAATGAATTTATTGAACATATTGTGATCCATCTCCAAGGACTCAGAATTGTCATGCAATGAGGCTTATCCTGATTTATGAGAAAAAGGATCGAGCCTAATGCGTAGCCTGATGGTCTGTTGGACAGAGGAAGAGGAAGGTCTACTTTCAGTTCAGCCTTCAGGCGACGATTTTTAACATTCATGAACACGAGTTCTTCACTTCTGGTAATGCCGAGTGAAGAACAGAGGTTTACACCACCGAGGGCAACGACGTGCTTGCTATTCCATCCAAGTGGCATGTACCGTGCCAATTAACTTAGCTAGGGAAGAACCAGGAGACTCGGCTTCACCGAAGGCGTAACAAATGTATCAGACTGGTGTTTAACAGTCGAGAGAGATTTAGAACAGATTCTCATGTTCACAGCTCGCACCGACAGCAGCCACTGCCGCCGCCGACGAAAGGTAAACAAGCGCGGTCACGCTACGCCAGCAAGTGATATTCAACTGACGCTCAGAACTGCGGTCGTCTCTGTCTCTCCTACTTTTTTGTACATTCAGCCATGACCTTTAGTTAAACATATTCACGATTGTCAGGCTTAACTTAAGCAGGCCCGTGAAACATCCGATTTAACGAAATGAATTTATCAGCCACTGTAGAGTGCTTTATTCTCTGAAGTTATTGAATTGTTTTAATTGTGTACTTCTTTCTGATTGCTCTTTACCGATCCCCATCCATCATTTGGTTATTTTAATTGTGTATTTTTGCTTAATTCGTATCTGTGGCCCCAATTGTATTTAATTTTTTTGTATTTTAACGACCACCAGACATGGTCATCAACACTCTTACTATTAAAGAACCTTAGAATAGTTAGGAATTTCGCTTCATAGTTGTGAGCACCCAGTATCAATATTTTACCATCCTGTACGTAACACATTTATGATTGATATGTCATAAAGTCATATTTAGAGTAAAAATAAACCTTAATAACGAAAATCTAAGATTTTCATTTGTGCTAACATTTAGTTATTCCTGAAGCCGTACACTAATTTCGGTTAGTGATAACGTTTCCTTTACAGGGAGGAGTGTAGTGGAAGCGACATTGAGATCGTTGTCTGATTACATCACTGTCCATACTATTGCAGTCCTCTGAACTCTGCATGTGTCCGATTGTTTCTTCTTACCATGCAGGCAGGTCAGCACAAACTCCTAAAACGCTCACAGAGTGTCCTTTCGCAACTGTGGTAGGAAGATAGATCAGAGCCAGTCTCACACATGTTAGAACTAATGAGAGACGTAACCTTTTTGAAATAACACTTGTAAAAATATTTTAGTTTACTAACTTTAAGGACTGTCTCATCTCTAATAACGTGTTTCCTGATATTCGCAGTATCGTGGTATTATTTAACATGTGGACTGTTTGTCACACATATCAATGTACTCACTGTGATTTGCGCTAGCAGTTTTATAGAGGCAAATGACAGTATATGGTTCAAATGGCTCTGAGCACTATGGGACTTAGCATCAGATGTCATCAGTCCACTAGAACGTAGAACTACTTAAACCTAACTAACCTAAGGACATCACACACATCCATGCCCGAGGCAGGATTCGAACATGGGACCGCAGCGGTCACACGGTTCTAGACTGAAGCGCCCAGAACCGCTCGGTCACAGCGGCCGGTCAAATGACAGTATAAAAACAGTTTATAGGAGCTTGAAGAACGTTACGTTATTGGGTTGCATCAAATTCAGGCGGAACGCAACTGAGGTCGGTCTGTTGCATTTGAGCATGATAGTGCAGGGTTATAAACACAAAGTCAAATAGGGATAATGCAGGAGTAGGTTTAATAATGAATAGGAAAATAGGAACGCGGGTAAGCTACTACAAACAGCTTAGTGAACGCATTATTGTGGCCAAGATAGATACGAAGCCCACACCTACTACAGTAGTACAAGTTTATATGCCAACTAGCTCTGCAGATGACGAAGAAATTGAAGAAATGTATGATGAAATAAAAGAAATTATTCAGATAGTGAAGGGAGACGAAAATTTAATAGTCATGGGTGACTGGAATTCGAGTGTAGGAAAAGGGAGAGAAGGAAACGTAGTAGGTGAATATGGATTGGGGCTAAGAAATGAAAGAGGAAGCCGCCTGGTAGAATTTTGCACAGAGCATAACTTAATCATAGCTAACACTTGGTTTAAGAATAATGATAGAAGGTTGTATACATGGAAGAATCCTGGAGATACTAAAAGGTATCAGATAGATTATATAATGGTAAGACAGAGATTTAGGAACCAGGTTTTAAATTGTAAGACATTTCCAGGGGCAGATGTGGACTCTGACCACAATCTATTGGTTATGACCTGTAGCTTAAAACTGAAGAAACTGCAAAAAAGGTGGGAATTTAAGGAGATGGCACCTGGATAAACTCAAAGAACCAGAGGTTGTACAGAGTCTCAGGGAGGGCATAAGGGAACAATTGACAGGAATGGGGGAAAGAAATACAGTAGAAGAAGAATGGGAAGCTTTGAGGGATAAAGTAGTGAAGGCAGCAGAGGATCAAGTAGGTAAAAAGACGAGGGCTAGTAGAAATCCTTGGGTAACAGAAGAAATATTGAATTTAATTGATGAAAGGAGAAAATATAAAAATGCAGTAAATGAAGCAGGCAAAACGGAATACAAACGTCTCAAAAATGAGATCGACAGGAAGTGCAAAATGGCTAAGCAGGGATGGCTAGAGGACAAATGTAAGGATGTAGAGGCTTATCTCACTAGGGGTAAGATAGATACTGCCTACAGGAAAATTAAAGAGACCTTTGGAGATAAGAGAACCACTTGTATGAACATCAAGAGCTCAAATGGAAACCCAGTTCTAAGCAAAGAAGGGAAAGAAGAAAGGTGGAAGGAGTATATAGAGGGTCTATACAAGGGCGATGTACTTAAGGACAATATTATGGAAATGGAAGAGGATGTAGATGAAGATGAAACGGGAGATACGATACTGCGTGAAGAGTTTGACAGAGCACTGAAAGATATGAGTCGAAACAAGGCCCCCGGAGTAGACAACATTCCATTGGAACTACTGACGGCCTTGGGAGAGCCAGTCCTGACAAAACTCTACCATCTGATGAGCAAGATGTATGAAACAGGCGAAATACCCTCAGACTTCAAGAAGAATATAATAATTCCAATCCCAAAGAAAGCAGGTGTTGACAGATGTGAGAATTACCGAACAATCAGTTTAATAAGCCACAGCTGCAAAATACTAACACGAATTCTTTACAGACGAATGGAAAAACTAGTAGAAGCCGACCTCGGGGAAGATCAGTTTGGATTCCGTAGAAATACTGGAACACGTGAGGCAATACTGACCTTGCGACTTATCTTAGAGGAAAGATTAAGGAAGGGCAAACCTACATTTCTAGCATTTGTAGACTTGGAGAAGGCTTTTGTTGACTGGAATACTCTCTTTCAAATTCTAAAGGTGGCAGGGGTAAAATACAGGGGGCGAAAGGCTATTTACAATTTGTACAGAAACCTGATGACAGTTATAAGAGTCGAAGGACAAGAAAGGGAAGCAGTGGTTGGGAAGGGGATAAGACAGGGTTGTAGCCTCTCCCCGATGTTATTCAATCTGTATATTGAGCAAGCAGTAAAGGAAACAAAAGAAAAATTCGGAGTAGGTATTAGAATCCATGGAGAAGAAATAAAAACTTTGAGATTCGCCGATGACATTGTAATTCTGTCAGAGACAGCAAAGGACTTGGAAGAGCAGTTGAACGGAATGGACGGTGTCTTGAAGGGAGGATATAAGATGAACATCAATAAAAGCAAAACGAGGATAATGGAATGTAGTCGAATTAAGTCGGGTGATGTTGAGGGTATTAGATTAGGAAATGAGACACTTAAAGTAGTAAATGAGTTTTGCTATTTGGGGAGCAAAATAACTGATGATGGTCGAAGTAGAGAGGATATAAAATGTAGACTGGCAATGGCAAGGAAAGCGTTTCTGAAGAAGAGAAATTTGTTAACATCGAGTATAGATTTAAGTGTCAGGAAGTCTTTTCTGAAAGTATTTGTATGGAGTGTAGCCATGTATGGGAGTGAAACATGGACGATAAATAGTTTGGACAAGAAGAGAATAGAAGCTTTCGAAATGTGGTGCTACAGAAGAATGCTGAAGATTAGATGGGTAGATCACATAACTAATGAGGAGGTACTGAATAGGATTGGGGAGAAGAGGAGTTTGTGGCACAACTTGACCAGAAGAAGGGATCGGTTAATAGGACATGTTCTGAGGCATCAAGGGATGTCCAATTTAGTATTGGAGGGCAGCGTGGAGGGTAAAAATCGTAGGGGGAGACCAAGAGATGCATACACGAAGCAGATTCAGAAGGATGTAGGTTGCAGTAGGTACTGGGAGATGAAGAAACTTGCACAGGATAGAGTAGCATGGAGAGCTGCATCAAACCAGTCTCAGGACTGAAGACCACAACAACAACAACAGTGCGTCGGTAGGGTCTGCTCCTGTCTGTTTCCCACGATTAATACGTGAAGAAGAGTTGAACAAACTGTCGTTTTACGGCCTGTATTTCAACACTTTCATGTGTGCTAGAGACCAGGACGCTTGTCTAAGTGCTCACACTCAGTCTTCATTTCCAGGCATTATTTAACTGGAAACACTTTCCTAATGTTCAACAAAATATTATTAGGTGATCTCATATTGGCATTCGGCCTCTTAGACTATGGTCAGCTGCCAACTGAATGTCGCAACCACGGATAAAATGACGTCAGACTCATAAAGACATTACTGATACAAATAGTTAACAAGATGAGATACAAAGTGTTTCTGTGGAAGTAATCACATTTAATTTAGGTGTGTTGTTTTTGCTGTAAATCGAAGATTCCTAGTTGCTAGACTTTAACTTTTTTCCAAGGATATCAGAAAATTTGCAAACATATAGGTTAGTTCACCAGCGTTTGTAACTGTTGACTTGTTCCTGTTAGCCATGGTTCTGAATTGGTGTAATTCAACTTCAATCTTCAACTTTCGTAAATTGTAGTAGTTTATAAATAATACTTGTTTTTAATGTTTCGCTGGGCGTAACGATTTCGGTGGAAATAAAAAAAATTATAATTTTTTTTTTACTTATTTATCTTCTGTATGAGTATCAACAACATGTTTTTGAGTCTTACAGCATTTTATCTTTGGTCGCGACATCCATTTTTCACCCAAAAATGACCGTAGATGCCTAATACACCTTCGTAATCAAATAGATAAGTTTTTGCAAGACATCAAAAATGTGTGTGCTGTTTGATATTGTTGTCATTTTCTTTCAAGCCAAGACGAGAAACAGATAATCTCTACACATATGGATGATTGTTGAGTCGTCAGGACGTTTGCGATGACATTGAGCGCGTGATGCTTCTATAGAAAAAACGAAGACACAGACTGGAAGTTCTCAAGCAGTCCATTATGGTGAAAATCAAGCACTTCGGTCGAACAAATGGTTCAAATGGCTCTGAGCACTATGGGATTTAACATCTGAGGTCATCAATCCCCTAGCACTTAGAACTACTTAAACCTAACTAACCTATGGACTTCACACACATCCATGCCCGAGGCAGGATTCGAACCTGCTACCGTAGCAGTCGCGCGGTTCCGGACTGAAGCGCCTAGAACCGCTCGACCACCGCAACCGGCTCGGTCGAATATTTTAGAGAATTTTGCTGGGACACTTGCCTTTCATATTGAGTGTTAATGAATTGGTAGGCAATATTAACAGTATCCTAAAACTTTTGGCACATGTTGCAGAGATCTGCAACGCATTTTTAGACGAAGGCAGCTGCAAGAAGACCCAATCAGATCTTAATAATATTTCAAAGATGTGCAGAAGTTGGTAACTTGCTTCGAATGTTCAGAAATGTAAAACAGACATTTCGCAGTAGGATTACGATATCGATAAGCTATAGCCGGAAATATATAACCCGTACAGATATGTGAGTTTACTTTTTTTTTTTCAATGTAACGGGGGCCTCCCGTCGGGTAGACCGCTCGCCTGGTGCAAGTCTTTCGATTTGATGCCACTTCGGCGACTTGCGCGTCGATGGGAATGAAATGATGATAATTAGGACAACACAACACCCAGTCCCTGAGCGGAGAAAAATCTCCTACCCAGCCGGGAGTCGAACCCGGGCCCTTAGGATTGACAGGCTGTTGCGCTGACCACTCAGCTACCGGGGGCCGACTGGGTTTAATATGTGCGGTTATGTAATTGGGTGATTACATAAATTCAGTCACAGTTAGAGCGGTTGGTATTCGTTAATAGAATCCTGGAAAAATTCAGTCATTCTACAAAGCAAACTGCTTCCACAGCACTAGTGTAACTCTTGTTACAATACAGATCTAGTGCATGACTCTAATACGAAAGAACGCTAACAGGGATATTAAAAGCATACAAAGAAGGGCAGTAGTCCAACGAAAACCTGTACTGGCAGTTGCCTGCAGATACACATATACTATCCCGCTAAGACTCGCGAAGTTTCAGGAACCAACACTAAATGAGAAATCTAAGAATACGTGGTTGGAACAATGTAGAAACCTAGTATGTCGCTCAACGGGCAATACCCTCTTCGACGCTGCTGACTTTGGATCGCACAGTGTCGTTAGAGACTGAAACATATACAGAACGATTCCACATGATTTTGTGCGCAATTTCTGTAATACCCGTGCTGCTTACACTGGCTTTAGGTCGCGTAGGCTATGAAAATTGGTGCTCCGAATAAGTATTAATTAAAGAATTGTAGGGGACCGGGATTTGCTGCGATCCCGGAGACGCATTAGTGGGCTTGAACGGGCGTCTAGTGCTGTGGGGAGGAAGCGACGTAATCCCGGCAGATGATGCAGCCAGAAGACGGCTGTCGCTGACCGAATCGACAGGCGGCGCCCGGGAGAAGGGATTGGGGAGCGGCGGCGGAAGCCAGAAGCCAGCAGCGGCGTGCCGGTGATTTACGCCACCTCAAAAGGCGCCGTATATCAATCACCCGCGACAGCGCGCCTGGGCCGCGCACGCACCAAGCCGCTTCCTCGCTGCCTTCACACTCTCTCTCCAGTTCCTCTCCATAGGTATGCATGATTTTGAGGTGTGGGCTATGTGTAACTGTCGATAGTCGCGTTCGGCTTCAATCTATTATGAAGCACCATCAGTAGCTCGAAGCAGTTACATGCACTAGCTTCCCTTTAAATACCTGGAGACTGTAATTTTATATTATAACAGTTTCGGCACTCAGTGGTTTAGCATATATTTTATTAATCACTGAGTATGTAGGTTTATTTAGTGCTGTTGAATGTTCTTTCTCACAACACACCGTACTGTATTGTAGGTGGCCGGCCGGAGTGGCCAAGTGGGTCTAGGCGCTTCAGTCTGGAACCGCGCGACCTCTACGGTCGCAGGTTCGAATCCTGCCTCGGGTATGGATGTAAGTGATGTCCTTAGGTTAGTTAGGTTTAAGTAGTTCTAAGTTCTAGGGGACTGATGACCTCCGATGTTAAGTCCCATAGTGCTCAGTGCCATTTGAACCATTTTTGTCTTGTAGGTGGTATAGGCAGACAGGACAACAAAGAACATAAATAGTCTTCTGTTCCGAGTTCTTCATACCACCTACTGTTCGTTCTAAAACCTACTTTTCATTTTTCTAAAACCGCGCAATACAACAAGGCTTCATTGCTTATTTCATTGATGGCTTACGTCATTATTCGTATTTGTAAAAAAAAAAAAAAAAAAAAAAGAAGAAGAAGAAGAACAAGGTGAAGTCTTACACAGCAATCCTCGTTACACAACGTAGGATATCTGTAGTGTGGAACAGCACTAAGTGAATATCTGGAAATTAACAGCCCTTGCGAACACCGTTCTCCTGCATCAGTTTTTTTAGATGTTCTGTGTGACGCAAAACAAATAAACAATCCTCGTTACACAACGTAGGATATCTGTAGTGTGGAACAGCACTAAGTGAATATCTGGAAATTAACAGCCCTTGCGAACACCGTTCTCCTGCATCAGTTTTTTTAGATGTTCTGTGTGACGCAAAACAAATAAACAATCCTCGTTACACAACGTAGGATATCTGTAGTGTGGAACAGCACTAAGTGAATATCTGGAAATTAACAGCCCTTGCGAACACCGTTCTGCTGCATCAGTTTTTTTAGATGTTCTGTGTGACGCAAAACAAACAAAGTAGAGAAAATTCTACATGAGCAAACAGTGAAACAGATTTTCACTAAACCGAGTGTAGTTCAACTGTAGTTAGTTGTTCATTGAAGTTCTTTCCAATTTATTTAACAAGTTAACCACCCTCAGATGCCACTGCCTTACCAGTAAAGGATAACTGGTTTATGTTAAACGTGTGAAACCTAGAAATACGGTTCTCCCTCTTGAAATATGTAAGTCAACACAAAGGCGAAATGTTCATAATAGACGAATTCATAAAAATATTATTTACCACTTTCTCCGTTTGTAGATTTGAAGCCATTCGTAAGAAAACGGAATATGGATCGAATATAACCTGCAGTGAGACGATATTTCGAAAACTCTGTTCAGGAAATAAGGCACGAGGAGGCTTACATTCAGTCTAGATTAAGCTGTTCGGGACGAAAGTAGTCAAAGTGTTGACGAGGAATAAACTATATACGACAGCGCAGTGTACAATAGAAATAAACTTAGGTTGAGCACAGAATACAAACGTAGAATTAGTTTAAAGAGGCTATTAACACACCTTAACAATACCAGTACAGATTAAGACACCGTACGTTACCGAATGGTCGCACTAAAACTGTAAAAGATTTGCTTGCTAATATTTATACACGTAACGACATCTCAGATTAGGTCGTTGCTCATGGATGGCAGCTCATATTCACGTTAGAAGTGTAAGTAGAATTCAAAGTAATATAGTAGATACACAACATCAGTACTGATATCACGTGACACATTCCTTAGGCACAAACTGTGTACATATAAAACAATCATTCATGGAACGACTACTACTGTAACAATAACTAACAACACAGAATGAAAATGATGACCTGTGCAAGATAACGTCTATTGTCGAATTTTCAGAGGGTGTATTTTGCAAACACGAGGAGGATTCTGTCACTGACGGAGCTGCCACAGCCGGTGAGCATACGGTGGGTGCATCAGCCGTCGCTTGAGCTTCCCCAGGTGAGAAAGGGGAAGATAGCTGGAGTGTCGCCATGGGTTGAACGGGGCAAAGATGGATTTCGCAATGTGCAGGACAAATGGCTATGGCTGACTAAAATTAAGTAACAAATTGTAGGTACGTTCTAGAAGAAATCCAAATACACCAGACTGATCACAAGAGTGAGGTTTGTGGGTTGCCATTTGATAGAGAACTATACCACTAAAATTACATAGATTACGTTTGCGTAACGGAATGAACATTATTTGATAACCCTTTAAAAGTTAATGACTAGCAAATGCATTGCACGTTTATTACATTCAGGGCCTCACATATTAGTTGAGGGACTCATCTATAGTCACTGAATGTCACGTATCGCTAACTAATGTGCAGTCTAAATCATTTCATATTTTAATTACCGTTAATTACGCAAATGTGTCAGATTCACATACACTCATAAATAATGTAGCATGTTGTGCCCATTTCTCTTGCCCTATTTTTCTATATGTCGCATGTATTGTTCTCAACTTTGTTCCATTGCTTAATTAGTTACGTATTTATTTGAGCACTAAGAAAGATGCAAGTAATTTGTTATTGGAGCAACTTATGTATTTTTTGAAATCACCGATAGAAAGAGCACGAAATGATGCTCCATATGAACAGACCATGTAAATTTCTATGTGTATATTTAGTGTGTTTTCTTTGCCATAAGTTTTAAGCACATTCACTACTTGTAACTACATTATTTATGAATGAACCATTTGGCTTATTTTATCCTGTGTGTTCGGAAAAAGACTGCTGAAGAGACGCACTTCTCTCAATACGTATTTATTATGCATAAGTTCCTTCTAATTTAGATGGTAGCCGAATTTTATAGTGTCCATAAATATTTCCCTTTATCACCTATCTTCGATCCGCTATATTTAACCCTGCTGTATCTCCTTGGCCATAACGGCTTCCACTTGGTTTCCCTATGACGTAGGCTCTCGTCTGTCTCACTCGCAGACTACAGTGCTTAGGCGTCAACAGATAATAGACGTCTGTGAATTTCACCGTCTCGTGGTGAATCTGCGCCCTTTGTGGCTCCCGGTCCTGAACGACAGGGTTCGTTCCACAATTCCTGAAGAATGACTCTTTCGGCCATATACTTACATGAGAGCGAAATGCGCGTTAACTCACACGCCATAGATTCTCAACGGAGAAACGTAGTGCAGCTGCTGTGGCCTGGCTCCCGCTACCTCCAGAACTCCACTGACTCTCTTCCTGCACGTCTCAGAGCGGTCTGCGCTTCAGTAGGCGGCTATTCAGGCTTTTCATAGGTGGGAACGTACAGTGTAAATAAAAGACGTACTAACAACAAAGGAAAAATGTACGTCAGAAGAAAAAATATATCTTAAGCGAGAACATTCAAGGACTTAGAATACCGTCACTGTAGCAGTAATTTTTTCCTATCCCAAAGATGGTTATTCACATTGAAGATTAAACTGGACACAAGATACTGCCGAAAATGCAATGTAATTTAGTGTTCATGAAAATTCTTCACTAAATTATTCAGCTGTGAACAAGAAATGTGAAGTAACAAAAGTAAAATAATGCAGATGACTGAAAAATAGTGGTCAGCTACTGGCACGAATTAGAATGGGGCAAAAGTTTTAGACTTTTTCAGATGACAGTGGTTGCTCATTTTAAATATGCAGTAATGGAGCAATGGACGTCCAGTAGCTAACGTGTTTGCTAATGAATATACATGACGTTAGAAGATACGAGTAATTCTGCATGTCCTTACACTGGTGTTAAATACCTAAGGACGAATGTAAATTTCACATGATGTGCCAGTGACAAGTAACATAGCTCGATGAAACTTGGATCACACATAGAAACAACTGCTACAGTGTAGTACAGAAGGTACCTAAAAGAAATACGCAATTGGCGAATACAAATGACACTTTTCTTCAAGGACAATAATTACACTGAAGTTAGCGCTTTCCATTGTGGTTCCCTGGACATTTCAAAAAAAAAAAAATGGTTCAAATGGCTCTGAGCACGATGGGACTCAACGTCTGAGGTCATCAGTCCCCTAGAACTTAGAACTTCTTAAACCTAACTAACCTAAGGGCATCACACACATCCATGCCCGAGGCAGGATTCGAACCTGCGACCGTAGCGGTCTCGCGGTTCCAGACTGTAGCGCCTAGAACCGCACGGCCACTCCGGCCGGCGACATTACAAAAGGCCGGACGTGGTTCGCAGTAGGGTGTGTGAGCACCCCGTACAGCAATCCACACTCTGTAACGTCCTCCCATGCTGGCTACAAGACTGGTAAGGAGACTTTGAGGTAGCTGGCAGGGAGTTCCTCATCTCCACAGCTACCAGATGATCTCTGGTGCGTGCGGACGTCGCCCCGTCGCATCCCATACCTGCTTGCTGGTATTTAAGTCGGGGGAACGGGCAGGCCTATCCATTCGCCGAATATCCTCTGTTCCGAGAGCTACTGCACCAGTGGGGATCGATGCGGTTGCGCATTATTATCCATAGAAATGAAGTCAAAGCTAACTGCACCTCTGGAAAGACGCACATGGGGAAGAGTACAGTATCACAATAACGCTGAACAGTGAGTTTAGCATGTTAAAAGATCTGAAAGTCAGTGTGCCCATGCAACGCTGTGCCTTCCTACATCTTGACTTCTGGCTCACCAAGGCGATCATGTTCGACAATGTTCCTGCGTGCATTACGCGTCTTCACCTCTAGCTTTATGAAAGTATGTCGAGCGTTGTCGCAAAAGATCGGCTTGGTGGCCCAGGTGTTTCGGAAGAGGGATGCGTAATGTTGCATTTGCCCACTGAACTGCAAAACTTCGAACGCGGTACACTCACAGGTCAACGTCATTATGATACTGTATTCCACCTCTCTGCGTGTCTTTTTAGAGGTGTATTCGGCCCTGTCTTCATTACAATGGATGACAGTGCGCAACTGTGTCGAACACCGCAGATGCAGGAGCTCTAGGAACGAGATGACATTCGGCGAACGGGCTGCCCTATTCGTTTTCCTGACTTAAATCTCGTCGATAACGTACGGGTTGCGTTGGTGAGACGTGTCGCAGCACATCCATATACACCACTGACCATCCAACGGTTGTTAACAGCGCTGATGGAAGAATGGAATGCGCTACCACAAGAACGCCTAACCAACCTTGTGGCCTGTGTGGGAGCACTTTGTAGAACATGTTTTGACGTCCATTCTGATCACACTATTAAGAAACATGTCCCACCGATTGTAATGCCCAGAGGACCATCACGAATCGCAGTGACCTCAGTATAATAACTGTCTTTGAATAAAAGTGCCATTTTTGTTCGTGCCATTACGTATTTGTTTCAGTTATCTTTTGTACTACACTGTAGAAGATCGTTTTATGTATGGTCCAAGATTCATCGAGCTACATTGCTTGGCAGTAAGACGTTATGGGGAAGTTACTTTCGTCCTTAAGTTTTAAACACTAACATTACTAGTTGGAATTAAGTATAGATTTGTACAAATGTGTCCATGACCGTGCTTTTGTGCTTATACTAATTCTAAGCTTCACCTGCACTTGAGTGTACGGTGACATTTTGTAACGCTGTATTAGACAGTGTCAGTTATTGTTTATTCTGAACGATACCGTTGCGCAAGGAGACACTCTGAAGTTAGAGGCGAACTGGGGAGCCAAGCTTTTGTGAAGGGTCTCCTCCAGGCCCTTCTCTGGCGTCTGCTTCGTCATCACCGAGCCACCCTTGGCCCTACTTCTGGCGGCATCCGCTCCCAATTTTATTCATAAATTCGCAGGAGCACTGGTAGCATCTTTTTAGACCGCTTAGCCAACAACATAATTTCTTTTGATTCCAGTGGCCATAGATCATTGGGACCGATGAGAGCATCAAAAATGTTAATTTGTTTTAGGCACAATTGGATCAAGGCGTTACTTCGCATTGATTATCGATTTAAGTAGCGCTATATTCTAGGGTCGAGACTAGGAATGGACAAAGAAATTTAATATCAGCAACGGCATAGGTCTGAGACCCACTAATACCTCCAAGTACAAGTTCAATGTGTCTACCAGTGCGTCACTGAATTCCACTCTGGGGCTAGCAATGGACATATCAGGGTATCTCTTTGACAATTACGAGCCCTCTGCCACTGTCACCAGCTGTTGCGTTATAAAGTATCATGAAATAATTTTGCTAGAACAGATTGTTGCTCTCCAACACGCAACTTTCCCAGATACAGCAATTGAAAGGAATACATTTATCCTGGGAAGTGGACAGAGTTACGTTACCGTTCCTCAGAGATACGTGGTGTTTATTTCCAATTGATGTTTACAAAAAAGTGTTCAAATGTGTGTGAAATCTTATGGGACTTAACTGCTAAGGTCATCAATCCCTAAGCTTACACACTACTTAACCTAAATTATCCTAAGGACAAACACACACACCCATGCCCGAGGGAGGACTCGAACCTCCGACGGGATCAGCCGCACAGTCCATGACTGCAGCGCCCCAGACCCCTCGGCTAATCCCACGCGGCGCCGATACAAGACGGCCAGATTTTTTCATAAGAATATTAAAACCACATTAATGAAATGGTTAAAAGTTATAAGAACAAAAGACTATGAAATGTAATATATTTATGGTGTAATAACCAAAATGGAAGAAAAACTAAAAATGTAGACTTAAAGCACGGCAGAAAGAAGACGACCCTGGATGGTCTCCTGGCTGTAAATCCAGAAATGTTGAACAAGTAGGTCTTTTGGTGGTTACCTTTGTTCCTCTTAGTGGAGTCACTAAGTAAGTCATTCATGTTATTTCTCTTGTCAGTGGATGAGTTGCTAATGTGCCTCTCCGAGGGCATACATTAATGTTTCTCAAATTTCCATGTCTTTATACAGTATATGTGTGTGTAAGTGAGTGTGTGTGTGGGGGGTGGGGATGAGGGGTGGGGAGGGGGTCTGTTTAGGGTCGACAACGATTTTCTGTTTCAAGATCTGAATTTATGGGTTAATGCTGGGCCCAGCCGCACAGTGATGTTT
The DNA here is from genome assembly GCF_023898315.1 of Schistocerca nitens. Lineage (NCBI taxonomy): Eukaryota > Metazoa > Arthropoda > Insecta > Orthoptera > Acrididae > Schistocerca > Schistocerca nitens. The sequence goes on from NC_064617.1 coordinate 860,052,306, forward strand.
ACAGATTAGTTGTATGTCCTGCCTACATAACAGCACTAGAATGGTGAGCGTATACGAAGGTGGCTGGTGACAACATGCAAGCCCAAGTAGTCGTGTAATTCTTCACCTCCCAGCCAGCGGCCTCAGTCTGTCACCTGTCCTTCATGGTGCGCATTGAACATTTAGCATTAAAACTAGTGCATAAATGGTAACCGCTCTTTTGCCATTACAGCGTGGATGGCAAAAAGCAAACACAGAAGCACTACATAAACAAACGAGAGCTAGGACCAGACGCTGTCATCCCTCGTGAAGCGTGTCACAATATCTTCAGCAGCTGGGAGAGAGAGTATCTGAAGCAAGAGATAGAGGTGGAACAGCTGATGCCGCTAGTTATTTTTTACGTCTCGCTGAGGATCTCAGGGCCCAAAGACGTCCTGCAATCTGCAGGAAATGTATTCCTACGCGTGGATACGCGGTGCAGCTCATTTCAGACCAAGTGCCAAATCTTATACAATCTACACCACCATAAAACGCATATGTGTCGCAGTCTAGAAGAGTGTATGTTGAGACAACATAAGCGCCTCTATGTTGCAGTCGGCTTTATGCAGCTTCCTGGAGAAACTGAAGTATGCCTTGTCGATTTCTTGTTCCTGAGCTGCATGCGGCCTGCAATTGAAAGTCATCGGAATGAAATGTTCAATTCTAATTCGACAAAAACTGAAGTTGCGAAATATGATTGGAAATTTATTGAAACGGAATTTAAGCAATGGAATACAGGGTGTAACTAAATTCTCTTTACAGACATTGAGGACAGATTCCTTGCATTAAAAGAAGCAAACAGTTTGTAGTAAACAAGGGCTCCAATATGAGAACCTTAAGAGCTATGAGTACTATTTCACCTTTGATATTGTAAACTCATCAACTCTACCACGACCTCTTTGGTTTCCATATCTGGGAGGAGGCACTATGGACCAAAATTTAAAAAAATCAAATAAACATGAGCTCTAAATGGGTGTCTTAAGAGCCATGAGCACCTGTTACGTAGAACAGGTGTGTTTCACAGTAATGAAGATTACAGGCGCTCATAGTTGTTTAACTATAAACTTTATACCCCATGCTTATTGGACATTTTTTCCTTACCTTAAAATCTGTAATTCTTTTCCCTTGTAAGTAGGCTGTTTAGGTTTTTATGTTGGTAACGTCACCTAGCGCGCTGTATGAAAATCAGTGACTGTGCTGTGTGCAGTCTGTGGCTGGTTGGCATTGTTGGAATATTAGCCATTGCAGTGTTGGGCAGTTGGATGTGAACAGCGCGTAGCGTTGCGCAGTTGGAGGTGAGCCACCAGCAGTGGTGGATGTGGGGAGAGAATTGGCCGATTTTTGAGAGCGGACGATCTGGACGTGTGTCCATCAGAAAGAATAAATTTGTATTATTGGATATCATGAACTATATATAATGACTTTGGAACATTATTAAGGTAAATACATTGTTTCTTCTCTATCAAAATCTTTCATTTCCTGACTATGCCTATCAGTAGTTAGTGCCCTCAGTAGTTAGAATCCTTTATTTAGCTGGCAGTATTGGCGCTCGCTGTTTTGCAGTAGTTCGAGTAACGAAGATTTTTGTGAGGTAAGTGATTCATGAAAGGTATAGGTTATTGTTAGTCAGGACCATTCTTTTGCAGAGATTTTTGAAAGTCAGATTGCGTTACGCTAAAAATGTTGTGTGTCAGTTTAGTGTTGATCAGAATAAGTAAATTCACATAATTTGCTGTCAAATGTACAGTTTGGTTTTAGAAATGGCTTAACAACTGAAAATGCTATAGTCTCTTTTCTCTGTGAGGTTTTGGACGGATTAAATAAAAGGTTGCGAACGTTAGGTGTTTTCTTTGATTTAACGAAGGCTTTTGACTGTGTTGACCACAAAATATTACTGCAGAAGTTGGAACATTATGGAGTAAGTGGAGTAGCTTACAATTGGTTCGCCTCCTACTTTAAGAACAGAAAGCAGAAGGTAATCCTCCGCAATATTGAGAGTGGTAATGATGTTCAGTCCCAATGGGGCACTGTTAAATGGGGCGTTCCCCAAGGGTCGTTGCTGGGGCCACTGCTGTTTCTTATTTAGATAAATGATATGCCTTCTAGTATTACAGGTGATTCAAAAATATTTCTGTTTGCTGATGACACCACCTTGGTAGTGAAGGATCTTGTGCGTAATATTGAAACGTTATCAAATAATGTAGTTCATGATATAAGTTCGTGGCTTGTGGAAAATAATTTGATGCTAAATCACAGTAAGACCCAGTTTTTACAGTTTGTAACTCACAATTCAACAAGAACTGACATTTTAATCAGACAGAATGGGCATGTTATAAGCGAGACGGAACAGTTCAAGTTCCTAGGCGTACGGATAGATAGTAAGCTGTTGTGGAAAGCCCATGTTCAGGATCTTGTTCAGAAACTAAATGCCGCTTTATTTACCATTGGAACAGTATCTGAAATAAGTGACATTTCAACACGAAAAGTAGTATACTTCGCATATTTTCATACGCTTATGTCATATGGTATTATTTTTTGGGGTAATTCTTCTGATTGAAAAAGGATATTTTTGGCTCAAAAACGGGCTGTTCGAGCTATGTATGGTGTAAGTTCGAAAACCTCTTGTCGACCCCTATTCAATAGTCTGGGAATTTTGACATTGCCCTCACAGTATGTATTTTATTTAATGTCGTTTGTTGTTAGCAATATTAGCTTATTCCCAAGAGTTAGCAGCTTTCACTCAGTTAATACTAGGCAGAAATCAAATCTGCATGTGGAATGCACTTCCTTGACTCTTGTGCAGAAAGGAGTGCAGTATTCTGCTGCATCCATTTTCAATAAGCTACCACAAGAACTCAAAAATATTAGCAGTAGCCCAAACACTTTGTAAGTAGGCTGTTTAGGTTTTTTTAATGGTAACGCCACCTGTGTATGAAAATCACTGGCTGTGCTGTGTGCAGTCTGTGGGCTGCTTTGCATTGTTGTAATACTCGCCATTGTAGTGTTAGGCAGCTGGCTGTGAACAGCGCATAGCGTTGCGCAGTTGGAGGTGAGCCGCCAGCAGTGGTGGATGTGGGGAGAGAGATGGCGGAGTTTTGTAATTTGTCATGAACTGCTATATATATGATGATATCAAGGTAAATACATTCTTTGTTCTCTATTAATATCTTTCATTTGCTAACTATCCCTATCAGTAGTTAGTGCCTTCCATAGTTTGAATCTTTTATTTAGCTGGCAGTAGTGGCGCTCGCTGTATTGCAGTAGCTTGAGCAGCGAAGATTTTTGTGAGGTAAGTGATTTGTGAAAGGTATAGTTTAATGTTAGTCAGGGCCATTCTTTTGTAGGGAATTTTGAAAGTCAGATTGCGTTGCGCTATAAATATTGTGTGTCAGTTTAAGCACAGTCATTGTATAAATTTTTCTAAGGGGACGTTTCATATGTCGACCCTTAGCCTAGGATACCTCACTGGAATCTTCTGATTTTTTCTTGTAGTTTGTGTAATTAGTGTAGATTTTGTTTATTGCTAGCGCGTAATTGTAGAGAGAATCTCCTTTGTAGTTGCAGTCTTTCATTGTTGTACAGTAAAACAGTTGTGGCATGCATGTAGATTTGCACCAAGTATTTCGCAGCTGCAATTAACTAGATATTATTTTCAGTGTTATGTTAATGTGTTCTCTTATTTTTGCTCTTCAAATTGTGCTTTTTTGTGTAATCGTGTGAAATATTGTGACAATAATGGCGTGTGAAAAACGTAACACTAGGCTCCAAAGCAAACTGAGAAATAATAGTGACGACGAGTGTAGCTCGCCAGCACCACTGTGTAATGAATTAACAGACGTTCAAAGTAGTAATTTGGTAACTGTGCATAGGGAAATGGAGCGGGCTGCAAACAATGGCGTAGGCAGTGAAACAATTAGTGAGCAGGGAAGCATTATCGATCGATCGGTCGGCAATAGCTCGGCTCAGGAATCCGAAATGACACGACACGATCTCGCAAATACTGTAGATTCAGGTTTTGGATCCTCACCGTTTTCTCAAATAAGTCAAGACACATTTTCTGCTTGTCAAAATGTGAATGTTTCCGGTGCAAATTCACTGCCGAAAAGCACTGAGGAACATGTTCCAGACACCAGTGCATTGTTATTACAATTAATACAACAAATGGGACAAACACAACAAAAGCTTCAAAAGTTAGACACAATGGAACAATACCAGAGACAAACACAGCAAAAGCTTGAAAAATTAGACACAATGGAAAAATATCAGAGACAAACACAGCAACAGTTAGACACAATGGAACAAAATCTTCAAAAGTTAGACACAGTGGAACAAAATCTTAAAAAGTTAGACACCACACTTGAACAAACACGTGAAGATTTAACTACTGAGTTACATAACATTGAATCGAAATGTCAAAAAGTCTGTAATGACGTAAAAACTCAAATTTGTGAGCATTTTCAACCTATTTTTTCGCGTCATGAAAATGCATTACAGAATCACGAAGCAGCCATAAAAGAACTGCAAACCATTGTTCATGAAAATCATGAGACCTTGTGGGCTAAAATTGACTCAGCTGCATCTACCGATTCAGTTACGCAACTTGCAAAAACTCAGGAAAACTTGAAGGACACAGTAGATTCGATTTCAACACAAATGGACACTCTGAAACTTGGTTTAGAAAAACACACTGAGGAAATGTGCTCACTATCGGAGAAAGTAGCCGAACTTTCGGATCAGGTCACTATCTTATCTACAAAGGTAGATGATGATCTGAATGACACAACACCTGTAGCCTTCACTGACACTGAAGAGTACGAACAAATTAGAAAATTCAAACAAAATCAAAATCAAATCAATACACAGTACAAAAGAGGAATCCGGGAAGTGCAAGATCAGTTGGCACAAGTAGTACAAGAATTACGTATTTCAGAGGACACTCGCGCTCCAACACGGGAAGAGGAACTTAGAAATACGGAAAATCCACAAAATAATAACACAGGGCATTTCGGAAATCATGAAAGAAATTGGCAATGTGCACCGAATTTTGAGATGGAACCGCCGACACGACGTAACAATGACCGATATGCTACTCGCCGACACGATGATTTTGACTATAAGCTGTTCATTACTACACGTAAATTCAAAACGTTTAAGAATTCTGCCAACGACATTCATCCACAAGCGTGGCTTCATCAATTCTCTCATTGTTTTCCTCCCAACTGGTCGTTAGAACACAGATTAGAATTTATGTGTGGCTATTTAGAGAATGAACCAGCTGTAAGAATGCGTTCGGTCATTCACGATTGTCATAGTGAAGGAGAATTTTACCATGCCTTCCTCTCAGCATATTGGTCTCAAGCTACACAAGACCGAGTAAAACATAGCATCATAATGATGAAACATTTCGAACAATCTGAATTCTCCAGTCTTGTGAAATATTTTGAAGACATGTTGCATAAGAATAAGTATCTTTCAAACCCATACAGCCCCTCAGAACTCATCCGCATTTGCTTAATCAAATTACCTGAACATTTACGACATATTATTTTGGCAGGACGTTGCAAAGACGACATTGAAGCTTTTCAGGGACTGTTATAAGAACTGGAAATTGACACTGACAATCGCGGAACGCAGGAGCACAACAATTACAGATCACATCCGTCGCAATTCCGCGATGAAAGAAATAATAACTGGACGCGACAAGGCTATTCTCACAACACAAATCGTGACCGAAACAGACACCACCCGTATAACAACCGTTGGCAGAGTAGTAATAATTACAGGGAAAGATCACCTCTCCGCGGTAATGACTATCACAGAGACAATCAGAGAAACAGACAATATGGGAACCAAAATAATTATTATTACGGGAGACAGAATAACTTTAGACGCAACGGTCCAGCGCGCAGTTACGATTCAGGGAGAAATTCTCCACCACTTAACCGACAAGAAAGAAACTACAGGAACTACAAACATGACGACAGACGATGTGATCGTAACGACAGACCTGAATTGCATCAGAACTGGCGGGATTCAAACAGAGCAGGGCCCTCTCGTCACGGTGAATTTGTAGAAGTTAGGTCTCCAAATCCCAATAACGACGCGCGCCAACAAAGAGACAACAGACAATGACTCGCACAAGCAGGCAGCCGTGTGCGCCCGCTGGCTCCGAGAAAAATAACATAAGACGCTAGCCTTGAGAAAAATTTTAGTATTCTTTACCGATGTATACTGCATGATAATTGCGTTCGAGCTGAAACTCTGCGTACTAGGAAGAGTAAAGGTTAACACCACATTTCACATGTAAAACCGTTTATTGAAAGATAATCTGCTTTTTAACTTTGTCTTTGTCATAAAACTTTTCACTTCACATTTCTAGTATGCTTTGTCAGACTCAAGAAACTGTTAACATGCAACAATGTTGGAAGTTAAATATCCAATCAAGAACCAAGAGAACTTATTTAAACAGAAATTACGAATGCATTGTTATTGTGAACAGACGACACAGTGTTATTGTGTGTGTGCATTCTTGCTTGTTTGTTGCACGATTACGTAACGACTATAAGGCTCACATACTTAGAACTTTTACCAGTACTGTTAATGAATTTTTAATGCAACATTTTGGTTTATTTGAAAATACATTCTGAAATTAAAGTGCTTTCTGAGAGATACCAGATGACACAGAGGTTAGTTTATGTGACAGCTACACGATTTTATCACGACGTTACTAATGAGTGACAATTTACAATGTTGCTTTTGCGGTGTATCTGTTTTATATCTGCACAGCTTTCTGTATTCTTCTGGAAAGAAAAACATGTTTTAGTAGTAACTCTTGTGATATAGCAACAATGAGACAGCCTTTTTCGTGGCACAACAATACGTTACAGTACAGTACTTTCTTCATCACAACAATAAGCGTAATAACTACGATATCTATACACAAAGCATTTCACTATTGTTTATCATGAGGTAAGTACATTGACTTCTGCAGAACTTAGCTTTCGGATGACGATAACTACGAGACTTCCACAGAGATTATCCTACAGCATGACGCACAGTTTAGCGCTACAGTACACGCATTTGAGTGATTAATCTTATACTTAAAACACTTAATTACAAAGAAAGTTTTCCGTGATACATTTCATTCCATTGCTGTAATCTGTAACACCTGAAGGTATAATTACATTAATCCTCAGGGGGGTACACGCTTACTTTGTGTACCATGTGTGTGGCAACCACAAGGAACCCTAGCTAATATGGTATTTGCTTATACAACTTTACACATCGGTACCATATTTCTCTAACACATAATTACACAGCTATCTGATCATTTAACTGAGAGAGACAAACTTTTTTATTACATCAGTGACAGATGTTTACGTAATTATACCGTTGGATAACTTCATGTTTACGCAATTACACAGTTCGATAACTTCACACTTACGAAATTGTATTTTGTCTGTACTTTGTGAACTGTTCATATTTTTTCGGAACCATTGTGATACTATGAGAGCTTTGAATGATGAATTTGGTATGGGATCATGATTTTTAAAGTACGTTTGAGGTAGATGACACTATTGAAATGAGCAGAGAATTTTTCTTAGGTTTTGAAATTATTGGAGGAAGCTACGACGATTTTGAGAGTTGACTGAGGTGTTATGATGTTATTTTTACGACGACGATGTGTATTATGCTGTTGAGGTATGTTTATGATCAATGAGATGATGCTATATGAGGAATCTGATTATGCCACGTATGTTACGATGAAATATTGAAGTGTCGACGAATATGTATATGTATAATAAGGTAAGGAGTAATGAATAGTGGTTAGGGACCCTTGACTTGTGAAGAAGTATGTTGGAAACCAAGAATCGTACTTTAAGAGTTATGAAATGTGTGTAAATGCGTGACTGTATCACAATGCTGACGAATATTTTTTTTGGACACTTATTTATAGGATTTTGTTTCTACAGATTTGCAACGCTAATTCTTGACCTGTGAAATATTTTTATATGAGACTGCCACTGTAGCGGAAACTGCTGTCGTAAATATTTCCGTACGAAAGTTAAGTGACCACCTGCATGTAATGCGTCACGGCCACCTGTGCCAGCCACCTGGAGAAACAGCCATTAGGTGAAAAAAAAAAAGGAGGCCATTAACCTCGCTATTGACGTTCCTTTGTAGAAAGCATCGCAAATACGACACGCTAATTACTTGAAAACATATCGTACTTTCTGATATTTACTGAAATGCCTAATGAAATGACAAGAAATAGTTTGTCTACACACCTGATTATGACTACTGTCTTTCTAGATGACAGATTTTTTTTACTAACTTATGAAATGTCACATGACTATTGAATGATATTTTTATGCTTTGCCTTTCATAGTTGCTTCTTTCATTTGATATCTAGTTTCTAGCTGTGTTGCAGCATGGGTTTTATATAAAAAAAAATTCATTTGCTAATGTGAACACTTTCTGCCAACAGATCTATTAAATAATTATTTTATGACCCACATTCTTCGAAAAAGGAGCTCTTGGAATGGAAAGAACAATAAGAAGGGACTAATAACAGGAACTGCATACATAATTTTCTTTTCAACTACTTGGTAATTTTTTTTCCGTAGAGTAAGTTTTTGTGATGCATCACTCTAGTGTTAAGATGTGACGTAAGTTTTAAACATGGCCATTTTTACTGTAATATTTTTTCTGCTTAAGCTATGTCATGTTTAGGTATAAGTTGCTGCTGTTTGCCAGGCATAGTGTTATTGAATTTGACTATGTATTATTCTGTTAAGCCAGTTTTACTAATGATTTATTTTTATTGTTTGCTGCACATTGCCTTAGATTAGTTGTAATATTACAATTGCTTTGCTAATTTCTTAATGCTGCTTGCTTCGCAAATCTGCGTTTTTTTTATTGCTGTTTATATTAATTGTTTTATGTGATGCTGCATTGCCTCGTCCATTAGTTTAGCATCTGAGCTCAGTAGATTTAAGTTAGCTTAAGAGGGGTAGACTATATAAGAAACAGATTTGGCAAAAATGAGTATTGTGCACTAAGAAATAATTATTTCGAAAGAAATATGAACAGAGTAGAGAAAGCAGGTATAGATAGGACTTTTTGGGAATAATGATGAACGAAGGGAGATCTCCAAGAACAAAAAAGGTTTTGTTCGCAAAATACTGCAGTACCAAAAGTTACACTGAAAACGAACCCTGTCCTTTCCATTGTGTTATCCCCCTATGTGTTTGTGTACCCTTGTGTATTTGTTTTCTTCCTGTCTCTGTGTAGTTTCATAGAACTTTTTTCTCTTCTAATACTCAGCTACATGAACTATGATGAGGAATACTGTTATCCTCAAATATAATTTGCATTGATAATATGTTATTTACTTTGTAAAGATGCTTAGACATTATTTATCTGTTTTGTTTTAATGCTCATGGGTGAAGTTGATGTTTCGAAAGTTACTCTGATCTTTCATGTATGTACTCATGTCATAATTCCTGTAACACTGATGTATATATTTCTATTCTTTTGTAAAGCCCCTATTACTACAAATGTTATCTGTATTGTTATGTTCTTTAATAATGTATTTTGTACCTTTGTAATTGTATTCTTATGTTGTAAATTTATAATTGTATAGACACCAGTTCATCATATTATTAACTTGTAAGTTACATTTCACTGCACACGTTTCTGTTGGTCATAGTATATGGACAATATGTGAGAAGTAGGGACTGTTAGTGTTTGTATGTGTGTTAATAATTCAGCAAGGGACTGGATAACAGCATTGCTGGTTCTAAGGACAATTCCAAAAACTTTGTGAGTGCACAAGTGGTGGTTATGGACTTGCTATATTATCCGCAAGACTCTTCAATGGTGATTGTGCACCTGCACAGTCACAACGGATGGCTGCTGGCCATCTCTACAAGGACTACAGTGGGTCTGCATCTTTGATGATCCATAAATACCATTATTTCCACAAGGACTGCAGTGGGTCTGCGCCTCTGGTGGCCCACCAATACCGTAATCTCTACCAGGACTACAGTGGGTCTGCTCTGTGATGACCTACCCACCAATACTCTTCAAAACTTCGACTGACTCCGCTGTGGGTTTGCTCTGTTGTGGACCAATACCTGTCTGCATGTCAAGAGTCAGCACTGTCTTTCCGTTGGAAGGACAACGATACTTCTTCAAGACTGCATGGAAATCCACTACTTCCGTATGCATTTTCTTTTACTGCTCAGACTTTGAGAAAAACACTGCAATGTGATGAATGATCAGGACTGTCTTTATGGACTCTGAGAAAATTTTAGCTTTTGACCAACATTGTATCAATAAGTGTGTGCATTTGATTTCTTTGTTATTGTAATTATGAAAATTTTTTTCAAATCTGTATTGGGCACTGCCCAAACCAATTTGTAAAAATTTTTCTGGGGAGCATGGGGGCTATGTAAGTAGGCTGTTTAGGTTTTTTTAATGGTAACGCCACCTGTGTATGAAAATCACTGGCTGTGCTGTGTGCAGTCTGTGGGCTGCTTTGCATTGTTGTAATACTCGCCATTGTAGTGTTAGGCAGCTGGCTGTGAACAGCGCGTAGCGTTGCGCAGTTGGAGGTGAGCCGCCAGCAGTGGTGGATGTGGGGAGAGAGATGGCGGAGTTTTGTAATTTGTCATGAACTGCTATATATATGATGATATCAAGGTAAATACATTCTTTGTTCTCTATTAATATCTTTCATTTGCTAACTATCCCTATCAGTAGTTAGTGCCTTCCTTAGTTTGAATCTTTTATTTAGCTGGCAGTAGTGGCGCTCGCTGTATTGCAGTAGCTTGAGCAGCGAAGATTTTTGTGAGGTAAGTGATTTGTGAAAGGTATAGTTTAATGTTAGTCAGGGCCATTCTTTTGTAGGGAATTTTGAAAGTCAGATTGCGTTGCGCTATAAATATTGTGTGTCAGTTTAAGCACAGTCATTGTATAAATTTTTCTAAGGGGACGTTTCAACTTTTAACTCTAAACTGAAGAGTTTCCTCATGGCTCACTCCTTCTATTCTGTCGAGGAGCTCCTGGAAGAGCTAAAACATTAAGCAAATTCCAGTGTTACATTCTTGATTTTCTTTATTTAAACTAACGACTTGTCGCCTGAATATGTTTCTTATATTTCATTTTATCTGTTTCTACAATCGTGTTATAATTTCATGTATTGACTCGTTCCATGACCATGGAGACTTCTCCTAAATGTGGTCCCACGGAACAATAAATAAATAAAAAATAAAAATAAAAAGCGAAATGTCCGAGTACGTTTAGTTCTGCTCAGCTGTTTAAAAATCAAATAACGTAAGAGGTTTATCAGCACAGTAATTCATAAATTATTCTAAGGGGACGTTTCACCCTGAACATTAAATCCATTCCCTAATTTCTTCATGGTTTACGTACAGATTACGTACTTCGTCTCTTACAGCTGCAGTCTGGCTTTTGCACCAGTTTTAGATAAACTTTCATTCCTGTTTAACCTCATAATTTAGGAGAATGTATTCCATACAATTCAGTGAGCGAGGTAGCGCAGTGATTAGTGAGCTGGAGACCCCTTCCAGAGGACTACAGTCGAAATAACCGCCTCTGCTTCCTGGATAAGGTTTTCCATGATTTCACTAACTTACTGAAGGCAAATGCTGGGATGGCCCCTTCAAAAGTGCACGACTGATTTCATTCCCAATTCTCTCTTCATCCGGTTTTGTGTTCCGTCTCCAATTACCCCGTTGTCGACGGGGCGGTAAATGACAATCTTACTTCCTTTGTGTGTCCACGTTACATTGTGACACGCCTTTTTTATCACGATAATGCTGATTCCTAAGGTGAGGCGGTGTGTCAGTATTTCCTCGAGTGTTTCTACATGTCTACGGAACTCAAACTGACTTTCTCCATCTCTGCTTCTAGGAGCCACTCCATTCTTCTGTAGATAATTCGCGTAAGTATTTTGGCAAACATGGCTTATTAAACTGATGGCTAAGTAACAGTCACAGCTATCAGCACCTGTAAGTACAATAAATGACGAATAAGAGATGGGGTTAAAAAAGAAATTGATAAACGGCACTTTTCCCGTCAGAGGCGAGAGGCGCAGTGGTGGCCGGACACGCCGACTGCGGGTGTATTGACCAGTTGGCGGGATAATCAGCGGGCTATCCCAGCAGACTGGTACGTGGCCCTTGTTTGGACTGGCGTCCCACTTTCTGGATCGAAGCCAAACAGGACGCCAGGGAGCGCCGGCGGAAATTTTAGCAATCCAGCGCCTCCCGCGTGTGGTGCGCGTTTAGAGTGGCGCGCGGCCGTTCTCTCGTCTCCCGCACTCCACGTCACAACTCTGTTCTCTCCGGTCGAACATACATCTTAGTATTATGGACCTGACTGAGGCAGAGGTTCCTAAATCAGTTCTTACTTTCATTCCGTATACAACTAAGAGTATAGCAAAGTTAGTACACAGCTTTCCGTTCCGAGGGTCACGCTCTCGCCATCTGGCTGTCTGTGTTTAAACTAACAGTTAATAAATGCAGATGAACGAGTAGATTCTGTCTTCCTGAATTTCCGACACTTTACCACATCGGAAAGAACTAACCAAAGATCATACGGATTATCTTTGCAGATACGTAATTCCTTCGGCGACTAATTGACAAATACGACACAGTACTTTATCACGAACGTGAATGATCCACAGAAGCGAAAGTGACGTCGCTTGTGTAGCAATATACTTAAACAATTTGTCAGACAGGTTCAGTGTCTCTATATAGTAGTTCACTAACGATGCAGTTTTGCACTGGAAGGTATGGTGGTTGTACGGAAAAAAGGAATTGCCTAAAACATGGGAAAAATTTTCACTCGGTGTACTGACTGCCAGCTCTCTTTAAATTTGAATTAATGTAAGATATGGCTACAATAAAGAGCAAGTCAAAATCCACACCGATCGTGACATGGGACAAATAAGCCGGCCACGCTGATAATACTCTGCGTCTGGCTATCTGCACAAAATAGCAATACTGGAAGCTGCGGCAGCTGCTGTAGGAAGGATTGTAGCCTATTTGAGCTGTCATGCTACGTCTACTCCCTTGGTCCATCGGTAAACAGCGCGCCGTCTGACTGAAACGTCTCGGCTTTTCGAAACCGCTCGTTTTCTAATTTTTTTATGACGCCTTTCGTCTGAAAGCTGAAGTCTTCAGTGTAATGGTAGTACAGCTACAATGTGCCTCGCTTTCTGTCATACTGGTAATAATAGTTCCGTTCGATAACATTTTCGCGAAATATTTCTTGGCAGATTGTACCACTGAACGCCGCATGCGTCAGATCTCTCCGGGGGCACGCTTTCTGGTGCCCGGCTACTGCTCATCACTCTGGAGAGAATAAAATACTTAAATGTTGTGGAGTGATATTCCACAAAAATGTCCACAATTGCAATTTCAAGCTCGGTAGCAACGGAGGTAGACGACACGTTTTTATTTGGTGTATATTGTATTACATTCATCTGCAAGACAAAAGTAAGGCTCACAATTAATTTTATAGTTTGCTATCCCATCTGAATCCCGTACTATGTTGTTTAATGTTATTCTTAATGCTTTATATCTCGTTTCTTTCCCTTAGAGAAGCGATACTTCGTGCAATTTTCTCTTCGTAAATTCGTGTGTTTTCGTCAAGCCACAGTCAGCAACTGTAGTGGTTTGTTTTCTTAGTATGCGATAAACTGTGTGAAAACTTCGCTGTTCCCTATAGCAACGCCGACTCACTGCACATTCTGAGGTCCACGTATGGATTTATGGAGAGCTTAACACTGTTGTAAAGTGATATGTAAGATATTCAGTTAGATTCAAACTAACAAACTTCTCCATTTTTGAAGCTACCCAGAGTGGAATGAAGTTGCTACCGTCGGGGTCAGTAATCATCTATAGCGGTGCCTAATGGCTCTTTCACAGATTTAACACGGAGGAACTATATTCACTTCAAAACTATTAATCTATTATACTGTATGTGTCCCACGTGGCGCGCAGAACTGAAATTCGTATGGTTGACGATCGTGTCGAAGTTCTTCAACGATGTTTGCATAGCGAACAAGTTTGGTATTCCCAAAGCAGACATCTATTACCATTAACGTGGTTCACTCAGTCTAAATTGTGAGAAGACTGAGTGTGTAAAGGTTTCCTTCAGATTTTTTAAGGAATTTCGTCTAGCAATTTGCAGCTACATTAAATAAAATGCAAAATAATAACCAACAGTGAACTGGTCTCCACCACGACTGCAACTGAGAACTCACGCCGCCATCGTATCACGAGAGAGCTGTGGAAGAATTAAGCTAATTAGACGCTGCCGGGTGCAGGACTCTCTCATGGCAGCACTTGTCGCTGAGGTTCATAGCGCAGCGTTAAAGAGAAGAAGAACTGTTACTTATGTGAAGTATTGCATTCTTGGAGTTCGAAAATTAAATTTTCTTTCTCAGTGTCTCATTTTACATACGGATAATATAGCGTAAGTCATCGAAATGAGAAGGGAATATGAAGCGAATTTAGCGGACCTATTCTGGACCACGTGTGGAAGTAAGTCAACTAACACAGGGTTGCCAAATATTTGCACTGATGTTGCCAATTCTTAGCTGTGCTAGGACTTGCTGTGTAGCTAAATGCTGGTCGCACTCGTTTTATACGGGCGCTCGCTCATACGGCAGACGTGATCGCATTTTGTTTTTATACAGCCTTATCTCCAGATGCTTTCTAACGTCTGTTATTCTGTGTGGCAATACACCCAACATTCCAATCTTCCAGATTCACTGACCGAGTACATCGGTACCCGATAGGGACAGGAAAACTCTTGTAAATGAACGAGTAATAGTAATAATATGGTTCAAATGGCTCTGAGCGTTATTGGACTTAACATCTGAGGTCATCAGTCCTCTAGAACTTAGAACTACTTAAACGTAACTAACCTAAGGACATCACACACATCCATACCCGAGGCAGGATTCTAACTTGCGACCGTACAGGTCGCGCGGTTCCAGACTGAAGCGCCTAGAACCGCTCGGCCACAGCGGCCGGCAGTAATAATAGTAACAGTAACAAACTAATGATGAATGAAGTTTATTGTAAAATGTTGAAAACTACAAACAGAAATAGGCTGACGTTCAGTTGGCGTAATCCAAACATTTCGTACCATTTTCTTACGGAATTCCGTTCTGGCTGTTACCAGACAAAAAGAAAAAAAAATTGAAGCAATACACTTTGGTAGGCCAACGAGATCTGAACCAACAACTACCCTTGCCTTAGGTCATGAGATGAGCATATCGCCACGGAGCAAAAATGACACTGCTTCGTTTAGGTCTGCTACTGCTCTAATGACAGTTAATGCATGCAGTTCACAACGTGAAATACAAAATCAGATGTTTAAGCGCGGAATTACCATCCTAGCGTCGAAACTTACGATCTCTATCTCATATAGGGTGACAATTATCAAACTACATGACACAAAATCGTCATAACTTCTGAACGGTTTGCGTTAGGACGTTCAAACTGCTACGTTAGCCACGGGGCATGATGGGACTTACTATGCGCCGTATGGTTTGGTTTAGCGACGAAGCTCACTTTCATTTGGTTGTGTTCGTCAATACGCAAAATTCGCGCAATTAGGGGACTGCGAATCCGCCTTTCGCGATCCAAAACTCAACAGGTGACTGTGTGGTGTGCAACGTCCAGTCACGGAGTAATCGGTGCGATATTCCTTGATGGCACGATGACATGGTACGGAACGGTACGTGCAGGTTTTGGAAGATGATTTCATCCCCATTATCCAAAGTGACCCTAATTTCGGCAAGCCTATGTGGTTCATGCAAGGCGGAGCTCGACTTCATCGAACCAGGAGAGTGTTTGACGTCTTGGAAGAGCACTTTGGGGACCGCATTCTGTCTCTGGGGTATATAGAGGCCACTGACATGGGTCTCGATTGGCTGCCATATTCTCCGGATCTGAAGATATGCGACTTCTTTTTGTGGGGCTACATTGAAGACAAGGTGTGCAGCAATAACCCCAAAACCACTGCTGAGGTGTAAAGAGTCATTCAGGAGGTCGTTGACAGCATCGATGTTCCGATAATTCAGCGGGTTGTGCACAATTTCGCTATTCGTATGCGCCAATGATGGCAGACATATGGAACATATCATAGCCTTTATCTGAATGTACGAGTATGTGTAGTGACGTTTCCATGTCTGTGCACGCCGTAGTTTGTAACTAAATTACGCTTTTTCATATACACTCCTGGAAATTGAAATAAGAACACCGTGAATTCATTGTCCCAGGAAGGGGAAACTTTATTGACACATTCCTGGGGTCAGATACATCACATGATCACACTGACAGAACCACAGGCACATAGACACAGGCAACAGAGCATGCACAATGTCGGCACTAGTACAGTGTATATCCACCTTTCGCAGCAATGCAGGCTGCTATTCTCCCATGGAGACGATCGTAGAGATGCTGGATGTAGTCCTGTGGAACGGCTTGCCATGCCATTTCCACCTGGCGCCTCAGTTGGACCAGCGTTCGTGCTGGACGTGCAGACCGCGTGAGACGACGCTTCATCCAGTCCCAAACATGCTCAATGGGGGACAGATCCGGAGATCTTGCTGGCCAGGGTAGTTGACTTACACCTTCTAGAGCACGTTGGGTGGCACGGGATACATGCGGACGTGCATTGTCCTGTTGGAACAGCAAGTTCCCTTGCCGGTCTAGGAATGGTAGAACGATGGGTTCGATGACGGTTTGGATGTACCGTGCACTATTCAGTGTCCCCTCGACGATCACCAGTGGTGTACGGCCAGTGTAGGAGATCGCTCCCCACACCATGATGCCGGGTGTTGGCCCTGTGTGCCTCGGTCGTATGCAGTCCTGATTGTGGCGCTCACCTGCACGGCGCCAAACACGCATACGACCATCATTGGCACCAAGGCAGAAGCGACTCTCATCGCTGAAGACGACACGTCTCCATTCGTCCCTCCATTCACGCCTGTCGCGACACCACTGGAGGCGGGCTGCACGATGTTGGGGCGTGAGCGGAAGACGGCCTAACGGTGTGCGGGACCGTAGCCCAGCTTCATGGAGACGGTTGCGAATGGTCCTCGCCGATACCCCAGGAGCAACAGTGTCCCTAATTTGCTGGGAAGTGGCGGTGCGGTCCCCTACGGCACTGCGTAGGATCCTACGGTCTTGGCGTGCATCCGTGCGTCGCTGCGGTCCGGTCCCAGGTCGACGGGCACGTGCACCTTCCGCCGACCACTGGCGACAACATCGATGTACTGTGGAGACCTCACGCCCCACGTGTTGAGCAATTCGGCGGTACGTCCACCCGGCCTCCCGCATGCCCACTATACGCCCTCGCTCAAAGTCCGTCAACTGCACATACGGTTCACGTCCACGCTGTCGCGGCATGCTACCAGTGTTAAAGACTGCGATGGAGCTCCGTATGCCACGGCAAACTGGCTGACACTGACGGCGGCGGTGCACAAATGCTGCGCAGCTAGCGCCATTCGACGGCCAACACCGCGGTTCCTGGTGTGTCCGCTGTGCCGTGCGTGTGATCATTGCTTGTACAGCCCTCTCGCAGTGTCCGGAGCAAGTATGGTGGGTCTGACACACCGGTGTCAATGTGTTCTTTTTTCCATTTCCAGGAGTGTAGTTCAATAATTGTCACCCTGTGTAAACGCGATGAGTATTCAGATTACTTCATCGGTATGGAAAGAGAATATTACCGGAGTTTAGCAGGATCACTCAGCACCAAAGCCCAAAAGTGAATGAACAGTCATGAGGTGCCAAACAATGTTAGTAATATTGACACATCTCAACTGCACTAGCAATATGAAGAACTTCTTGAACAGCTCACAATGTCCTCACTGCTGTCCACAGTCTTCTCCGGTCAGCTCTATGTTGAGTTGCGCTACCAGATATTGCACTAAGTGACAACTTCAAGCCGACAGTAGATTACTCCATCAAAAAATATGGTTGGGTTGCTCGATTATCCTCTTTGGCTTGCCCGGAAAAGTTATTTTGACTAAATTAAAAACGTGTGAATAAGGACATGGTCCATAACGATAAAAAACAGTAAGATACTACGCACTGTGGACCCACATGGACTGTATTTATGTCCAGTCTATAGTCATACACAACTGGAATATCAGGAAAACCACAAAAAATGTGGAGATATTATGGAGAGTAGATCAATACATAAGTGCTACTGAGTAACAAATCATATTGTGGATTCACAGGGGAAACTGAACATTTCACTACTGAAGCAGAAACAAAACAGGCAGCCGCGCGGGGCAGCCGTGCGGTGTAGGGCGCCTTGCCACGGTTCGCGCGTCTCTCCCCGTCGGAGGTTTGAGTCCTCCCTTGGGCATTGGTGTGTGTGTTGTCCTTAGCGTAAGTTAGTTTAAGTTAGATTAAGTAGTGTGTAAGCCTAGGGACCGATGACTTTAGCAGTTTGGTCCGATAGAACTTACCAAAAATTTCCAATTTTCCAAAACAGGCAAATGTGCAGTCGTGTGCCTTCAGATGTTTTCTACCTCCAGATCAACCATACTAACAAGTTTGTTCATTTCTTCTGTGATTTATTCGTTCTTGTTTGATACCGACATGATGGACAAAATACAGACCTGTGTCACTGACGCCGGCGGTTCTAGGCGCTTCAGTCCGGAACCGCGCGACTGCTACGGTCGCAGGTTCGAATGCTGCCTCGGGCATGGATGTGTGTGATGTCCTTAGGTTAGTTAGGTTAAAGTAGTTCTAAGCTCAAGGGGACTGATGACCTCAGATGTTAAGTCCCATAGTGCTCAGAGCCATTTGAACCAATTTTTTTTGTGTCATTGACGGTTGCTTCTAATCTGTTCGGAGACTTTCCCTTGATTTTTTGATGATGTGACGATGTATTCGCGATAAAGACGAGTATGGCTACTACAGTGTGGCTTCCAGGAGACATATGACACTCAATGTTATGATTCCTCACTTAACTTGTGACGATTAGAAGCCCAGTTAAAGCAGTAGTGAAATCAAGCGATAAAATACAGCGTTTGAAGAAAACCTGGGCTGATTTCTAAAGCAGTTACCGTTTTAGGAAGGTAGAGTTTTACAATTATGCGACAAAGGCTTTACTGCAGTGAACAGTCTCTCATTGCCATAATCGTAGCTGAGGTAGACAGTGTACAATGTGAAAGGTGAGCACAGGGGTAGCTTACACACTTTCTGGAATCAAAAAAGTTTTCTTCACTAACTCAGTATAATATCGTAAGTGGGAATTATTCAGAACATATCTGACAAGAAAAAGTAAAAAATAAAAATAAAAAAATAGTACGATCAATCAGTCCCACGCACTCAAATCACAGCTACGACAAACAATGCCTATGGCGTTGCAAAGTCTTGGCTACGCTAGTGGCAAAAATAATGTGTTTTTCTAGGCGGAATTGTGCTAGATCGGATCCGGAAATCCAACCGACTGCGAGACACTGTGCTCTAGAAATTTCAGATACTCTTTATTTTCGAATCATTGTATGGAGCAACTAGCAGTTTAAACGATTTTGTGGTATACAGCAATGAAGGTCCGTCTCCATTAGTTTCTGTCAAATCAATTAATGGTTTTCAGAATTAACGAGGCAGGAAGCAGTGAGAGAAGTATGGAACACATTCAGTACGTCATCAAGAGACAGGGTGAAATCAAGATTAGTCAGGAAGTGAATGGGACCTAACGTGGAAAGGTATTACATCGATTACACCTGAGTACTAAGTACCATATGAAAACGCCGATAATTCTATGCTAACAACGCCTTTAGGAGCAATCAGGTATTAAATTGAGAGGAAACTGAACCAACTTTAGGGCACTGCGTCAACCCTGACCACGCTCAAGATGGTAAACATGCTACTCTTATTATTATTCTATTTCTTACGGTTTGAAGCGTACTGCAAATTGGAAAGCTCGCTCTCCAAATGATGTTCGCATTTATTGGCAAAGCTTCCTGAGTGACTATGCAGTAAACATTAGTATAAATGACACGTATTGTTCTTGTGATGTATAGACTTAAATAGATGAACAATAAAATGTATTTGGCCCGGGAGATATAGTAGCTGCTTTGTTGTTTGTGCAATTGCAAATTATGAAAGTGCTAGAAGTAAATGGGGATTGGTTCTTACACACTCTTCACTAATAACGTGGTCCTAGTACTTGACTTGTGCCCGTACAAACCTACACTTGCTCTTAGTCTATCGAGCGGTTCCACCAAGTATTTTACACGTTCGTCCATATCTTCCGAAAAAACTAATTTCATCAAGATGCACTCAGCTCTTCCTAGGTTTCAGGCCATGCAAAATTCCATCTAGCAATGTCTGAAATGTGGCTGTCGCATTTTTAAACATTAGTTGCGCCGGGTGATACTGAAATTTAGCCCATGGGACCATAAAAGTTGTCTTAAGTCCATCTGGGGGTACCCGCTACACAAACACATTGTGGAGAAGTGGTTGCATTTGCCTAAATTGTCAAGTGTCTCTGTGATATTCTATATCGGATTGGTGTCGTAGGTACTTCGCGCATTCAGATATCTGTAGTCACAACAAAAATGATATTTCTTTGTGCTATCTATCGATTTTTTCGGGACCAGGAACACAGGTGCTCCCTATGGACTATAACTGGTTTCTTTAATACCTTCTTCCAGACGTTGGTTGACAAATTCTTCCATGATTCGTTGTAAATGCTTCGGTATGCGATACGGTATCTTATAAACTGAAGCAGTACTCCTTGTTTGTAGGTAAAGTTGGGTAACAGGAGTCACGGGAAATTGGCCCTGTGCATTGAACAAACCCTTGAACAGTACTGTAGTGCTTCCATAACTTGCTGATCATTGCTGTACAGATGACTAACTTTACTTCGTAACGCATAATCACTAACAGTACACTTGAGGTTGTGGTCGGTATATGACCTACCTGTATCCTCCTCCTCCAGAATATCCAATGTTGTGATCATTAATCCCGACGTCAGAGGTTCTACTGGTTAACTGGAAACATGTATTAATCGTTTACATTAGTCGTGCACGCTACGGTTTTCTGCACGAAACATCGCAGTGTATCCAAGTGCTCATTCTTCTCCTGGGGCCCAACCACATTTATTGAGGTAAGGTTTTACCCACAGATACCCAAACTAATTTCCCTGTTCCTGATGGTGCGTTATCATGGTAACCCATCTTCAGAATGCATGTACGCAGTTTCGTCGGCAGCATCTCCATGATTGGTGTGCCTTGCTATATTGTCTCATTTGTGGTGGTATCACCAGTGGAAACAAATGTTCCTCCGTGTTCAGGTGTATGCTGTGATTTTGACATGATGCCTAGTAAGGAAATCACAGAATACCCTATCCCCTCTTGTGGCAGCGCCTCCATGTGCTCAGAAAAAATCCTAGTCCCAACGTTAAAGTTGAGCTTTGTTGTGTCCAATGAGTCTATATTAATGTTGCGCATTGGAAGAAATCTACAGAGTGATTATAAATAAGGTAAAATTTTCAAACTGCTGTAGAAATAACACCACTGGTCAGAGTGACGTCAAATTGCAACGAAATAATATCGGAAAAGGGGAAAAACGTATGGCAGAAGAAAAGTAAATAGTTACAAAACGTAGCAATAGATGGCGCTGTAAGCATCATAATTTAACAGTGTCGACTACAAATGACAAATGACTCATACAACAATGCCTAAGGTGTACGTTTGACGCTAAACAAACTGTACTAGCAGTGTACATGGCTGTAAAGGTGTGATAGTGTTAGTTAGGTAAACCCATCCACCATGTAAGATCATATTACATCGGATGGGAAAAACTGGTTCTTAATTGTCCTGGGGCCAAAAACCGCATAAAAAGCATAAATCAAATCGGATTATTAATTTCCGTGTGACTGGCGCTAAAAAAAAAATGCTCAGTAATCTGCCCACTGTTCTCTGCAACAAGCTGAAATCGGGAAACAACATTTTCCGCAAATGATTGAAGTGTTTCCGAGGTCACGTTCAGAATGTGTAGCGCAATTCGAGCCTTCAGTACAGCTATGTTTGCAGTTGTAACACTGATCACAACATGTTTCAGATAGCCCCACAGCCAGAAGTCACACGGATTAAGATCAGGTGATCGGGACGGCCAGGCACTCGGGAAATGGCGGGTGATAATTCTAGAATTTCCGAAATGGCGCTTCAGCAACTGCTTAACTGGATTTTCAATGTGCGGAGGTGTGCCATCTTGCATAAAAGTGATACCCTTCACACATCCACGCTGTTGGAGAGCTGGGATGGCGGGGTTACGCAAAAGACACTCATAGCGCTTACCAGTGACGGTACACCTAACAGAACCGGAAGCACCTGTCTCTACGAAAAAATATGGCCCTAATTGATGCCGTAAACCCGCACCACATCATGATCTTTTCAGGATGAAGTGGTACTGGTTGATTCTGTGTATTCACATATCCCGTCAGATGGATATGGGCTTCGTCTGTCCACAAAGTCTTCCACGGCCAATCATTGTCCACCTCCATGCCAGTAAGAAATCCTAAAGCAAAGGTCTCTTTGCTGGCAGGTCGACAGGAAGCAACTCATGCACATGGGTAATTTTGAATGGGTAGCAAAGAAGGATGTTTCGTAGGATTTTACGCACCGTGCTCACGAGTATGTTCAATGTTCGGGCAATTCCCAGTGCACACTACCACTCGACTCCTCCTGCATTGCTGTGGCCACTCCTTCCACTGACGTCCAATCAATTCGTTTCCTCTCTCTACCAGGTTGCACACCAAAAGAACCCATCTTTTCGAATTTCCGAATCATTTTCTCCAGAACCACGGCAGTTATCGGACCAATGTCTTTTTTCGTACCCTTCAGTGTCCGGAACTTCTGCAGAGCGACGTGGGCACAGTCATCGTTCTCGTAATACGGATTTACAAGCAGAGCGCAGACGCGAAAGGAGGAAAAGTCGTGTACCCGGCGTGTTTATACCACCTTCAATGGGTCGTGCGCATGACAGGTGTTTTCATTTACGTATTCTGATAATATTCCATTGCAATTTGACGTCATTATGACCAGTTGTGTTATATATACAGCGTTTTGAAACTTTAACTTAAATTGTAATCACCCTGTATATTGGGGAGACCTAATCTCCTACGTAAGATATCTAGTGTGATGTCCCATACGCGCATCCCTGATCCTGTTAAAAATCTATGTTTCTTGCCATCGAGAAAACCCCAAAACCGGCATTCAATGTCTGAATCTAAATGTGCCGTATTTAATTTTATTCTGAATGTTTTCCAATGTCTGAGGTTCCCATTCATGTGCTCCTGTGACCTAGTCGCTCGTTTATTAGCCGTGCACTCCTGTGCTTTGTGACTCACTTGTCAACATTCATAGCACTTTGGTTGATGACAATCTCTTAAGAGGTCCATCACGCCCACATTTGTGACACTTTACTGTCGAAACAACCCATTGTCGCTATATCTAACTCACTAAGTGCGTCCGCGGCCAAATCCGAAGGAGCCTTCATCCGTACACTAAGCGATATTTCAGCAGGAATGTTGTGTAAATAGATATCGAGAGTCCTGTTTTCAACTTCTCGGTGTAACACCGTATTCACTTCTTCATTTCGTGTCACCTCATATATTTGAACGTTTAGTCTTTGGAACCTACCCGAGAATGACTCGACCAACTCGTGTTTCTGAGTTACCGTGTTTAATTCTTCCCTAAGGAAGCAAATACTGTGCACAAGGTGACCCAGACACCGTACATGAGCAGTTCTTATTATTAAAGTCTTGTAAAGAGGCCACCTGCTTCGTCCGTCGTCATTCAGCTGATGCGATAACAACGACTGGTTCACTCCGGAATAGGCCGAATAGTCGTCAGAAAAGCTGCCCTGCCAATCAAACCACATCGAGGGATCACCTGATTTCTGAGGCTGAGAGCTCTCGTAGTCGCTATCGAAGAATATCTCTCTCTTTTGTTCCGTGCTGCCACCTAGAGCAGAGGCTAAATGACATATTTTATCTTTGAATTTTCCTTTCCCCTTCCAGATGGGTCTAGCGGTACAGGAGTTATCGTCTGTCGCTCACCCCTAATGTAATCCGTAATCCTTGCCATGTAATCTCCATTCCCCCCCCCCCCCCCCCCCGTCATGAACAATAGACCAACACGAGTTCTTCGTCTAAACCTGAGTACCGTACACTTACATTAATTACAAGCCAACACTGATTTCCAATACTGACTACACCACCGAGGTGTTGTACAAACTGGTGTCAGATGCGGGATCTCTTCAGCCCGTTATCGGCCTTGACGTGCCGCATACAAATTACAAAGGCAAGAGCGGATGCGTGGAACTAGTGTGTGGCGCCGTCCCCCTGAGTGTTGTGACGCAACAGACGAGTGCTTCGCACGTTCAGTCAGGGCTGCCTGCCCCACCCAGTCTACCCAGAGCCGCCGCCGCCGCCGCCACCGCAGCAGATGTGTGAAGCGAACCGAACTGGCCCGTCGCCTCTGCCGCCTTCGCTCAAAGCCACGTCGCGGATACGATGACCCATCGCCATCCCGACGCCAGGCGTTGCCGGCGTGTAACTGCTCGACTCTGCAACACCGTTTGTCGATCAACCAAATAATGTAAGTAGCGAGTTTCGCTTTTATAGGGAGAAGGCGCCACCGGGTTCCCTTGCTGCCCGAGACGTCGCCGAGAGCTGCTACTGAAGACTTTTTGTTTGTTTGTTTTAAAGCGATGCCACCACTGGCTTGAGCACGAAGATCTGCAAATTTCACCTTAATGAAGCATAGGTAAATGCGGTGCCTCAAAGGAACTAGCGTTGCTTTCTCATTTCCAGGGTTCCCACAGCCGGTTCCATCCCAGCCAATAATTAATGTGGGAACAGGTTTGCTGGTTCCCACCTTCGCTGGTAAAACAGGTGAAAATGTCTACATTTCGATACAAAATATAATGGCTGTAGGGAAACTGTCTGCATGGAGTGACGATGTGTTGGTAGGAGTAGACAACCTTAAGCTGCTAGCAAAGGAACTCGTTTACCTACATTCCTTGGAATGGTTAGATATAGCAAAGCATTTGATATCCTTGCAAAAGGGCTAGTGGATAGATATGAAGTTAAACATAGCGTTACCTACTACAGGGGCCAGATTTCCACCACCACCAAAATTCTGGAGAGAAATAAGAGCACTTTGCTGACAAAATAAGAGCTGTGCTGTGTCCTACATATGTGCTAGGTGAAAGTAACGAAAGCAATGACCTATTACTTCGTGAAGCAGAAGCTCGTTGTTTAAATGTATTTGTTCACGGTATCGACCCACAGGTAGG
The DNA here is from genome assembly GCF_023898315.1 of Schistocerca nitens. Lineage (NCBI taxonomy): Eukaryota > Metazoa > Arthropoda > Insecta > Orthoptera > Acrididae > Schistocerca > Schistocerca nitens. Next base: position 860,077,700 of record NC_064617.1, read on the forward strand.
TGGTAAGGTGAACTGTTCTTCGCTGAGCACACTAAGGGAGGTCGTATGACTCGCGTTTCTACGCGAGGAGTCCCGAAAACTCGTCCAGTCATCCACCAGGATAAACCCAGCTGGACTTTCATTCATTGCCGAATTGTCGTGCGCTCATTGCAGTCACCCAGTCTTTGGCACCGGTATTTGCCTATTGTAGTAAGATATGACACGAGACAGAGAACTGCCGGTCTGAACACCATCGCTCGGCTAATGAAATAGGTTACGGAGGTGCCCGAAGGCAAGTGAATACGGAAAACATGTACACCAGCGGTTGTGGCACTGCCCCTTGTTCCCCTTCCACGAAGCGAAACCAGTAAGAGAAGTATGACTCTTTCAGATGACAAACGTAACTTTGAAAGGTAAAATCAACGGTAGACAGTCTATCTTTATCATCGTTACAGGTGCACAAGCAAGTATTCTGTTCCTTGAATCTAGTCGCGGTCGAGTATTAAAACCGTCGCGTTGTAGACTGAGTGGATTGGAAATGTAGGTGATTTACCCAATAGTTTCGCAGAATGTGGAACTAGAAATGGAAGGAAGTAAGTAAGAGTTCCCATTTTAAGTGGTTTGGAAGCGTGACCACGGTTTCGACGCTGTTTTAGGCAATGATTTCCTGCGGCATTTTTAAGACATAGTTAACTTCCGAACACAAGAAGTCTCAGTCTGGGTAAATATCCACCTTTTTGCAGCGTTCCCGTTTAAATGGCGCAAGTTATTCCAGAACAAATGACTGCGTTCCGACAACCCAACAGATCACATACTACAGCGTTAAAATTAAACAAAACCGAGCTGCAGTCCTGGACTGTGCGGCTGATCCCGGCGGAGGTTCAAGTACTCCCTCGGGCATGGGTGTGTGTGTTTGTCCTTAGGATAATTTAGGTTAAGTAGTGTGTAATATTAGGGACTTATGACCTTAGCAGTTAAGTCCCATAAGATTTCATACACATTTGAACATTTTGAAACAAAACCTAGAAAATATCGGGCAGCACAGGGAAAATCGTTTGGACAGAGATAAAGAAATATTTGTTAAGAAGATATATTTTCTTAGTGGAGCCATTAATTTGAAATGAAATTTTAAAAAGTAAACAGACGCATGTGAAACGCAGTTAATCTCGAATGAGTAGGACAGAAGAGGGTTCATTTTTGCCGGTGGGAACAGATAATTTGGGGAGTAGACATGTTAAATTCTCCGAGATACCATACTCGCTACAATGCTAGAAGTTAATAACGATGAGATAATAGCATACCAAGAAAACGAGCAGCCTGAAAGAGCAGTTTACATAAATCCTACCTCAGTTACATCACCGTTAAACGCGGAAATTGAAAAGGAACTTGAACAGCTGCGTACGGCTTACCGAAACTTATTGTACTCCGTTCTAACCGAATTTGCAACTTCGTTTGAAGAAAAGACACTACTTCCAACAAAATTCAGACAGAACCGTTCTTCACAGAAGCCAATGCGCACTGAAACTGTTACACAACCTACGAGTTCACGTCACTATAATTTACGTTCCGTCACTTCGTACAATTTACAGTTTAGAGATTGGAAACGAATTTATGGTCAGTGTTTGGTGGGAGCTGGAATTAGTATTTTATAAGTTAATCTACTGTTTACCCATATTGATGATTCTGTTGTGTTTTCACCTCCAACATGCTTGGATAGCTAGAATATTTTGCTTAAATATTGGATTTGTGCCAGTCTTGTAAAGTTGCCTCTGCGGCTATAAAAATTTTTAAAAACGTTAGTTTGATACCACTTCTGCCTGTACAGAACTTCTTCCCCATTGCATTGTTGCTATGGACAATAGGTTGTCCGTTATGGACAGCTGGACAGTCAAACAGTGCCAACCACAGAATTGGCGCCATTTGTCCCTTATGTGCCACTCTGTGTTCCAACGAGGCTGTACCTCGGTTCCACATGACTAGCAGGTCTCTGTGCTGCTAATGCATCACTACTTTCTGCGTTGGTATTTTACACGCCCCCTATTGTATCACATTTAATTGGTATGTGATTTTCAGCCTCGTTTCGTTCTTTTACTTATTCCCTTATATATTATTACCTGCCTCTCTTATTGAGTGGTTTTGTCATATGTTTACTCTACTATACTAAGTTGAGACACTGTCGCTAATAGTTTTCACCACTGTCTGGTAAGCGAAGTTATGTTCGAAGTCTATGGAATTTGAAAACTTGAGTTACAAAAGGGCAGATCACGGGTCGTTGTCGTAGAGAAGGCGGTCGCATTGTTTTGAAGGAGAATTCTGAAAAAGGATCTCATTCTCCGGCGGATCGAAACAGCTATCGCTCAACCGCCGTAGAAGATGTGCAACCCAGCACCGGTTTACGTGCCGTCCTCAAGCAGACACTGGCGACGCAATTCGGCTGCCTTTGTTGAATATGTTTCTTTTAAGAACATACTGAAGAGCTTTCGTCTTATAGGCAACAAATTCAACTGGTCCCTGACTAGTAGTCCAACTAACGCAACCATCTTTTCCTTTTAATTTATTGGCTTTCTGAATGTGCCCGTGCAGCCATCTCAACATTGGAAACGTTATATTACAGATGTAAGTGGGCTGTTTATGTTTTCTTATTGGCAACGTTACGTAGCGCTCTGTATGAAAATCACTGGCTGTGCTGTGTGCAGTCTGTGGCTGGTTTGCATTATTGTCTGCCATTGTAGTGTTGGGCAGCGGCAGCTGGATGTGAACAGCGCGTAGCGTTGCGCAGTTGGAGGTGAGCCGCCAGCAGTGGTGGATGTGGGGAGAGAAATGGCGGAGTTTGGAAATTTGTAAGACTGGATGTCACGAACTGACATATATATTATGACTATTAAGGTAAATACATTGTTTGTTCTCTATCTAAATCTTTCATTTGCTAACTATGCATATCAGTAGTTAGTGCCTTCGGTAGTTTGAATCTTTTATTTAGCTGGCAGTAGTGGCGCTCTCTGTATTGCTGTAGCTTGAGTAACGAAGATTTTTGTGAGGAAAGTGGTTTGTGAAAGGTATAGGTTAATGTTAGTCAGGGCCATTCTTTTGTAGGGGTTATTGAAAGTCAGATTGCGTTGCGCTAAAAAAATATTGTGTGTCAGTTTAAGCACAGTCATGTACAATTTTTCTAAGGGGACGTTTCATATGTCGACCCTTAGCCGAGGATACCTCACTGGAATCTTCTGATTTTTTCTTGTAGTTTGTGTAATTAGTGTAGATTTTGTTTATTGCTAACGCGTAATTGTAGAGAGAATCTCCTTTGTAGTTGCAGTATTACATTGTTGTACAGTAGAACAGGTGTGGCATGCATGTAAATTTGCACGAAGTATTTCGCAGCTGCAATTAACTAGATATTATTTTCAGTGCTATGTTAATGTGTTCTCTTATTTTTGCTCTTCAAATTGTGTTTTTCTGTGTTGTCATGTGAAATATTGTGACAATAATGGCGTGTGAAAAACGTAACACTAGGCTCCAAAGTAAACTGAGAAATACACTCCTGGAAATTGAAATAAGAACACCGTGAATTCATTGTCCCAGGAAGCGGAAACTTTATTGACACATTCCTGGGGTCAGATACATCACATGATCACACCGACAGAACCACAGGCACATAGACACAGGCAACAGAGCATGCACAATGTCGGCACTAGTACAGTGTATATCCACCTTTCGCAGCAATGCAGGCTGCTATTCTCCCATGGAGACGATCGTAGAGATGCTGGATGTAGTCCTGTGGAACGGCTTGCTATGCCATTTCCACCTGGCGCCTCAGTTGGACCAGCGTTCGTGCTGGACGTGCAGACCGCGTGAGACGACGTTTCATCCAGTCCCAAACATGCTCAATGGGGGACAGATCCGGAGATCTTGCTGGCCAGGGTAGTTGACTTACACCTTCTAGAGCACGTTGGGTGGCACGGGATACATGCGGACGTGCATTGTCCTGTTGGAACAGCAAGTTCCCTTGCCGGTCTAGGAATGGTAGAACGATGGGTTCGATGACGGTTTGGATGTACCGTGCACTATTCAGTGTCCCCTCGACGATCACCAGTGGTGTACGGCCAGTGTAGGAGATCGCTCCCCACACCGTGATGCCGGGTGTTGGCCCTGTGTGCCTCGGTCGTATGCAGTCCTGATTGTGGCGCTCACCTGCACGGCGCCAAACACGCATACGACCATCATTGGCACCAAGGCAGAAGCGACTCTCATCGCTGAAGACGACACGTCTCCATTCGACCCTCCATTCACGCCTGTCGCGACACCACTGGAGGCGGGCTGCACGATGTTGGGGCGTGAGCGGAAGACGGCCTAACGGTGTGCGGGACCGTAGCCCTGCTTCATGGAGACGGTTGCGAATGGTCCTCGCCGATACCCCAGGAGCAACAGTGTCCCTAATTTGCTGGGAAGTGGCGGTGCGGTCCCCTACGGCACTGCGTAGGATCCTACGGTCTTGGCGTGCATCCGTGCGTCGCTGCGGTCCGGTCCCAGGTCGACGGGCACGTGCACTTTCCGCCGACCACTGGCGACAACATCGATGTACTGTGGAGACCTCACGCCCCACGTGTTGAGCAATTCGGCGGTACGTCCACCCGGCCTCCCGCATGCCCACTATACGCCCTCGCTCAAAGTCCGTCAACTGCACATACGGTTCACGTCCACGCTGTCGCGGCATGCTACCAGTGTTAAAGACTGCGATGGAGCTCCGTATGCCACGGCAAACTGGCTGACACTGACGGCGGCGGTGCACAAATGCTGCGCAGCTAGCGCCATTCGACGGCCAACACCGCGGTTCCTGGTGTGTCCGCTGTGCCGTGCGTGTAATCATTGCTTGTACAGCCCTCTCGCAGTGTCCGGAGCAAGTATGGTGGGTCTGACACACTGGTGTCAATGTGTTCTTTTTTCCATTTCCAGGAGTGTAATAGTGACGACGAGCGTAGCTTGCCAGCACCGCTGTCTAATGAATTAACAGACATTCAAAGTAGTCATTTGGTAACTGTGCATAGGGAAATGGAGCGGGCGTCAAATAATGGTGTAGACAGTGAAACAGGTAGTGAACAGGGAAGCATTATCGATCGATCAGTCGGCAACAGCTCGCCTCAGGTATCGGGAATGACAGAACACAATATTGGAAATACTGTAGACTCAGGTTTTGGGTTCTCACCGTTTTCACAAATGAGTCAACACACATTTTCCGCTTGTCAAAATGGGAATGTTGTCGGTGCAAATTCACTGCCAAAAAGCACTGAGGAACATGTTTCAGACACCAGTGCATTGTTATTTCAATTAATGCAACAAATGGGACAAAAGCTTCAAAAGTTAGACACAATGGAACAAAATCAAAGACAAACACAGCAAAAGCTTCAAAAGTTAGACATAATGGAACAAAATCTTCAAAAGTTAGACACAATGGAACAAAATCTTCAAAAGTTAGACACAATGGAACAAAATCCTCGGAAGTTAGACACCACACTTGAACAAACACGTGAAGATTTAACTACTGAATTACATAACATTGAATCGAAATGTCAAAAAGTCTGTAATGACGTAAAAACACAGATTTGTGTGCATTTTCAACCTATTTTTTCGCGGCATGAAAATGCATTACAGAATCACGAAGCAGCCATAAAAGAACTGCAAGCTATTGTTCATGAAAATCATGAGACCTTGCAAGCTAAAATTGACTCAGTTGCACCTACCGATTCGGTTACGCAACTTGCAAAAACTCAGGAAAACTTAAAGGACACAGTAGATACTCTGAAAATTGGTTCAGAAAGACACATGGAGGAAATTAGTTTATTATCAGAGAAAGTAGTTGAACTTTCGGATCAGCTAAATAATTTATCTACGAAAGTAGATGATAATCTGAATGACACAAAACCGGTAGTCTTTAATGACACAGAAGAGTGCGACCAAATTAGGAAACGCAAACAAAATCAGAATCAAATTAATACGCAACACCAAAGAGAAATCCGGGAAGTACAAGATCAGTTGACACAGGTAATACAGGAATTACATATTTTAGAAGCCACTCGTGCTCCAATACGGGAAGAGGGACAAAGAAATACGGAACAGCCACAAAATAATAACTCAGGGCACTTCGGAAATTATGAAAGAAATTGGCAAGGTACACCGAATTTTGAGATGGAACCGCCGAAACGACGTAACAATGACCGACATGCGACTCGCCGACATGATGATTTTGACTATAAGCTGTTCATTACTACACGTAAATTCAAAACATTTAAGAATTCTGGCAACGACATTCATCCACGTGCATGGCTTCATCAATTCTCTCATTGTTTTCCTCCCAACTGGTCATTGCAGCACAGATTAGAATTTATGTGTGGCTACTTAGAGAATGAACCAGCTGTAAGAATGCGATCGGTCATTCACGATTGTCACAATGAAGGAGAATTTTATCATGCCTTCCTCTCAGCATATTGGTCTCAGGCTACACAAGATGGAGTAAAACATAGCATCATAATGATGAAACATTTCGAACAATCTGAATTCTCCAGTCTTGTGAAATATTTTGAAGACATGTTGCACCTGTCAAACCCATACAGCCCCTCAGAACTCATCCGCATTTGCTTAATCAAATTACCTGAACATTTACGACATATTATTTTGGCAGGACGTTGCAAAGACGACATTGAAGCTTTTCAGGGACTGTTACAAGAATTGGAAATTGACACTGACAATCGAGGAACGCGAAAACAGGAGCACAACAATTACAGGTCACATCCGTCACAATTTCGCGATGACAGAAATAATAACTGGACACGACAAGGCTATTCTTACAACGGAAATCGTAACCAAAACGGGCACCACCCATATGACAACCGTTGGCAGAATAATAGTTACAGAGAAATATCGCACTTCCGTAGTAATGAATATGACAGGGACAATCATAGAAACAGACAATATGGCAACCAGAACTATTATTATCAAGGGAGACAGAATAATTTCAGACGCAACAGTTCAGCGCGCAGTTACGATTCAGGGAGAAATTCTCCACCACGTGACCGACAAGAAAGAAACTGTGGAATCTACCGACATGACGACAGACGATATGATCGTAACGACAGACCTGAATTTTATCACAACTGGCGGGATTCAAACAGAGCAGGGCACTCTCAACAAGGTGAATTTGTAGAAGTTAGGCCTCCTAACCCTAATAACGACGCGCGCCAACAAACAGACATACAATGACTCGCACAGCAGGCAGCCGCGTGTGCCAGCTGGCTCAGAGAAAAATTACATAGACGCTAACCTTGAGAAAAATTCCAGTTTTCTTTACCGACGTATACCGCATGACAGTTACGTTCAAGTTGAAACTCTGAGTACTGTGAAGAGTAAAGGATTGCACCACATTTCACATGTAAAACCATTTATTGAAAGATAACCTGCTTTTTAACTTTGTCTTTGCCATATAACTTTTCACTTTACATTACTAGTATGCTTTGTCAGACTTAGAATCTATTAATATGCAACAATGTTTGAAGTTAAATATCCAGTCAAGAACCAAGAGAACTTATTTAAACAGAAATAACGAATGCATTGTTATAGTGAACAGACGACACAGTGTTATTGTGTGTGTACATTCTTGCTTGTTAGTTGCACGATTACGTAACGACTATAAGGCTCCCATACTTAGAACATTTACCATCACTGCTAATGAGATTTTAATGCAACATTTTGGTTTACTTGAAAATACATTCTGGATTTAAACTACTTTCTGTGAGATACCAGATGACACAGTGGTTAGTTTATATGACAGCTACACGATTTTATCACGACGTTATTAATGAGTGACAATTTACAATGTTGCTTTTGCGGTGTATCTGTTTTATATCTGCACAGTTTTTCTGAATTCTTCTGGAAAGTAAAACATGCTTTAGTAGTAACTTTTGTGGTATAGCTACGATGAGACAGCCTTTTCCGTACCACAATAATACGTTACAGCACAGTACTTTCTTCATCACGGCAATAAGCGTAATAACTGAGATACCTATACGCAAAGCATTTCACTTTCGTTTAGCATGAGGTAAGTACATTGACTTCTGCAGATCTTAGCTTTCGGAGGACAGCAAGACGCACATTTAGCGCTACAGGACACGTATTTGAGTAATTACTTTTGTACTTAAATCATTTATTTTTAAAGATATTTGAAGTACAATGATACAAAGGTTTTACATGATACATTTCATTCCATTGCTGTAATCTGTAACACCTGAGGGTATAATCACATTAATCCTCAGGGGGGTACACGCTTACTTTGTGTATCATGTGTGTGGCAAGCACAAGGAGCCCTAGCTAATATGGTATTTGCTTATACAACTTTACACATCGGTACCATATTTCTCTAACACAGAATTACACAGCTATCTGATTATTTGACAGAGAAACAAACATTCTTTTTACTACATCAGTGACACATGTTTACGCAATTACACAGTTGGATAACTTCACACTTATGAAATTGTATTTTGTCTGTACTGTGTGAACTGTTCATATTTTTTTCGGAACCATTGTGATCTATGAGAGCTTTGAATGATGTATTTGGTATGAGATCATGATTTTTAAAGTACGTTTGAGGTAGATGACACGATTGAAATAAGCAGAGAATTTTCTTTAGGTTTTGAAATTATTGGAGGAAGCTACAACGATTTTGAGATTTGACTGAGGTTTCATGATGTTATGATGACGATGTGTATTACGCTGTTGCGGTATGTTTATGATCAATAAGCTGATGCTATATGAGGAATTTGATTATGCTACGTATTTATTATGATGAAATATTGAAGAAGTGTCTACGAATATGTATATGTGTAATAAGGTAAGGAATAATGAGTAGTGGTTAGGGACTCTGGTTTGTGAAAAAGGTTGTTGGAAACCAAGAATCGTACTTTAAGAGTTAAGAAATGTGTGTAAATGCGTGAATGTATCGCAATGTCGGCGAAAATTTTGGACACTGTTATATTTACAGTATTTTGTTTCTACACATTTGTAACGCAAATTCTCGCCCTGTGAAATTTTTATATGAGACTGCTGTCGTAAATATTTTGTTAAGAAAGGTAAGTGACCTTGACGTAATGCGTTTTGATCGTCCAGCTGAGAGGTAGTCATCTGACAAAAGAAAGCCATTAGGTGGAGAGAAAAAAAAGGCCATTATCCTCGCTATTGACGTTCCTTTGTAGAAAGCATCGCAAATATGACACGCTCATTACTTGAAAACATTCGATTACTCGTACTTTGTGCTACTTTCTGAAATGCTTATGAACTGATGGGAAATATTCGTACATCTGCACACCTGATTATGACAAGTGTCTTTCTACGAGAATTGAGAGAATTTCTACTAACTTATGAAATGCCATATGGCTAATGAATGATGTTTCATGCCTTCCTTTGTACATATTTGCTCATTTTGTTTAATATCTAGTTTCTAGCTGCACTGTAGCATTGGTTAAAATAAAATTTTATAGATGTACTAATATAGATATTTTCTGTCTACAGATCCAGCAAATAATAATTTTTTGATACTTCCAAAAAAAATGACAGAGCACAAAAAGACATTTACCTTCACAGGAACTGCATTCATAATTTTCTTTTCAAGTTCTTGGTAATTTATTTTTTAGAATAAGTTGTGGTGCACCACTTTAATGACATAGATATTAAGATGTGAATATACATTTCCCTTACCTGCGTTGTTGTCTTTAGTGTACTATTTTTTCTGCTTGAGCTATGTCATGTTTAGATATAAGTTATGGCATTTGCTGCTGCTGTTTGCCAGGCATAGTGCTACTAAATTTCACTTTGCATTACTCTGTTAAGCCATTTTTACTACTGATTTATTTTTCTTGTTTGCTGCTCATTGCCTTATATTAGTTGTAATATTGATACTTGCTTTACCAATTTGAATATTTTGTCATTGCTGTTTGTGTTAATTGTTTTGTGCTGCTGCATTGCCTCGTCCTTTGGTTTAGCATCTGAGCTCAGTAGATTTAAGTTACCTTAAGATGGGGTAGGCTATATTAGAGAACGAATTGTGATGAATTGGAAGAAATGCATTGAGACGTTATATGACAAAGATTTGGGCCTAAATAAGTATTGTTCAATGAGAAATAATTATCTTGAAAGAAATATGAATAGAATACAGAAAGGAGGTATAGGTTGGACATTTTGGGAATAATGAAGAACGAAGGGAGATCTCCAAGAAGTAAAGAATGTTTTTTTTTTGCAAAATACTACAGTAAAACAAACCCTGTCCTTTCCCCTTGTGTTATTACACTATGTAAATTTATGTTTTTCTTGTCTTTATGTGTTTAGCTAATAAGATTTACGTCGTAGAATTTTTCTGATAATATGTTATTTACTTTGTAAAGATGCTTAGACATTATTAATTCTGTTCTGTTTCAATACTCATGTGTGAAATTAATGTTTCGAAAACTATTCTCATTATTTTATATATTTACTTATGTCATAATTCCTGTAACACTGATGTATGTGTTTATTTCTATTCTTTTGTAAAGCTTGTACTACTACAAATGTTATCTGTATTGTTATGTTCTTTAATGATGTATTTTGTACCTTTGTTATTGTATTCTCATGTTATAAAATTGTAATTGACACCAGTTCATCAAATTAAGTAACTTGTAAGCATTCATTTCACTGCACATATTTCTGTTGGTCACAGTATATGCACAATATGTGAAAAAAAGAGGACTGTTAGTGTTTGCATGTGTGTTAATAATTCAGAAAGCGACTGGATAACAGCATTGCTGTTTCTAAGGACAGTTCCAAAAACTTTGTGCGTGCACAAGTGGTGGTTTATGGACTTGCTATATTCTCCGCAAGACTCTTCAATGGTGATTGTGCACCTGCACAGTCGCAACAGATGGCTGCTAGCCATCTCTACAAGGACTACAGTGGGTCTACACCTTTGATGACTCACCAATACCATTATTTCTACAAGGACTGCAGTGGGTCTGCAACTCTGGTGGCCCACCAATACCATACTCTCTACCAAGACTATAGTGGGTCTGCTCTCTGATGACCTACCTACCAATATTCTTCAAAACTTCGACTGACTCTGCTGGGGGTTTGCTCTGTTGTGGCCCATTACCAGTCTGCATGTCAAGAGTCAGCACTGTCTTTCCGTTGGAAGGACAACACTACTTCGTCAAGACTGCATGGAAATCCACTACTTCCGTGTGCATTTTCTTTTACTGCTCAGACTTTGAAATAAAAAAAAACACTGCAATTTTACTGTGATGAATAATCAGGACTGTCTTTATGGACTGTGAGAAAATTTTAGCTTTTGACCAACATTGTATCAATAAGTGTGTGCATTTGATTTCTTTGTTATTGTAATTATGAAAAAAATTTTTCAAATCTGTATTGGCCACTGCCCAAAACAATTTGTAAAATTTTTTGGGGGGAGCATGGGGGCTACGTAAGTAGGCTGTTTATGTTTTCTTATTGGCAACGTTACGTAGCGCTCTGTATGAAAATCACTGGCTGTGCTGTGTGCAGTCTGTGGCTAGTTTGCATTGTTGTCTGCCATTGTAGTGTTGGGCAGCGGCAGCTGGATGTGAACAGCGCGTAGCGTTGCGCAGTTGGAGGTGAGCCGCCAGCAGTGGTGGATGTGGGGAGAGAAATGGCGGAGTTTGGAAATTTGTAAGACTGGATGTCATGAACTGACATATATATTATGACTATTAAGGTAAATACATTGTTTGTTCTCTATCTAAATCTTTCATTTGCTAACTATGCATATCAGTAGTTAGTGCCTTCGGTCGTTTGAATCTTTTATTTAGCTGGCAGTACTGGCGCTCGCTGTATTGCTGTAGCTTAAGTAACGAAGATTTTTGTGAGGTAAGTGATTTGTGAAAGGTATTTGCAGTCCTCTTTTTTTCACATATTGTGCATATACTATGACCAACAGAAATATGTGCAGTGAAATGAATGCTTACAAGTTACTTAATTTGATGAACTGGTGTCAATTACAATTTTATAAACCCCTTTTGTAGGGGTTATTGAAAGTCAGATTGCGTTGCGCTAAAAAAATATTGTGTGTCAGTTTAAGCACAGTCCTGTATAAATTATTCAAAGGGGACGTTTCACAGATTACAGTTTGTTTTTTCAATTCAAAGTAGACGTTAGTTTGAGTCGTACCCTGGTATGAAGTTACATAGACTTAACAAAGGACCAATTCCGGCATTTAATGCAACCTTTGTTCCATGACGTCAGAATCCGTTAGTTACACGCTGCCCCACACCACACTGAGGTTTTTCCTGTGTGTTGCAACGTGAAATAACAAAAAACCGATTCCGACATTTAACGCAGACTTTGTTCCATAACCTCAGAATCTGTTAGTTATACGCCGTCCTATACCACATTGTGGTTTCTCTTGTGTGTGCAGCGGGAATTTCACAGTCCACAGGTACCGAGTAATGTCACATATAGGGACATCTGTTCAAAGCATTCCGTTGCTTTATCCTGGGACATGAATTTCGTTACTCCGCACAACTAAATGAAATTCTGAATGTCACTATTGAATGATTCCTGCTGTTCGTTAGAGAATTTAACTTCTTTCTCAGTTAGGATTACCAGGTGTCCGGCTTTAGATGGACATTCCGACTTTTTACGGTCCTGTTCGGCCAAATATATCCAAATCACACCAGTTCGGTTTTTGTTAGTCTTTTTAGCGATGAAGCGGAAAACAAACAACCAAGACTTGTTCCAAGCTAATGACGTAAATTTCCAGTCAAAGTTCTCGGAATTGTAGGGCAATTATCAGATCCACATCAAAACGACGTGAAATGAATTTAGAGCAAACATGAATAATATTTAATGTTATGACTTCCTTCCACGGGCCTTTAGTGGACACAGGAGCGAGGAACAGATGCCGTTCATAAATAGAGAATTCAGATATTAAGTTATTCTACATCTAATATGAAACAGCAAAAGTAATTTGCAACGTCAGTTGCTAACAGTAGATCTGAATGCAGAAGTGTATACTGATACTAAATATTTATAAATTTGTCAGTCTTCAATACAATGTCTACTCAGAAGATGTCAAGCCCTGGCCACTATAAAAGTCTGTAAACGTCATTCAACTGGTATACACACAAAAAGGGCTCATTGCACGAATGTTCACACACCCGCTTCTGGTGCTCCGGAGAGGGCATGCTTGCATCTCATTGTCAGTGGCGCAATAGTTCGTGAAGGCGCTCTCGTGCCGCTGTGGCGGCTGTAGGAAACGCGGCGGCGTAACTGAAAGTACGGCCTACCGCTTCCCGCCCAACTTTGATGGTATGGGGAGAGACCTGTGCCGCGGATAGTTTTGATGCTGGTTGCTTAGCTGGGGACAGAGCAGACCAGCCGCGTCCTCTCATTGCGTCAGAGAAACTGCCCTCGAAAACCAGGCGGAGAACTTACCCGACGGCACAGGTAACAGCACGGAGGGCACCGGCGAGTAGCCGACGGCGACGGCGTCGATGTGCATGGGAACGGCGACCTGCGGCGTCCTAGGTGGCCAAGCGAAGACTACCATCGGTGAGGCCGGCCGCAGTGGCCGAGCGGTTCTAGGAGCATCAGTCCGGAACCGCATGAGTGCTATGGTCGCAGGTTCGAATCCTGCCTCGGGCATGGATGTGTGTGATGTCCTTAGGTTGGTTAGGTTTAAGTAGTTCTAGGTTCTAGGGGACTGATAACCTCAGATGTTAAATCCCATAGTGCTCAGAGCCATTTGAACCATTTGAACCATCGGTGAGACAGTCGCGGGTGGAGGTAAGCTGCGTAGGAGGTTGCGTTGCGGCGCACGGATGTGACTGCGTCACGGCGGTCAGAGGTCGTGCAGTGAAGAAATGTAAAACAGTTTGATCTACGGCAGGACCAGTGAATTCAGTGAGCCGTACCTGATTTTGGAGGCGCTGATGCCTGCCTGCACTACCGCGACTAGCATACTGCGCTCTGCCTGCTGATCTGAGAACAACGCCGGATTCCCGTAAATCTGGTATGTTGCAAGACAGATATTGAACTCTGAGGTTCGGGCGAAACTTCGAAGTGAAGTCTGAAGCTGGAGCAGAGCGGTAAGGACGAAGCAAATGGAGCGTTTTTCGTGCTGTGTCTCCCATGCAAATGTTCTGCCGGCGAAATGTCAGGAATATGCAATGTACGATATGAACTCAAAAACATCAGTAAGGCTTCTTCGCGTAAATGCGAATCTCAGAATTCTGACATTTGCGTCTTGAACGTTCGAAGGAAACGTTCGGCTTCGCCGTTAGGAGAACGATGCTGTCCTGATATGTTGTATTTCATTGTGTTTGCAACGTTGTGAAGAAAAGGCCGGTCATTTGTCAGAAACAATTGTTTGCCCATACCTTTGAGGGAAAATATAGGAGCGAGAGTCTCGGTACAATTTGTGGCATTCGTCGAATGCACTGGGTACTTGCTGTAGGCATCGTCGAAACAGAATGTCGTACTGATAATTTGACAATAATTGCGACCGATGTTAAAGCTTCTCTGCTGTGCCGTCGGGAACTTGTTTCGATGGATGAAACAGTGCAGTCAAAGGCTTGGGGTCAACGATCAGGAAAAATTTTCTGCCGTACAGATAATGATGAAATTTGGTGATACCATATATTATAGCCAGGGCTTCCTTCTCCAGGTGACTACAATTAATCTGAGCGCTGTTCAAAATTATGGAAGAAAATGTAATGGGGCGTTCTGTCTTGCCAATTGTGCGGGTAAAAACCGCCACAGTGTTATGGGAACTAAACGGAACGTTTACGTTTGACGCAGTTCAGAGGCGCAGCGATTTGCGCCGCATTAGGAATGAACTTGATGTAGTAAGTCAGTTTCCCTATAACAGCAAGCAGTTCAGGTAAATTGTTAGGAGATGGCAAAAGCTGAATTGCTTGCAAATGTTTCGTCGGAGGACGAGCACCATTGACGTCGATAATATGTTCTAAATATTCACTCATTGTGTCGAAAAAAGCCGGCCTGAGTGGCCGAGCGGTTCTAGGCACTGCAGTCTGGAACCGCGCGACCGCTACGGTCGCAGGTTCGAATCCTGCCTCGGGCATGGATGTGTGTGATGTCCTTAGGTTAGTTAGGTTTAAGTAGTTCTAAGTTCTAGGGGACTGATGACCTCAGAAGTTAAGTCCCATAGTGCTCAGAGCCATTTGAACCTTTTTTTTTGTGTCGAAAAAACAACATTTCTCAAATTACATTTGGGGCCCATCTCAATAAACACGTGAAAGAGACAGCCCAAATTTTTAAGGTGTTTTTCCGGCGTTTGTACTCAGACGATTCTTTCGTCAAGATAATTAAAACAATGAGGCACCTTGGTCGTTAATTGTTCAAGAGATTTTTGAAACAACGCAGGCGCGGAAGCACTTCTGAAAGGTAGGTGTTGACACTCGAACAAGCCGACATGAGTATTCACAACAAAAATTTTCTTCCTCTAGTGGTAACTGTAGATAGACTTCTGCAAGATCCATTTTTGAGAAGAACTGCCCTCCATTAGACGATCCAAAATTTCCTCCGTATGTGGGAGCAGATAGGAATCAATGACTGAATTTACCGTCCGTTTGAAATCTGCACAAAGACGAATCTTCCCATTTGGATTATCGACGCCGACTGAGGGTGATGCCAACTGACTTGCTGAAATAGGTTTTAAGACTCTAGTGGATTTCGTTCCCTGAATTTCCGTAACCAATTCGTCGCGTAATGCATGTGGCACAGGACGTGAGCGGAAAAATATGGTTTGCGCGTTAGATTTCAGTGTAATGTGAATGTGAAAATCTTTTGCACATCCTAGAGTACCATAGAGCAAAAGCTGATACTTCGCGCAGAGTTGTCGAATTGCGGTATGAGAATTTTTTTTTTTTGTCGTGTATATGCATATTAGCCTGTATGTCTAATCCGAAGGAATCAAACGCCTCCATGCTGAAAATATTTCGGCTCGTGCGTTATGGAACTACAGTGAAAAGTACTTCCTTAGTCGTATTTTTGTACTTTGCATTTAAGTAGCACGTTCCAAGCACTGAAATGCTGACGTAATTATAGGCGGAGAGATGCAGATTTGATGGTTGCAAAGCTGGTTGGTCAATATTTCCATATGTATCTAGGTTAAGCAACGCGATAGAAGCTTCGATATCTATTTGAAAAGGCACTGACTGGTTACAAATGTGCAATGTAGTCCACAGTTTGCGGTGTTTTCTCCAAATACAATTGTCCGTTCCTTGTCATGAAAAACTGTTCTGTATCCACCTGCGCGTTAGAGCTCTTTTGCGAATTTCGAGATTGTGAGAGCCTTTCTGAACTGTGTGGTATTCGCATCAAACATGTGTGTGTGCGTTTTCTGCGTCTTTGCTTGTCTGATTTTTGAACAGGAGGTGGCGCAAAATCTGAACATAAAATGACATTGATTCCAATTCGTTCCTGCTTTGCGTTGTTCCTACGTGAAACAGAGGAGGGCTTTCGAGTCTTTTACAGGCAGACTGGTCTTTTGTGATCATGGGTGACATAGCATTTCACACATTATTTCGCTTTGCGCGGAGCTGTGGCACCGTTATTAGTGAGGCGTCGGCGCGGCAAACGCTGTATGTAGTATGTTCAGCCTTGTTTACGCAATAGTGACCGCGATAACTGGTAGACAGGAATCTTGCTAGGCTAGATCTTGAAGTTCGCGTGCGTCGATAACTTACGGCAAGAAAAAAGGAATAAAAGTGAGATAGTGTTAATACTTTCATCCTTCTTCACCTCCTCTGCATTACTACAGATGACGTGTCACTGAGCACATTTGTACTGTGCATGCAGTACACGTGAGGTGCCTAGTTTTTTCCACTGCCCTGTGTGGAATACATAAGTTCTTGTACACTTCACTAACCTGCTGTCTTCATGATGATGATGATGTCCCCAGCGCAGAAAGCAGCACGCAGGTCGTGGATTTTTTTCTTGAGGCTGAAATTAACTTCGCAAGGAACTGCTGCTACGAATAAACTATAACTCATTTGGGACGCCACTCGCGTTTTTATTGATATAGACACGAGAAACTATTCTTGATCACAACATATTGAACATATCTTTCCACAGTCATTATATCTGGCTAAAATAACATGAAATACATCCTGTCACAGACAACATGTCTGTCTACTGGAGCCGTCAGAACTGGAGAATAAAATTACATGAATCAAATACTACTATTACAGACAAGATGTCTGTACCTATCGATGGTCGGAACTGTAGTAAACAAAATTGCTTGAAACAAATACTGCTATAACAGACAACATGTCTGTCTACTGGAACGGTCAGAACAGGAGAGACGGACTGCCCGAGACACTTCGCGCGCCAAGCCAGCAAGGCGTGACCCGAACGCCACCGAAGTGCATCGGCAGTAATATCGTCAGTCTTTTGTTTTAGTAATACTTTGATTTTAATAATTTTGAAATGACTGATTGATAGCTGGCTGTTGAGAGATGTCTATTTAAAAAATGAAATAATTTGGATGACAGGTTTAATTAATAATAGCAACTAAAGTTTAACGTTTTGGCGCCCTAACGCCGAACACAGCAGCCAATCACAGAGTAGCAGCATCATGCAAGCGGTCTTTCTCACGGGAATGGTACCGAATCTAACATCTGTCAACGGTACCTCATCCCACATTGCGTCATCTCTATGCTTATTGCATCTCCACTGCCCTGGGAACAGCTTCCTGGAGCCTAATATGATGGCTGCATAAGCCAGAAATATTACAAACTTCAAGCACTTCATTGAGGCTAGGGTTGCGGCCCTCTATCTCTGGTCTGGTAGATTCTGAATAACAGCATCGCGAAACATTTCATCCTATTAAGTTACACCACAGAGACAACTGATTTTCAGTCTCTAGTCATGCCCTGCAATTCCACAATCCATTCTTTATAGGACTGATCACGACGACGTTGCGCGTGGAAAAATTTATATCGTGCAGCAGCAATGTGTTTTTGATTCTCAAAAATGCCATCTAACCTTGCAATTATAGCCTCGTAGGGCTGGATTTGGGGCTCATTGAGGTGAAACAGTTTCACTAGGAGGCGCTGTCTGTAGGCTCCTTGTGGTGTGTGTACTGTAAGACCTTCGGTACACACACCTCTTGCTGCTGCGCTGCTTGCGCTTGTACGATGCAAGGTGCTGCTGTCAGCAGTTCTTTTATTTGTTGACTGTGAAACTAAACAAGAGATGTGAAACGCTTCTCAGCACTTAGATGTTGCTCTCCCTGATTTGGCATGGTTCATTAAATATTTCAGGTTACGTATGCCAATACAATGTACGCATACACACAAAAAAGAAATTTCAATAGAAACAAAAAAAGTTCTACTCTGGTGTCCAAAGCTCCTAGTTCCACTTTCCGTTTGCTCGTCGCCAGACTGTTATGGCTTACTTGCACGCTGTGTGGTTCTTTATTCGACACAGGAGCGAGGAACAGATTCCGTTCATGAACAGAGATTTTAGATATTAATTTATTCTACATCTAATATCAAATAGTAAAAAAATACATAACTTTGTTGCTGTATTTGCAGCATCAGTAGCTAACTGTAGATTTGTATGTAAAAACGTACGCAGTTACAAAAGATTTAGAAATCCGCCACTCCTCAGTACAATGTCTATCAGAAGATGTGAATCCCTGGCCATTACGGAAGTCTGAAAACGTTATTCAGCTGACAAACACGCAAAAAGAGCTCAGTACATGAGTGATCAAACTTAAGTACACTCGCGGCTGCAGCTCCAGAGAGGGGATGCTTGCACCTCATTGGCAGCGGCGTAATCGGTCGTGGCAGCGACCTAGTGCTGCGGTGGCGCTGTAGGAAACGGCGGCGTAACTGGTGCTAGCTTATTTGGAAGTGCAGCCGATCGAGCGACCGATACCGCACCTCATAATTGCCAAAGATTACTTGAAAACTTGGACGTTGAATTTAGCACCAAATCAAAGCTCTTTCAGTGGATGACATTACCTCATGTTCCAACCCGGGAAGAATCGTGAAGTTGGATAACAACAAATTCTTTGATCAGTGGCAAAACTGCACGAAATTCATATAACAAAAAAAGTACGGCTTTGCCTTTAAAAAGCTTCTGCCACATGAAAAGTGGACAGGTTATTTCAAATCACAGCATAATGAAGAATTTTATTCTGAATTACAGAAACTGACAGAATATTGTTTTGTAGTTCCAGCTCGTAAAGTCAACATCGAGAGGGTGTTCTCTTTCGTAAACTATAAATCGACAAAGAAACGCAATAAAATGCAAACCAACGCAATTACTTCGATGATTATGTTGTTGTGTAATTTAAAGCCGGCCGTGGTGGTCTAGCGGTTCTGGGCGCTACAGTCTGGAACTGCGCGACTACTACGTCGCAGGTTCGAATTCTGCCTCGGGCATGGATGTGTGTGATGTCCTTAGGTTAGTTAGGTTTAAGTAGTTCTAAGTTCTAGGGGACTGATGACCTCAGAAGTTAAGTCCCATAGTGCTCAGAGCCATTGTAACCCATTTATAATTTAAAATTTTCCTGTCAAGAGTTCAATGAAATTATTTCCCAGAAAAATAATAGTCTTGGTAAAGTAGGTTAAAATGCTACATATTAGTACTTAATCGCATATTATTGTTATTTTTGTATACATATAATTGAATATCCTTTCGTTTTCTGCCATGGAATGAAAGGTAATTGCTTGTATTGTTTAGTGAGGAACTTCTAGTTTATCTTTTGGATCTGCAGCTCTTGTCTTTTTTTCCATGTTTGTAGTTAAATTATGGGATATATGTTCAGCCTTTTTGCAAACACACTGCTTTTTCTTTTTACCCAAACATGCTTCAGCACCACTGTGACATCATCAGTGGGTTTTGTTTATTGAAAATTGTAAAAAGTGAACATGTTTTAGCTTGTAACTTATCTAACAAAGTGAGGCCTAAAGAAAGTTTTTGTTCGTTTTGGCCTTACCGTGATTTAACGTTATATGGTTTTGAAAGATCAACTGTACAGTGTCCTGCACTGATAGCTTGTCATCCTCAAACCAAACGATGTAAATGTGAGTTTCATCGACGATTTAACACACCCACTGTTTTTTTTTTTTTTAAAAAAAGCCTTTGGCTTGTCAAAGTGTTTGCGTATACATTTGTTATTACTCCCGTTTTGTGCCGAGTGATTCTTCTACTTTTGCGTTCTGAGGGCACTGCACACACATATTAACGTGCTTTTTGTAATTTCGTATTTTTATAAACGCCTTTTCGCTTCGCAAAACGCGGTGAGCACTATGTTATTGTGTTTCCTAACCGCGTCGGCGTTCCTTTGTTCCCAGGAGAGTTTGGCGCAAAATTCTCTCGGGAACAAATGAACACCGACGCACTGTGAAACCTTGTTTCCGACTGCGAAATATGTGGGAATCAACGTCCCATGGAAAATGGTTTTGACGCCATTTATATCACCCGACGAGGCCTTTCTTCTGGATTCTGAGCTGTGGTGTGTTTGAAATGTTTTTCTCAGTCACCCATAAGAAAACTGTGGTGTCACTGCCAGACACCACACTTGCTAGGTGGTAGCTTAAATCGGCCGCGGTCCCTTAGTACATGTCGGACCCGCGTGTCGCCACTGTCAGTGATCAGACCGAGCGTCACCACACGGCAGGTCTCGAGAGACGTACTAGCACTCGCCCCAGTTGTACGACGACGTTGCTAGCGACTACACTGACGAAGCCTTTCTCTCATTTGCCGAGAGACAGAATAGCCTTCAGCTAAGTTAATGGCTACGACCTAGCAAGGCGCCAATTGTACCATTGCATGTATCTTAATGAGTCTCACTTGTATCATCAAGATTGCTGTATACCAAAGGACGATATAAAAGTTAAGTGTTCTAGTAGCTACGTTCTTTTCTTTATCACATTCATTACGAATCCTGTTCCAGACTTCGCGCCAGTCGGCGTGTGTGTACGTGTGCCTTTAGGCTACCCGTCTCTGTGGACTGGCTGCCTTGTCAGTCCACTACAAAAACAGTGTCATCTCGACGATGAGTGTGGTTCTGACTTCCGTAGTAGAGGTATCAAAGGAAGAGGTGATTATTTTGTATGTATCACGTGTTCCCGATACCAATATCAACATACAAAGCCACACATTGGGATCGCACACTTCCCTTGACCTGCTCACTGTTAATTTTATCCGTCATATCCATTCCTGAACAAAAACAACAACCGATTAATTTTACTAAAATTACCACACGATCTACAGCGAACAACACTAAATTAACCTTCACACAAAACCAGTATTCAATAAAGTATAAATAATATCGATAGTATACAAGCTAGTTAATAAACGTTTGTCAATGTTACGTGGCAAAAGAAAATGACTGTCGCAAAGAACAATTTCTCTCAATACAGCAGCTAAAGATGACCCTCATTTAAAATGAACCATATTTTCAATGTTATTTTATCAATACAGAATCTTGTAATTTCCGTGGACCTCAAGGATTGTTAGTGATGACCGCAACCAACTACAATTTTTTTGGAAAATGTTAATTTTATTGCTATGAAAACTATCAAAAACCAGTTATGTGGGCGTGCTGAAAAGTACTGCCTCCGAATTTTTTATGTAAAAATTCTTGTAGATTTTTGAATAAAACAGACGTTATTAACATACTTTATTCTTCATGTCTACATATTTGCAGTCCTGTGCCGCTAGAGCGCTCCTAATTTCAGCGTGTAACATGGCGGTGTGTAACGTAACTACGTCAGTGCGTGAGAAACAGCGTGCTGTAATCGAGTTTCGAATTCGAAGAGTTTGTCTACACATGGAGCACTCTCTTCTTCAGCATGACAATGCCCATGGGCGCAGTGGCATCTGCAACAACCCCAAGCAATGGACTCGCTGTCATTGATCATCCTCCATACAGTCCCGACTTGGCCCATCCGTCTTTCATTTGTTTTCAAAACTTAAAGCACACCTTCGAGGAAATCTCTTTGATAGAGATGAAGCGGTGCAAACAGAGGTGAGGTTGTGGCTCCGTCAACAATGCCAATTATTCAACTGTCGTTGGAGATGTTTATTCGTCGTCAGTGTGACCACGTTGAAAAATAAATATGTAGACATGAGAAACAATGGTATAGAATGTCAATAATTTTTTTTTATTTACGAAAGTGTAAGAGCTTTCACATAAAAAATACTTTTCAGCATACCCTCGTCATAGTTAAGTATTTAACATAGATTGTAAAATAGAAGCTTTTGGAAACTAACACAAATTTCCCCTTTCAGGATGGGTAAAATTATTAAAATATAAAAGAAACTCAGTTATTTTGTATGTATCACGTGTTCCATGGCAGAAAACCTTCCGCTTTGTTATGTAGATAGTTCGAAAAATATATTGCATTTTATTCAGCATAAAAGTCTATACCTGAAGAAATAACAATATATTTGTGGTATCGATAGCAACGATGCCACGGCATAGTTTCAAAGGTTGGCACTACCACGAGACACCGACGACAGCGCCCTCTACCTGGCGCTGTGCAGCTCTACGAGCTCCGCTACAGATTGTCCCCATTTCATCAGGTGCAGACAGCCAGGAAAAATCGCTTCAGCTTAGTTTGCTATTGAGACTTTGCATCAGTTACGATGGGGCCACAACGTCGCACCTACGTGTCATCACTTAAAGTTAATGTAATATGTTTGCATATGTTGATACACTAGTAAAGGTGCTTTAACTGTATTTGCAGTACCGACGTGTATTACCTTTTCCTGCTCCTACCCACGCACCGCCTTCCTGGCGGGATACAAAAATATTCCAAGTAACTTTAATATATTATACAGTTCTTAAATGGGTGAAACGTGACATATTTACAAATGTTGCACAAAAAACAACCTCATGTCCCTCAACACCAAAAGCTGGAGAAAATTGCGGGACTTACCTGTGGCGGTCATGTGTTCCTAGTTGTCCTAACCTCTACGTACAACACACTCTCCTGTAATAATAAATAATATCGATACGTCTATGGGTTCTTGCCCACTCGTCTCGAATAGAGTGCCTAAGGGATACTGCGTTCTCAGAATGCTATACAACAATTCAAGCAAATAAAATTAGAAGTTTTATTTCAATAAAGCAGATTGACAATACTTAACTTCAATGTACTACAAGTGTAGCAAACGACAGGCGACATGCGGACACTAATGTTCTTCGCTAGAGACAGCGTCCAAACAAGCAATGGAAATCGATCACTACTAATTGCTATCGCAGCTCTCTCCTCTGGGCCGTGCTAATACTCTGCAAATACTGTCCACTAATGTCCGGCCGAGGGTGGCAGGAGTGACGCTTATATTCCCTTCGGCGAGGGGGAGTTCCTGTCGTGATGCGGTCCTAATCATCGCACCATTGGCCGACGTCGTTTCACCACCTTCTCTGGTCTTAAGTTCTTCATCTTCGTTCTGGCGCTTGTGGTTACGCCAGAACAACATAATCAAATACGAGAAGTGCTTAAATCGTATTTCGCGTGAGTTCCACAAACTTCAGCGATATTTTAAGACAGGACGCTGACTGTCACCTGTCTTCTTTGTAGACAGTGTAGTATGAAGCGAATGAACAGAAGTTTTCCAGCTGCATTACATACCCCTAACCCTACTTGATGGTTCCATTTAAAATTGGTATATAATTTTGTACAAAGGTAAGTGTTTATGTTGACTGACTCCAATAGCGACTCGTTGATGTTTTAGTCGTAGGTCATTTCTGCGTTCTATGAATTGGACAATTTTGTATTCCCTTACATTTGTAGCTAGAAGCCAGTCTTGTCACTTCGGAACCCAATCAAGATCTGCGCAATACTGGTAGAGCTTTTTTCGAACAGAACCTGGTGATAGATGACTGTCTCCTAAGAAAAATCTGAGGTTACAATTAAAATTATTTCCTAAATCATTAATATACGATACGAAAAACAAGTGTTCGAACACACTCCGATGGAGCACACTTGACTTCCACTTTTATTGATGACTCTCCATCAAAGATAACAAACTGCATCCTTGCTACCAAGAAATTCTCAGTTCAGTGACAAAGTAACTTTTGATTACCTGTATCACCGTATTTTGCTAATAAACGTTGATGTGGTGCCGACTAAAACGATTTTTGGAAGGCAAGAAATACTACTTCCACTTGTTAACCTTGATCCATGACCTTCAGAACGTCATGCGAGAAAAGTTCAAGCTAAGTTTCGTATGATAGATTTGTGTTGTTCCTGACAGCTCGTTGTGTCTGAGCTAAGAAAAAGTTTTACGAATGTATGACGAGATTCCATGTGACTGGGAGGTAGGTTTGTGGATCACTTCTCTACCCTTCTTGTGGATAGGTGTGACCTTTGCCTTCTTCCAATCATTTATTATGATGATATGCTGGTGTGGGCGCGCGGCAACAGGGTCATTAGCACCCGAACTAAAATTTTACGAGAAGAGTGTGGTTAAAGGGGGCAAAATGGGTGAAATGGTAACTACAATTGTTGTTGTTGTGGTCTTCAGTCCTGAGACTGGTTTGATGCAACTCTCCGTGCTATTCTATCCTGTGCAAGCTTCTTCATCTCCCAGTACTTACTGCAACCTACATCCTTCTGAATCTGCTTAGTGGTAACTACAATGAAAAGCAGAATTAGCGCTCTAGGATCATGCACACACTCTCAAGCGCTCTCTCTCTCTCTCTCTCTCTCTCTCTCTCATACATACATACACACATATATATGTGTGAGTGTGTGTGCGTGTGTGAGTGTGTGTGTGTGCCGCAGCTGTAACACCGGTTCCCGTGAGATCACCGAAGTTAAGTGCTGCCGGTCTGCTGAGCGCTGTTGGCAAGCGGAGTGCACTCAGCCCTTTGTGAGGCAGACTGCGGAGCTACTTGATTGAGAAGTAGTGGTTCCGGTCACGAAAACTGACAACGGCCCGGAGAGCGGTGTGACCTCACGCCCTCCAAATCCACATCCAATGACGATAATTGGCTCTCTCTCCCTCTCTCTCTCTCTCTCTCCCTCCCTCTCTCTCTCTCTCTCTCTCTCTCTCTCTATATATATATATATATATATATATATATGAGAGAGGCAAAACGACAAGCAACACGTACGGCGTCTGACTGGAAACGGACGTTAAAACGGAAACAGCATAGGAACGAAGTAAAAGAATGTAGCAAATAGCTGCGACTGAACGATCGCTGAAGCAAAAGGGTAAACTAGCCGCTCTGCAACATACTAAAATCTCCAGACACTTTGCAAAACTTCAAGGCTTTCACCACACTTTTTTCGTCAAGTAAAATAGAGGACAGATCATCTAAATTCGCTTCTACGTGCTCATCGCAATATAAAATGCACTCAGTGAATATGAGGCGTACAATGAATTGTACGCTACAGGCAACACAGACTGGGGGATCCTATCGCCCGATTTAGAAGCCATGTGTAAGGGGACAGTGTCGAATTAGGAGTCGCACCAGGGACACTTCACCCCACCTGAGTGACCGGCATGTGGTTTAACAGGGCCAGATAGTTGGCTTAATCAGCCTCAGCTTATTTTCCCTTAATGGTAACCACTCCTGCCCCCAAAAATTCAGGAATCTGACGCAAAAATGAAATGACAGGCTTTCAGAGAATCGCAAATTGTGTCATGTTCCTTGCATTCTTCCTTATTGGCTCCGTCTGCCTGTTCATTGTCCTAAATTCCCATGTGCCCCAGTGCCCAGCAGAATGATAGCTGCTTCCCCCCCACCGTTTAAGGCAGTACAGATGGTCACGTATCAGCTAAATCAGTGTCTCCGCTGGGTGCAAGTGCTCCGAAGATTTCAGGGCACGAAAGGAATCAGAGCAGGTCAGAAACTCTTTGCACTGAAGACGCCTCATGTGATCCAGTGTCTTAAGGGCCACATGGATCACTGCAGTGAGTACCGTTTATTCACAGGGAAGGGGAAGGCATGGTCGTGGAACTCTCCTGAGCACACAGGTTGAAAACAGGGATACGTATCTAATGTGTTAAAAAACACACTGGCATATAAAAACGGAAGTACGACCTTTCTTTTATGATGTCAAATATCCGCACGTCCAACACTGCAAGATCTATTTTAAAAAAAAGCTGATAAAAATGCTCTTAAGACCTTTTTAAGACACAGTCTCCACTCCTTCTGTTCTGATCATCTAAGCGTAGAAAAGATGTGGAATTATTTCAAAGAGATAGTATCGACGGCAGTTGGGATATATATTAAACATAAATTAATAAGTGATGTTACTGATCCCACATGGTACACAAAAAGAGTCAGATCGCTGTTGCATAAACAACGAAAAAAGCATGCCAAATTTAAAAGAACACAAAATCCCCAAGATTGGCAAAGTTTGAAACTACTTAATATAATTTTACTTAAATTGCTGAATGCTTACTCTATGTTCTTAAGCTACAGAGTGAAACTGAACGTACCGTCTCTTTGCTTGTCTTTATCATTTCAACTCTGACCCACAGTATTCTAGCTCAACGCAATCTGAATGCTCAAAAAATGATAACCTGGCTTCAAATAATTAATACAAAAGAATGGCCCCGAATTATAAGAAATCCTAACAATAACCCGTACATATCATAAGTCACTTCACAGAAAATCTTCATTACACGAACGACAGCGATAAAAGCACCAATACTGCCAGCTAAATAAGAGATTATAACTACTGAAGGCTCTAACTACTAATAGGCATGTCGTTAGCAAAGGAAAGATTTTGTTGCAGAGCAAACAATGTATTTAGCAGGTTTTTCCTTAATCAAGTGACAACCAGTTCAACAAAAAAAATTATAATCATCAGTAATAAATCACCATGACGGAAACACTATCAGACCGTCCGCTCGCGCTAACACTGCAAACCTCCAACACTGCTAATTATTAACCTCTAACCTCCATCACTGCTGACTACTCACTCCCAACTTCCATCACTGCTGGCTGTTCACCTCCAACTGTTAGTCCGACCAGCCACAGAGTCTCTTACAGAGTACACACATCGCTGTCAGAGTTATTAATGGAGAGCGCCACATAGCACTGCCAACATACAAACACATAAACAGCCTACTCACAAGTTTTGCAGAAGTTCTAAAGATAGCGCGTACTTCAGTGCGAGAAGCTTATAATAATTTCCACAACGAAACTCTGTCTCGGAATCTGGCAGAAAACCAAAAGAGATTCTGCTCATACATAAAGCACACCAGTGACAAGACGCAGTCAATACCTTCACTGCGCGATAACAGCGGTGAAGTCACTGATAACAGTGCCACAAAAGCAGAGTTATTAAACACGATTTTCCTGAACTCCTTCACCAAAGAAGACGAAGTAAATATTCCAGAATTCCAGTCAAGAACAACTGCCAAGATCAAAAACATGGAAGTAGATATCCTCGGTGTAGCGCAGCAGCTTAAATCATTTAATAAAGACAAGGCGTCCGATCAAGATTGTATAACAGTCAGGTTCCTTTCAGAGTATGCTGATATAATAGGTCCATGTTTAGCAGTTATATACAACCACTCGCTCACAGAAAGATCCGTAGTTAAAGACTGGAAAATTGCTGAAGTCATACGAATACCCAAAAAGGGAAGTAGGAGTAATCCGCTGAACTACAGGCCTATGTCACTAACGTCGATTGGCAGTAGGGTTTTGAAACATATACTGTATTCCAACATTATGAAGTACCTCGAAGAAATCGATTTATTGACACGTAGTCAGCATGGGCTTAGAAAATATCGTTATTGTGAAACACAACTAGCTCTTTATACTAATGAAGTAATGAGCGATGTCGACAGGGGATGTCAAATTGATTCCATATTTTTAGATTTGCAGAAGGCTTTCGACACCGTTCCTCACAAGCGTATACTAACCGAACTGCGTGCCTCAGTTGTGCAACTGGATTCAGAAAGGCCACAGTTCGTAGTAATAGACGGAAAGTCATCAAGGAAAACAGAAGCAATATCCGGCGTTCCTCAAGGAAGTGTTATAGACCATCTATTGTTCCTGATCTACATTAGCGACATAGGAAACAATCTGAGTAGATCTCTTAGATTGTTTGCAGATGATGCTGTTATTTACCATCTCGTTAAGTCATCAGAGGGCCAAACCGGATTGCAAAATGATTTAGGTACGATATCTCTACGGTGCGAAAAGTGGCAATTGACCCTGGAAAAACAAAAGTGTGAAGTTATTCACATGAGTACTAAAGGAAACACGCTAAATTTCGAGTACGCGATAAGTCATGCAAACCTGAAGGCTGTAAATTCAACTAAATACTTAGTGGTTACAATTACAAATAACCTAAATTAGAACGATCACATAAATAGTGTTGTGGCTAGAAACCAAAGACTGCGATTCATTGGCAGAACGCTTAAAAGATGCAACAGGTCTACTAAAGAGACCGCTTACAAGACACTTGTCCACCCTGTTCTGGAGTATTGCTGTGCGGTGTGGGATCCGCATCAGGTGGGACTGACGGATGACATCGAAAAAGTTCAAAGAAGGGCAGCTCGTTTTGCATTATCGTGAAATAGGGGAGATAGTACCACAGACATGATACGTGAATTGGAGTGGCAATCATTAAAACATGGCGTTTTTCGTTGCGACGGAATTTTCTCATGAAATTTCAGTCACTAGTTTTCTCCTCCGATTGCAAAAACATTCTCTTGGCACCCACATACACAGGCAGAAATGATGATCACGATAAAATAAGAGAAATCAGGGCTCGCACAGAAAAATTTCAGTGCTCGTTTTTCCCGTGCACCGTTCTAGAGTGGAACGACAGAGAGACAGTTTGAAGGTGGTTCATTGAACACTCTGCCAGGCCCTTTATTTTGAATAACAGAGTAATCACGTAGCTGTAGATGTAGATGTAGATCACAGCTGTGTCGTTTGACCGGCTTGCGGGATAACGGACAGTTTTGTGCGGCCCTGTTGCGATGTTGGCAGACCCCTCACCTAACGGCTCACCGTGGTTTTGTTTCCTGGCAGGTCTCCTAGACATTCTGCAAGAGCCTGTTAATATCTGTGATGGTCAAGCTTTCCCTCAAACGAAACTCAATGAAAGCTCTCTGCTTGGGACGCACCTCCATTGCAGACGCCATGTTGAAGGCTACGTGTAGCACCGCCAACTATCTGAACTTAATACACCTATAGGGGCTGAAGCGGAAATATTGCACAATGTTCCACAACATAACAGAAATTTTTCTAACATCTGTCCGAGAAGAAATTGTGTTACATTACTTACTGAACGCCTCTTGTAGCTCCAGGAAACTTTTAAGGTTCCAGCTCTGAGGAAATAAAGCTAGATCAATAAGATCAATCTTCCGAAGGCTTGTTCGACTACTCGGAAATCAGTTACTAAAGGCTGCGCGTGACAAACGGCAGCTTTTTGAGAACGACACACAAAGATACGGTCGACTTTAATACAGAGTACTTTCCGAACAAACATACCTTGAACCGCTGTATCAAATATGATACAACGGGTTGTCAGAGGTTATGGAAACGTGCTTTGCATAAAAGTAATATGTTTTGCCGACGCTTATGTATTTTTTTTAAATTCTTGATTCAGTCCAATAATATCACACATAATAACCCACCACCTTATACATTAGTGGGTCTTAACATCTACAATACAATTCAGTGATATTTAGCAGCACTTTCTAGTTCTATTTTTAACTTACTTACATCCAGCAGGAAATGATGAGCTAGTTGTTCAATGGCTAAGAACTAATCTCTACTCTAATCCAACTATTCTAGAAGCTACTTCCTGCAGCATTACAGGCGTGGCAGTTATTGTATAAACCTACTTTTTTGGCCGTGCCCACCGAGCTAATCCCAGTGGGCGTGCCTCTGGCACCGGGCTGGCCTTTAGAAAATCGCTGCAGGTTCTGTTTGGAGATGTCCTGTATTTTATTTATAAGAAATCCGTCTTCATTATCAGGAATGCCGAATGTAAGGGTGATGCATTTCAGTGTCGTCACTTCGAGGGTCCTTGCCACTGGCGGGGATGCAAATTCCTGCCGGATGGAGGTTGATTAAGGACACAGACTTTTCTATTGAACACCCCTTTCTTCTAGCTACGCTACGGCGATATATCGCACATTGGCTACGGGATCTGACTGCAGCAACACGCACAAACCCATCCCTGGGCCAATCAGTGCTCA
Source organism: Schistocerca nitens (assembly GCF_023898315.1). NCBI lineage: Eukaryota > Metazoa > Arthropoda > Insecta > Orthoptera > Acrididae > Schistocerca > Schistocerca nitens. Next base: position 860,107,895 of record NC_064617.1, read on the forward strand.
TTATACCATATTCGTTCAGTATAGGCACGAACAAATCTTTCAGCAATTCAAGCATCCATACAAAAAAACTGAGCAGCCGGAGTTTCGATTTCAAGACGAGAGAGGAATTGTACTACAAAGTGCTGTGCTAAACTCGTCATTCATAGCACTTACGGTTACAAACGCAACACTTAGCTTTAACTGAAAGCACCGACGAGCATCCGGATGATGATTCTGACATTCGTTATAGAGTATGGTACACCATCTATGAAGGAATTATCCGAGGTAACTGAAATCCTTAAAAAATGGTTCAAATGGTTCTGAGCACTATGGGACTTAACTGCTGTGGTCATTACTCCCCTAGAACTTAGAACTACTTAAACCTAACTAATCTAAGGACATCACACACATCCATGCCCGACGCAGGATTCGAACCTGCGACCGTAGCGGTCGCGCGATTCTAGACTGTAGCGCCTTTAACCGCTCGGCCACTTAAACCGGCTGAAATCTTTAGATGTGACATACCAACAAATCATCATAATTTCTTAAAAATTTGACGATGTATTCAAGAGAAAGAGCTTCACAAAGTGAGGAAGTCTATAACGTGTTGGTTCACCTCTGATCCTTATGCAAGCAGTTATTCAGCTTGTAACTGATTGACACAGTTATTTTATGTTTTCCTGAGGGATATCGTACCAAATTCTGTACAGCTGGTATGTTAGACCGTAAAAATCCCGAGCTGGTTGCAGGGCCCTGCCCACAGTGCTCCCACCGTCTCGGGATTTTGACGATCTCACGGACCAATAGGACAACCAACAACTCTGACGATCAATTCCAAGCCGAATAACAGTTTGCTTAAGGGTCAGAGGTGGACCAACGCGCTGTGGTCTTACTCAAATAGCGAAGCCCTTTCTCTTGAATAAATCATCCAATATTTATGAAATTGTACTCAATTACTTGTACGGACATGTACTTTAGATCTGCCGCGCGGGATTAGCCGAGCGGTCTGGGGCGCAGCACTCATGGACTGTGCAGCTGGTCCCGGCGGAGGTTCGAGTCCTCCCTAGGGCATGGGTGTGTGTGTTTGTCCTTAGGATAATTTAGGTTAAGTAGTGTGTAAGTTTAGGGACTGATGACCTTGCCGGTCGCGGTGGTCGAGCGGTTTAAGGCGCTCGAGTCCAGAACCGCGTGACTGCTACGGTCGCAGGTTCGAATTCTGCCTCGGGCATGGATGTGTGTGATGTCTTTAGGTTAGTTAGGTTTAAGTAGTTCTAAGTTCTAGGGGACTGACGACCGCAGATGTTAAGTCCCATAGTGCTCAGAGCCATTTTGAACTGATGACCTTAGCAGTTAAGTCCCATAAGATTACACACACATTTTTTGAACTTCACATCTACGGATTTCCGTCTCCGTCCAATTAGTGTAATTACTTCGTGGTGATCGTTTTTTCTTTGTTAGGGTATATCGTATTCCACAGATGTTTCGCATTTTATGTAAAGACATCTACATTAAGTGTTCATTGAATACATCCTGGCGATTTTCTTATTTCCTTCCAATGTGGGCTAAGTTTGTACTGTCACGTAACTTGGGAGTATTTTCAGCACATTCTAGCCGAATCTACTTGTTTTCACGTTCTCTCAGTCATTATTATGTATACACTGTATGATTTATTTCCTTTGCAGCTGATCAGGCTATCATTTCACAGGCGTATCAATAGAACTCTTATACAGATTGCACATACTACAAGTAACAACCATCAGTCACTTACGAAACATTTCTTTATTTCTATGACTAGTTTTCGAACCTTTTTAGGATCAACTTGGTGTGGGCTATGAAAATGTGTAAATATTCGTGATTTGGTTTTATGCTGCGTCCAGGAGCTTATCTCACTGTGACAAGAAGGTAGGAAACTCTTTAACATATTGTGCTGTATGTTGGTTATATCGTTGTACCGTCCGCCCCCGGTAGCTGAGTGGTCAGTCTGCCTTCGGCAGTGACACAGTGCGGACCGTGTCGCCTGCCGGCCGCGCTGTGGTGCGCGCGCCTGCTTGTTTACGCCGGAGCAGCTTCGCGTGTGCGGTGTTGTGAGTCTAGAACGAGATGGCACACTCGTACCGAAAAACGACTTTGAAGTTCAGTTTTGCGAACGACTATACACGACCAAAGGCACACGAGATCGAACGTTTCTTAAGAGAAGAGGTAAAAATCGATCCACAGGAAATCGTGGGAATCAATTTATCGATCGTTTAAAGCGTCGTCTATGTCAAGCTTGTTGACGAGGCTGCTTGCGAAAGACTTCTACAACGATCACCGAACGGGTATCGTTTCTGTCATGCCGACGGGAATGTTGGTGTGGTTACGGTCGATCACGCGGGAATGGGGATCCGCACTATACGAGTCTTCGAACTTCCGTTTGAGGTCCCGTCTGAACTTGTTACCGACGCATTTCGACTATACGGTACAGTTCTATTCCATGTGGCCGAAAAATGGACGAGTTTTAACACGTACCCCGTTTTAAATGGGGTGAGACAAATACGGATAGAACTGCGAAAGAACGTCCACTCTTATTTGTATATAGGTGTTTGTCGAGCGATTATAATCTATGATGGGCAACCTCGCACTTGCTCGGAGTGCGGGAAAGAAGGTCACGCCCGCTCGGATTGCCTCCAGCGACGTTTAGTGCAAACCCCACGGGATGACGTTCAGACACCACAACAGATGACCGTCTTACAGTTGACCTTTGTGGAAGCCCTGAGAGGCGACGTGAGGGAGATTTCCGATGGGCACCAACAGCTGCCCCCTATAGAGAACATTGAAAGGTGGCTACACTGAGCCACAGCGCCAGAGATCGCTAGAGAGCATTGTTCCGCCGCCTCCACTGGCAGTGATTATTGAGATGTCGTAGTGGGCAGTGCTTGTCGAGGACTCGTAGTAGTCAGTTCGTGTTGAGATGTGCTAGTGGGCAAGGCTTGCCGAGATGTTGTAGTAAGGAGTGCCTGTTCCATGTTTTATGCAGTTGTTTGATGGGATAGACAGCAGATGGTTCGAATGGAAATACTGTAATAATCAGAGTGCTTTTCGTCAATATATATATGAAGGTAAAATGTGTTGTTTTTCATTATTTCAGTGTTCTAAATAATGCGTCATTACAGGTTCAGTCAACAAAGCATCTGGCTTGTGTTCTTGGATTAGAGAGTAATTCTGGTTTTCTTGAGTAATTATGGTATTTCTATTTTCTTTAATTAATTCAGTATAAATGTTATTTAAAAAATTCTTGTGTTATTGAAGAAGAACCGTGCCAGATGCGTACGTTGAGTCATACTTCCACACACAGAACAGTTATACTTGTGCTTTGGTTTCGTAGGTTTTATAGTTGCTGGGGACTTAATTAATTAATTAATTGTGTTAATGAAAATTTCCATTTCATTCTTTGTTGTTGTTCTATGCAGTCAGATAGCGTAATAATAATAGTCAGGGCCAACCGTTACGAGACTTCGTAATCGGACAGACAGCTACTGAAGCAAAAAATTAAAATTATTTACATTTCATTTAATTAAGCCCCCATGCACGTGGCGACCGCTGCTTCGGATCGTCCCTTGGAATTTTTCTGATTGTAAAAATAGTAGATAGTAGTATTGTTGTAGTAATTTGTAGTCTAGTAATTGTAGTCTATATTGCATGTGTAGATTTGGTAATTGGCATTCTTCTAATGGTATTTTTCAAAATTTTTTTGTTGTTGTCTTGTCTACGGGTTTGATAATTTAGTGCAATTATTTCAACTGTTCGTTAATCGTGATTGAGGGAAACATTTCGTGTGAATGGTATTGTTGGAGATAAAGTGTCATTGTGTGTAATTTTCATATAGTGACGAGTTTTGTATATTTTGTAAATGATTACGCGATCAATGAAAAAGGCAAAAATGATGAATAGTGAGAATGACGAAATGGTTGACATGGCGAACTCGCCAACACAGGAGAACGGTATGTTGAATAATGAAGTGGAAAACAATGTAATAAGTCGGGAAAATAGTCCGGAACCATTTCAAAATTTTTCTCAATCAGAAAATTCACAGAATACGAGATTAACGATAGAAGATTCTGGAATAGTATCGAACACAGATAGCTTTATGGCTATGCAAAAGGAAGTTAGTTTTGTGGGAAATGTTAGGGGCGCAAAGAATTTCGAACCGGCTGATATGGAGCAGTTAATGGGTGCTATATTAAATTTGGGAGCACGAATGGAAACACAGTTTAGATCTGAATCAAAAACACAGATGGAAACAATGGAAACACGGTTAAGCTCACTGGGATCACAGTTACGATCTGAATTAAAAACTGATAGGGAAACAATGGAAACACGGTTAGACTCACTGGGATCACAGTTGGGATCACAAATAGGAACAATTAAAACAGAGATGGAAACAATGGAAACACGGTTAGATTCACGAATAGGGACATGTTTCAAAAACATGAAAGATGAATTAAAGAAAGAAATTAGAGAAGAAGTACAACCAATTTTGAATTCTCACAATAATAGATTAATTGCAGTAGAGATTAGACCAAGGGAACAGGATAGAGAACAGGAAGAAAGAGATCGCGTGATAGTACAAAAATTTTCAGAGTTAAATTTACAACGTGTACACGATAAGGAAGAAATATTTGAGAAAATCGAGGAATCCGTACCAAATGACAGATTAAATAACCTAACACAACAGTATGAACAGTTAACTACTAAATGTGTCAACACTGAAACCCGAGTCGCGACACTTACGGAAGACGTAAGTAAACAGAAAGAAAAAATAGGTGACTTATCGGAAAGAGTTGATGAGATTTCTGATAAATTGATAAATCTTAGTTTACATGTGGACAGAGATTCGGATGATACAGCTCCATTACCATTTGCTGAAACCGAAGAGTACCAGAACATAAATAAGCATGTTGAAAATCAGGGAAAGTTTAATGAACGCGTGAAAAGGGAATTTGAGGCATTACGAAAGCAAGTCAAACAAATCGAAGGCGAAATTGTAGGAAAAGACAGTAGAAGAAATTTAGAATCCCAGATACCAGAGGGGTTTGAAGAAAATAATTTGTTTCATTTACGGGATGCAACAAGAGAGCGCCAGGCGCGCGAACTTGACAATAATCGACATTGGGACTGGGACAGACGCGGTAGGTCTTTGTCGCCACGAGGCGAAAACTTTGACTATAAACACTTTTTGACTGTTCGGAAATTTAAGATCTTCCGCAGTTCTAAGAATGACATACATCCATGTGCATGGTTAGATCAATTTATGTATGCACTTCCACCAAATTGGCCACTAAGTCACAAACTGGAATTTATGTGTGGATATTTAGAAAACGAACCGGCGACGCGGATGCGCGCACTCATTAGAGATTGTAATAATCTGAATGATTTTTATCATGCATTTCTATCGGCATATTGGTCCTAAAACACGCAAGAAAGAGTCAAACACAGTCTTATTATGCAGCGTAATTTCAAACAGTCTGAGTTCCGCACGCCAGCAGAATATTTTGAAGACATGATTCGAAAGAGTCAGTTCCTTTCCAACCCTTACAGCCCGACTGAATTAATTCGCATTTGTTGAACTAAGCTGCCACAATCCATAAGACAAATTGCTTTAGCCGGAAGATGTAAAGACGACATTGAGACTTTTAAGACTTTGCTACAAGAACTTGAGTATGACAACGACGACGGGACTTCTTGTAAGTTTTTCAGTAGCAGTAATTACAATACATTTTCAGAGAAAAGGAATAGTGATCGGAACGGACGTTATATGGGTAACTTTGAGAATGACAGACGTAACAGACAGGACAATAGATACCAGCCTTATGACAATAACAGGCGTGTAACAGAAATTACACAGACAATTATAATAACGGTAATTCCTACCGGAATGATCAATCATACGGGAACAGTAATCGGTATCGTCAAGACAGAAATTATTCATACAGTAATAGAAATTCTTACTACAGAAATAACCAGGGTAGTAGATACAACAATAATTTCAGAAATGACAGTCGAAATTATACAAGAAGTAGTTATGGAGACAGACAGGAAAACAGAAATTTTAATAACAGACACAACCAAGAATTTGCATCTAACAGACAGGAAGGACCTAATTGGCATCCTCCGCGTGACAGAAATTCAGAGAGACAAGTGGAAATAGTAGAAATTGATCCGCGAAATGTCGGGAATAATCAAAGACGTGATGCAAACAATCGACAATGACTAGCAGCTTCGGCTTCTGGCAGCAATATAGACGGTTCAGAAAGTAATGACACTACGACTGTACACTACGTACGCCTGGAAGACATGAGAGACATTTTGCTAGACGAAAAGGAAAATAATGTAGACGCATTTTTACATCCTGTTATTGAAGTATGTGTGGGTAAGAATAAGTTCACTGCAGTTTTAGATTCTCGGAGCCCATTGAACGTCATTAGTGAATCAGTTTTTCGTATATGTGAAAGAACTATTGCCTGTCCTGTGTTACCTATTTCTAAAACTACAATTCGAGGAGCGATTTCTGGAAAAGGTGTGGAAGTTAAACAACAGACCAACCTAAATTTCCTTTGTCAAGGATACGAATTGTCTGCTAATTTTATTATTGTTCCATTACTCAGTACACAGATTATATTAGGTATGGAGTTTCTTAACGCACATAAGGCAATATTGAACTTTAAAGAAGGAAGTGTGAATTTGACTGTTGCCGGAATGCCGAAATGTTTGAAATTTTTCGAGTGTTTAGCAAGATCTGAATCAGATACAAAATGTTTAAGGTTTCTTACTTCTGATGTTTTCGTTGAGCATTATGACGACAGTGTGTTTATTCATGACAATGACAATAGATACAGGGACGCGATGGAGGATATAATTAATAGCGAAGAATTAATTAATGAAAAGGTTAAAAAAGCTGAAGTGCCAGATGACGTTGCAAGAGAAGAGCTGCACCATATTTTGACTTCACATGCTACAGTGTTTAGTCATCACACAGGAACTATACAAGGCCTACAATATTTATTTAAAGTAAAAGAACACACACCATTTCGCGGGAAAACGTACGCTATTCCTTTGGCTTACAGAGACAAGGTTAAGAATGAACTTCAATACATGTTAGATCAGGGCATTATTGAGCCAGCAGTCAGCCCTTATACCAGCCCATTACACGTTGTTCTTAAAAAGGATGGGTCAATTCGTTTGGTTCTGGATTCCAGACAGATAAATAATATTATTATTCCTGAAACTGACCGTCCACAAAATTTAGATGAACTTCTTCAACATTTCCATGGAATTAAAGTTTTATCCACGATTGATATGCGCGCAAGTTTTTGGCAAATATAACTCCACCCTGATTGTAGAAAATATACTGCCTTTCTAGCCTTTGGTAACTGTTACCAGTTTCGGAAATTACCGTTTGGACTTACTGTATCTTCTGCAGCATTCATTCGTAGTTTAAACGAAATTTTACCTGTTTATCTTCGTGACAATATTACTTCATATGTTGACGACATTCTTATTGCTAAACGTTCTTGGAGTGAGCACAACAAAATTTTGGATTCATTATTACGTATTTTTGCACGAGTTGGCATGACAGTGAACTTGGAAAAATCAGAATTTGGTCGTTCTCAGGTGAAATTTCTCGGTCACATTATTTCTACAGAAGGTATTCTCCCTGATCCAGAGAAACTAGACGCTATTCGTAATTATGCTGTTCCTACCACAAAACGTGATGTTCGTAGTTTCCTTGGTGTCTGTAATTTTCTTAGACGCTTTGTTAGATTGGACAATTTGGCCACACCTCGTTTATGTGAACTATCTGGAAAAAATTCTAATTGGTGTTGGGATGAGGAAGCTCAATCAGAATTTGAACAACTTCGTGATGCTTTAGTTGCTGCTCCACTTCTTTCACATCCAGATTTATCTAAAGATTTTTGTTTGGCGACGGACTCATCATACAAAGGCCTAGGGGCACATTTATTTCAAGAGACAGAAGAAGACGGCGTTGTAGTACAGAAAACTATTGCATTTGGAAGTCGTGTTCTCTCTAAATCCAAAAGAATTATTCGATTACGGAACTTGAAGCTTTGGCTGTTGTTTGGGCTTTTACAAAATTTCGCACATTTTTGTTTGGCAGACATACTAAGGTTTACACCGATCATCGAGCTCTGGAATTTCTTATGTCGACAAAATTAACTCATGGAAGATTGTCACGATGGGCGCTGTACCTACAGAAATTTGATTTTAGTATTGTTTACATACAGGGATCTTCAAATATTGTTGCTGATGCTTTATCACGTGCACCTATGGGTTTGAAACAAAGTGCTGAAGAGGACTGCAAAGAAAACCATTATTGTTTGATGTACATTCAAGGTGTTGCGTTTGAGAACTTTATTTCGTCTTCGCTCCAGGACATCGCTAAGGAGCAAAATAAGGATCCAATCAGGAAGGACATTAAGGAGAAGTGGAGGAGAAAGGAAAGCGTAGCAATTAGACAGCATTATTTAGTTCGCAATGACATTCTTTTCAAACGAAAATCGGTCGACAACTCTGTTTGGTTAGTTTGTATTCCTGATGAGTGGATCAATAAATTGATTTGGTACACACATTTCAGTTATGCGCACTTTGGTCCCAGAAAATGCTTTCATAAATTGCGAGAAAATTGCTACTTCAGTAATATGGAAAAACGTATTCGATCTGTTCTTGCCAAATGCAAATTATGCCAAAAGGCTAAGCCGCCAACTGTTTCTCACAGAGCACCGTTGTTTCCTATCATTCCAGCGAAATTAAAGGACATGGCTGCAGTCGATTTGTTCGGTCCAGTGGTTCGTTCTGCTAATGGTTTTGCGTACATTTTCGTAGCAGTGGAATTGACATCAAAATATGTGTGTTTTACACCTTTACGCAAAGCAACAGCTTGTTCAGTATCTAACGCTTTCATCAAACATTTTCTTAAAGAAGTTGGTCATGTTGATAAGGTTATATCAGATAACGGATCACAGTTTCGCTCTAAAATTTGGCTTCGTACTCTACGGCGTCGGAAGATTAAATCAATCTTCATTTCACTTTTTCACCCTCAGTGTAACGCTTCAGAGAGATGGATGAAGGAAATCAATAAATTGTGTCGTCTTTATTGTCATCAGAATCATAGAACTTGGGATCAGTATCTTCATATTTTTCAAAACATTCTGAATGAACTCCCTAATGATTCAACTTCTTTACCGCCTATACTGATATTAAAGAATAAAGCACCGACAAATCGCATTTCTGAAATAGTACCTTTTCCGCCTTCACGGAAACTGCGGCATTCTGAAGTTGTCAACCTGGCTCTGCGAAATATTGCGTCTGCGGCTGCAAGAAGAGAGAAATCAGCTAAACGTCCTGGTCGTTTAAAAATTTTGTCAGTTGGTCGAAAGGTGTTAATTAAGTCTCACCGTTTGTCTCATAAAGGAAAAGGCTTGTGTCGCAAATTTTTTCTACTTTATAACGGTCCATATAGAATTCGCAAAATTATTCATGATAACACTGTCGAAGTAGAAACTCTTAAATCTCGGCGCTCTAAGGGAATACATCACATATCTAACGTTAAAATTTTTGTGGAATGACATACTTTAGAGAAACTAACAGCTACATGTAAACATGCGGAGAATACAAGGATACCGCGCTGTGTTTTGGCGGCGGCACATACTCAAAGCAACAGTCAGTCTGCGCGCCGCACAAGGCAGTCGCTGACCGCAAACAATTGCTTCCTGCGTCACGCGCCAACAGCTGATCGAGCGCTCAGTGCGAATGCACTGACAGACGTAAACAAATACTCAGTCTAATTTCTCGGATTAAATTCAGTATAAAGCTATGGTGACTTTATAAATTATGTTATTAACGTTCAGTATTTTTCAGGATACGGTTGTGTAAAATATTTAAGACCTTCAGGTAAATTCTGTGCGTGTCCGACGTTAAGACGACTTGCTATGGAAAAAATTTCAGGAAGAATGTAATTTCAAAAAAAAAAAAAAAAAAAAAAAGGAAAAAAAACCAAAAAGGTAACGATTAATTGAGTTTATTTTTCAGGTAACATATTTCCACTTAGGTACGTACTTTAGACGTGATTTGTTGCTCGCGATTACGCGATTCATTCTTTGTGCTAAATTTGATGTTCTATGAATTTACGTGTGAAGCGACGTGCTTGCGCACATTAACTGATTTTGACAATGAGTGATTAATGAACCGGGTTGGTACTTATGTATATTATGCATCGCTTGGCTGCAATGCTTTTTCACTGATGTCATATTTTTTTATTATGTGCCTGCTGTGCTTATTTATTTAAATTATAATTCTCACCTGATTAGTTGTGCTGTTATGTATGTAAGATATACTTTGTGAGTTATCTGCTTGCGCCTTCATGTTTACTTATTAAGGTTACATATGAACATTTATTTGCTTATGCTGAATGATGCTAATGACTTGTCTATTACGTAAGATATATGTTTGCTGCTGTGCGTATGGATTGCATATTAACACATTTCCTTTTGTTGTCATAACTACTCTTCAATTTAGAATATAGAAATGCTGATGTACAGTGTACGAACATAGAGTTTAGGTTACACTGTGGTATTAATTATAGATTGTTCGCTTGGCAGAGCGTCGTTGTAAGAATTGTGCTGCATCCACTTGTTGACATTCTGTTCTCTACTGGTATATTTACTCGCTATTGCATGTTTTGCTTACGCTCAGTGCCTTATATTTTTAAGATAAGAAAATGAACTGCAGTAATTCGACATAAACGACATTAGTACAAGAAACTTCATAGAAGTCACATGAGCTGGAGGTTTTATGAAAGCTGTATAAATGTATGCTAATAGGAAGGAAGCTAACGACATGACATACCAAAACTAGGTTTAGACCATTGACAGTTATTACACTGCGTTTTTCGTGAGCAATTGAAATAGGAAGTGACACTTAACACAAGAAATACTCCACATGTTTGCTTCTGTTTGCCATAAGTCTTGAAGTGGTGTACACACTGTGAAATATTATGATCATTCACACTCCGTAATCGTACTTAATTACTGAGAGTTATTTGAACTAAAGTCTGTTAGAGGTCATGTATGCATTTCTTTTATTTAATGATGGACAAGGAACCAAAATGTATCTTATAATTTATAATGAGTAGAAAATTTGGGTCAGATGGATTACACAGAGGTTGTGTGTGGACACTGTGTCTTCGGATTGTATGGGATGATGAATTGAAGTTGCACTAGGATTTTGTCTGTACTTGTTCGAGGAGACTGACTAGAGGAAAGAGTTGTTATGGAAGTGAAATGATATTGGTGCTGAGGTTTATATATATCGACGTATTGAAGAGGTATTAGTGAAGTATTGAGATTATGTGATGCTGATGATTATTGGAGTTTTGGTGGATAAGAGGTGAAGTAAGTGAGGAGCATATTTTTTTTGTTGGTCTATATGGAACAAGGAGGATGAAGATGGCAGACTAGAACACTCAAGTAGAAGGAAGATAGTCTATACACACACTTTGTTAAATCACTAAGCAGTATATACTTTTTTTTTGAGAGAGGAAGCATTTGCATATCTTGGTACACTGACAGTTGTTCAGCAACCGTACATTTTGATCTGGCTTGGCAAACATTGGTCTTGACATGATGACTATGACGTTGACTTAACTATTATTGACTGTTATACATTGCTGCCACTACTACTTGGTACACATGATGAACATCAAATCTTGGACAGAGTTACATTTACACAGTTAACACTATTCAATTACACAGTAGTACTTAATGTGGATGAAAGATGAGTGAGTGTGTTTTGTGTGTTTTCCTTTCCTAATCCTACCCACCTATCTCCTAAATATTATTTTATTTGTTGGTAGTGGCTTGCACTGACACCCATAAATATTATAGGTTTACTGGTATTTGTGTATTGTAATAGTTAATAGGACAATTATCTGATATCATTTGTGTGTTTGTTATGATTTGTATGTTTAATGTAAAAGCATTGTATGTGTATTCAAACTATTGTTCATGCCTGAACTGTCTGATTAGTGATGGTGCTGCACTTTTCAACATGATGTGTGACATTTAGTCATGTTTAATTTCTGCTGATGAACTGTGTGATCAGTGATTGTAAAAATTATGGACTGTTACTTGTACCTTTTCTACATGATTGGTGCCACTAGGACATGTTTAATTTCTGCTTATAAACTCTGATGAACAGTGTGATCAGTGATACTGAATTTTATGGAACTGCTTCTGCTGAGAAATGTGACTTGTTGCTGTGTGTACCTGCTCAACATTACTGGGTGCCACTGATGGACTGCTTCTATGGAAATGGTGTCACTTGTTGGTGTCTGCACCTGTTTAACAGTGCTGGGTGCCACTGATGGATTGCTTCTACTGAAAAGATGTCACCTGTTGATATCTGTACCTGCTCAACATTGCTGGTGCCACTAATGGAACTGCTTATACTGAAATGGTGTTACTTGTTGGTGTCTGCACCTATTCAACATTACTGGGTGCCACTGATGGACTGTTTCTACTGAAATGGTGTTACTTGTTGATATCTGCACCTGCTCAACATTGCTGGTGCCAATAATGGAACTGCTTATACTGAAATGGTGTTACTTGTTGGTGTCTGCACCTATTCAACATTACTGGGTGCCACTGATGGACTGTTTGTACTGAAAAAATGTCCCTTGTTGGTTTTTGCACCTGTTGACCATTGCTGGGTGCTACTGCTGGAACTGTCAACTGCTTATTCTTGAGCTATGGAAAGCGTTTATGTGAATATTTGTATAAACTGATTTTTTGTGTATTACTGTTTGTGAAAAGTTATGAGACTCTTACCTGCACATATTCGTCATTGCTGACGCTATTGATTGAACTGTTTAACCACATAATACTTGTGTAAACTATTATGTAAAGTCACATGTATGAAAGAATTTGTATTGCTTATTGTATTTTATATATTAGGTTATTGAAAGGTCAGTGCAAAGCCAAAATTTTATCTAGTTATATGATATTTACGCATTAATATTATCTTTTATTTTTGCCTGTATTTTTTTGACGAATTTGGTGGTATTTTCACCACCAATGCTGGCAAAAATACCATCAAATTCTAGCCCGTGGAGGAAGGGCATATGAAAGGTGGCTACACTGAGCCACAGCGCCAGAGATCGCTAGAGAGCATTGTTCCGCCGCCTCCACTGGCAGTGATTATTGAGATGTCGTAGTGGGCAGTGCTTGTCGAGGACTCGTAGTAGTCAGTTCGTGTTGAGATGTGCTAGTGGGCAAGGCTTGTCGAGATGTTGTAGTAAGGAGTGCCTGTTCCATGTTTTATGCAGTTGTTTGATGGGATAGACAGCAGATGGTTCGAATGGAAATACTGTAATAATCAGAGTGCTTTTCGTCAATATATATATGAAGGTAAAATGTGTTGTTTTTCATTATTTCAGTGTTCTAAATAATGCGTCATTACAGGTTCAGTCAACAAAGCATCTGGCTTGTGTTCTTGGATTAGAGTGTAATTCTGGTTTTCTTGAGTAATTATGGTATTTCTATTTTCTTTAATTAATTCAGTATAAATGTTATTTAAAAAATTCTTGTGTTATTGAAGAAGAACCGTGCCAGATGCGTACGTTGAGTCATACTTCCACACACAGAACAGTTATACTTGTGCTTTGGTTTCGTAAGTTTTATAGTTGCTGGGGACTTAATTAATTAATTAATTGTGTTAATGAAAATTTCCATTTCATTCTTTGTTGTTGTTCTATGCAGTCAGATAGCGTAATAATAATAGTCAGGGCCAACCGTTACGAGACTTCGTGATCGGACAGTACAGCGACTAAAAATTAAAATTATTTGTATTTTATATAATTAAGCTCTCATGCAACATGGACCAACGGACTGGAACTCAGACCACCGGTTCCACCACAGCAGACACAGGACACCACACAAGAGATGCAGCTGACGGCTGCTCCAGGATTATCCGTGCTGGCTGCCAGTGCTTCCACCGAGAGCGTGACAGGACAGGACCAAGACGGAGGATACACAACCCAAACGGCCGATGCGGACGCAAGACAACAGAAATAGCGTTCGCCGAAGAGAAGAAAGAAGCGTCGACTGACTTCTGCTGACGATAGCCATAGTCCCGAGGGGACAGTGGACGACAACGACAGTATCGACCTGAGACCAGTGGATTAAACAGATACCGAGATGACGATGCAGGAATTACACAGCTACGATAACTTGAACTCTCCTTCTGGTGACCGGAAGGCAGAAATGGAGATGGCAATTGTCCAACACCAGAGCGGTGACGACGTTGCCTCCCATCCTTCGACCAGTTCCGGAAATATGCTGGGGGACTGGGCGCAAGAAATGGACCAACAGGAACAGAACGAAAATACGAACGCGACGATTGAGGATAGTCCCGGCCAGAGACCGGGAGGGGTCGGGAAATGTTGAACAACTTAGTGTGGTGAGGAGCGCCGGGGGTGCAGATAGACGCTTAATGCCACCGCCCTCCAACTGATGAACACACGCCAGGCGTACCGCATTGCAACGATAAACATTAATGGTATTCGGACACCGCTTAAAATTCAAATGCTGAAAGATATGTTGCGCGCTGAGGACTTGTATATTGTACTCCTACAAGAAGTGCGTTTCACATCGCCACCAGAGTTCTACGGCTACGAGGCACATTATTCAGTGCACGATGAAAGTGGATGCGGTGTGGCGATTCTCACCAGGGAAGGAATAGGACTGGAGGACGCCATGTCTCTCCCTTCGGCACGTGGCATAGCGATCACTGTCGACGGCGTTCGTTGCATCAATTTATACGCGCCATCTGGCTCCACAAAACGAAGAGAAAGGGCGACATTTTACACCGAAGGGATAGCACCGTTGTTCGCTGGACACTATGATAACTATATAGTGGGTGGCGACTTTAGTTGTGTCATCGAAAAAAAGGACCAAGTACCTCATTACGTGCCATGCATGGAACTGCGTGCGTTGATTACCGAAATGGCGCTTCTGGATACCTGGGAACTGCAGCATGGCGACAGATCGGGTTACACGTTTGTCACGGGACACTCGGCGAGTAGACTTGATAGAGTGTATGTGACACGAGCTCTACGGACGGCGATACTGGATGCCGAAATCTGGCCAGCGGCTTTTACGGATCATATGGCGTACGTCTGTACGATTTTACTAACGCGTCAGAAGAGATGGCGGAGTAAGGGTCCCTGGAAAATGAATTGTGCACTTTTACGTGACGCTGCATGTCGCCGGTCGATAGAGGCGGCATGGGAGACCTGCGTTCGCCGCCAACGAGCATACACCTCAGTTCTCCAGTGGTGGATCAAATGCGCAAAACCAACGTTACGGAGAACGTTGATACGATACGGGCAGGACAAATCGCAGTGGAACCGCACGACGGCTGACTTTTATTTTACAGCCCTGAGGGAGCTGATGACCCAACAACCATCGCCGGAAAGGCACACGGCCATGCGCAGGATAAAAGCCAAGTTCTTACAGCTGACGCGACTAAGAATGGAAGGTATAATGGTCCGGGCGAGATTGGCGGACACAGCTACTGCCGAAACCCCCTCCATGCACCACGTAGTACGTGAACGCCAACGGCGACGCAGGACATTGATCAGGAAACTAATCTCTGAAACTGGCCAGCAGGTTGTGAACCAGCGTGATATTGCTCATGTGTTTACTGACTATTTCCGCCAGTTATATGGACCTGTGTGAACCAGAGGTTGTACAGAGTTTAAGGGAGAGCATAAGGGAACAATTAAAAAGAATGGGGGAAAGAAGTACAGTAGAAGAAGAATGGGTAGCTTTGAGGGATGAAGTAGTGAGGGCAGCAGAGGATCAAGTAGGTAAAAAGACGAGGGCTAGTAGAAATCCTTGGGTAACAGAAGAAACATTGAATTTTATTGATGAAAGGAGAAAATATAAAAATGCAGTAAATGAAGCAGGCAAAAAGGAATACAAACGTCTCAAAAATGAGATCGACAGAAAGTGCAAAATGGCTAAGCAGGGATGGCTAGAGGACAAATGTAAGGATGTAGAGGCTTATCTCACTAGGGGTAAGATAGATACTGCCTACAGGAAAATTAAAGAGACCTTTGGAGATAAGAGAACCACTTGTATGAACATCAAGAGCTCAGATGGAAACCCAGTTCTAAGCAAAGAAGGGAAAGCAGAAAGGTGGAAGGAGTATATAGAGGGTCTATACAAGGGCGATGTACTTGAGGACAATATTATGGAAATGGAAGAGGACGTAGATGAAGATGAAATGGGAGATACGATACTGCGTGAAGAGTTTGACAGAGCACTGAAAGACCTGAGTCGAAACAAGGCCCCCGGAGTAGACAACATTCCATTGGAACTACTGACGGCCTTGGGAGAGCCAGTCCTGACGAAACTCTACCATCTGGTGAGCAAGATGTATGAAACAGGCGAAATACCCTCAGACTTCAAGAAGAATATAATAATTCCAATCCCAAAGAAAGCAGGTGTTGACAGATGTGAGAATTACCGAACAATCAGTTTAATAAGCCACAGCTGCAAAATACTAACACGAATTCTTTAGAGACGAATGGAAAAACTAGTAGAAGCCGACCTCGGGGAAGATCAGTTTGGATTCCGTAGAAATACTGGAACACGTGAGGCAATACTGATCTTACGACTTATCTTAGAAGAAAGATTAAGGAAAGGCAAACCTACGTTTCTAGCATTTGGAGACTTAGAGAAAGCTTTTGACAATGTTGACTGGAATACTCTCTTTCAAATTCTAAAGGTGGCAGGGGTAAAATACAGGGAGCGAAAGGTTATTTACAATTTGTACAGAAACCAGATGGCAGTTATAAGAGTCGAGGGACATGAAAGGGAAGCAGTGGTTGGGAAGGGAGTAAGACAGGGTTGTAGCCTCTCCTCGATGTTATTCAATCTGTATATTGAGCAAGCAGTAAAGGAAACAAAAGAAAAATTCGGAGTAGGTATTAAAATCCATGGAGAAGAAATAAAAACTTTGAGGTTCGCCGATGACATTGTAATTCTGTCAGAGACAGCAAAGGACTTGGAAGAGCAGTTGAACGGAATGGATAGTGTCTTGAAGGGAGGATATAAGATGAACATCAACAAAAGCAAAACGAAGATAATGGAATGTAGTCGAATTAAGTCGGGTGATGTTGAGGGTATTAGATTAGGAAATGAGACACTTGAAGTAGTAAAGGAGTTTTGCTATTTGGGGAGCAAAATAACTGATGATGGTCGAAGTAGAGAGGATATAAAATGTAGACTGGCAATGGCAAGGAAAGCGTTTCTGAAGAAGAGAAATTTGTTAACATCGAGTATAGATTTAAATGTCAGGAAGTCATTTCTGAAAGTATTTGTATGGAGTGTAGCCATGTATGGAAGTGAAACATGGACGGTAAATAGTTTGGACAAGAAGAGAATAGAAGCTTTCGAAATGTGGTGCTACAGAAGAATGCTGAAGATTAGATGGGTAGATCACATAACTAATGAGGAGGTACTGAATAGGATTGGGGAGAAGAGGAGTTTGTGGCACAACTTGACCAGAAGAAGGGATCGGTTGGTAGGACATGTTCTGAGGCATCAAGGGATCACCAATCTAGTATTGGAGGGCAGCGTGGAGGGTAAAAATCGTAGAGGGAGACCAAGAGATGAATACACTAAGCAGATTCAGAAGGATGTAGGTTGCAGTCGGCACTGGGAGATGAAGAGGCTTGCACAGGATAGAGTAACATGGAGAGCTGCATCAAACAAGTCTCAGGACTGAAGACCACAACAACAACATATGGACCTGTACAAGTGAACCACGAGACACTACATGATGTCATCTCGGAAATGCCAGATAGAGGACCACCACTGGATGCAGAGACTTTCATCACAGCGATAACAGAGGACGATCTGACAGATGCAATTGCCAGGGGGGCCCCGAACAAGTCCCCAGGACAGGATGGCTTCCCAATTGAATTTTACCGCGCCTTTGCATACCTCATGGGACGGACCTGGATTCAGATGTACAACGAACTCCTGTTACCGCAGACTGAGATACCTGCCGAGTTCACGGAGGGTATCATCATCCCAATACCCAAACCACGCGGTGGCAGGAGATTATAGACCACTCACTCTCTTGAACTGCGACTATAAGATTTTCGCACGCATCCTTGGGGTCCGCCTACGGTCTTCAATTTCTGATAGACTCCTCATAGATCAAACTTGTCTCGGCGGTAAGAGTAACGTACATACGGCGCTCGGTGACTACCGAGATATCATCGCATTAGCAGCGGAATGCCGAGTGCGTGGAGCACTCGTCGCTATTGACTTCGATCATGCGTTCGACAGAGTGGATCATACCTTTTTGCATGCGGTGATGGGCAGATTGGGAATCCCACAGGACTTCATTCTAGTGATCATGCGACTGTTACACGGCGTGCGATCCAAGGTCTCGGTGAATGGACGGGGCACTGACTACATTGTTATTTCAAGGTCAGTTCGTCAAGGTTGCCCCCTTTCGATATTTTTGTACGCGATGGCTTTGGAACCCTGTCTATATGGTCTCCGAAGACGGCTGGACGGAGTGCCGTTGCCACAACTGACCTTTCATTGCCGCGCTTATGCTGACGATGTGTTGCTGGTGGCAAGGACAGGCGACGAAGTACGTACGGCGTTGGCATGGATACAGCGATACGGGATGGCGGCAGGAAGCGTGCTTAATCTACGGAAATCACGCTGCATGAATGTCGGTCGAGGATTACAACCGGGAGAGGAAGGCCTGCTCATGTTAGTTAAGACCATAAAATGTCTATGTGTTACGTTCCGCACGGATGTGCAGAGGATAACTACCGACGCATATTGAAGCTGATGCGGACACTGGTGATGTTACAGAAATTAAGAGCGTTGGATATGATTCGGAGGGTGACCTGTGTTAACGTGTACCCAGCACCGAGACTCACTCACGTAGCGCATGTCCTGCCTTTAACGCGCACAATGGCATCACGGATACAAGCAACTTTCGGAACCTACGTAAGTGTGGGACACCTGTTTAAGATCCAATACACAACGCTTACGCTACCACCTGGAGAGGGTGGACTTGGTCTAGTGAACGTAAATGAAAAGGTACGGGCGTTATTCGTCAGTACGATTTTTCGACAGTGGCGCGGTCAATTTTGTAATATCTCGTGTGCGTTGGCCGATGTACTAGCGCCCACTTCAATGCTGCCCCCAGTCAATGTGGGACATATTTCACCGAAGCTGTCACATTTCAAGTTTTTTTTTTTTTTTTTTTTTTTTTTGGAGCTTAGCTATGTCAGAGATTCCTTCCCAACAACACGACTACCGACGACGCGAGATGTATACCAACTCTTCCTGCGACGGTGCCCCAGGAATATCCTGGAAAAGAAGTACCCATACAAGAACTGGCGACAGATATGGCGCGTTATACGGAACGTTTACCTCCCAACGTCGCTACTCTCAACATGGTATGTGGTGGTAAATAGGAAGTTCGCAACGAATCAACGGCGGCACGCGATTCATTTGGCAGACACTCCACTATGTTTAGGCTGCGCAACAGTGGACACTGATGAACATCGTTTAGCATGTAGTGGGTCGGCTCCAGTGTGGCTCTTAGCACTACAGATATTGGCGTTCCTGTTACGCTCCGCCCCTCACACAATTTCGTCACACACACTTTTTTCCCCCAAGAATCTTATTTTCCGGTCCAAAAAACCAATGCAGTGACGTGGGTACGGGGAATGGTGGTGGGCTACGTGTATAACGAATCGGAAAAGGATAAAATTGATTTTTGGCATTTTCTCCTGGATGGACACACGAAGTTGCAACAGCATAAGAGATGTGGGCAAGACTTCGCTAATTACTTGCGACTTACATTTACCGACCCGCCGGCCAGATGGGGTGTGACGGGTGAGAGATGAGATAGGCGAAGAAGCCGAGATAGACATCGATCACACTTACGGACCCTTAGTTAATTTCGAGAAGACGACCCAGTCTTACACCAACGTCTGGGGAACGAGTCGATAGATGGCTCTCTTGCTCTATCGAACGTCGGGTCGTGAGCAGGTGTCGCCCCCGACACGAATTTCATTTCATTGCTACAGGAGCGTGTTTCTTTTGTATCTGTACTATCCGCAATGTCTTCCTGTCTTTCATTTGGGCATTTTCAGTTTTCTTCATTTCCTTAATTAATTAATTTTCTACTTAGCCACTATTTGTCAACATATGGACATTGTAGACACAATTTATGCGGTAGTACAACAACATGTATGTCAGTAAAGGCGGTAAGATTGACATTGAAAAAAAAAAAAAAAAAAATATATATATATATATATATATATATATATATATATATATATAGAGAGAGAGAGAGAGAGAGAGAGAGAGAGAGAGAGAGAGAGCGCGCTAACGAGCAAAAAAAAAAAAAAAGTGGTCACCGCGACAGATTGTCAATCCAAAGGGCCCGGGTTCGATTCCCGGCTGGGTCGGAAATTTTCTCCACTCAGGGACTGGGTGGTGTCCTAATCATCATCATTTCATCCCCATCGACGCGCAAGTCGCCGAAGTGGCGTCAAATCGAAAGACTTGCACCAGGCGAACGGTCTACCCGACGGGAGGCCCTCGTCACACGACATTTCATCTTATCGTTGTACCGAAGGTCAGATTTCGTCACTTACTGCAGAAATACGGGCGGTATTTATGTCGCTGTCTACGTAACACCTTCCATTTTCCTTGCTTATCGGCCACAATTTGCACTCAAGAAGATACATTTGACACCAGGAAGTTTCGAAGCAGAGCGTATTGCGCTGCAGAGTCAAAGGTTGAATCTGTTAGTTACAAATTACTTAAATATGTAGTGAATAATGTCAGTCAGAAGTGAAAACCTTGTAGAATCCAGTCCAACGCAAAGAGTAGGAAAAGTGACACGCCACTTCATTATTCCGTACTTCCGCGATGATGTTCGTTATTAAACTTAACATGACAACTTATACTGCGAACACTTTGTTGGGCATATACCGCGTATTACTTGCAGGTATCAGTTGCCTACATTTTATTTTTATTTTACATTACTTACAAACAGAATTGAAAAACAGGTTTCAGATATTATTGTGGATTTTTCTCTTCTTATTGTAGAAAATAATAAAAAGGATTGTGTATACTTGTTGTTATGATAGATATTTGATTTTGAAGGAGCCAGGCTGTTCATTTACTTGCTAGGCCGTTCTGAAGGAAATTGTGGCTATTTGAGAAGCGTCTGGGATCTGTAATTAAATCTCTGGTCTCCGTCAGAGAAACCAATAATTTGCTGCGTTTGTGACGACCAGCTGACTCGGCCTTACGATTGAGCGGAAGATGTCAGCACGGTAGAAGCAGCGAGTGAGTGTGACGTCCGCTTTCCTGACAGGAAGTACCATTCCGCCGGCCAGCTCGCCCACCCAGCGATAAAACAATTTGATTCACCTCTTCCCAGCACGGAGGGGCACGCGTTAATTCAGCTTTTGGTTGGTTTTGGGGAAGGAGACCAGACAGCGTGGTCATCGGTCTAATTCAGCTTTTGTTGCCAATGTCACAGACCGGAAAATGAAACTTTGGTAACACGCCGGAACCAGTGGTGCGCACACACACACACACACACACACACACACACGGACAACATATTCGGTGAAGAAACAGCGAGGGACAGAGAGAGACAGAGAGAGAGAGGAAGGAGTGTGAGGGAGAGGGATGGGGGACAGCGAAGCGTGTGATCGGTAGCGATTTGGGAAATCGAATAACGCCGGCGTAGCGGCGGAGCGTGCGGGTATTGTATCGACCTGCGGATGTGAGCGCGCTGCGTCGGCAGTTCTTTTGAACCGGCGCAGGATAAGCGGGGCGCAGGTTGCCCCGGAAGCGTAAAACCGGCCCCGTGCCAAGGCCGCTTCTCCAGCTCCGGCGCAGTGCTACACGCCGCGCCGGAAAGAAAACTGCAGCCACGTTTCGCAATTCGTGTCTCTCTTGCATTAACCCAGCACAAAACAGTTAAAACCAAATTAAATAAATTTAAAACACGGACATGGTTCTGTTCCACGATCAATCACGGTGACTTATCTGTAAAACGCTGCGTTTGTGTAATATCTTTGGCCGGCCGGTGTGGCCGATCGGTTCTAGGTGCTTCAGTATGGAACCGCGCGACGGCTATGGTCGCAGGCTCGAATCCTGCCTCGGGCATGGATGTGTGTGTTGTCCTTATGTTAGTTAGGTTTATGTAGTTCTAAGTTCTAGGGGACTGATGACCTCAGATGTTAAGTCCCATAGTACTCAGAGCCATTTCAACCATTTTTTGTAATATATTTGTTTGAATATTAACGGATCTAAAGACTACAGAGACACAGTTCGCTGCATAAACAAAACTCCGTAACAAACAGTAATAACCTTCAGGTTCACAGAATTCATAAATGAGGTATTATTAGGCAAGAAGCTAACAACTTGCTCGAAACAATATTTGTTAACATATGCTGTACTTACAGACTCATATTTCCCTAAGTAGAAGCTACTGTGTTGTCACACATTCTTCTTTTACTCGTCGCCGAAGTGCGTAAGTGGAATTTCATTAGGTCATTGAAACACAGCACAATGGAGTAGCACATGAAAAATGTTTGGACAATATAACCGTAACTTTTGATACTGGGATACTGTAGTGTGGTTGTACTGAAAATGATGCAGCACATCTACTTATTTCATTTGTCAAGTGAGTATACTGTTCCAGTCCGCTGTGTTTTAATAACTTGCCGTGCGGAGTGTCTTCACGGTTAAAAGCCCCGTGTCACGGATTGTGCAGCCGCTCCCGCTGGAGTTTTGAGTTCTCCCTCAGGCGTGGATGTGTGTGTTGTTCTCAGCATAAGTTAGTTCAAGTAGTGTGGAGGTCTAGGGACCGATGACCTCAGGAGTTTGGTCCCTTAGGAATTCACACATATTAGAGCATTTTAAATAACTTCGTTGGAACTCCACATTTGCACTAGTATGACAAATTACTAGTAACTTGTATGTTGCGATAGTGTGGTGCTTGTGTTATTCCAAAACACAATGAACTGTTCTTCAGACAAGCATGCAAGTCCGAAGCAACATTGCGTCGTCATTCCCAGTAATAGAGGCACTATAATATTGTGTTTATTGGCCAACACCGGTCAAGTTACTTTCAAGTTAAATGTTGTAAGACATCCGACTTTTACAGGCCTTACATGAGCTTGATTCGTAATGACAGTACGATAGAGTATGAGATCCTCAGAAAAAATAATTATATCAACAACAGGCAATTAAAGTAATCTCATGTACTGAAAACTAACAAAACAATATCTACCAGTATGGACTGGGGCATGAATAAATAAGTTAAAGTGAAACGCATTTTGCAGATGAACGAAGCAGGTGGTTACTTTTATTGGAAAACCCCAGTTAAGAAGAGAACGGCGAGCTTCAGCACAGAAATGGATAAGGCCAGGGCAATACATTATTCCTTTTAACGTAAATGTGACTGGGACCAAGGGTAAGTGGCTGAATGGCTTTAACAGGGCTCTAGAGAGACGGCGATTGGCTGAAGCCATACTGGGAAACACAAATGCGACATGGTGGGGAGACCACCATTATATAAAAGCATTTTGAGAAATAAAATTTCTAGATATCTCTCTCATCTCGCGGTGGACCGCAAAGTGGTGTGGAAAATAGTAAGCGCATTGAGAGCTTTGCTTTCTGCCAAGTGTAGACGATTATTAAACAATCGTCAATTCAATATGTCCAAGACTTAAATATTTTATTACTAAGTGTTAAAAGTAATTGAACATGATTGTTGTGTATCACTTGACCCCTGAACGCACAGTTAATAAATTATATGTAGATTAAAAAAGGGGATAGCTGTTTTGTCTTTCTAGAATATACCCCAAACTTTCACTTTTATTAATTCATGCATTCTAGTTAAGTGACAGCAGCAGTTCTAATGATTTCTGTTACGATCCGCACATGATATTAGCTGATTTACAGGGACAGGTTCACATTTATATATAATGTCTGTTTAACAAGCTGGGCTTGAGAAGACCGTTCAGATGTTTTGTCCGTTTGCTCGCTAAGTGGTAAGCAAAGTTTGCACACATTAGTACACTCTCTGTGCAGATACAAATTGCGGACAATCTCACAATGTCTCCCATGTACAGGAATCTACATAATAAATGTACAAGTACAGGTTGTAGACACATGGCTGATGACGCATGGAAATTTTGGTCTGGCTGTTAGTAGAGAGCCTAATGTTAAGCCACCACTCGCGATAAAGGGGAAATCCAGGTCCTAGTCCCCGTCAGTCACAAATTTTCCCTCGTCGCCATTTCATTATATAGCTGATGGTTGTCCATATTACATAGTACATTTTATGTACTTGTGTATTGGGGTATATGATTCTATAAGTTATGTATGTTGTAACATATATTATTTCAAGGTAGTTTTTACCTTTTCACTAAATAATATATCATTTATGAATGTAGTGAATCTGAGGAGTTGTGCTTCTGTTGTCCTTATATTCTTTTACCTTCGAACATCGAATCTTCAGAAATGCAGAGTTTAACAGATAAGTGACCTTGATGAGTAGGAGAACAGACGCGTGTCCGTAGATAGTGGTTCAGTGTTGTGTTGTGCAGAAGGTTGCGATGCTGGTTACAGATCATCAACGATAACTTAATACCACGGATTCCTGAGTGAGATCAGATGTCACCCAGTATCCCCTAAGTAAATTTCTAATTGGGAAAAAAGTGTTTTGAACTGTAAGGGAAAAAAGTTATCAATACGAGTGTTTCTTTGAACATCATAGTGCTTCACTAAGGATGGCTCTACAGGACATGTGTGCGAAATCACAGCCTCAGTTGTCACTCACAGAAGTTTGACAGATCGCAGAAGTCGGGAGACAGAAAGCTCTCTCTCTCTCTCTCTCTCTCTATCTCTCTCTCTCTCTCCCTCCCTCTCTCTCTCTCTCTCTCTCTCTCTCCCTCTCTCTCTCTATAGCGGAGTTTGCACTGACGTCAAACTTCCTCGCACATAAAACTGCGTCATGCCTCCTCCTCGGAAATTATGCACGCTCGAAACTTCGTGGCAGGTGAAAATTGTGCCTAATCGTTACTCGATCCAGGCCCCTTGCTGCGTAAAGCAAGTTTCCGGGCTAGAATGTCATTCCGGCGCACACATTCAATCTGCCAGGAAGTTTTTGGCGTACATAGATTCGAAGAGGTGGCGTCACACAGCTGAGTGGTTTGAGCAGAAAACAAATTGAAACGTTTTTATGTCAACCTGCCTTTCAGCAGTTACTAATTCTATTTTTTCACTTATGAAGACTAAGGAGTACATGTTCTGTAGCACTAAAATACACGAAAGAATTGTTTACAAGATCTCCCGTGGTCCTTAATGTCGATAGATATTTCTCAAACTAGTCAGGAGTCCGTAGAAAGTGGTGCAGCTCATATACACTAGGATGACAAAAGCCATAGGATAGCGAGATGCATACAAACATAAGCCGGTAGTATCGCGTACAGAAGGAATAAAAGCACCGTGCGTTGGCGGAGCTGTCATTTGTGCTCAGGTGATTCATGAGTAAAGATTTCCAAAGTGATTATAGGAGCATGAGAATTACGAGGCTTTGCACGCGGAATGCTAGTTTGAGATAGTCGCATGGGACATTTCGTTTTGGAAATCGTTAAGGAATTGAATATTACGAGATCGACAGTGTGACCACCATGGACAACGCAGTGACCGACTGCCTTCACTTAACTACCGAGGGCAGCGACGTTTGCGTGGAGTTATCGGTGCGTGACACACCCACAGAAATCAATGTGTAATGTGCGACAGTGCGGCGGAATTTGGCGTTAAGCGGCTATGGCAGCAGACGACCAACGTGAGTGCCTTTGCTAACAGAAGGATATCGCCTGAAGTACGTCTCCTGGGCTCGTGACCATATCGGTGTGACCCTAGAAAACTGGAAAACCGTGGCGTGGTCAGATGATTCCCGCTTTCAGTTGGGAAGAGATGTTGGTTGGGCTCGAGTGTGACTCAGAACCCATGAAGCCATGGATCCAAGTTGTTAACAAGGCACTGTGCAAGGTAGCAGTGCTCCATAATTGTGTGGGCAGTATTTACACGGAATGGTCCAGCTGAACCGATGATGAACTGGAAGTGGCTACGTTCGGCAACTCGGAGACCATCTGCATTTATGAAGCTCATGCTCCCAAACAACTGTGTCACAGGGTTACAATTGTCCATGATCGGTTTGAAGAACATTCTGAACGATTCGAGAGAATGATTTGTCCACCCAGATCGCCCGCCATAAATCCCAACGACCATTTATGTGGCATAATCGAGATATCATTTCTTGGGCAACACCCAGTACTGGCAACACTTTCGCAATTGTGGACGGACATAGAGGTAGTGTGGCTCAATATTTCTGCAGGAGAGTCCCAGCGAATTTTTGAGTCTATGCTACTTCGACCTGATGCACCATGCTTCGCAGAAAGAAGTCCGACGCGATATTAGGAAGTATCCCATGACCTTTGTCTGCTCAGTGTACAGTGTAGCTAGTCGTCCCTTCTCAATCGAAACTGCAGAAACTAATTTCATATTTTCCTGGATCAACTTAGTGAATCGCTGCTTGGAGCTCCTCCCTAGTTGTTATGTGTCTTCCTCTTGCTGACATATCCCCTTTATGCAGTTCTCGCAGATCGATGGATTCGTTCGGAAATGCGAACAGCCTGCCTATGAGATTGCTAATCGAAATGTGAGTAGATAATCTACTTTAAATAATTACCAGGATGCCACTCCGATGCATTCATTAACATACACGGCAAAATAATTTACAATTACACAGTCAGACACATATAACATAAAAAAATAAGGAAAACTGAGAGTGCTGGCGACACAGTGAACAGGTCTGGATTGTATCCAGACGCCGACTGAAGAGAATGGTGGCACACATATATCTTTAGTTCACTTCGTATAACTTCGGCGCTATTCGTACACTGTTAACAGAGTAATAAGTTTTATTTGTTTCCTTAAACAAATGATTTAGCGCAGAAGTAGCACTGTAGTGGGAAATCTTCAATAAGTCTCTAACAATTAATTTTTGATAAATAAAATGTCTTAGTTTAACGCCTAAGTGTTGGTGGTATCCATAGTGCAGAATCACCTAGTAAGAACCACTCCAGTACTTTACTAATAGTTCCACACTTGACTGACGTGCAAGGAATCGACGAAAGTAGAGAGACACCACAAATATAACACATTATGATGACTAATACGTCGTAGGAAAACTGTTGGCATTCAAAACTGTTTCCAGTCATCTTGGAATGGATAAATACAAGTCCTGCAAACCAGTGTTAAGTTCACCTAATGATGGCGGAGGTGGATAATGATCGCGGACGCTTTCCTCCTCTCTCCAAAGTAGACCATCAAGGCTCAATAATCCTAAGATGTGGTGAGAGTGGTGGCCAGGGGAGGTGCAATAATTCATCCTCATGCTCTTAAAATCAGTCCTGGTACATGCTAACTGTGTGGTCGTCTTGGAACGCACGTCTGCGTTAGAGAACAATATTTTAACAAGGTTTAGAACCAACCAGCCAAAATGGTTACACAATCTTTGTCAGAAATGCAACCCCGTAGAACAGCAATCGGGCCCATAGGATGTGACTTCCCAAAACACAACCGCACCCTTGCAGTTTTTCACTCTTTGGACATAAACTCCGCTAGAAGTTGGGGACAGTGTGACACGAGACTCATCCGAATGAATGACACTCTTCCCTTACCCCACAGTCCAAGTTTTATGAGTTCCTGATATGGGCATTTCCATCACTGATGAGTGAATACGGATTTCCAGCTCACCGTGCAATTCCTGCTTGTGGAGCTTCCATTTTTTTATGCTGACGAGGTTCGCGAGTGTGACATTCAGTGACTTTTTCAGTTGTGCTCCTCTTAGTTTTCATCTCAACGCTCTTCAGTGGCATCCGTCCTAATCACTCAATACACGCTTTCTTCCGCGTTGTGACATAAGGGATGACGCACTTCCGCTTTCCCTTTATGTGGTTTAAATCAAACACCAAACACTTCGCTTACCTTGGTTACGGAAGCACCCATCATACTTGAACCAACAATTTGCCTACCTTCGAATTCTCTTCCCTTTGATTTAATGTACTCACAACTATATCGAATCATGTTCTGACAACCACTGAATTTGCAATGTACTGAGGACATCGCACAAGTGCTGGTTGTGGCAAAATACAACAGGCCAACCTGCATGCTTGGCTAGCATCTACATTTATATTCAAGTATGAGTTTCTCGCTCAGTTCCATGTCAGAGTCCAATCCCTATACAACAGGATCGGGTGGCACGGCCAGCCTCGCTGAGTCCCGAGGTGGAACCACGTCTTACTCGCCGCTGTAGCACTCACTGCTCAAATAAGCGAATTATTCCTGTTAACTGCAGCGTCCCAACAACATGTTAAAATTGCAAATAAACTGTTGTTACATACCACCTCCGCCGTTTTCTTTTCAAAATTAGAGATTTATGAAACAAAATTCCAATCTCGAAAATAAGTAACATAAGAGAATTATAGTACGTGTGGGTACCCTTTACCCTTTTTCACTTTTCTCTATGCAGTAAACTTTTACATTTCCTAAACGTCCGAAACAGTATTTTAATGAAGCATTTTGACCTCTTACGTTAGTAAATAAGAAATGGATTTGCTTTACCAACTCCCCTAAACATAGTTTTTCATTAACTGATTTTCTTGGAGCCTATTTCTAAAATAAACAAACTTTACAAAGTTACCTTCTGGACCTCTGATTATGGCAATATTCAAATTGTATTTATCATGTTTTCAGAATGTTAATATTTATTATCAACTTTATTTTAAGAAATAACAAATACACTGGGGTTAATACAGACTATGTACTTTAACACAATAAAACCGTTTACCAAAATGATTTGTTTTTACCATGCGAGACAAAACCAGGTAACTATCCACATACTATTACGAAAACTTTAAAATCGCCGTGTCTCTGTTTGTCTGAACACGCAAACCTCCAAAACTACCAGAAGAATGTTCATGGGTTTTCCACTTCGGGCAACGTATAGTCTTTATTTCACCAACATCGGATCACAGAAAAAACAGATATCGTGATTTAAATGTTACCTAAACCCGTCGTATTTTCCTGTTCGTCTGTTTGAACACGCTAATCCCGAAAACTACTATACAACTGTTCATGACGTTCTCACAGGTAACCCGAACGTAGATATGCGCCTGTAGATCTTTATTTCATCAAATTCGAAAAACGTATTATAAAAATGAATTTACGTGTGTATGTATGTCTGTTCCACATCTCCTCCTAATCCACAGGCCCGGTTTCAACCAAACTTGGTACACAAACCACTTATCGTCAGAAAAAAATCACTGCAGGGCGAACAATCACCTACCAAAGGGATGGTGTAGGGGATGAGAAGTAAATGTAGCTCACGACGTGTAAATACGCAGAATTTATTCAGCCAGTATTCGAGAATTTGATCACTTAGTGACTTGTAAAATGAACTTCACACATAATTTCAAATCAATACGAAACTTTTTCTCGCTGAAAATCTTCAAAAAATGATTAAAGGGGAAAGGTTTCTCGCTTACTACATTTTCGCTGCTGATGCAATAGAACTGCCGCATCAGGTATGAGGTTTCAATTTAGTTCTCCTTTATTACAAACTTTAATCGCGGCAGATGTATTCATATACACCGCTAAATGTACCTGTAAAATTATATCATTGTCTGATACATAGTTCAGGAACTATGACATCATAAACAATGAGATGGGTGAAAAATTGCCACAACATGCAAGACGTTTAAATTTATTATTCCTTTGCTGCTATCTTTATTTGCAACACATTTCTCACGTAATATCGAAACATGCCGCTGAATGCACCTACACAACTACATAATTTTACAATACATAGTTCAAGAGATGTGACGTCATAAACATTGAGCTGTGTGATAACGAAACTACAGGGGGAAATTTGCTGGAGATAAAGGTGAAATATGTGTACAGATACGTGCGCAATATATGAAATATATTTGAAATATATGTGACATGTGCATATGCAGGCAAAGTCGCGGATAGAAAAGTCCTCCTGAGCCACTCGATCGATTTCAGCCAAAGTTGATACAAAGTACTTACTATCTGAAAAGAAATATTGTGGGGCAAGACCTAGCAACCTCCTATTTGGGTGAGAGTGATAACGTGGAGAGAGAAGGGTGAGAGGCAGGGATGGACACACAGAGAAGGAGTTGGAGGAGATGGACTCAGATATGGGTGAGAAGGAGATGGACAGAGGGAGAGGACTTGGGAAATGGATAAAGAAAGGAGGAGATGGGAAGAAAGAGGAAAGAGGGGGAGCGAGGTGGACAGAGGAAGAAAAGAGGATATGATTAGTTAGTGGGGGAGGAGGAGATCGACTGAAAGAGGTTGCAGGAGGAGGTGGACAGAGACAGGGAGAAGGAAACGGACAGATAGAGAGGGCGGATGAGGTAGGCTTAGAGTGGGGTGAGGAGGAGACTAAGGGGTAAAGGCAGGCGGACAGACAGAGGACAAGGAGTGTGGGTACGATAAGATAGGCAGAGAGAGATGGCAGAAGCAGGTGGGCAGAGAGCGGGGCAGGAGGAGATGGACTGCGAGTTGGTAGTGGAGGAGATAGATAGACTTTCACGTATCATGGATTCTGTGCTTCTTTGCATGGACTAACAACAACTTTTTAAAACTTTATCTCATTCGTCACCGTCATACAGCCCTTCTCAAAATCTGCTACATCAACATTGTCTCCCAACAGCTCTTTTAGTGTAATTAAACTGATACATAGGTCTGACACCACCTTGCCAATAAATCTCCACACCGTTTCTTAATTCCTCATTCCTAATACTACTTGTTTCTTAACTCTTTCAGTGTTACCTCGAGTGGCATCTACGACCTTAAACCTCTGTATTGGTGATACGGATACTTCCATTTTGTTTTATTATTTTCTCATAGAATCCTTTTACAATGACCTCTTTGACTGGCAAATCTGCATCTCATGACATCTAGTGGTAAATTACGCATTACATAGAGGTGTATGGATACTTTTGATCAGATAGTGTCTAATCGTCTACATCTGCACATGATATTAATAACACTGCTGCGCTACGTGAGTGCACTTATCTCTGCAAGTCGGTTTTCCAATAGTAAACAGGAAGTGTGAAGTCTAGAGATAATATGAGTCAAATATATGTTTTAGTGCAACATTTAAACTAAAACCAGAACAAGGAATACACCCTAAGACATAAATAACAACATACCATGAAGGAAATATTCGAAGGGAAAGGAACTCTGTAGATGTGGTGTGCATGTATACATAAACAAACTATTACAATTTCATAGAAATTGGATGATTTAATAGACAGAAAGAGCTTCACAAACTGAGCAAGTCAATAACGCGTTGGTCCACCTCTGGCCCTTAAACAAGCAATTATTCGGCTTGGCAATGACTGATAGAGTTGTCGTCAAAATCCCGAGATGTTTGCAGGGCCCCGCCCATAATGCTCTAAACTTTCTCGATTGTCGAGAGATCCGGTGACCTTGCTGGCCAAGGTAGGATTTGACAAGTATGAAGGCAATCAGTAAAAACTCTTGCTGTATACGAGAGAACCTTGCTGAAATAAATTCCCAGGATGGCTAGCCAGGAAGAGCAACATAACGGGGCACAGAATATAGTCGACGTACGGCTGTGCTGTAAGAATGCCACACATGAGAGCCATTGGCGTCTTGCTACGTAAAGGAACTGCACGCAAGACCAAATGTCCTGGTTGTCGTGCCGTATGGCGGGCGACAGCCTGGTTGATAAACCACCGCTATCTGGGCCGTCTCCACACACGTCACCTCACATCATACTAGAATCTCAGTGAACGGAATCGAATTGTCTTCAGAGATGAGTCCTGTTTCGATGTTAGCCCTGATTACAAGCGAAAACGTGTCTACTGCTTGTCTTCGTTCTTGCCTAACCCTTCCTCTGCCATCAAGTTCGCCGCATCTCTCCAGAGCTGAGAACATTTGGAGAATTATGCGCAGGACTCCCCAGCCATCTATGGATTTTGGCGATCTAATGTGCCAAGTGGACAAAATCCCTCAGGATTACATCCAACTAGTCTATTAGTCAATGCCAAGCCGAATAACTACTTGCATAAAGGGCCAGGAGCGTTATTGACTTCATGAATTTGTGAAGTTCTTTCTGTCGAATAAATCATCGAATTTTTCTGAAGTTGTAGTCATTTGTTCGTATGGAACACAGAGATGATCGTAACACGTCACAAATATTCGTCGAATGATTTCTTCATGCAATACGTTTAAACTGTCAGAAGGAAGGTGTGATGCATTAACTACCTAGTGACAAGCGTGGGGAGAGAAATCACAGACCCTCCATTATCTTAGATTAAGTTAAGTACACAGGACGGGGCCATTATTTGAACACACCAAATCACATTAGTGGTTGATTAGAATGAAAACCTGACTCAACGTTATACACTACTGGCCATTAAAATTGCGACACCACGAAGATGACGTGCTACAGACGCGAAATTTAACCGACTGGAAGAAGACGCTGTGATATTCAAATGATTAGCTTTTCAGAGCATTCACACAAGGTTGGCGCCGGTGGCGACACCTACAACGTGCTGACATGAGGAAAGTTTCCAACAGATTTCTCACACACAAACAGCAGTTGACCGTCGTTGCCTAGTGAAACGTTGTTGTGATGCCTCGTGTAAGGAGAAGAAATGCGTACCGTCACGTTTCCGACTTTAATAAAAGTCGGATTGTAGCCTATCGCGATTGCGGTTTATCGTATCGCGACATTGTTGCTCGCGTTCGTCGAGATCCAATGACTGTTAGCAGAATATGGAATCGATGGGTTCAGGAGGGTAATACGGAACGCCGTGCTGGATCCCAATGGCCTCGTATCACTAACAGAAGAGATGACAGGCATCTTATCCGCGTGGCTGTAACGGATCGTGCAGCCACGTCTCGATCCCTGAGTCAACAGATGGGGACGTTTGCAAGACAACAACCATCTGCATGAACAGTTCGACGACGTTTGCAGCAGCTTGGACTATCACATCGGAGACCACGGCAGCGGTTACTCTTGATGCTGCATCACAGACAGGAGCGCGTGCGATGGTGCACTCAACGACGAACCTGGGTGCACGAATGGCAAAACGTCATTTTTTCGGATGAATCCAGGTTCTGTTTACAGCATCATGATGGTCGCATCCGTGTTTGGCGACATCACGGTGAACGCACATTGGAAGCGTGTATTCGTCATCGCCATACTGGCGTATCACCCGGCGTGATGGTATGGGGTGCCATTGGTTACACGTCTCGGTCACCTCTAGTTCGCATTGACGGCACTTAGAACAGTGGACGTTACATTTCAGA